>NC_046314.1:41900872-43260872 GCF_009819535.1 Lacerta agilis | reverse complement strand
TAAAGAAGCCTTGCACAAGACTTCTGCATTTTATTATTTTTAAGTGCCAATATATTACTGCCCTTGAGGTCATCCCCAGTAGGACCTATATGCCATTGTGTGATAGTTATTCCTGATTGAATCCATTCCACAAAACACGTGAAAGTGTAGTTGCCAGACGGAGTTCACTATCAAAATTAGTGTTTACAGAGCTGAAAACTGAATGATTGTGCAGTAATTTTTCTTGCAATTGAGATAAGATACCAATTATTACCAATTAGTATAGGATATCTGCCTTATCCTTTTAAGGGGAAAAATGCTTATGGATTTAATGTTTTATTTAGATGGGGGATGCTGCCACATTCCTGCTTAGACTAGAGCAAGGGTAAATGGTAAATGGACCCATGACCATTAGGTCCAGTCGTGGACGACTCTGGGGTTGAGGCGCTCATCTCACTTCACTGGCCGAGGGAGCCGGCGTACAGCTTCCGGGTCATGTGGCCAGCATGACTAAGCCGCTTCTGGCAAACCAAAGCAGTGCACGGAAACGCCGTTTACCTTCCCGCCGGAGCGGTACTTATTTATCTATTTGCACTTTTTGGGGTGCTTTCAAAATGCTAGGTGGGCAGGAGCTGGGACTGAGCAATGGGAGCTCACCCCGTTGCGGGGATTTGAATCGCCAACCTTCTGATTGGCAAGCCCTAGGCTCTGTGGTTTAACCCACAGCGCCACCCACATCCCGAGAGCAAGGGTAGAAGGTCTCAAATTCTAGAAGTTCTCAAGTTCTTCATTCCTGGAGTAGATGTTTAGGTTTAGGACTGACATTGTGGGCTGACATTATAGTTCTGCAGAAGGTAAGTAGAATCTGGATTGCTCTTTGCTTGTCTTCCTAATTTAGGGGGGGGGAATTATGCAAACATTGCATTTTACAGCTGGAGACAACAGGGCTAGACGAACAAATAGTCTGACCTAGTATAAGGAAGCTTATTATGTTCCTTAAATTTGTTTGCATATTATATATTTCAAAGGACAGGTTTCAGTTGGACCATTAGCCCAACAGTGGACATTTCAGCATTCTAAAATGTTTTACTTCCTTTAGGTTGGCAGGTACACATCCAAGTTTTATCTTTCCTACGTTAAACTTGGTAGCATGGGCATATTGCAAAGATGTTGAAGTTAACACAATATTATGTATGCTAGTCAACTAAGTTTTACTCAAAGTAGACCCTCTAAAATTAATGAATTTAATTTAGTCTATTTTGAGTAAAATCACTTTTTCTGAGACACAGATTATTGACAATGCCCAGTATTTCTTTGCTAAATGTGATCTGTGTCAACTATTAAACTTCTCTTATACAACAATGAACTAAGTAGAATCTTATTTTACAATGAATACTAATTGATTTCTGCTTTAGTGAACACACTGAAGTTGCCTCAAGATGCATGTCTCAGTTATGCAATCTCATCTGTCTGAATTGCTTACAGGATCTAAATCACAGAGGCTCAGGAACACGACAAACTTTTATAGGCAATTGGACCTCAGGGCAGTTTTACTGAGCTAATAAATCAGCTTCTGTAATGTAGAACTTAAGTCATTTTTTTCAGCCTGTTAGACAGGTGTAGTTAATAAGGAACACCAATTTCTGTGGCCCATACATTTCTGTGGCCTACTCATGACATAGCAGTGTAGCTGGCACCACATCATCTGCTAATGTTGTGGACGTAGAACCATTTGTCAAGGAATGGTATGTTTAGAAATAGTCATCTAGTGTGAGACTAGCTGCTACTTAAAACTGACATCTTTTCAAGAACACAACTGAGTGTCATAGGTAGTTGTCCAAGCGAAAACACTGGAGGGGAAGCATGGAACAGGGAAAAACCAGAGATGTCTCAAACTGGGTAGGCTACTCAAAAATAACACCCCCCACATGTACTTTTCTTGACATACTTCAAGAAAAAAAAGCTATACGGGGCAAAAAATCTTAGGATGACTAGCAAAGCAGCCATACCAGTTTTACCAAGGATAATTTCTCAAGCGAAATTATTTGCCTAACATTCATGAAACTAGTTACAGGTGGGTAGCCGTGTTGGTCTGCCATAGTCGAAACAAAATAGAAAATTATTTCCAGTAGCACCTTAGAGACCAACTGAGTTTGTTCTTGGTATGAGCTTTCGTGTGCATGCACAAACAAACTCAGTTGGTCTCTAAGGTGCTACTGGAAAGAATTTTCTATTTTGTTTTGAGGTATCTGAAGAAGTGTGCATGCACACGAAAGCTCATACCAAGAACAAACTCAGTTGGTCTCTAAGGTGCTACTGGAAAGAATTTTCTATTTTGTTTCATACATGAAACTAATGAAACATGGATCAAATAATGTTTGGTGTAGTTCCATTCCAATGGGTAACTGTGTGATGAAAAGGGTTAAATATTGTCAACCAATAATATTTAAAAACCTGTTTGCTAGGATTAAGTAAGACTCAGCTACAGATTAAGTTAATGGCATCATATAGTAAAACCAAACCTGTGCATTTTATCGGAATTTCTTATTGAGTTCAATAAAGCTTATCCCCAAGGATCTGCACCTCAGAATTCAGACATGCAGTGTTGCCTAAGGGTAATATCCAAGCAAACCATAGAGCAGTTCTATTGAAAATGATGGTTTTAAGTCACTAAATTTCATTAATTTACAAACCAGCAAAATGAAAAATGTTTTTGAAATACACTTACACATCATGTAGGGGATTATTATTATTATGTCCAGCATCACTGGAAAACCTTACTTTTTCGCTGTTCTAAAAAAATACTGAGACACAGAACTGAAAGCACTTACCAGCCTTTATATTTTGTTGAAGATAAGAACGAAGTTGGGGATTAGAAAGAACAGTTTCTGAACTCCATGATATTTCCCCAATTTATAAAAGTTTCTAAGGTCTGGTTTTTAAAGATTGTGATCAGATTTGGTACCTTTGGTTCCTTTCAGTGTAAGTTTCCTACTTTAATTTTACTTTAAAGAAGCAGGTGAAAGGCCATTGGGCACCAGCCAATTTGTTTTACTTCAGCTCCTTGAAAGGATCACAGTTGCTTAGCAACCAGAGTCATTCTCCCTCTGTGCTTGCACCGGGCCATAGAAACTTAAGAGTTTTCATGTCTTGGGCTAGTAGCATCAACATAAAAGTAAAACATATTCCAGACTTTTCATCTTGGACTTCTGATCTTATCTCCTGTTTTATGTTTGAGGCAAACAAATTAAAAGATTTAGAAATCAGTGATGCGCTTTTATGTAATGGATTGCGAATGTAGATTGCACAGATTCTCACCTGTGTTGCACACCCCACCTCCAAATGCCCATCATTAGTTGAAAATGCTCACAACAAAACTGCCACTGCAAACGAAAAAGGATAAATGGTTCCCTCTTCTTCAAAAGGTTGTGTTTAAAATAAATAGTGTACCACAAAGAGAGAAAATGTTTGCAAATATTTAGTAATATACATGGGTAGAATAAACAGAAGCATTCACCCTTTTCTGTGTCACAATTATAGCTGTTCTTTTATCCTTCTGTCCATACTAAGCCAGGAAATTAGATGTGGGTGGAGACGTAAATTTGTTATGTAAGTTTTTCATTGGTGTGTGGAGTTAGTAATAGAGCAGTAATAGATTCATCATTCAAAAAAACTCACAAGACATACCGGTATTCTGTGGGACTTGACTATCATCTGCCCCTGTTTTTTTTTTTGTTTTTTTTTGTAAATAACCTGATAGCTTTTATCAAACTCCATGTTGGACATACAAATTGTTAGTGTGCTTCATTTGGCTTGATGGGTCAGAAGGCAGGCCTGCTCTAGAGTTTGTTGGGTATGTTTGCAGAGGCCTTTTGGGGTTGCTTTTGAAGGAGGATGGGGGTGTGCGTGAGAGACAGAGAGCGACAGAGAGAGGTGAATATTCAAGGTTACATTCCCACCTGCTCTCACGTTCACTGCTCATATTTGCTTTCTTCTGAGTTAAATAATGTGTATACACATTCTCTCTCTCTCTCTCTCTCTCTCTCTCTCTCTCTCTCTCTCTCACACACACACACACACACACACACACTCACTCACTGCTAGGTAACATTTTAACATTTTGAGATTTTCACCGAGAGACAAATATTGCTCAACTGGTAATACATATTTACTCAGAATTAAGCCTGATTTACCGGTACTTCAATGCCTTACTCCCAAGAAAGTGTGTATTTGGCTGCTACCTTAATTTAACTGAAGAAGAAAAGTCTGTTTCACTCTTTGCTCTTTTCTGGTCATTCAGTTCTAATGCAAATGGTAGATAAAGGAAACAACTATTATTTCTGTCATCTTTACTTATCTTTGGGAAATATTTCGGTCTGAAATGCCACCAATTATTTCAGGGAAAGAGTTTTGTTTTTTGCATGAGTACTGGAGAGAGAAAAGCTGAAATTCTGCAGATGTGAGGGCACCTTTGTACAGTGCAGGATACCTTTTTAATATTAATTCTTATTCACCAGCATTATGATATTAGGTGTGAAATGTTTGTGTGATTCTAGATGGCCCATTTTAAGTATGCTGTATTAACTTGGATATTGTTTCGTTTCATGTGGAAGAAGCTGGTATCATCAATCATGTTAAGCGCTAGGCTACATTGCTTTGGGCTAGTTCCATTGAAATTAATGTTATTTAAGTAGCGAAATACCACCAAGTGAGAATAAGATAGATAAAATCTGACATTTTCTTTTTTCAGATCCCCCTTTATACAAATCAATGTATTCCCCACGTTCTTGCATTTCTGCATTGTTGAATATAGAAAAACAAAACTGACTGGCACCAGCAGGGTCCAATGCTGCCTTGTCCAATGCAGCCCAGTACACCATTGGATACAATATCCCTAAAGACCTCTCAGTCCACAAGGACACTTCAGCTTCTATATTAAGTTTGCTTCACATGACCTATAAACCAGCTATTCTACCTGCTTTGAGCTTTGTAAGTTAAAACATTACTCATTCGATAGAGTCATTTGGATTCTGTGAAGCAAGTTTCTTGATGCGGCCCACCTTCTTGCTGTCTATCTGTGATGGAGAGCTGTCAGGATTTATCTGCAAAGAACTGATGTGTAGCAGGGTTCTACTTTAATGACAGAAAGTTCAGCCTGACAGCTTTGTAGTCTACTCCAGTTTTAGAACTCTATGACTGACGGCACAGTCATAATGTTTACTTGGAAGTAAGGCCATCCAGCTTCAGTGGGACTTACTCTAGCGAAGTAATAACATGACCATGGTGAATCGTTAATGGAAAGGAAAGAGGTGCAAACCAAACACCTCGGGAACAGAACTAGATGCTTTCAGGCTGCTGCTGAAAATAGCAGACCTATATATCCTTTTCCCTTTAGAGATGATATAATCATGCCATCATGCGCCATTTTCTGCTTCCACTCCACTTCACTGACTGACCCTTGCAGGGTGGGGGGGACCCAGTGTTTTGTTTTAGCAACTAGCTTCAAGATTGCTGACATATCAAATTCAATAATGAACAATCCTGGTCAGTTTGTTCAAGGGAACATACCAAGGCAGTGCTTTGCACTTTTGAATAAGGATTCTTTTAAAATTTGCAAATTCTCTCTTATCTGATAATCAGAAACAACATTTGGACAAACCTTTTGAATAAGTTGCCTTTCATTTTATTTTTGTAGAACCGTTCTCATGAATGGCTGATACCACAGACTACTCTTAAAGTCTGCACCCATTCCCTTAACATTAAGAAAGTGGCCTGCCTCTTACAGGAAAACACATTACAAATTTATTTCCTTAATTGAAGGAAAGCTAATCCCTTTGACTGTGTCAGATACAAATGATAATGATATTTTTCTTTGTAAGATTGCCATGGAAATTAACAGGAAGCAGATTCCTTTAAAAAGAACCATTCTTAGTTACTTTTATGGCTTGATGTATATATCTCCTATGTGTGTGTGCTTATTCTGTGTGCTTGAGGTGTGTGTGTGTGCGTGTGTGTGTGTGCATGTGTGCATCTCAAATCCATTTTGTCACAGTATGCCTCTAAGGGCTGACAGGGCAAAATGATGATTAACAGCAACAGAAATATGCTGCCCTGTTCTCTTTAAGGAAGAAATAAATGTTAGATGTGCTGTATCATCATCATCATCATCATCATCATCATCTCTATAATGCCCTTGATCTGAAAATCACAGGGCGGTTTACAATACACAGAAATACCAGTATATATTGTAGTAAAAACAAACAAACCCCCCAAAAATCACCCACATACTGTTTAAAAGGTCTTTCTGACATTCCTTAAACTAGTAATAACAGTAGACAAGAGTCCTAATTTAAGGAACGCATTGAATATGGTATTCAATGCTTTTTTTTTTATTAAATGCAGGCTATGATATGCCAGCAAGAAGCAAAAAAAGTCAGGGTATATAAAACTGTAGGATCTGATAATGAGTAGTAAAACAAAAGGCTCAATAAATATGCTATTGTTGGGTGGGTTGGGGGACTATTAATAAGAATAAGACAACATTTTGTACTTAAACAGGTAAAACAATGATCTGAGTGACAGGATGTATTATTTTCTCTATTACAGTATACTAATAGATCACACACCTCTACTTATATAATTTTGGTGTGGGATGGCTTTGGGTAGGGCCTATAGCTTATGAACAACACCCAGAAGGGTTCTAGGCAGCTGGCACCCTAAGGCTTCAGGCATTGTAGACAGCTGCTATGCACACAGCTTGTTGGCAGGGCCTACAAGGACAGTCTGTGACATCATGGATCTCAGAGCCTAGCAACTCCTCTCTGGTTGCCTCAGAAGTGAGCTTCAAAGAGGAATAAGCCAGCGAGTGGCTCTGCTTGATGGCTCAGTTCTTGTCCAATGCCATGCTCAATTCTGATATCCTGGAATCAACAAAGTTGTGGCCATGTTTAACCCACAAATCTATCGCATGTGGTGTTCTATACACATTATTCACTGTTACCCATATATAGAGATACATAGGGGCCAAGGAGTCTCCCCCCCCCAAAAAAAATATTTGAGCCCCCCCCCCCAAGCTGATAGGCATTGCCATTCAAATAGTGTGCATGCACCACATCATGTGATTATGCTAGGCAGGGCTTACCTCCCCCCCCCCAATATTTTATTCAAGTTGGCACCCCTGTAGAGATAGGTAGGTATAATTTTACACTTTTCAGATGATCTTGTGTCTCAAGCAGATGATTTTGACCCACAAATTTTGGTTCAAATCCTATTGTAACTATGAGCTGGCTGGAAAACCCTGGGAAAACAAATAGCTCTAAGCCACATGTCCATCTGTAAAATGGGGGAAAATATCAAACATTTTTCATGGGATTGTTTTTAATATGGGCACTGTGAAGCAATTTATTGCACACTTAAAAGTTTGAACCTAAGATTTCTGCATCAGGCCATGCACATTTAGGGCATACTAACAGTAAGTTCACTGCAATATGGAGTAGACATTTTCCATTGTGTTCTAGGAACACTGAGGTTAATGAAAAGCATATCAGCAGTTCATCAAGGAAAAGATCAGTAATGGAGGACAAAATGTATTTGAAAGACAGTACATTATACTCTGTTACTAATCTCATGGTGGTAGCAGAGTGCTTGAGGTAGTTTAGATTAGAACACAGTAGTTTTCCTGCTACTGTTGCAAGGCTCCACATGCCTGACTGCCTGAAGTGAGGCTACATCATCCATGATTGCATCACCTCCAATACTCAAAAAATCCCTGGTAAACATAGAGGTCACTTGACAGACAACTCTATGTGGAATAGATTCTCTGATAGTAGCAACTTTGAAAACACCTGATCTAGCACGTGATATTTGCTGATCTTCCCATAAGATGATTGATACTTTGCAGGAAATTCGACCAATGCAGGTGCTTTAGTTATAGTTACCAGGGCCTGTCCATCAGTGATCAAAGATAATGAGAAGACATCTTGTTAGCATCTGTCTGTTTGGGGAGACAATTGAAAAGTGCACCTTTGGGGATGAAGTCAAACTGCTGAAGAGTTACAATGCCTGCTGTGGTTGGAGAGATTGATACAGGAGTGACATGTTTTGTTGCAGCTGGGGCATAACAGCAATATTTCATCTTCTGCACTGCTCCCCTCCAGTCCACTCCCAAGATCAAGCCCCACCCACTCACTGCAGTCAGATTGGCCCAGGATTTGGATGATCAGGGGGCAGGAAAGTCTGCCAATCAAAGTGGCTGGCCAGGGGATTCCCCAACTGCTGACTCCCTAGCCCAGGCATAGGCAACCTTCGGCTCTCCAGATGTTTCGGACTACAATTCCCATCATCCCTGACCACTGGTCCTGTTAGCTAGGGATCACGGGAGTTGTAGGCCAAAACATCTGGAGAGCCGAAGGTTGCCTATGCCTGCAGCCCCAGCATTGCTCCTGGGAGATCTGAGCCCACTGTTATGAGCCTCAACAGCCTCCCATCCCGAACTGGGTAAGCAGCCATTTGCAGCAATATTTCATCTTCTGCATAGTATTTGGAAGAGGCAATTCACAAGACCTTTGAAGTCAGTGGAAGAGTTCCAGTTGGAGAGCTTCCTGGTGGTAATGTATTGTGTGCTACTAAGGCATGCAAGTTTTCCACAAGCATTAACTTGCATTTCTCCTTGCTGCAAAAATTCCAGTGGGTATAAGTATTGCATGCTGGAGCCACATCTGAATAACAGTATGCATTTAAGCCTTTGTGTAAGACCACTCGGGGTAGAGTTTTTGCCTCAGCCCAGTTATGCTGCTATAAAATATGGTTGTTTAGTCCCGCTATGCTGTAATAAAATGAGGTTGTTTCTGAAGGCCCGGCTAAGTAGTGCTTTCCCTCTGATCCCCAACACAATACATGATAACCGTTGATAGTACTTCCTGGGATTTTTTTTAAAAAGTTGCACATGTACATATGCCCCAAAAGAAAAAGGGAGTGGAGGGAGGGTGAGGAACGGTTGAAGGGAGGAATAAGAAACACACACAACATTTGAACATGACAAATATGCACACAAGGGGTGGGAAAAAGAACAACCGCAACAGAACAGCATGCTTAATATAAATAGGTCTGAACCAGCATACAAATAATTTTGCAGCATCTAGTTATTGTAATCCCAAGGAATCTTTGGATTTATGTTCCCATTGCCAAAATTTCACTGCAAACTACTTTAGAAACTAAGTAGCGTTCTAGCAGGAGAAACCTACTGTTCAAATAGATACCCAACCCCAAATGGGTGTCCAAAAGTAGCTCTTTGGATTTCACCTACTAGTACAGGTACTGAACTTTGGATGGATAGTTCCCTCCAAGTGCTTTTGTCTATAGCTGGTAATGCTTTTGAAGCCACATATGCAGAAAACAGTGAATGTTCATTGTTTGAGGATAAAACCAGCTCTACTTTTGCCATTTTTTTTTTGCAATGATGTATGGCTCACGTTGCTGCAATCATGGTCACAGACAAGTTATGATGATTTGCTGTGAAGTTGATTTATGATGCAGACACTGGTGAAAATCATTTTCTCTTTCACATCTTGCTGAAATCATGTCCCCAGGCTGAAAGTTTCATTAGAAAAGATGCTGGTATAGATTATTATTTTCCGTTGAGAATTTTGATATCTAAACTTATTTTCTAATCTGTTTTTATGTTGATATGGGCTAAAGAAAATCATAAGCTATTTTATAGAGTGCACATAGCCTACTTTTTAACCAATAATATATTTGTCAGAATTGTTATGCATATAGCAAAGTTTGATTCCCTTTGGAAGGAGGTAATGGGACACATTCACAATTTGGAATATTTGAGTTTATTTATGTACTGTATATACAGGTTAAGCACAGGTAGAGAATTTAACTTAAAGACCTAAGATGAGCCCTCTTGGATTGGACTAAAGGCCTATCTAGTCCAGCATTCAGTTCTAACAGTGGCCAAGCAGATAGCCCAAACTTTGCTGCTCAAATATCAGATTTCTAGGGAGAAAGCCAATATCTTAACATGCTTGCAGAACACAACTCAACTCTCCACACTTCCACTTATGGAAAGCATGGGTCCAAGCGGTTTTCTGCTTGACCCACACTTTCTAGGCACACATCTGAACCGTTTCTCCACTGCCCTTCTGATTTCCCAGGCAAAACCCGCTCTTTAGTGCAAAATTACTAAATCACTTACCTAAAAGAAGGATGCATCTGACCAGACCAGCAAGTTTTGGCATAATGGTTAAAGTGTTGGACTTGGACCTAGGAGACTAGGGTTTGAATCCCTACTTGAAGCTCAGTGGGTAACCTTGGGCCAGTCACAATCTCTTAGCCTAACCTACCTCACAGGGTTGTTGTGAGGGTGAAATGGGGAGGAGAATCATGTATGCCACCTTGAGATCCTAGGAAGGTAAAGGTTGTATATAAATGTAATAAATAAATAAATAAGTAATATAATATAGTAAGTTTTAACAGCTGGGGAAGGCCTATAACGCAGTGGCAGGACATCTGCTTTGCATGCAGAAGGTCCTAGATTCTATTCACAGCATCTCCAGTTAGGATAGGTAATGTCTCCCATCTGGAAGCCTGAAGGGCCACTGCTAGTAAGCATCAAAAGTACCAAGCTAGATAGTCTAAGTTGTTACTAGGCAGTAGTATTATGCAGCTTTAAGGAATCTTTGTAGCCTGCTAACCTTCTTTTGTTCTACCCACAATTTCACAATACTACAAAATAACACGAACAATGTGCACTTACAACACTGCAAGAGCAGGGTAGTTTTGAAATGCTTAAGGGAGAAAACAAGCAATTCATCAAAACCATGCAAACAACAGTTGTAGTAAACTGAAACAATTCTCTTTTCTGATTGCCAGTTAAATTACCTCTATTCATACAAAGCATAAAAGGCATCCAACGTCTAACTGGAAGCTCTTCTTCCTTTGTAAAAGCATAGGCTTTTAAAACAGACCTTAAATATATTGACTATTGCTGGAACACGCCCCAGGGATATATTAAGCCTGCCAAGATGGATGCAATTTAGCTCCATTGATTAAATAGCTTTTACTAATGGAGGCATTGAAATTATATTGGAACATAAACAATTCTGGCACTACTTAGGAACTCATCGAAGTATGATAGGTTTTTACGCAAGCATAAAAGTGCAAGGATATTCATTTTCTTACATTTCTTACTCCTCTCTCCTTAAAGTGGAATTTACGCTAAGAAACTCATACGTCCTCACCCAAAATGGTCATGCTGTTGCAAGAACTCTTCTTCACTATCTGCATCATCCGGCCTGTGTCTTTATGCCATTACATTGGGCTTTTCCTGTAAATAATGCAGCAAATAATGTGTAGCAGGATAGGGAAACACAGAAGCTTAGATCCACTGTAAGGCACCACTGGCAGGAGTGTTGCATGAGCAGAATCCCACTAATGTGATGCTCTCAACTGCAGAAGGGAAACAGCACTTTTTGCAGATTCTCCCCTTTGTCCCACTAATAAAATCTCCAAAGGTTTGGGGTTCCCTGTGGAGTAGAACAAGAGGTGGCAAAGCGAAGGGGAGATCATTGAAAATTGCCACCCTGGCTCTGTGCTCCAGTAAGTGATTCCACTGGATCCCAACTCCCTCAGTGAATGGAAGGAGTCATTTGTTAGGATCCAAGTCGATGTGCAGAATCTGATGCCAGGATATGAGAGTAAGTTGTGCCATAGCATTTGAAGGGAGAAGGAGGTTAACTCAGCCTGTGATATTTGAGCTGCTTGTAGAACGTTATGCTCCTAGGCTTTTTAATAATCCCCCTCAGTCCCAACTGCACAGCAAGTCATGCAAACCATGGAAAGAAATAATTGCATGCCACTCCAGAATAAAGGGATACTATTGTGCTTTTCATTTCTATTCCCATCTGAAGGGAGCCTGCCTATCTAATCTATCTAACTAAAGGTCAATATCAAATTCCAGGTGTCATAGCCCCTATTCCTCCAGAGTCATAATACTTGGATACAAAACCCAGAGTTAGCTCCTGTTCACTTTGTTGAATTAGGAGTCAGAAAACCAGCAGAAGGAAGTTTTACAGTACAGATAAAAACTCCAGAAAATAGCATCATTTGTTTTCTCTCCCCTGCCCTATTCATTTTATACAATGGACATTCTAATTATCGGAAATGTGCTGATATATGAAAGCCTGTAGCACTTTTGGTTTAAGTATTAAACACTAATGGCAAGCCATATATAAGCCTTTTGCTGTTTAATTATGCTAATCAGGTTGAAAAGTAATTTTGCAAATAAGCTTCGGTATTTCTTTAAAGGTATCCACAAATAATATATTTCTCCCATAGTCATCTGTTTAATGACTGGCAAATAATGACCATGTTATTATGTGATCATCACTTACCATCTTGCTGAAAGATACCTGGCTTATTTTAATGTGAAGTGTTAGTATAATTTAAAATTACTGGCACTCCAGTCCTAAACACATTCACTTGAATATAAATCCCATTGATTTCATAAGAATTTACATCTAAAAGGGAAGACACTTAAGACTAAGGCTCAAATTTTTCTCAACATATTCCACCCCCTCTTCTAACAGCAGTAGAAGCAGCGCTGTTAATACTGTCAAGAGCCAAAGGGAAGAAAGAAGATAAACAAGCATTGGATGCTCTAGTTAATTTCTTAATATAATAGAATCCCCGACATTAATTTCAGATAAAGATGCCTAAAGTTTAAGGGATATGGTAAAAGATCTTTGATCTTTGTGAACAGCTTGGCTTACCTGTGCTGATGCTTGCATGACATCTCTCAGAGAAAACAGAAGACAAAAACGATTAGCTAGCTATGCATCCAAGAAAAAAAGGTCATTTCATCAGGCAAGCAGAAATGCTTATACTGTACTGATGGAGTGATCTGTGTAGGGCTCATCCACACTTCTGTTTATCCCTCCACTTTCCCTCAGTGAAACCTGTTTTTTATGAATTGACTTTTGCTCTGATTCAAGAGTAAACAGTGTGTTTTATCAGGGAAAGCGGCAGAACAAATGAAAAACCATCTCTGACTCATGTTTTCTTGGCACAGCTTCTGGTTATGAATCTAACACTTCAGTGCTAAACTTTTCTGCCATTTCGTTGGTCTCTGACCCCAGCATTATGTCATATTTTCTGACGTTGAGCTAGTATAGAGATTGGAATGTATTAAGTACATGTGAGCACATTCAGCAAGTTTTAGCTCTTATTCCTTGTCTGTAAAGCAGGGGTTGCAACACCTGCCTGGTCTTGTGCAATCTGGGACAATATGCAAAATTATACATGCCTGAAAACTTCATATAATAATCTGTTTTTAATCCATTTGTATTGTGAGTTCTACATTGAAACTGTGTAACTACTCTGCTGTGTGTCTCCTCAAATTCTCCCCATCTTATTTCTTTGAAACATTTTGCCTAGTGTTGTGAGACTCTCTCTCTCTCTCTCTCTCTCTCTCTCTCTCTCTCTCTCTCTCTCTCTCACACACACACACACACACACACACACACACACAATGTCATTGTTCATTGTCCCCTTTTAAACATTGCATGAAGAAATCTATTCAAGCACATAGGCAAGTCCTTCGTTTTTGTGCTGAAGCCATGAAAGGAGTTACAGTCCTAAGCAAGAAAGCCATTGCTTGCTGGGATAAAATGAATTTCTCGGAATCTGATTTCTGATGAATAAAGAATCACTGGTGGTGATACACCAACAGTCTAATCTAAACCCAAAATCTACCCTGATGAGAAAGTTTGGATTCAGCAGGTGTTGGGATTTCCCAGGTGAGGCTAGGTCAGCCTAATTCCCTCACCCTGACTCAACCAGGGATCTGCTGGCTCAGCCATGGCTCAGCAGATGTAATTTAAGTTGGTGCAATTTATGCTGTCATAAGTCCCCAAAATGGGCATTCAAAGCTCCTGGTGGGGCAGGATGGGACAAGGAAAGACTTGCACATATTCCAAACCCTGTGCAGCTTGGTCATGTGGCCTAGGACCCAAACCTCAAACCTCAGCCCACATTCACCTGTTGGCTCAGCCAGCAGTAACACTCCCAGAGGCTCCTGAACAGAGTTTGGAAGAGGGGTGACTTATGCTGGCCCAAATTGCTCTTTCAGTGTTAGATATACATACCTAGGGGTCAGTCTAGCACTTATGGTACAACCACTCTGCACCTGTTCTTTGCTGGATATTCCTGATGGGGGGGAAAAGACTGCATGCTGAGTGCAAACATTATCTTAATCTTGTGATCCTCAGTGCTGACGACCATCATAAACTTTGTGTTGATCATCAAGGTGGATCTCTAAGTGGGGTGATGTTGGCAGTGAACAGGGATGAGCATGAAGGTTTTATGTAGAATTTCTATTTGTGTATCATAATATGCAGCATGAACCACACCTGGAAAGGCAGCCTATTCACAGAAAACTCCGTCGACATGTGCACCACCCTTGTTGGACTGGAACAATTAGCTCTGATTCTTCCATATGATTTAATAGTTCAGTGGCAGAATCATTCTATTCTGACATTTTGGATAATGCAGAAAGGAGTTTTCTTGGGAACAATGAGCCTACTGGCTATTGGTAGTCCAGTGGTTTTATTTTATTATTTTATTACCTGCCCTGTACCCTGAGGTTTAATTTAGAATACAGTTTTAAAAAGTTAAAAAGCATACAATTAAAAAATGCACATCCTTCTGTTCTCCATCCTATCTCCCCTCCCCAGGAATCGTCATTTGTGTCCCCATTGTGCATCCTCCATTTTTGGTTCAGATTCATAGCTGTCAGCTTTTCCCTTTTCTTGAGAGGAATCCTATTCGGAATAAGGGAATTTCCCTTAAAAAAGGGGGAAAGTTGACAGCTATGTTCAGATTGCAAATCTTCTGTTTAAAAACAAGAAAAGAAGAAGACGCTGCTGCCATTGGTATTGCAAACAGGTCATTAAAACGAACTGTAAAACATGAAAAATAAACAGGTATGCTACTCATTCATCTTAAGTGCCAGTATGCTAACGGTGTTCAGCACCACTGAGATTAATCAGCAGATCAGCCGGCTGAGACTTCAGCATTAAGAAAATGATTTGTTTCTTCATCTGCAATAAACTGACTAAATATGGAGGCTGGCTAAACATCAGTGAGTTGGGAAAGTTGCTAAGTTGAAAGTAAGAGTGATGCAAGAGCAATGGTCTTTCTCTGCAGTTACCAAAGGCTTGCTGTTGTTGTTGATGCCGTTGTGAGAGTGCCATGGGTTAGAGTTTCATAAGGACCGATGGATGGATAGACATAAACTGGCTATTTTGTTCATCTCAGAAAATAAAACACATGCACAATTAGCATGCCTTTATTAGGAAATCCTTTCTGTCTGCTGTTACTACTTGTTTTCCCTTCCAGCAAATCTGTGGCTGAAAGCCAGAATGGCACTGGCTAGCTAAGAACTGCTATGTGGAGACATCTGCATGTTTGTTGCTGGGTGGCTGTGACCTGGGAGACCTGGGTTCAGTCCCCTATCCACCCAGACCTGTGACTCTGTGACTGGCTCTGTCAAAGCTGGCATCAATGGAGTAGGTAAAGGGAACGGGAGACTTGCACATTCCTGCTGCATGAGGTAAATGCATGCAGGTAAACTTGCAGGTGGTATTCTGCATCTGCTTGCAGGTTACCAGGGCCAGCAGACCTTACAAGACCAACAGCATCAGTGTTTATGTTGCTGCAGTGGCTCTCTTCTACATACAATTTAAGAAATGCATTTTTGAATATCTGTTAATATCTACACACAGAGAGACTCTGTGCTGCGGCTGTCTTTGGTGATGTGGTTAATCCAAACATATAAAAACTCACAGTGAATCCAAATTGAGAAACATCTGTCATTTAGGGATGGGGCACATACCAAGCAGTTTGTAATGAAAATCTTAACAATTTCAACTTTAACTTCATTTTCCAAAGAAGGTAGTTGCTTTCTCCTTCCTATTTCCCCAATGCCTTTGGGTCTTTCTGAATGATGATTGACAAGAGCTGTGCACCTCTGTTCTTGTTAGCATTTTTAATTTTATACTCCCTAAATGAATTTCATGGGATCATCAGTTTCTGAAAGGCTTTGAGAAACATCAATATGTTGCATCCTAAATGTTAATGATATAAGCAACACTGATTTTGTATTCAGAAGTTAAATGGAGGGATTCTTAATGGCTTATGAGCTTTGACATTCCCATCGTCTACAGAGACACTTATGAAATACCTGCCTCCCTTTGTGGAATTCAGCTGAATCTCTCACTGTATTAAAATTCTTGAAGGATCCCATAGGGGGAAATCCTGCTTGGTAGAATGTGCATGTTGCTTTGCATCATCTTCAGCATACAACTGAAGCTTGGGCAGCACCCAAAGAAACACACAACTATGTAGATCCTCATAACAAAGGAAGTATTGGCACAGGTATTTTTGAACACATGTCACATGGAACATCACATTGGAATTATGGGGAGTTGGAACACTCATTCTCTGGGTATTTGAATGTTACATTCATATCCCGTCTTTTCTCCAAGGAGCTCAAGGTAGTGTGCATGGATCCCATCCTCCCAATTTTTCCTTACAACAACCCTGTGAGGTAGGTAAGGCTGAGAGGCCCAAGATCACCCAGTGAACCGCATGAGGGGTGAGTTGAGTGGGGACTTGAACCCTGGTCTCCCAGATCCTGCCCTAGCCACTACACCATAGAGCCTTTGAGATAAGGGTATGGTGGTCTGCTGTTCAGTGGCGCGAGGAGGGAGAAAGAGAGACAAAAATCAAATTTGAACATGCTTAAAATATCTCTCTGAACCCCAGCCTTTCTTCATGGTTTACTATCAAAGGGTGAAAGTCCAGAGTGGTAGCCATTTTAATCTCTTGAAGCAAAAACTACAAGGAGTCTTGTGGTACCAAAGATGAACAGATTTATTATGGCATAAACTCCCATTGATTAGAGCTTATGTGAAAGCTCATGCCACAATAAATCTGTCAGTCTTTAAGGTAACCGCAAGACTCTGTATTATCAAAGGGAGAATTATGCAGATACCCGGCATTTTCCCATTGAAATAAGTTGGACTCAAATGTGTGTGTTTTAAAGAAGTCAAATTCTAAAAGTAAGCAGTGAAAGAATAATGAACAAATCTTCTGCTTTATTTTTAGGGAAATAAACTTAGGATGTCCATAGTTTTGCTCAAGTCATCTCACCCCACCCACTGGTTAGTGAGCATGAAATCAAGTATTCTAAAGAGGTCTCATTTGTAGCAGCTGCTAAATGTTTAATACCACATGGATATTTTCACCAGACAATCCCCAAAGATAAAGGAATGTTTCAAGTGCGTGTGAAGTCTAAATTGTAAGCAATTCATTTTAGACATAATAATTTATTGAACAGTCCATGCTTTGAGAAGGAGTGCAGTGTTCATTAGGAAAATACAGATGGTCTTCAGATGGCTAACAGGATTTCACACTCATTTCACTGCGTCTTACTGTGATATTGTAAGAGAAAGTAATACTGACTGTGAGCTGTCTGTGACTGGGGTGTGAGCAAGCGTTTATGATAAAACAGCTCTTTTTGGAAATCACTGTTATGATGAAATTGTCATCGCTTTACCTATGACAGCTGTTCTTTTTAGGGTAAAGATCTACAGCCCACCCTTTTGCCCCACTCATTCTAAGACAGCCCCAACATACCATTAGCTAATTGCAACTGAAACTGTGACTGCACTGCTCCAATTCAGGCGGCAGGTAGGAAATTGTGTGCCTGGCTGTGCCTTGCATAAAACAAAATCCTTCTGGAACACAGAAAGTATCTGTGGCTGGAGCTGATGGGAGCTTTTTCTCCAAACATCTGGAGGGCACCAGGTTGGGAAGGGCTAGTCTAGAGAGTCTCAGAAGAATATCATGATTTGACATACAAAGGAAAAGCATAGTTAGATATATATTACACATTGGATATGGTACCACACCAACATATCACATTGTAATCTGCTCTCCCAGAACTACTGGTACATCTCCCAGCATCCTTGACATACTATAGCCCCCAATGTTTGTTTGCAGAGAGGATGTGCTTTAAATATATGGTGTGGATGCAACTATAGCTACACACTCAGCACAAAGTGTCGTTTGACTCCTAGATCCTTGCACATTTGGAGCTAGCCAATGCACAAGTGACCCCTGAAGTGGGCCTAGCTTTTATATAAAATGTATTCAGATAATCCCTCCACCAAAGACGTTAAAATCTTAATACCTGTACTAGTAAGACCAAAGGAGAGCTTAATGGTTGTTGGCATCCCTCTGTCTTGTGAGACAATGGGGGAGTGTGCTTTTGGGGTGAAGTCAAACTGTTGAAATGTTACAGTACCTGCTGTGGCTGTAGAAACCAATATGGGAGAGACATGTTTTGTTGCATCTGGGGCAGATGAAGGCATCTGGTTGTGCTGCTGCAGGTGCACCATGGCGTTTCTTCTCTCTGCGCTCCTCCCAGCAATCATTTCTCCTCTAATCACTGCTATGGATACACAACCCGATTGTCTGTATCCAGGCACTAAAGTCATCTGCAACAGATTCCCACATGGCGGGGTTGATGTTGCCAACCTTCATGTCATGTTTACAGACATCTTTGTAACACAGTTAGTCTGCCAATGGGCCTGGTGTCTGAAGACAATTTCCCAGATCACATTCTTGGGGATCTTGGCATCTTCCTTGAACATGACCAAGCCAATGTAGATGTTACTGAGACAGAAGCGCAAACATGCTGGGAATGTGGACTTGGGAGAGAGAGCACATCTTTGTTTGAAACTCTGTCCTGCCATGTGATACCCAAAATCCTCCTGATGCTGTGCATGTGGAAGGCATTGAGATGTGACTATACGGATAGTTGTAAGTTGCCCCCAACTCACTTCCGTAGAGCAGCGTGCTCAACACGTAAGCCTGGTAGACCTTCATCTTGGTATTGGACATTACCATCACATTCTCCCATACCCTTTTTGAGAGGCAAGCCTTTGCTATAGCTGCCATGCCAATACACTTGTCCAGCTCAGCATCAATGGAGAGATTGCTGGTTATGGTGGAACCCAGGTAGACAAACTACCAGTAGTCTACCACATCAAGCATCTGATCACCAATGTTGATTGGTGGAGTGCTGGTGATGTCCTAATCCAGGATGTTGGTCTTTGTGAGGCTGATGATAAGGCCAAACTCCCTGCAAGCTTGGGCAAAATGGTTGATGAGTCTCTGTAGAGCTCCCTTGGAATGTGCTGTCAAGGCTGCGTCATCGGCAAACAGCATCTCTCAGAGCAGGACATGCCACACTTTTGTCTTGTGTGGAGATGTGCCAGGTTGAACACCCCCTCCCCTTTTGCTCCTTGAATGGATGTACACATCATCTTCAGTTGAGATGAAGGCACATGAGAGCAACATAAAAGAAGAATACACCAAACAGAGTTGGGATGAGAGTCTAATATCTTAACACTAATAATATAAAATGGCACATTCTAATCTACCAGGATCCAAGCACAGCAGATTGTGCAAGTACAGCACACCACAATATGATCTTTCCTAGCTTTAGGGATGAGGAGGAAAGATAACATTTAGATCTAGGGAAATTGGTTATTATCAGTAAATTCCAATCCATATCTAGAGCATTCAAGAACCAGAATTATCTGTCGATTATTTATTAAAGCGTTTAGACTGTGCTTTCTGTTGTGACTGGTACAAGGGCAGCAGCAAACCATACGTTTACAATTCTCTTAAAACTCCTAAAATCTTTCTCCCCTCTACCCCGACAAAGAGTGAACTACAATACCAATGTTTTATTAATGCCAATTCCCCAAGGAGAAACTGAATCACAGGCTTGTGGGTATGGCACTCATGAGTAATTCTGCCTACTGAAACCTCTGCCCAATAAAACATTAATACCACTTTGCACTGTATTCCCTGTAATATGTTTAAATCTAGGCACAGAAATAAACTTGTGAAAAAAGCCTTGTGAAACATTTCATAGTTGGTGAGTATATCACACCTCTGGTGTGATGAAAACATTTTGCTTTTCCTGTTAAGCTGTGGGGTGCATTGTGCCTTTTCTTTTGTTTTTGAAAGGGAAGTGGGTCCCTGGGAGAAGACTGCACTGCCATAGGACATCTGGCGATTTAAAAGTGAGCCTGTCATGAGTTCTAAATGGGACTCCAGTGGAATCCTTTCCTTGCTCATGAAGAGTTCAACTTAACCAGCAGGGAGTGCTTAACCATAGTCAACAGGGCTCAAATGTTTTTTCAATCATTCGCCTTCTCATTCAAAATACACGTCAGCTTATTACAGCAAGAAGTATGCTACTGAAATGAATTAACAAGCTTTTTATTGAGAAACAATAACAAAGGGAAGAATTCAATGTAGAGCTGAAGAGACCATTCCAACAGGGCAATCATTTTAGCCTGCAAGACTAAACTATCTCCTCTCTCCTTCCCCAACCCCTCAGAGTCAATTCGAGGAAGTGTGGGAGCACACCAAGGAGGAGAAGGGGTGTGTGTGAAAAGCCCCATTATGCTACCAGAAGGTATTAGCTGAATCTTGCCCTGGGTCCTTCTACATTGTGGAATTCTAACCCTCTGACCAGCACTGCTGGACATGGTTAGGATTCAATTGAGGTAGCTCCCTACTCGGCTGCGCTGCTGAGATCTCTGCTGTGCCACCCCATCAAGTTTAAAGGGACACATACTGAAAGATAGGGCAAGTATTACTGAAATGTGGTTGTGTCCTGTTTTAAAGCCACCTTGATTATTTTGGGTTGCCTTTATTTGCTTTTTCCAACATGGTGGGATTACTATCTGTGTAACCAAATACTGTGTGAGGCAGTCGGGTTTGACATATTTGCTCCCTTTGTAAAGCAAATGTTGATTTCTTGCCTGTCCAACATGCTATCGACATGGATGTTCAGAGTACAAGAAACATGAAACACAATCATTTGTCTTTTGCACAACTTTTGTCTAATGAAATTTATCACAGGAGGTGGAGAAAACTGTTGAGATAATGGTTGTTGCTTAGTTACTTTGAACAACTGTGAAAGATTGCTTTGATTTCATGAAGTACTAAGCATGATATTTGGAGCAGCTGAATTTCACTGAAATCAATGGGACTAAATTGGCTGGAATCCTAGCACTTTATCTCCCTTGCGTTGAGGTCTGGGCTTTAAAACTGACAGTCAGATATTTGTCTGCATAATTATAGCAGCTCCAGTTAATTAATTCTGAAATATATGCATGTGGGGAAAACTGGAGTTAACTGAACTATCGTTTTGTAGATTAAGGGCATCCCTGCTGAATTAACCAATTCAATATCTAGCATCTATTAGGTAGAATTTACACAGGAGAATGATAATACGATATGGTTGAAGAGCTCATGTTTGCAAATCCAGTCCACTGGCGGTTGCATTACTAAACCTTTGACAAAATAATGGAGGTATCTAGGCATTATGGCTGAATTGTAGCTTCATGGCTTCTCCTTTCCTTTTCCCCAGGAACATTCAGGGGTTCACCTTGTATTATGTGACACCATTATGCTGCCAGTTCACTGCTCCTGCAAAATTCAGCCAATTAAGTTGAGTGGAGAATCGAAAAATGTGTTGCATGGTGGCAACAATGCACATGTTTGTATTGCTGAACATTATGGAGAGCGATTTCAACATTGGCCATGTGCCAGTCCATGAAGTGTCATTCTAGTCTAACTGTTATTTCAGGTAGATATCTTGACCACATACACACACCACAAAAATAGTTGCTCAGACCTGGAATAAAGATGCTTGCCATCTCTCCTCCTCCTCCTCCCCCCCCCCCCGACCAGGATTGTGGTGCATTGGGGAGAAGAGTGTCTTATTCTTCTCTTATACTATCCTGTCCCAGTACCTTCAGCAGCAAATAGCTACTGCGGATGATATCTAGGAAGACAATGTACCTGTAGCAAAAGGAAGAGTCAGAACCTTCCCTCTCTATGAACATTGTCCATGATCTATATCTTCCCTACCTACACATCTCTGTTGGATAATCTCTTGGCAAATGTGTTCCTTACTCCTTGTCCCATTTGTTACTTCGGGTGATTTGAAATTGTGACTCTCCAGTAAGTTTGCTCCCTTTACAGATCTTTTCCTGTTTTCAGTTCCCAGCTTGCCCATGGAGAACATAAATCAGAGGAAACCTAATGGGCATTTTTCTGAAATCTATATATTTGCAGTAGTTTGGCAAGATTAACCTCTTACGGAAGATTATATATTTAATACTGCTAATGATGAAGCAGCTTGTGCCTGTGACTCAAAGGTCAGTGGCCTGCCATTGTTGACACCATATGGATATCTGTGCAACTTGTCCTTTGTAATTAATGACTTGATGAGTCCTATGAATCTGAAGCTGGCTGGGCAAGAGGACTTGGAGAGCTTGTTCCTGTTGAGCCAGGATAAGGAAAGACTCATCAAAATGGTCAGGTATAGGGTGAGACAAGGAGAGCCTGCTGGATCAGACCAATAGTCCAGCATCCTGTTTTCACAGTGGCCAAACAGATGTGTGTGGGAAACCCACAAACAGGATCTGAACACAAGAATACTCTCTCCTCCTGTGGTTTATAGCCAGTGGTATTTATTGGTATTATTACAGAGCATAGCCATAATGACTAGTACCTATTGACAGCCTTGTCTCATTCAAATTGTCTGATCCTCTTATAAATCCTTCCACTGCCTCCTGTGGAAGCAAGTGCCATACTTTATATCTGTGTTGAGTGAAGAAGCACTTTATTTATTTTATCTGTCTTGAATCTTCTAGCATTCAAGTTCATTGGATGTCCATGAATTCTAGTGTTATAGGAGAGGGAGGGAAAAAAACTCCACCTGCTTTCTTCATGCTATGCTTAATGTTATAAGCTTCTGTCTGTTATGTCGCTTGTTATCTTTTCTCTGAACTAAAAACTTCCAAACGCTGCAGCCTTTCCTCATTAGGGGAGTCATGCCATCCCCTTGATCATGAGGATTTGATCAAATCTGCATCTGCTGAGATGTGATTGAATCCCACCCCAATAAAGTGACAATCTAGAATTGCCAAAACACACACAACATAACTGGCTGCACATAAATAATGCTCTTCAATATATTTCTCACAATATCAAATATTTCTGTCATACATAATCAGCATGTAAAGATGCTAGGCGTGCCTGGCGTGCTCTGGTCCATGGGGTCACGAAGAGTCGGACCCGACTGAACGACAACAACAACGTGAGCTTTCGTGTGCATGCACACTTCTTCAGATACCCACGGAACCTCATACCAAGAACAAACTTAGTTGGTCTCTATGGTGCTACTGGAAGGATTTTTTATTTTTTATTTTGTTTTGACTATGATGTTGGTTTGCAAGTCTGGAATTGCCCGCAGCTACAAAACCTTTGGCTTATTTGTAAGCACTGTGATGACATCATTTCCTTTAGGGAGTGGGGACCCAGGAAAAGCAAAACATGCCTGTTTCCAGAAGGAATCTCCAACCATTAGCTCCTGTGGCAACAAATCACCTTTACTAAGCTTAGTACTTTAATAATGAAGGCAGATCTGTTTGGCAGTTTTCTCCACTCAAGACATCTATTTTTATAAGCAGAGGCAGAGTACAGAGAGGGATCCTTGGTGGATCATTCAGATAAACCTCCAACTTATGGAGTGTAAGGTTATACAGTGTCTACTAATCCTGATGCCCATATTCTAGTTCCACAGTCAGAGTCAGTAGGCTTTCAAATACCAGTTGCTGGAAACAGCAGAAGGGGAGTGCTGCTGTATTCAGATCTGCTTGTGGGCTTCCCTTGTCATGTGGTTGGCCACTGTGAGAACAGAGTGCTGGGTTAGATAGGTCTGATCCAGGAAAGTCCTTCTCATATTCTTACATTCACCTTTTGGTTAGCCTTTAAATGCTAACTAGGATTAAGTTTGTGTCCCTCACAGAACTACTTTTTGGTGCTGCGATTCACATTTGGCATTTACAACTGCATTAGATATATTTAACAACACTTGCCAACACCATGCAGTGTTAAAAACCATTGCCACAACAAACACCATTTCATTCCTCAGTCTTTTTTTGTACCAGTCTCACCAAAGAGCTATTTCCCCCCAAATTCTTTTTATTTTTGACAGTGGCTTCAAGCTTCCCCACTGACCTTTTTTATTATAAATAACCTGATTTTTATGTCCCACTATTGACTTTTTTTATTCGATTTAAAAATAAAGAGTAAAATGTGTGGAATTGAAAGACTGGCAAGGAAATAGAGACTGAATCAGTTTTTCTTCCACAAAAGGAGATTTTTGTGGAAGCCAAGGATTAAAGCAGAAATCATTTGAACGTAAATGCGGCCAGTCAATTTAATTTAGGATTTAGATTGCTCTGACCATTCAGTGCCCCAGACAAGGACATTTTTCTTTCATCCTCAGATATGTTCGCTGGGCTGCAAGATCCATGCATAAATAATTGGCTTGTTGGTTTTTATAGGTCTTTAAATGCTACCATCTTGGTAACGCTCGGCTTCGATGCAAGCAATTTTTTGGTCCATTAATTGTAAATGAATCAGTGGCCCGGTCAGTTCTTCCTCCTTAATCCTACAACACAGAACATCAAGTCTCCTTTACAACCCATTGGGTAAATTGAAGTTGCCACTTTGGTAACTAGTTAAGGAATACTGGATCTCAGCTTTGCTACAGCATTGTCAAAACCAGCTCTCCTTTCCCTCTCTTCCTCATAATATCAAGCACTGCAGAGGTGGGCAACCTGTGTCTCTCCCAACTCCCATCAGCCCCAGCCTGTAATGGTCAGAGCTGATGGGAGATATAGCTGCTCAAAAGGGGTGCCAACTTGAATAACATATTGGGGGGGCCCCGTCCCACACAATCAATTACAAGATGTGCACACACACCATTTGAACTACAATGCACATCAACTGGTGGGGAGGCCCCCTCAAATATTTTATTGGGAGTCGAAGGGATCTTGGCCCCTAGGTGTTGGCTTCTATGTTGCTCACCCTTTGTCAGGCTTCAGGGAATCTGATCCCTCCCATGGTGGGCAGCCAAGAAGTAGGCAACAAGAGGAGTTCTTTATTCAATATTCACAGAGAAAGGCTTTGAAAAGTGCCTCTCCATTGCAGTAATGGCATTGCTCTGAGTAAAGTCCCACTGCTTCCGTCTCTACTATTCTACGGAGTCGGTTGACTTGTGCTTGTTGCCTCTGACCTTTCTGTTCTCCTACTCTCAAGGAATGCTTTCTAAAGACACTGAGTCTGTCAGCTGTCTCTCCCCTAGTGCTTCTTCCTCATGCTGCCCCTGTCCCAATATTTCCCAGCTTCTCCCCTCTGCAGCCTCTGAACTATGCCCTTCTGCAAACCACTGTTTTAAATCTATATTGTTCTCCTATTCCCAAGAAGGTTCAGGAGCTGCGGGGCGGGGCGGTCTCCACCATTCCTTCTCAGTCCAGTCCCTGACACACCTGTAAGTAGTTTGAAATTAATTGTTTATTTTTATTGCCCTCGAAACGCCCCCTCTCCACTTCATGGGCTACCACTTTTAAGGATAAACCCAAAGCAAGAGGAAAACATGCAGGGTTGCTATTTTCAGTAGTAACCTTTTGCCTTTCATAACATCTAGTTCCAGCCATATAAGGGGGAGGGGCTTTGCTTCTTATGGACTGGCACCTACCTTTCTGAAGATTTACCAAGTAGTGGAGAGCTGCTTGTAGACTGGCCACATGGTAGAAATGGTACACTGATTTATAGGTGTCTCAATAATCGGTGTAATGCAGGGTCTTGTGTAATCTGATCAGAGACTAGCTTTGCCAGGCCACTGCTGCAAGAGACATGCCTTTCCAGAGTGACAGCAAGGATGAAGAGGAGGGGGAGAAAGGAGGAGAATTGCCTCCTTCCCATGTCCATGGAGGTGGAAGCCCAAGGGGTCCCCCTCTCCAAGGAGAAGAGTCTTTAAATAATCAGGACAGAGCAGATCATGCCGACACAAGCCAGGCTCCAGAGAGTTTGCAGCCTCCAGCCTTAGAGCTGGGAACAGTGCCAGATTTACGTATAAGCTAAACAAGCTATAGATTAGGGCCCCACTCTCTTGCGGGCCCCCCAAAAAATTAAAGAAAAACAACAACCTGGATGTACATTTCCAAAATATAAGATAAAAAACAAATAAAATAAAACCTACATACAGCAACAGTGTTGTGTGTTGTGTAGGCTCCTATGATGTAAGTAATGGGCCCTGCTGACTAGCCTGCTCCCTAAAATATCACTGGTTTGCTCATTTCCATATATAGGGTGACTTTATATAAAGGGCCCCATAACCTTCAGTAACTTAGGGCCTCATCAAACCAAATCTAAACCTGGCCCTGACTGGGGAGGAGAGAGTGTGTTTCAGAAGAAGACATGGAATCAGTCTCCCAAAACACACCGAAGGGGCAGAGTCCAGGCTTGGCGTCAGGCCAACAAGAGGCGGGCCAATCGGTGCTGGATTTCCTGGGGGGGAAGTCCGCCCTTCAGTCGTTTCAATGTCTTCCTCAGATGAGTAGGGCTTCGTAAGAGCTCTCAATGTGACTAGTGTGTAAACTACAATTAAACCGCCAGCTTGCTGCATTCTTGTCCGGAGCCTTACAACTGCTTACTTTGACAAGACAGTCACATGCCCCATTGCTTGAAATGGCTTTTACTACCTTACCCATGCTTCTTACCCATGCTCCTTCTATTGAAATGTGATTACAAATGAGTGTGTTGATAGTGCCACTTAGGTTGCTAGATACGGCCCAGGACCACCACCTGCCATATGGTGGTCCCAGGTATTGCCAACTCTTTCCGCACTGAGGAAGAATGGTTCTTGCACAAAGCACTGCAGGCTCAAGGATGAAACTACCTTCTGCAACATGACAGGGCAAGGTGTGATGACCTGCTGATTTAAACCGCAGCTGAACCATGCTGATAATTAGCTACTCTGATTCATTTAGCAACTAAATCTCGTCATGAAAACACAAAGCTGCAGAGAATAGATCCTTGTGACTAACAGCTCTTTAGTGAGTACCTGAAAGGTAAATAAATCCTAAAGTATGCTTAAAACCATTTGTTAGGTTAGAATGGGACTTATTAATTATGAAGAAATGAATTTAGTAAAGCTGGCAGAATGAAAAATTGTCATACGCTTTGCAAATCATTTGTAACCTCCGGAGACCACACAGGCATGCTCGCCCATAGGCAAAAGATTTATAATGAAAAACCTTGCTGAAAAATGGGAAGTTCAGTTCTTCTCCCACCTCTTAAATATATCAGAAATCCATTGCCTTCAACAGGGGTGTGGATGCAGTCCCATGAGCAAGAACAATGCTCTAATTAGGGGGGGGGGAGGTAGTGGGAAGTCCACAAGCCAAGGTGCTTTGAAGGAGGCCTGGCAATGGCCGCACCAGGCAGAAGCAGAGCTGTGATTTGTGCCAGGTGAGTATAAGCTGTTTGCAATTCTAAGACACTGTGAAAAATATTATGTGGCACCATGCCTGGGTGTCGGGGAAGAATAAGTGACTAGGGAGGGGCCACAACTTAAAGCGAGTGGAGAGCCATTGTGGTGTAGTGGTTAGAATGCTGGACTAGGACCTGGGAGACCAGAGTTCAGGTCCCCACTTGGCCATGAAGCTTGCTGGGTAACTGAGGTCAGCCACTCCATTTCAGCTCGACGTACTTCATAGATTTGTTCTGAGGATTAAATGGGGGAAGGGAGAACCCTGGATGCCACCTTGAGCTCCTTGGAGAAACAGGTGGGATAGAAACAGTGGTGTAGCAAGGGAGGGGCGATGGGGGCGGGGTGCCCCAAGTTCCAGGGGAGGGGGGTGACACTCGACGGCCCCTCCCACCACTCCCCAAGCCGAGCCCCACCGCCCGGCACCCCGTCCGTGCTGCTTTACGGACAGCTGGGGCAGCCTCATGAGCCGCCGCTGCTCGGCAGCTCCCTTGGTCACTGGGGGAGCAGCAGCACCGGCCTGGATGGACTGCTCATGCCTGGAAATGTGCAGTCCATCCAAGTCGGCGCTGCTGCTCCCGCGGCGACAGAGCGAGCCGCCGAGTGAGTGGTGGCTCGTGGGGCTGCCCCATCCATAAAGCAGCATGGACGGGGCAGAACAACAAGCCGCTGCTCGCTCAGCGGCTTGCTTGGTCACCACAGGAGCAGCAGTGCTGGCCCGGATGGACTGCGTATGCGCAGCATTTCCGTACATGTGCAGTCCGTCATGACACACACGTCAAGACGCCCTGCCTCCAGGGCGGTGCCTCCATGCGGCGTTTGCTGCCCCGGGTGGCCAAGAGGCTTCCTCCGCCCCTGGATAGAAATTCCTTAAACAAATAAGTAAATAAATGGCCCACTTGTGCTGAGGAGTGCTGGGACAATAGGGGCACATCTAGCATGGGCACAGCATAGCTGGTGGGCTAAGGTTCTGCTGAAGTCCAATGCAGCCCTTCTTCGTTCTGTTCTTAATGTATGAAGGAAGCAGAAATGTGCCCAAAGCCAGCAAGGTATTGATTTTCCCAGCACCATAATTCAACAATGTCATGTAGCTTTTTCTGCAGATGGTTCCTGCCACTCTTTCCTCTCCCTTCCTTTTCAAATTAAAAAAATCCTTGTTAGAGTTTCAGAATTAGCACTTCGAGAAGCAAGGTGTTTGGCAGATGGTTATCAGAGGAAGAGGGTGTTACAGGGATTCTCAGGCATTTAAAAGCCTATGATCATAATTAACTTCACAAGAGCAAATACAAATGATTCAGCAGTTTGTTTGTTTTTAGTAGGACTTGGAAGAAGTATGTGTATGGGTTCCTTTGAGAACAATTGTATCGCCTGTACAGGGCCAGCCCACCCATGAGACAAGGTGAGGCAACTACCTCAGGTGGCAAGATCCACCAGGGCAGCAGATTCCAATCTTTCTTCTTTCCCCCGTCACTAATGTAAATCTCCCCTCACCCCTTCTTACTTGGCATAGGGATGCCATTTTGGGAACTACCTACCCCTCAGGTGCCAAAATGCCACCTGGAAGCCCTGTACCTGTAAAATGCATCTCCCTTTTGGTGGTTTTGGAGAGATTCTTGAAAGTGGGCAGAAATGTTCATGGACACTGCATGCTACTGTATGGCAATGTTAATCATAATGCAGAGTCATTCATCAGCTTGGAATCCTATGTGTTATTGTTTGAAACCATGGGGCAGCATCTGCCAGGCTTTCCTGGTGGATCTCCTAAGAGGGAAAATGTAATGCTTTGCTTATGAAACTTAAAATTAAAGCTCACTTCCACTGAACAGTACACTGAAAAACAACACACACAAAAATCCTGGAGCACTATGGAATTTGCAGTATCAAGAAGAGTATGCTGCTGCCAGCCATGTAATGCTGCATCTGGGAACATCATTGTGTCTGGACTAGAATTGGGGAGTGTGAGGGTGCTTGGTGTTGTGCATGCATGGGACATGGGTGCAGGCTTTATTCCTTGCACCCAGTAGCCTATGTCCTTGCACCCAGTAGTATATGTTCAACAGTCACTTCATGGCCGACTAGGAATTTTTTTTGCCTGTCTGCATGTTGGGCAGTTTTGTTTTCTTTTTTGCCTACTCTGCAATGAATTTAGGTGGTGTTGGTGTTTAGCGGACAGTGCTGTTAAATAGGTTGATTTGTTTTCATGCTTAAGTTGGTCACATTGTTGGCAGGGTGATGCAGGAAAGGTTAAGGTTAGCTAGGGGAACAGGTTAGCATCCTTAGGGACCTTTGAAGGTGAAGAGTGTTTCCAGGGACCAGCTGCTTTGGGTTGTGAGGCCCATGCCTTGGATATGGAACATCCTTGAAGCTCACCTGCCAAACCCTCCCAGAGTTGTGGGGCCCAGAAGGTGGTGAGTCAGGAAGACCTCCCTACTTGCCATAATGCATTGGGGCAATGCCTCATCATGCCCCTTGGAATGGGCAGGGTTTGAAGTTAAGCTAGGTTTCTGCTCTTCTCATTTCCCCTGCAGATATAGTTTAAATAAAATGCAGTCCTAGTTCAAGCCATCACTTGTGTCTCGCCTCTTCCTTCCCGGGTCTGGTCACAAATAACCTCTCAAGCAGGAGCTGTTGTTCACCATGTGAAGCAATTTCTGGAACAGGGAGTCCAGCTGGTCTTTTGATGAAATCTTTGAGGACTGTGAAAAGCAAACTTCTTGAAAATTCAACACAGACTATGAAGCATGTTATCGCTTCATATTATCGCTGCAGTATAATTGTACCACTACAATCAACCATTCTCAATAATTCTAAAGAGACTGGGTAGTAATGAATTGGGGAACTGGGGAGCTGGGGGCTGGATGAGGCCTGCTGAGGTCTGATAACTGCTTAGTTTCTGCCTCTGCTCCATAATTGTCCTCTCTCTTAAGCCTCCTTTCCTCTTGTTCCTGAACTCAACAGGGGAGGGAAGCTGCACACAGCACAAAAACCAAGTGGTGGGATGGAGAAAGTGTGCATGTATGCATGTGATTTGGGTGCAACTACTTCTACCTGCTTATATGCTGTGGCCTCACTTGTTCTGGACTTCAGCTCTAACCATTGCAGATATGTGGCTCCTGAACACTTTTTCCTGAGGGAATACAGCCCTATGGTCAGGAGTTTCCCCATTCCTGCTGTAAAAGAACCTATACAGCACTTTAAAAGATACTGAATTGATCTTGTACTGGTAATGAAAGGCTTATAGATATTCAGGGTTGTTGAACTCAGGTCTCTTTGTGTGCCCCATCCCCAGGCTCTTATTTCTCCACACTATGACTGTTGCAAGAGATATGGAGAATGAAAAGAGGGGGTTGGCCTATCCCTAAACCCTTAAACCTTTGATCTAGAGAAATGAGCTTTATCTCATTAGAGGAAGCCTATATCAGGTTCAGTTGTTTGCAGTCTGCACTTTGGAATGTGATCTGAATATCCCATTCCTTTTTAATTATATTGATTGAGACTGTCTTTTGTGAGCAGGACAAAACAAAAAAAACACACACACACACCTCTAAATAGACTTGTGGTGAAGATCAGGTGGAGATTCAATGATGTGTTCTTTTCAAGGTATTTCCTAGACCTCCTACGGTATATGTAAAAGACAAATTTGCACTCATATTGCTGAACTAAGGAGGAAGACTGTGATAACAAGCAATTCTGTTACACGTTCTCAGAAAGTTAAAATGAAAGAGTACAAAGGAATTCTAATATAGGTTATGACTTGGTATAGGCTTAGGGTGCAATCCTACCAGTCCTTATCATCTTATGTTCTCTGGGTGGTTATTTTTTTTTGGGGGGGGGGGGATTCCTGAATGCAAATTGTTCTGGACAGGGTTGCACTTCCCTTGTGAGACCCAGTTTGCAGTTTGGCAATGCTCCTGGACCCAGAACTGCTTCTGATTGGCCAGGTGGTTGTGTGGCTAGGAGTGCTTTTCCCTCATTTCAACTAATGCACCAACTGTCCCTTCCTGTTGAAAGCAGAGATTGCATCCAGATTAGATTACTGTGATGCACTCTATATGCTGCCCTTGGAAAGTATCTAGAACAGGCACCCCCAAACCCGGCCCTCCAGCTGTTTTGGGACTACAACTCCCATCACCCCTAGTTAACAGGGATCCCTAACCAGTGGTTAGGGATGATGGGAACTGTAGACCCAAAACAGCTGGAGGGCCAGGTTTGGGGGTGCCTGATCTGGAAACTTCAGAATGTGGAAAATGCTGTAGCCAAAGTAATTTGTGGTACTCATTTTTCTGACCATATCTTGTTGCTTGTTTTATGAAAACCTCAAATGTCTCGGGAGGACCATGATCTTTGAAGGATTGCCTCTTCCTGCAAATGGGAAGAGATAACATCTTTTCAGTCGCACACCCAAATTGTGGGACTCCCTCCCAAAGAAGGTTAGATCGGTCCCTTTTCTGTTGCCATTCAGCAGGTGGTTAATAGATTTTATTTTTGTTCCACCAGGCTTTTAACATATTTCAGTTCAAGGTTTTATCTGTTTTGTGTGTGTGGCTCCCCCCTCCCCCCATTTTTTGTTTTGCTCTGAGTGCTGTTGCTTTAATTGCATTGGCATTTTATTATTGTAAACTGCTTGGGGGTTATTTGTAAAGCTGAAAGGCAGTGTATAAACCTTTTATAAGATTTTAAAAATAAATCAGCAACCGACAGCTCCCCTGAGAGATATTATCACATTGTCAGTATAGAGTGACCATGGAACTTGTGGGTGATACAAATTAATGTATGGCAATCCACCACCCTTTACCTTCTTCTGAAACAAGCTTCCGCCTTGAAAATAGATGCTCATCAAGTACAGATTGATATTTCTGTGTGGGACAGAGTGAGGCATCTGTTTCCTTCATTCATATTTGCCTGTACCAAGATGATAACATTACTTCTTTTCTTTTTTTTAAATGTCCCATCAATTTCAGAAGTAAAACTTACTTCTTAATAAGTAAAGCTACAATTCTAGACACACTTACCTCATATTTAATCCCACTGAACTCAAAAGGGTTTATTTCTGAGTAGACATATAGAGGAATACACTCATTAAAAGTTGTTAGCTTTATATTCTGACCCTAAGCATGTTTTGCAGCCCGTGGCTGCAATCCGAACCGCACTTACCTGGGAGTAAGTCCCACCTAAGTCAATAGTACTTACTTCTGGTTAGTCGTTATTACGATTGTGCTGTAAATGCTCCTTATTTCAATATACATAATAAGTATGGCCTGGTCAAAGTAAAATTGCCTACGAAATTGCCCTTTGAGTTTAACATGCTTCTGCTTTAAGAAATCAGAAAAAAAATTACTTGGATTAATCATATCTAAAAATGTGTAGGCCTGGAAATCCAATGCCCCACAAATTGGGGGAAAATTTGAGAGTCCCCCATTTTTTTTATGAAGCCTGTTTGTCATCTCCCACCCCAAAATTTGCAAAATGGGGGATGGGCTATGAAATGTTTTCTTTAATAGTGGTGGAAAAAAAGGTTTAGACAAAGTGTTCACATATTTACTCCCACAAAATGATTTCTAAAACTGTGTAACAGAAAAAAAACTTTTATGTAAGACTGTGTACAGTATCAGACCATTACCAATTCCTGTATTCTCGAAAGCAAGAACAAGCTTCCGCCTTGAAAATAGATGCTCTATTTTCAAGCTTCCGCCTTGAAAATAGATGCTCATCAAGTACAGATTGATATTTCTGTGTGGGACAGAGTGAGGCATCTGTTTCCTTCATTCATATTTGCCTGTACCAAGATGATAACATTACTTCTTTTCTTTTTTTTAAATGTCCCATCAATTTCAGAAGTAAAACTTACTTCTTAATAAGTAAAGCTACAATTCTAGACACACTTACCTCATATTTAATCCCACTGAACTCAAAAGGGTTTATTTCTGAGTAGACATATAGAGGAATACACTCATTAAAAGTTGTTAGCTTTATATTCTGACCCTAAGCATGTTTTGCAGCCCGTGGCTGCAATCCGAACCGCACTTACCTGGGAGTAAGTCCCACCTAAGTCAATAGTACTTACTTCTGGTTAGTCGTTATTACGATTGTGCTGTAAATGCTCCTTATTTCAATATACATAATAAGTATGGCCTGGTCAAAGTAAAATTGCCTACGAAATTGCCCTTTGAGTTTAACATGCTTCTGCTTTAAGAAATCAGAAAAAAAATTACTTGGATTAATCATATCTAAAAATGTGTAGGCCTGGAAATCCAATGCCCCACAAATTGGGGGAAAATTTGAGAGTCCCCCATTTTTTTTATGAAGCCTGTTTGTCATCTCCCACCCCAAAATTTGCAAAATGGGGGATGGGCTATGAAATGTTTTCTTTAATAGTGGTGGAAAAAAAGGTTTAGACAAAGTGTTCACATATTTACTCCCACAAAATGATTTCTAAAACTGTGTAACAGAAAAAAAACTTTTATGTAAGACTGTGTACAGTATCAGACCATTACCAATTCCTGTATTCTCGAAAGCAAGAACAAGGTTCATTTCTGCCTCTTGGAGGGCACTCTGCCACTGGCAAAATGAATAAAGCCTTCCTCTTATTGACACAGTTGGTGGATCTATTTCTGTCCTCTTGATTAGGACTGAAAGGATTGGGAGAAAATACAGAACAACTTAATTTTGTGGCTATCAAATTCATGTTGCTGTGAGTCTATTTGATTCAGGATTGAAAGGTGGATATTTAAATGATGACAGCACAACTTCTGCATTTGATTTGATTATAGGCAAAGGGGAGAGAAAAGGCAGAACAGGTGAATTCAGATTCCTTATGAAGGTGCGAAAAGAGGCAAGGGATATTTTTCAGTCGGGATTCTCCACTTCTGAGTACTGTGCCATCACTCTATATTTAAAAAAAATAATGGAATAATGTTTGATTTCCAGGGACACAGTTTATATTCAAAGCACATCCTCCAGTGCTTTGAATACAAACGAATTTCTCTGCAGAAGGAAAAAATGCTCTGGTCTGGGGAGCATTTCCCCCCTCTGCAGAGACTTCAAAGGGGCTTTATGTAACCTTGGTGCCTCTTTGAAGGTGCACTCCCAGTGCCACTCAGCTAATTGGCAGTTAAGAGTGACCACCTTTGAACTGGACAGGTACGACTCACTTACTCCCATTGTGACATCATGTGATTGACAGGTGGGTGATAACATCCACCTGTCAAAGATGTCCTGCTGGGAGTGAGAGAGATAAGGATATCAGACAGGGGGCTGGACCCAGTCCCACAACACTGCCCTATGTCCACTATTATCCCAGCCCAGTTTCCCATTTGTATGCAACTGCAGCAGTGTGGCATGGTCCCTCTCACCTGTGGCCCGTGTGTGACTACTTCAATAGCGACATCTTTCCCCGTTGGTTATTGTCCAGTGTGGAACGAATTTATGACTGAGTGACCCATATCATGGGTTTCAGTTACATACAGCAGTTACACACGTACCACAGGGAAGCATCACTAGGGAAGGCACAGAATGAGCATAGCATGAAGTGGCTCCTTTGTAGAACAGGTGCAGCTGGCAGGAAAATGATGCCTATCGTAAGAAGAGAAACAATGACGGATTCAACAATCAGAGGTTCAGTCGGGTGTAATCATAATGAGTTGGTTTTAATATACCATGAGAGAGGTATACAATATTTTATGGCTACGGTGGATTAGGTAGGGAGTTCTCTTTGGGAAACACATTAGAAAATAGGATGCACTCTCAGGCAACAGGTCAATAAACATAATTAGCTGCACAAAAGATTAACACAAATTATTTAAAAAGTATTATTGCAATTCTGTTTGGGAACAGTGTAATGTGATGTATGTTAGCGAGCACTGCAGTATAGGAACAATGTAATCAAGAATGCCTTAGTGCTGAAATCATTGTATGTCTTGGAGAATTTTAATTACCGTGTTAATAAGATATGCTGAAGAAACTGGCGTGATTTATTATTGCTTTATTTATTAATTTATAAAAGTTCTCTGGGCGGTTTACAATAAAAGTTAGACAGTTACGTACAAAATTAAAGCCATAAAACCTAAATGCAACTTAAAACTAGCAGCAGTGGATGAAACAATGTAATAAAGCTCACAGAAGCACCAAAACATTTCTGAGGTCTTAAAACACAAGGAACAATGAATTCATAAATTCAAAAAGATGAAAAGTCCTGAGGAAATCAGAAAAATGTTCTTCACTTAACACTAAAAATATCAGAGCATAAACCTCCAGCAAACCTGTCTGGGGAGAGCATTGCATAGCACATGCACCATTGCTGAAAAGGCCTTCTGCTTTTCACAAGCTTTTCCAACCATGTCATGCTTCTTATGCACTAACAAAGAAAGCCTTGATTCTTGGGGCTTACTTGTACATATCTTTCTATGGTTCTGATCTTCTCTCTTGTTTCTACAAAGGCCATTGGACGAAGCTTACAAACTAAGGGTTTTATTCAGTGTTGGCCATACTAAGAAATTATTTGAAATTAATGAACAAGGCTAATTTTGGCCCATAGATTTCAGTAGGTCTACTCTGAGTAAGGGATTACCCGCATTTACCTTTCCCCTGTGCTTTCCAGCCACGGTTTAAAGATCCATGTCCAAGTACTCTTCCGTCCTGACTCCGGAGCTTCCCCCATGAAAACCTGCTCTTTAAAGCTGAATCAGAACTCAAGCCTACTTTATGAATCTGGTGCACAGCCCTAGCTTCTGCAAATAACCACACACACATCTCTCAATCCAGGTAAACAAGATCACAATTCAAAGATGCATCCCAGCCAGGTGAAAGCACTTGAGGGGGATGTAGAGCAGGGCTGAGGGAGGAATATAGTCTGGGAAGGTATGGCCTAGTGTTGTGTTGGGGTAATTACATCAGGAGGAACACAACACTCCTTTGTTACTACAAAACAAGAATGGGAAAAGAAACTAACTCTGGAGCTCTTCAGCACGCAAACTAGAGTCACTTAAGAGGTCCAAAAAGTATTACTTTGAAACTCAGTGCCCCTGGCATACATAACATCCTTTGTCAACCTGGTGCCCTCCATCTGTTTGGGCTACAACTCCCATCAGCACACTGTGCTGGCTATGGATGATGTTTCCCACCAAGTGGCAAAGGCTGGTCTGGGGAGCGTCTTGAGGGCTGGAATGCTATATTTGTCCAGTGCTCCTGAGGTTTCCCACCCCTAGCCTATTTGGACTTTAGGAATAAACCCCCACTGGTTTTTCTGTGTCTAAATCACATGTTCTTATGAACACTCTTTTCATCTTTATAGCCAGCAAAACTGCAGTGGGAATAGAATATCTCCTCAAAGATTAAGGTTGTTTTTACCATTTTTTCTAAGAGGCTCTGAGTAATAATGTTAAGTGATATTGCTTTCAAAGCACATGGGTAAGAGGGTGCCTTTTTGTATCAAACAAATAGCAGATAAGAACATCTCCTTACATGCGGCGCAAAATATAATTTGGCAGAGGAGTTTGACTTTTGATGACGGCCTGAATTTTTAGCTTACAGTCAATTAGGAAGACGAGGTTGAAAGAATGATGCGCTCTGACCAAATTAATTTATGTTTGAGTCCCCACCCCATTCCAGATCTCAAGATCTGGCTGGCAAGACAGACTGGCTTCAGGTACTGACTCTCAATACAAAGGTTTTCCACCTCAGTAGAATCCAGGAGGGGATGGGAGAAGGAGAACGCAGATCACCGTAAGTTCATACTCTCCAACATGCCCCAGAGGAAAATTGGGACCCACGCCTTTTGGGGCCGTGATCCCATGGGAACCAGGTGACTCACATAAGGGCATAGCACCCAAAAATATATATCTTTTGGGGCCATGATTTTGTGGGAGCCAGGTGACTCGTGTGAGAACATGACTTCCCAAAATGGGATGTATCACTTAAATTGGGACAGTTGAGGGGTATATAAGTTGCATTTGGGACTTGTTCATTGGGGAGAAAGTGAATTAGGCTGAAATAGAGAACCAAGGTGATTTGCTCTAAGCCTGTCTTCATCAGATATATACTTGTCCTATCCTTTAAATGACCCTATAGTTATGGATAGGGCTGGCCCGAAATGGCACAGAGGAATTAAAAAATGTTTCACCCACACTGCTGTTTTCTGTTTGAATTCTTCTTAGGAGAGGCAAAATCACTTTGGTAGACTGGACAATCAGAGCTCTGACAGTATAAGCAGCCAACTTTTTTAAAAAAGGTGAATTTTGCTGCAATGAAATAAATAAATTATAGCGCCATTCAGATCACATATAGAACATTTCCACTGAAAATATTAGACACAGAAAGCAATATTTATTTCAAATCAAGTGAGATTTGGATCAGAATCACAGACAGAGATCTCTAAATCAAACACAAAGGAAAAGGTACTTTTAAATTGTGTCTTTTATTTTAAATATACCTATTACAACAACTTTATACACATATTGATACCTATTTACATATCCAGTGTTTATCATCTTTTGGGGAGAATTTCTGTGCTAATCTTTTAAAAAAATCAATGAAGTGCTTGAAAACTTGCGGAAAATAAAATTCCACACATTATTGAAGTCTTTATTACAGTTCCCGTTCCCTGGCATTCCACAAAAGGGGTTTTTGCAGACTGTCACATGTAATATGTATTCATAAACAGAACCACAGATAATCAGACACACAGAAATTCACAACATAAAGGAGGAGGGGAAAATGCAACCACATATTTATACTTCCACATATTAAGGTGGCAAAATGGTAATCCAAGCAGCAGGAAACCTGGCTTTATTTGAGGTTACACTTGGGAGCACAAAGAGGAAACCTTTGACTTGTAACTAATATAAAAGTATACACATTTTTTTTACAAGGCCGTTTGTCCTTTCATGGCTTCTTAAAATGTATATTTTAGAAGTGAGCTATAATTTCTCACTGCAGTTGGATATTTCCTTATATTTATGTACAATAGATGATATGATAAACACAATGGCGCAAGTGTCTGGAATAACAAAGCAGTCCTGCTTTAATATTATTATGCAAGTAAATGAAAACTTGGCTTCTGAATTGCTGGGCTTGGGAGGAAATACAAAAAGGGGACAACCCCTTTCTGCAAGGCTAGAGTAGTTCACCCAACCAGAAAACTGAACCATGCTTCTGAACTCACTCCAAATTTGGTTGTTAATACTGAAAGTACCTGCTTTACCTAAAATCCTGTTTTTACAAACTCATACCCACGTGATGTGGGAGCTGCTTCACTCTCTGTGAGTGAATAATCCATACCCTCTTTCATTTCCCAGCAACCAGGATATTACGTTGTCATGACTGGGTAAGTTCTTCAGCTTGCACATGCTACAGCGGCCTTTTCCGCCTTGACAATACCATGTGGAGTTCAATCATTGCTTTTGATAGTATGCAATTTGAAGAGTTATGGGTGCAGCAAACAAGATTGCCGACTATTGTTTTCAGTTCTGTTCCAGCTTCCACCGGATAATCAGTTACTGATAATTTAACCAACACATATTTATTAAATGTCAACATTATTCACTATCAGAATGAAAGAACAGCAAGACTAATAGCACCCTTTTTCATTTTGTAAGACATTTCAAGTAATTTGGCAAGCTAGTGATTGCGTAATTCAAAAGCATCTTGGCTCACAGTTTCAATTGCTGATCTGTATCTTAAAATATTCTCTAGCAACCTGCTATTCTACATCAATGTTAGCTAAGGGTTATATATTTCACAGACATGGAAAAATACAAAAATAAGTAGAAAAAGTGATTTATGAAAGTAGCCAATATAAAAATTAAAACAATCCATTGGTGTGTTGGGTGTGGTCACTGTTACTTGAGTCAAAATAGTTAATTATACATCACATTAACACTCAGAAAAACAAGATAATTAGATAAAGTCAGCAAAATATTTTACATACTGTACATTTGGCATGTTTTAGATTTTTAAAGTTTTTTACAAAGTAGTGCAAAATTACAGTGCATTAATACAAGAGATAAGAAGTCTTATATAACAAATATTTTCCCCATTTTTAACATTTGTGCTCATTCACTGGAAACAAGTTTGCACATTAAGACCAACAGCACAAACCTATGCATGTTTACTAAAAAGTCAATCCTGCCAAGTTCAGTAAGTTCCAGGTAAATATGCTTAGGTTTACAGCAGTTGTCACAGAGAACATCCATTAATTGGCTCTTGAAATATTTAAAATGTGTGAAAGGATGTAACATTTCCATATTGACTTTCTGGTTGCATGTTGACATAATACAGAAACATTGGAATGGCCCAGCAATTCCTTCTGCAATCCATGTCAGAGTAGAACCAACAAAGTCCTCCCCCCACTTGCTATTGAAGGCTTGATGGATTTTCCAATGGGTTTACTAAAGGTGTTGCCTTCACCCATTTGTAAGTGCTCCTGACATTTGCATTCGTTTGCCTTCCTAGGATTAAAAATTGATCATTTTTTTTCTTTTATTGTCTAGAAAAGTAAGTTGGAGGTTTAACTTGTAGAATTAATCACAACAAGCATGATCAAGCAAAAATTAAGAACTTTTAAGTCCCTCTCATTTCAGTAGCAGAATTACGCCAGTACTAATATTGGCTCAGTCACTGTCAAAATCCTTTGCGTACATCTAATACATAGTGAATGAATTCACTGACTAAAACTACTTAAACCTCTGCACTTTAAAGATTGCCTGTGCTGCTAATAACATCCTTAGGAAAGCTCATGTATTTGCTATTCATTCTTACTACACTGTGTTACTCCAGGATGAAAAAAATTATGGCTGTGATATAAAAAGACCAATGTGCATGGACTTGAGAGAAGACTTTTTATGGTAAGTGAGAGACAAAACGTGGTGTAAAGGGGAAGTGAAAAACCTCCATGAGCAGAAGACCATGGGTAGCTTTTCAGACCCTAATTTATAGTCTTCAAAAAATGGGATACTTTGTTTAAAGTAGGAAAGCTGCTGGCAGTATGCTATAATACACATTCTCCATTTTTGACACACATGCTCAGTGTGTATCATATCTATGCCCTATTTAAATGTGTGATTCTCATAGGCTTCAATTAACACTATAATGTAAGTGATTCTGATCTGCTCACTTATATCCATGCATCCCAAACAAGTGTGTGGCCCTTCTGATTGCCCTCAGTGAATGAACAGTTTGCAATCAGATCTTTAGCCACTAAAGACTGAAGTTATATATTTATAGTTCACATTAAGCAATGGTTTCAATTTGATTATCAGCCAAAAAACAAAAGGCTTTGTATAGCTTTGTCACCACACTGTGCTGACCACCTCTCCATGACTACACACCAGTGGTATTTTGAGTTAGCTGTAAAAAAAGAATAAAGGGACACAAGCTCCCAATGAATTTCATATTACATAATAAAAAGAACCTATGATAGCTTTAAGGAGGCTGTTTCCCTGAGGAATTATTTCAATAGGAACACATATGGTGTAAAGTCATGCTTTAAAATTGTCCTAGTTTGCATGTGAGCATTCAGTACCAGCTGCACAACTTAAAGGCAATTTAGGATTACAGGTTTAAAGGTTGCATGGGGAAAGTAGTCCTCTTGCAAGCACATATTCAAAGCCTGTAATAGAAGGAAAAAGTAAGTCGTATGAAGATTTTGTTAGGAAAATAAAAAAGGAGTGATTCTCTTATTTTGATTGACACACTAGATAAATTAACGGAGAAGTGCTTGAGGAAAGAAACAGAATTTAAGAAGATAAATGATGAGTATAAATAAAGGTATGTTATCTACAGTATATCAGATACTGATAGAAAGTAGAAGTTTAAAAGAGGAATTGCTCAGGATGGAACAAGAATAGGAATATAATGGATAACATTTTGTGGTATTTATGGACAAAAGGAATGAAAATGCCACATTGCATTATGCCTAACTGAAAAAGTGTTTATATAATAGCATTTAACTCCATGGCATTTGACTCCATAGAGGCTAAAATAAATGTATTCAAATATATCTGCTACCTGTTGGACTGTGGTTGTATAGTAGCAAGTATATTTCGAAAAGTTGTGCTTAGGACAACTGAATTAACATCTCTTAATGGATAGCAGTGTTTTAATAACCCAATATTGGTGGGAAATGAGGTTTCCATCAATAAAGCAGTAGAATAAAAATGCTGGTTATTATTAAGTTGTTCAAAACTCATGTATGCATTGCAATACAGTGAAGGTAGAATTTAATATATTGGAAATGTTGAAATGATATACGTTGTCGTTTTTCCAAAACAGGAAAAATAATGATTTAAAAATGTGTAATCGAGTTAAGATGATGGCATACCGTGGTACCCCAGTGAATCCCTGGTTCAGATATAACAACCTGGGACATCAAAGCATGGTTTCATTCCAGCTTAGCTGCTCTTAATACAACAGATCCTACCTCAGAATAGGGTTTTGATTGAAATAAATACATGGTGCTCTATATCACCATAACATGATATCATTTTACAATTGTAGTTTATGGATTTGTGGTTTATTTCTTGGATGAAAACCTGAATGGATGAGAGGAAAGGAAAAAGGTGAATATACTAGAAAATATTCCAGTAAAATGCAACTGGCAGATGAGAAAGGTAGATGGAAGTGAAGCAGGTCCCTCACATATGGAACAGGATCAGCCCTACCATGTAAATGAAGAACCCCAAATGAAGAACCCCTAAACCTTAAAAACAAATCTCTTTAGAATAGTTTTCTTGGGACTGAACTGTACATCGCTTCCCCTCTCTTGCTCATATGTCATTGTTAACACACCTGTGAGTTCCTAGAAGAGCATGCTGAGTGAAGAGGTGGATTGTTTCATCTGGCAAGCCAAAATGTTTGCACTGACAAGAATGATCAAAAGAGCATGCAATTGAATTCCTCCTGCATATAATGATAATAATAATTATAGCGTTATTTGTTCCTTAGGAGGGGTGCTCTGTGGGATTTTTCTTTTCACGTCAACTGCCAAGATGGGTACTATGCACCTATGGGTGGGGAGGACATTTCAATTTCTGCTTCAGGTGATAAAGTATTTTGGGCCAGCTGTGCTTCTAATTACACAGTGAAATTATGTCACAGCAGGCACTGGATCTATATAAGGAAGAAAGGGTAGAAGTTGTGTCAGGAAATTATCAACACACTTAAAAATTGCCTTAGATTTCAGCATCCTTCAGAGTTGAGATTGGTCTGCTGTAGCTTCACGCATCCCAGCAATCAACAGAGTGTTGCAATTATCGTAATTGTAACATGTGTGACCTTGTCCCATCATAATTTATGACTGAAGTTTTTGCTGGGCCAGTTTTTGCTGGTTTTCAGAGAACTAGAGTGACATCACAAACAGGACTTCCATTCCTCTCATCACCCTTGCACCCCACAAATCTGCTCTGGAGGGTTCCCCCCAATCCTCTGTAGCAGCTTTAGGGGGCTTGCAGGGGGAGGGGTATTTGTTCAACCTGTGATATCTGCTCTTAGGTTCTTGCTATTTGTTTTGATTTTATGCTATGCACCAGAAAGGTAGAGCCTGTAGGCAATTATACAGTTTCAAACCTACTTTAACATTTTGAGCAAGCAAAAGGAATTCATCTAGTTTATCAATTCAAATATATCTTCTTCAGTACAAGACAGAATCAGTTGCCATTGAAAACAATACAATGCCAATATGACTCAAAAGAAGAGAGCTCAGGTTCTAAATTACTTCGACTTGGTATGCTCTTTTGGATTCATTTCCCCAACACAAAATAACACAGTTTTGATAATACAACCTTCAGTTTGATTTGCAGCCTAATGCTTTCCAAAAAGCAAAGCAAAACAAAACACATAAAACATACAAACATTGCCCATATATTTGATTACACACATACACATTCAAAGAAAATTTGTCCTAAGGACTGAGAACAATGTTTCACTCTTAGGACAGGGCTTTTCCACGCCAACCACCTCACTCCAGCTTCCAGCACCACTGAAAGCCAATTCTGAGGTTTGTGAATGCTGTGGAATATGGCACAGGGCACAACGCATGGAGCAGGGAATCTACATAAATCATGGGTCTCCCTTATGTGAGCAGAAATGCCATTCAGCTCACAGTAGCTACCTCTGAATCCAAGCCAGGATTTCCCTTTTAGATAACGAAGGTTAAGATTTCATTCTATCACATTCATGTATATTATCAGTTTTCTCTTGTAGTGTAACAATGTTAATGCTGGTGAACAGCGGAGATTCAGTTTCCCGCAGTAGAGTTTTTTTTTTGAAACAGTGGTAATACCTACACAGAGTATACAAATGTGTGTGTGTATATAGGGGAAGTATCAAAGTTTCACTTGGAAATAAAGGTGTCAGCTTCCTACTCTACTTTAATAGCTTTTTGTTCTTAAATGTTACATTTTCCAAACTTTTGAAGCTACTGTCCTGATAAAGAGCTCCATGCTTTCTGTAGTGCAGGAATTCCCAAACTGTGGTCTGTAGACCCCCAGTGGTTTGTGACCTTCACTTGGGTGGTCTGTGGCATTTTTATTGTATGGGATGCAAACTGTAATACAATAAAATACAATAGAAGCAATAAAATGCAATTAAAAAACAAAGAGCACCTAGCACAGCATGGTACAATGGCTACAACAGATAGAAAAATCATTAAGTAGTCTGCTAAGACAATCTGCAAGTTTTAAGTCTGTGGGAAAACAAGTTTGGGAACTACTGCTGTAGCATACAAACAGAGCTCTAATGAACAGAATGCTTCCTCATTCAGAAAAGAACACCTAGATCTGTTCCCTCCATTGCAGCCATGTCTTATCACTTAGATATTGAGTAAACAATTACCATCTTCTCAAACAAAGAAAATGGAAAAGATTGATGCATTATAGAACCATTTGCCTAAATGCTCTGGGGAACATGCAAATCATTTTGAAAGTCCAAAGTTCAGACAAAAATGAGCACAATTTACATACGATTAACTGACACAGAGTTTCATTGCAACCCCACGTTATATTCCAGATAACAAAGGTTCATTTGTACAATATCTATCACTTAAAGATTATCCATTATTCATTATCCTTATTGCCCAGAGGTCACATAAGAATAAAGCACTAAGGGCATATTTACATAAGTTACTAGACTGGGTATGGATGAAAATAAAACTAATACAGGAGAAAATAATTTTGAATCACAGGTAGAGTTATCACAATGCAGTTGTACAAACACTGTAGCCCTATTCGGGTGCTCCCAATACTCGTTTAAAAAGAATGGGGCTTTGTCTGCTGAGCCTGTCCCTGCTGGCTATTCCCTGATACACTGTAGAAAGGTGCCTGTTCTGCGTACAGTATGTAGGGTTCTCCTGCAATATGGAACCCAGATCTCCCTCTCATCATGGGGAGAATCCGTGTGTGTAGAGGGTGTGTCCTCTGCAGACATGCTCTCAAATGCATGAATGGTAAAGGGCAAGGGCACGATAGAGGGATTTGAAGATAGCTCTCCCTCTCATATGATTGCTAATCTTGTTGATGAGCAGACATCAAATAGGGCTTGACAGAAAATGAATTCCAAACGTTTGCCCCAAAAACTTTCTCTCTCTCTCTTTTGCTGAGAAATATGAGAAAGGTAATGCTTCATTTTGAATTCTACTGACTAGTAAACGTATCACATACTGAAATGTGAGCCTTAAGAGTTCCAGGCACAACTTTTGTGCACAAAGACATATTAGTTTTGTAGATTGGTGGAGGTTCAAATTCAACTGCATTGGTCTCTGGGACCTGTGGCTGTTAAACATTTTTTAAATTGGATTTAAATGATGTGCAAGTCTTCACTGTTGCAGCACTATAAATAATATCCAAGCAGCACTCGTTTAAAAGCACACTTTACTATTTTCAGGGCGTGTATTGAGCTGTTGAATGTTATCTATGTTACACTATATTCTAACACAAGGCTCCCCAACTTCTTTTTTAAAAAGGCATATTTGGAAATCTAATAAACTGTCCTGGGCACCACAAAATACCAGGGCTGTGCACATGCCCCAAGATTCAGCTTGTATCACCTTGTAGTGGTGCATTAAAAAAACCCTGATTTGTTTCTGAGTTGTTCTGTGCACCTTTTCAATCTGATTTCTGAGCAACTTTATATAAAATTGTGTGCCCCATTCACCATAATGTGAAGTTTAAGAGCAGCTATAACATTTTCTCCTTTCTCCCAAAGTAGATGGAATTTACAGGAACAGGAGACCCCCCCAAGCTCCCCCAAAGCAAAAAACCTCTTTGTACAATAGGATGGGCAGGGGCCCCTGCTGAGCACCAAGTGTGTCTGTGTCTGAGGGCACCACACCAGGGACCCCAGTTCTAATACCTACAATTTTTACGTCTTTAATAAAATACAGTGGTACCTTGGGTTACATACGCTTCAGGTTACAGACTCCGCTAACCCAGAAATAACACTTCAGGTTAAGATATTTGCTTCAGGATAAGAACAGAAATCGTGCTCTGGCGGCGCAGCAGCAGCAGGAGGTCCCATTAGCTAAAGTGGTGCTTCAGGTTAAGAACAGTTTCAGGTTAAGAACGGACCTCTGGAACAAATTAAGTACATAACCAGAGGTACCACTGTACATTTAAGCAAACAGCTTAGTCCTTCTCTTAGGGGAAGTGTCTACTTTCACTGCCTAAAAGGCTGTTCTTTTTTATTGCATTGATTTAGTGTTAACGAAACCCTCGATTCATACATTCATAAAAGGACAGGAATAGATTTAAGCCACAAAGTACTGAGACAATGTAAAACCCTTTGAAACAGAAGGATGGGTGCTTCTCCTCAAACACATTAAGAAACACATGGATTGGACTTGCTATGTATAGGTAGATCAATGTATCTTAGGAGCAATAGTGTTCTGCAAGTAGAAAGCCATCACCTAATATTCAATATCCTATGTGCCAACGGTCCACACAATGTGGAGCATTTATAAATGTGATCAAAATAAATCAAAATGTTCTACTGGCATTGTCCCTCAAAATAAACCACCCTTATAACCAGGTTTCTGCTCACTGACAATAGTGGCCAGTGTGGTGGGGCAGTGCCACAGATTTGCATACAAACACCAGTGTTGCTACAGGTTACTTGGCTAGTGTTGGGGCAGGGATGGAGCAAGGTTAGGGCTGTGCAGGTGTGCTGGTGGAAGTGCTGGATTGGCTCTGCCAGCCCCTATCTTGCCACTGCTCTGCCCCAGAGCTATTCAGGTAAGCTGCCTCACCTCACTGGCTGCTACTGCTCATTCTTTCTGGAAGTGTGGAGAACAGGGAGCACCACACCTGCCATCAGCCCCCAAACTGTATGCACAACCCCTTCGGAAGATAATGAACACTGAAAACTCTGAAGAAATGACAACCTTTTAGTCACTGGCCTGCTTTCTCTTCTTTCACTTTCCCAACAGATGAAAGGTTCTGTCAGCATTCATGATTCATTCTGCAACCTTCTGTTGTGCTGTGGTCTTGATAATCATGCTTTTATGTTTATTGTTAAAACAAGAAGTAATCAAAAGCATTTGTATTCATCAGTTTAGAAAGAAATATGAACTTAAATGTTTGCTTAGATCGCTGACCTTAAAATATTTGTGCCCCAATGAAGATCCGCAGTATAATCACAAATTAATGACATAGGGGAGGTGCATTAATATCACCACTGAGAAACTCTATTCTATGGGCTTAAATTCAAGCCCAAAACAGCTGTAGCCTGATCTGGCAATTTTCAAACATTTCCCACCAGTAAGTGTCCCAGTACTGTCTTAATTGTGCACACAGCTCAGGCATCACTCTTGAGACTGAATATTCCTATCATAGCAGGCTGCTAATGGCTGAATCATTGTTAGGTGGTTAGATTTGAGAAGTAGATAATTTGCAACTGTCAGAAATATAAGACTAAAAATGGAATCCTATGCACCCAGCTACCCAGAAGTCCCACTGAGTTCAGTGGTGATTACTCCCAGGTATAAGATTGTCACCTAACTGATATGGGAGGGACCAAGTTCAGAAGTGGAGCGTGAGCTTTGTTATGCAGAAGGCCCCAGGCTGAACTGGTGGGGTTGCCAGTTAAAAGCATCAGGTAGCAGTTGATGTGGAAATATTTCTGCATCCTGAAATGATGAACAGCCTCTGCTAGATGGACAAATAGTCTTACCTGGTATAATGCTGCTTCCTTTGTCCCCAAATGGAAACAGACTTTCATATGCTGCCTTCTGAATCTTCATTTCAACAAAGCACTCAGTTCACATTTAATTCTGACTGTGTGGTTTCAAAGCAGGCCGCTTAATACTTTGCCAAGGATAGAAAATGTTCATTTTGTCAATCAACTAGCATTCTAGAGTAGATGGAGGAAAATGCACATTTTTTTTAAAAAAAGTATTTGTTTACCAAGGCCAGAGTTCAAATAATTAGGAAACTAGTTCCATGAGCTGAAGGGGTCTTTAGACTTATTTTTACTCAGTAGAAGCCTTCCATGCTTCATAGAAAACTGCTTTTGAAACTGTACCTTGTAGGCAGTATATAAAAGGGCATGGAAGGTCACACTGAGACTCTGGATCTAAAAATGTGTATTTCACTAAAGAGTTGAACTCACAAATATTTTTTCTTTAAATCTTATATTGAATCTTAGTTAGAAATTTTAATTTTTTTCTAAGCCTCTTTTCTCCCAGAAAGAAACTATCTGAGCCAATGTAAACACCATTACTCTATGTATTGGCCAGTAACTGCTGTATTACAAACAAATAAAAAAATGGGGGGAATTTTAAAAAAGAAATGGTAAACAATAAATTACTATTCAGTGCACATAACCAGCTATATACATAGCAGGATTTCCAACAAAATATAAATAAGATAGCATGCCAGTGGCTCAGGAGGAATAATTTGTGCAACCATGGTGCACCAGTTTCACATACAGATCTCTAAAAAAAGTGTCCACATAAGTTACTTCTCAGTTTTTTTCAGTACACATTGCAAAAAAAATGATATTTGTGTTTGCATTTGATGAAAATATAACAAGAAATCACCATAGCGCTGATTGCTTTAACAAAATAATTAAACTTCTGTTCAGGCTGCCAGCTCTTAATTCCTTTTCAAAGTCACATCTATATAAAATAAAATGATCACCTCTCCAAATAAGTCAACAACACAGAAATGACCAATGTCCATGACATCATCAGTCTCAGTAAGGAGAGTGTTGGATGAATGATCCAGAGACAGTGTAACTGGAATATGTTGTATCCAGGACACAAAGATGTCACATATTCTGGAGGGATTCCCCCCACCATCTTCACTTGGAATAATGGTTTTGTTAGCTTTTAAAAATATATATGTAAAGTGCAAGTAAGGGATAGGAGTTTAATTCCAAAACCATTTTTCTAAATTGCCAACAGACCTGTATTCCTGGTGTCTTTTTACATGGTCACAGGCAAGGCATGCATGTGATTCCCAAAATCGAGGAAGGTGCACTGAAAAATCCTTCCTCCAGTCGAAGTAGCTAACATACAGTTTATCATTTTTGTCGAGCAAAAGAAGATACTCTGAGAGGTCCCTTGGAGAAAGAAAATCCTCCACGTGAATGAAAGAACTAGCTGGGATGTAATTTTCATAGTTTTCTCTAGGAGGACCTAGAACGACTGGCACAGATCCAGCAAGAAAAGCATTGTAAAGCTTCTCTGTGATATAGTCTCTGTGGATAGAATTCTCAAAGGAAAGGTAAAACTTACAAGCGGAGATGGTTGGGATCAAATTTTTATCACTCACATAGTCTCCAAATGCTTGCCCATAGGTATGGATCTCAAGGTATTTACTTAGTTCATTATAATATTTGACCCTAGCATGCTCTGGGTTCCAGTTACTCACCACCCAACACACCAGTCTTTCTTTATTCGGCATTTCAAATGGAAAGGAGCTTGTGCTAACTACCATAAAGCCATAAGGCACTTGAATATCTGAATCTCGGCGATAAGTGAGGGTCAAATTGAATAGATGTTCAATCCCACTCTTTTGTGGAGTGTGTGTTGGTGATTCCAAGTTCATCCAGATCCATTTTTGGAATGGCGGCCTGGGTTGCTGAGGTAAATTAGTCAGATCCCAACTGATGTCTCTGTGGTGAATAAGAACGGCATGAGACTGGTTATATAGTGTGCGGTCAGTAGTCAGATGGCACCCGTGGATGTTAAATGTTGGGCAGAATTTCAGATCAAATGTCTGGCCAAACGGCCATACCCATATCAGAATAGTTGTCTCATTGATATAATCATTTTTGGTGGAGAAGAAATTCTTCATTTTTAGAACAGAGCTGGCTGATTCAATAGGACCAGATATCCAGCTGTTTGTCGGTTTGATATAAATAAGCAGACATGCCATGAAGCATCCCAGCACAATGAAGATAAATAGAAATGGCCGGAAAATTCCTTTGGGTGATGATGTCATAATTTGATCTGTGAAGGGAAGATGGAAATAGGAAGTCATCATCAAGCATTAAATTATTGTAATGTTACCCCATGGTAACAGTGTCATACATTATACATTATTGTTCCACAAAGTGGTGGAACAACACCATCTTTGAAAAATCTGCTTCAGCAATCCTATAAGTAAATAAATATATCACTGGTAGAGTAGTTGTTCTGCATGCATGATCTCCCAAGTTCAGTCACCAATATTTCCTAATAAGTTGTTGTTTTGTTGGCAAAATTTTCGAAATATCAGGAAAAAGCAGGTGAAACATTTGCTTGAGCTATACTTGCAATTGGTACATCTCTTTCCATAAGTATAAATCAATACTTCAAGGGACATTGGAATCTAACTTATATCTCATCTAAGTTACTTCTTCCCATATTCCCCCTTGGATAGAGAATATGTCAGATGGATGGAGTGATATGCAAGGAAATCCTTTATCAAACATTATCTCCACAACCCCCTCAATATTCCTGCAAGCAGCTGCCTTAGTAGAAATGAGTTAAACTCTGAGTTAAACTCTGCTGAAGTAGATGAGTGGACAACCATAGCATATCATGAAAGGTTAGTGTGCCAACAGTTTTCCATATGTTGTCTCTCTCCTCCCCACCGTAAACAAACTTTGTAAGGGAAGTGCATGCTGTTACATTTTTACATGTACCCGGTGTAAAATATAATAATAACAATAATAATAATAATAATAATAATAAATTTAATATATTTAATATATTTTATGGAAAGATTTGAAGGAGAGTGAAATGACCTATAGAAAATAAACAGTCTAATATTCTTTTTTCTTTTATTTATTTATTTTAGCAAAAACAATAGTCTTTGTGGCACCTTAAAGACACAGTAAATTTTACTCACAGTAAATTATTTTCCCAGGGCACTCAAATCAAAGTGATTGGGATCTTTATTAAAATCTTATTGCTTATGTTTGATGCATTTTGTATGTTCTTTTGATACAGAAGTTCAATTTAATTAATAAATAAATTCTACAGAAAGGTTTAGTTCAATTTATGGAGATTTCTATCAACAGCTCTTAGCTATGATAGGTACATGGAGTCTTTAATTCAGTCCGGTTGGCTGCTGTTGGAAGGAAACACTTGTTGCTTTGGGCAAAACTTTGCTCCTGGTTTCTGTACCTTACTACCACCCTTAATGTCCCAAACAAATTTTGATTGCTGCAAACTGGGAGCCCCATTGAATGCTAACTTTGCACACCCACCATCATGTTAAACTGTGAAAATTTCTACCATTGATACATGCCAACACAAGTTCTCTTGGTTGTAATCCTCTTGCTAAGAATGAATTTCAATGAATGGAAAAAAAATGCCAAATTCCTCAATGAAGAGTTTCTGTCTTCTCTCATTCATCCTAACAACATAAACATTTGTGTTTCTAATACAGTGTGAATCATATAAGATATGCTAGTTAATCTATTAAATATTTATGTTTCCCCAAAAAGATAATACAATCCAAATAAAAAAGGGCTGAACTTCATCTTGTTATGACCAATTATTTTTAACAAGACACTCTATGAATTTAGTAAAGTGTATTGATTGCTGGAGAAAAGGCAATCTAGAAGAAGAAGAAAGAGAAAGAAAAATGTGTCTTTATATTCAGGAGAGAAAAGTCCCACAGAGAAAAATCAATAATGCTGTGTTATGAGAATGAGTCACACAAGTCAGATCATTCACTAGTGATTACAGTGAGAGAAATCAAACATTTGATTGAAGTCAATAGCATAGCTCTCATTGAATTTAATGGTGTTTGATTGCACCCAATAATGGCAGATTATGTCCAACAACTGTACATAAAGCTAAGTACCCCAACAGATCAAAGCAAACAAATATAATGAAAAGGTACCACAGAAACCAGAAAACTAGAACATATAATATTAAATGTCTTTACAAACATTTCTATTGAAAACTATAATATGTAAAATCTTCCCCTCCCCCTTAAAAAATACTATGAAAATTTTATCTACACCATTGTTTAATACCTAAGGTTTAATTTACAAACCACCATCATTTGTAAGGAAGCTAACTAAAATTCCCACATCAAATTATTTACTGCTCAGTAATACAGCTATTTTTATTGCAGCTCTTGAAAAACAAATAATACATTTATGTTATAAGTGTATATATAACAGGCAATTGCTTTTGATTTGCTTGAGGATGTAGATCTTGCAAATAACATCAATGAATGTTGCACTGACTAAATATTTGCGGAATAATCAAGTCCAAGGTAAGATTTCAATGGAAGCTGGGACCAAACTAAATGGTTGGTGGTAGATACAGGGACAGGAAACACACATGTTGCGAGAGAAGTTGGGAAGAGGGTCGCAGGAGGAAAGAAGCATGAGAAAAGCCCAGTGCTACCCTCAGGGGATTCAGATGACTAACAAGTCACTCCATTTTGGGGGCTGGGAGGGAGATCCTGCAGAGCACTCCCTTCTACTTTTACCTGACCCTCCCTCCAACCCAGCCCAAGGATATGGCTTCCCCTTCACCCTCAGACTCAAGGGATGTAGCTTCATCTCCAAAGCATGTAACTACAGAATTAACTATGGGTCCTTTAATGATTGCAGACAGCTATCCATCGTGGTTCTGGAAAAGAGGCTTAGGGATTCTATGGCAGACAGGGTAATGTGGGAAATGTTTCCTAAAGGAAAAAGGTTTTTTTTGGGGGGGGGGGAAACTCTCCCCTAAACATTTTAAAGAGCATAACAGATGGCTCAGCAGAGTTTCTATGCTTCCAGTGTTCCAAAGATAGTAATACCTGACTGGAATTCTACATTATTTCAGATAACAAATAGAACAAAATGCTTTATCATCCAAATACGTTTTTTTGGATGGATAATCCTTAGCTGATAAAGTTAAATGGAATGGAATAAATTCCAACTGTTCTGATACCAGCCTTGCAAACTGAACGTGCTTCTGTAGAAAAGTTCTAATACAATTTCAAAACCAGACTAAATATGATCAGTCTCCCATAAGTCAGTTGGAAAGGTACTTTAAATTTGAGTTTTGTGAAAGTCATGAATATGTAATTTGGAAACTGATGTTGTTTTACCACTATAGCCATTTCTCCTTTTATTCCACCAGGGGTACACACTGTTCCTTTCTTAGCTAAAATAGAGGGCTTTTCTTGGAAGGCATGCTGCCAAGGCAAATCTGTCATAAACTGTATTTTGTAATGCCATTTCTACAAATTCTAAGAACGATCAACACATTTCCATGGAAGTTATTTTAAGCACAAAGTTCTGATTAATCATTGTTTATTGAAGCAAGCCTACATCATAAACAAAGGTTTGAAGTTGGCACGCTTGAGTAAATTGTAGTTAAAACTAACCACAGTTTGGATAAACTGAAGTTGTGGTAAAAAGGTAAGGGACAGCCTGCAGGCTGTATTTGATATAGTGTATCAGTGCTATATCTGTATAGAGAATTTGATAATATGTTTCACATATCAGTTTTACAGCTACAGTTATCGTCATATTTGTACTTTTGTCTCACATTTCATTGGCATCAATGCCATTAAAAGGGATCAGCAATGTTTTATTTAGGTGTGACCATCAGCGAGAGACTTTACTTTCTTGGGCTCCATGATCACTGCAGATGGTGATAGCAGTCATGAAATTAAAATACGCCTGCTTCCTGGGAGGAAAGCAATGACAAACCTAGACAGCATCTTAAAAAGCAGAGACATCACCTTGCCGACAAAGGTCCATATAGTTAAAGCTATGGTTTTCCCAGTAGAAATGTATGGAAGTGAGAGCTGGACCATAAAGAAGACTGATCTTTTGAATTGATGCTTTTGAATTATGGTGCTGGAGGAGACTCTTGAGAGTCCCATGGATGGAAAAAGATCAAACTTATCCATCCTTAAAGAAATCAGCCCTGAGTGCTCACTGGAAGGAAAGATCCTGAAGTTCAGGCCACCTCATGAGAAGAGAAGACTCCCTGGAAAAGACCCTGATGTTGGGAAAGATGGAGGGCACAAGGAGAAGGGGACGACAGAGGATGAGATGGTTGGACAGTGTTCTCAAAGCGACTGGCATGAGTTTGGCCAAACTGCAGGAGGCAGTGGAGGATAGGGGTGCCTGGCGTGCTCTGGTCCATGGGGTCACGAAGAGTCGGACACGACTGAACAACTGAACAACAACAACAACCAGTGATAAGGGTTGTTTCCTCATAACGTACCTTATGCCAAAAGAAATCTTGTGATGTTGACACATGAGATCTCCGATGGTCAGTGGATAGAGTTCACACTTGGCCATATAGTTTAGATCACCAGTTCAACTGCTTTGGGAACATGACTATCAGTCATAGTTTCAATTTTTTTCATAGTTTCTGAATACCACTTGCTGGAAACCATAGGAGGGGATAGCTCCTCGAAGTCCTACTTTCAGACTCTCTATCTGGTTGGCCACTGTGAAAACAGTATGCTAGACTAGATGAGCCACTGGACTATTCCAGCAGGTTCTTGTGATCTTCTATTTACCATGGGAATGGTTCTATTTAATTGCCATCTCCAAATTTTACTTATGTTCATGTTTTCCTTGTCATGCCCACTGGCTTTTATATGTATTCAGATTTATATGTGTTCATCACTATATATTTATATATATTAAGTTTTTATTGCTTTGTAAATCTTATGCCATTTTTAGCCTCCTTATTGCAAGCCATATTGAAGCTATCTTGTGAAGGGCAAGGTGTAAATAATTTAAATGCAATGAATAAAATCAAAAAATAATGACAGGTTGGATTTTCTGGTATTTTACATTGTGTACACAACAGTACTAGGGTGGGTGTGGTGAGGAATTAGTGAGGCCCATAAGCAGTGTAGGAGCCAGCTCAAATGAAAATCTTCCTTGCTTTTCGGAATATCTTCCTTGTTATTTCATGCCATTAAGAACCATTTCATAATATCCTGCATCAATCCTAATTAATACAATTTTAGGATGAGGCATTCAATATTTTCTTGATTTCTTTGTCCCTTTCTATAAGCCCCGTCTCTCACAAAAGACTGACATTTCCAAATCAATCCTATTCTGCTACTGTGTTATGTGTGCTGCATCACTGATCAGGCATGTAGGTAGCCCATTACCACTGTACATTGTTTTCTTCTATAGCAATTTAGAAATCTTCCATTGTAAAGCTAAGGAAACATACTCTCAGTGGATTCATCATATTGTTTAATGTCCTTTTTTGGAATGACAATATGGAGGAGGCATCTTTGATGAATTTCAATAAAGGGGTAATTTTCATTTTCCTTCCGAATCCCTCCGGTACTGGAGCTAAAAAAAGAAAAGTACTAAGAAGAAAATATGATGATGTGCAACCAGAAGATTAAATATTAAAGGTCAGCAAGTGCTTGCTTTATACTTCTTGCAGCACAAAACCATACATAAAATTAATTTTTAAAAGCTGCTTATAGAACTGTTGTGCAGTGCATTACGAAGCTACTGAATTTTAGACAGAGATTTGAATTTTAATGTAAATCCATGGGGAAGCTATCAACATCTAAAAATCTGCACATCATAAGAAAACACACATTTAAATCTTAGGATGGACTCAAATGATTTTCTTCTTCTTCTTCTTCTCCTCCTCACCATGAAGTGGTTCCCCTCCCCATTGCCTTGTAATGAGATGTACTTCACACAAAGGATCATAACAAAAAAGTTTCAGCTGCAAGACTTGCATTTGGGAAAGCTTATTCAAGACCCAAACTTGTGTAGAATTTATCTGTGACTCAATTCCATCCAGAAAACATTGTGAAGGCAGCTAGAAAAGCCCTTCCTAAGAGTTTAGAGCAAACAATTATGTCTATAGTCTCTTTCTTTTTATATTTAGGGCTGGTCCTGACACGCAGCAGTGAAGTGACATTCTGAAGTTGGGGGCAGGCAGAGGAGAGTAGATAAAAGCCTAAGCTGGTTTCTGCAGGGTGCAAATAAGACTTTTAAAGCATTGGCACTTGCATCTCTGCTTGAGGCAGCAAAATGTCTTGGGACAGCAGTATCCAGAAAGCTTGACAGCACTATATATGTCAGCTAGGACATTGCTTTATTATCTTTTATTTTAATAAAATTTTCTTCCATACCTGACTTGACGAGGCTCAATAGGACAAAATTTGAGAACTTCAGCAACAGAAAAATCGGTCGAATTCAACTTGCCAACTTGTTTAATAGCAAACAGCTTTTACTAGATTCCACAGCTACCTGAGTTCCACAGCTTGGGCAGCTAATGTGGTGCTTTCCTGATATTGTGGACTACAACTCCCATCATCCATAGATAGCATGATCAAGGGCCATGGATGGTAAAAAGTAAAAGGTAAAGGACCCTTGGATGGTTAAGTCCAGTCAAAAGGTGACTATGGAGTGCGGCACTTATATTGTTTCAGGTTGAGGGAGCCGGCGTTTGTCCACAGAAGCTTTTCTGGGTCATGTGGCCAGCATGACTTCTGGTGCAGCGGGACACTGTGACAAGTGCTAGAGCTCACCAAAATGCTGTTTACCTTCCTGCCGCCACTGTACCTATTTATCATCTACTCACACTGGTATGCTTTCAAAGTGTTATGTTGGCAAAGCTGGGACAGAGCAATAGGAGCTCACCCCATCACATGGATTCTTACCGCCGACCTTTCGATCGGCAATCCCAATAAGTTCAGTGGTTTAGACCACAGTGCTACTTGCTCCCTGTAAGTCAAGGAAGATGACGTAAAGGAACAGCATATGTAGGAACCACGTTGAATACCCCTGTTCGATAGGAGATCTATATTGCAAATAGGAATCTTCTATAGCAGCTTTCTCCAAAGCAGCACTACTGCATTTTTAATACAGAAATTTTCAGAATTGCTAGCATTTCTCAACCATATAAAAGAGAATATTATCTTCATAGCTTTATCCTATTAAACATTTTTAAAAATGCAGGACAGGGAGGGGGAGATTCAGCAATATTTTAACATGTTTCAAAACTACCAACACATTCCTCTTTCGGAATGAAGAATGCCTAACAAAACTACACAGGTAAAATGAACAACCATAGCAACTGTTAAGTCTAATTCATTCGCACAACAATAGAAGCAAATTGAAGAATGAGATAATAAATAAGGATTGTAAGAGGTTTCCCCCCTAAAGACTATGAAAGTAAAGAAAAAATGGTTGTATGACTGCTTGGATAGAGAGGTCACCACAAGCAGCAATAGCAGTGCTATTTTTTCTAGGAAAAGATCTGCCAGAACTCACTATGAACACATCCCTTGTTCTCTCATAATAGCAATGGCACCCACCTGAGAGGTGCCAGAACTGAGTTCTGTTGAGTTCTGGCTGAAAAAAAGCCCTGAGCAATAGGAACGTGTATGAGAGATGTAGTAAATTAATATGCCTATGTAATATGCCGAAGAATTGATGCTTTTGAATTATGGTGCTGGAGGAGACTCTTGAGAGTCCCATGGACTGCAAGAAGATCAAACCTATCCATTCTCAAGGAAATCGGCCCTGAGTGCTCACTAGAAGGACAGATCCTGAAGTTGAGGCTCCAGTACTTTGGCCACCTCATGAGAAGAGAAGACTCCCTGGAAAAGACCTTGATGTTGGGAAAGATGGAGGGCACAAGGAGAAGGGGACAGCAGAGGATGAGATGGTTGGACAGTGTTCTCAAAGCTACTAACATGAGTTTGGCCAAACTGCGGGAGGCAGTGAAGGATAGGCGTGCCTGGCGTGCTCTGGTCCATGGGGTCACGAAGAGTCGGACACGACTGAACGACTGAACAACAACAACAACAACAACAACAACAACAACAACAACAACAACATGTATTTTAGGAAAGTAGGTATAGGCTTATCAACTCCCAGAAAAGAAAAGATGTCCATTTTATATTGATATGACTGCAATTCTAAAAATATGCCAAGTGTATCGGAAGCCTAGGGCTATTTTTTAAAAAAGCATTTGAAAACTCTGTCATACAAATAAATCACAGCAGCAACTACAATCTGAAGATCAATAGATATCTAGAAAAATATTCTGCCTGCTCCAAACAGCTACCCTTCATTAGATGAGTTTGCAGTTTCCTTCAGGAAAACAGTACTGTTTTCACCTAGCTAAGTGTCTGATAACAGCCAGTCCCAATAAATATGCCAAGTATCTGTTGCTCTTCTTTGGTTAGTTAATTTACGGAAAAACAGTTCATAATTATACACTACGTTCCTTTCTAGTTTTAAATCTCCCCCAAAGTATAAAAGCAATTTATATCCTCCTTTTCATTAAGTTTTGCTAGACCAACTCAAAAATTTTATGTAAAAGTGGTCGGTGTATATTATCCTTCAGGGGAAAAAATAGAATATATCATGAAGTGCCTGGTTTTTTTAACTGCCTGGAAATTTTCAACTATAGAAATGGCAACTGGATCATAATTTGTAGTGCTTATATTAATATGTAGTGCTCTGTTAAATTCAGTAGAAGTTACTGCTAACAAAGTATTTAGGATTAGAGTTGAGGCAGTTATGGCTGCTTTAGGATTAGATGTTCTCTTTCAAGCTGCCATTTTTGGGAGTCAGTGAAGCAGAAACAAATGGCTATTGTCGGGAATATAAATGTTGAGGCTGCAGGCGTATTTCTCACAACCCGATTAAAGAGTCTCAATCATTCTTAAAGCCAGCCAAGAACAGGCCCAACTTTCATGAAAATACCACTGTATTCTTGATATTAACTGGAACAATGCTTGTTAAATAATCACAACAGCAAACTAGGTTGCTATCTGCAGCGGATGCAATCAAGCCGTTGAAGATATCAGGGCCAAAATGATCTGCAAAGAGACTACCCTGACAGTGATTGACCTGCTATTTTATTTGTTTATTTAGGATATTTACAAACCACTTGATCAAAAAGCTTTCCATTTATGACTGATCTGAGGAATAGGGTAATCTCAATCTGTGCATTGGTGCGGTTGCATTCTTTCACAAGCAGCTCTTGAAACAAATGGCTGCTTGTGATAAAATCAATGTGAAATAACAGTGATTGCATAAAATGTACAGGAACTGTGGGGTTAGGCATGTGACACTTACAGAAAGTATAAGCGCAGAAGTAAATTTTGATAGAAAACAAACATTTAAGTAGATTTGGAGTTTATATGTGAACTCTATTTTGAAACATATGGACTATGAAATTTGACTTTGGATTCATTTATTTTAATGTTGTGTTCAGGTTGTTGCAGTTTGGCCATTGTTTATCTTTGATATTCCTGTCTTTTATTTTTTTCTTTTTGTGAGTTTTTAAAGTTCTTTATTTTAATTTTTTAATCCAATTTTTAGCCCAAATGCTGCCTTTACAAGGAAGCTTAGAAGATTCTTAAACACATGAAAGTAAAATTACAACACACATACACAAAACGGCAGCTGCTAAATATTTTATTTCCAAGTAGGTCAAAATTCAGGAAAACACACTTGAAAAAAATGTATCTTCTAATAACTGACATATATTCAGAGGTTTAGAACTTTGTATACCAATTTCAGAAATAAAACTTATAAAAACCACAGTCTCATGTTTTGAAAACTTGACTCAGTTTCAATTCATGCAACATTCAAATTCTGTTCTGTTGTAGAATTACATGTAGTTTTAAAAATGTAAACCATGGTGCTTAAAGGATTCGATTGTTAAAGGACAATGTCAACTTCACTGTAAATGGAAAGAAAATGTTGCAGATACTCTTGTGACATAATTTGAAATGTTGGTATACTTTGAATATCCAATTTGCTTATCTCTTCAGTATCATATTAATTCCACATTCATGGCTGAAGAGATCTCAATCCCCTTTCTTTGTAAAAGCCTGTATTCGATTAAAAAAGTATTTCCTTCTACTTCTTTCTATATTGGTTCGTAAAAGATCAAATGCTTTCCTTCATCTCTTGTGTATGCACTTGAACCTGCACTCATTGTCCCATCAAGAGTTTCCATTAATTTGATCTACAGAAAGATTCTATCCCTCAAAGGATTTTATCAGTGCCAGTTCCTTTGTCTACAGACAAGCCTTTACGAGAATGAGGGCTGTTTCCCCACTCCCTGGGAACAGGGGGTTCTTTTCACTAACTTTAATAACTACCATAACACAGGGACACATTTTTATGTTTGATGTCTACATTTTTTCTATTTCCATTTATAACTACATTTTTTATTCCCATAACATTATGTTTTCTGGCAAAGATCATTATAAAATGCAAAACATTTTGATAGTGTATTATGTTAAAAACAAGGTGAATATGCTTTTTGATATAACCACACAGTTTCCTTTTCGAAAGGGAGAGGAGCTACCATTATTTTCCTTTTTGATGCAGCCCCCTGAGCCTATTTGAATGCTGCTCCAGAGGCTTCTCAACATAAGGCTGTTGGGTTCTGCTGCTGAAGGTGGAGTCTGAAAATTCTCAATGAACTCCTGGATAATGAGGATCCCTTTCAATCCCAGCCATGCAGTATTAAGTTCCAAGGTCGTATTTCACACAGCACATGGCTAGACCACTAGTGCTGTATCATGTTCTCATTAAGCAATTTGCTGATATGCTTAGCCCCATTTTTTAAATCTTGAAAATATTCTGTATTTCATTCACACAAAACCCACAGCACATAGCTGGGCACACAGCACTAAGCTATGTTCTTTTTTGTCATAATATTTGCTTATTTGTTTTGGAATATACATCTGAAAAAAAAGTTTTAAATAATCTTCAATGCATGTACAACAATGAGACCCTTTTATCTTTCCATAGGGGTGCACATTAGTTAACTGGTTCCATCCTCTGCAACTGAGTATAAATAGTTCTTAAGTGACGGGGTGAGCTCCCATTGCTCAGTCCCAGCTCCTGCCAACCTAGCAGTTCGAAGGCACGTCAAAGTGCAAGTAGATAAATAGGTACCGCTCCAGCGGGAAGGTAAATGGCATTTCCATGTGCTGCTCTGGTTTCGCTAGAAGCGGCTTAGTCATGCTGGCCACATGACCCGGAAAAACTTCTGTGGACAAATGCCGGTTCCCTCGGCCAGTAAAGCGAGATGAGCACTGCAACCTCAGAGTCGTTCATGACTGGACTTAACTGTCAGGGGTCCTTTACCTTTTAAGTGGCACAATTGGAGCCTCATGTAGACCAGTTCAATGTAATATGGAAAGGTAAGTATCTTTACTTAAAGGAGAGCAATACAAAGGTTTAATGAATGTACATCCATAAAAAATAAGATGCCTGAAGACCTAGGAGCATGCAAAGAGAATTCTTAAGACTTTATATACAAAAGTAGTGCAAAACAGGAAAGAAGTGATGCATTCACCACTACTATTGCCACCACCACACATGTGCGTGCAAACACAGTTTCCAGTGATTACAAACACACTCTTTCAGTAACTGGCCTGGGCCACTGTACATCATTACGAGTCCTCAGAATCTGGAAATAATATACTCGACTACGTGATTATGCCTGCTACACCAGGAAGATTCATCACACCACCTCCATGGATGTTCAGCATTGTGAACAGTAAACTCCCTCTAGGCTATGCCTAGCAAGAAAGCCAGTCCCTTCTGCCCTCACATTCTTCTATCCTAGACACATACAGTTTTACATCTACTGTTATGCTCACCACTGGCCCTGATATGCTCCTTCTCTGCTCCAATTTCAAAGCCACATAAACCATTTGCTTCTCTCGCACTCAGCACACACACACACACAAACGTTCTTCCCTAGCCCTTAACAAACTCAAACATCCTCTGACTTTCTCACCCCGGCAGGCAGGCAGGCAGGCTGCGTCCTCCTTCTCCCTGGCACAAGTGTCCCTAGTTATTGACTCTGATCTCTTGCTTGTACAGGTTGGTGAGCAAATTGGCCACTAAGCTATGTTCTGATCAAGCATCTGATATCAGCATCACTTTCTAAATCTTAAGGTGGAGCCTTGTATTGCAGTCCTTTGAAAGCAGCCACCAATGCATATTTCATCCAGCTATAGAAGTTACACAATCTGAATTCTTAATTTTTTCCTCGATGTCTGCTGTGTTACAGTTATCGGCTCCAAACCAATTTAACCTGTTGCTATGAAACTGTGATTTGCTACATACTTTTCTTTTCCTCTTGGAGGAGTATCAAAGAAATAGCTCACTGCCCTGTTTACAGAGATGCAATCTAGATCGCAACTAATTATCCCTTTATGGGAACATGCAAGTTTTCCTGGCCTTGATTGAAGTATACCTTTTCTTCAAGTCAGCAATTCCTCACCCTTCATTATAAACCCACTCAGTTTTCTTCATCTCTCTATTTATTAATACTAAACATTTAGATAATATCTCAGTTGGGTGCAACAATAAAATAAAACCAATAAAATACAGTACTTAAAAAAATAGCAAGTGCTATCAGTTACTAGGCTCATCTTTCTTAGAAAACCTCTAAAAATAAATGTGGAGTGCAGGTTGGCATTCAAGGGAATAAACACAATGTTGATGTCTTTCTAATCTCAGTGGGTGGTTCCACAAGATAGCAGCCAATAAGACATGGAGTGAACCTCTGGTTCAAGTCACACTGTAAGGAAGGCTCCCACTGATGACCATAGTGAGTTATCAGAATTTACACTTGGCAAATCTGTGATTTTGGATCAAATATGTTTCATATATGCATATTATCTGTAGTTTTGATTTTAGCAATCTACAAAGAAGGGTTCAAAAAATGATGGTCTTTTTCTAAGGCTGCCTCTTTGCATAAATAGTACATAAATTTCGCTGCTATTTTATGAGAGAGCATAGATAAGTATTGCCCTTCTTCTGAGAGCATTAATGTCAATGAATTTGGTCCCCTTGGCCAAATATGTGCTATGCAAATTGTAGCATATTATATAGCTTTCTATTGTTAATCCCTCTCACTGTATTCAGAATAAGATGTACAGAATGGAAGTGGGACCATCAAGAAAATTTTGCAGTATGGAGTGCTACTGTTCACTGCTCCAGTTAGTTAGCAAGACTGTTTTTTATCGTCTTTGAGTCCCCCTTGCCCCCCCTGTGCAAAAAAGTTTTTTTTGTACTTCCACAAACCTTTGGGTCCCCCAAAGCATAATGGTGCCTCATGTGGGTATGGTACCATTTTGGCTACACACATTTAATTCTAGCAGCACTAAAACCCATCAGCTTTGATTTCATGTAGTACAGTGATTGTGCTATTGAGAGACTAAAATTACATGCGATGGTCATCTACCAAATCATTAATCTGCATGTAGCTTTTACTTGAGCAATACATGTTGTTGCGTGTCGAGACCCTGTGGTCATCCCCTCGAGGATGACATAAAACACAGGGACACAGGATATAAGGTTAATGTTATTGGGCAAAATTTGGCCACAACTTTATTAGTTACAGAATGTGAGCAGTACAGTGGTACCTCGGGTTAAGTACTTAATTCGTTCTGGAGGTCCGTTCTTAACCTGAATTGTACTTAACCTGAAGCACCACTTTAGCTAATGGGACCTCCTCCTGCTGCTGCGCCGCCAGAGCATGATTTCTGTTCTTAAGCAGAGTTCTTAACCTGAAGCGTACTTAACCTGAAGCGTACTTAACCTGAGGTACCACTGTATTGGCTTAGGCATTGAGTGGATCTGACTATATATGACTCCTGCCCGCAGAGCAGGGAGTCAAGTAAGGGTAAACCACTGGTAGCGGGAGCTCCGCCGATTCAGATCAACTCGAGCTCCCCCTGGGTTCCCAAGGGGTCGGGGCATGGCCCTAGCCCTGCCCCGGGCTTCGGACAAGATCCACACCCCCGGATTCCTTTAACGGAATACCCTTAAGCTTGGAGGGGCAGACAATGGCCAGGCCTCCCCTCCCCCATCATAAGGTAACCCAATGCCTAACCCCAACACCTTACAAAGCTGTGACAGTTGCTAAGCAGTAGGCGAAAACCACATGGCCAAGCCAATCTGCCAAGTTGAAAAACTTCTACCAGGCCCATGACAAGGGCAGGCGACCAACCGAAGTCCAAAGCAAGGCCATAGACGGAAAACCTGCAAGTAGGGAGGGAGGGTGGGAGATTGAGGAAGTGAGCCGAAAGGAAGCCCTCCGGTTCGCACCTCTCTTTTAAAGGTGGGTCCCGGCCACACACCCCCAGCCGTCCAATTGGCTGGCTGATTGCTGACGCGGCCGGGACTCCTCTGGGCAGCGAGACACAAAGTCCTCCACCCACCCAGAAGTGAGAGGGCGGCCACACGGTCCACCGCAACTCCTCCCCAAAAGTAAGTGGAGCGGATTTATCGTACTGAGTCATTTGAGAAAGCAAGTAAATTGCACCAAAGCAGCTGATAACACAAAGGAATTGACAAACATCATTTCCTCAGGCTTTATTGTATTTCTAATTCACTTACTTGAAAAGTGCAGCATGTTGCTGCTGCATACAATGTGGTGTGTGTGTGTGTGTGTGTGTGAGAGAGAGAGAGAGAGAGAGAGAGAGAGAGAGAGAGAGAGAGTTTAAGTGTCCTACCAGTTAGCATATCTTCCTGGTCCAGCTTATGCCAAAGGTAGTAAATAGTAACAACAACTGCTGCTACTACTATTTTAGTCTTCATATGTCACCCGTCTGACTGGGTTGCCCCAGCCATTCTGGGCAGGTTTAATCAGTATGCCTATACACTCTCCACAGCAGTTCTTTGTTTCCTTTGATTTTTCATAGTAAGTTTATGGTTGCGTATTCAGTACTGAATTATTGCAACAGCAAGTGTTAGCTTGTATGTGTGAATGAATTTACTAGACCAGTCACAGAACAAATAGCAGATTCTGAACTTTTAAAGCCTTTTCCTTTTACAATGTCCATGGATTCAGCTAGTCAATGGATTCAGTTCACATACTCAATTATCAAGCACAGCATAATCAAGAAAGAAGAAATTATGCTGCATACATGTATTTGTGAATCAGGCTGCCCCTTGCAACTCATTGTGTATTCTCTGTACATATTCTCACACCCTCTTGGTTTGTTGGATGGACTTTCATTTGAATAAGGCAGAAATGCCTGCTGTGGTCTAAAAACAAGCAAACCACAAACAAAACATTGAGGAAGGGAAGGAAGGAGGGAAGGAAGGAGGACATAGACCTTGAAATATCTTTCTGGATTTATCAAGAGTCATGAATTGTGTACATATAGAGTGTACAAGAAAACAAAAAGGCAAAAAAGTAAGGGAAAGAGGACAATGGCTGATACGAAACTATTGCAAAAATCATTTGTCCAAATGATAACAAAGCATGCTGGTAAGATTAGTATCCTTCTCCCTGTGTCCCTCAGTCTGAAGCTCAGGAGGCAGCCATTTTAGAGTGGGCCTTTTCAGTGGTGACCCCCTGGCTATGGAATACCTAAGGAAACCTGCCTGGCTCCAGTTTAAGAATTATAAGTTCTGCTTTTAAATCCCTGTGGTATGGTGGGTGGTTTTAATTCACATATTTAATTATATGTGCTAAATATGGCCTTTTATTATGCTCATTTTGTATTTGAGTTTTTATGCTGATTGTCTATTAAGCTTATTGTGGTTTTATTATAATATGGTTTTATTCTTATATTTTATTCTTTTATTCTGCATGACAATGAGAAAATGCATTTTATGAGGCATCTCACAAATCTGATTAATAAAAATAAAATGAAATGAAAGCCGGTGGAAGGAGGCATCTAACTAAAAGGGATTCACATCAGTGAAAACCTATGTATGCTTTGAAAAATGAAATCCTTTGTATTCTTACTTGGATGTTAAGTCCCACTGTATATTCTGGGACTGACTTCTGGATAAAGGTGAAGGTGAACAGATTAGGTTTGCAAATCCAGTTCAAAATAGCCAGAACATTTGCAGCAATACCTAGTTGCTTTTCATCTCTGTCAATAACCACATATTGGTCACAGATATGACAGCTAAGTGGCTGTTCTTTTCTTCAGTTTGTGCTTTTCTGGTCCCTTCCCACTCCTTCTCCTCCTCTCCTGAATCTTATGCTGTTGTGTATGGCCCATTCCTCCTTTTAAAAGGGAGAAAAACATCTTTTCAGACCTCTGCAGTCTATTTTTACACACAATCTAAATTTAGATGGCTTTCCTCTCCCTCTGTTTCTGTCACTGTTGTTCTCCATCCTACTTCAAACCAGGGTTGATGCATCTTCCCTTTGCACCACTGTGTGTGGGAAGAAAATGTGTTAAAATTTGAAAAGTGCCTTGGAGATAAGAATTCAAGTAAGCACTGTACTATCTGCCCCTGGCTAAGGATAAAATGGACCTGAAAGAGCACAAGAGATGGGCTGAGGGGTGATGCAGTGTCAAGACGGAGTAGGCCAAGTAAAGAAGCCTGTGTGTCTGGGGTATATTAACTATGTGTGCTTAAAGAAAATAAGCTTGATGGGAAATATTGTGGCTTTCCCTACAAATCTTCATTAAGAAGAACCAAGGATGGGAGCTCATTAAAGACATGGCAAGAATACAAGGGAAAGAAAATAGGTCTATAATATAAAATGATAGTTGCTTAAGGGATTACTAATGGGATGTATTATAGAATTGCATTCCATATGAGCCCTCATTATAGACGAGATCTTCCAGAGTAGCATTGCTCCATGTCACAGAACCAGTTCATGGGCCACTGGAGCAACACAAGAACCAATTTTGCCAGGCTGAATCTTACATTGCTCTGTAAAGAAATACCAGATGGCTTGAATAAACAATGTAATCTCTAGTGGGAATGGGAAAGAAATCTGATTCAATTCACTTTTAAAGGTGGATCAATTGAATTTGCACCTTCCAAAATAATTAATACTTTCTAAAACACAACCATCCTTCAAAATTTATCCAAATTTTAAAATGCAGTTCCCCAACCAATGTTTATGAAAGTGCATATATTAAGTAACACTCTGCATGGAAATGAATATATTGGTAAAAATAACATACAAAAATGCAGTCCACTAAGAGAAATTCCTTGCATTCATTCTATTCTATTAGATGTATGTATGCATATGAAAGGATACAGTCTCATACCACCCCACCTCTCTCTCTCTCTGTACTCAGCATCTAGGCCTGATCATGTAATAACTGCTACTGGGTTGGGTCCATGCAATGACAATAAGACAGAAATAATGCATGTTATGGATTCATGGAATTGTAGTTTCCAGCTGTGTGCTCATGTTAGCAGAAAACTCCTTTATTGCATTTGAATAAAATTCAGCAAACAAACAGAACAAAACCCAATCCTGCAGGTATCAGCATACTTCATTTTTCACCGAAACATAATTCCTTTCTGCAACAGTCACTTCTGCTGCAAAAGGAACAAAATACTAAATTTATTAAAACTGAAATTAATTGGATATTTTTAAGAGATGGAACTTAGTCTCTTATGGCCAAGCTCTAAAGAGCTGTGTAGTTTTGTAATTGCTGCCATAACTTTGGCTTTTAAGAAATGGTCTGCCAAAGGAATTAATGATAACATGAGGAACTTTATTAAATTAGCTGTATTTCTAGATATTTTTTATTAAATGAGTGTTCATCACTTGAAATAGCATCACAAAATCTTAGTCTCAGGGTGTGTGTGTGTGTGTGTGTGTATCCCTACACATAATAAAGACAAATTAATCACTCTGGAATATTTCAGCAATTTATAACAGGGTACGGCGATGTCACTTATGAAGCTTCATAAAATTCAGGGAACATTTTTCTTTGAAGATAACATTTTCCTGTATTGGTAAGCTCTTATAATTTCAAGTATCAGAGTAAGTTTTATTTCTAGCATTAAATCAAAGACATTGTTACAGTTATTTCCTAGCAGCTACAGTAAACAAGTAAATGGGTGGCGCAGCGATGCGGGTGGTGCTGTGGGTTAAACCACAGAGCCTAGGGCTTGCTGATCAGAAGGCCAGCGGTTCAAATCCCCACGACGGGGTGAGCTCCTGTTGCTCGGTCCCTGCTCCTGCCCACCTAGCAGTTCGAAAGCACGTCAAAGTGCAAGTAGATAAAATTGGTACTGCTCCGGCGGGAAGGTAAACGGCGTTTCCATGCGCTACTCTGGTTCACCAGAAGCAGCTCTGTCATGCTGGCCACATGACCCGGAAGCTGTACGCCGGCTCCCTCGGCCAGTAACGTGAGATGAGTGCCGCAACCCCAGAGTCAGACACAACTGGACCTAATGGTCAGGGGTCCCTTTACCTTTACCTTACAGTAAACATGGTTGGAGTAGTACTGTAGACACTCACTCAGATCCTGAGAGGTTTTGACACAGAATGGCTCTAGAAACATGCAACATCAAAAAGCAAATAATTTCTCAAATTCCAAGCCACTTCATATGTCCATGTTACACTAGATAAAAAGAGACAGAAAGCTGGGGAAATGTGATTATTATCCCTGCTGCCTACAGCTAACTCCTAAAGAAGACAGAATATACCAATTTTGCATGGAAATCAGGAAGGATGTCATATAAGGAAACAGCTTTTTCATTCTTCTTATTTATGGAATGCATGCAAAGTAGATATTTTAAAATATGAATCTTGAAACTACACAGAAATTTCAAATGGTCAATTTAATTTTGGCTTCTACTGCAATATACATATTTCCAGCACCCTCAAAGTGATATCATATAACTTTTTGTAAACTGCTTTGAGGTTGTTCCCCACCCCCAGTGGTATATAAGTTTATGAAATAAAATAAACAGCACAAGTTGAGCTGTTCTCTAGAATTTGTGATCTTCCGGTAGCTTATCCCACTTTTTGTTTCCAAATGAGACTTGTACTTTTTATCCTACATCAAGCTTAAGAAAATTTCAGCTCAACAATGAAGAAACAAATAGTACATCAATAGAACATCCAAAGGGTAATCAGCAGAGAAAGAAACCAATCACCCTGTAAAACTAAACCTTCAAGGTGTAATTTAATGCATTCCATCTATGTGGCTGCTCTCTCCAACCTATTTTTGATATTTTATTCCAGTATAGTGAAAAAAGCTCTCAGCACAGCTGATGTTATCTGCTTTTGCTATCTTGAGTGGAACCTATTTTGAAAAGGTTTTTCATTATTATAGATAGATAGAAACTGCAGTCCAGAGCACATCTAAATAGGAAGACTTTCATTTCATGAGGGGGACAGTCATATGCTCACAGATGCCTGAGGATGTCTTGCATAGGACTGCATTGTTTCAAAGGATTCAGCAAAGAACATTCAGTTGAAAGCACCCACCACACCATTCTCCCTGTCTGTGCAAAGCTGTAGTGTCATTGAGAAGACTATTATCCCTAATGCAGTAGCTGCACATAGGAGTAGAGCTTTCACATGGGGCAGACAGATTCTAGTACTGTATAGTTTCCAGAGTTTGACAGGGGAACAGCGTATGTGAATTGTGAACAGGACAATACCGCATGAAATTTTTGAACTTGTCTCTGAAAACACTCCTATTGATTCAAACAAAATTGGCCCAATTGAAGTGCCATTGTGCTTCTGTTTAAGTGGTTTGTGAACAGCTGTGAGATATATTTTTTAGTAGTAATCATGTTTAACTACTTGCCTAACATAAAACTAATGTACAATTAAATTTATATTCAATTTCAGACTAATTTTAGAGACAATGAATATCCAGTGTTTATGAACACGCCAGCATGTCATAACGATGCATCAAAAATTACTATACTGTGCAGTGCAAATTGATGGTTTTTTAAAAATAAAAATCTAAGCAATTTGAGTCCTTTTGAGATGTGGGTATAGGGATGGAAATAGGACACACAATGATCAGAATGCTTCTTTAGCAAGGTAAGTGATGAAGTCCATTTTCTTGTTTTATGGAATAAAAGTAACTGAATAATAATTTTGAATCCTTTTGCTTTCATAAAGTGAAAATCAGAAAATAATAAAATCTCAGATAAAGTTTTTTTTTGCGTTTAATGACATATGCAACACTAAAAAGGTCATGTATCTGACTGTTAACAATTTATAGTCATTCTTTGTCTCACTAGAAGCAACTGCAAGTTGTCAGATTTCTATGTCTGATTACCAAACATGCTCCTGAAGACTGAAAATGAAATTTGCTTTCTGGCATACCACTGTAAGTGAAACATTTGATAACTTAATAAAGCAAATAATTTAAAAAAGAAAAGAAACATTTGCTAACTTCCCCAGACCACCTAGCAACAAAATTCACATTGGCAGAGAAAACAAGTAAATATTTGTATGGAATTATCAAATGTAAACTTTCGGTAATCTTTGAGGTGCTATTGAAGAATTGCTTTTCGCTAAATCAGCCCTTTCAACCATCTTTCCATTCTGCCAGTACCATGCAGTGTCATTTTGTGCACTGTCAAAAAGAAAAGAAAAAGAAGTGCAGTGTGAAATATGTTTTTTGTGCAGTTGGGCATATGGATATTAAATAAGGATCTGGGTAGCTTCTAAAAAAAGAAATAGTTGAGAAAATATAAAAAGAAATAGAAAATGACTTTGTGCTTGTCCTAGATAGCAAGGAGCACTTTCCAAAAGCAAAGCAGTGTGGTTTAGTGTTCATATGCCTGTGTCCCAAAAGCTACAGTTCTATCCAAGGCTTGAAGCTATGCTTCTTGCTCAGCCCTTCAGCAGAACTTAGGCCTGTGGGATGTAAACACAGAGCAGTAAAAACACAACATTGCTAGAGTGGACATGAAGGTAACTCAGTCCTACAGGTATAACTTCCTACTACCTGGACTGAGTTAACTTCCTCTGTGACCAGAAGTAGGTGTGGTCTCACCTGGGAACAAGATCCCTAGACCAGTCACCATTTTCTCCTCGTCTCTTGAATGAGCAACAACCATGTCCTCCTGGCTCTCAGCCAAGAGAACAAAGGAAACTACTTTTTCCCTATGGAAGTAGCATCCACATGTAAATACTTTTACTAAGCACGCCTGCCTTCTGAGAAATGCTGTGTAACTCAGGAAGTAATGTGAGTAAACTCTTTTTATTCATTTAAGATACATTGTGTCGTGTGCAGTCTTTTAAGAGGGATATAGGGGACTTATACCAGGAACATATATATATTGTTTTAGGCTTTAGCAAGCCTGTGCAAGCGCGTCTGCTGTGTGTGTTTTAAAAGGGAATGAAACTCTGCTAAGTTTGGAGCTTGTTAACACAAGCTGGGATGAGATATATAAGTTAATATATACTCATCCACACTCCTAATCATTCCCACAAGGCCTTGAACCACAGTTCTCTCTCTTTCAACAGGCATCTCGGAAAATAACAGGAAAGCCCCCAACTGTCCTTTCAGCTCTTTGTGCAGGCTCTTTCACCTTCTTCCTCCAGCCTTCCTGCTTTCTTTTGTCAATTGTAACAGCAACTGCAACATAGGACAGGTCTCTGCTATGCAATGCTACGGTTGCCAGGATTCCTGGAGCTTTATTCCTGTTTGTAATTTTTGTGTGTGTGTGTGTGTCTTTCATCTAACCTGGAGAAGTAATCATTGAAGAAGACTAGTATGTATCAAATAACTAGTCTCCTGGAAAGTTCAGAAGGCCACATCTCAGGGAGACTCTCAGAAACAGACACGGCCTCCCTCCACTATGCTCAACAGATTGCAAGGCTTTATAAGCCAAACAAGGTAGTCCAAGAAGGACAAGGTCCCCAGATAAACTGAAGGACCAGCATATATACTGAGGTACCCTATGATACATAGCAATAGAACTACAGTAATAAGAAAAAAGTGTTGTTAAATGGTAATTTGTCCTCTCTACAGATTTGCTTCTGCAGATCTTTGTGTAAAGGACATTTACACCCTTTATTTGTTTTCACCTATGCATTATTTTAGGTGCTTTACTGGTGGGTCAAGTTTTGTCTTATACAGAAGAACACTGGCTGGACTTCTAAGAATTATATAAATAAGAGCTGCTTACAAGGGTACTGCGTGAATGTAATGTCTCATCAGCAACCATCAATTGTAAATAAATAAATAAATTCCAAGAAAGGAAGAACAATACAAAAAGGAAAAAGAGTTTATTGGTGGCAGACCAAAAAGAAAGAGAAAGAGAGGTTTTAAAAGTGCTATCAACTAGTTTTTAATCTACATTCCCTCTGTTTTCTGCTTAAATTGTCTACAATCTAGGTGCTTAACCATATTTAAAATGTTGTAAATATTAAACACACACACACACAAAGAATAGAAAAATGAAAGGGATAAAATGAATGGAAAAATGCCTTATCTAACCCCCTACTATTGAAAGTTATTTTTTTAGCCTTCTGTTCTACAGGCAAGAATCCTAAGCTAAAGAAGTGTGTCTCTGTTCCAGCCCCTCTCACACCAACAAGCCTTTCTCAAGGATCATGTGGAGTTCTGGAGTTCCAAATTCCAGGGGCGGAGCAAGGGGGCGGGCCGCCCCGGGTACCGCCCTGGGGGGGTGACGCTCGAGGTGGTGCCCCACCCCCACGATCAGCGGCAGTGGCGCGCAGCAACTTCTAAGGTGTCTGTGCTGCTGTTCGTGCGCTGCAACCTTAAAACTTGCCGTGCTGCCAACCGGGATGCTCTGTGCGCCGTGACATCACGGCGTGTGTGCGCTAGGGAGCGGCGCCCCACCCCCAGGCGGCAAAGCGGCTCCCTACGCCCCTGCCAAATTTGCAGCATATGTTTGATTTTGCTGGCCCTGTGCTGCGGTGTTTTTTCCCATCTGAAGCAAATTGTGTCCTAAGTTTACATCTTTAGATACACAATGTTGTATCCAACTAAATTTTACTCAGACCTCAATTGACCTAAGATAATCATATTAATTTCAGTGGGTTTACTCTGAATAGGACTAACAGTAGCTAAAACCCCCTTTTTTGGTATTTTTCCTAGAAATAAGATTATATAAGAATTCAGCTAAGTCATGTAGAAGTATGCAATTTTAAAAATACCTCTGAGAGGTTAAATTCTTACACATATTCTATAAATAAAACATGGATGGAATGTTATAATTGATCTAAATATCAGTCTAAAATGTGTTACACACTGTTCCTATGATAAAGTGACAGTTTGATTAGTGGATTTTCTTCATCTAAAAATTCTTTAGTTGCTTTTCTACATACAAAGCATGCAAAACAGCTTACAATTAAATTATGAACAACAATGTAAAATGTATTTTTCTCCATATTATTGCTCAGTATTGTAATATCAGCAGAGATCTGCTGTATCAGACCAAATGTAAGTATATTTTTACTGCTCATGGAAGGTGTGGATGCCTGTTTTTTTTTTGGGGGGGGGGATCCTGCACCATGGCTCCTTAATTCTAGAAGGTTCTTCATTGTAACAGAGAGTTTTAAGGGCATCACAGGGAAGTCACCTTCCACCAAGTTCCCTCCACCAGTTTCTATGGATCCAAGCTACAGCCTTTGAACCAGGATATTGCATACAGCGACTTTTGTGTTGACTGCACACAGGCAGAGTGAGTTCCCAGCAGAATAATTATGTTACTGTGTGCCCATAGCCTTCATACTTCAGTTCAGGGACACATTTTATCATGTCCCTTCAGATTAAGAGGCTTTTAATATTGGGTTCCACTGGGCACGGGTGTGGGTGGATATGTCTATCTGTTGCCATTCACTAATCATACATGTGAACGTTCATGTTCTTTGTGCCTTCATTTACATGAGTTAGGCAGCTTCTCTTAAATTCTAGTTCCTTTTGCAAAGAGACAATTGATCTTATAACACAACAGAAACCAAATAATTTAAAAATATTAGGAAATTTCTATTTTACTGTCTATGTATAAAAGTGTTAATTACCTTAGGAGTTACAATTTATTTCAACTTGTTCTCTCTTTAAACTTTAAAGATATAATAATTATACATTGTCACAGCTGTACCTCTGAGCAGCCTGCTCTGAAAGTATTTAAATGAATTCCTTGCTGGCAAAATATATTAAGAGGTTCAGCGTTGTCAGGTCATGAGAAATAAACTGTCTACTTTTATTTTGCTAGAATGAGCTCAGTATTTTATTTACCAACATTAATATCAAAAACCCTCATGCTTACTTCCACAAATCAAGCTTTTGATCTTGTGCTATGTACCATATGCTCAAATGCTCATGCTTTGTTGCAAATTTCCTGCTCAGAATGCTGCCATAAAATTAATATTATATAAGCAAATACCAAAGCAATCCTTTCATAATGTAGAAGTCAAATATTGTGCCTAAGAAGATTACTTGATTACTGCTGAACCCTTGATAGCACCCTGTTGAATGTGTCAAATATCAACTCAAGATGTAATTATTTGAGGTGCAAAACTGGCTGATAATGGAAATCCTGTCTGTGGTGATTGATCTTTGATAGCTAATTCACCCATGCAAGTCATCACTTTATGTGATAGGCAGTGAATGATGAACATACACATAGTAACCATACTCTACAGCTCATTGAACTCCACACCAATTGGGAAGGGTAAATAAAAGTGGCAGTTTGTCACAAGGTTACCATTGCTGGACTGGATTATTTATTTATTTATTTATTTATTTATTTATTTATTTATTTATTTATTTATTTATTTATTTTGCAAAACTTAGCTTCTTGAAATATTTCATTTCAGCTCCAGACGCAATGGCTACACCATCAGGAGAGAATAACCCTGTTAAATAACCAGTTCTACTGAAAAGTCATTTTGAGAGGAGGAAGGGGATGATACATACTTTGTACTAGCTAAGTAGGTTTCTTGGAAGGCTAGTTGCCACACCTGTCACTCCCTTCATATCTTCCCTCTTCTACTTTCGTGGAAGCAACTGGTGGACAAGCAGCACCTCACAGGGAAAAGATAACCCAAGGGCAGCCAGTTGTTGACTCCTTTTGTATATATATTATGAAATACTACACTGAAGGCTTGGACACCATGAACGCAATGCCTATCCTAAACTGTTGACATGTAGCTCCATTCTTCAGTCAAGTATAAACACAGCTGGTCTGTGACAAGATAGGAATGGGTGCATAAGTGCCACCCTAATCAGTAGATAAAGGATAAGGCAAACAGGGAGAAGGAAGCAACAGCCCTATACTTGGAAAGCTCCACAGCCTGCAGAGGCCAACATCTGGAAGTTTCACCACCCTGGAGCAGGAAAGCTAAAGAAAAGAAATAAGTATTCTGGACTCTTGGGGGGGGGGAAGCAAGGCAGAGACTGTGATTCACAGAACTCTAAAGCTCTATGAAGGAGTGGGAGAGAATAAGACAGAAACTAAACTTAGGGACTGTATAACAACTAATTAAATGAGATGGCTGAACAATATTACTTCAAACTTAAGATCTTGATAAGAAGAGCTTGTGGCCTCCATTAAGGATAACAGCCTCACCAGGTCTTCTCTTTTTTATTTTTTTATATATTTTTCTGCTCGCAGAAAAACTCCTAGTAGCTCCCGAGTGGTTTCCCCTTCCTGATTTATTTTCTTTTAAAACTTTTTGCCACTGATAACCACAGCAATGTTAGCAACAGAAGCAGAGGTCTCATTCTGGTGGAGCAGGAAGTTAAGAGTTCAAATAATTTCTATAGGTCACTTTTTCACATATAGTAAAGCCAAATGTTATCCTGATGTTGCATGCTATGAAGTTTTAAAATGTCATCCCTCTGTACTCAAGAGGGAGATGGATTTATTCTGTTCTGGTTGAAGCCAAGCTGAAGACACATGACTATGGAACATAAGAGCATTCATTCCCTGCCACATGAGGCATACTGGCCAATCAGGCAGGTGGCAGTGATTAGCTATTTAAGCCTCTTCAGACCTTCTGGTGCGGTTGGAGCCAGCTAGTGCCTCCTTGCCTTGTTTTGCATCATGCAGGTTATGACATGCATAGATCAGAGGTGGGTTTGCCCATTAATAGGGTTTTTCCTACATTACGGTTTCACTTTTAGTCTGCTAGCTCTTTGGTTTTGCTCACTGCTTGTTGCAGAACTTTGCAGTATATTAAAGTTACCTTTAGTCCAAAGTAATGTTTTGTGTTTATCACCTAAAGCTATTTCTGTCAAATACTGCAAAATGGACTGTCATTACTGTAATTTGAAGCATATATATATTGTGTTTGTTGTATTATGGTTTATATTATATATATATATATGTAAGCTGCTTTGAATTTAATCTAAAAAGAAAAGTGAGGCATAAAATTTTAAATTATTAGATGGTGGAAATGTTTTAAAATAAGGGTATACCACTGTGAACACAGACAAAATATTATAGCTTCTATTTAAAAGATTTAGGTTTTTTTTACAATCACTGTAAATTATTACTTCCAATTATAAAGCCCAAATACTATTAGAGAAAAATGTAATTAAGGAATATCTCACTGTCTACATTACAGCCTCCTTAATCAAACTAAGGAACATGAAAGTTAATTGTTATTCAGTAAATTATATTTCACTGTTTTCTTTGGAACTTATCTCCTGTCTGTCCATTATAGTATCAGCTGCTCTTCTGTATATATGTAAAGTTTTGAGACATGTTGTATCTAAGGAAATGAAAGGCAGTTCAATCATATCATATTTGATCAAAGTGCAGCTGACAGACATCATGGCCCTCAGCCAAAAAATTGCTTACTATGTCTGTTGTTGCTTAATATTTTTACAGAGGAATCTACCAAGGATTCTTCAGAAGGCAAGGGATGCCAAGAAAAAAGCAACTGGAGGACTGAACACATTGGAAGCAGAATCACAAAAGTGAACAGCGCTGAATTTTAAATGTCAACTGGGCTGCAATTTTGCCAAATGAATGCATAGTGTGATGATACTACGTAATACTGGCAGCCTCAGCAAATGGCATTGATTACAGTGTTCCAGAATTTTACAGTGGAATAGAATTGTGCATCATTTGTCCTGGATGAAAAGGTCCACTCGAAGATGAGTACTGTGTAACTCACATCTATTTCAGATGAATTAACTTTCTCAGTTACTATATACAACCTTTGATGTTGTTTGTGTCAGCAATTGTAGAAGGTCAGTGTCTGCTTTAAAAGACCATTGGATATAACATTGTAAATTAGCATAATATTTCCATCTCTGACCTTTTAATATGATATTTAATTCCCAAGGAAGAAAGGCATTAGGCAGGTAGAACAATCTTAAAACAGTTGTTGCCACACTTGGGTGTTAAATGCAGGCAATGACAACCACCAACCATCACTGACCTACATTGGCTCCCAGTAAGTTTCTGAGCACAAGTGTTGGTGCTGACCATTAAAGCCCTAAACGGCCTTGGCCCAGTATACCTGAAGGAGCGTCTCCACCCCCATTGTTCACCCAGACACTGAGGTCCAGCGCTTAGGGCCTTCTGGTGGTTCCTTCACTGCGAGACGTGAAGTTACAGGGAACCAGGCAGAGGGCCGTCTCGGTAGTGAGGCTCGCCCTGTAGAACACCCTCCCATCAGATGTCAAAGAAATAAACAACTATCTGATGTTTTGAGGACACCTGAAGGCAGCCCTGTTTAGGGAAGTTTTTAATGACTGATGTTTTTATGTGTTTTTAATCTTTTGTTGGAAGCCACCCAGTGTGGCTGGGAAAACCCAGCCAGATGGGTGGGGTATAAATAATAAATTATTATATTACTTCCAATGGTATTATATACATTATCACTCACTTCTGAACAAAGATGTATAGAATCGGTTTCTAACCTGGTTTTAGACTATTACAGAATTCTGAATAACTTTTGCAGTTGTCTACACAATGAAAAATAGTAGAGAAAGAACCAATTTCTGTGAAAAACAACTGACTTGTGGCTTCAATAAAACACTCTCAGAACTGCACCCAAAATATGTCTATAAGTTAGCAGGTTAAGATGCATGCTACCTTTACTAGAAAAACAATGTGCCAGATTGGCATAGGCAGAGGATAGTTTGAAAATATAGCAACCTACTTTAGGTTTTTCCAGAAATATTCATTAAAAATATATTTTAAAAATGAGAGACACCGACTACTCTATTAGTAAATGCAAGTTGTTGTTGTTGTTGTTCAGTCGTTCAGTCGTGTCCGACTCTTCGTGACCCCATGGACCAGAGCACGCCAGGCACCCCTATCCTCCACTGCCTCCCGCAGTTTAGCCAAACTCATGCCAGTCGCTTCGAGAACACTGTCTAACCATCTCATCTTCTGCCGTTCCCTTCTCCTTGTGTCCTCCATCTTTCCCAACATCAGGGTCTTTTCCAGGGAGTCTTCTCTTCTCATGAGGTGGCCAAAGTACTGGAGCCTCAACTTCAGGATCTGCCCTTCCAGTGAGCACTCAGGGCTGATTTCTTTAAGGATGGATGAGTTTGATCTTTTTTCAGTCCATGGGACTCTCAAGAGTCTCCTCCAGCACCATAATTAAAAAGCATCAATTCTTCAGCGATCAGTCTTCTTTATGGTCCAGCTCTCACTTCTATACATTACTACTGGGAAAACCATAGCTTTAACTATACAGACCTTTGTCGGCAAGGTGATGTCTTTGCTTTTTAAGATGCTGTCTAGGTTTGTCATTCATTTTCTCCCAAGAAGCAGGCGTCTTCTAATTTCGTGACTACTGTCACCATCTGCAGTGATCATGGAGCCCAAGAAAGTAAAATCTCTCACTGCCTCCATTTCTTCCCCTTCTATTTGCCAGGAGGTGATGGGACCAGTGGCCATGATTTTAGTTTTTTTTATGTTGAGCTTCAGACCACATTTTGTGCTCTCCTCTTTCACCCTCATTAAAAGGTTCTTTAATTCTTCCTCACTTTCTGCCATAAAGGTTGTGTCATCAGCATATCTGAGGTTGTTGGTATTTCTTCCGGCAATCTTAATTCTGGCTTGGGATTCATCCAGTCCAGCCTTTCACATGATGAATTCTGCATATAGGTTAAATAAGCAGGGAGACAATATACAGCCTTGTTTGTACTCCTTTCCCAATTTTTGATACAAGTTACTACTTGTTTTTCCACATTTACTGCTGCAGTATTTTGTAAGCCAAACAAATGGCTATGGTCTTCCCAAATAAAATAAAATAAACTCTCAGATGATTGACTAACATCAATTCTTACTCTAATATGACATGATCTTTTCCTTTCAAGGCACTTCCCAAATTGGTTGATTGGTTAATTGGGGGGGGGGGGGATTTAAAGCAACAGCTCTGAATTGATGGATGACTTCCTGGTGAGATTTGAGTTGCTGGTGGCATTTCCCCTGCTTCACAGTTGAGAAATTGATATAGATGGATGGTGTGTCAGTGTGGTGTAGTGGTTAAGAGTGGTAGACTCGTAATCTGGGGAACTGGGTTTGTGTCTCTGCTCCTCCACATGCAGCTGCTGGGTGACCTTGGGCTAGTCACACTTCTTTGAAGTCTCTCAGCCCCACTCACCTCACAGAGTGTTTGTTGTGGGGGAGGAAGGGAAAAGGAGAATGTTAGCTGCTTTGAGACTCCTTCGGGTAGTGAAAAGTGGGAGATCAAATCCAAACTCTTCTTCTTCTTCTTCTTCTTCTTCTTCTTCTTCTTCTTCTTCTTCTTCTTCTTCTTCTTAGAGTCTTGCAGAATCTCACTGATGATTTGTTAATTATTCTATATGTTTTATGCTGTATTTGTGATGTTCTATTACAATCTATCATGTTATTTATTGTTTGTAAGCTGCTTTGGGATTTATTTGAATGAAAAGTGGCATAGAAATATAATAAAACAAAATATGCCCATGCCCATAAAATTGACTCTGGATGGGGTGGGGTAGGGAGAAACACTAGAACAGCACATGGCAGGAGGGGGGTTGTTCTGCCTGACAAGCTGATATGCTGCAGAAGACAGAACTTTTGTAATAGCATAATGTTGAATGCTTTGGTTTTTGCTTCTTGAACTCTGTTTAATATCTCCTTTCTATCTTGGCCCATCAAGGCTTTCCTCCTAAGTTTTACCCCCATCCTCCAATAATTTCATTAATTTTATTTAAATGCAAACTTCTACCCCACTATTCTAATCCATGCACTTCATTCAGGGTGGTTTACAAGTATAATTAAAACCATAACTTCTAATGAAATAGCAATATACAAAGCAAACACTGAGTTCAGCAGATAAAAATAAGAATAAACAGATTCTTTGGAATCTATCTTCTGAATTGGTGTGTCCTGGCTCTGGTCTGACATAATCATAATTTGACAGTTCCATATAGTTAGGTGAATAAGGAGTGTTTGCATGTTCTAAACAGAAGTGACCTGTCTAGGACATAGGGAAATAATTAGCGGTCACTTTCTGATGGACTTAGAAGCATAATCAGAGCAAGTCTTAGTAGCTACTGATTTAACAAAAGCTAGGTATGAACAAAAATGAATTCAAAATACCACTGTGGGAAATTACATGTCCTAATTTGTTAACTTGATGAAATGCAAAAAGCATCTTGCACAATTTTCTGATCTCAGGAAAGCGATACTCCAGCCAAATTAACTGAAGGTAGCTAGAAGCATAAACCTTTTGCAAATTTTCTGTATATGTCAGCAGTATGTGTGGTATGCAGGCAATTGGTTTATATGAATTACATGCCACTGTGTGGGCAGTCATTAAACACATGGAGATTTCTGTGTTGCAAAATGGATCTTAAGACTCTACAAACTAGATGTGCAGAGCAAATTAACATGAGTCTTCAAACGCATACTGTACTTATATTGTTAATTTATAGAGCAGGGATAGAGGTCTACTCTATACTGCAAAATGAGCATGTGAGAAAAAAGAGTTAAATTTGCTCCTTCTTTCACCACACCTTGCTGTGCTTTGTAGATTTATGACATTTTCTCCCTGCTTGGGTCACTACCAGTACTGAAGGTAAAGGGACCCCTGACCATTAGGTCCAGTCGTGTCCGACTCTGGGGTTGCGGCGCTCATCTCGCGTTACTGGCCAAGGGAGCTGGCGTACAGCTTCCGGGTCATGTGGCCAGCATGATTAAGCCGCTTCTGGTGAACCAGAGCAGTGCACGGAAACGCCGTTTACCTTCCCGCTGGAGCGGTACCTATTTATCTACTTTTACTTTGACGTGCTTTTGAACTGCTAGGTGGGCAGGAGCTGGGACCGAGCAATGGAGCTCACCCCGTCGCGGGGATTCGAACCACCGACCTTCTGATCAGCAAGCCCTAGGCTCTGTGGTTTAACCCACAGCGCCACCAGCGTCCCAGGCTAGGCTGGGGAAAATATGACTTAAAAGAGCACAACTTAGCTAGGCAAGATGGAGGAAGGCTGGATTTTGTTTCTTTCATTGTGAACTCCTTTGGTTGTGCAGCAACTAGACCCTCATCCTTGTTTTATACTACATTAATAAGGCAAACTGATACAAAAATGAGACACAACTGTCCCACACATTGAGTTTCAATGTAAAGGCCACTACATGGGGGAAATATACTTAATCCTTTCCATTTCTGCCATTTTTCCACAAAAAGATGAGCTCAAATCACTTAACTTCCCCTCAAATGAACATATATGGGTACCTGAGAACAAAAAGGGTGGGTGGTGACTTCTGCTTTAATCTGCAGTCTCTACATGGTTCAGCACTAAGTGCTGACTCAGAGGACACAGAGCTAATTGGTGACAGGGACTTCAATCACATCCTACACATCTTTATTTTGAAATAAATTATACCATAGCTTCAGGGTGCTAATCAGTCCTTATTTCCCCCTCCTTATGACAGTGATATTGTTTTACTTTCTCTCTTAGTTTAATGTAGGAAAGCCCCTGAAACCTTGTGCATCATAAGAAAATGTTCTGCAATGTATATTATTCCTCATCATTATATTTATTCACCCCACAAAACCAACAAAATATTAGATGTCATACCATTACATTTAGTTTTTTAAAAAAATATGTGCATGGCTTGTATTATATGGAGTTTGTGGTGATGCCATTTTGGTATTGCTGCAGAGCTAGAGAAGATGTACTAATTTGGACAAAGTGTTGTGCAATGTATGGAATTTAATGTCTATATGTTTGTTCCCTGTTCAGTGGAACTTCCGTAGTGCTCAGTTGCTTTACTCAAAAGTAGTTTTGTCCTTTGCTTCAAAGCCTGACCATTTCCCACTATTGCACTTCATGTTATCAAACTTCCAGTGCTCATGAATACAGTTCTCCTTTCATAACTCCCGTGATTGCTCCTCTCATTTCAGCAAAAGGAAATCAAGCATTTTTACTGAAAATTAAGCTGACATGTTCATTATACCACCCTTTTTACTGCATGAAACATATTCACATAAAAGAAAGCTTGTCTAGGGCATCTGTTCATAAGGAGGTACTGTTTTCCTGGGAACTTGAAAAGTTTTACCTATTGACAAACGAGAGAAGCAAAATGGAACAAAACTGAATGCAACTAAATGTGCCTCAGATTTCCAAAGGTGAAATCAAGTGTGATCAGTTACATTCTCCACTACCACTGACCCTTTAAAGCTATTGAAAAGAAAGTTTAAATATTAGACAAATGGGAAGTAAGAACTTCACAATAGAGATGTAACATTTCCTTATCTTCTAATAATAGTTTATTATGTAATGCAATTTATTGTGCTGGTCACAGTAACCGTAATAAAGAATTGATTGATTGATTACACAAAGGAGAATTTCTTAATCACTTCGTAGCCAAAAAATTCAAAAGAGATGTGCAAAAAGTCATTGAGGTTTATATAAGATTGTTGATGCTAAAGATTTGCAAGGTATTGAGGCTACAGACATACCCAGTTCCAGTTACTGAGACTCCATAAGAATGTTAGAGAGCAAAATTAGGAAAGAACTGTTTTTTGCTGTATTGCAGCAAGAGCAACCCAAAAGAGTACAATTTTTAAATTATCACTGCTATGTTAGGTTGCAATAATCTAATAACAATTTTCTAATATATTTTTTCTGCTGCATTCATATGCCAAGATTCAAGCCCATAAAAGTGTTGTTGTTTTTTAAATGAAAGCCTAACTTTAATTCAGTGGTTTAGCTGTCTTCAACGATAATAATTCAACTTGATATAATTTTAATTAAGGATCTGCTTACAGCCAGACACAGTTGCATGTTATTTACAACAAATCTACTTATTTATGGAATAATCCAGTTTAATATTGCATATTTTATTGTTGTTGTGTAGACAGAAGGCGTCTACTTGTGATTTAATGAAATTGCATACAGAGGGGTTTCTGTTGTTTGCTGCACTTAGGTTTAATCATCATCCTGTTCTGTATATTGTCTAAATAAAACCTTCCACATTCTAGAACCTGCAGGTGAATATGCTGCATGCTATAAACACACATAATATGTATGACAGAAAGAAACTTCCAAATGAGATGCAAAAGTTGCTCTCATCAGAGAAGAGGACTTGGGACCACTGAGCAACAGACCAGTTCTTTTTTTCTTTAGCCCAGGTAAGACGCTTCTGACATTGTTTCTTGATCAGGAGTGTCTTGACAGGAGGAATACGACATTTGAAGCCCATCTCCAGGATCCGTCTGTGTGTGGTGGCTCTTGATGCACTAACTGCAGCCTCAGTCCACTCCTTGTGAAAGTCCCCAACACGTTTGAATGGTCTTTTACTGACAATCCTCTCCAGGGTGCAGTCATCCCTGCTGCTTGTGCACCTTTTTCTTCCACACTTTCCCCTTCTGCATAACTTTCCATTAATGTGCTTTGATACAGCACTTTGGGAACATCCAACTTCTTCTGCAATTACCTTTGGAGGCTTTCCCTCCTTATGGAGGGTCTCAAAGATGGTTTTCTGCACAACTGTCAGGTCAGCAGCCTTTCCCATGATTGTGATTTCTACTGAACCAGACTGAGAGACCATTTAAAGGCTCAGGAACCCTTTGTAGATGTTATGGATTAAGTACTGCACCTTTTCACAATATTCTAATTTTCTGAGATTGTGAATTTTCACAATATTCTAATTTTCTGAGATTGTGAATTTGGGGTTTTCATCAGCTGTACACCATAATCATCACAATTATGACAAATAAAGGCTTGACATATCTCACATTGCATGTCATGAGTCTATCTCATATATTAGTTTCATCTTTTAAGTTAAATTACTGAAATAAATGAACTTTTCCACGATATTCTAATTTTTCGAGTTTCACCTGTACACACACACACACACACACACACACACACACATCCTGCTAATTTGTATGTGAATATGTTAATAAGTATTTAAGAGATTGCAATTCCCTGATTCAAATATTGAAGATCACACTATTATATTTGTGTTGCTAATGCCTATACTGAAAACATTTAATAGCATTTTAAAGAATCAAAGTATATAGATATGTGTTCAAAAATTGTAACTGAGCAAAAAGTTACTCCAATTATCTTACCCTTAACTGTCTCAACATCTGAAGCTCAAGGTGATGAAGGCAAAACTCTAGCTTCACTTGCATGCTTTCAACAGTGCTTAAAAACACTAATGAGGGAAGGAATGCTCTAGGAAGCTGGAAAGAACATACAATGCCCACCAAAACTATATTTATTGTGCTGTAGGGGAGAAAAAGCACAACTTGTACCCTCTGATTTATGTCTTCTCCTCCTGCTTGTACCCTTGTACCCTCTGATTTGTGTCTTCTCTTCCTGCTGGAGAATGCTAGTGTGTATATCATGTCTGAAGTAAAGAACTTATATGATATAATTCTGCTTTTGGATAGCACTCACATTGTGCCCAAGGGATACTTAGCTAGACAACTCCCGTATCAGGAATGCTGTGAGTATTCACAGCCTTCTGAGTCATACCAAATAAAAAGAAAAAATCAACACTGTGAAAGATCCCTGTAATGAGATGAGTGTGTGTGTGTGTGTATGTATGTGTATATGTATATGTATGTATATACATATGTGTATACATATGTATATGTATGTGTGTGTGTGTGTGTGTGTGTGTGTATATATATATATATATATATATATAATAATACTTAAATAACAAAGTAGAATAGCTCAAAAACACTAAAAAAGTTGTGAACTAATCCAAAAGAAAATAATAATTTAACAAACTTAACAAATGACTCCGAATACCAAAAAGAACTACCAAAACAACCTTGACGACTTGCCGGCTAAAAATCTCGTTTCACTGTTGTGATCTATCAGTTTCCTCAGAAGGGAAAAAAAGAAGAAATTATATTTTGTGTAACTCAAGACAGCCAGAACTATTAGAAAACACTGTCACATTATACAAGATATTCCGGGAGTTCCACCTACACCCCCACATATTGGCTTTCGAAGAACAAAGAATCTCAAAGACATTCTGATACATGTGGATTTGACAGCTAAAAGCCAACCCCAAACAAGTTATATAAGGGGTCACTTTAGGTGCGGAAGATGCATTATGTGCAACCTAACCATTGAACAAAAGGAGTTTATTGTCCCTAGAACCAATCAAAAGATACAATTAGAAAATTTCACCAATTGCAATTCCCGGGGAGTGGTATACGCCATTCAATGTAAATGTAACCTTTGGTACATAGGCAGCTCTATTAGAACGGTCAGGACAAGACTATTGGAGCACAAAAACCACATCAATACCAAAATCATAGAAGCCCCCCTTACATCCCACTTCATGGAAGCTAATCACAAAGCTACAGATTTCAGATGGTTCGTGATTTATAAACATAGCATTAACGAACCCAATATGGACATTTTACAAAAGAAATTACTACAGAAAGAAACGTACTGGATACATAGATTTGCATCCCTGTCACCAACAGGCCTTAATACGAACATGGATTATACCACTTTTTTGTGAAACTATTCGGTTCAAACCCTTTTTAGTCCCATGTATATTGGCATTCTTGTACAGCTATTCAATGAAAGGCTCGATGAGGTCTATTCTTAAAGGTTGAGATAATTTTTCCTACATTTATATAACTTTTTATATGTTTTACTGTATTATTACAATATGTGTAGGTAAGTTTGGACAAACCCTACAACATGCGAGCACTATGCCTTTAAGAATTAAGTACCAGTTGATATATAAGTCAGTGACTAGGAACGCTTTCCATCAGTCTTTGCAACAGCTTCATAACAATAAGATTGTGGGAGCTTGCATAGCCCCTTGTCGACGTATTTTACAAGCTATGGAGCTTGTTTTTGAACTTAAATTTAGGTTTCTACCTTTGAAATGAAGCTTAATTAAGGTCACGACTTGGAATATTACTACTCACTATCTGGGAGTGTTCTTTTTGTTTGAAGTTTCTTATCCTCCCCCTATATTTAACAGCAACTAAGCTGTCTTGAGTTACACAAAATATAATTTCTTCTTTTTTTCCCTTCTAAGGAAACTGATAGATCACAACAGTGAAACGAGATTTTTAGCTGGCAACTCGTCAAGGTTGTTTTGATAGTTCTTTTTGGTATTCGGAGTCATTTGTTAAATTTGTTAAATTATTATTTTCTTTTGGATTAGTTCACAACTTTTTTAGTTACAGGTATCTGTATCTGAAGAAGTGTGCATGCACACGAAAGCTCATACCAAGAACAAACTTAGTTGGTCTCTAAGGTGCTACTGGAAGGAATTTTTTATTTTGTTTTAACCTTTTTAGTGTTTTTGAGCTATTCTACTTTGTTATTTAAGTATTACACACACACACACACACACACACACACACACACACACTCATCTCGTTACAGGGATCTTTCACGGTGTTGATTTTTTCTTTTTATTTGGATATACTTGTGATTGTCTTTTTTTGCCTTGTGAGTCATACCAAGCTGAGAATGCTGCCCAAGATTCTACTTGCCCCCAAACCACCATTCCTGATGCTCCTCACCTATTCCCCTAATTTACCTATGGCAACAGGAAAGATAGAAAATTTAATTTAATTTACCTATGGCAACAGGGAAGACAGAAAGACAGAAGGTGGTCCTAGGAGTGTCGTCTCCAGCTGGGGATGGACTGGAGCCACTAATCTCATAAACCAGGGGTGGGTGGGGATGCTGCTTTTTTCAGAGGGCATTCTTTCTGGCAGAAATTATGCCAATAGGGTGGTCTCAGTCTCATCTCTGGCATGAGACTCTGTCAGGACTCTGTCAGTATTTGCTGCTGCCTCCAACACTATCACCAGTAAGTTTCTGGGTCCAAGGGGACAGGGAAAAGGGACAGAAGGTGGTTGCTCCATGAACTTGAATTGCACTGACAAATCTTTAATTTTTGGGGGCTGGGCCAGCGTAAGGAAGAAATTTGGTTTGGTTCACATTTTAGTGCAAAACTCTTTAATTAATACACAAACTGAAATGCAGCTATGCTTTGAAATCACACTTCTCTCTGAACAAGCAATGCTTTAAAAATGTGTATCAGAAGAAATTTGCATTAAAATGCTGGTGAGTTTTCATGAGAACCTTTTTTTTTAAACATCACAATGATCTGGGAATGTGGAGAAGTGGACCTAAGATTGGAAATATAACAATGTGAGAGAAACAAAAATTCACAGATTTGTCCTTCCTTAGTTGAACCTTGGCATCCAGTAAGAGCTGTTCGACAGTGGAATTTGCTGCCAAGGAGTGTGGTGGAGTCTCCTTCTTTGGAGATCTTTAAGCAGAGGCTTGACAGCCATCTGTCAGGAATGCTTTGATAGTGTTTCCTGCTTGGCAGGGGGTTGGACTGGATGGCCCTTGTGGTCTCTTCCAACTCTATGATTCCATGATCCTTATGTAGTACTAGTCAACAGCAAGTGAAAACCTTTTCTACCTGACTATTTCTGTGAGTGTTTTAAATTAGGAGAGGGAGGAGTTTGCTGCTGCTGCTTTTGTGATTGGACTATATTGTCACAATCTTTTGAAGTATTTTTTATTTAATTGATTATTTTCTTGTCTTGTCTTGTTGAAATTTTAATTTAACTTGCTTTTATGAGTGTATTCTAACTTAGGTGCAGCTACACTTCCTGAGACAGTAGAAAATCCTTAACACATCTAAGTAGGCATGTTGCCAGAGCTGCCTGCCCATCCTGCAGAAGCAGTTCAAGACATATTTATTAGAACTGGCTTCTGGTGGCCAGGACCATATGGGATGAGGGTTTACTCCTTGGAGACTCCGGATCTGAATAGCATAGGTGGGTCTTGAAACTACATGTTTTCCCCTCATAACAATAATGCTCCTTTTTCAGGATTTCTGCTAGCCAGTCATGACTTCATCCAGGATACTATATGACCGGGGTAAAGAACTGGACTTGGCCAGTAGGTCACATTATTATCTTCCCCACCCCTCGAAGTCCAAGACTGACAGGTGGCTGGAGTTACCCATCCACTGATCACCTGATCTCACAATGGTATCATGTAGTCTCCCCCCCCCCCCAGGAGCTTCCAGAACCTCCATTCAAAACACTATTGAGTCTTCAAAAGTCTCTTAAAGTTCTGGGCAAAATAGTGCTCATTTGCTTTGGAATTTGGACAAATTGGTTGCATTGGTCGAGCTGGTACCTTCCTCTTGTTTCCCCATTTGGGTTACAATCCTGTTGGCACTCACTACCCGAGTTCATTATTAAAGCAAGTGGCACTTTTACTTATTCTAATTCTGGGAAAGGTTACTAGAAAGGACTGGAAATGAATCTGTAAAACATTAGAAAACTCAGTTTGCAAAAGTTGTTCCTAACTTCCCATTACATTTCCGTAAGAAGTATGGTTTAATGTTGGGTGACATGGCAGAATAATAAGCCCTGATCAGATCCTAGTTTATTACACGGGTTTGTTAATCAACATTAAGCTAGAGTTCCTAAGTTTGGATGTAATGAAGAATTTGGGGTTAATGCAAGCAATGATCTCTATCCAGAAGCTGATGTATTAGTAGAGGAGGTGAGGGAGGAGTCATGGTACCAGTTCACAGGCTGCAGATGAAATCGAAATGAATATGTGAACACAGCCAATTAATGCCTATATAATAAAACTGTCACTGCATAACTGGCACATTTATTCTTATAACATTACATCAGTCTGCAGGGCTGCCATATTTTATTCCCCATGACTTTAACAGCTGAACAGGCAGAATTCACAGATGATCATGTCCCCATCAGTGCACTTGTTGAATTTCTGTCTGCCCTGCAGAAGGTATAGACACAGAAGCTGTCTTAAGGGAGGCATCAATGCTTTCATGACATCCACATGAATTACTCTAAGGCTGCTTGGCAGTGTGTGAAGTAGACCTCACTTGCAACTTGGGAGGTAATCTTTAGGGAAAATAAGGGAAGAAACACTAGTGTTGTTCTGCCACACTTGCACATAACCTTGCACAAGAATTCAAACAGTATAAGTTTTTGTTGCAGGTGCCACTTGTTACATTCTATTTTAGAACTCTCAAAATGCAGGTTTTGAATTATTTAACTTATCAATGCATGCTTCAAAGAACTGATTTTTTATTTCATCATTCTCTGTGAAAACTGGTTATGTAAAAGTACATTCAAAATGCAAAAATACCAAGAAGAAAAAAAGGAGAAGCAATGGAAACAGCAAAAGCATATTGACCTTGGTAAGGTAAAATGTAAAGGTAAAGTACTCCTAACAGTTAAGTCCAGTTGCAGACGACTCTGGGGTTGCGGCGCTCATCTCGCTTTACAGGCTGAGGGAGCCAGTGTTTGTCCGCAGAGTTTTTCTGGGTCATGTGGCCAGCATGGAAATGCTGTTTACCTTCCCACCAGAGTGGTGCCAATTTATCTACTTGCACTTTTTGGCATGCTTTCGAACTGCTAGGTTGGCTGGGACTGAGCAACGGGAGCTCACCCCATCGCGGGGATTCAAACTGCCAACTTTCTGATCGACAAGCCCAAGGGGCTCAGTGGTTTGAACCACAGTGCCACCTGCGTCCCTGACCTTGGTAAGAGTACATACCAAATTTATGATTTCCACCAAGCCCTCTTTGAATTCATGCAATTCATGATGTGCCTCATCATCTTACTTAGCCTATGCAATAATAATAATTTTAAAATGCTGCAATGGTGTCTTCATTTACCCACTGTAGTAAGATTATCAATTTATTTAACAATCAGCTGAAATAATCCCCAGTGATTTCAGGGCAACTTACTTTCAAAAAAGTTTGTTTAGAATGAAGGAGTTACAGGATAGAATTATTAAATCATCAAGCATAAGTCAAGTACAATAGTATTCATGACAAAATAAAATAAAAAATTCCTTCCAGTAGCACCTTAGAGACCAACTAAGTATGTTCTTGGTATGAGCTTTCGTGTGCATTCGTATTTTGTTTTGACTATGGCAGACCAACACGGCTACCTACCTGTAACTAGTATTCATGAGTAATTCCTAATGGATATGGATAATATTGCTACTAGATCCCTTGTGTCCGTGCATGGTGTAGTCAATTAATACTGTCATAACGTTGAAACAAAATAAAAAATGAAAAAAAAATCCTTCCAGTAGCACCGTAGAGACCAACTAAGTTTGTATGAGCTTTCGTGTGCATGCTCACTTCTTCAGATACCCTGCATGCACACGAAAGCTCATACCAATAACAAACTTAGTTGGTCTCTAAGGTGCTACTGGAAGGAATTTTTTTATTTTGTTTCAACTATGGCAGACCAACACGGCTACCTACCTGTCATAACATTGTCATTGTGCATACTTTATGCAATGCCACTGTAATTGCTTATAGTACATTCCCAGGACGAGAAACAAAAATGGTTGGAGTTGGGGAGTAGTGGCAAGGGAGATGCCAAACCTTTTTCATAGAAGCATAGAGTTGGAAGAGACCACAAGGGCCATCCAGTCCAACCCCCTGCCAAGCAGGAAACACCATCAAAGCATTCCTGACAGATGGCTGTCAAGCCTCCGCTTAAAGACCTCCAAAGAAGGAGACTCCACCACACTCCTTGGCAGCAAATTCCACTGTCGAACAGCTCTTACTGTCAGGAAGTTATTCCTAATGTTTAGGTGGAATCTTCTTTCTTGTAGTTTGAATCCATTGCTCTGTGTCCACTTCTCTGGAGCAGCAGAAAACAACCTTTCTCCCTCCTCTATATGACATCCTTTGATATATTTGAACATGGCTATCATATCACCCCTTAACCTTCTCTTCTCCAGGCTAAAAATACCCAGCTCCCTAAGCCGTTCCTCATAAGGCATCGTTTCCAGGCCTTTGACCATTTTGGTTGCCCTCCTCTGGACACGTTTCCAGCTTGTCAGTATCCTTCTTGAACTGTGGTGCCCAGAACTGGACACAGTATTCCAGGTGAAGTCTGACCAAAGCGGAATACAGTGGTACTATTACTTCCCTTGATCTAGATGCTATACTCCTATTGATGCAGCCCAGAATTGCATTGGCTTTTTTAGCTGCTGCATCACACTGTTGACTCATGTCAAGTTTGTGGTCTACCAAGACTCCTAGATCCTTTTCACATGTACTGCTCTCAAGCCAGGTGTCACCCATCCTGTATTTGTGCCTTTCATTTTTTTTGCCCAAGTGTAGTACTTTACATTTATCCCTGTTAAAATTCATCTTGTTTGCTTTGGCCCAGTTTTCTAATCTGTTAAGGTCATTTTGAAGTGTGATCCTGTCCCCTGGGATATTAGCCACCCCTCCCAATTTGGTGTCATCTGCAAACTTGATCAGGATGCCCTCAAGCCCATCATCCAAGTCATTGATGAATATGTTGAATAAGACTGGGCCCAAGACAGAACCCTGTGGCACCCCACTAGTCACTTCTCTCCAGGATGAAGAGGAGCCGTTAATAAGTACCCTTTGGGTTCAGTCAGTCAGCCAGTTACAAATCCACTGAATGGTAGCATTGTAATCTTATACTCTCCTCAATTGCAATGTAATGTGACAAACCAACAACAAATTTGGGCTAAAACACTCCCACCAAAACCAATGGTGAAACCAATGTGAATGTCTCCATCACCAGCTCTCAACACTTTGCTCTCTTGTTTACATGAGAAAAGAGGATTCCAAATAACCAATCTAATAACCACGACAAAATACCAGGAGTATACAAAGTCCAGCAAAGGAAAACAGCTCATTTATGATAGCACATGGCTATACCATGCCTAGAACACTGGGAAGTGGGTCTCAGCTATGGATTTATTTATTTATTTAGCAAGTTTTATATACAAAGTCATTGTAGTAAAACCTCAAAACAATTTACAAATAGAATAAAACAACAGAATTAACAGCAAAAAATCCAACTATGTAAAACACTAAAAAAAACAATTAAAATCAGCAATAAACTAAAAACCAGATTAAAACACGTGTCCACAATCTACATGTTTGTATAGGCTTGCCAAAACGAAAACATTTTTAGCAAGTGTCGAAAGGAGTACACTGAATGTGCCTGCCCAATGCCATTAGTGAAAGAAGCTACTCTACATGAACACAATGAACTCTGCACAGACAGGAATCTGCAAAGTCACAAGAAATGTATCTCACATCAAACCACAGTCTAGTACCACTGAAAGATGCAAAGACGATAACTTCATAGAAAGGGACAATGTCATCCGACTCACCACTCCTGCTGCATCAAATCCAGCACTCCATGGTCAATGCTACCAAGCAAAGACCAGCCATCATGCTCCAAGCTATTTGCAGGATTATGTTACGTGTAGGAATCTGTTCTTCTGAATCATAGGTGAATTTTCCAGTTTTATTCCATTGCTTTATTTGTTTAGTTTTATTATATTAGTTGTGGTTTTTATTGTGCAGTTGTAAAAGTGTTATCACGTGTTCTAGGATTTCTCAACTGTTCTGTGGTTTTATATTTAGGGGGAAAGGAAGGGTGTAACCTTTATGCAAAATGTAGGGTACATTTGTAAGCTTGGGATAATGAACTGAGCAGGGAGAGGGAGACCATGCCCCAGAGCATTATATCTGCATTTCTTCCTTAAGCACCCAAAGAAAAGAGATGGAACTCCCAAGCACACTTAACACATGACCATGGAGGGTCTCCATATCCCAGGCATGTCCAAAGTCCATTTCGGGGGCCTAATCCGGCCCACCGGTCAGTTTAATCCAGCCCCTGTGGCAGTTTATTTCCTGGGGTAAAATCCTTTAAAAACCTCTGCAACTTCTGCTAAAAGAAGTTCAACAACAACTTCAATCCTTTAAAAAGCTCAACAACTTCAATCCTACCTTCACTTCATCAAATCTGGCCCTCTTTGAAAAAAGTTTGGACACCAATGCCATAATCCAGAAATTCTGTCATGAAACATGGGGGGTTCAGTGTCCTAGCTTAAAAAGTCTCCCTTATTTAACAGGTTGAATCAATGCCTCTCATACAGGGGATATATGCACTTTGCATATACAGGGACATCATTGGCCACAAAACCCCAAACCAGCTCCTTTATAAGTAAGTGATGTCCACCTGATTGTGTAATTTGTTTATGCAACATGACTTCCCCTACATTTCCCCCCTCCCTGCAATCCCTCATGTGTCCCCCATATGTGTTTCAGGGGGTGCGGCAAACACTCCCAAGCAGATTTGGGGAGCATTCGGGGGGCTGCAGGGAGCAAGAGAGGAAGGGAAAATCCCATTGTATTAGGCACAATGTTGACTGTCACCCATTCTATTAAATCTCGAGTCATTTGAAATTTGTTATTTTGAAAGATATGCTTAATGTGATATAAATGTTTAAGGGATACACACACACACACACACACACACACACACATACATGTTTAAAAGAAAACTTTGTTGTTATCCTCTCTGGGTACAGAGAGAAAAAACAAAGAAGGGGGGGGGGAACCACCGCCAAATAATTTGTGAAAATTCATGTAGTCTTTAACAAGAATTTGTATTTACTGTAACCATTCTAGAGATGAGGGTTGCTGAAACAAAGCCCGTGAAGAGCTTTAAACACTTGAAAGTTCTAAATACTGTATAGTATTACAGTATTATTATTTTCATTATATTCTTTATTGTTGTCTGTTCTGGTTATCACATTAATACTTTTCATGCCCTTGGAACCTCAAAAGGACTTTTTCTTTCCATTTCCTCTTTTTCAGTGAAGAATCTCAGCCACTGTTCTCTAATTCATTACAATCACACCATTTTAATGTTTTGCTTGTTTCCAATATAATATCTTCTTCAATTGTTCCAACCAACTGATTGCATATGATTAACACAGAACCACAGATTAGAATTCAGTAACAATTTCCAAAACGCCCCCATCAACATTTGGAGTCAGCTGCATTCTAGTTTTTTTTAATCACAGTAAATTCTCATAGTATTATTTTAAATATACATTTTGCTACTTAACCCACTGTACTTAAAATATTATTTCATGAAATAATGTAATTCATATATTTCAGGTATATGAAACTATCATTTAAGAGCATTAGTAGTGGAAATCTCTTTTATCCAGCATATTTATTCCTTTTTTTTACTCTTTTAGGTAAAATTAACCAATTTAGTCATATACATTTATAAACCAGTGAGATGATTGAACACCCCCCTTCACTACTTCAGCCATCCACTCAGCCATAATGCTCAGCCATTGGCCTTGGACTTGTACGACTTAACTTCTTACCTTGACAAAGCTGTTACAAAGACAAAGCGAGATAAGCATATACTGTTGAACTTTGACATTTTGTTTTAATAAAACAAAATCCAAGGTATATAAATAAAGAATAAACACAAAAGTAAGGATTGCCAACCCAGTCCTTCTTAAAAGACAATAAGCCCCAAGTATCTTCCCTATACCTGTGTTGAAGTATTATCCTAAACTCAGTCCATGCTAAAATTCACCTTCACCCCATCAGTGATTATTCTGGTGCAGAGAAGGGGAGACAATGTTCAAATCCCATATTCAATGTCAGATTTCCCCCAGGTGTAGATAGGATACTAGAATTTCATGCTGATTTGGCAAAACCAATCTGGGTGCAGGTCACCATAATGAGTGCATCTCATATACCTAAATGTGCTTGTGGGTGGGGGCTAAACCTTTCTATTCAGCATCCAAGGCTGTTCCATCATATCAGTGATCTTTGCAGAATTAAGCCTGCGTATGTTAATCTCCTAACAGTAGGTTGGCTGGCATTTGCTCGAAGAAGTGGGATGAATGAATCAAAGTGTTTCCCCTGGTCCTGCCTTAGTCTCACTCCAATGGAGCTAACTATCTGTATGGTGAGTGCAAATAGAGAGCCCTCACTCATGCACAGCAGCATGCAAGCATGCAGCCACATGTCACACACAGAGGATCTCTAGATTGGGTTCAGTGCCTGGAGTTTTCCTAACTAAGCACCATCATCAGAATTTTATTGAACCAGCAGCAACAGGCTTATGTCAAACTGTAAGGTATCTGAGGCAACTGATGCTACATGGATCATGGTGCCTGTTCATGATGTTGGTTCAGTTTAGGGGATAAAATATCCAGTTGATATTTGCTTTAATGTAATGTACAACCCAATAACAAATGTTCCAATTAATTCCAATCTCTTAATAAATTACTGTACTTTATCTAACCAGTGTTTGTACTAAGGCAAGTCTGCAGAATTCCTCTTTGTCTATAGATGCAATTATTTCTTATTTTATTTCCTTTATTACTAGTACCTAGCAGTTATTTTATTTAATTTTTCATGCCCTATATTATGGTGAACATATTATACACTTATTTTATTTTATTTTTGCAAACAAAGGGACTGTGTTGCATTTTCCATTTTATTTCTTCCTCCAGTTATTTTATTGTAGTCCTTTCCTATTCTCTATAGAACAAAGGTTTCTAAATATTTGGAGGTAAACTTCTCATAGGTCTATGCTGAAGTGGTACAAATGCAAAAGCCATTAAAACAAGGGGGAGGTAGAATTCTATGTTTAAGTTACAACCCTCCACATGTGGCTAATGAAATAATGCTTACCTTAAAAGGGCAGGGGGAAGTGAAGGTTAAGATGAAACAAGGAACCACAAATGTAGCATTTGTGTGTGTGTGTGTGTGTGTATATATATATATATATATATATATATACACACATACAATGGTGTCGCGTGTGAAAAAGAGAGAAAGAGGAACCACTTCTCTCTTTTTTCACATGCGACACCATTGTATGCATATATATACAAATGCTATATTTTTTCTGAAAATAATTTTTTGGGGAAGAGAAATCAGAGCAATAGCTTTTGAGCTACAGCTTCATATGGTGATAGAAAAGCAAACCCTCCATGACATACCGGTAACCATTACTAGCAATGACAGACTGACTCATTGCCATAAAAACCCATGGAACTGATAGTTTTGAACTACCAACAACGTTTCAACTATTAGCAATCACTACCTAGTTTTCAGCAATCCGGGAGCTCTCAAAAGTTATTGTCAATGCTCACAAATCAAGTGCAGATTCACAAATCAAGCCCTACAACCTTGGTTTCTAGGTAGATACCAGCATTCAAAAAGACATTTCACTTTGCCTGTGAAACTTATTGTGTGTGAATGTGGTGTGTTTTTAAAGCATTTCCGTCCTATAATCCAAAACCTATGCTGCTGCAGTATAAAAGAAGAAAAGTCCCTTTGTCAAATTTGACAAACACAGACACACATGCACTGAAAACCAAAAACCCAAATAGGAATTATAGTAGGATTACGACTACATGCTCCAATTTCTTCAGTTCAGCAGAACCATTATTACAATAAATACTGACTCAGGTGTGTGTGTATATATATATACATATGCTCATATTTCAAAGATTACAAGATAGCAGAGTTACTTCAGCAACAGGCTCAAAAACCTATTTTTCTAATGTAGCCAGCAATGCTGTCTATAAAGTAATGATGGGGTGTTGGGGGGGGGGAGTGGAGAGAGAAACTGCTGTCATAACAACCCTTCCACAGAGCACTACTGAAATACTGAAAATAGTCTGAAAATACTACACAGCCTACAGCGGTATAAAGGGAGGGGGAAGAGGAAAAAGGCATTTCAGTAATGCAACATCCCCATTCTCCCATCTGGAAGGAGACCTAAGAAGAGGGGTGGGGTGCTTTGGCCATTCATTCTTGGCGTCTCCTTCCTGCCTTCGCCCTGAGAGCATCCTAACGGCTTACCTATGGCCCTCAATCACATCACCGCAGCCCTGGGGAGCCAGGTGTGCAGGGTGCCCTCTTCTTCTGCATAGATGGCATTCTTTGCTCAGTCGCGAGGAATGGTCCAGCGCTCCAGTGGAGAAGTCCTGGCGCGAGCCCAGCCAGCTAGCGGGCAAGCAGGAATCTCTTTTAAAGACTTCATTGTACGGCAAGGAGCAGGAGGAGGAGGAGGAGGGAAAGGAGAGAAGCCTGCAAGGGCATAAAGGGACTGTCGAGGGGGAAAACCTCCACAGCGTCTCTTCACCCACTTCTCTCTTTCGAAACGAAACAACCACAAAAAAAAGAGAATCAGGAAAAGTTAATAGCTGCTCTGAAAGGAGCAGCTCTCAGATAAAGGTCTCTTTGGCTGGGCTGAGGACTCAAAATGGGTAATAAAAAAAAAGGATGAGCGAGAGGAAGAAGGGAAATACCTCCTGGGTGCCCAGTGACCCCAGAGGCCAAGAGGGACACGTGCTATTCAAAAACCACGCTGGAGGGTTCTGGGGCGCTGGACCCGAGGAGATTGGAAAGCTGTTGTTTCTATCCTTGTCCCAAGAACAGGCTCCCTTTATCGCTCTCCTTCCCTCAGATGGTCTCCTCAGCTATGAGGGGCTGCCCAAAGGCGAGTCTGCTCCCTTTCCCTGCGGGGCAGGAATGCCGCTGACTGACTGGCTGGACTGACTGACTTGTCCCCCTCAAGCAGCCGCCCGCCCCTTGCCCAGAAGACCGAGAGCGCGCCAAAATTCACCCCTCGCCCGCCCCCCCGCCGCCACCCCCTTCGCCGGCTAGAGCAGGTGCTCCGAGGGAGGAGCCACTCCTTCACTCACCCGTCCTCGGTGGGAAAAGGCGGGAGCGCAGCCGAGGCGCCGCCCTGGGGGCAGCGGGGCAAGAGGAGCAGCACGAGCAAGAGCGGGCGCAGGGGGGAGCGGCCGAGCCGGGGCTGCTCCTGCGCGCGCTCTCGCTGCCCATCCTCGGCGCTGGTGCTGGATGGAGGAGGCTCGGAGAAAGAGAGAGAGAAGCAGGAGAGGCACGGAGAGAGAAAGGACTCAGCCTGGGGCTCGCGCACGCGCGCGGCCGGCGCTCGCGCGACCGAGCGAGGTGTGTGTGCGGGGGGAGAGGGGTTGGCTGGGCTTCTGGTGGCGATGTGAGGCGCGCACGGGGTCGCTGCTGCTGCTGTGGAAGACGCCGGCTGGTGTCGCCGCGGTCTTCCCGCTTCGCCTCCCCCCCACCCCCCTGCAGCGAAGCCTCGCGGTTTCGACCCGCTCGCCGAGGAAGTCGGAGCCGTTCGGCCGGGTTGGGGTGGGCGAGAAGGAGAGCCGAGGCTCAGGCAGAGGGGCCTCCACCCTTCGGTTTCTCGCGGCCCCCTCTTGGCACCGCGCACCCACAGCAGCTCCTTCCGTGGGGAAGGTCGTTCTGTGGAAGAAGGGCAGCGAGAGCCCTCGGCCGCCCCCTCGCTCGCTCTCGGCTCTCCGTCTTCTTCCCCTCCTGCTCGGCGCCCCCCCCCCCCCGGTTCTCCAGCGCTGCCTCCTTCAGAAAAGGAGGAGAAAAAGAGACAGGCAAATCAGGGTTATGCAAAAGCCAGGCAGAAGCATCCCTCATGGATGTGTGACACATCGCAAGACGGGCTTTTCCCTCCTCGGTGCTATGATCATTTGTGCCCCTTGTGTGTGGTTTTGCCACATCGCCTTTATTTGGCAACAACGAAACGCGCGTGCAACAATGAGGAGGCGAGGAAAGAGGATGGCCAAAGAAATGTCCGTTTCAGATAACAGAGTGGGTGGCGGTGGGTAGGTAGGCTAGATCTGCCTCTTCGCCTCTGCAAATAAAGGTATCATCCAAACACGGCGGGGGGCGCACGCCCCAGCTGGGCAGCCGAGCGTAAAGGCAGATCCAGCAGCAGCACCCGACGCTTGCGCGCGTGCTGCTCTCCGTTCAGTATTTGTTTTCTTCTCTAGCTGGGAAGGAAGAAAGGAGTTCGGGATACAGAAAGGATGCTCTGTTCTGAGCACTTGATTCTAGCCAGCCAAACAGATGCAGGAAGGAGACCTTCTGAAAATAGAAACATCCTTACACTGGGATCAGGAAGTTGCGATGCAGAGCTTTGCAGGAATGCACAGGATATCTCAAGGGATTTGTTAAAACTAACAAATAGTCCCATCAAGTAAATTTACGTTTAAGCCTATCAAAACGTATTTTGACATGCAAGGCCCAAGGGGGGACGTAAATATATGGAAATTAGACATGCAGGTGCCAACAACAGATACTGGACTGTCAGCAGCTACCTAAGCCATACTTTTTTCAACCAAGTGTAATTCTGAACACTGAATGCCTACAGCTCATACATACAGTATAGGAAGCTGTAATCCACACTGGTTTCTCGCCTGTCTAATTGGCTGAAAAGAACCACCTATGATGCACAGAGTGAATGATATCTGGGAGGAAAGTATCTTTGTTTCCTCTGTGGCACTTCTTGAACTCTCTGCTCCACTCAGATTCTGGTGTTCTGCCTCATCCTAATTAAGGACTAGGTAAGCCACACAACAGCAATGAGACAGAATTGAGTGGCATTGGAGCACAGACTTTTAAAACAAATTAAATCGCAATGACACACACACACACAAAAATAAAATTGGTATATTGGCTAATAACAAAATAAAGACAGAACACATTTGAATACAGTAGAAGGTATATTTCAAAATACCATATGCATAGACATGAATGTGGGTAGCATCGCTGTTTTCTTACCCTACCAGTATTCAGCTGGAAACTGAATACCATTATGATGATGATGATTGATTGCTGCTCCTCTCCCTCAGGTCCCAGGGTGTGTTACACATTAACACAATACTAAAAACAATATAAAACAACGTACTAGACCAGATGAACATCTGGATTGGCCTACCATAGCTCCTCTTAGATTCTGCAGTGTTACAACAAGAAGGGGTCAAATGCAAAAACGTGGGGGGAGATTGAGGAGACAAGAAGAACATATGGACGTAGACTGCAGGGAGCAGCTCATCCGCTCTGCTCTGCAGCTGATCTTTGCAGAGCATGGTATAAATGCCATCACTAAATGGCTAAATGCTGGCACAGAAGCAGAAGGTGAAAGAGGATATAGGAATTACCTGAACATGAGCCAATAGTATAATGCCTCTTTTCAATGGCCTCTGCGTGTGATATGTGCCAGAGGTGTGCATTCAGTGTAGGTGAATCCAAGAACTGAAGCAAGCTGCCTCAGAAAGATTCAGGAGTTATCCAAGCCAAATTGGGCTGTTCAGAAACCCATTTGAGACCACTTCAGAGATTTGGAAGGGCACAGAGACACAGGCAGCAAATGTGTGAAAATTGATAGATTCTCCTGCAAGCTCTCTATGTGAGGAAAGCACCAGAGAGTAGGAGGGAGAAAGGCATAATTTTATGGTTGACAGCTCTGCTTCCAACCAAGGGATCATTTTCCTTGGACATTCCTTTCCCCCTCTGCTTTCAGTAATGCAATGTAGAAGGAAATGGTTGGCTAGCATCAACTGAGCAGGAAGAAATATCTAACCCCTTCTTCCACCCCCACTCCACACCCATATTTCTGAAAATTTTAAGGTTATTTATCTGGGGACAACTACTCAATATACTCCCCCGTGCAAATTCCCACCAAAAAACCCACAGGGAAGTAAGTGATCACCTCCCAAGTATTAAATAGACACCTTGCACAAAAGTCTTTCCAGGCATCTTTCTGAAATGTTGAGGTATCCATCCACTAAGAAGGGGCTAAAATACCTACAAATTTCTTTGAATTCTGCTGAAAAATTCAAAAAGTTATAGGCAATCCTTAAAAAAACACACACCTCAAAATGTAAAGCTTGCTTACATTAAAAACCTCTGCATCTATTTGTCTGAAACTTGGTAGGTTTCAATCCTTCAGAAGGAGCTACTGTATGTGCCTGCATATTTCATTCAATTTGGTTAAACAGCAGAAAGGTTGCTGCCATTTGTTGATTTCCCTTGATATTCAGTGTGGAGGTTAAGAAGCTTCAGATATTCTGTGTACACACATTTAAAGAATTATTACATACCTGAGCCTCTTGCCTCTTGCCAATTTATCCATCTCTTTGACCTCCCTTCCTTTGCTTTATAATCACTGTCCATACACTGTTCTAACGAGGCTCTTGTGTATTGCAGGTTTGTACTGGACTGGGCTAATGGATCCACTCAGAAATACTACTGCTTGAAACCTGGTAAAGTGGCCTAGTAGTATGCTTTTTACATGGATTGCAGGTGACGCATCTCCATAGGAACTAATTGTTAGGACATTCCTGAAAGAGGACATGCCTTTCTTTTCAATTCGCCCAGCTGGGGCTTTTATAACATGAGCCTGTCTGCCTGGAAAGACTGCAGTTTGAGTCAGAGACTGAACAGAATTTTGGGGTGCTTTCTGTCTTTCCCAGGATATTGATGTGGGAGCAGTGGACATTTAAGATGTGCCTTTCCCTATGCTCAATCTGTATATTTGAAAATAAAGCCAAATATGGGAAATACCAACAATTTCTGGTCACCTTTGAAAAGTTGGCTAGGTAAAAGCAGAGTTCCTGGAACTTCTCACATCTCAGAGAAGCGGGGCAAGCATAACTGTATGATGCTCAAACTGCTGCCATATGGACCTTTATAAAGTCAATGGGTATCATCAGATGAAAAAGCACTGGTCTTCTGCTCTCCATTAATCCTAAGCAAGGCAAGTCCTTCCCTCCATTCAGACTGAGTCAGCCAAGCATGTACCGGTGTTATCTACAGTGTCTCCAAGTCCAAAAGTTATAGATTAGCAGGGAGATGGAAAGATCTGGGTGACAATTTTCACCAGCACATTCCATCTTCCTCTACCCCAAATGGTATCTAACATCTTTCCCAAGTCCCAGCCAGGTGTGGGTTCAAATTGGTCGCTAAATGGCAGTTGTCAATCCAATATGGGGAACAGAATCCTTAAAAGTGGTCTGTGCCACCACCACCCTGCCATCTTGGTTCATCATCCCTCAAGAGCTAACCATCTACATTCTGTTACTCATCAGTAGACTGAGAACCTGTTTTTAACTTTTGAGGCTAGCATAGATAGCACTCCTGTCATTTTAAACCTCCTTTGTGCACTTGCCTTCTTACCTTCCTTCTTAATAAAATTTCATAAAACCTGACTGCTGGGGGTCAAGAGTGTGTGCACTTGCTAGTCTCAAGGGTTCTTGTAATCTCCCTCATGCCCGTAGGTTGCTTGGGTTCCGTGATGTAGAGTTAACCATTATACTGCTACTTCAGCTATAGGTGGCACTGTGTGAGTCATGCTGTGGTTTAGACTGTTCTTTGTGCAATGAAGCTGTTCCACTATTCAGCAAACATTTTTGCCTGGCTTCTTCTCTGTGTGTGGTGTAGTGGTTAAGAGCAGTAGACTCGTAATCTGGGGAACCGGGTTCGTGTCTCTGCTCCTCCACATGCAGCTGCTGGGTGACCTTGGGCTAGTCACACTTCTCTGAAGTCTCTCAGCCCCACTCACCTCACAGAGTGTTTGTTGTGGGGGAGGAAGGGAAAGGAGAATGTTAGCCACTTTGAGACTCCTTCGGGTAGTGATAAAGCGGGATATCAAATCCAAACTCCTCCTCCTCCTCCTCCTCCTCCTCCTCCTCCTCTTCTTCTTCTTCTTCTTCTTCTTCTTCTTCTTCTTCTTCTTCTTCTTCTTCAATCACCTGTAAGGTTCATGCTATAGAAGTATACTGGAGGGGGTGGTACTAAAGATCAGCAAGTTTTGTGATCCCTGGGAGAGGCAGATTTCACTTCCTACTGTAGGTAATAGTAGAAGGATCTGGCTGAGAAACACTGGTCATATTGCGTCATGATCCTGAGATCTAGTATTTCCTTGGATGTCTCAGTATTTCTTCCCATCTGAGGTGCTGTGAGTTGAGAGTGGAGTGGAATCCTAAAGCACAGAAAACCAAACAACATCAAACTGTCCTAAAATGATTTAATATGTAAGATGCAGAATTTAGCATGTCATTGAGTGGAAAGTGAGGATGGGGGGGGGGGAGAATCATGGAGAAAGGAGGTTTAAAGTTACATGTTCACTATCAGCATCCGAATTATAGGAGGAGTCTTTTGTAAAACACTTTTAAATAAACAACAAGCACTTTTTATTAGGTTTGACTCTTGTCAGAGAAATGGACTGGTTTGTTGTTATACATACACACTCCATTTCTGCTACAACACCATATTTACTATTATCCATTTTCCTGGAAGCATTCCAGTACTGTATCATGAATTTTCAAATGCAATATCTGCATTTGAAATATTATCTTGTAAATAATAGTGCCAAAGAAGCACCAAGTTATTTAGCCTTCTCTGCATCATCTGCCGGTATCCATCTTTCTGAGATGAGGAGTGGTGTCAGCCTTCCTTATATATTATGAAGTGTTTGCTTAGAGGTTTTTCTAAAGTTATTCATTGAAAAAATTAACTGAGTTTGGTCATTAAATCAAACAGGAGACCAGTGTCCCTACACTTCTACATTAGAACCAGTAATGGTTTCAGGATGTTTTGGGTAAACTATTACCAATTTGGCAAATAGCATCACTCATTCCTTCGCAAATGTGGAACGCTTGTTTGATGGTGTAGAATTATACAGGAACACAGCAAGCCATCTGATTTATTCGTGTTTTCAAAATCCTGCCTTTGCCTTAGCATTCTCAAGATAGCTAACAAAATTAAATTCCACAAAGAAAATATACTAAATCAATGGAAAAGCATTATAACAGTCCTGCAAAGTGTGTGACTCCCCAATCCAAAAATAGCTTACCAGCCATTAATTGTGGTCTGCCAAGTGCTTGACAACCTGTGAGTGTACATGGGCATTTTGCAGCTAGCAAAACAGGAGCTTCATCGGGGTCCTGGTGGATAGGCATGCATGACCTGTGGGCTACACTTGGCTATATAGCTCACAAGTTCTGCAAGTGTGCAATATACGAAACATGAAAATATAGTAATTGCGGGGGAGGAAATGGATGCCTGGTTTTTTGGCCACTCTTTCTGCCTCTGTTATTTGATGCTATCCACTAGCTTCCTTTGTAAAATTTTGAAGGCGGGGGCTCCAACAGACTATCCAAACAGTTAAGGCAGTCCAAGGGCAGCCTGCCTATGAAGCGAGATCAGGAGGTCACCTCAAGTGGCAGATCTGGGCCAGAGGAGTGCATTGCTCGCCACCACATCTCCTACTCAGACATGTTACACCCTTGCCATGTCTGCGCTGTGGACAAGCTTTCCCGCCCCATGGGTACCACTCCCCCCATGGCAGCAGTGTGTGTGTGTCGGGGGGGTGCCCACATCAGCCACAGGGTGCACCAGAGGATGAGGAGGCAGGGGTGGGGCAGGCTGCACCCATGCCAAAAGGCAGAAGGGATTGCCTCACGAAGGTCCCAGGCCAGCCTGGAAGAATTGCTGGTGAAACTCACTCCATGGGAAAGGCAATTAGTAGCAGATAAAGTACTTTGACAAATTGAGGAACTGCAGCCAATAGAAAGTAACCAAAGTAACCCTTCTACAGAAGTATAGAAGTAACCCTTCTGCATCTCTCTCTCTCCCTCCCTCCCTCCCTCCCTCCCTCCTAGTTAGCAACAATGACTCATCTGCTGGGAAGCTATTGTAGCACTTCTGTGCCACCTGTAGAGTCACTTCACAGAGGTTATTCTTATATACAGTGGTACCTCTGGTTACAAACTTAATTTGTTCCAGAGGTCCGTTCTTAACCTGAAACCGTTCTTAACCTGAGGTACCTCTTTAGCTAATGGGGCCTCCCGCTGCCGCTGCACGATTTCTGTTCTTATCCTGGGACAAAGTTCTTAACCCAAGGTACTACTTCCGGGTTAGTGGAGTCTGTAACCCAAAGTGCTTGTAACCCGAGGTATTTGTAACCCGAGATGCCACTTTATATTATGGCTAAGAGCAGATGACAGACAACCACCCCCCTCAATAATTTGTCTAATCCCTTTTTAAACCTATCCTTTAAAGCTGTGTAGTGGTCATCAGTATATCTTGTTGCAGTGAATTCCACAAGTTATCTATAGATTGTGTACAGATGCAGTTTCTTTAGTTTGTCCCAAAAGTAAAGGTAAAGGTAAAGGGACCCCTGACCATTAGGTCCAGTCGTGTCCGACTCTGGGGTTGCGGCGCTCATCTTGCGTTATTGGCCGAGGGAGCCTGCGCACAGCTTCTGGGTCATGTGGCCAGCATGACTACGCCACTTCTGGCGAACCAGAGCAGCGCACAGAAACACTGTTTACCTTCCTATCAGAGCGGTACCTATTTATCTACTTGCACTTTTGACATGCTTTCAAACTGCTAGGTGGGCAGGAGCTGGGACCGAGCAATGGGAGCTCACCCCATTGCAGGGATTCGAACCGCCGACCTTCTGATCAGCAAGCCCTAGGCTCTATGGATTAACCCACAGCGCCACCCGTGTCCCAAAGCTACTGATCATCAATTTCATTGGCTTTAGTATTATGAGATGAGAGCCAAACACAAAGGCTCTTCCTCTTCTTTCTTCATACATCATGCATAATTGTGCAAACCCCTTCACTCTGCCACCCCGGAAATCCTTATTTTTCTAAACTCACAAAACCAGAGCACTCTAAGCTATCCTCATAGACAAGATTTCCTTTGCTCTTTCCTGCACACCTCTGCAGCATACTTTTTGAAATGGGCTGACCAGAACTGTCCAGAGTATTTCAGATGCTGCTGCACCACAGATTTATACAAAGCCATGCGAACTGACTGTCTACATCTATGAGCAGATATTAATTCTTAATGATAATTAAATGATTGCGCGCCTGTCCCCATTAGCTGATTAGAGTGCTACATTTAGGCAGCGAGATGGAAACGGCGTTAGAAGCTTTCTTCAGTAATAATACGCAAAGCTGTCTATTCATCTTGTGCTGAGCTGGCATGAATGAGAGGAGGCATTTTCTCAAAGTTGGGAGGAATGGGGAACTGGCCTGCCTTGGATCCAACAAAGAGCACACAAGGCAGCAGTGAAGGCCGGTGGTTCAGTGCCACAGGTAGCTCTGAGTTAGTTAGGCATGAAGGGGGACTGTGTTCCTTTGGGTATCTGTTTCCAGTCCAACTCTCCTGTGCTCTGCCCTTTTTGCAGGAGCACTAGAGACTCTTAAAGGGCATGAAGATGGATACTCCTTCATTATGTGGCCTCCCTCCTGGTGCTGTCCCTGTTGCAAGGTTGTATGGTCCATTGGACTCAAGAAAGGGTGCCCATTTGTCCTTTAAAGCAAGACAATTTAGAGAGGAATGGTGGGCTTTACAACACAAAAATTGTTGAGAGGTGGACAATTTTTGTGAATTGTTGCAATGCAAATTTAGGAAATATTAGACTTGAAAGTCTTTTATTTATGTAAAGTATGGGGGAAATGTCAGCAACCTTAGCAAAGTTTTCTATGTGGGAAGAATTCTCTGTACTGTACTTGAATTTGGTCATTCGTTGCTCTTCCAAAGTAGCCAATGAGTAGTTAATGAGGTTATAATATGCTTTGTATATAACAGGTAAAGACTGTAATGATGATTTTTGCCTTCATTGTAATTTGATGTACTTGTTTCATGTATGCAGATTTACAAATAGATAGATATAGATATGCTTTGCTTTTCATTTAAGATAGATTGTAATGTGCCCATGCTAACCCAAAGAGTAGATTGTGGATGAAACAAAACTACTGCTAAGGACAGGATGCAAATAATGTAACTGAGAAGAGAAGCCTGACAATATGATCTAGTCCTTAATCATTTTCAATGTCTGAGGTAGAGACAGATCACTTATGGGAATGCTAATGTAATTATAATTTTCATCCAAGTTTCTTCATTTATTATTAAAACGGGAAGATAGAAGTTATTGTGTTGCAATTACTTACCTGTCCTGAAGCAAAAAAAAACCCTGGTGACTAATTAGGAACCCCTTTTTTTAGGATAAATGTTGAAGCCAGATGTGGTCTGCTGACAATACATAACTTGAATGTTGTTCATTAGGACATGGGATATGGTGAAAAGATTCAAGTAGAAATTTTAGGGTTGTCTAAATAACCCCTGCATCACTAGCATTGGTTAACATCTGCAGTGTTTAAATTAACATTGACTTATCCATTGGGCATAATATTTTTGGATGACACCTACTCAAAGGGGTTCTCTGAAGCATTGGAATAGTAATACCTGTAATTACATAGGTATGTGATGACCAGTTTTAATTATTATGGATATCAGATGTAAGTAAAGGAATGGCAAGATCTAGATCATGACAGCAAACTAACCCCATCTGATCTTTACAGGAGACTGACAGGCTTGGCTTGCTCTGTGTGCTGAATCCAAAACTATGGCTTTGAGGATTCCCCTGGGAATCTAATGGGGAAGCAAAATCTGTTGGAGTGTTAATGCTGTTAGCCCTTCCATCTTATGCTCAGGTTGCATAGAGGTGTAAATAAAACATTGTACTGTATCATAAAGATGCCACAGTCTCCCGTGCTCTTCATTGCAAGGAAACTAAACCCAAGGTGAGTGCTGGAACCCATGAAGTCTTTCGCTGATCAGAAATTGAGCGGCACGCAACATGCAACTGTCTGATTTTTCCATTTTTCATTCACTTAGCAATCTTGTAGTACAGTTATGCAAAAGTTCTCCCCTCCCCCTTACATGTAGTTTTGGCTTTATTTCAAACTAAAATGCTATATTAAAATAGAGGAAGAAACAAGGAACAAGGTCATTTGGGATGGTCTGTGTGAACCTCTGGCAAAAGGTCTCTTGTTCAGTTCCTGGATTTCTGTATTCTCTGATGCTTTATTTCCCTTGTTTCATTACCATCAGCAATAATAATTGCCACCCTTTTAATAATACAGAAGAGGATAAATCACAGACCACTCTATTGCATTTTAAATCACTGCATTCTTTCAATATTTGTTTACAATATGCTTGAAATGATGAATGGTTAAAAACCCTATTATGTGAGATGATCCATTCTGAAGGAGGTTCATTTTCCTGCTCTGTGGTGTGTTTGATGCTCAGCCAGGGTGTACATCAAGGTGAAGTTCAGGCTGGGCACAAGAGAAGGCAGAGTTCAGGCTAGATATAGGTCAAGGCTTTGGGGAAACACAGTGCTGTGAAGTTGTTCCAGCAAGGAAGAAACTGAGATAGAACCTTTTCATAGCAGAAGCACCAGGGACACCCTAACTATCAGCACCACAAGTGCTGCAAGATGATGCTCCCCTTAAAGGGGCCTACCCTTCTCTAGTTATCTGCGACTGCAATAAAGCCAGGAAGGCTCAGGTCTTCCAAGGTCTCCTACAGTGGAGCCCTCAAGGTAAGAGGACAAAGGTGCCACTTGTGCCTCACCAGGGAAGCAGAAATTATTCAACAGAACAGGTGACAAAAGAGGGCAAAGATAACCACAGTATATGCATATGCTAACTTCTATGCACAGATGCAAAGTTAATTTAGAAATAATTGATGCAGTTTAGAATTTTTTTTGTGCTTTTCAAGAGTCAGAGCAGGAGATGGAGTGACTTCAATCTGGGAGCCTTAGGGAGAAGGAAATGAGGTGACCAAAGGGGAGAAGCAAGGGGGAGAGAGGGAGAGAGCAGCAAAGAGAGAAAGGGGGAAAGTACATAAGCATAAGATAGAACCGATAAAGCAGATCCGCTTCAAATTGCATAGCTTTTTCATTACCACCATCTCTATCAAATGACAGATCACACCTGTCTCCATTGGCTAAACCCAAACAATCACCGATTTTGTGCTTTCCAGCAGTGCTATAGTGCAAAAATATGTTGGCACATGTTGCTGTTCTCTGAATTTATTATTATTATTATTATTATTATTATTATTATTATTATTATTATTATTATTTTGCAAGGGATGCCCTCAAAATGATGGATCATCAGAGCATAGGTCAGTGACGCATTCTGTGATTTGTTGTTTTCTTTGTCATCCAATGTGAAAAATGTGAAGATCCATGAAGATCTGTTGTGGTGCTGGCAAGTACCTCATCTATTGTTCTACTGTGCCCTCCCAACACTGTGAACTTTAATTTGATGGTGTTTGGGGGATTGACCCTGTATAAAATCATGCAGATTTAAGATGATGCCTTCCTTATTCCAGTAGATTGTCTGACATATCCAGATGCCATGGAATAACAAAGAATGTGAGTGTGCATGTGTGTGCATGCACTTTCTCTTTTTCTGACTGTTGGGAAGAGTGGGGGAAAGAGTGTGTCAGAAAAGGAGGAGAGGGTGGTGCCTATTATACTCTCAAAATTCCAAATATGCCCATAAACCCATAAAAGGCTGTTGTCTCTATGATATAGCCTTTCATAGGCTTAGCAGGCACACCTATAAGGAATCTACATGAGAACGCCATTGTCCCTCTTAGGAATGTAACAATTGACTGGATAGCCTTTACTGTATTCAGAATAAAGCTAAGCACCATGTCACCAAGAGGCTAAACTATGTAATTACCCTGTGGGCTCTTTTCAGCAGCTGCTATCTTAGGCAAAGGTAATATATTTTCCACAAGACTCTAAAGCCTGAAAGAAACATTGAACCACACCAGAGACCTGGAAAGGAGATTAAATAATTCGAATAATTTCTTTGCCACTCCCTTACACTAGGAAATGACACGATGCACAATGCATTGCACTAGGGATGCTACCAGTAGTGGAGATATTCCCAAGAATTGTGTATTCCGTTGAATGCAGTGACTGTTTTTTTACAAGTGCTGCACGCTGTTCTTCCTACCTCATTCTAAAAAGAGTCACTGTTTAAGATGAAGGAGACAATCTGCCCAACCTGTGGTGTTATCAGTATTATAAATTTTGGGGAAGGGTGACCTGTGGTGGGCTAGATGTCTGCTACCTTTACTGCCACCTACAAGGAAATGCCATCATATGAATACTATTGCCTTAATACGATCTCTTCCATTACTGTTACTATTTAACTGAATGCCGTTGCAGTGATCCCTCCAAGTCTATTTTGTGTGCCGACATTTTCTTTCACTGCTCCATTTTACATTAGAATGGCCAACTTAGCATCCAATATATAGGCCAGCAATACGTTGCACTAATTCCATCTGCTCCCCACCCCCTATATACCCATTGCATTTGACATCTGGCAAGGAAGGGTGCAGCCCACGAAATGCTTCTGAAAGGCAGGATTTCTGATTATGTCATGTGTTTGTTCTGGCTATATCTTTGGGTAAGAAGTGGCTAGGCTTATATATGAGAATCTCTGAAGTCACATGTTGGTGTGCCAGTTGTCTTTGTTTCAGCATCTTTAATTAATAAACCAACACTTCTTTTTATGTACAGAACAACACTTTGATCTATCTTTCTTGTCATTGTTAACGCCAGGGGAGCCATATTTTGGAGTGCATTCAAGCCTCAGTGTGAAAAAGATCCTGAAGGGAATATCAGAGTTGCATGTGAGAATGCAGGTTGTATGCAAGCTGCATACTTCAGAACTTTAAAAATACTGTAATGAATCTAGTCTCTTACTTTTAAAGTTATGATGTGCTTTCCTGGTAAAAAGTTATGGTGACATTAGAGACACACTAATATTATAGACAGAGAAAAGTAAATCCTTTGCTGCCATTTTGTTTGTTTGGCTTGGATGGAGTCCTGCCAAAATACTTTAGGTGGGATAATGGGCCAACAGTGAGAATAAATCATAGGAAAAAAGAGAGAAAATATACAAGAGCAATAGATTTCTCTAGGTCACCTTTAATCCTAGCCTCAAGTTCATTTCAATTTCCACACTGCATTTCTTTCTTTCAAGTATGTTTGCTAATTGTATTTAATTTCCCAATTATCTGGTGCTTTGGGCATGGGCTGGCATACATGGTCATTATGGCTTAGGGTGAAAAGAAAGTAATCATTCTTTGTGTCACTCAGTTTGGAAGATAATTATCTAGGAATGGGAGCACATGAATCTATTAAAATGTTCCTTACACAATATTCCTGGTACAAATGAATTTGATCCTTGTCGGAACCTGCTACTTTGTTTGCAATCACACACAGTTGTCTATTCCAAAGTCCTAGCAATTTAAATGGAATCTTATGATCCAGGAATGATTCAGAGGGATGTGCCTATTATTTCTCACAGATAATAACAACTGATTTGGATGTTTATTTTATAATAAACATTTGTGCATAATCATCAGTCACTTGATGATTTCAATGTTACAATATTCTGTAGAACAGAGGTGGAGTACCCTCTTCAGCCTTAAGACCACATTCCCTAATGAACCACCTGACAGTTGTGGGTGGGGCCAGAAGCAAAAGTGGGTAGGGTAACCAAAGCAAATGTTTACCTTTGTAAAGAGGCTAGTAGTTTACACAAAGACTCACATACCCCTCTCTATCCACCAGCCCTACTAGTTCCACTCCCAAGCTCTCTGCAATGAGTGTGAAAATATGGAGGAGCCAGTGTGGTGTAGTGGTTAAGAGCGGTAGACTCATAATCTGGGGAACCGGGTTCGTGCCTCCGCTCCTCCACATGCAGCTGCTGGGTGACCTTGGGCTAGTCACACTTCTCTGAAGTCTCTCAGCCCCACTCACCTCACGGAGTGTTTGTTGTGGGGGAGGAAGGGAAAGGAGAATGTTAGCCGCTTTGCAGTGGTGTAGGAAGGTGGGGGTGATGGGGGTGGGGTGCCCCGTGTTCCGCCCTGGAGGGGGCGTCACTTGGCACACCCTCTGCCACACCCACAGCTTTTCGGTCCTGGAAGCTAAAAGTGATGCTAGCAAAGCAGGCGGCTCCTTGAAGCTGCTTCTCAGAGGCAGCCTTACTGTCCTTTAAGGAGCCGCCTGCTTTGCCAGGCTTTGCTAGCATCGCTTTTAGCTTCCTTGAAGCAAATTCTCAGCATTCCAGAGCACTTGGTTGCTGGCCGAAAGCAGGTAGAGGAGAGGACTACTGATTTCAGCTCTCCTTGAAGTCTGCTGGAGAAGTGCTGCGGAGCACACCGCTGAAGAACCGGCGAGAGGCAAGCTGAAGAGCAAGGCTGCCCTGCCCTGTGGCCCGTCTGCTGCATGCGCGCCGCGGAGGAAGCCACGCCCCCGGGTGCCCCCGGATTTGCCACCCCGGGCGGCAAAGCGGCTCTTCCTCTGCCAGTGCCGCTTTGAGACTCCTTCAGGTAGTGATAAAGCAGGATATCAAATCCAAACTCTCCTTAAGTCTGGTTGCATGTCAAGGCCCCCAAGCCAGCCCCCCCCCCCCGAAGAAATAAATTCACACAGACACAGATTTTGGTTTAAGGTTAATGGGCAAAATTTAGGCCACAACTTTATTGATTACAGCAAATGTGAGTGGTATTGACTTTAGCATTGGCAATAAACTCTAACTGACTCCTGCCCACCTTGCAGGGAGTCAGGAAGGGTAAACCACCCAAAGAGGAGGCCACACTGGGGGTACCCACCTACAGCTCTCCTCAGTGTTCTTAGAGGTCTGGCATGGCCCTAGCCTCTCAAGCAGACTGGACAGGATCCAGGCCCTGGATTCCTTTAATGGAATACCCTTGAACATGGAGGGACAGGCGATGGCCGACCTCCCCTCCCCCACACATCAATAAGCCAATGCCTAACCACCAAACCTTACAAAGTTGTGACGATTGCTAAGAGGCAGGTGAAAACCAAGTGGCCAGTGCCAATCTGCCAAATGGAAAAATCCCTACCTGGTCCCAAGACAGGCGACCAACCAAAGTCCAAAGCAAGGCCAGAGGGCACCTAAAACAAAAGGGAGGGTGGGCAGGTGTTCGGCAGTGTGAAGCAGGTGCTCAGCACACATTGCGCTGTCGCTTAACCCCTCCCCCATGATCACCCCACTCAATTGTGATTGGCCAAAAGAGGTCTGGGGTGACCGTGGTGCCACCCTTGCATAAAGGACATCAATATCACTCCCCCCACACCGGGGGGGGGAACTGTGTTGTTGGCCCGCCCGCAACTAGAACCATCCTTTAAGATGATCCATTTTGGCGTTCCCAGTCACAGGGAGTCTTCTAAATGCATTCAGTAGAGCATCCAAAGAATTTTCAGTCCAATGGGCAAAGTTCTGAGGCTACACCTGACAGGGGAAGAGTTACTGGAGGCAGGGCTAGGATGTACAGTCCTGTTCCTCCACTGACACATATTTAGGCCAACACCTGAAAAGGGCTCATGGAGAACCAGAATGTGATTTAACCTAGGCTTCAGGTCTTCAGCTTGCTTCCCCGCTTGATACAAAGTATGCATTTGCATATTTTCAGGAAGATTATGTGTCAGCTGTTCCTGTGGTCCTATACTTACAGCTTTGCCAAATGAGCAAATTAATAGACATTTTGCTGTCAGCAAACATGTAGATTCTGAATGTGCAGTTCCATTTTAGGAAATTCAGTAAAGTTCAGGTGAGTTCATATGATGATGATTTTTTTTTCCTTTTTGTGTTTATTTGTTGATGTTTTTTTTTCCCTATTGTGTTTAGTTGTTTGTTGTTGTTAGTGTGTATTTGTAGATGTTTATTTTTCTTTTTCTTTTTTTGAAAATACAATAAATATTATTTGAAAAAAATAAATAAAGTTCAGGTGAGTTCATGCCTAGCTCAAATGGTCTACAAATAATACATGTCTCTAAGCCTTGTGATCTCTACCTCAATGAAACTCAAAAAGTAAGCCAACCATTGATTTCTGTACCAGAAGATCCCTTTTTTAAGGCCCAGGACAGGCAATATACAATAAAGCTACATACATTAAGACCACATTTCTATTTCTAGCCATTAATGCCTGCTGAAAAGTTAGCATTGTGATTCATTTTAAGGATCTGCATATAAATTTTGGTGCACCCCTAAAAAGGGAGTTGCCAAGCTAAGGAGCAACTCTCAGTAACATATTTTTTTTCACTCCTTTGCGCCACCAACTGTGGTTGTGTTGATTGCCACTGTTTTTATTCTAAGTTTTAACACTGCTGTTTAGTACACTTCTGTTCCATCAGATTTCTTACACCAGATGTATCATGGGTGTATTTATTTCCTGATTGACACACAACACCTTCAACAGTTTCATGAAATGCATAGCAACAGTGCAAATTTCCCATCATGACATTTTCATAACAGAAAAATCTGCACCTATTTGATTTATGTCACACAGCTGTTAAAAACAAATGTTTCTATCAAAAAGGATATTGCAGTCTGAAGCCTCAGATGAAAATAAAAGTCTCAGGTGAGTATATGTATGCATGGGTTGTCAACACAGTGCCTGTGGGTGCTCTTGTTCCCTCTAGTGCCTTCTATGGCACCTGCAAAAGGACTCACTAAATATCCCTTCAAAAAACCACACTGCATGAGAGACTGTTTGGTTTTCTTGCTCAACTTCTGTTTACACTGGCTCAGCCTTTCCGACGTGCCTTCATGGCAGCCATTTTGCGTTATGCCACACCCCAATGGCAGCTATTAAACTTACTTTACTTTTGTCAGAAATGACATCTGCAGCCTGATCTTCCTGAAGTGATATGATTCAGTCTACCACTTCAGGATTCTTCCACTTCATTCAGCTAAACACCTAGCAGTCCAACATTTTGTTGCCACTTGCAGAACCAACTGTTGTCCGCAATCAACTTTGCTGCAGTAGCCCTTGGCCTTGACAACTTCCAGATTAAAAATCAATATAAAATTTACATTACACAAATGACAATAGAGTAAATATATATATATATTGTTATTTTAACCAGCCCAACATGGTCTCCATTTAAACCAAATTAAAAAGATCTGTTATCTGCTGAGGAGTCCCCTACATGACCTGCCCTGGTTCCTTCCATTTTGTTCACTCGGAGTTTCCTTGTAACTGAAGCATACAGCACTATTTCATCGGCTACAAAAGGATGAAAATCTTCTGATAAAAAACAGAGGATTTCTCTATCAGAATAAGTTGTTAACCTAGACAAAATCTTTCTCAAGCATTTTTTCCCTTGGCTCATCGTATAGCAGACATTTCAGTACATAATGACATTTCCCTTCCAATTCAAATTGCAGACACAAATCTGTTGGGTGACAGGAACCTGTCTGCATATGCCATCCAACATGGCATGAATTATGATCTGTAAATGCAGTTTGAGAAAGACACTATGAAAGGGAAAGAATGTCAAATTTTCCTCAAGTTGTCAAATTTCCTTCCAGATACCTAGATTTTTTGATGGTCCTTTGGAAAAAAAAATATGCTGTTGAGATAATTTAAATGGTCGCAACCACCTCACATCAACCCCATTTTTGACTTCATATAAACTTTCCCTTAGTTTGTTATTACTTAAAGCTAGGTGGTCACGAAGAGTCGGGCACGACTAAACAACAACAACAAAAGCTAGGTGATCCCAAAATATGATTGGACTGGGAGCTGAAGCTTACCTCAGTGCAACTATTATTTGCAACATCTGAGGGCTCCAGGCTTTTTTTAAGGTGGACTGGGTAGGCTGCATGTCCACACACAAATCTGTTCTCCAGCAGAGGGAAACAGCCAGGAAACAGCTCATGCGGAACAGCAGTTGGTCCTGCCCCCACCCTGCCAGCACCTGGGACAGCGGTCTCACTCTGCCTAACAGTAGGGACTAAATTATGGGAAGTGAGAGAGAAAGTGAGAGAGCTTTACAAAAGCCACTTTGCATACTGAAAGAACAGGGGAAAGGCTCAGCACTTGGAAGCATCTGCAGAACAGCCTTTTGAGCCTTCTCCCCAGCCTGCCTGAGTTATGCCAGCGGTGAGCTCAGCCCATGCAGAAAGTAGGGTGCCTTTCAGCATGGCCATCTGCTCGTCAGTCTGTCTGTTGGTTCAGGTGGGTCATGAACTCAATGGCAAAGTAGTTGTTCCTCTAATGGCATGGCTAAAGGAAAGGAAAGCTGGCTCATTTATGGTGCTCCCAGGACCCCAAACAAAATCAGTGGACACTTTCCCCTCCTGTTGTATAATTCCTGGTGCACTTGGCATGTTTTCCAACCCCCTTCACTTCAAGCTGGTCTTTTTCCAGTGACCAGCTCTGTGCCAACACTCAACAACTGCTTAAAACATTTACATTGCATATTGATATGACAGGGAATGTATTTTAGGCTATGATGCTCCATTTAAAGAAGAAGTGAGGCATGCTGCATTATCCCTCTTGCTGGAAGAAAACAAAGCAAAACAAAAGCAATAACACCACCAAGGTCATTTCCTTTTATTTCCTTTATTATTTTTTTGTAGTCACTGCCATTTACAATCATCACTTAAGGTGCAGTCCTGGTCCAGCCATGACATCCATGTCACGAGCTGAAAGATCCCTCACTATTATTATGAGTGCCCTCTTCCTTACCCAAACACACACAGCTAATGCTGCTCATAGTGGAGTTAGCTGAGGGCAAAAATTTATTTTTAGAAAAATGATACGTTTGAAGCAGCAGCCCTCCTGTTTAACAAATGAGAAAGGAGCTGGCAAACTCATTTGAACTCTTCCTGCACATGAAATGGTGGACATATAAAGCATTCTGACATTGATGCAGAAAACATAAGAGGAAAGGCTAAGGCTGTGTACGCATTACTGTTTATTCTGGCTCCGGTGCAATCCCACTGCTGGAGTTTGAAGCTGTGTGCACATGACGCTAGCCACAGTCCGTATCTATGCTGTTCTTTCTTGAGAAATGCTGCTGTGTGTTGCATTTCCTCCCAAACCAGCATCCAGTTGAAAGGAAAACATAAGCCACATTCACTTGAGAGTTAAGCTGAGACACATACACTTGAGACAGTGTGCACGTGTGGACATGCACGGAAGGCAGCTTCATGACTATGAGTTTAGGTGCAGGGAAACCAAATAGGTAATGTGCATTGCCTGAAAACATCCCTACCCCTTCTCTGGTGTGTACGGCAATGTGGAAATGTGACTTGAAAAGCAGCCGGAGCGAATGACCTCATTGTATTTTAAGCCACTAATGTGCATGGGCCTCAAGGATACTGCAAAGGAGGGGTGACAGTGTGACCCTCTGCATGTTTACTCAGAAGTAAGTGAGGCTTAGGCTGTGTCCATGCTTCAGCCTTCCAATTTTGTATACATTGGGGGAAGGAAGCACTCTGGGTTGTGGCCAACTAACATCTATTCAGAGTAGATCCACTGTAATTGAAGTGGTCCTGAGTTTGCCACATCTATTAATTTCAGTGGGTTTACTCTGAGCATGACTAATATTAGATACAACCCTCTGTGTCGTATTAAGGGATTTCTTTCCCTTGTACCATGCAGGCAACTTTGAGTATGCTCAGGTGTTGCCTGTTCTGGTACAGCTAATTACTGATTGGAGTGCATATTTTATTGCAACACGCTTGTGGTATTATATGCTCAGAGTCTCCCTGCACCAGGCATGCAGGCAACAGTCCACTGTTTGACTTATTGAATGGGGAACACAAAAGGTAAGGGAGGCACTTCAGACTTCCAATCTATCTTTTCCCTGTAATGCCAGTTAATTCCACTGGAGACATCGTGGTTTCTTAAAGGGCGACATAAAGAGCTAGCAAAATGGACATGCCTCCAATCTGTCAAACTGTCACCATAAGCAGTCAGATTGTGTGGTTATTGGAGGGAAAACTGCATTGTGATTGCAAAGTTAAATCGATCAAAGCTTCAGGAGTTCAATAAGCTGGAGGGATTACTTAAAATAATAATTTTTAAAATGCTATGGAGGATGCCAGCCAAAATTTCCAATTGTGTTCAAAGAGAGAGGAGAAAGAGTTAAAGGGGACTGTTTTCACCTGTCCTTTTAAAGAGTGCAAAAACTTAATGGAGGGTGTTTCTGGCCGCCTTTTTCAAGAACAAAACATTAGTGAAACCTATGAGACTCTTCAAATATTAAAATGTCACTATACTTATATAGTGGGAAATTAGTACGAAAACACAACTTGATTATCTTTTAGGTAGTCCAGAACATCAAATGGCTCAGGTTAACCTCCACAGATGTGTGTATGGAGTGGCTACAGAAGTATAGCCAAATAATGTGATAAGACCCTCCCACAAAGGAGGTTCTTAGAGAAGGCACCCTCCGCACGAGTCCAGAGCTGATTCATGATGTGCTGCAAAATGTCAGGCACCTTATAACTGTTCCAGCAAAAAGCACCCACAAAACACCAAAGGAACAGTATACCAGCAATATGAAGGCACAGGGTGTGTACACTGCTCAAAAAATGCATCTGCAGAAGGCAGTAAATCACACTTATGGGCTGTGTTTTACTCCCAAATACATGGGCAAAGGATTGGAGCCTAAATTAAGTATTTGCAGCCAGCCTTGCATTGAGAGATGCAAATAGCTTATCACGTTGCTTTTAAATCATCCAATTTTCAACCCTACACGCTCCATCACTTTTCTTACCTAGTAATGATATTTTAATTAGACTGGATTACTTAAAGAAGGAATGTTATAATAGTGAAATGAACAGCAACAATGTGTCACACCCAGGTAGCATCAAACCACAAATTTCCAAAGTGCTTAAACTGGTTCTTGCGCCTTCTGTCTTATTTTATTCATGCGCCTCCAGACAATTCTCTGGACTGTTCTTTGCAGCAGGAGATATGCAGATGTCTTCCTGCTATGGAGATGTGAGTGATGATGGAATTTTTGCTTGCCATCATGCCATTAAAAACACAAGAGCCCCGCTGGAAATGAAGTTAACAATTTAGATCCTAAGCATGTTTATCTCAAATAAGTCTCATTTAACTCACTTGGATTCTATGTTTTTGACCTGATTCAGAATTTCCTCCTGGGCCCAGGAATATCAGTGTGTTCACTTCTGTTGAATGGGGCAGTTCTATGCATATAATCAAATGTGAATATGGAGTTGCTCCTTCCATTGAGATGAAAGGTGAAACCTTCCAATGCAGATGCTGATGTGTCTCAGACTGCACACAAAGCTTTAGATTAGGTGTTCCATGCTTCAGATGTGAGAGTGGGACAGGATACTTCCAGATGACCTGCTTATTGTGCTTTCACCCTTATTTGGTTGCAGAGAGATTGGGGAATTTGAATATTTTATAAGCATTCAAAGATTTGTTTATGAGGAGATTAGATGATGCTGTGTCAAAGCAAGTTTCATCCCACACTTCCCATTTTACTGCCACATTTTACTGTCACTTTCCATTGCACTTTCCTTTTCACGAAAAGCCCAGTCTTTTTGGGAAGCAGGCTAGTTGCGCAGTAACTCCAAATCAGCTTTAATTGCCCAGTTTATCCTGAGCATTTGCGGTGAGTTGCCTTACCACACATTTAGCAAAATAAACTGAAATACCCTAATACTTTCCCCCTTTCAGTTCTATAGCACCAGATTAATACTGGTTATTAAGGGCTTAACCCTTCAAATATTCATAGGAAGCAAGTGACACAGCCCTTCCTTGACCACATACTTTGATACGCAAGTGAGAAAATGCCTGTTTGTACGACGCATAGTTTTAAACAACCAGGCATGTGGAGAGGTAGCACAAGCTGCTTGCTTTCAATACAATGAGAGTTTTTGACTTTGTGGTGCATTACATATCCCACTAGTATTCAGAAGTAGCACAGTGGTTTGGTGCATGCATGCATGATAGGGCTGTCACTGTCAGCTTTAAAAAACTATGGTTGTGGTTTGTATTCAATAGAGGCTATGCACTCTAGTGCAAAACACTTCTGCTTGTGAAAGTTGGGAGATCTGATTTTTGTGAATCTGCTGAAAAACTGCTCCTGCAGGCTAGGCAACCTTCTGGAACATTATGGGATAATCCACGGAGGGCAGCAGTAAATGGGGTGAGGTCAGTGAAAATTAAAGTGTCCAACTTTATGCAAGCACAAAGCCAATCATGGATATTACATTTTAACTTTGATGCTACTTTAAAATGATACTCAAGCTCAGATGTTGACACACTTCCAGAGGTATGGGGAGCTTCCCAGTTTCAGAACTGATGGTTTGCATTTCTGTTATCCTTAAAAACCATTATTGAGAAATAAAATACTTCTGTAACATTGTCATTTGAACCTGGCATATGTGCAGAATTTTAAAAAGATTTTTAAAGGTTTTTAAAGATTTTCAGCAGAGATATAGTAAGGAGCATCCTCACGGCTAGGCAAATGCAGTATGAAGTACTATATACAGACTCTGAATTGCAACTGCTGCTGAGTTTCCACTTTATGTATGTGTCAGGACTCCAATCCTTTCAACCAAAACGTGCTTATGAAAAGAGTTTCATCTTTTTCAAATCACCTCAGTGTATATCCTCCAAGCTCCTGCTTAAAATCTGGCTTAAAAAAAAAAATTCTGTAAGAGTAAGGTAAACTTGGTGTTCCATAAATAATTAGAAGCAAATGAATACAGAAAAAAATGAGACTTTTTAATTTACTGAGACTAGTAGCTAGCAAAGGAAGGGCAGTGGAGATTAGTGTTAGACAAGGAATTTGCTAGGGAAGAACAAAAGGATATGTTTGAGTGAGGCAGAAGCAGCAGCATACTAATTGTGAGAAACGGGAAAAAAAACCCTCCACAGACTGATGCCCAGAGTACCACTGAAAAGAACACCAACAGAATACTAGTGTTGTCTCTGGAATCATAAAACAAGCTGAGATAAATTAAAAAAGTGAGGAACTCAGCCTTTTCGGAACATGTGGAATGTTGTGGGGAGACAATGACAACAGCTGTGGCGGATTTAAAGAGTAATAAACCACATCTCATAGGCACTTAACATGTACTAGGAGACAATATATAATGCTTCCCCCCCTTCATTCCTTGTATCTCTGAAGTGGGGTATCCCTTTGATAATACGTTACATGATTGCCGACAGCAACTTATAGCACTAGCCTATTTCATTGCATGTAATGGAATGTAGAGTGTTCTCTTAATGAATCACTTGCCCCTCTTTGCTGCATCTTCAGCAATCAAGAAAGAGGGATGTCTAGTAGCTACTTTGTATCATTTGTATAGCTGAAGAAATACTGTACCTCTTTACCCTTGTTTTTACGAATTAGGATATTTTGTTTTACAGGGCCCATCCCTTGTGCTAAATTTACACAGTTTTGTTACAGTTGGAATGATTTTGTTTGTTCTTATAATTTTAACTGATTTTTGTGGGGTTTTTAAAAAATAGTTGTATAATTATTGTCACCTGCCCTAGGCGCCTGTGCCGCTCTGCCCTTGTTATTGAGGGTGTGTGTGGCCACAGGATGTCACCTTTAGTGCACCCAGCAATTATTGGAACTTCTTTCAGGTGTAACTCAGAGATACTTGAACTAGTTTAGTGAACTTCATTTGACCAACCTAATTCACTCTGAGAGAGAGCCACAGTTTAGAGCCCCCATGTAAAGGTACAGGAACCCCATTCTCCCTTGTATCTGCCTACCCTCTCCCCTGCCTTCCCTTTGCTTGCCATAGATGCATGTCATGTTGTATAAACAATCTCAGGCAGGTACTGCACTTGGTTAAGCACAGGCTTTAGGGGACCAGAAAATGTAGGAGGAGATCTGGCCAGGTTCCTAGAGGTGACTGTAGGAGAGTCCAGATGGCCAGATCTGATTAATTGGCACACTGTTTAAAAATGTGTAGCACAGCCATTAATCGTTGTGGCATCATTGTTACTGGAAAATATAAATTATGCTTTTGCCCAGTAACATTACCGATCTAAAATTAAACTGAGAAGATACGCTCCCTCCCCTCTTTTTTTTGTTTCTTAACATATACAGAGCATCTAAAATGTCAGTTTTATTGCACACATGGCAACTGTGGCAAAAATGTTATATGATAACTACCAGAGGGCAAACTTTAAGGAATAAGAAAGCAAGGTATCTGAGCACACATTACAGCAAAATTAAGAAATGCTTTAAGAATAAGGGTAAGAGAGGGTTGCAATGGAAAGCTAGGGTAGTAGCCAGAGATGTCTGTCTGCCGCAAGAAGGCACCTCATTTCCCCATTAATCGTTCCTTAACAAAATGTTACAAGCAACAAATCTCTAGCTTGTCCTTCTGCTTCATGCTTTCAAAACAAAAGCAATGTTCAGGGAACAATCAGAGTGAGTGAAGTTTTAAATTGGTTCCTTTCATTCATCAGTTTCAGGAGGAACTACAAACTTCCAAATTTGATATCCCCCCAGAATACAAAGTTTTAACATCGATCCTGATGAAACTTTGAGTAAAATGAGTAAGCCTATGCAGCCCGTAACTTCTCACTCAATATTGACATTTTGTTGAATTCTGCTATTAAATTTTAAATGGAATATCTACAAGCACTTAGTCTTCATTGCATTTAGCAGGACGTTTTCTTCTCCTGTCCTCTTAGTCATATAGATGTAAAGATATAGATGATACTGATATAGATATAGATTGGTAAATCATCACTGAAAAATTGATGACTGGTAGTAAAACATAATAAGTGCTTTAGTTGGAAAGCTTTGGTGATTTGAAGTGACATGAAAGCTTTGTCTTGGTTTTTAAGGTTGCCAGCTGATCAGTTAAAAGGCTATTCCAACTCCTGAGCATTTCAGAGTATACTGATATATAGAAATCAGTAAGTGAAACTTGTGACTGCATGGCAATATCACATGCTAGTGTTGACTGAGCCCACTTCTATCAAAGAGAGAGCTTAAAGGGAAAGATTAGCATCCATCCATTGTGTGTACTTTCACACATGCAGGTAATGCCTTGAAGCTGCAATAATCTGAAAACAACAACAACTTGTGTTAACTTTTATTTATAGTTGAACAGAGGTGGCACATTTCCCCCCAGGAGTGCCATTACAGTGGTACCTCGACTTACAAATTTAATCCATTCCGAATGCACATTCGTAGGTTGAAAAATTCGTAAGTCGAAAAAAGCGATTTTCACATAGGAATGCATTGGAAATGAAAAATTCGGAAAAATTCGTAAGTCGAGTAAACCACATCTAAAATTCATAAGTCGAGTAAACCCCATCTAAAACCGCCAATGGATGTCCTTCGGATGTCGAAAAATTTGTAGGCGTGTGGGCACTTTTTTCATTCGTAAGTCGAAAAATTTGTATGTCGAGTAATTCGTAAGTCGAGGTACCACTGTATATGCATTTAGGTTAATTCAGGCCCCATTGGATTATTCCTGAAAACATCTGTTGGGTTGGGATTTCTGATATTAAGCATGATCTTCCAGCTTTATCCTGTTTGGTACACCTTAAGTGTAATTATTCTGCATAATGAAAAAATGCCTTACAATTGAATTGGTTTTCTTTTCTTTTTTCTTTTTTTTGCAGGAGGGAGGATAAAACACTTTATACGGTTTTCAGGCTAGCAAGTACTTGGGCTCATTTGCCCTTTGGTTTCTTATCATGATCAGTTTGCAGGAGCCAATACCATTTTAAAAACAATGTATGTTTTCCAAATGACTGCACTTGTAGGAAGAAGGTAAGTAAAGAAGAAGAAGCAAAAGGTGTGTGGGAGCATGGCCCGAGGACCTGACAGTGAGCAAAGTTAGGGCAGAGAACAGAGGATCCAATTCACTTAACCAGCTCTGTTGGTGGAAGCCCTGCACAAGGACCTCTGCTTGTGTGATGGGGCTTTCCCCCTCTGTCCCCCATGCCTCTTCTGAAATTGACTCTGGGAGGGTTGGGAAGCGAGGGGGTGGTCCTTCCACCTGACAATCTGCAATGCTTGCACAGATGGAATGATTGGAAGAGCCCAAAATTGGATTCCATCTGGAGACTCATAGAAGAAGGAACACAATAGCAGATGGAATAGAGGTGGGGGTAAGGGGGGATTTGCAGCTGGTATGCAATGCAGGACACTGCAGTGTTTGGATTATTCCATACTTTAAGCCCATAAATAGAGTAAATTGAAACACAAAGCTTGACTTTATCAGCTAAGTGGCAGACAAATAAATGGCTGTTTTCCCTGCCCCTGCGTCTCCATGCCAGAAAATATATATCCAATCCTGGTGCCAGCTAATTGTGGAAAAGTAATGTCTCAGCATTGCTAAAGCACTGTAGTGTAGAAGCAACCAATTACTGTTGAGCAGCACAAGTTAGAAAATTGAGAAAGTTAGGCACAAATAAAAGTCCTGTCTATTTCTGGCATGAGATATGGGAACTGAATACTGTTGGGCTATTCAGGCCTGGGTTTAAGTCTTACTAATGATTGCTAGAATGGAAATTCTGTATAGAAATCTTTAGGGGCTTATTTCAAAGATCTGCTCCAAACTCTTCAAGCTCTTTTCAGGCACCTGATCTACAATCTGTAGCCTTCCTGGGTGCCCACATGTCAATTTAAGCCCTTGGCCAACTCACAACAGTAAGGTAAGCTCAAAAGGCTGCAGACACCAAAACTCTAAAATGGGTGGAGTGGGGACCTTTGGCCTTCCAGATATTTTTGGACTCCAGCTCCCATTAGCCCCAGGCAGCACAGCCCATGGCCAGAGGTGATAGGAGTTGTAGTTCTCCAAATCTGTTCTAAATACATTATAAATCACCTTGAAAATAAGACAGAAATGGGGAAGTAAGATTTAGGTATTTGGAGAAGAGATTTAAGCTCAACATTCTCTGTGACCCGAGTCAGACCAATCACTGAGACATTTTTAAAATTAGGTTGCACATGCCCAATTCTCAAGTCTGTGTTTTCTGCCCTAGGCTATTAAACAAGAAACAGTTACATTAATAGAAGAAAACTGAAGGGGACCCTTTAAACTTAACAGACTTAACTTAGCCATGTTGATTGATTTAAATGAGAATGCATTATCATCATAATCATTATTAATATTAATATACTGCCCTATACCCAAAGGTCTCTGGATGGTTCACAGAATAAAATCAAAATATAAAGTCACAAAATACATAAGCAAAATAAAAACAAAAACCCAATAGCCCCCCTCAAAAAAAACCCACATTTTAAAAGGGCACAGGCTGTCAATCCAATCAACCAAGGGCCTGGGTAAAAAGGAATGTTTTTGCCTGGCGCCTAAAGGTGTATAATGAAGGTGCCAGGCAAACTTCCCTGGGGAGAGCATTCCACAGACGGGGAGCCACTGCAGAGAAGGCCTGTTCTCATCTTGTCACCCTCCAGACCTCTCAAGGAGGAGCCACGTGAAGAAGAGCTAACATTGAATACAACCTGTGTTTTGTATATGTGTGTGTGCCGCTTTTCTTACACATTCAGTAAAGTTTATCATTTCAGACACACTCCTTGGAGATAGTTTGATCATCCCCTTCACCTAATTAAAACAGAGAAGCAGCCAAAATCCTACCCACTCATCCCAAGTTAAGTCCTACTGTATTCAAGGGTCCTTACAAGAAAGTGTGTGCAGAAGTGTGGCTGGAAAAAAAAATAGTAGTACCTCGGGTTAAGAACTTAATTCATTCTGGAGGTCCATTCTTAACCTGAAACTGTTCTTAACCTGAGGTACCACTTTAGCTAATGGGGCCTCCCACTGCTGCTGTGCCACTGCCATGCGATTTCTGTTCTCATCTTGAAGCAAAGTTCTTAACCTGAGGTACTATTTCTGGGTTAGTGGAGTCTGTAACCTGAAGTGTCTGTACCCCAAGGTACCACTGTAATGGCTCCTTTCAGATTATCCTTTTCATTCGCACAGAAGCCTAACTTTTAGAGCTAGCTCTCCAGATCCTTCTGATGTTGACTCATCATCATTATACCTTACCTCATGGCCCTGAAAACACTGACACTCAGGGAAGGCTTTTCCTCCCCTCCCAGCTACTAAACAATAATTTCCCTATGAACTACTCCCTGATTGGGCCAGAAGAGGCAGCTAAAATGCCTAATGAGCCATCACTGACTGATCACCTGACTTGTACATGCTGGCTGCCTCTGGAACTGCCAAGCTTTCTCCTTTAATTGCTCCCAGCTCAGGTTGGTTAGCCATAAGCGAATTGACCTGGCTGTTGCCTCATAAGGGCAGGCTCAAAACCCCACCATGCAGTCATTGAAAGCACATTGATTTCTGCAATGAAAGAATTAGAAAAGGAGATGGAACGAATGCCGAGCATGCTTCTTTCTTTCTTTCTTTCTTTCTTTCTTTCTTTCTTTCTTTCTTTCTTTCTTTCTTTCTTTCATAATTAAATAAATGTTTGTGAATAAAACATACTGAAATGAATGGATAGAGAATTGAATGTGAGGAAATAAGGCAGGGTAGGGGATAGGCACTCCAGTACTGCATTTTAAAAAAGTGATTAAAACACAAGGAGTAGGCATGGGAACTAATACATAATGTATTAGGAGCTTTCATTCTTGCAGCCGAATCCTACACCTTCTTTACATAAAAGGAAGTTACCCCGAGTTCAATTAGACTTACTTTCAAGGGCTGCAGGTTATATCACATATGTTTGTTTAGTACATTTATATACTACCTTTTCTCCAAGAAGCAGAGGGTGTGGTATGTGATTTCCCATCCCATTTAATCCTCATTACCGTCCTGTGAGGTTGATAAAGCTAAAGGTATTCAGAAACCATCATCGCCAAGTAAGGAATTGAACGAGCAACGCCCCAGTTCTAATCTGACAAGGCAACCGCTACATCACACTAACTCCAATTAGTCAGCACAAGGCAGAACACTGCATTGATTATCTAAAAAGCTGATCAATTTTTCTATATCATTTATCACCATCATCGTCATCATCAGAGGAATGTTTGCAATTGTTAATTGTGCTACATGGCAGTTGTCTGTGTACACGTAACCTCGTAATGCTTTTCACCATTTTGGATTTAGACCTGAGCCCATTTCACTTATGTTTAGGAGCAGAGAAACACAGTCAAACTGCTTGCTTTATATGAAAATTTTGAAGCTATATTTTAGAGGGGGGAAAGCTTGGTAAAATGATGAGGTGGGATGAGCAAAACTGTAGAGGTTTAAGTTAGGGATAGGCTAGTGCTTTTCTGTTGTTGGGAAAGCATCTGCGTCTCATCCAACCTGATTTAAAGACACCACAGACTCCACTGCAGCTAATTGTCCAAAAGGGAACACAGACCCTGGCAAGTATACTTGGTACCCCTGGAATGTTGTTGCACTGCTGAGAGATTGCAGTGGCGTGTGACAATATTCTTGTATTGAGCTAACTGGTGAAATGTTTCCTGCTTGTTTTGAAGATATTTAGGGCTGCATAGCTTCCGGTGTCGAAGAGGCAGATAGAAGGTAATTTGAGTTTTTGAGTTTTTAATATGTTGCATGAGCTGCCTTAGGGGACTTAGTTGTGAAAGGCATCATGCTAAATGCTGGAAAAATAAATAAATAATGAATATACATGCGTGCTTTGAACATAAAACACACATGGTTGTTTTAGGTGTGTCTTTTCTCTGGACAGTCTTTGCCTCTCCCCCTGCTGATACTGTGCATGATGGTCTGTATTGTTGTCTGAAGGTGACGGTATTTTTTTGTCAGGAAGGTTGTTGATTTGCATTAGGAAAACCTCTGCCTTATTGGTGTAATTTCTGTAAATTAACATGGACAGGATAACTCTTACAATGGCTTAGTGCAGGGGTCAGCAACCTTTTTCAGCTGTGGGCCGGTCCACCATCCCTCAGACCATGTGGTGGGCCAGACTATTTTAAAAAAATATATACATGAGCAATTTCTATGCCCCACAAATAACCCAGAGATGCATTTTAAATAAAAAGGCACATTCTACTAATGTAAAAACAAACTGATTCCCAGACCGTCTGCAGGCCAGAATGAGAAGGTGATTGGGCCGCATCTGGCCCATGGGCCTTAGGTTGCCTACCCCTGGCTTAGTGTAAATAAAATACATGGGTTTGTAGCCAACTAAATTATACTCGGAATAAAACTATTGAAATGAATGGACCCAAGTAAGTCATATCTATGCATCTCAGTGGGTCTATTCTGAGTACAGTATAACTAATATGGGATACAACCTATGGCTACATATTTGATGTGTCTTATTACTGACACCCCAAATGAAAACTGATTTACTTCAGGTACTGTTGCCTCCTAATTCTACTCCTGAAAGGATGAAGAAAGAAACAAAGCATTGGTTGGTGAGAATTAAGGTGGAATCTCTGCTGGACAGACAAGCAAGCCAACAGAGATGCTTGCCTTTCTTTAACCCTACAGCATTACTATGTTGTATATGGAATTGAGCAAAGAAGTGTGAACTTCTGTCCTGCTTGAAATATGTATTCTGATCTGGCTTGGTGCCAGAATGATGTGTAAATAATACTGAGTAACAATGAGGAGTTTACTAGAGAGTATTCAAAGGATAAAGAACTGCAAAAAAGAGCACAGGGGAAGGTGTAAAACAAATATTAACAATGAAATAATTATTTTATTATCTCTAAGTAATCAGAAATGCTCAGAGCTCATTGTTTGGAGAGTAACTCCTCGAAGTGGTAAGCTCTAATACAAACAGCAGAAAGGCTAACAAAGAACCTAGGGATTAGGGTTTAAAGGATTGTTTCGGGACAGAGGGATTTTTTAATACAAATATATCTGCCCCCACCTGCATGCATCGAGTTTCTTGTGTGTGGAGTAGATGTAATTCCATTAGAGATGGGCAGAGGAATGTATTTGCATTGTGCTGGTGTCTGTAATACTCCAGCATTATGCTGGCAGAATGGATTCTGTTTCCAGTGGCTGAAAAGGGGAAAGACGTGGAAATAGAAAACATAAAAATGGCATAAAGGTGCAGTAACACTAGCTTCCCAACAGTTGGGGAGAGGAAGGGTGAGGCAGAGGAGATGTTGAGGCTGCATGGGCACACTTGTTCAGACAGGCGACTTCAACTCCCCTGCCCCCTCACCTGTCCCTGTCCCTCTAGGTGGCAGAGACACCTGAGAAGCTAGTATTGTGGCTCCACCCCATCAGATGAGCCACTTTTGTAAAAAATGGCAGATATATCCTGCCCCATGTGCTTGGAAATCACTGCAACCCACCAGTGAGACCATCCCATCAGCAGCACCACGCCAACACAGAGGAAGCCACACAGGCCAGGGATGTTTGTGCCATGCCCTCAACAAACAACAAAGGCTGGTGACCAGGCAGCAACTATAGGCACAGCCAAAGAAGCCCTGTGGAACATGAAAGAAGCAATAGAAGAATCTTGCTTGGAATCCATGTTTTCTCCATTCAAATTTACCTCTTTTAGAACCCTAAAGTCATGGACACCACCAAAGGTTTTTAGCTTTTTAAAGACATACCTAAAGCCACCTTTCCTTTGGACATCAATTCTACCTTTGAAGTCCTGGTAAGGTCCAGGTAAATCCAGACATATGGCAGCCCTAACCTCATCAGTCCACACACACACACACACTTGTCTTTGCATTGAACTTGAAAATCAAATCGGATTTTTCTCATCCACAACAAGCAGGCATTTTCTTTTCTCTTTGTCTCTGTCTCCAAGTTGTTGATATGAATGCACAAACAGGCCATATGTACAGGAATTAGCTGAGCAGAGCATGCACCCTTAAAAAATACCTTTCCCGCTCCCTCAAGAATTGCACAATATCACACACCTGAGAATTTGAAATGCAATACAAGCTTGCACGCACACACTTTACATTAAATTCTGAAATGACAGAGATTTCCAGTTCCAAAACAGGAAGATGGTTGTGGGAGAAATCAATACAGTAAAGCAGGGACCGCTGCTGCCAGAACAGAACTAGTATTAAGGGATGAAGGGGGCATAGAAAGAGGACCAGAAAAACATGGATGCTTGATCCATCCTCGGGGGGGGGGGGGAGACAGAGGCGGAGCTAGCTGCTCTGGCCCCTGGAGCAGCACACATGCTGTGCACCCAGGGGCGGGGCTAGCCACCCACGGCAAGTGTCCCAGGGGGGTGGCATGGCAATGTCACCCCCCTCAGGGATGACACCCGGGGTGGCCTGCACCCACCGCACCACTCTTCCTCCACCAGTGGGGGGAGGGGAAGGCAATGTGTCGATTCTGTAAAGTGAAGTAGTTTGGAGTCACATTTTTCTAAACTTATTGCGAAAACATGTGGAATTGAAGCGGTTTGGCAGAGACATCATGAGGACAACACTGGGCATGCAAACAGCTTCAAGTACATACTCAAGAAACCTCTGAATGCTTGTTCCTGTCACCAGTTCCTATAATGAAAGTGGGCATTTCTCCTCCTGAAGGTTGGCTATTAATGGCAAGACATCTAAGTAATCCTACCTACCTTGTTCACTGCTATTAATTCTTGAGGGTTCATAATCTCATATTTTCTCATGCCCGGGGAATGACCTGACAGTGCTTAGTGACAAATATCCACCATTAAAAAAAAATCATTGCCATAAATATTTTTCTACTGCTTTATCTAATGCTGACTAAAGGAGCTGCAAGCCAGAAGTCTTAATTCTCCTCTCCCAGCAAACGCTACATGGGGGTGGGAAATGTCATACAGAATGATGTGCATAATATGTGGGTTACCCAACTGTTTTACACTTGGTGGACAGATGCATTTCCTGATCTCCTATCCATCAGTGGGTCATAGCTGAATATATGAACTACCCTAATTGGGGGGAAATAGTGTGAAAACTCTTCCTAGTGTTTCCATCTGCAGTAACTGTTTCACATGTGGAAGCCTTCACTTGATGTTGCAGTCACAAGGTGAATGATAGGCAAGTGTAATCCCAGCTCATTGCATGATGTCTATGCAAAGGTGTATCCATTTGAAATTCTCACCTCTGATTTAAAAAGCATTTGCCTTTGTTTCTTTATTTTTGTACAGTGGTACCTTGATTCTCAAACTTAATCCGTTTCGGAAGTCTGTTCCAAAACCAAAGCATTCCAAAACCAAGGCGCACTTTCCCATAGAAAGTAATGCAAAATGGATGAATCTGTTCCAGACTTTTAAAAACAACTCCTAAAAGAAGCAATGTAATATGAATTTTACTATCCAACGAGACCATTGATCCATAAAATAAAAGCAATAAACAATATACTGCAGTCACACAATCAATCAAACAATCAGTCAGTAGCTGAATTGGGTTCCACACAGTCACAAAAACAAAACAAAAAGAGCCGCAAAAACAAAAATGCAAAATGAATAGCAAAAACAGACAGACTTCGGCATAACACTAAAAATGGAAGCGTAACGCTCAAATCGAAAGCGTAACAGTCAAAACGGAGCATGTTCAGCTTCCAAAAAAAGTTCGCACACTGGAACACTTACTTCTGGGTTTGCAGTGTTTGGGCTCCAAGTTGTACCAAGTACCAAGGCATTTGAGAACCCAGGTACCACTGTGTGTGTGTGTGTGTGTGTGTGTGTGTGTGTGTGTGTGTATGTAATTCAATCCCAGGATTAAACTGGTTATGTCCCCTCCCATCACACGGGGGCAGGGATATGGCTTATAAGGGAAACAAGCAGTAGCAGATGCATGTTGTGGCAGTATTTTCCAAAAAGAGGACATTTTGTTTTAAATAGCACCAATACTACTGCAGAATGTGGGACTTGGGTGGATGAACAGCTGCTTCTGATTATAACAGAAACATCTGTAGGAATGGAATGGGGGCTTCTGGTGGAGCATGACATGGTGCAGAACCAGGTGAGGATACCAGTCTAAAAATCTGGAAGATTCTGGTAAGAAACCCACAGGCAGTAGCAGTTGGTGGGAGGGGCAGGTTATCTCCCGGCTTCCCAACATCACCGCTACTTACTGAGAGGGGGAAGGACAGAGAGTATGGGGCACCAGGAGCATCTCATCGGCCTCACTGTCATGTACCATATTTCCTGCACTTCCACCCTCCCCCTCTTGATCAGTGGCAGCGACCTACTGTGCTGGCAAGTCAGGAGAGCAACAGAGCCCCACTCACACTGCCTCAATGGCTGCTACTGGCTGCAGGCCCTTGTTTAATGGTTGTCTTGTTGTTGGCACCATCTGTCTCAAGAGACAATGGAGTGTGCCTCTGGGAATGAAGTCAAACTATTGTGTTTGTAACACTGCAGTGACCTCCCACTGCAAGCCTGGGCAGTGCATATGGAGGTCCTCGGCTGTTCAGATGACAGGACCTCCTTCTCAGCCTCGCTGATGTGGTCCAAAGGAAAGCAGAGCAATATGTTTTGCACCAGCTTGGCTGCAGGAGTTGCCAGAAGGAGGAGTACAAAGCAGCATCCAACCGTCTTAGAGACTCCGCTATAAACTCACTGCTGCAATGTGGGAATGACTCTGAAATATTTTATTTCTAGAACGTTCTATTGCTAACAATTTTAATCCTCAAACTTAGGATATGATACTATGGAATGAATGATGCTCTCTGCAGGCACAACTTGTGATATAAAATGACAAATGATTTTGTTCTTTATTTTACTCCCAGTGGAACTATAAAACAATACACCTCCATATGTACCAGATCTGGCTTCAGTGAATAAATAAATAAATGTGTCCTATGCTTTGCTCCTGCTAAGCTGCAACATCATCAACAACAATGTATTAGAATGACCTTGATTCTTTTGAGGCTCATCTATCATGAACAGAATATTGAAGAAATAGCACGAGATAATTCTATGCCACTAGTAAGATTGACTCCTGTGCCTTATATCAAGAAATATGCATGAAACTTCAAGAAGGCAAGTCGTGTTTCTGCTTCCAATTGTCTGTGGCCTGATTTAGTGCTGTGGAAACTAGACAACATAAGCCTCAAGCTAATGTGCTTCTCCTCTCCTCTTGTCGTTCTTTGTACATATGAAGAAAAGATTGAAAGCTTTCACTTTCAGTTTAGATTTAATCAGAGCCTCAAACTTGGGCAATTGTGGTTTGTTCTTAGCCATGCTTTGTTCTGGGGAGACACAGGGGTACGCATACCCCTGAACATTTTGTGAATCTAAGTTTGGCCTCATAGAGGAGCAATATTTCAATATGAGTAGGAAAATGAGAGTACCCCCTAAGCATTTTTTAAAGAAAAAAAGCACTGGGCGAATGTGTATTACATGTGTTATACATGAACAAATATAATTAGATATTGATTTCAAGAGCCTGGCGTGCTCTGGTTCATGGGGTAATGAAGAGTCGGACACAACTAAACAACTAAACAACAACAAAATTGATTTCAAGAAACATGATTCTATCATCTATCCATCATCTATCATCTATCTATCTCTGAAGTCAACAAGATTAAAAATTTAAAAAAAATCTAAAAGGACTTTGAATGCCAATCTTTAAATTTCAATTCAGATTCCTCACCCCCAAATACTTATTGGGATAGCCCATCTGATTTCAAAAGAAATATGAAAAACATAAATATTTCCAGTCTGGTTGTTGAGCTATTAGTACTAAGGGATACCTTGAATGGGCATTTGTTGCACTATATGCATGTTACTTTGCTTATGCTTCCATTTTGTTGACCAAGAAACTTCAGCTTTAATAAACAGATAAGATAATTCCTTCTTCAAATATGCCTCAGAGGGGCTGAGGGAAGGTGGGGGAGAAAGAAAAGAGTATTCACAAGAGCAACTCTTTTAAAAAATGCTGAAAGCTTCAGCTGATTTTAATTAGAGCTGCTTGATCAGTTTCACACGGAAAGCAAAGCTATGTAAATTTGGCATTTAGCCAATTCTGCAAAAGCAAGGTGAGATTAAAAATTGCTCTTCCATAGCACAGCTCTAATGCAAACTCAGAGAAATCGGAATAGTAGACGTGGGTCACACACATGACGGTAAAAAAAACCTCCACATTCTCTCCTTGAAATATTTATTTAGTTTCACTTATGCAAAGTACACCAGGTCAAATATGTATAAGATGACCCTTTCATTTCAGTTTAAAGACCCAATTGATTGGCATTATTAGCTTTTTTAGGGAGGAACCAAACTGAATGTGACCTACCAGCTACCAGTTCCATGTTCTGACCCAGGAGACATTCTCAATTTTATTGTATTGTGTTGCATCATTTTGAATACTCAGCAGTGTACAATGGGAGGCCTTTGTTCACCCCTTGAGAATTATTGTCATCTTAAAAATTCAAAGTCCCATAGTTTAATGCTCAGTTCAGTGGCTCCAGGAATGTATATGATGAACAATAATGAAAATACTGATGGAGACATGCTCCCAAGTTTTCCTAACAGTATTCTCTGTGAGAGGGAAATACCCTGTAGAAATCCAAAGCCTCTAAAACCACAGCACAGCAAATATCAAAACATAATAGCATGGAAGGATCCTGCCAACTTATCACTGGTGCCAGACTTTTAATCACTGTCAGTTGGCCAAGCTCTTGTCTTATATTATATTATATTATATTATATTATATTATATTATATTATATTATATTATAATGCAGACCACCTTCCATACCCAATACCATAGTGGTTTACAACCTTAAAAGAATATCAGTACACAAAATGTAAAACCAATAGGAACACATTACAATAAACACAAATTAAAATACAATAATAAATGAAGTAACCATAACAGTTCTCGAAGACATGTATCAGTGATGTCCAAACACCTGGGTGAATAAATGTGTTTTCAGGAGATGTATTTTAAAGGAGACCATCTCAGATAATCCTTTCTAAGTAGAAGCGTATCAGATTGACACTTGAGATAGCTGCTGTTGGCAAACACAGAAGACTGTCAGTGAAAAATTGCACATAAGAAGTTTCATAAAATGGGGGATATCTGACTGATTAATTGATTGCATTCCTTTGCATTCTTATGAATTCCAAAGTAGCTTCAAAACAATAACAGCAACATACCAGAAAGTCACAGTTACATCACAATTACAATTAAATAAAAAATAGAATAATAATAATAATAATTAATAATAATAATAAAAAAAATTTATACCCCGCCCACCTGGCTGGGTTTCGCCAGCCACTCTGGGTGGCTCCCAATAGAATATTAAAAACATGATAAATAAATCAATTAAAAAAATACTAAGAAAACAACCGTTAAAAGTAAGTTAAACATCTTTTCATTCACCCATATCCACGCACTAGCCCAATAATCATTCACTCTATTAAAATACACAAACAACATGGAAGAGGACCCTGAAGTAATATTTTTCTCTCTCATTCTCTCGCTCATTCTCTCTTTGGCACACACACATGACACATAAGTCCTTCATAGGACTTATAAGTTCCTATCAAGACATGGCTGTTGTTAATGACTAATTTCAAACTTTGTCACCAATTTATATAGGAACAGCTAGCGGGGTTATACAGCTTAGATGGCTTTGCCTCTATATCAGAAGTGGGGAACCTGTGGTCCTCCAGTTACTGTGGGCGTCCAGCATGGTCATTGGTCAGGCATGGTGGGAGTTATATTCCAGCAACATTTGGAGGTCCACAGGTCCCCTAGTCCTGATCTAAATGAAAGTTTCCAGACATTGTGGCTTGTAATTTATTCTGATCAGGTATGTACATTGTTACTGGCTGGAGCATCCTAAACAGGCAGGATAATCTGTGACCCACCCTTTTTGAAATTGCAGTAGGAGTCTGCTTTAGAAAACACAAAAATAAAGGTTAGTGTCTGAGAAGATCCAGAACGACATTGCTGCATGAAAACTAATCAAGCAGTTTGATTCTGTTGATTTAAGCTTGAATCAAGACCAAAGTTTCCTATCTCACTGCAAGTGTTAATTAATATAGCGATCTCTATTGTGAATAGTTATGTGTATGTCTTACAGTTTCATTGCCCAATTTTTCCTCTACCCATGGGTGTGCATGTGTGTGTGCTTGCCAACTAAGGAAAACACTTCATGCGTCTGATAAAGTAGACTCTAGTTCATGAAAGCTTATGCTATAAGAAAGTGTTAAATCTTTCAGATACCACAAGACTCTTTGTTGCTTTAGCCTGGTCTCAAGTTTCCCCAAAAGATCAATCATTTATGCACAGATCGCTATCATGTTTCCAATTGTCAGAATTATCTGCAAGACCTTAGCTGTCCTAGGTATTATGTTGAAGAGTCATTTGGCCAAATACAACACACAAGTTGTGAAGAAGCTCTGTTCCAGTACCCTGCAGTTTGAGAGAAACAACAGTAATGATAGCATATACTGTTTCAGTAGTCTGTCATATAAAGCTCATCATTGTATTTAATTGCCAACATATATTATTCAGACAGGCAATTGGTGACTTTAGGGTGGACAGGAAGACTATAGTTTCTAAATAGCTGACATTATTGATTGGTTCAACCTAAGTATTTCATGTTATCTAAAGATCCCTCTTGCAGGCCAGGTGAAGGATGACAGCAAAGGACCTTTCATTTTTGTTATTTTAGGTGAACATAGCAGGGGGCAGGGAATTGTCCACAGGGTATCCTGAGGATTACTGATTTGCACAACCAGGAAGCCTAAACAACTGTCTGTAGATAAGATCTTGTTTCAGACAACAGCGTTATTATCTAAGCTGAAACAGATGTGTCCACAGGTATAATAAAAGTTTGATAAAATGCATTCTTATTGATCTGAAAAAACCATTACAGTCATTCTTACACATTCCTCACAGAGACATTTGCCTGAGACATGTTATCTTTTCCTCTAATAATAAAAAAATCTGCTCTCCCGAATCCAATTCAGTATGAAGATATAATAATTCTTTTACAATTTAAGAGATTTTGTTCCCTATTCATATTGACTCACTTCATCAGAGTTGGGGCCCTGAATACAAATTAACTTTCTCTCCTACACTCTCTGGAACTCCATACAAAGATTGTTGTACAGAGCTTGGCAAAAACCTCCATGTGATGAGCCCTGGCTTTCTTCAGGAGCATCTATGTGGATAATGCAGTCTGTGAACTGAAACATCTACAGAGAAAGACATACCGTTTTAATGGAGATTTCCATGATTGTGGCATTAAATGTTTCAGCTGCCATGAACATGGGAGTTACTTCTAGGTGACAATGGTTGTTTCTGAGGAGAGCCTTACAGATTACATTTGTTGTGTAAGTACAGTTCCAGAGAGTGTAGGGCTGTACGGTATAACGATGTTGCATATTTAAACCAAAAACACAAGTATTGGGATTTTTGGCAAAACCTGGTTCCTTAGAACGAGCTTATGTGCATCAATCACAATGCAGGCATGCTTTGGGTACAACTCCCGTCACCCTTGGCTATTGGCCATGCTGGAAGTTGTAGTCTGCAACATTTGGAGAGCACCATGTTGGCTACCACTTAATGCGATATACTGCCACTTCTGTTCCCTGTACAGATGCTTGTGCCGTTAACTGTCAGAGATGGTTCAGAAAAGGTCAGCACTCAAACACAGAGACGAGCAGGAAGTTTAATTGGACTACTGCAATTCGCCCTATGTGGGGCTACCTTTGAAAGTGACCCGGAAACTACAACTAATCCAGAATGCGGCAGCAAGACTGGTGACTGGGAGTGGCCACCGAGATCATATAACACTGGTCCTGAAAGACCTACATTGGCTCCCAGTACATTTCTGAGCACAATTCAAAGTGTTGGTGCTGACCTTTAAAGCCCTAAACGGCCTCGACCCAGTATACCTGAAGGAGAGTCTCCACCCCCATCATTCACTGAGGTCCAGCACTGAGGGCCTTCTGGCGGTTCCCTCACTGTGAGAAGCGAAGGTAAAGGGAACCAGACAGAAGGCCTTCTCAGTAATGGTGCCCACCCTGTGGAACACCCTCCCATCGGATGTCAAAGAAATAAACAACTATCTGACTTTTAGAAGACATCTGAAGGCAGCCCTGTTTAGGGACGCTTTTAATATTTGATGAATTGTTGTATTTTAATATTTTGCTGGAAGCCACCCAGAGTGGCTGGGGTAGAAATAATAAAATTGTTGTTGTTGTTGTTGTTGTTATTATTATTATTATTATTATTATTATTATTATTATTATTATTAATTCTTTATTTGAGAAAACAGCAAACAATGCAGAGAAGCCTCATGGCAGGACCAGCATCCTTAGCCTGGTTGCTAGGACTGATGGTTCTGGCTTCCCACTCCCCCCAAGAGCCCATCCTCCTCCGGCAAGCTCTTGGGAAGCTTCATGTGCTGAGTCTGAAGTGCTTTCTGCCCTTGGCTCTTCCCTCTCTCTCACTCACGCCTGTTGCTTCTGCAGTGGCCAACCATTCCTTCCCTCTTCATCTTCTAACCTGTCCCCAGTCCCCAGGCTCTGAACCCTCCTCCTCTGAGGCTTCCCCAGGGGGTTCACCGGCTGGTGCCTCCCACCACTCTTTGTCATCCAGCCAGTCCCTGACATTAACAGCCACACCATGCTGAAAAAAAATCCAAGAGATGCCACGTGGCTCCTTTCTCATTTCTGACTAAGAAAGTCCACCTCTGTGAAATTTCTCAGGGCCATGTTAAAGAGATACTGAAGTTCCTGTCAGAATAAGAGGTGATAACACTAAAGCACTGGGTGATAATCTGGTAAAACAAAACAAAAAATCAAGCATCCCAGACGGAGCTTTTATTTCACTTGCCAGCACCTCAAACACAGTATTTTAAAAATGGACAAAACTCACATGCTCAGGTGCGAGTCACTGAGCGATGACACACCAAGCCAGTGTGACTCATCAACCTATTTTCTTCTGCCTGCTGTATGATTACTTACTCAATACACTCTAGGGCTAGAAATCATTTATTTTTCCTTTTTATTGAAGATTGCCTCTGACGTAGCAGAGATATTTACTGTCTCCCACACAGTGTTATTTACAATTCTCAAGGACTGCGTGAATGGGGCACACTTTGCAGGACCACCTGTATTGTGCAAGTGTCGTTTTATAATTGCCTCCATTTTGCTCACATTCAAAATCAAAAGAAACAATTTTCCAAAATAAGGACTCAACCCTCCACTCTTGCTTTCCTTTTGGGGAAAAAACTAGTACAACAAGGGATGTCACTTTATGTTTTAAAGAAACATCATTTGATTATTGTTTTATTTACTGGACCATTTTCAGTGCTTGGAATGAATTAATTCAGTTTAACAAAGTTCCCTGAATTTGTTCAAAAATCTATACCTGGAAGTATGTACCATCACTGAATGTGAATTAAGTTCATTTTTCTAGTTCAACTTCATGTTCATTCTCTTATGGTTTTATTATTATTAAATCTCTTGGGGCTTTTAAACTTAAATATTCTAATTGTTGGGAAAAATAAACAACCCACATTCCACTGTTTATATGTTTTGACACCCCCCCTCCCTTAAGTATGTTCTGTACCTCAGGACAGCAGCTTGAAACATTCTGAATGCTGAGGGGAAATTGCTGAAGAACTGACCTGTAAACCGAACATGAACTGAACTAGTTTGCTTTGTAAAGGGAAGAACACGAAGTGGAGTTCACTCCTTTTTGGACATGTGGGACTCAAACCAGTTGCTTTTAAAGATGAAGCTCCCAAGCTATGGCTGTTTTAGATAGATTTTGGTTTAGAAATGTAGCATTGCAGTTCGTTTGGCACATTGTTAACACATATGAAAATATTTTGGATCTCAGTCTACTTTTTCTTTAATGGTGTATGATATGGTCCCGAAGGGTAAGCAGAAATATCAAATATTCTGTGGAGCAAAAGTGTCATTTATCCCTCTGTTGGGATTTGTTTTATTTTCAGAGAGTTGTTAGAGGAACTGTGAGGAGGGATTCAACCAAAGGACATGAAATGATATGTCAACTGTCCATGGTTAAAAAGAATTCCACCTGATATAATACCCCTTCAGAAGATTATAAGTTTTCTTCTAACTCTCTGCTAATCACTTCAGATGGAGGCAAAGTCTATACAGAGCAGGCATGCAATGAAATTATTCAGGGAAACAATTGAGCAAATTGTTAAAATTCCTCCTTCAGTAATGCTGAATATAGTCCAAAGCAGACTTCACAGAAATGAATAGAAAACAAACTTTGTACATTAGAGCTGCACAGCTTGGGACATTTGGCCAGCAATGTGGTATAGTGGTTAGAGCATCAGGATTAGTACAAAATCATGTGGTTTGTCAAGCTGGTGGGCATGCATGGCTAGCAAGTTGTGCATTTATTTTCTTGCAACAAGTTTTATTTATTGTGATTATTACATTTCTGTCTCACCTTTCCTCCAAGTTACTCAAGGCAGCATACACAGTTCTCTGTTCTCATAACAATCCGTAAGAGTCAGGGACTGATTTTCCAGTGAGCTTCATGAGTGAGTGAGAATTCCAACCCTGGTCTCCCAGATCAACACTCTGAACTATGACACTGCAATGGCTTTACACAAATAGACTTCCCCACCTTAGACATCCATAGTAATGAGGGTGTGGAGAAGCCATACATTGTCAGGGACAGGGCACAGAGGCACATTCCCATAGCCACTTTAATGATGTCTATTAATACCAGTAATGCACAAAAGGATATAGGCTTTGGTCTAATTATGTGCATGCTCCTGGAAGTGCTAAAATTAAATTTTAAAAGAGGATGGGAATAGTGCAAGGATTTTGACCAATCCTTCACCCTAATCACAGCCCTCTATGTCCCCCTAACATCTCAAGAAGAACATGAGAAGGAGTCGGAGATACACTTCACTGAGAGGCACTGAATCCATTCCCCATTGGAAAATACTTAACTGATTTCATAATGCACAGTTAATAATCTAGCAGATTAGAAAAAGTTGCCACAGTCTCAAATTTCAAAACATGATACATTTTGTAATCCAAGGATGATCCGTGCTGTGTTTGGCTTGGAAGATCAAGATCTGTGATTATCATGTTGAGTGATGCTCGTAAAACCGAGACCAATCTTAATGGGCCAGAAGAGCTCTAAAAGGGAAAAAAATATGGAAGAGATAATGCAATACATTTCAAATAAGAAAAACAAAGCAGGTGCAACTAAAAAGAGTGGGAGAGGGCAACAATCAAAGACTTGCTCAAGACTGGCATGGAAGTCAGATATAAAGTTGTTTTTTCAATGAAAAAAATTAAATGAGTTCATGACATGTTTGAATTCTGATATTTTACACCACTTTTATCTTCAACAAAATCAGATTGCATACTGAAAATATGTAGCAATGAAAAACAATCAAACCCCACCACAGCTAGTTTATTGAAATAAAAAAAGTCCACCACAGTTCATCTGCCAGTGTTTAAGTGGGAAGTGACAGAAAGAAAATATATATATTTTTTTAAACAGAATTTATTAACATTTTCATAATATAACATAAACCCAACCCCACACCTACAAATAGAAAAACAACTACAAATACACATAAAGTCAGGATTCTTCTTCTTACTTGTAACCTTACAAAAAAAAAAAATTCTAGTTCTGAATCTTGACGTTTGACTTCCCCCGCCTTTTCACCTTCGGTTTTAATTCAATATACTATTTCCTTAACAGCTTTTCTCTATAAAAAAAAATTTAACTTTACTTAAAAAAAGAAAACATACTTATCTCCAACTTTGCATTATACCTTAAATCTTAACCAAATATTCTTATAGCTAAACTTATTTCTTCTGTCCTTTATCATGCTGCTTTTGACTTAAAATTCAATATCTCCTTACTTATTTAAAATAAACTTATCATTAACCGACTTCACACTCCGACTTCGGATACCATGGCAGACCATTTAGATTATACATTTAGTTCTTCAACCCACTCCTCCTCTGTCCATTGTCTTTTCCTGTCTTTCTCCAGCGCCAAATCTCCCATTGTCTTGCTCCAAGTGTCCACAGGTCCAGGCTGCATCCACAGCAAACCCCGCATCGAGCCTCAAGGCGTTCCTCATCTGCGTTCTGGGCTCCTCCGTTTCTTTTGCTTCTTCTTCTTGTAAAAATTCTAATTCCATGTCCCTCGCCCCCGAGCTGCCACCTCGGGGTCTGGATGTTGTAAGTTTTCCCATTTCCCGTTGCTTTTCCCGGTTTTGCCCAGCCATCTCAGACCATCTTTCAAACGCCTCTCCCAGCTCTTTGCCAAGGCATGATTCCATTGTATAGAACTTTTGAAAAGCCTCCTCTGTGGAAAGTAGATCTTTTTTATAAATGATTCCACTCAAGACTTGTAGTTTCCGATCAAGCAATTCCATCTGTAAAATAGTGAGCTTTTCCTCATCCTTTAAATATGAGTTCGATACCAGTGTGAGCGCGAAGTCCAGCATTTTGAGAGAGAGGGTGAGTGTCAGATTTCAGTTCCTGTCTCTTCCTTCCTTTGTTTCAAATTTTTCCTACGACACTCCAAGTCGCCGCCATTTCTCCGAGGCAGGAGTGTAAAGACCAAAACTTCAAACGGAGATATTTTCCCCCCAGTTAACCCCCAAAGGGAGGTCTCAACAGACTCAGTTTTCAAATTCCAAATACTTTCTAATGATTGTTGTGGCAGCAGTCACTTAAAGAGTTAATTTCTTTCAGCAGCCGAAGGGAGGGAGGCGGGCTGCCTTTCTTCTTCCCCCAGAGCATTCCAGGAATACAAAGAGTCAATCAATTACTCACAGCCTCCGGGTTCTTATCAGCTCCTTAATGACAGGTAGAACTTAGACGCTCATCACAGGCTTTGCCGCCGCAATTTCATCCCGGTTGGGGCTTCTCCCCTATGGCCCGGCTCCGTAGTCCCTTCACCCCCACTCCCCCTTTACAGGGGGTGCGGGGGAAGGGTTCGGAGCCACAACGGACACAGCCGGGGAGCCCAGGGCACGGGACGCTCTTCCCGCACCCCAACCGGAGCCCTGCTATGCGGTTGCAGGGCTCCTGACCCCCGGGATGAACTGGGTGCTTCGCAGCCGAAGCGACCCACGACCACCCATAATGGCGTCGCAAGCGGAAGTTGACAGAAAGAAAATATAAAGGGCAAACAATCTCCCTTTTATGAATGAATGCATAAATCAGGAGAATAAATGATCAGGTATGGAGCAGAATACATTCCATAGCCACAGTGCAATGTATCCAGCGGGAGACCATTATTTCTCCTTTTGAATTTTCCAGAACATGAATCCCTTCTTGTTTCAGTGAAACCGCAAGATTTTTTCTCTTTCTTTTGCATTTGGTTCTCAGGGCACTGTCATTTCAGCTTCTCTCTGCTTTGACAATTCTTGTTTTCCCACTGAAATAGTTACAAGTTGGAACAAGGTCACATGGGGCATTAAACAAACCAAAACAAACCAAAACGACTTTTGATAGGCTGGAAAAACCCACACATAAACTGAAAACAGTTCTGCTCCTTACATTCATACTTTAGACCTGTGGATTTCAAAATGTGCAACTTCAGAGTTCATACCTGAGGGCCAATCTTGAAAACTTCATGGGCAGAGACTATGTCTCCACTGTATGCTGTATCTCACTCTCTATGCCAGCAGTAATCCGTGTGATACACTGAGTTGCAGAGTAGGTTTTTTTTGTCTCACCACAAGGAAAACAGACACACCTGAAATGTTTAAATTGTATCGTTCATTTAACAACCTCAGCCACTGCTGGTTAGAGCAAAAGCAAAGGAGGAAACGTGAACTAGAAACCAGGCTCACAACTCAGGAAGTTCACTTTCTGTTCCTAGTGGATTTTTCTTCTCTGTACTGTGGGTATGGATCACGGAGTGTTGCTTATTCCAACAGTCTCCACACATTGTTAGACTGCAACTCCCACCATCCCACATCATTTGCCATGTTGGCTGGGGGCTGCTGAAAACTATCATCCAATGACATCCAGAGAGCCACCCCTGCTGTATTCCTTGTAATGGTGAAAGGAAAATGCATTTTTGATAAATCCAATGGCACCTGGTGAGCAGTAGAAACTGTCCACGCTTCCCTGGTATGGGACAACATTTCATTTGCCAAGATGGCATCCTTTGCAGGCTCGTGTACATGCAGGGCATCCTTTGCAGGCTCGTGCAGTAAGCATGTCTACTGCATAAATTGCTCTTTGACACCGAGAGGCCCTTCATTGACAACACTTCCCATGCATCATATTCAAACCTGCCATTTTGGGCAGTCGTTCCATATTGATATAACCCTTCTCCCATTTAATAGCAAAGCCAAAGCCACAATCATTTGCACAACTCTTTTGCTGCAACTTAGTGGGCGTTGTACAACAATTGGTATTTTCAAAATATTTTTAAAAGCAGCAGCTTTGAAATAAAGATAATGAATAACTTTACGTGTCAAATTGCTTGTAGAAATTACATGTCTGGACAGGGTTTGCCTATTTAGCAGGTGCTAAAAGTAATACAATGAAGTTTCCTGCTTAATATTAATGGGCAGGGAATTCCAAAGACTAAGTGCTGCCACACAGTAGGATTGATTCCTCACAAATGCAAAATGGGCATTATGTGGCACTTGAAGGAGTGCCAGTTACGTAGACCGAAGCAGCCAATTGGGCACATATGGCGTAAGGTGATCCTTCAAGATTACTTATTTATTTGTTATCTTCTAACGTTGTACCCAGAGTGAATTACAGCATAAGGGTAACAGCACTACACTATAAGATTAAAGGACAAATAACATTCTTGGTGAAATTCGACAAGGTGTGTGTGGGGGGGAGAAGTCCCATCTTAAAATCCATCACTTACCAGAATGTCTACAGTGTTGCTATTAAGTAGAGTTATGTACCAATTAACTCGGCATTTTTATTAATTGCATCAGTTACTTTTACAATGAACTTTGAAGGACTTCTTAGCATATTTTAGTAATGAGCCCAAGAGGTGCATCTGAGTCTGCCTTGCCTGCTGCTGATACCGCAACTTCAGATTAATTTCTGGTAGAAATCAATTAATGGGATCAGGTGAAGCCAATAAGGTGCAGAAGTTATTTGATAAATATCCCCAATGTGTTTTGCTGATGTTCATGAGAATTTGTACCACGGTCATGAGAAGCATATTGCATCTCCATCTGATAAGATACAGGTAATGGTATTTTCTTCTAAACACAGTGATGTTTGGAGGCAGTGTTCCTCTTTTGGAAAAATTTCCCTGATGAAGATAAGTGGAATGCACCAAAAGTTATGGTTTAAATAACTTATTGGTATTTCCTCCAGCATTCTTTCTTGCCTGCAGCAGTGCAGGACCTGCCTTTTCTGTAAGACCAGACCAGAAATAATGGACACCAGCTGAATCAAGAACCCATCGTCATGTTTTAGGTTGACTGTGGCTCCCACAGATCTACAGATCTGCACTACACAATTAAAGTGAAAAATGCCGTTTGATTCAGAAGATGCTGGATGATTTACACCTAATGAGAGTGTGGCCCTCTTGCTGCTGGGGTCTTTTCAGCCACCAGGTGTCAGCACCTGATACGGAATTTTAAAAAATATTTTTGAAATGTGCAATTCCATGTGTAATGAGAATACATATTATGAGAGATTGGTGGATAGAACATTTCCCCATTCGATGAGACTCATGTTCATCCAGGGGATTGGAACACTGCTTTTCTCTACCTTAACATGTTAGCTACAGTAAGATGGGCTTAGTGATGACAAATAACCTTTATATTAATTGAGCGAATTAAAAACATTTTAATAAACAAAGAACTTAAGTGAGTTTCTAGCAATAACGTTGCTTGGTGGGGCCAAGTTTTCAAACCCCACTACTACAGATGTGAACTTATGAAGTTTGTGAGCCAAGAAGTCAAACATACTTCACTACTCTGGTGGCCCACTGGGACTGAAATATATATCTTGTGTTTGCTGCCAGCTGGTTGGCTATGTGCAGTTTGGTAGGCGCATTAAAATAATGGACCGCCTCCTTCATTATGATCCTCCTTGCTCATTTAGAATGCCCTTACAGAAAAGACCTAGATGATATGACATTGGCTATTTAAGGAACATTTTTTCTGCAGGAAGGTTAGATCAAAGCATATGTTACCCCACATTTCCCAGTGCATTGTCGCTTTCATTTTCACATAGCTTTCATTATTGCAAAAAAGGGGGGGAGGCTCTTTTAGGGAAGTGGGTTTGTTTCACAGGACCTCTCAATCAAGCATAATTATGCAACCTGAACTTGCCAGAATATAACCGAACCCCGTCTGAAAATAGTGACAGTCTGGAAATGGCCTGTGTAACCTGATGGTTGGGTGTGGGCTTCTCAACATGCCCTGCTCCTCCCACCCTCTTAATTTTGTCTGTGTTAGGAAACAAAGGCTTTAATTTAAAGACTTTAATTAAAATCTTCTTTGGTTCCTCCCTTACTACTCCTCTTATTGTTAGCTGCCTTGGATTGCCTGTGTAAGGAAAGTGGAATACAAATTTTAAAAGAAGCCTAAGCAAATAATGTATGTATGAGAAATATATTAACATACAATGCTTTTTGGGAAATAGCTGCATTGAGTATTTCTCCAATATATGTTCTTGAGGCAGATTGCACTTGTTTCCTATGTAATGGTGCATATGATTTCCCTCTACAAGAATGACACACTACAAGAAGACAACAAGGAGACTTGTGACACCTTAAAGACTAGTAAATTTATTGTGGCATAAGCTTTTGTGGACTATAGTCTGCTTCATTAGATGCATGAAGTGTTTTCCTCAGTTACAGTAATATAAACACTTGGTTTGGGGTTTTCAGGATTGTGAACATTGAGGTCAGGAGGAATTGAAAAATCACAGTTTACAGATTTGCTCCAGGCCAACCATATATAAACTTGTAACTAAGGATAAAACATCATGCATCTGATGAAGTGGGTTGTAATCCACAAAAGTTTATGCAGTAACAAATGTATTAGTCTCTAAGGCACTACAAGACCCTCATGTTGTTTTGTCTGCAAGAGACTAACACATCTAAGCCTTTGGAAATTATAAGAAGACAAGTATTGTGATGAGGTGCAAACTGAACCTACTGCAATCAATATGAATTTGCCACATACTTCAAGAGATTGATTCTGGTCAACTAATAAAGCAAAACCAGAGATTAATGTGAAAATGGGATCACTTGAACATGCCAGCATTTCATTTGGTATGTGCTTCAAGCTTCAGGCAAATACTCAGATCAATGTTTCCTTTATCTAAAACAATTTTTCTCATCCCTAATATTGTCGTATTTCATGCAAAGGCCTTCTTAATCAATAAAAAGTCCATCTACAAGTTTTAATAAGTGTGCCATAATTGAAGCTCTTAACAATAAAATGTTCAATAGCAGTATAAAAGCTCCCATCAAAGACACATCTCTAATTACATCATGTTATTTTAGGTATCTTTTTGCGTGAGAAAGAGCTACTGTGAATGTTAAGGTAATTATATCCTGTAAATAGAATAACAAATTATCATCCTTGGTAAGTCCTATAAGCTTGGCTCAGACTCTTCATAGCAGAACAAGGATACCAGGAGGCTTGCAATGCAGTAACTTTGTACCAGAAACAGGAATATTTTCTGGCTGGCCTCTGTGAAACAGAGAGTTTGACTGCTTGGGTGTTGAATTTAACCAGCATATGGCTACATGGCAATGATGAGTGGCACAAGAAGCAAAATCGGGCAGAGCATGAAATGTGAATTTTACCTTCTTACAGTAAGCTTGTTTCTTCACAGTCACACATCCCTCTCTATCCTTCATCCAGAAGCATTTTAGAGTTCACAAACACATTTCAACTGGGCCACTTTTGCTCCCATGGGCCTGGGGTTCCCCATCCCTGCTTCACACTCTGCTGAGGGGTTGCCATGGCAGAACTGCAAATTAAACGAGAAATGAAGACAACCCCTTCCAAACACCTCATTGTGTAAAACAGGCAAGACATCAATAAAGAAAGGAGAACGTACTGAAAATAGCACAGACTTTACATGGCTTTGGCTTGCTGTTCATGGCTAACAGCAACCATCTCTGAAGGAGGCAAGGTAGCACAGTTTCATACATATGCTATGCGAGAACTAGGTGATTATTTTTGTTCTTAAAACCCGACATCTTGGTGAGGATGCCATGGCAGACACAACTAATTGGTCAGGTAGTCAAGCACTTCATTTGTGTTGCTATGGATACTAGTGCTAGGAGAATTGAACGTACAGACTTGGGGTATTGCTAATACGCAGATCACTCTCAAGCACTATAACAAGAGTCAAGTTTCTTCCTTGAACTTCATCCAGTACGTGAATATCTCAAGTAAGTTTTGAGAGCTGCAATAGAGCGCAGATTATGTGAGGAAATGAGCATGCTCAGTCTTAACAAATTCTTTTGTGTGGGATGCAATTCAGGCTTTTGCACCCACGGATACTGCACACATCCTGTGCTGCCAGCTGGAATGTATATAGCTCCTCAACACTGATGGGCACCCTGGCCATGACCTCCAGCTAATGTGTGCTGGGCATCAACGTGAAGGAGGCCATTTCTACACATGTAGGGTTTCCCCCACAGGGATAGCCCCCCCCCCAACCGAGTGGGTATATGAACATATAGATGGGGAAGGAGTGAAGAATGACTGTCCTCTATGTTCATCTCCTCCCTATCTTTATGATCGCCCCAAACTGGGAACAGATACTGTATATGCAACTCATCATCACCATCACCATCATCATCATTTTATTTGTATGCCGCCTTTCCACAGTTAAAACAATGCTCAAGGTGGCTTACAATATGAAAAGATTTACATTGGCTCCCAGTATGTTTCTGAGCACAATTCAAAGTGTTGGTGCTGACCTTTAAAACCCTAAACGGCCTCGGTCCAGTATACCTGAAGGAGCGTCTCCACCCCATCGTTCTGCCCGGACACTGAGGTCCAGTGCCGAGGGCCTTCTGGCGGTTCCCTCGCTGTGAGAAGCCAAGTTACAGGGAACCAGGCAGAGGGCCTTCTCGGTAGTGGCGCCCACCCTCTGGAACACCCTCCCACCAGATGTCAAAGAGGAAACCAACTACCAGACTTTTAGGAGACATCTGAAAGCAGCCCTGTTTAGGGAAGCTTTTAATTTTTAATAGATTATTGTATTTAATATTTAATAGATTATTGTATTGGGCTTTACATCTACACAAATTATACAAACGGAGACATTGTCTACAGTTTAGGGAATGTAGGGTGGCCAAATACAACAGAAGACAGGGCTCCAGCACCTTTAATAGCTGTAGAAAGGAGGGAATTTCAGCAGTTTGTCATCTGCTGAGATCTCCTCTTCTGCACAACTGTTAGAGGTGCAGAAGCCCCATGTTCTTTCTCCAACTTGCCACCCTGGTGGAAGAGAGTGGGGTTCAGCAAACAGGTTATTTTGCTGCTCTAGACAGTCTGTGCATTCCTATTCCCACATACGTCTTGTAAACAGGGGCTTAATTAGTACATTCTAGGGTTTTGCAACGTAAATGGAAACACAATAAAGCCAGCATAGAAGAGCCTCTAGCCATTTGAAACTGGGAAAAGGAAGAGGTGCAGGAAATGATTCTTAGCCTAAGATGTTGTGCTCCAGCATCCATATTCCCACTTGTGAAATACTGTACTGAGAGTGTTACTCAAAAGAACAAAAGCAATAAATAGATACCACTGTAACCCAACCCATAATTGTATGGTGACCCAAATGATTCCAGGCTCCAGAACCTGTAATCATTGTGTAGAAGAAGGAATCTTAGGAGCTGTGTAATTCACAAACTCTTTTGCATTTGGCATTTTACAAAATAAAAAAGCAACTTATTGGTTCTAGCACCTTTCTGGAAATCCCAAATTTCACAGCTGCAGAGGTATGGCTTCTCCTCCTTTCTTGACAAGACGCACCACAGATAAAGATAAATTACAGGCATTGTAGCGGCATTGTTTGTTAATGAAACTCTGAGTACCTGAGACTCTTGATGCATGTTGAAAACTACCTGGCAAAGACAGTGGCCAACCATCTGCAGTGTAGCATTTAGGCTTTGGCACCTGCAAGAGAGACAGAATAATCATCAGACCCTAAGGGGAAATGCAAAAAAAGCAGGGATAATAGCTGGGGAGGAACTTAGATAGGATACGGTCAAGAATATGGATTTGGCTAAAGTGAGGGGGAAGCTTTAGGATGGAGAAACACAGAAAAACAACTTGTGTGTTTTGCAACTAGGGATGTAAGAAGTCAATGATTTCCATTCTGACCCATATCCATCACATGCAGTCCTGTTTCCATTCCACTGTTGTTTGGTTTCCAACAAAAACTATACGATTCATCTTGCTGTCCCTTGTGGTAGAAATGTATGTAATTATATTATGATTACCATTATTCCACCATTACCATTATTTATTTCATTGCAAAGGAAATGCAATGCACATCGGAGTGGGTGGGCCATTAATTGTGTATTGTTTGTGAACTGAACAAACAACAACATAGAATACCAGTTGTATTTGCTGGGTTGATTCTGTTCCCGACTTGGGCAAATTAGGAAAGGTTGGCAATTTCCACTCCCATTTCCATTTCTGTTGGATTTCCCCCACATCCCAGTTTGCAGTTCTGGGAAATCGAGGTTCCAAAACACACATAAGTTTCCACAATTACACAAGTCTTTCCCTTTTTTGGTGCTCCTCCTTGAAGACATGGAGAGTGATGGGCATGGGAGTAGCATGAGCGTACCTATGCACATTCTCCCTGCAGAGTGCCTGAATTTGGCCAGGCATAATTACACCCAGATTTGTTCAAAAAACATTGGTTAGAAACATAGCAAGCAGACTGATTGTCCATTCAGTCCAAAGCCAGGAAAGAGTGGTGTTAAAAAGAATGTCAATAGGAAAAAAAAGTTTAAATTGTATATGGAAATGTTCCTGAATTTCTATTTCTGCTTCACTTTCCTGTTTGTGATTGTGGTGCTTGGGAGCTCTAAGTGATTTCCTGCAACACCAGCAAGTCCTGGTGTTTTTGGTCAGCTCTATATTGGGCAGACTCAAGGCATGCAGAGCCACACAAGTAAAGCTTTGAAATTAAAGGCATCAGACTGTTGTCCCCTTGTTCTAATCATTAGAATCATTAACACCCAATAGAATCTAATGGGGTTTTTTCCATGCTTTGTTAGATTAGCTATATTTAAAGCTGAATACAAAGCTCAAGTGGTAGCCTAGATTGCCCTCTTCGCCCTGCATGGGCCTGATTCAGCAGCTTTTCTTATGCTCTCATTTCCCTCGCCCTGTAGATCTTCTGTGACCATCAGAGCAAGGATGAACCAAGGTTTAGCCCTGAAATATGTGTTTGGCCTTAATCCCAGAACATGTGAAATAATAATGAAGGCAATGCTCCACCTGAGCATGTCATTAATTCATTGTACTTTGCTCCATAACCAGGGTCCTCTGCGTGCGCAGTGCAGGGAGCCTCAGGCATAAGGGCCAAATCTAAGCCTCAGGCATGAAGGCCCTGTCCAGCCCTTATGGTTCTTTTCAAGCTACTTCCTTTCTTTCCAGGTCACACACCTCTCATTAGCTCTGCTTTTGCCTGGATGAAATGTGTTCTTGATCTCTGATTGAGGTAATATCCATATACTGCACCATACATTTAAAGCACTGGTAGCACATATTTAAAGTGCATGGCTTCTCTGGAAAAGAAGGGAAGAAGAAGGGAAATGGTGCTGGGAAGTGTATGTCTGGTTGAACCATAGTGTACCCAGACTTACAATTTTGCATGGAAAGCCATGTGCTTTCAGTGTGTTTCAAATGCACAGGGAGGATGTGACTTATGACTCTTACTTGCCTGGATGAAGATACGTGTGTGTAGAAACCACTAACTTGTGTGTGACTGGAATATATATATTTGGGGAAGTGATTTTCAGTTTGCAGTGAAGAAGAAGAAGAAGAATTTACAGCTGTCAAAGAAATCTTACAACACAATCCTAGCCATTCCTATTGGGTTCAACAGTGCTTGCTACCAGGTAATTAGGGTTCGGACTGAGGCCTCATTAGACACTTAACTGCATCAGTTTTCATTGACAATTGATAGATTGCATGCATTTCCAGCCCTAGTGTATATATGGATGCTCACAATAAAAAGTGTAGAAGCTGGAATCAATGATTCTAACACCCCCATCCTGCAATACATCACTAAAAGCAATATTACATGGTTCATCATTGTGTTACAATGAGCCAGAATGCTGAGGTGAGGTTGGAGGGGGAGAGTAGTGGCAAGATCTAAATTTCTGCTTAGAGTGGAATACAATTTATATATTTCACTCTAGAAAAACAGGCCCAGCAGGCAATCTTCAAACTTTGCTCCATAATGTACTGACATGGATATATTTCCAAGACTCCCCAGGAGGGATCCTGTAAATACCTAGCTTTGCTAGCAGTAATCCTTTCTTCCACAAATTTGGCCTCAAGCAGCATGGCTTTATATACCTCAGTCCTGTCAGCTCCTTTTCTGGTTAGTTGAGCAGCTTGAGGAAGCAAAGACAATGCAGAGAGTGGGTAGGGACATGGCCTTAAAGGCCCAGAATCATGCCTGTATTACACAATGTTTGGTAAGAAGGTATTAACAACTATTGGCTAGGAAGTGCTCCTTTGGGCTGATGACATCCAGCAGGTATTGATCCCGTTCCATTTTGGAGCAGTCAGCTGGTGTCTCTGTCTGTCTTGCACTGTAACACAGGGATGAGGAACCTGGGGTCCTCCAGGAATTGCTGGGTTACAACTCCCATCATAACTGATAGGGAGGCGGGAGAAATTCAATTCAGGTCTCATTTAAAGTCAAATCCATCAAATCTGCACTTTCTAAAACAATATGCTATCTGAAACACAGATAGCCTTTGAAATTATCTGAACTATATGATGTATTTCTCTACCCAAACAATAGTTACAAAAATGATTATTTTTTTAAGGGAAAGTGTGCTTAAAAATGAAGATAATAGTGAGGGTAACAGACAGTATTATCTTAGGGGAAATTGCTTGCAAAAATATGTACATTGGTCAAAAGTGCACATGACAATGAAATTCACACTAAAATGTTGGTGAATTTTCATGTGGATTTTTTTTTTAAATCACAAATTAGTGTAAAATATAGAGAATTTAATTTAAGACTAGAAAATGAGAAACTGAGATAACTGAAACTGACAGGTCCTTCCATCCCTAATCCCTGACCATGGATCTGAAGGGAATTGTAGGTTTTTTAATTACTCTTCCTGATCTTTTCAAAGAAAGCTCTTGCAATACCAATTACATATAAAACAGGTTCATCCAGTGGAAAAAACAACTTTTACATAATTCAGCAAACCCAATATGCAATCTGCTTTAAGATTTCATTTCAATTTATTTCCATGCAAAAGCAGTTCCAAGTTTTGCTCCTCTATATTGGGAGAAGAAGTCTAATGTGATGCTGATGAATAAATGCTCCATGCAAGATTGAAATTTCACCTGGAATTTTGTCCCTTGGGAATTGTGGTGAATGCTTCTAGAATGTACACTAATTGGTCTAATAAATCATCCACTCAACAAAGAAAGAAAGAAAGAAAGAAAGAAAGAAAGAAAGAAAGAAAGAACAATATTTGAAGAAAATGTGCAGAACTAGATTGTGGGCTCTGGGTGGAGGTCATGAAGGCTCAAAACCTCCACATTAAAACCATCTGCCAAAGGAATATAAAAACCAAGCTTTGGAAGCTGTAGCAAAATTACTAGAGCAGTGCTTTACCTCCTGGAGTCTCCTTATCAAGTGCCTGCCAAATGGAACAAGGAAAGCAGATTCCCAAATTAAAGGAAGGTTAAATGCTCTTTGGTCTTTATAGCTGGTATAAATGATTTAAGAGATCTCTTTAAATGTTCTTTGTTTATCCCAGTGCTTAACAATGTATTATCGAGACCTTAGGGATCATTTTGGCTCTGTTTGCATTATGATATATGATTCTCATCAGTTATGTGTGTATGTGTGTGTGTAGAAGGTGTGTGTGTGTGAGAGAGAGAGGGGGGGGGATTGGTGGAGAAACTGGCTGCCTCCCAACGCAGTAAAGAACACAATCTTGGGAGGATCCCACTGGGTTTGTTTTGGTTTTCATCTCAAGCACCCACCGTGAATCAATATGGTTCACAGAGGCTTTCTCCAGTAACTCAAAAGCAGTTGACGTATTAGGATGCATTAGTACAGAGAGAAGAGGGAGGAGGGGTGTGGAGATGTCAAGAAACCCGTAAAAATATTGCAGTGTTTACTCCTGTGATTTGGTGAATAATAACCCAGGTGATAACACAGCAAGCGGAGTTCCGCAGAGCATGTTATGTGCTATGAGGCAGATGTAATCATTCGGTTCTGATATTTCAACCCTCATTTACTATCAGCACTTCTCAAGCTAGATATGTGCCATAGCACGCCATTCCCTCTCCATCACATTCATGCAGTTTGGCTTTCACCTTGTGCTGTACCGAGGGACTGACAAGGGCAGAGCCCTGTTCAAATGGTCCCTTCACCTCTTCTGTCACATGGCTCCATCCTGCCAAGGGTTTGTCATTCTGACATTTTTCCATGATATAACTTAGAAGTCCTTCAGTGGGCTCAACAGCACTGCTGGCAGTGCTGTGTTTAGTCTGCTTTTGAGTATTGCTCCAAAAGCACAACAAAACATACACATTGTGCACGTTGCCCCTTTGACTAAATTAGCGTGATCTCTGATGGAGAATATGCTTCTGAGATTACTTCTGGATGATTTGTTTATTTAGCATTCATCCTGATTTGTTGCTACAGAGTTTGCGAGGAGGTTAGGTGACACTCCCTATTTACTGTTTGTGGGAAGTTAAAAGATGTTACAAGGAAGTGGGTGGTGCTGCGGTCTAAACCACTGAGCCTCTTGGGCTTGCTGATCGGAAGGTTGGCAGTTTGAATCCATGTGATGGGGCGAGCTCCCGTTGCTCTGTCCCAGCTTCTGCCAACCTAGCAGTTCAAATGCACACCAGTGCAAGTAGATAAATAGGTACTGCTGCGGAGGGAAGGTAAATGGCATTTCTGTGTGCTCTGGTTTTTGTCTCAGTGTTCCATTGCACCAGAAGCGGCTTAGTCATGCTGGCCATATGACACGGAAAGCTCCCTGTGGACAAACACCAGCTCCCTTGGCCTGAAGCAAGATTTGACTGGACTTAACCATCCAGGAGTCCTTTACCTTTACCTCTACCTAAATGATGTGACATCAAGTAAATGTTATGCCATATTTCTTTCCTTCCTTTATAAGATTGGTGTATAGAATTGGTAGGACAACCCCTTAAAAAAGCCACATGGTTAAAGGTTGCTATTTATTCATGTATATAAACAGAGTGGAGTATATCAGGTCCTGGGGCCAAATGTGACTCTCGAAACCTTTCTATCCAGCCCTTGGGACTCTCCCCAGGCCATGCCCTCTTCCCATGTTATACCCCTTACTGCCCCTACTTAGCACCTTCCCTGGCTCAAATGTATCCTTCAACTCTGATGATCCATTTTGCTTGATTGGATGGAAAATAGAGGGATGTGTGTGCCTCTGGTCCTGCTCACCTTGGAATGCTTCTCAAAAGAAAATGCAACCATTGGATCAAGGAATCTACCCTTGATTCAAAATATTTCATCATACTCACCGGTTAAACCTACAGAAATAGTTAAACCTACTACCTAGCATTAAAAGCATTGATGCACCTATTAGAGGCATTGTCATTCTACTCTGTGGTGATACTTTTACAAACACGCACACAGAAGCATGTTGATCAAATGTAGGCCATGACATTAGGGACAGGAAACTCACAAAGCTCCAGCTATTGTTTGACCACAGCTCCCTTAATCCATGGCCCAATCAGCCATACCAGCTAGGACAGAGGGGACTTGGAGTTCACCAACAGCTGGAGGACCACAAGTTTGCAATTTGTACATTACATGCTGAAACAGCTCTACTTTAATCCTTGGCAGCTCCATTTAAAGGATCTGGGATAGCCTGTCAAATAAGCCTGGAGAATACGTGTGTGTATGTGTCTCTCCTCTGATTCTGGGTACAGAGCACTCACATGTATCATGTTGTATATATCTCAGCACCAGGAGTTATTTGGCAGGCTGGTATTTCAGTGACATTCAGAATCTCTGCTATGCTACTCTTTGAGAATGGCAACCTTTGCTAGTTCCATGCATGTCATTGCACAAAGCAGTGAGAGGACGGCTGTTGAGAGATGCCATCTAGACTCCTAGAAGGAGAAATTGCCACTTCATTTCCATGTTCTCCCTGCCTTCGTTGACAGAACCCCCCTGGGTCATGTGCCAATCCAAAGGCAAGCTTTTCAGCATTCGGAGAAACCTTTTTTGGCTGTCCTTTAGGACTCTTGACATTAAAAAAGAGGAAAAATCATACAAGTATAAAGACTTTGTAACATGTCTCAAAAGCAACACACAAACTCACTTTGGAACAACCATTTAGACTTTACACCTCTGTCTCAAACTAATATCTGTAAAATAGAGATCCATAAACCAAGCCATTAACAGAGAAGACGGAGTCTTACTTGAACCTACTATCAGAAACTAACTAACTATATACTTTTTACAGAAATAAGAGGTGAAGAATAAAGAAAATGATATAGCCTCATGGTCTATTGACTTTTTATGTTTGAACACTGCAGAAAAATACTATTGAGGCTTCCTCTCTGGCCAAATGCAGCTAAGAGACCAAATAGCCTCCTGTTCCTTTATTATCCCTAAGTATCTACAGGCCTGTATGGAGAAATCCATTGCATCCCAAGGGGCTCTTTATTTGGCAAAATGTTTCCAATTACTGATGTGTAATAACCATGTATCAAGCGGTTTATTTAATATATAAAAGACTCTGGCTACCATCAAGTGCATACTTATAATATGCATACATCTTCCTCATTAGAAACAAACACACACACACACACTCTACAACATGGGGCTTGTAATCCAGATCTTCATTAAGACCTTCATTAGAGGTCTATTTCCAGTGTTTTTATATTGGATTTTATCTCATCACTATTGCGTGGTTTATCTGTATTGTGGTTTTTTGATGTGTTGGAAACTGCCTTGCAATTACTATGCAATGAAGAAGGGGTGCTATATAAATCTGGTTAATAAAGAACAAGCATACGTCATACCTTTTTAAAAAAAATTCTCTCTTTATTATTTAAAAACACACAAAAACACACAAAATAAACCTATACATCACATATATCAACTTCTTCAAATTTAAATATTTACATACATCCACCTTTACACACACACCTCCTCGTACCTCCAATTATCCTCATTGTATTTTGTAGAGTTGTATTTGTATAGCGTACAGTTATAATTTCTTTTTATATTTCATTTTTTCCATCTTTAAATTTCTAATTATTTATTTGAGGGTTCAGTCTACATCTGCCACTAGGATTCCATTTATACCATTATTCCTTAAATATTCTTTAAATATCCTCCATTCTTTCCATACTTCTTGGGTCATTTGTCTTCTTATTTTACCCGTTGTTTTGGCTAGTTGCAAGTATTCTAACATTAGGTTTTGCCAATCTACTATGGTTGGTGCAACTTTATTTTTCCAATTTCTTGCCGCTAGCATTCTCGCTGCTGTTAAACGATACAGCATACGTCATACCTTAAATCAGGAGTGTGGAATCGAGTCCCCCACCCCACTTTCCGGGGCCCTCAGCACTGATTCAGATTGGTGCTGCTGCCACCAGGCCTTACCAAGATAGGATGAGGTTGAGCAGAGGGAACTTCAAGCTTCAACAGAGATATCCCTTCAACCCATTGCTTACTTGACACACAAATAAACCAATGTATATAAAGTGGAGCAATGGGCATGGTATGGCCCCCCTATCCATACATTTTAACTGCATGTTATAAAGAACATTATTGTGGGATTCATCACTCACTGGTACTCACCTGCACATCAGTGCTCCTTCTTTCACTTTTCATTTTGCAAGAGACCCAACACGGGATAATTTCAGCACATAGACTAAAGTGCATGATTCAGACAGAAAATGGGTATTTGACAATGACACTTGGGAAATATAATTCAGGGGTAAGAATAAGCACACAGGCTTGAAATTACCCAGACAATGTATCTCTCAGACAGCTTTAGAAACTAAATGCACAGGAATAGCTTCAGAAAATTGTGACATAAAATTAGAGATGTGGAAATGGTGACACTCCCCCGCTTCCCTAACTGGTTGGCGGCAAGGAGCCTGCCATAGCCACTCAATTCAGACAAGTGTCATGGAGATACTGCAGATGGATGGCCATCAATCCTCTTCAGTGGGAGATTTTACACTTCATAAAGTTACAAGATGCCAAAAACCCCTCAAAACCAATTCCCTGTGCCTCTGAGAAATAGATACCTTTCTGCAGAGTTTTATGTAATCATCTAAGGCAGATATGGGGAATCTGTGGCCCTCCAGCTGATGATGGACTACAATCCCATTATTCCCGACCACTGGCCATACTGCTGGAGCTGATGAGAGCTAGAGTCCAACAACATCTGGAGGGTCACAGTTATCCCACCCCTGGGGGGAAGTGTCACTCTTTAAATGGAAAAAAGAAAGAATACTATATGTATTTTGGTACAGACTCCCAGCCACCCAGTGGCAAAAGTCAAGTACCCCCTGCCCCAGGAGGAATGGTTTTCAACTGCTAAGACATGGCAATGGAATGATATTGATGGATAATTTCAAGGATTAAAAAATGGGCTTGAGAGATGTATGAGCTCACCATACATTTGAATGCATAATATACTTTCATAATATGCTTGCATTTGAATGCGTAATGTACATTTAAAAACTTAGAACAGTAATAGAGGTGCAAGAGGGAAAATGGCATATGCTAGGTTGGGAGGTTTGGGCTCTCTATAATAAGTAGACAAATGCTTGGCTTAGGTCTTCCTCCCACCCTTAGAGAAGGCAGGGTCTTTTGGAGAAAGGAGAAAACAATATAGGGTTCCAATAGCCATCAATAAACACCTCTGTGATTAAAATGTCATCTTTAGAAAACCTTCTACTGTATTTGCAGGAAAAGTGTGAGGTACCTGCAGCCTGACCTGTCAAGCAGAGCTGTGCACACATGGTCTTTTGAAACTCTACCTTATTTGTATAAGAAATGTGCTGGTTGGCGGGACCCTTTCACTGAATTTCTCTATGGTGGGGATGAGTGAGGGGAGGAAAAAAAATCTATCAGTAAATTCTCAGGGAAGGCCACACCATTAGCAATGGCCGTAGCTCTGAGAAATTTTGTCTTCGTTTTATTGCCAGGCCTGAAAAAAATCAAAAAGCAAGTTAGGGAAAGCAAATTAATGTTAACAATCCTGATTTTAAAGTAGGCAGGCTTTAAAAGAACGAGCAATTCTCTCTCTTTCAGAAGCCTCCCACAGCTCATCCCCACAATAAGATGTTGGGATCGTTTACCTTAACAGAAGTGTGCAGCTTGTGGGAATCAGTTTTCACACAATTAATATAATGATGTTCAACATACTTGCCTTAACTTCAATTGCTTAATTTCACACAACTAATCTGAAAGGGCAATTTGAATTATAATTATGTTGATAGTTACATTTTTCTCTCCCTCTCCCCCTCATTTTCAAACATAAGCCCGCCCACATGCAGTATTATTATCTTTCTGACATCAGCTCTGCTTGAATTATTTCCACTTACAACATCGTGTAAGGAAAAGGAGCTTCAGATTTCAAAGAGACATACGTGCAGGGAAAATAAATGAGAGCATAAGAAGAGATTTGCTGGATCAGGCCAAAGGCCCATCTGGCTCAACATCCTGTTCCCACAATAGCCAATCAGGTGCCTGTGCAGGACCTGAGTACAATAACACTTTCGTCACTTGTGATTTCCCGGAACTGGGATTCAGAGGCAGATTGCCTGTGTCAGTGGAAGACAAATGCAGACATCATAGCTATCAGAACTGCTTGATTTTCTTATAAAGCCATCCAACTTGGTGGCCATCTTGACATCTTGTGGAAGTGAATTCCATAGTTTAATTGCTTTGAGATTGTTTCTACATTCAAGTGGTGTATAAATTTTATGGAATAAATAATAAATAAATACAGTGGTACCTCAGGTTAAGAACTTAATTCGTTCTGGAAGTCCGTTCTTAACCTGAAACTGTTCTTAACTTGAGGTACCATTTTAGCTAATGGGGCCTCCCACTGTCGCTGCGCCGTCATCATGCTATTTATGTTCTCATCCTGAAGCAAAGTTCTTAACCCAAGGTACCATTTCTGGGTTAGCAGAGTCTGTAACCTGAAGTGTCTTTAACCTGAAGCGTCTGTAACCCGGGGTACCACTGTAAAACAATAAATGTGCTGTGTGAAGAGGTACTTCATTGTGTCTATCCTGAATTTTCCAACCTTCAGTTTCAGTGGATGACCCTGGGTTCCCTATATTATGAGAAATGGAGAAAGTATATGTGTATCTATCTATCTATCTATCTATCTATCTATCTATCTATCTATCTATCATCTATCTATCTGTTCTCTTTCTCCACTTAACATACAAACTTCTACATTTCTATCATGTACCCAATTCATTTTTTAAAAAATCTAAAAAGCCTTCAAATTTTGTAACATAATGATTCCTAACATAGAACCCACCACACCATAGGCTGACATCTTCATCAAGCTACCCACTAAAACCCAAAGCCTTATTCTTGGTCAATTACTGCCAGTTCAGATTCCATTAGCATATATTTCTAAATAGTTTTTACTTGATTGTTCTAATATGCATCCCTTTATATTTGCTTACATTGAACTGCATTTGCGATTTCACTCTCCATAAACATAGTTTGGAGACATCCTTTAGGACCTTGCAATCCTTTTTTGTTGAAACAACTCTGAACAATTTGGTATAACCAGCAAACTTGCCTACCTGACTGCTCACTCCTAACTCTAAATAGTTTGTGAAGAAGTTACCGGTACATAGCACAGTTCCAGCTAACTCATCCTAAGGGTACTCTGCTTTTTTTTACATTCGTCTACTGGAGAACTGTGCATTTATTCTGTTTCCTGTTCTTTAGTCACTTACCAATCTACAAGAGGACTTCTCCTACTCCATGATTGCAAACTTTACCCAGGAATCTTTGATGGAGTACTTTACCAAAAACCTTTTGAAAGTCCAAGTACACTACTTCAACCATATCACCTCTACCTAAATGCTTGTTGATCCTGTCAAAGAACTCTGAAGGGTTAATGAGACAGCACTGACCCCGGTAGAAGCTATGCTGGTTTTGCTGCAAAAAAACCCTGTTTTTCTTTGCCCTTGGTAATTCAACCTTTAATAAGGTTTTCCACCAGTTTTCCCAGAGTAGGCATTAATGTAGCTAGCCTGTAATTTCCCAGATCCCCTGTGGATCCTCTTTTTTATTTTAAATAAATTGGCATTGTATTGGCCACTCTCCAGTCCTCAGGTATGGAGGGTGAACAAGTTTAATATTTTTGTTAGAAGATCAGCAATTTCATATTTACATTTAATAACTCTCGGGGGGTGTGTGCTATGATTTTGTCTCTCATCACCACTATTTGCCTCGGTTCCTCAGATTTCCTTCCTGAGAAAATTTGTTCAGGCACAGAGATCTAAACAAATCAAAATCAACAAGCTTCCCCCTTTCATGACAGCAGGAGAATATAAGACATCAAAGTGAAAGGTGTATTTTCTGACATGTGTTCACATCCAGTGACTGCCTCTCTCAGAATGCATGAGTCCATTTACTAGCAGCTAAATTCTGCAGATACAACTGTGACTCTCGAGATGCAAGCTGCAGAATAATTCTCATGTTGTGTGGAGGGTGGAGTTGGCCAGTGGATGGGCTTGCCAGGAAAAAAGGGGTGAGGCTTAATATTTTTGTAACAGAGAAAGCCAACTAACTCTAGTTTTGTCCCTATCCTCCTCTCTACTGAGTTCTTCAAGAGGCAATACTGAGACTAAAGAGTGGGAAGCTGACAAGCAGTGCCACCCCTTGGACTAGGTGTTAGTAAGAAGGCAGGCAGGTGGGGGCTGGCTGAGGGTAGATTTAGGTTGGTGGGGTAGTGCCTCATTTGCCCTAAAATATCCACCTCCACTGCTTAATTCGGATTATGTGGCCAACCTTCCACTTGTGCAGACAAAAGAAGTTCATACAAAATTGGCATATTTTAAAAGAGGCTCCTTTCCCCAACCTTTCTCTTGGCAAAGAAGATACAATGTGCTATTTAGCTCTCCATGACTAGGACTGTTGTCTATTTCAAGTGGAGTCTGACATTTTTAACTATGCTTCCCAGCAGGGAAACTCTGCAGTGCAGAATCCTAGAGGGAATTAAAGAATTGGTTTCCTGATTAGAAACCTTTGGGAAGATTGTTACAAAGTAAATGCTGTAATTTCCACAAAAAAGAAGGGGGGGGGGGAAAACTGGTTGGCTGAGTTAATCAGCAGTAGAGTTTTCTTGCTGCCAATGATACTTCAAAACATCTTTAGAATGTGATGCTCTCTCTGCTCTGCATTATTTAGTTTTTTTCTTTTTAAGATGACAGTTTCCTTTCAGTTTAACACAATCTATTATTATCATCGAGACACTTTCAAATATCCTATGGTATTTACTTTTCCTAATTGGACATACTGCTCAGAATTAAATTGACAGCTCATGTTCCTTCCATTTCAATTTAATAAGCTTAATGTTGGACTCAGATCTGTTATGGAAAGCATTCATAATAATAAATGAAAAAAAGAGTTGGATCAATACATGTAGTGTAGGTTTCAGCTGGGAAAACATCTTATTAGAAACGTATTTTTAAACTTACAGTGTTGCTTTCTCTTTTTTGTAGCTTTAATTTGATTTAAGGGATTGTAGCAACCTGGGATGGTTTTTTTACTATTGTTATTACATCAACATATTTCCATTCCACCTTTTTAGCACTGCAGAACTCAAGGCAGCATACATGGGGTTCCCAGGTTATCTCCCACCCAGGCGCTGACCCCACCTAGACCTGTTTAGCTTCAGCAAAAATTCTGTACTCCATGTGCCTTTAGATCAGGGGTAGCCAAATTGGTAGACCTTGGCCCCTGGCAGCCCCCAGCAACACAGCCAGTGGTGTGGGAAGATGGGAGCTGTAGTCCAACAACATTTGGAGAGCCACTAACTACCCCTGCTGAAGACCATGCTCAGGTTTTCATATATGTTGCACCACCATAAGGAAATACAGCTACAAAGGAGTAACAACAGTCTCCTTAGAGCATGCTTATACAGAAATGTAGTCGGGTTACATCTTTCTATGTCACCAGTGTGTATGTGGCACATTACTAGCATAGGAAGAGGCATGTCCAGGTGCCTATGAACTTGTAGTCTAAAGCCAGATGGGAATAAGAAGTGGGATGAGAATCAAGGCAACAAAAGGAGGATGCATTACGGAACAAGTGGTTGCTCCTCTGCTGTAAAGTTTGTGTCATCTGCTCTGGTCCTGGAATATGTATATATAGTACTAGCTGTGGCTCAGATCAGTGGGCCAGTATTGGCACCTTCCCATCTCACTGTGCCTCCGCTGTGATGAGGAAACAGGTATCCATGAAAACACTTGGAAACCTGTGGTGAAATTCCACTTGGGAATTGTGATTCTGGGTAGCAGTGGATGGTGTATTGGCTTCTGGGCAGTAGCATTGCTGCTTCTTACTGGGCAATAGAGATGAAGGGGTGACGTGGTGGTGAGGTCTATGCAGCATAAATGCGTTGGCAGGGCCAACCTCTCTCCCCCAGTAAGCAGCAGTGCTGTGACCAACCAGAAGTCAGGTGATCGCCTTGCCCCACTATACTGTCTGCTACTGCATTTATGCACTGCTTGTTTGAAGACATAATATCCTCTTCATACTTTAGATATACTAGGAGAAAAACCCACTAAAAAAGGAAACTAGACTGTTACATAAAGTATAAAGTTGGTCCGTTAAAAGTTGTCACCAGAGAGTACCTTGAAGGCACAGAATTCAGGACAGATTGCAGATGACTACTTGGAGCAGAAGAAAGCACATGACTCTCACAAACCATCTAGGTGTAGCTTGAGGACAGCGATAAAAACTGTATGAAATCTAATGAAGTGCAAATACCTCTGCATTAATTAGTCTGCATTACAGACAGTTTAGAATCCAAGGTTGGCAGCTAGAATAACTAATGTGCCCTTGTGATTACCTCAGGAAGAAAGGGAAGCAGTGAATCAGGGTGCATAGGTTAAAACTGTGAATGAGACGAAACAAAAACACAGGTCTAATTTATTGAATATACAGTGTCCTTATGAGATGCTGTGGGTTGTTTGGTAACAGCAGAGGAAGGGAATAGGAAATTCTTATGTCAGCAGATTTGAATTTAATTAACATGAAATCTATATCAGAAATCGAGCATGTTATAGCTGACTTAGTTATCGGTGTTGATGAGAAAGTGAATAACAATTATTAAGCGGGGGGGGGGGGGGATAAAAATAAACCAAACAGCTTTAACTGGATGCTGGGATGATGTGCCACTGGTGCTAACCAAGGTAATTTTATTTTTATTTTTTTAAGGTAGATAAAGGAAGCATGTGTGGTGATATATTCCTGGTATTGTTTATTAGCCAAAGACAGTTTAAACAAAATGATCATGACTTGTTTCACTGCTGCTAGTTGTAAGAATGACTGTTTTCGATTGACCCAACAGTGACTTGCTTTGCCATATATTTTCATATATTTCATTTTCATACAAACATGAGAGTCGTTGCCTTAGGAACAGAAAAGCCATTAAAATGAATTAAAAATGTGTCATTGAGAATCTAGGAAGAAAATGCACTGCAGTGTTCGGAGCTGAATGCAAATGCACCTTGACAATGTAAGGGATGTCATGTTCATAACACTCTATATCTAGGGATTCATGAGTCAACCACTGATGGGCTATGAGTTCTTGCAAAGATCCCTTTAAATAACGGGCCAAGGGGGTTGAAAAAGAGAGAGAGAGGAAATGCTTCAGTGGTAGTCCAATGGGGGGTATTGTCCAGTGACTTGGATCGTGTGGATTTTGTAACAGTGGCAATAATGATGGAATCCAAGATAGAAGAACAAGAAGAACTAATTGTGAGTTGTCAGGAAGGAAAAGAAGGTGAACATAGAGAGTTTGATGCCACCAAAGACATTAAGCCTTCAAGCTCATGACATAGCCCAGCCATTGAAGACGTGGAAAAAAAGAGTTAAAACTCTAGGTGAACATTGCAATGGCAGGTGTGGGATGCAAATATGAAATTGTTTTTATACTTGATGGGAGAAGGAGGCAAACATATAAGGGATACATTCTCCAGAAGCTAAAAGAGATGACTGCAATCTTGAAGCACCACAAGCCAGAAGGGTCACTCTCTGAGATGCATTATCAATTCGGAAGAGAACTGAAGAATTATGTAGGGGGAAAGCATAAGCCAAAAAACTTTGCTATACATCTTTTCCTAGTAAAGTTAAAAGATGGGATGATTTATTAGAGAAGTTCGATGGCTGGAGAAAAAAAATCCTTGAATTATTTCAACATGCATTGCAGAACTGGATCTTTCCCAACTATTTATTTATTATCCCAGTGGATGCTGAAGGAAGGGAAATCTCAGTGGAGGAAAGTGGAATGAACATATTTAAAACACTGACAGTATCAGTATTCTGGTTTTCAACCAGGATAAATTAGCAAGTTTGTAAGTGCAGTGGAACAAACATAGGAGTTATTTAAGTCCAGCATAAATTGCTTATGTGAACATTTAATGAAGAAATAATTTGGAACCCTTTAAAAACTGAATGTATTTCTGAAGGGTGAGCTTTTTTCAAAACTGCAGAAGCGTACTTTAGACAAATTGGATGACAAATGACAAAACTTTCAGTTTTCATTCAGCTGCCTATGGCCACACCACCCTGAACACACCTGAGCTTGTCTGAACCTGGAAGCTAAGCAGGGACAGGCCTGCTTTGAACTTTTTTCACAACTAAGGCATTATGGGTTGTATCCAGCATTGCTCAAGTAGACTTATGCTTGTGCAATGGAACTGTGCCTTCTTCCCCTCCCCCTTCATACCCAAAGAACAACTCTGAAGTAGATTTGCAGGGTGCAAGGGAGGGGTGTAGAGGAAATGGTATACTTGTTAACTATCCCACTTTACGGTGGGACATCCCAGAATTACAGAAGCCACCCTGGCTTCTGATTGGATTCCAGAATGTCCCATTTTGGTTTTTGCAGTGTATTTGAAGCAACTGATGGTTGCTGCTTTGTGTATGGCGGGGGGGAGGCCATTCCACTCTCCAGGAGTAATAGTGGAAAAGGTTCATTTTCAATTCACCACCCTTTAGTATTCTGTAGGGTGCAGTTCCAGGAGTCGAATTTCCCCAGATGATCTAAGTCAGACATGGCTACACTTGGCCCTCCAGATGTTTTGGGACTACAAACTCCCATCGTCCCTGACCACTGATCCTGTTAGCTAGGGATGATGGGAGTTGTAGTCCCAAAACATCTGGAGGGCCAAGTTTGGCCATGCCTGATCTAAGTGATCATAGGGGTCTGTAAAGGGGGGGAGAAAGTCTTCCAGGTAGCTTAAATAAAACAATAAATTTTCTGTCACATGCTACACAGAGTAGCATCAAACTCTAGTCAGGTGAAAGCCCAATAGTATGGCAGAAATATGATCAGTCCGGAGGCTAGCCTGGATATTTGTTGAGATGCTGGCCATGTAGGAAATGTTTCATTAGGAGCCAAAGCAGCTACCAAGGTCCCAGCTGGGTGTCACACTTGTGGCTGGAGGAACTGGGAAGCTGAAAAGTGAACAGTGATGAGCTTGCTTTATTCCATAGACTGTGTGCATAAATGTTTGCAAGACGGGGCCCTGTAGTCGCAATTCCCTACCCCCACACTGGGAAAGCAAATGGCATGCTTTTAAAGTCATTCTGAAGGGCTTTTAAGCTAAAAGGGTAATACTTATGGCACAAGCCTGAGGGAGAAGTCACAACATGTAAGCCTTTATTTACTTAGGCATCTCTCCCACCCCACCAGGCACTAACAATCTCTTGGCATACGGCCAGTTTTGTGTTTAGAAGCAGGGAGAATGGTATTGCATAAGGTAAATCAACTCTGAAAAGTCCTCTACAAATCTGCTCCTTTGTCTAAATTGTTATAACCATATTCACTGCATTGAAGAGATGGCACAAAAAGTAGCTACAGAAGCCTTGTAAATAAGCTGCCAAAGTTACAAGGACATACCTTTTAGCATGCACAAATGGCAAGTTTCTCCTTTGATGAATACCCCAGTTTGGGTAATTTAGAGATGGCTTATTTACTTTTTGGCTGGTTAGTGTTGGACTATATATAAAACAAAAAGGACGGACCTATGGCACCCTCTGTTTTGAAAACTAAAGAGGCATGGCGTACATTGTCTTGTGAGCTACAATCTTGTGATCCATATGCACACACTAAATTAACTCTATAGGGTATTCCAGAATGAAGATAGAGACACAACCTTTTTGTGGAAGAAATGGGTTGATTGTGGCATGCATATCTATATCTATATCTATATCTATATCTATATCTATATCTATATCTATATCTATATCTATATCTATCTAATCTATATTTATCTATATGAAAAGCTGATAGGTTCAGGTGGTGAATTTTTTTTAATCATTTCCTCTTTCTCCAGTTTAAATATCAGTTACCAGCAAGTGCTGGATGGCAATATCTTCAAGTAAAACATTTGCCTGTGTCTATTTAGGGACCATCTGCTTTGACTACTTCAGTATCTCCTAAATTGGGAGAGAGGTGAATTGGCAAAAACACCACTCTCCCTGTTCCACGTGCAGAAGTATCTGCAGGATCAAATAACTTCCATCAAGAAAGTGGGACCCACTATATAGAGCCCACTGTTCAGTTCACAGAGATATGGCTCCCTCAGTTTTTGTATGGCTTTTCCTTTGCACACTGATAAAGCAGTGCAAAACAGGACTTGTTTCACACTTGGAACGAAGGCATGGCACTGTGGAGTGAGATACAATCACAACTTTATTATTTGCCAGCATAGGGACATAGAAATCTACTTTTTACCAAGTCAGACTATTTCCCACTGTTTGGTAAACAGTTGAGGAATTATATAAAAGATCAGAACATGGTTATCCTCACATAATCTATAATATCAAAGCCATGTGCACAAAAAAAACCCCATAACTGCCTTGGTTTGTTCCATGGTCATACTCTGAGTAAAGTTGCTTGTGTTTTGTCCTAGCTTTTTCAGTTTCTATTTGGATGAACAGGAAAATTCACTGCAGTAATTTAACATTTTTATTCCAAATGCAACTTTCAGGATGATAATCAATCATCTTCAGAGGTTGTAGGCCTCTGGTATTTAACCATGTATTCATGGGCATGTTGCGATTGGGTTGTAATATTGACATCACTGAGCAGGATGGGATTCTAATAATTGCCAGAGTATTAGATGGTACGCTAACAAAATAATAAATAATCCTTTTCCAAATTACTTGTATACTGTGCAAGCATTGAAGGTGCATCTTGAATTGTTACAAATCAACATGATTTTGTGTCTCCTGGCAGATACTAATGCACACTAAATCAATTTAATTACTTTTCTTCAGACCAGCCATGCTGCCAGCTGAATAATACCTTCAAAGCATATAAAAATATTTCTTTCTTTTTTTATGCCTTTACCAGCAGTTCAGCATTGTGATTAACAGTAGGCATTGGGCCACACCCTTCACTAAGTTATATTTACCGGTATGTCATTTTTTAAAATCTTACCTTCTTTCTGAGGAACTCACAGCTATGAGGTTCCCAGGCAGACTCTCATCCAGGCCCTGAACAAACACAGACTTGCTTACCTTTAGAAACATGGCTTTGTCATGTGCCTTCAAACCATTTCCAATGAAAACCAGTTTTTAAATTTGATTTTGCCTTAGAAAACCTAAAGTGGAGTGCCACTGGCATTCATGTGGTAGTTTTTTCTGTTGAAAGATGCATTTTGAGACCTGCACTGCCTACCCTATCCACTAATTTCTATATTGGTTTTTTTTTTAAGTGTTCCCTTCAGATTTTCAGTCTGTTGGTGACCATTGGGACTGGTAGGGCAGAAAGCAGGGAGTTCAACAGTAGGTGGCACCAAAGCCAATGACAGGCAGAGCCAGCTTATGCTAGTTTGACCTGTGTCTTCTTTTCTGCTGGGTTCTACAAAGGCAGCACTCAGACTAAGTTGCTGACAGCCAAGGTCACCGCCGTCACCTGCTGGACTGGACTTAAGTAAGAAGGCAGACATTTAGGAGTTACTGAAGTTGGTGGGACAGTGCCCCATTTTCCTGAACGGACCAGCCACTGCTAGTGGTTCCCTCCTGCTAAGGAGATTTGCTTCTACAGTGGTACCTTGGGTTACAGATGCTTCAGGTTACAGACTCCGCTAACCCAGAAATAGTACCTCGGGTTAAGAACTTTGCTTCAGGATGAGAAGAGAAATCGTGCTCTGTCAGCGCAGCGGCAGTGGGAGGCCTCATTAGCTAAAGTGGTGCTTCAGGATAAGAACAGTTTCAGGTTAAGAACGGACCTCCAGAACGAATTAAGTTCTTAACCTAAGGTACCACTGTATTCTGCACTCTTTTCCACTTGCAAAGCTTGCATTGCAGAGAAGAAGGGCATGTTACATGTAACATGCCAGAATATGGGCTGGACAAGAAGAAAACCAGTATTTGCCTGGGAACATACATACCTGAGTTTGGGTGTTTCTCTATATATGGCTGTAGAATTCTATGGTTTAGGGTGGTCACTATTATCATTCAAATAAAGGTTTCAAATTGCAGGTGCCAAAAAAGGCAATAGAGAAGGTGCCCATTTGGTTGTGACATTGTGCAGAATGGACTTCCTGATAGGATGGTATCTGCAAGCCACCCTCTCCTGCATAATAAACTGTTCATGTAATGAGGAATGCTTTTCAGATACCCAGCAAAATCCTTACTGTTTTACAATAAATACAAAGGCTCAGCACTGAATCGTCTTAGTTACAGAACATTAAAAAAGCTGTGAGAGTCTGGGACTATGAAACTTCTTGATATATAATGCCATCAAGCTAGAACAAGGGAAATGCCTTGAAGGAACACTGTATACGGCAGCACCACTGTCTACCATTGATTTTGTCAGCTATGTTTACTTCAAAAAGGGTGCCAGATTTCTATACAATAACTCATTGCCACATAAGACAGGGCTCTCTATTCAGCAAGCAGTCACAGCTTTTCATCCAGAATTTTAAATATCTGACATTCTGAAGTGAAAGGAGAAAATAACTTTGTGTGGCCTTGCAGTACAGGGAACTTCATTTTAGGCGCAGTTGAAATGAGCACAAAAGTGACCCAAAAACATCATAAAGATGTCACTGAAATGCTGCTAAAAGGGCAGGGCAGAATGGGGTGTTTGCAGGCTTTTTCGATGGGTTTCCAATTTCACACTATTTCACGCAATGACCCAGAACCCAAGCCCTGCAGATAAGGGGAGTTGCCTCTATTTGGCAAACGGCATCTGAGAAATATCAAATGAAACTTTTATGCTGAAGCGTATGAATTTTATAACAATGGGTACATACCAGCTACTCTTTGTTCTGTGCATCATGAAGTACAGCACTTCAACTGAACATTAAACTGTACAAACCATGGCTACTTATGCCCATAGCTTAATACACACAAAGTAAAGCCTTAAACTCGTTGACATTGTTGGCATACTATAGATAACAACCTATGCATTATGTTTGCCTGCATGAATGACAACATGATGAGACAGCTGCCATTCACACTTCTTGTGAAAATTCAGTTCATTTGAGTTCATCCAAATGATTTGGAGGGCAGGGCAGGGAAAGAATCAGCATTCAGAATATTACAAGCTGCTATGCTGAAGTACAAAATATACTTAAGAAGACTAAGAAAACATCAACAACACACAATCAGGCGAATGTGAACTGTTTAACGTATCCCCCCCCCCCCAAACAACTTGTTTATTACCTGTCCTTTACCACCAGGTTCCAGGATGGGCTATAGCAATTTAAAATTCAATATCTAAAACATTTGAAACAAATTATGACCATCCAGGAATGGTGTGGACTGGTGGGGGCACCTCCATCAGCCCCACGGAGCTGACTCAGCTCACTCTGCAGACCTTTCCTCCCTCTGCCCCTGTAGCAGCTGCACCATCAAGGCAGATGAAGATGTATCTCAACACACTTGCCCAGGTCGAGGGGAGGGGTGTGGAGTGGTGAGGCCATTTCCGTCACTACCACTGAGCATGCTCAGAATGCTCCCCAGTCTGTAGACACACCGTCCCTCCCTCTCTCAGTCTGTACCATTAAGGCAACAGCCAAGGAAGCAGGGTGTGCAGTGCAGTGCAGTGGGGAAGGGTAATTTTGTAATCTTGCCTAACCTGCCACCCATGGCATGTGCCCCTCCCCCAATCCTGGGTCTGATTTTGGTTTAGAACAAGTTGTGAACATCCAAACCAAGGAGACAGGGCTGAAGTGAAAATGGTTTGTTGTCCCCCCCCCCCCAATAGTCTGAATGGGCATTTTGCATTGAAATTGCAGGTAATGTCAAAGTGCTATTAATCACCCACTGCTGTCAGCCAAGATGATTAGCACTTTTGATCTCTATTCCTTTCCTGAGTGCAATTACCACCTAATTACCTCTCTGTCACTTAATCAAGGGCACTTTTCCTTAAAAAAATTTTTTTTATATAAAGCCGATTGTGCTGAAAGTTGCCTATTTCTATAGGAACAATAAGCCATGGCTTGTATTAACACACACAGAAAGATGTATACAGATAGAGTTTCCAAATTTTAGAATGTTTGCAAAAAATAAAATTGTAGTAAATGGAATGTTATTAAGAGCGGATCATGCTTCTCAGTGTGGCCACAGGAGATACAGGAAAAAAAATGCATTATATTGTCTCCTTTACACTTTTAAAATCTACCGGTACTTTTACAACACTAATAGAACACTCCACACCTCGCTGCCTTAATAGGCCAAGAAACATGGCTATGGGAATCATATATTATACACAGAGATTTTATAGTAAACTGTAATCCATCGAAAAAAAATTGCCTTTAGCCAAACAATTATTTCTGTGTTTTGTGGTTTAGGAATTAGCTTTTGATCTTCTTGTTTCACCTCATCTCTTTATCCAGGGTCCTTCAGAAGAAGAAGTATGGGAGATTTTTTTTTATTTTATTCTTATTATCTCCCTTTTGAGAGAGGGGGAGAAGTGAAAAGGACTGATTCATTCCTTTTATATTCTAGCATTTTAACAGTCATGCATGCTAAAAATGAAGCAGCAGACGCTTTTCTCATGTTTATCTAGTTACACATGCTTGTAGCCCATCCTTTAACAATGATTGCTCCCCACATCAAATGGGGGGGCGACGTTTGCGTGGTTGCGCGCAGCCCCTTGAGCTCCTTGGTGACACCTGGTAGTTCGGACTGGCTTTGTATTCCCCCAGGAGGGATACCTGATACCTGGGGTCTCTGCCTACCCCAGATAGGTGCCCAATCCTGCCTGTGGGAGGCGTTGCCATGGGACTGGCCAGGTAAGGGGAGGGATTACCTAGCCCACACAATAGAAGGTGTAGCTTACCAGGAAGCAGCAGTCGGGCTCCAGAGCTTCTCCCACCCTCCACTCCCTCAATTAATGCTTATTTTGCAGGTTAACCTCTTCTCTACAGGTACACAGGCGCTGCTATGTCAAGGCCGCTGTTAAAGGGCTGGAAAGGAATGTCCCTGCATTCGCAGGTTTTGCCTTTCCCGTAGCAATTCGTCAAAACTTTGGCAGTTTCAGGCCTTGGGCGGAATCCTTTTGTCATCTTCCTAAATGGGGGGGGGCGTGGGGCGCCCCCAGTGCGGTAGCGATACCAGGGTTCCCATTAAAGGGGTATTGGGGGAGGCATTGACCATACGCCGAGAGGTTGTCATTACTCTCCCCCACCAGTGGCGACAAATGGGGGGGCGGGCTATCTGCTTGAACATATGTTCTCCAGAGCCAGCCCAATCCCCACACATTCTGGATAACCCTGAAGTTTCCCAGATCCCCGGCTGGGGGCTGGGAAGGATAAACGCCCAATGCCTGAGCCAAGGTCTCCCTACATCTGAATCTTAATAAAGTTGTGGCCAATTTTAATCCCATAGCAAGTTGTCTTGTGTCATTATTCTGCTTGGGGGTCGCCTGGGGGTTGGGGGACTCCGCCTGTCCACGCAAATGGTCTCAGAGTGGCTTCCAAAAATATTGCAGCTGGGAAGAAGATGCACCATCATTAAAATTGTTAACACTAAAATTGCAGAACCAGCGAGGACCCAAAATTAATACAGCAGCAGTATAGATAGGAAGGTTGTGCAAGGAAGACCCAATCCTCCTTGAATGGGTCATACTTCTTCCCCCCCCCCCCAAAAAAAAAGAACAGTCAAGCTCTTAGGGAAAGTATTAATGTTTGCATATCAGGGTGCTTCCAGAGGGAATTCTCATAGAGCTTCTAACTACTTCTTTCCCCCTGTAAGCTACAATGCAATTTCAATTGATTATCCTTACTTCATGGGGTCTAGTGCCTTTTTAGGTGTGTGCATCTCACTGTGTTCTCACCACACAGCATGTTAACAGCATTGTTCCCTTCCATTCCCTGTCCCTCACGATCATCACTTACCCCTTGTCCAGACATTTTGGAGGGGCTGCTTCTCAGGCATTTTAGTACTGTGTGCAAGTGAGGGTCTAATAATAATAATAATAATAATAATAATTTATACCCCGTCCATCTGGCTGGGTTTCCCCAGCCACTCCGGGTGGCTCCCAACAGAATATTAAAAACTTCCCGAAATAGGGCTGCCTTCAGATGTCTTCTAAAAGTCAGATAGTTCTTTGTTTCCTTGACATCTGATGGGAGGGTGTCCACAGGGTGGGCACCACTCTGCCTGGTTCCCTGTAACCTCATTTCTTGCAGTGAGGGAACTACCAGAAGGCCCTTGGAGCTGGACCTCAGTGTCTGGGCTAATCGATGGGGGTTGAGACGCTCCTTCAGGTATACAGGGCCGAGGCCGTTTAGGGCTTTAAAGGTCAGCACCAATACTTTGAATTGTGCTTGGAAACTTACTGGGAGCCAACATAGATCTTTCAAGGCTGGTGATCTGTGACTTGAGGTGGTGTGTAGGTGTCTGTGGAGATATACCTTTTGCAACCCATGGCTTTGGCACCTGTGGCAACTTCTCCCTAGACAAGATGTTTAAGTTTGAACTCAGAGGGATAGACCTGCAGGCAGCACTGAGAGAATAGCTCCTCAGAACTGGGTTGTTGAAATTCCAATGTGTCTTCTGCATGCAACAATCAGTGGAAACAGGGAAGGTTTGTATCATTTGGGCTGCTGGGAACAAAATGGCTAGGTTGTGCTCAGCTGAGCAAAGGTTAGAGATGTGGCAATGACCCATAATTCACCACGCTTGTAGCTAAATGCTTACCCAAGTCATTCCATTAATGAGTTTCCCCACCACCACTCCATCCATAATTTTGTTATTTGCAGAAATTCCATTAAGGAGGCAAGGAGCGGGGCAGCAGCACACACTGTTTGCAGGTGTGGATATGAAAATGGGGCACAATGGGAGGAGTTGTTCAACAATGGGAGCATAGCTGTTAACCTTTCCCCTTTTTGTGGGAAATTCCCTTATTATAGAATTGGGAAACAGCAGGGAGGGTTGACAGCTATAAATGGGAGGAGTGTCCCTGGGGGCCTCAGATGTATAATGGGTTATTTTTACTTAATGGATTTTCTATGACAAGATGAAAGCCAGATTTAAAAATCAATAAATATGGGCTAGCATTGATGATGACAACATCTTGTAGAAGGTGCAAGAAACTTAAATGCATGTGCAGCACTGATTACACAAGAAACCTTTATCAGGAAGCACCAATGTCTTTGTAAGGACAGTGCATTTGCATGGATGGTAATGCTGCTGTTTTCAATGGGAAAACATTCCCCAGGGACAACTCTTCCCATTGTGCCCTATTTCCATATCCACACCTGCAAACAGTGTGTGCTGCTGCCCCACTGCTTGCCTCCTTAATGGAGTTTCTGCGAGTAACAAAATTATGGATGGAGTGATGGCAAATTATGGGAGGGTGGCAATTGGTTGTGATGTCATGTGGTCACTGCAAAATTTTGTAGTGGAGTCATGGCAACTGTACATTAAAAGTCTTGTCTAGAAGTACCTTCAGTCTGTCTAATGTTGAAGGGTCAGTGCAAACACTGGTAACTTTAATGCCTGGTGACTTCCCCTTACATGCTGCACTGAGCAGAAAAGGACAAGGAGCACTAATCCTGACCAGTGGATTGTGCTCCAAGGTGCACGCTTACTGGAGGCAGCACAACTGCTGACAAGCTTTCCACGTAATAAAGGGTGAATATAGAAAAACAAGAGGCCTGGCGGGATTTGTACCTAATTTCATTTGATGCCATTGCATAAAACTAGAAAATTTCCCTTGAGACATCTATTAGTGCAATTTCCAGATAGCAAATTGAGAACATATTGCTTGTATGGCATACCTACCAGAGAGCATATTTCTCTAGAGGAAAATATTAAAGGGCCAAAGTCCACTGTGGGCTGCCACCTACTGGGTACTCTAAATGCTGCTGCTTGTTATGGGCTATTTTTCAAATTAACGGCCATTAAAAGGTGGCAATAGCTGAAATCCTCTAGGAATAGACTTGAAAATAAGTTGTCTGGCGCATAGGGTTCTCTCTCTCCCTCCCTCCCTCCCTCCCCCCCCTCTCTCATGTTTGTGTGTGTAGTGCTTTATTTGATGGAAAAAAAATGAGGTGCTAGTACTTACATTTTGCAAAAAAGTGTTGTAGGTGCAAGCACAAAATGGTGCTTGTACATTGTACTAGTGAGCTGAATCACAAAAAGCAAACATACTGATGATAGATAGATAGATAGATAGATAGATAGATAGATAGATGATAGATAGATAGATAGATAGATAGATAGATAGATAGATAGATAGATAGATAGATGATAGATAGATAGATGATAGATAGATAGATAGATAGATAGATAGATAGATAGATAGATAGAGCCATCAATGGCTACCAGCCACGATGACTATTGCTCACCCTCCACAATTGGAGGCAGTAATGTTTCTGAATACCAGTTGCCAGAAATCACAGAAAGCAGGGGAGAGTGGTCTTGTACTTGGTGCCACTTGCGGGTTTCTTACAGGCATCTGGTTGGTCACTGTGAGAACAAGGTGCTGGAGGAGATGGGCCATTGGCCTGATCCAGCAGGCACTTATGTTCTTAAAAGAAAATGGCAGAAAACAAAATTACAGGTTACAAGTTACAGTGATCAAAATAAACTGTCCCACCATTGAGGGGATACCTCATGTTGCATAATCAGATTTGCTTTCCTTCCTGCAACAACCCAGTCTCCCCAATCTGTTCTAGAGAAACCCTAAACCCTTGGAAGCAGATCGTTTTGGGGGTGGAAACATCTGCAGTAGGGATGCAAGAAAATGAAAAACCCCTTGTGTGAGTAGTAATCAGTTCCTTGTGTGAGCAGCAATCACCCATAAACTGACAGAACTGAGAAAGGTGATGGACATGTGTCATCTCTGCTTCCAGCCCACAAATGCATATTACATTCTTCTTAATAACGAAACATTAGTATCCTATCCTGAAAGATGTTACTTCTGACGGAAACCCACCTGAAGGCAACACAATCACAGAATAAAACTGTACAATGGAGCATTGTACTTAAACAAATGAAGAACAGTGTCATTTGCAATAGAATCACACTGTGGTTTTGCATTCCCTGTAGTAATTTGTGCTGACAGAGTAACATGACTCTGAGGCCCAGGGCAAGGTTTTCTGCAGGACTCCTTAGAGCATTCTGCTTTTATATATTTGAAATGTACACAGGTCTGACATAGCTGCCCTCTGCATTTCTCCTAGTAAAGAGCAAGCCAAGGCTTCTGAGCAGTGTTTAATATAGAGCTGCTCTGTTGCTGTGCTATATTTAGAGCCAAGATTCATTGGAAATCAGTACCAGAGACAGCAACCCTGGAACTCCAGACACCTTAAAGACCCATTGCAAACAGCCTCTGGCTCAGAGCAAAGGCAAAGAGAGCACAGACAGTCCCCAAAGCCTTGTATAACTGCAAGAATTACCTGTAACAAACAAGATCTCATAGTGTGTATGTGTGTGCTTAAAGTAAAAGGGGGGTGGTTTGCGAGTGGCATTACACTGTTATTTAATTTCTGAAGTCCCTGACCAGCCAAAGCTTTTATAAGGACAGAGACAAAAGTGCTTACAATAAATGGATATTACCAAATGTAGTTATAAATATCCATACTTGAGCTGAATTGTCTACTCTAAGTGGTCTGTTTATATGAGAGCTTGCTGATTTCATTGGGTCACATCAGGAGATGATAGATAGATAGATAGAGATAGATAGATAGATAGATAGATAGATAGATAGATAGATAGATAGATAGATAGATAGACAGACATACTGAATGGGATGGAGTAGGGTGGGAGGAAAAGTTACCGGTATATTGATCATTTATAATATAGTTGAAACCCTATACAGACATATTTGAAAATAAACCCTACTGCATTCAGTGAAATGTGTTTAAGATCAGAAGGGTGCAACCTAAAACCAACAAATATTGGTGTAACAATACAATCCTATATATGTCTACTGAGAAAAAAGTAGTAATGTGGCTAAGGCTAGACCTTGGGGGAAGAAACAGCATATACTATTCATCAAACAAAAAAGTAGCAGTTGTCCCGAGCCTTTTCACGAGACTCTCCACCTCCTGTTAGGATTGCTTTAGGGTTCCCCCTGTGAGGTCTCATTTGGGGTACCTATTGGAAACATGGTTTTAAAAGCTGGGTTGTGACTCTATTATGTGATCACCTCCTTGCCAGAAACTCTATGGAAGGGGGTTCAAGTCCCCTAGCCCTACATGGAACCTTATGTTTGTTTTGGGATATCATGTATGCAACTTATGTTTGTGACTATTTCAGTGTCCCCAACCTATAGGAAGAGGTTTTGAGTTCCTCCAACCTACAGTGTGAGAGGTGGAAAAGTTTCTTGTGAAATGTGAGTCAGTTCCTTCACCCCTGATGCCAATGGATATGTTTTGAGTCCTTAGTGTGCCTCTGGTCCTTCTGAAGCCTTTGCAGTTTATGCTGGTATAAGCTAATGTTATAAGCTAAGTTCCCCAATATGTGTAGCTATTATCCTGACTCCTGTCCCTGTCCCTGCCCCACCAAAGCACAGCTAAAATGCAAGCTCCGACTTGCAGCTATTCAAAGTTTAGAGTTTCAAAATGCAATTGCATCCTGGAAATTGCATGTGTGCAATTGCCAAATATATAGGAAACACTTCACATTTGCAAGGAACACAAGTCTATCCCTCTGCTGAGATGTAGACACCTCTGTTTTGACCTCCTAACAGAGAAGAAACTCCAGTTGTTTACTTTGTGCAACAACTGAGCCCCCTTCTCTCTTATCTGCTCTCTGCTGAACAGCTGGTGGTTTGAAGGAGACCCAGAGGGCTGGTGAAATCCAGATTTGGACCACATCTGCCCTGTAGGCCTGAAATTTCCCATCTATACTGTATAACATAACATTGCAATCTAAACAGATTTTTAGTTGTACAGTGGTACCTCTGTTTACGAACTTAATTCGTTCCGGAGGTCCGTTCTTAATCTGAAACCATTCTTAACCTGAGGTACCACTTTAGCTAATGGGGCCTCCTGCTGCTGCTGTGCTGCCACCGTGCGATTTCTGTTCTCATCCTGGGGCAAAGTTCTTAACCCGAGGTACTACTTCCGGGTTAGTGTAGTCTGTAACCCGAAGTGTTTGTAACCCGAGGTACCACTGTATATAGAAAGCTGCTGCAAAAAAGTAGTAAATTACACATGCCCTTTGACTTCCTCACATCACAAAGTTCACACCACAAATTACTATGAAATTAATCATGGTCACTATGGCAATGATGGAGATCATATATGAACTTGAACTATTTTCCAGAAGTCCAATAAAGAGCCCAATTGGGATTTTAAAGTTTTGAGGTCTATGCACTGAGCATTTTAGACCTCTGTCTCAGCTGTCATATATCACAGCAATATGTCATCTTCAGGTAGAACAAGGGCAACATATTTTTTATAACTGCCTGTCTTGATTTTGCTCAGCTACTGCTTTTGAAATGGCCTTTATAATGCAGGCTGCAGTAAATGTCATTCTCAATTTGGTTTTTCTTGACCAGAGCTGATCATGCTGAATTCCTATATATGGATTTCAGTGTTACCACCTGCCTACCAATTGGGCTGAATGAGTTCTCACTGCTTGTTTGCCTTTCATACTTTGCTGCCTCACTGAAAGTCCTCCAGAGTACTATCTTTGTGGAATATGGAAATCATACCACACTTAGCAATGCACTTTTCAAACCTCTCTCTCTCTCTCTCATATAGGCCTTTGGTTATGTATATGCGTCTGTCTATCTATCAAGACAGGAATGACGAAAACCCCTCAGAGGTATTCAAGCCCAGGTGGGAAATGCAGAATTATACGATGGGAACAATGATTGTGGCCAGCAGGCCTAACATCTGTGATCTGTCATGCTGCAATAAAGAAAACATGAACAACAGATGCTATGTGCATGCAACATGAGCAAGGCTATTATAAGATGTCATATTGTAGTATACCCAAAGTATACTGTTACCCAAGGGCTTTTATCTTTTCAGGATACATTTTGCCAAGACTGCTGGGAATCCGGAAAGAGCCGATTCAAATTTGAGTTGTGGAGTGGATTGCTTTTAGGTTTTCTCTGATGAGTAAGTAGACAATAAGTACATATATTGCTGAAAAGATTTTGGGGTGTGTGTGTGTGTGAAAGGGGGAGGGGAAACTTTATCATCAAGTTTATTCATATGCCATTTCCCCAAATTATGGTCTCATTCCCTATAAAAATTAGCGAAAGATCTCTACTGTAGTTCACTAATAGAGTAAATGCTTTACATTCATAATGTTCCATTCCCAGCCGCTCCTGTTCCAAGGTAATTTGGATGCAAAAGACTTTACATTGAGGTCTTGGAGAGTGCTGCCCATCAGAGTACACAGTAGTGGCAATAGATGTATCCTTTGCCTAATTCTGTATAAGGCAGCTTCATACGGTCACATGCAGGGGCAGCCCAATATATTTTAGTCGATGCAGCAGATCTGCATGTACTGTACAGTGGTACCTTGGGTTACAAACACCTCGGGTTACAAACACTTCAGGTTACAGACTCCACTAACCCAGAAGTAGTACCTCGGGTTAAGAACTTTGGCCCAGTATGAGAATAGAAATCGTGCGCCAGCAGCGGAGCAGGCCCCATTAGCTAAAGTGGTACCTCAGGATAAGAACAGTTTCAGGTTAGGAACGGACCTCTGGAACAAATTAAGTTCTTAACCAGAGGTACCACTGTACATTCATTTGCACAAAGGGCCCTGCTCTTCCACTGAAGTGAATGAGACAGCTGTAAAAGCAAGAGCTCCTTGGGTACTTGGGAGTAGTAGTGCTCTAGGCCAAGACATAGGAGGAGGAAAAATATCCTGTTTTCTTCCAGAAGCTTTTTGTTCCAGGAATTACATGTATCGCCAGTGTGTATGTGGGCTTTCTCCTGCTATTGTGTTCTGTGGGGGCTTGGTACCGATAGGGAAAGTGGTAATGAATACCAGGAGAACACCAGGCCATGGGCCTCTTCCAGTAGGCCCCGATAGCTGAATTTACTGAAATGTTGCCTCAGCAAAGGTTTAGAGGCATCAGAAGCTGCACTCATAGAAGCTGCTTACTGCATTTAAAAGACTTGTTGCCTTTTCTGCACGTGTTTGTTCCTGTGTGGCGTGGAGTTAGGCTGCAGGGGAACATGTGCAGAGGGGGGCAACCATGATGATCAAGGGTCTGGAAACCAAGCCTTACGAGGAACAGTTGAGGGAGTTAGGTATGTTTAGCCTGGTTAAGAGGAGACTGAGAGGAGATAGGATCACTGTCTTATAATATCTAAAGTGTCTTTACATGGAGGGTGGAGCAGGCTTGTTTCCTCCTGCTCTGGAGGGTAGGACCTGCACCACTGGCATCAAGGAGATTCCAGCTAAACATCAGGAAGAACTTTCTGATAGTAAGAACTGTTCCACAGTGGAATGGGCTCCCCCAGAAGGTGGTGGAGGTTTTCAAGCAGAGGTTGGATGGCCATTTGTCATTTATGCTTTACAGTGGTACCTCGGGTTACATACGCTTCAGGTGACAGACTCCGCTAACCCAGAAATAACGCTTCAGGTTAACAACATTGCTTCAGGATAAGAACAGAAATTGTTCTCTGGCGGTGCAGCGGCAGTGGGAGGTCCCATTAGCTAAAGTGGTGCTTCAGGTTAAGAACAGTCTCAGGTTAAGAACAGACCTCCGGAACAAATTAAGTACGTAACCAGAGGTACCACTGTAGTTGAGATTCCTGCATTGCAGGCGGTTGAACTAAATAATCCTCAGGACCCTTCCAACTGTACAATTCTATGATTCTTTGTGAAGAGTATGTTCACTAACACAATGGGCTGTGTAAAGGTCAAGAGCACCACAACTAGCATGTTTTTTTATTTCATTGGGGGAAAAGATGTTATGGATACAGTGCACAAGGGGATATACTAAAAGTTTCATTTTCATGCCGCATAGATATTGCTGAAATACGGACTACAGATGCAGCATGTTTGCAAAACCCTCTTGATTTTTCAAGTGCTTTCTTCCAGTCCTTGAAACCTTTTAAAGTAAGGATATCTTGTTTTGACATATTTTGTTAGAAATCCTGGGAAGAATAGCAGAAAGCTACATGAGCTGATGGAGAATACTCTGTCCACTCACATTTCTGGAACCATTCTAGTTGGAAATTATGCCTCTCACTTTTTGAGGGGTATGAATGAGATTTAACCTGTCAAATTGTCTCTGCCTTCTAAAGAAACCCCCAGGAATACCAGGCTCAAAAGCCTGATTTTGCTTATACAGTAGCTGCAATCCTCTTTCACCTGTGCTCGGTCCCTGCATTCGGATTCTTTGGTAATGACAGTGAGCTCTTGAACTTGGCTTTAATGCTGGATTAGGTATCTTTCTTTTGGATTCCACCTAAAAAACAAACAAACATATCCATACTATAAGTTTAGGAAAGGGCAGAGAGAAAATACATCAGGTGTGTTTGTTAATTCCTTCTTCACCGTCCCTCCTTTTAAGTCTTGTTCATGATTTTCCTTCCTGCTTGGACAATCAAGGCAAACTTTTAACTGATTGCTGTATAAAGACTAACCAAGGAAATGGAAACTTATTGTGGAAAGCAATTGGTCCCCATCCCCCCAGAGAAACCATGCCCCTCTAATGGAATTGGCTCCCTAAAAGGCTTGCTATTCACACAATAGTCATCTAGGCACCAGGAAATATCTTTTGTTCTCCCAACCATTTTCACTCTGATGGGTACCAGTACATCTATTTAGTGCTTTTATATCCTTGCACTGCTTTTCCTTGCTGGTTCTATGCTGGTTTGAAATAGTTTTCAACTGCTTTGCTTGTGTTCTTTTTCACTGCTTTGATTTATTTATAATTGGTTTTTATTTTTGGAGTTGCAGTTTGGATTCCATTTGATATCTTAATGGGCTTCAAATTGCCAAGGGAATTCCATTACATGGGCAGTTTACACTCACTCACACACACACACACACACACACACACACTTTCTCTCTCTCTTTCTCTGTGTGTGTGTGTGTGTGTGTGTGAATACACACAAACAAAAACACACACAATATGCTTCCTTAATTAATTATTCTATTTCCTGAAAGTTTAGCCCACATGAAATTACTTCCATTGACTGCTATTATAGTCTGTCTTTTATATTTTATGTTTTAAATAAATACAGCAAATATGACAAGCATTATAGGACTAGAAACTATTTCCCTAATTACTCTATTGGAAGATATTAAAACACTGGGGAAGATTGCAAAGTTCTTAATGCATATTGTTTTACAGCTGAAAACTATCCTACTGTAGACAAAAATGTGTTCGGGTGTTTCCATGAGCATGTCAAGGGTTAAAGCAGGGATGAAGGTCGGATGGGCACACAAGCTGTACCCCCTTATCCCTCAAAACATAATTTGCTACTGATATTTTTGCATGATTAGTGATTTATTTAGTGCTTGAACATGCTTATTGAACCTCCTGAGGGTAAACCCTTCAAGGAGAGTATTGAAGCACCTTCCACTGAATGTTCTTAAAAACTTTCTTCATATCTTTGTGCTAATTGTGCAAAGATCTTGGGAGCAGCCAGTGCACCAGAGACTTTTGGGGGGGGCAGGTCTTGAGTGTGTACCCCTGCTCCTACAGTTTAACCCTTCATGTTTTCAGGCAAACACCTGAGCATGGCTACAGTTAACACTTTAAACATGGTTAAGCAGCCATTGTCACTTTGTCTACCTAACATAAATAGATACATGGACTACCAGAACTCATTATTTGAGTGATAAACATCTTTTTGAAAGCCTTGGCAAATGATAGATTACCAAGGTGAATGCAACTGTTGAATACAAAGCTGCAACTGACCTTTCCGTCTTGCTGTACATTATAGATAACGCCTATTTTTAGCACATTTGAGGCAGATTTCTATTGTGATGGTCATTTGATATCCAAATTTTATCTGATCTCACCCTAGTGAGATTTCCTTCAGCATCTATATTTCTCATGGCTTAAATTTACTGTATCCCCAAACAAGGACTTGCTCTGCTCAAGATCCTTTCCCAAACCTTTCTCTCTGGAAAAACATTAATAGGAAGTGTTATGCTTTTCTTCAACGTGCCTTGAACACTCCCTGGGGAACAAGTGCCACTGAAAACTTGCCTGTGAATATATTTAAACTGGGGTGGAAGCATGTGGATTTGAGATCCACTTGCCTTGAAATATACATGCCAAAGCCCAAGATTCCTTGTTAGCACAGTAGTTCTGTGACACGTGTGTAGGAACGTAAGAAGTTGCCTTGCATCAAGCCATTTAGCCATCGAGCTCAGTATTGTTTACACTGACTGGCGGGGGTTCTCCAAGACTTCAGACAGGTTCTCTTTAAGCTCTACCTGGGCACCTGAATGCAAAGCAGATGTTCCACTACTGAGCTACAGACTTTCTGTGCTTTCACTACAAAGCAACATGCAACAGACCTCCTTTCCCCCATCCCACCATTGAAGCTAACTGGGATTCCTGCTTGTGCAAGAGTTGCTTGTTCCCAGGAGACTACATAGAACACTGAACATTGAAACCAGTAGGACTTAAGTCCAAAACTAATGTTCAGTCTATATTGCCAAACAATGTTCTCAAGTGTCTTGCCAGATTTCAGGGAGCCTGAACATCACAGAAATAAAGTGAGCTCTATGACATTGTGAAGTCGCACAGTTCTACATGTATTTCACAGAAGGCACCCTGCAAAAGCAAAATGTAATCCTCTGAGATGAGAAAATTAGACAACATGCTGCCAGATGTTCAGAAATGTAACATTAATCCTGATGCAGCAGCTTTCTCTTCAGTGCAACTGCTGACAGAATGATCAATAGAGGTGAAATTTGTGGTTGGTGGTAAAGTAATGAGTATTTTATGTTTTGAGCTACTGAGTGACCTTCAGAGATCAAGTTCAGGGCCAATGGAAAGCACAAGTATAATCGTCTAGGGATTTACATGTGATTTGGACATGATGATTAGCAGGAAAATATTTTCAGCCTCCAGAGTCTGCAATTTCAGGCAATCATAGTTACTTCAGGCAGCAGTAACTGCTGTGTTCTGCCAATGTGTTTATTATTTAATAGCTATGTTTTAAGCAAAATCATATCCAATAAAGAAGGCAAATGCATTGCCCTCAGAAGCATCAGTTTGATAGGGTGGAATTTAACAAGCAAAATAAAATAGTTAACACTTCCAAATCACAGGATTATACCACCTTTCAATATCTTTTTCAATTTCTAGTCTTCCACACTGCCGCGTATGTGCGCGCGCACACATTCACATTCATACACATATGGATATGAGTCTGCGAGTCTGATGCTCTGGAAGTTGGAACTAGTACCAAATATGGTGGCCAGGGTGTTTAAGGGAGTAGTGAGCCAGTCACTCTCAACAGCTGCATTAATTTCCAGTTAACTTCCAGGCCCATTTCAAAGTACCTGTGTTAACATTTAAAGCCATGAATAGCCTGGGGCTCAAATAGCTGAGAAAACCTACCTGTTCAACAGAAGCAGCTCTGTATTAAATGAAGCATATAGCGTGTGGGCCTGTGGAAAAATATTTTCGTTGGTGAAATTAACAGAAGCTAAGACTTCGACACTGTTAGCCACATAATTACCAGGCATTTGCATAGCTGAAATTTCAGCTCCATGGAATTAAAAAGTATCAGTTCATTCCTGGGCTATGACTATGAACCATTTTTGACTTTTGATCCTGGTCTAATGAGTGCAAACCATGTTCTTTAAGAAGGGATGACTACATTTCCCTTTTATGTGTGACAGCTTTTGCTTTACTTTGATTCCTTCTTGGTAGAGTTGATTTCCTTTCCTTCAACTGCATTTTATGATTTCTGTTTCAGCAGGACTGAAAGGCTTAGAAGGACAGAAAACCCCTTAACATTCCCAGTGCAGAAGACAGCAGTGCAGGTAGATAGCTCACAATATAGTTCTGAGATCTAAAAGTGCATTGATTATGCACATTAGGCATTCACAATCAGAAAGCAGTGGAACTTTGGAATGGAGGAAGGGGAGGAGTATGCTATGCGTGGGTTACTACACAGCTTGCTTGCAGGGGCGTCTTACCCATAGAAGCTAGTGGTGCAGGATGCCAGAGTGCCAATTTCTGGAGGGTGCCAGGGAAGAGGTGGAGGCTGGATGTGGCGCCTGCTGGCATCAGCTCGCTGCCCTTGCCCGCCTCCACCATGCTGTGCTGAAGCAGCACTGTGCCTGGAGCCTCCATCTGCCATGGCCACCGCGGCACGAAGAAGCCAGCTGAGCCAGGAGGCGCCGTGTCCAGCCTCTGTCTCTTCAGAGGAGCCACCCTCCAGCCACTGCCCGCCTCCTCCAGCAACGCTGACAGCACTGTCCTCCCTAAAAAAAGGTTGACAACTCTGGGAAACCGGGGGGGGGGGGGGGGAGGGAGCTTTGCACCATGGTGCCAGATATGCTTAAGACGGCCCTGCTTGCTTGCAGTTGATTGCACCATCCAATTCAGTATCATAGAAGTAAATGACACTTTGAAAAATAAATGAAAGGATAATGCAGTTCGCAACATTTTTTTGGAAGTATCTCCCTGCTCCCATGTGCTAAATTACAAAACCAAAACCAAAAAAAACCTAATAACCTAAAGTAATGTATTCATTCTGTGGTTCTGCTACAGTTGCTTGGATAATATTATTTCTTCTTTATTGTACAACTTACATTTATTTTATTAGAGTCATATTCAGGAAGGTTTCTGATGATTCTGTAACAGTCATTTTCAAATTGATTTCTGGAAAATGATTGCGTTTCTTGGATGCTTGTCTGAGGGTCTTCAGTGAGGAAATCATTAAAAATGGTAGGTAGGGTTCTCTGAAAGACAGTTTGTCTTCACAGATCAGAGGATCATTTGAGACTTTGTCTAAGTGTGTGTGTGTGATATGAAAGAATCAAGTTCTATCACAAAACAGAAATAATATTAACCTGTTGATCGACTGAACCAACCTATCCACATGTAGTTCTGATACTGGTTCAGAACCCAGATGAGACTTCCAGGTTGGCTGCCTGTGAAAATCCATAATACACATAGTAGTCATTTACCTAAGACTAGGCCCCCTGGAATTCAATTTACTGCTGAACAGACATACTTAGGATTGTCCTTTCACACAACATAAGAACATAGGAAAAGCCTACCAGTGACCCATCTAGAAAACCCTCAGGCAGGGCCCAAGCCCAAGGGAACTCTTCCCTGCTGCAGTTTCCAGCAACTGCTATTCATTTGACAAAGGGACAGCAATGGGTACGCTGTCATTAACACAAAGCTAAATAAGCACAGCTCTTTACATTACCTCCACAATTTTAAACAACTTGAAGGTGCTTTCTGAAGGCCATTTGCTTACAGCCTTATTAATTACATTTCTATCCCAGCTTTTCCTCCATGAGTGGGCAGAACTAGATATCGGCTGACCACCCTGCACTCCAAATGAGTTTAATGCCTGAAAAGGGCTTATGGGTTTTCCATTGTTATTTCTCTTAACTCTGAATAAAATACATGACTGTGAGACCAGGTCTTTCATTAATCCTAGCAGTTATCCAAACAGCTTAGGCATTTGCTTTTTGAAATGTCAGCGAAGCATGGAGATTCCTGTGCCTACAAGCCTGACCCAAGCTTCTAAAGTAAGGAAAATGACACTTTCCTTTCTTTGCTCTAGCATTAGAATAAAATCTTCCATTCAGACTTTCCCAGCTGAGACCTATTAATACTCACAACAGGGCAACATTTTAATTTTCCTCTCTATTTCCCCTGGAGCAACCAGGTCCTGATTTGTTTGCTTGTTAATTTTATTTTCTGAATCATCTCACTGCTGTATGAGGAAGCCAGAGATTGGAGATGCCATGCTGTGTTTCCATAGCAATGGCTTGAGTCTCTCAGTATGGCTCTGAAGGCCATATCCTAGTCAGCCACGCACTGCACATTTCCATTTATATAAAAACAAAAAAAATGTATTTTCTGCATAGACAAGCGATGGCAGAGCTCTCAAGGAGCACCATGATGAACACTGGAAATGGAGCTTCAGACATTTACCGGGTACTTCTGTCTCATTCTGAAAAATAGCATTTGAACAGTAGATCCAAATTCAGTAGGACAGTAGATAATTTCATATTTGGGTACGGAGGGGTGGTTGTTTTAGCTATTGCATGTATTACAGTACTGATTCAACTGTGTATACGTACAACTATAACCATTTTTCTAAAGGCACTTAATTGGGATAGCGAATGCTCATACCACATTCATTTGGGTGTGCAGTTCCACATCCAGGTAAAGATTTGTACATGGAAACCTGCTTTCACATGTAACTACTGTACCTCTCTATCTGGACTAGAGCTTATGAAGTCACTGCGGCTCTATTTTTATTAGGCTGAAACGATGAAAGTCAAATTTGAACTCGACACATTTATTGGATTTAAAAGTGCTGAAACTCACATCAATATTTAAAGGTACGCTGTTTGTCTTGATTAGTTTGTGGCTTCATAAGTCAAATCCAGTGTTCTGCTGTGAAGGATTGAGTATGACCACTGAAATAATGGGTTTCATATGCTCTCCGTTATCCACAAAATGAGGGTTTGATCCACCATGTGCCACATAACTGTAGCCTAGACTTGAAGTTACTGAAGAAACTAGAGTTGCAGCTAGAGAGGGTTGCAAAGTTCTCCTGAGCAAGGCTTTGAATGGAACTTATGGGGCTGGTTAAAGCAAAGTTCAGAAGCAAGGCGAGCTTTACAAGCCTATGTTCTCCTCCAGCTTTGATTTTGATCTGAGCTGGAAAATTCCTAGCTCTCCCTCTCTCCACTCTGCAGCTCTCGATTCCCGTATCCTAGCATGGTATTACACATCATAACCTTGGAAAGAATCCAAAGGCAACCCTAGGAGAACCTGAGAAAGTTCACCCATCACTGGTTGTGTCAGTCTCATAGTTAGTCCTTTTTGGAAAAATCATCTTCCATCCAAAACAAATTGTTCTGTATTGAGTTGAAATAGCCTAGGGTCACTTTTATTTGGCAAAGCATTTATTTTATGCTTTTTTAAAAAATCTCAATCTACATGGCAAAAAAAGTTTCTCTTCAATCCCTGGCATCTCCAGCTGAAGGACTTCAGACAGTAGGTCTGGGAGAGTCCACAAAACTCAAGAGTATCACTACCAGAGTAGCCAGTACTGATATGTGAACCAATTATCTTAATTTGCATAAGAGAGTTCTATGTTTCTGTGAAGCAGGCTCAGCTGAAATATAGCCCAACGTAATCTCCATATGTTCTGCCAAGGGGCAGGGTTCTTTTGGGATCTGGATCCAATGAACACACCAATGGAAGAAGAACAAATATGCTTTTATTCCTAGATACAATCAGCAGCAGACAAATGTAGCATACCTGATAAAAGCCCAAGCACAATCTCTTCTTCTGCCGCCCGGGGCCCCAAGGGAGCGGCAAGAGAGACCCCTCACGCCAGGAAACCCACAGCACCTGGTACCTGGTCTGTGGCGAAGCCCAATCGGTTCCCTCCATTCCTTCATTTATATAGTTAACTTAATAGGTTTGATTGTTTCCACCTGGCTATCAGGTACCATTCCCGACTGGTCAGGCACCTGGGTGTGGCTTGGCTCTAAGGTCATAGGCAGCTGAAGGTGTTCTCAACTAATTGTATCTTCCTCACCAGCAACTTTACTTTGCTAATTTCAAGACTGAGGATGGAAAAGGGAGGAGGATATGCAACCTGACTCCTCGTGATTACAAAGATCTTCCGCGAGTTTCCACTACACCATAGAAGGGGGATGGCTTGAACCCAGGCCTCTCCAGTCTCATCCAGAACTCTAACCAATACTCATACCTGGTACCTCTTGTTTTTAGGACAGAAAATTCTAAAAAAAAATTGCTTAAGAAGACCACTGAGTATTCATAAAGGGCAGGGGCACTTAAAAAAAAATCTGTTCAAATACCTCTAGCCCACATGTAGGTTCTTTTCTGTTGTCCAATAGGTTTAAAACAGATATTGTCTAGTTGTGAAAAATACACTGGAATCAATGGATGCAAAATACCTATTTTCAATGTCATTAAGTCTAAAAATCGCAGGCTATTCTGTTCAGCATGCCAGAGCAGTTTCTTTCCGCTCTTACATTTTACAAACATTTTATCATTTAGTTTTTAAGATTTCAAGCTACAAAGCTTGTCCCTTGGGAAATTATTTTGCACAGTAATAGCGCTACCTATCATGATGCCTTCTCTGACATTCAGCCAAGTTCTTCTTTTAATTTCACTTATTAGATTCACATATAATGCCATTTACTTTTGCTCAATAACTCATTGCCATTTAATGTGCTCAGTTATGTGCAGACATGCATTCCTCCTTTATCAGCACCAAACATAGTGTGCACATATTTAAACTCTTACTTCCTTCTTAAACCAAGTTTGACCATTTCTAGCTATTTTGTTGCTCAGTGTCACCTCTCATTCCTCTGGTTTTTCACTAGTGAAATCAGCACCACACTTTCACTTTACAATGTTCTCAAGTCACACACATTGTAAAGAATTGTGGCTAACTTTTCACAGTTTAATTTCATGGTGTTTGTGTCTCTTCTTCCCCCGCCACACCCCCCCCCATTGTCCTACCAAGCTTCCTGCTTGCTCCCATCTCAGTGTCTTCCAAACAGCTTAAATAAATAGTGGCAAAAACAGAAAAAATAAAAAGGTTAAAGACCCATGCAAATCCTCATTGTCAAATGCTATTGAGATATACATCCTTAGGATGATACATGGACTAGGACCTCTACAGTAGAAAAAAGTCAAGTGGTTTGTAAGAACATTTTCACCATTTGACCTAGTGTCAAGCCCTGTAGAGCATGGGTAGGGAGTCTATGGTCCTCCAGATGTTCTTGGCCTCCCATCACATTTGACCATTGACCATGCTGGCTGGGGCTAATGGAAAGCAACAATATCTGGAGGACTAGAGTTTCTTCATCCTGGTTTACACCTTGCAAAGGTATGGCATCTAACCCTGTACCATGGAATATTCATGGAACACATGTATGTTGCTTATGTCCATCTTCCACGATGGGGGCACCAGTACCTCCTATCATGGCTGTGGAAAGGTCTCAGTAGATATCTCATCAAATATCCACAATGCATGAGAGACTGTTTGCTTTTTCTGCTCAGTTATGTGTTTGCCCTTGCTTGGCCTCTTCTAAATCAAACATGCCAACATTTATTTGGATGCCAGGATTAGATACCTTCCCCCCCCCCTTTGGTTCTGATGGTGGAGAGGTACAAAGAGCTTCTCTCTGTGAGCAAGTGTGGCAGTGGTTGTTGGGAGGTGCCTTTCTTTCCACTGATAAGGGCACAGCCACGCCATTTCCATTAAAACAAACACCCTCCTCTTTCTGCAGTTCTAACAATTGATATTTGCACTTTATAGCACTAACTTAGGTCTTCAAAACAAAAGTGTGGGAATTGAAGCTTCTTTGGGTTCCATGATATGGTCTGTCCATTTTCCTTACTATAATAAGATACAAAGTACTGAACACTCACCATGTGCTCGGAAGGGATGCCTAGTGGCAACTATGTCATAACACAGCATCCGTCTCTCTATTCTAATTAAATTAGCAGTTTAGATGTGTAGACAGTGTGATCGGACCTACACTGTTTGCCAGAATTTGGAGCCAAGAGGGAAAGAGGTGAATTCAAAATGTGTGGCAGGGACTTGTAAGCCATGGGGAAAGGGAACCGAGACAGCAGGAATGCAGGCTGGAAGGGGGCAGCTATTGTGGGCAAGCCTGAGGTGATTCTGGAGAGCAAGCTGCTCAAGCTCCAAAAGGGGCAGGAGTTGGTAAATGGAAGACTTCCCTTGTCTGCTACTAGTTGAGGGAAAACTTTATTAACTTAAGACTGGAAGCAGGACAGCTAATCTCTGAAACTTTGATAACCTTGTATAATGCACCGAAGAATATTGAATATGTGCTAGTTGCAATTCTGAAATAATGCCCCACTAAGTAGAAAAGTACACATTTTCCAATTACTTCAGTCAAATATTATGAGACTATGCAATAACAGAAACATGGTAATGAAAATTTTATTTGTTAAAACACATAGCCCAGAATTGTTTGCAGTCCTTAGTTCAAGTGTTAATTACATTACAAACTATTTAACAGGATTTTTACGATTTTTGAAGTGCATTTTCTGTAAATTACATTTCCTGAGACATGCATAGTATTTTAGACTTATATATGTTGTACACATCAAAACACTGTACATAATCAGTGGTGCTCAGTGGTTCACAAAGTGAAGTACATCAAAAATACATTAACAGTTTAACAGTGATAATATGCCACAGAAAGAAATGTACACACCTTGCATAATCACATTTTTTAAAGCAAGTATTGTTTTAACTAAGGGTGCAAGTAGTTTATGTTTCTAAATTGTAGTGAAACACAAGGGGAAAATAATTATTTTGTTCTTCCTCTGAGTTTACAAACACTTATAGATTACATATTAACAAACTGAATCATAAAGAGGAAGACAATTTTATTTTCTTTTTTATAGGAAGTTAGAAGGTGACACTTTGAATTGCCCTTGGTTATAGTTTTGGAGCCTATAGTTTATTTCAGTAGCTTGTAAGATATATAGGTCTACAAAAGTGTGGACTTCCACTCTACCATAGGAATTCATGGACTTACAAAGTTAAAATAATGTCAACCAACTTAGATTCTTGAGGCTCTCAACTTCAAGCCTTCACAAAAGCTCACTAAAGGATCTGGACAAGATTCAGGTAGTTAAATGAGGCTAGCAGATCCCAAAGATCTGGTTTTAAAAGTTGAACACCATATTATCCAAAGCAGGTATACCTCAGATATTTCCTATGCAGAAATATTTCTACAAATAAATGATGTAATTATTTAGTTATATGCCAATTATTCAATTGTATATACATGCCTTTTTAGCCATGATTGTCCAACGTTTGGCAGTACTAGCATACTGTGGGTAAAGTGTGCAACATCTGAAGCGGCCCTTAGGGGATCTTTTCTGTATAATGTAGAATAGGGCTCATTCACCTTTAGATCCCATTGCTGAGTGTAGTATAATTAAAGGAGTTTTATCAGCAAAAGATACTAAGATATTAGAGTCTGCACTATTTTATAGATTGGAAGAAGCTAGAAAATTCTAATCCTCAGGCTCAAATCATACCTCACATTCGCATACCTATTTCTACCTTTCACGAGTTTGCCAACTCTGTTTTATCAAGCTCCACAAGCATTAATTGCACATATTTAAACTTTTAATAACAGATTGACAATGCATTCAATGCATGTTTATAAAAAGCAAGTCCCACTTTCTTCAATGGGGCTTACTCTCCAGTAGGTATATTTAAAACTGCAGTTTAAGAAATGTGAAGTAATGTCAGCTAGCTGTTACTGGACATAAAGTCCATGTAGAAGAAAATCTGCGGCAGAGTGGGAAAAGATGCAGGGGAGAAGCTTTTTAAAAACTCAAAGCTTAGGGGAAATGTTTTACTTCACATCATCCATTGGTTCCCCAATGAGCTTTCAAAGATGTATATATTGAAATGCATTCAACTAAACTATAAATCCTTTGAAATAAGAAATGTTGCTGTTATACCCCATTGCCTTTGTTTTTTAGGGCACATAAACTGAAGAGTAGCTATAGAAAATGGATTTCAGTGTAAGTGAATGCCACAAAGCAAGTCAATAAAGCAGGCAACTCGGAAGATTAAACTCTGTTGTGACTGTTTTTTGTGCTTTACTTTTTGTACTCAGGTACAGGAACTCAAATACAAAATAAAAGCATGCCACATTTATTGTGAATAATGTATAATGTTAAGTTGAAGTAGGAACTCAGTCTTTTCCCAGGGGCGCATGTATACCATACCCTTTCTGCAAAGGAAGGCGTTTACATGAAAGTATGAACATGTCATTGTGAACATACATGGACCATTTGTAACTGACACGCAACTGTGTGGGCTTTTTACTCAGAAGTGCATTGGATGCCCATTGAAAAATTAAACAATGCTTAACAGCACTAAGGGTCAATATCTAGTAAAATGCATACAGTACTCTAAAAAAGGCACTTATTCTTCATAAAAGCCTCTAACAGTCAAGAAACATTTGCAAACATAACAGCTCATAATTATAGTTCATATTTTTGAAAAAGGCTGGAAAACAGTCAAGCAATTAATGGTGATTCAAATTACATATTAATCTACGAGAGAAACTCCATGTGTGGTGTATCTGTTGCTGGACTGTACCACTGCAGACTGCTAGTTGGAAACTGAATTTTTGAATGTGTCTCCACATAAACACACCACAACCTCCCTGTACATACTAAAACCAGAACTTTCCATGAAATTCTAGTTTTGAATGTGCAAAAGATTTGTTTACAGCAAGCATCTTACCTGCAATATAAAGAGCGACAGTTCTGCAGCAGCTGGATCATACAAGTATGCTCATTGTACTTTTTTAAAAAAATGGGTGGTGCTTTATGTAGAGCAACAATTAAAGAATCATGTCATATGCTTGAAAATTCCCAACTATTGCAGCTCCAGCTATTATTTTAAAAGAAAAATGGTCCAGCATTATCTTGTTTAGCTCGTCTCTCAACCCCACTGCTATAAACTTTCAAAACAAACCCACATATTCATATACCTGTTGCTGAGTTAAAGTGACTTTCATGCACAAAGGAGCATGAACCAAATTTGTTAACATTAAAATTTTATTAAATTGCCTTCTCTTTCATATTTTCAGTATAGCTGTGTACAAAACGCTGTCTAACTTCTCATTCGTGTATTCATACTAATGCTGTGCACATTAAAAGCCTAACAACTATTTATTTACAAGTAAATTAGAGTAATTTCATTTCTCATAAAACAGACCTTGATATTGTATAATTGAAACAACTGTTGAGACACACACTTAATTTGGACAGAAGAGAACGGAATCTGCAAGCTAGGTTGCGATTTGTAAAAACCTGTAGCCCTGCAGCTGAGCCCTTTAAGCTCTAAATCAACCACTCTGGAATTCAGACTTTCCTTCCTCATAGTCACCATGTGACAGTGGCTTACTATGGTATGAATCATGAAGTGAGGTCTGTTCCTTAGTCTGCAGACAGTATTATTATCTTAAAAACCCTGGTGCAGGGTTTTAAAAGATTACTGAAGAAATGAGATTCAAACTTATTTGACTGTACTTGCAACAGTTGTCTGCCTAACTCACTGCAAATCCAAGTGGAACTATACAAGTGACCTGGACCTAAGTATATGAATAAGTCTTGAGTACAAGCTTCCTTTATGTGCTTTCCAAGCCTTGTTGTACTTCTGAGAATAAAAGCTCTCACTTCTCAGTGGTATTCACTATGTAGCCTATGGACCAAATTGTATTATGTAAGGACACCCCTTGCGAGTTACTTCCCATCACATAACCTACATACCCTCTACCCAAATGTCAGATCTCCCTCTTCTGCCCTGCCCCCCCATCCCCAGTTACAGTATCCAAACACTCTATGCACCCCAAGCACACATTTAGCAGCGAAAGCAAGAGTGTCAGACGAAATCTGCATTCAACTCTCCATATTATGTATATATTATGTGAATATAACATTTCAATGAGATGAGGTGAAGAAATCTCATTGCGATTAGAATTGCAAAAGCAAATATAAACTATCTGCTAAGCAGCAGCAGAGATAGAAGAACTATGTCGGGGTGGGGATCCACCCTGCAATACTTCAAAGTTGCCTCCATTCAAAATTTCAAATTTGGAAAGGAAAATAATGGCCACGAAATTATCTAGCTGACTCCAGGACCATTTTGCAGGTGCCCTGAAGCCCTAGGTGGGAAAATAGTGAAGCTATTAGGGTATCCTGGGGAGAAGTGTGCACACTTAAGCCAGCTTTCACTTTAAATGCAATTATTTGAGCAGAGCTATAGACTACAAGTTGCAGCTGTGTATGCAGCTCTACTTCTGTTGCTTTGGATCATAGCCCTTAGCAGAATTGTAATGAAATAAATGGAGACAAAATATTAAAAAGCTTATGTTGTGATTTTCTTTTAAGAAATGCAATATGGTTTTTAAACAAAATTGATTAGATGTCTAAAGTGCCTAAAAAGTAGTAGCAAAACTGGTTTCAAAACATTATTACTCCCAAATTTTAACTGATCATGAGAATTTGAAAGCATTACTTTAAATACACCATAAGCACTATGTGTTTAAGGCAAAGATGGGGCCTTCTAGATTTTGCTGGACAACAATACCACATCAACTTTGGACTGCTGGCCATACCAACTACGGCTGACAGGGGTTGGGGCTGAAAAATATCTAGAAGGCTATAGGTTCCTGAGCCCTTAAGGGCATATCATGATTATAGGAAATCTGAAGGCATCAAGATTGCAATTCCGTGCACGCTTATTCAGCAGTAAGCTCCACTGAACTCAGTGGGATTTACTGCTGAGTAAACAAGGACAGGATTGTGCTGTAAGAAAATCAATTTCAATTAATGAGTTGCCATGCACAGAATTTGGGACAAGTTCCAAGTTACTGTCTTATTTTTGAGCTTGATTTTGTTTCATTTTGTTACTACATGGGACTTCATACAACTAATTTAAATAGTAATTAGTAAGTGCCACGATTAACAAACAACCATCAATTCATCCCCATAGGCAAAGCCAGTGTTAGTAAAGCTCTTTCACTGATGAACACTGAGTTTCACAACAAATTTTAAAAGTTAATATTGACATATGGGAAGCACAATGCACCAAAGTGGATGTGTGTGCCTTAGCTCTAAACTACAGCCTATTTGGGATGGATAAAGTGCAGCTCACAGTATTTCCCATCGTATAAGCTACTCTTATAAACTGGGTAGATGGATGAATGAACAGAACTTAAGTAATTAATCTTCACATTCTAGCTATACCATCAGTGTATGGATACCCATTCATGGCCCTGCAGTGAAGGTCTGCCAAAAAATCAGTTACCATGACCTGAAAGGCAGAGAAGTGCATGTACCAGAAGATTTTAAATTTAATTTTGTGCAAATTGTCACAAAAGTGGCAATAAACAATCCATTTCAGTTTGGCTGGTGTCCTTGGTTCAATCTGCTTTTTTTATTTGTTTGTTTGTTTGTTTATCTATCTATCAAAAAGCCTTGAAATTGTCAGTATTTGCAAAGTGACTAACAATGGGTGTATTTTAGGAGGGAAAAATAAACATCTGGATCTCATCTGCATGAACTCCAAAAACTATTTATCAGTAGTTTAAAAAGGGATGGGCCTTGCAGAACTGGTTTGGATTACACCTCTACAAATTGTTTTGCAGCTTCTCCTTCCTTCCCACTTACTTGGCCTGGCAGCTACAGCAACAACAATGATACAGAGGCCTTCAGTAGGCTTCTCCTACTGAAACTGTAGGATGTTTCCTGGGCACACAATGTCTGTTCAAAGGGCTTGGGCTTCTTGAAATAATTACATTTCTTAGCAAGATGCTAGGAAAGAAGGAAAGCATACAGGAAGCCTTCCTATGTTGCAACCGCCAAATTACATAGTGGACCAAGCTACAGGGGCTTGTGGAGGAAATTGCTTGCGCTTTGTCACACGCCTGGTGATGTTACTGGAAGAAGTAGCTGCAAGCTGGGCTCAGAATTTGGTTCAGAATAAAAACAAATTAAAAGCAGAAAATAATTTGGTTTGTTAAGCTCAATTTCCAATAACACCATAGGGGTGGGCTGGCCCATCCCTGGGCAAAAAAGGGAAGGGCAAATCCTTCACCTGCAGCATAATATAGTTAAAAAAAACAAACAAACCTGCAGAACCAAACTCATAAAATAAGACAATGAATCCAGCTTGTGTGTTTGCTATATTAGCTTTGGATAAGTGTCTAGGGAGCACATTAGAGAGGCACTTTCAATTTGGAGATAATAAGGCACTCACTGAAAATCACAACATCCAGTAGCCCATTAGTGAGAAATGATTCAAAGCACAGGTGCTCTCGTGTTATAGTCCGCTCACCCCAGACTGCAGCTGGCAGTGTGTTTGGAAGAACATAGTCTTTGCTATCCAAAGCTGGGTGTCTCCAATTTCACATGGGATAGATATTAACACCACACTGGGGAAAATACAATTCTTTTAAAATGACATTTTTAAAGCAGCTACAAATGCTCGCAACCAACAATTTATACTATTCTGAATTATTGTTTTCTGAGTCTGTACTCTAAAAAGTTAAATCCTGCTAAACATTCTAAGCACTCAAAAACATTTTTTCTTCTTGGAAAATGATTCCTGTATCTAGGATCTAAAGCAAAGCAAACTGAGTGCTCTGCTCACGTGGAAATGGCAAACAAAATAAGTAAATGTGCCTTTAAAAAACCTAACTGAAACAATTCCTAATTATATGATTATCACAATAATTTTAGTTCACTCATTATTTCTACCAAAATAAGTGCAAAAAAATAAGGAGAACATGTTTATTTTTCTACAAAATATATAATATACATCACGGGCACCTACCACCAATTCCTGTGGTTTGCATTGCAATGAATGGGAGTAGCATAGGAAAATCAGGCAATGTTCTTCTGCAGCTCCAATGCATTTTTTAAAAAGTGATTCTTGTTCTGCAAGGTTCCTTTGCAAGTTCTCTACTTTCCCACTGGAAAAGATGCTTCACGTCCCATATACAAATTAATATTTAAGAAACTGTGTTGTAAAAGGTTTCATGGTTCTTTAAAGGGCCTGACCTAAGGAGCACATTTAAGTGCACCACAGTGGTTCCCACGCGAGTGCTAGGAGTTGTTTTGTTTTTGCACACCTCTTCAGCTTGCACTGGAAGTTGTTTCTGGGGTTTTCTCACTTTGAGGGAATTCTTCAGGAAAGGGGAAAACTCAGAAGTCCAGCTGGGTACCCTAAGCAACTGTTTAAGCTGGAATAAGCTCTGTATCATTCTACTAGAGTTATAAATCAAATATTCTAGACAGTGTACTGGTAATATACAGAACATTAAAAGGGACAGTATTTAGCACTATCAATATATTATAAGAACCCGAGGGGCTAATATTGCTTGCCATTGTTATCATTACTCTAAAAGTGAACATTTTCTCTTCGGAAAGCTATAGCAATAGTGCTGACGATATCCTCACAAATTAAAACGTTCTTGATTTATCAGCAAGACACAGCGATGGGCCCATCGTGGAACTGCCAAGTGGAAATGTACCTCATGTAAGCCACTGCTCTTTTTCTTTGCTGTATTTTTCAGACCACTTACGAGTGAGCTCCAAATAAATATTTGGCTTATGCGGCTGATAGTCAAGGTAAACTGCCTTTCCAGTCCTCTTCGGAATGGCCTTTTCAATCTGAGTTCCTTCATGCCATTCATTGAAAGAGGTGATAGAGATTATTTCAGGGCGTACCAGAAGCGCAGCGCTGAACGCAGTCTCATAGTATTTGCCATTGACGCGGTTCCGTGTGTTGTGGCTGTTCCATGGTCGAATGCTGGTGTCTATATAGCCTGGGCCCACACTTGGAATAAACATCAAGTTCTTCGTGTCACAAAAGGCTTTCAAACTTGGCCAGTTATGATGGCTTGAGCCATAGGAGAAGCCGTTGGTGGCAAAATATGTATAAATTCCATCAAAGCCACTTCTATGGATTTCATGCTTGTGTTTTTCTTCCACAAGAAGGGCAATGAATAAGCTATCATAGGGTGTATTGCGTATACTCTGGGATCCAGAGACAGTAAGCAGATTTGCCCACATTTCAGGGATTGTTATGTAAGAATCGTAGACATAAAACATGGGAAGGGTTCTACCTGTGCTGACTTTATGTCTGTAAAAGGCTGGATGGGCTCCATATCTAGAAAGGAAAGAAAGTAACCAATATAAAGTAAATAGCCTTCATTTTTGCATCACTGGGTGTTAAGCAGTGTTGTTCGCTCTCCCCAAATTTATTTCCATTCAAATGTTGCATCATTGTCATTAAATATAGTAAAGGATGTACACTTGCCAATGTAGTTATGCACAATTAATTTTATTTAAATCAGTCATTTCCACACTATGAAGAAAAAAATATTCTATTGCTCTGCTTCTAATTTCATATTTCATGATACTTCAGCTAGTCAAGGCTAACTAAAGGTCTAGCAAGGCAGAAAGCGTGAAAAATAGCTTTAAGACACAGCAATAAAGATGACAAAATTGGCAGTTGAACCAAATCTCTCTGACTTGAACAGGCAGAGAAAATTCAGGTGATTTGAACAAGAAGCAAAGCTATTTGTGTGGATTAAGAATGTTAATTGATAGTGTGCTGCACAACGAAACAAAATCACATGAAAAACAATGGACAGAGTTACGTCATAACATCAACATTCAAATACTTGAGGAAGTGCTTACTTGTCTATGATATACTTGATGTTGCTGTACATACTGCGATCGTCTCTATCTTTGTATGGCTCAATATGGAAAGTGACCTTAAAAAAAGAAGAAGAAATATTAGATAGGTGTTTTTAAATACCGGTAACTGAATAATCTCAACATAGTGAAGGTCAAATACTTGTATTTATGAAGTTCAGAGGTGAGTGTGTATCACCAGTCAAAACATTACTGTCTATGAACAGAAGGGAGGTATCAGCAGGCTTAGGGGAATACCAAGGTTTGCAGAAGTTATTCTTGAAATCTCCATTTTGAGCCTAAATATTCTGAGTTTGAGCCACAGTTGCAGAAGCAGAAGCTGTAAGGTTTTCTTGCCTTCTCCTCCCAAGTATAGAACCCCCTGAGGATCAGAAGACTGCAGGAAACCATTGAAGGCTGTTTCCATCAAAAGATGGCACAAGTCACCAGTTTAGTACATCTTACCACCCACTCCAAAGGTAGTTCTTCAAAACAGCTGAACCACATATAACACAATTACGCATGACAATGCAATTAGCTGGCACTTACAGAGATACCAGTTGTGATAAAGACACTTTAGACAAACTGTGATAAATATAACTTCCAGTCCTATCACTAGGTTGTGGTATTCATTTGGAAACCAAATGAATTAAGAATAGGCAATTGGAATTTGGTCAAGATTTCTATCCAAGATTATGAAGGAGATAAAATGTACAGCCTGCACAAACCCCTTGGGAACTGTATTTGTTTCAGATGCTGTTTTACTTTAAAGTGCATCATTGAGACAGAAACCTAGCAAGGGCAATGCGAGCAAGAATAAAAACTCCAAGCAATTCACCCCGGGAGAGTTATGAAATTAAACAAGGAGCAAAATGTCCCAAGTGTTAGTGCAACATAGCACTCTATTATAATTCATAATTCATCAGAATAATGTAAAGCAAATAGAAGTGCATGCAAAGTAACTCAAAGATACTCATACACAACAACCACAACAAAAATGTAACTGATTAATATAAATTGCATTTCTAACAGGTGTGGGGAACCTTTGACCCTCCAAATGTTACTATTATTTATTAAATTTCTATACCACCATTCATCTGAAGATCAACAAATAAAAAACCACAAAAATACACACTACAGTAACAAACAAAGCAAACAAACAAAAACAATAACTCTAATCATCCCGGCCAATGGTTGTAATTCAGCAACATCTGGAAGGCTAAAAGTTCCCCACATCTGAGGTAGAAGTACCAACTAAAGAGTTACTTCTGTGGTATTGTAAGCCTAGCAAGAAATATACAGAAAAATGTCTGTACCTCATTTGCCAGGCACTAAAAGCACAATTCTATGCGTGTTTCCAGAAGCACCCAGTGCACAATTGTATGCGATCTGTGCACTGTATTCAGTGGAAGTGACTCACAGGTTAGTGTGCATGGAATGTAGCCTATTAATTCAGTGGCACTTCAGAGTAGACATGTATACACAGCAAGTTGCTGGATGCACAACACTAGGCTGTTTCATAGTTCTATCAATGTAGCACTTCACCAAACCTTAGTTTGGAATTACCAAGTTGTGGTCTGTGAACCACTAGTGACCTGCAAGCTTTGTTATGTGGTCTGTGGAATGTCCATATTAAATATTCATATTTATTTTCCATTTTATTTTATTGCTTCTTTTGCTTCTTATATCCCAACTGTAATATAATACAATAGAAGAAATAAAAGGAGCAATAAAAACACGATTAAAAATCATCCCGCATCCAGCACAGCACATTCCAATTGCTATAACACTCAGGGAAAAAAAAATCATTAAGTGGTGTGTCAAGACCATCAACAAATTTCCAATTGCTTCATTGGTGGGGAGGGAATTTGGGCAGCAGCACCTTAGCTGCAATGAAATTACATGCAATTAACTCAAATCCTTAAACTCCGATAGGACAACTGTGCAGAGAGTCTAACATTAGAACAATCAGTCCATGATATCTATGACTTTGACAAGTCTAAAACTTCAAATATTGTACCTTTAATTTGTACTTATGTGCAATATCCAAAATTGTTGGTACCAGGGCATCAACAGGTTCTCCATTTTCATCACCCATTCCAGGTGGGTACCAAGAAAGGGCCAATACCCCTAAGGAACAAAATACACATTTTACCTATGGTGATGTTTAACCAATTTGTATTGAATGTCTTTTTAAAAAAGCAATTTGGCAAACAAAGCATGTACAACTACTTTGAGATTTCAGTATCAAACATTTCAACACATAAGCCATTAAAATTGAGTTTCTTTAGCTATCTTCCAGTATCTCCAAGTCACCAATTAAATCACTACTAGCTTTATTGTTTGTTTGATTGATTGATTTTTAAGAATGGCTTCTCATCATCAACCTTGGGCAAAAAATAATTCTTACACTGCCAGGTGGTAGTGGTTGGAATGGAACCTTAACACAGAGAGGAAAACAGCCTGTGGGGACAATATGGCTCCTTTTACAGTGGAACCTCGTGTTACGTACTGTCCCCCTTGCAAACGCTGCAGGTTATGAGCTCCGCTAACCCGGAAGTAGATGCTCCCAGTTGTGACCTTTGGCAGCGCGGCGGCAGCGGGAGGCTCCATTACCAAAAGCGCACCTCATGTTACAAGCTGTTTCGGGTTACAAATGGACCTCCGGAACAGATTAAGTTCGTAACCGGAGGTACAACTGTATACAATTCCAACTCATATCTTGGCCAGTAAGGTATGAATCAAGCAACAATCACCTCTGTTTGCATCTGTCTCTAAGGACAGAAAACAAGGGAATGCTGATGGAGAGGAGATGCATAGGTCATGTTTAATTGTTTTGAGAATGAGAGGCAAGGCAAAGCATAGTGTAAAAAAATTGTCTGTTTGCAGGAATAGAGGAAGTGCAACTGTATCTGTTAAACAGCCTTAAAAATTGTGTTTAATGACTTAAGTAAACATCATTAAAAATGTTTGGGGACAGTGGATGTGGTGTTGCCAAGCAGACAGAGGACAGAAGTTGAGCTCTGCAAAAGTACCAGTATTAGCCACTGAATACACGGTTGAAGTGGTTTCATTTTTTCAGCTGCTCTGCCCTTGTGCCTCTATAATCAGGTGGCCTTCCAAGGGAGTGACTGAACAAACCAGGATGCCCAAGTTGGGATGCATTAAGAAACCAGTTAGTGCAAACTGTAGCTGAAAAGCCAGCTTCAAACTGTGCTTATGGGTCCTCCTTTGTCAACTCACAAAATCCATGATTTGTGAGTAAATTTCAGTACAGGTGTACAAGCAAGCCATAGCTTAGCTAAACAGAACAGGCCACAAGTCTAGTAGAAGGGGATAGTCTGTGTAGTTACCTTCCAAGTTGCTGGTTTCAAGATATTTTTACTCAGTCCCTGAGAAAAGACATTTGTGATTCATCCTAATTGTCATACGTCATGGAGAACACAGCTAATAATGGGAAAATTACGTAAGACTTTCTCACAGTTCAGTTTCAGTACACAGAAGGGGGAAAGTGACTTATCACACCAAAGCTCTGAATTCAAAAAGCTTAATGCCATACAGAAAAATAAAATACCATTTACCAATGGAAGCTGAGCTCATTTGCTTCATGTGCTCTTCTATGACAGAAGGGTCTTTGGAGCTGTAAGGTCCAAGTTCAGGATAGAAGCTGGAGCCAATATCCTCCGGAGGACTGTGCCTTCCTTTTGGATAATCACTTGCAATTTTGGGATCCCAATGTGTTAACAATGGGTGGTTCCAGTGAATATATTTTCCATCAAACTGTGGTGTCCCATACCAGCTGTAGTAAAACACATGAAAGTTGTAATTTGGGGAAGGCAGGTGTTCTTCTAGTTTCCTTACAGAAACGGTGGGTTTTTTTAAGTTCATTGTTAAAGGGTGCACATTTTTTGTGTGTGTGAAACTTTCTTCCTTAGCTCCGCTCTGCACGTTGAACTTATTTCTTAAATGTGTTGTCCGTTGCTGAAAATCTGGTAATAGGCCAAGGCCAAATGGATCTCCAAACCCAGCTCTTTCAGGTCTCAAAGTTTTCAAGGCCATCATTATGGAGCATATGAATAAAATAAAGAGCACCAGAATGATGCACGTTCTCCTGCGAAATCTTGCCATGATGTCATTGTAGTTCAAGGCACACGTAGGCGGCTTCTAGCTGCCAATGATTTAAAAAGCATAATGTTAGGGTTTAAAATGTTGCAAACAATTTTTTATAAACTATTTAACATTTGTAAAGCACCCTAAAAATTTCTAAGCACTGTATGGACCTTAAACAGCAGTCCATTCCTGCAGACTCAACATACAAGCGACAAAAACATGAAATAAAAAAAAGGTTAAGACTAGAAAAAGAAAGCAAACTCTTGAGTAGCTGCTCCTTCCTTGGCCAATTGAAAGGGCCTGATTTGGGTCCCCCTTACCATGATGTTCTTTCTTAGTCTCTTGGCCAGGGTAACATTTCTGGCAGGAAACAACATTCTGATAGCTGTTCCTCTGGCCTATGGATGAGTCCACTCTGGCCTCTCCCTTGTCTTGCTTTCTTTATCTGAAGCAAGTGTGCATGCACATGAAAGCTCATACCAAGAACAAACTTAGTTGGTCTCTGAGGTGCTACTGGAAGGAATTTTTTATTTTATTTTGTTTTGCTTTATTTAGGCAGGCCTTTGGCACACAAGCTAGCTTGTAAATATGTTGACATATTTCCCCCCACAGTTTGCCTCTTGCAAACACCCACCACTTAGGTGTGGCTCTCAAAAGGGTTCCTCAGAAGTGAATGCAATCCATGGGGTGAAAAAAAGTTTGCCCATCCCTGGATTACAGCATTACTTCAGTCACCCAATGACATCAGGCATTCTGATATAAGGAAGAATAGCCTTATGTCAGTTTGGTACAGAATTTTGATTTTCACTTAAAATGTAGATACAACAATGAATCTTCATTCAATTTTGCTGTATAATAAACATTCTACAATTGTTACTGGATTTATCTATTTGGCAACAAATAACTCAGGAGTTAACAGTAATTTTTTAACATTACTGTTCTTTTATTGTGTTGCGCAGCGTTTAATTTTGTATTTGTGTTATGATGGTTATGCTTTTAATTTTTGAAAAAAATATGTCCCTTGCTAAAGCTATAACAAATAAACTGAGGTGAAAGAAAAAGAAAAACTGTAGGGTTGAAACTTGATGGATGGAGTGTTGAGATAAGAATGAGAGGGAACAATAAATTCTCTGTGCGGAATAAGAAGCTTCACAAATGTTAGGCAAATGTTCTAAATATTTAGAACACAAATGTTCTAAATATAGTCAATTATCATCCAGGACATGAGATAGCTTGTCACAAAGACACAAGACAAAAGAAGCACAAGACACAAGCAATTTATCACTGGCAAGTCCACCTATTGTCTACCAAAACCCAAGAGAAACCTGGTTAAGCGGGGGGGGGGGGTGTTCTCTACCTGTGTAAATATTCCAAGCTTTCAAGCATAACAGAGGCAAGGAATGAAACTTGATGTGCATGTTCAGTGCACAATTAAACATTTCATGTTCAAACTCTAGCCCCGACACCCATTTTCAGGAAGGTCACAGGACTCCTACACAGTTCCATTACTAGACAATGAGATACTTAAATAAAAGAACACCTTTTCTCCTTAGTGTAATTTCACATTAGAAATACAATTTTTCTCTCCTTTGAGTACCAGTTTCCAATAGTTTAAGTTGTGTTATCATTATTGGAAAATAGGGTTGATCTAGACAAGGTTCAGACATAAAGAGATACTGTTTTAGAAGAAAATCAATGCAATGTGAAGAGTTATCCTCAACATTAATCAAATAGACAATGTTCTACAGTATATTAACATATATTATAGGAGCACAGGAGGTTCTTTCATTGTAAGCCTCAAAATTCTATAGCTTATAAAAATGCCATCTGTTGAGCTAATAACTTGGCTAATGTTGTCTAGGCTGAAGAGGTCTATGAAAGTGCCAAATTTCTAACTGACCTGAAAAGGTTTGCCACAGATAACAGAGTAAGTCGAGAAGTGCTGAAAATTTACACTTTGACCCCTCCACTGCTCTTTAGGAACACAGGAAGTTGCCTTATACTGAGCCAAACCTGCTGGTCTATTCAACTCATTATTGTCTGCACTGACTGACAGGGACTCCCCAGTGTTTCAGTCTCTTTCAGCCCTAACTGGAGATGCCATCAAGGATTGAACATGGGGCCTTTTGCATGCAAGGCACTGAGTTGTGGCCCTCTGCTATTAAGACCACATATTGTATAACTGATTTTAATACAGAGTTTTTACATTTTTGTAATCTGCCCCGATACTTTATTTTGAAGAAATCTAAATAAATAATGATTCTTTTCAATTTTGGTGAAACTTGCTGATCTACTTCATTCAAGCTTCTTGTGGAGCCCTCATTTCCACTGGCTTGGTGAAGTTCTGAAAAGCTACTCAAAAGTTATTAAGATTTCCTCTCTCATTAAAGTCCATGGTAAACAAGTACAGGCACAGGGCTTATGTTCCAGGTCATCACATGCATTGGTGGAGCATGCATAAGCCTGCCCTATTCCACCCTGCCCTATCCCACAGTGAACCCACTTCTACAAACTCCACCCCACACTGAAACTGCCCCCACATATCCTTTGCTTCACACTTAAAGCACCACCACAGAAACAGACACTGAAATCCACACACAACCCCGATACACACCCCAGACTGAACATTCCACCCCCAACACACAGAAGCATGTGCACAGCTTGCCCTATACTTAAACCCACCTCTACCCCCTGCCTACCACCTAGTGTTGTTCTCATACTGGGAGAGAGGCAGGAGCGAAGTGAAAACTGAAGCAACAGCAAGTTAACTTTTGAGGTCTGAGGGAGTCAGTCTGCCAGGCAGCAAGATAACTGAGCAAGAGAGGGCAGGATGGTAAAAGGATACTACCACCCTGTGCAGACTTACTCAGAAGCAAACTTTTCTGAACACAGAGGGTGAAACCTATTCATTTGCTTATGTCTACACAGCTACTAGCTTGTTTGTGTTTTGCTTTTACAGAATCATTCCCCACATTGAAAATACCACAGGGCTACTACAACAATTAACAGTTATGAAACCATTACTTCTCTATTTAGCAGAATCCATTATTTCAATATATTTTCTTTTCATAAACTAAATAATACGGTAATACAGAACCAGCACAATGGGATTGAAAGACCAAGGAAAAGTGGAGGTGCATGGAGGCAAAGTTGCCAGTAAGCACTGTCTGTGACATTGTACAACCTCCTTGCTGATCACAGGGTATATTTCTTAAGGTTTCATCAGCCTTAACTTCAAATATCCTGAGTTTGTGGAGTTTGAATCAACATGAGAAAGCCTTAACTTGTATTTTAAAACTGGCAAATTTTTTGATCATTGAATATATAACACACACTATCATCTGGGCATATAATATTTTGCAAACAAATAATGTATATATAGTTTTGTGCTGAGCTGTATCTTATGAAATTAAAAGTACTGTAAATAGCCATGACAGCCATTCCACACAATATCAGCTACTTTATCAGCTGAAACCTCTTTTTATAATACAGTACTGTATACTGAGAGGCGTTAAGGGTATAGTATATTAGCTGCTCTTCTGCGACATTAGTTATATTACATTGTAACACCCAGTTACATTAGTGTAAGCCCTATTATAACAACTTTTCTTATATCTATTTAATCTAACAAAGTGTTCAAAGTTCTGATAACTGGGGGCAAAGTCACAGGCTGGCATGACATCTGTTAGAAACCGTTAACCCCTTCATCAACCTCTCTGAACGACATGCAAACAGAGCCACTGCACGGGGGAAATGCACCCCGTGGTTTGCTTCTGGACCAAGTGCCAACCCTTGACCACTTCCACTCCAAAATGAGCTCAACGTTCCCAGGTCAGCCTGGGTGCTTACTGCAGCTTGGGAATTGGTGAGAGGCAAGGAATGTTGTTGTTGTTGTTGTTCAGTCGTGTCCGACTCTTCGTGACCCCATGGACCAGAGCACGCCAGGCACGCCTATCTTTCACTGCCTCCCGCAGTTTGGCCGAACTCATGCTACTCGCTTCGGGAACACTGTCCAACCATCTCAAACTCTCAAGGAATAATCCTCTCAAGGAATAACCCCTTTCAAAGCTCAGACCAAATATCTAGAAGAAATGAATTTAATCATTGCGTGTATGTGTGTGTATTTATGTGCACACATAGGCAGGATGCCTGTCTTTCCGACCCTAAGTTTGTTTTATTTTTGGTCCTCGCGACACCCTTGCGAGGGTGGCCTAATTACCACTTCACAGCTGAGATTTGAGCGCGAGCCTCCCCAGCAACGGCTGCGCCCTCAAAGCGCCCGCGAACGTATCCAGGCGCCTTACCTACCCAAGAGGGCAGGTAAGCCCCGCGAGCGCTACTTCACCTGCGCAGCCCCGTCCTGCCCAGAAACGGCTCTCGGCGGGGGAGCCTTCCGCCGACCACCTCGCCTCGGAACCCCCATTGCTCGACTCCCGCCCCCCTCGGAGAGTCACGTGAGGCGCCTCGGGCGCGTGGGCAGCCTCCCCCCCACCCCCCGCAGAGAGGACCCTCCCCCATTTTTGTCGACACCGCCGCTGTCGTTGCCACAGCGCAGAAGAGCGGGCAGAGTGGAAGAAGAAGAAGAAGCAGCCTCCTCCTCCTCTTCCTCCGCAGCCGCCTTCCCTCTCTCCCCGCCTCTGACTTACCGCGACTTCAGAGCCAGGATCCGCAGGGACTGGAAGATCAAGGATCCTGCATTGATACTGGGGGCGGCGAAGAGGTTGAAATGAGAATTGAAAGCGGGGGCCAAAGGCTAACCGGCCTCTTTTTCAGGTCTAGCTCCCCCTAGATGTTGATGAGCTCTCACGCGCCCTCTCCGCCGAGCATGCGTGGTAGCAGAAGGAGAAGCCGCCGCTTGCCCTTAAGCTCGCGGGAAGAGCTACGTAGTAGTAACTATTGCTGTGTTTAACCAAATGCCTCCTCTCTGCGGCGCAGCCTAACTATGCCACCGCACTCCCGCCCCGTCCCTCGAAGGGTGTTGTGCGGCACGGCGCGCATGCGTACTGCGCTCAACCTCCGGTGGAACGTTTGTCGCTTAACAGGGAATCTGCTTTCCTCCCCTATCGAACCTTCCGCGCCCGCTTGCTGTGGGTCTACTACCGCCTGTGCAAGAAGTTAAAGAGCCCAGAGTGGGACTTAACCTCCAGCTTGACATCCCAGTCCTATCCACACAAGAAAATAAAATAAAAGTCCTACTAAGCTCCTTGGCATTTCCCCTTTCGAGCAAGAATGCCGATCCTTGTCATTCTTGCTCATTGCCCCATTGCAATGTCACTTCAGGTTGAAACAAAGTGTTATTAACACTTGCCGCTTCTATGTTGAAGTGGCGAAAGGCATCCATTCAGCAGTTTAAACGGTACAGAGCAACTTCTCCCTTTGCCCTGTAGGGGAGACTACATGGGAGCTGGTGGAGGAGTCCCCCCCCCTCCCCACCTAGAAAGGCCAATGACCCCCTCGTGTCTTCTGGCCCTTGGCTACCTGGGGAGCGGAACTTGTGCAACACAGAGAAGCCTTTGGTTGCTCCTACTTCCCCTTTCTTGCTTTCATTTTCAGGGGACTGCAAAAGGGTGGATTGGGCCCCTGGCACTGCCATGAGGGAAGCCTTTGGCTGCTCAATTGTCCTGACTCCAGGGCCAGTCCTATCATTAGGCAAATGGGGGCGACAGTCTTGAGGGCATCTCCTAAGCTAGCCCGCTTTCCTTGGGCGCTGTGGTGGGCACTGCCTCATTGCTAGTGTGGAAGTGAGAATAAACTTGCTATCTGGTTGGTTTTTGTGAATGGAGCCTGAGGGCTGCCGTGTTGTCCTTCACCTCAGGCAGCAAAATATTACAGGCCATCCCTGCGTCTTTCAGGTTGGTTGTAGCATAGTGGGAAGAGCGACCACATCTCCCAGGCTCAACTGCACTCTCCATTTGGGTGGCACTTTGATGGGAATTTAGCTTGGCAAGCAGCTCTTTCTACAGACAGCCTCCTCTACCGCACCACCTAGAGAGAAAAATAAGAGTTCTACCCAATACTGCCCCATCTGCCTGCTCCCTCACACTATCTCACTGGGAAGTGTGGCGGCAAGGATTAGTTACATCTATAGCATGGGTAGGCAAACTAAGGCTGGGGGGCCGGATCCGGCCCAATCGCCTTCTAAATCCGGCCTGCAGATGGTCCGGGAATCAGCGTGTTTTTACATGAGTAGAATGTGTGCTTTTATTTAAAATGCATCTCTGGGTTATTTGTGGGGCATAGGAATTCATTCACCCACCCCACCCCCAAAAAAATATATAGTCCAGCCCCCCACAAGGTCTGAGGGACAGTGGACTGGTCCTGAAAAAGTTTGGTGACCCCTGATCTATACCATACATTTAAAGCACATGGCTCCCCCCCCCCCGGTCGTATTGAAAAGCTATGAAGGTACTCAATTATCTGAGGTTCCTTTTTCCTAAATAAAGCTCAACCACTTTGGCTGTCCCCCACCCCAAAGAAAATTCCTGGCTACACCCATGCCTGTACTTTTTTAATACTGCTCTTTTGAAGGTGAACGAACGAAGCTGTTTTAATTGTAAAAAGAGAACTATCATAAATGTCTTCAGCAGCTGGCCTGACCAGCATGCCATCTTGCAAGACTTTGATGAGATCTCACAAGGTCTAGTAGGAAATCAGCAGGAAATCAGCACTATCCAGACACCACTTATCTGGTAGAGGTGGGGGCGTAGCAGGAGGCACCCATGAGGGTACTGCCTTGGGGGCTTCTGCTGCCTGAGGCAGCTACTTCACACCACTTCATGGGTAGACTGGAGCCATGTGTATCTCCAAGCCAGGAAAACTGAGATCCATGGGTATATGTTTACATAAGCACATAAACTTTTTGTGATCTACCAAGCTTGCACAAAAGAGCAGTCCAAAATGAAAATAAGTGATGCCTCACTCCAAACTAGGTAAGGAACTGGCTGCCTGTTGCTTCATTTCAGGATGCAGACCTGGCCAGGATGACTTTCCTGTTATAGCTTCTGGGGTTAGTGAGGCATGTGACCCTCACCTGTTCTGAGTCTTCTCAAGCTGAGGAATTACACAACTCATTTCTGAGCTAACGAGCCCCATCTGTGCTGTGGGTCCTTGCCTGCCTTCACTCAGAACTGAGAGCTGTACGTTTTGGTATCCTGAGGTCAGAAGTTGTACGTCCCATTTTGCCAGTTGAGGCAAAACAAGAAGTCCCACCCTGATCTGCCACACCACAACACCATCACCACCAGTGGGACACTCATCACCACTGCCACACCTGCTAGTGGCAGTGCAGCTGTACCATGAACTGCCTCACCTCTGCCCCTAGTGGAGAAGCAGTGCTGGCATTGGTCCCTGAAAGAGCTTGCAAGGTATCTCCCAAATCTCAAAAGATCTTTTGCTCTCCTTGACATCTTGCAAGTTTTTGTGGAGATCTCGCAAGACCTTGCAGGAAGCACACACCTTTAATTTTTTTTTAAAAAAATACAAGTTTCTTAATCTACCAGATTTGCAAAAAAACAGCAGCTGTGTTTGTGTGTGCTGCCTCAAGCCAGGAAAGCTGAGATCTATGGGTATTTGTCTACATGTGCACACACACCTTTTGTGATCTACCATGGTTGCACAAAAGAGCAGTCCCAAAATAAAAATAAGCAATACCTCACTCCCAACTAGGTAAGGATTTGGAGTTGTTCACATGGAAGGCTGTTTGTGGCTTCATGCCCCTCCCTTTCCTCTCCATCTCTTGTACCCATGGGCATAACGAAGGGGGTGGGCTGGGTGGTTGTATCTGAGGATGTCCCCCCCCCAGCAGTAGCTTTTCGCCTGCAATATCCTATTTACTGGGTATTTTACCTGTGATTTTAACTTTGAATTTCTGAAAAAGCCCGCCCCCCCCCCCGAATTCTGAGAACTATAGTTTGCTATGGGCCCTGGGAATTTTAGCTCTGTGAGGGGTTAACTACAGTGCCCAGGATTCTTTGAGGAAAGTCATGGTCTTAAAGTGCCCTGCTTTAACAGTTTAAATTAAGATTTTAAATATTTTATTGTGATTTTTAATGGGCTTATTTTACTGTACATTTTTATTGGTGGGGTTTGATTTAATGTTTTGATGAAATTGTGCATTTTAATCATAGGTGTTTATACTATTTGTAACTGGTTTTATACTGCAAGCCACTTAGAAGCCACCTTGAAAAGCCAGTTAAGCAGTATATAAAATAATAAGTAATAATGCACTGCCACAAGGGGAAATATAGATGAGAAATGAGAGAGACGCCTGCTTCTTCCATGATCAGTACTCTCCACTGCACCACCCATAGAGCAAGCAGAGAGGGCTGGATATTATTTCTCTCTAGGCAGCACTATGAGCTCAATCCTCTCTTCAGTAGTTCCCAGGAAAGATGAGAAGAGAGAGGAGAAGCTACTGCTTTTTCTTGCTTGTAGGAGAATTACAAGGACACACTGGAAAGAATGGGTGTGTCTTAGCTTGGGGGGTCCTCCCAGTTCCCTGCTGCTTCTGATGGGAAGAAAGGATAGGTTGCCCATTAGTAACCAGTCATTACTAATTAATCACCTTTACTTTTCTGTGCACAGCTCTGGTTCGCCAGAAGCGGCTTAGTCATGCTGGCCACATGACCCGGAAGCTGTACGCCCGCTCCCTCGGCCAATAAAGCAAGATGAGCGCTGCAACCCCAGAGTCGTCCGCAACTGGACCTAATGGTCAGGGGTCCCTTTACCTTTACTTATCAAGAACAGTGACTGTTCAGCTACTAGATCCTAGGGCTTGCTGATCAGAAGGTCAGCAGTTCGAATCCCTGTGACGGGGTGAACTCCCGTTGCTCAGTCCCAGGTCCTGCCCACCTAGCAGTTTAAAAGCACATCAAAGTGCAAGTAGATAAATAGGTACTGCTCCGGCAGGAAGGTAAACGGTGTTTCTGTGCGCTGCTCTGGTTCGCCAGAAGCGGCTTTGTCATGCTGGCCACATGACAAAGCTGTATGCCGGCTCCCTCGGCCAGTAATGTGAGATGAGCGCCGCAACCCCAGAGTCGGAAACGACTGGACCTAATGGTCAGGGGTCCGTTCAGGACTGGTGCTAGGGCTTCTTGCGCCCTAGGTGAGACTACTTTCTGGCGCCCCCCGCCAAAGCCTGCTTTAGCGGGAGGTGGGGGTGGTGGAGAGGCAAACAGCAGTTTCTCTGCTGTACGGAGAAGCTGCTGCTCGCCCGTCCTGCCGCCCGCCCCCCGCCCAAGCCTGCTTTAGTGGGAAGTGGGGGGTGGTGGAGAGGCAAGCAGCAGTTTCTCCGCTGTAGCGGAGAAGCTGCTGCTCGCCTGTCCCGCTGTCCGCCAAAGCCTGCTTTAGCGGGAGTTGGGGGGGGTGGAGAGGCAAGCAGCAGTTTCTCCGCTGTAGCGGAGAAGCTGCTGCTCGCCCGTCCCGCCCCCCACCCCCTGCCAAAGCCTGCTTTAGCGGGAGCCGGGGGTAGTGTAGGGGGCAAGCAGCACCTATCCGCTACAGCGGAGAAGCTGCTGCTAGCCCGTCCCATCCCGCCCCGCCCCCCGCCCAAGCCTGGCCAGTGCCCCCTCCATTTTGGCACCCTAGGCAATTGCCTAGTTTGCCTTAATGGACGCGCCGCCCTGGGTCCCTTTACCTTTACCTTTACCTATGCATATCTGCTAAAAGACTGACTGATTGCAAAATGCAGCCTGACCTGTGCCAGCTGCCTGCACTGATCCTGTAAGGGATTATTCAGTAGTAGATGGTGCAATGGGATATGGTGGGTTAGCAGTGCTCACCTGACTTCTTGACAGCTGAGTTTCTGCTGTCTCCCAACAGGGAGAGGTGTGCCCCTGCTGGTGCATTTACACCACACACCTCCCTGCCACCTTGCTCCTCCCCCCCCCCCAGTATACAGCAGTGACTCAGTAGTTGGGTGGTCAGGCAAGAACCACATTGCCACTACCACCACCACATTGTCCACAACTAGGGTAGTGAGCCTTTGTCTATTATCTTTGAGAATACTTAGAGAACAAGCAAAGTCCCTACAGACTGGAGGTGGGCAAATGTTGTCCGCATATTCAAAATGGGGGATAGGAAGACCCAGGTAAATACCAACCAGTGAACTTGACACTGATACCAGGGAACACTGATAACAGGGAATACTGATACAGATAATTCAACAGTCAGTCTGTGATCATTAAGAAAAGGATGCTGTGATTATTAAGACCCAGTATGGGTTTCTCAAAAATAAGTCATGCCAGACCAATCTGGTTTCTTCTCTCTCTCTCTTTGATGGAATTACAAATTTAGGAACATAAATAAAGTTAGGGATTATTTATTTCTGCTGTAACTTACATGAGGAAGAGGCAGATGAAATGCATGGTTCTGGCAAGAAAGAGATCCTGCGCACAAAAAATTAAAGGAAATGACAAAACGTACCTAAACGCAATTAGTGTATATGTGAATTTTAATGACATATCAATTTACTTTTATGGTATTTCAATACTGCATAATCATCATTTTCTAATTGATTATTAACATCAAAGAGAATTAACTGAATGCTGTTTCATCACATTTCCAGAAGCCATCAAACATTTTCAATTACTGTTTCAAGCAATATGCATAAACAATCTTTTGCAAGAAATAAGGCGCACTATTTATTTACCTATTGGATATGGCAACATTAGAATGCAAGTGACAGGAGCAGCCCTGCAGGTATACAAAGCCTCCCTCTGCCAATATATGAAAATCCAAGGGGCATCTCCTGTTTAACTTATCCCCACTTCTGTTGGCCCCAAATCTCCACCCACTAACCCACATTGACACTCTTAAGTTAAACAGACAGTTCTTAACTGTGCTTCTATGTCGCCCAAGTTCTCTAGGCTGCTTATAATAGAGGTTAAATTGTAAAAAGAAGAAGAGAAAGAACGATTCACCAGTCTATTTGCAAAGTACACAGGCAGAGTAAAACAGAGACATTTCTGAAAGGTCATGAAGCTGTAAAATCCAATTTATGTAAATGTTGCTCTGATCAGCCTCTGGTGGCCTCTAAACATAGCATCAAGTGAGTGCCACAGAATGGCATTCATCTGAAGGATACCACAGGCAGCCTCTGGCAGACTGTCTGTGCTCCTGCCAAATGGTCCCCCATCACGAAGACATCCTGCTTTCACAGCCACCCTCAGCTGTCAAACCTATGACCTACCCTCCAGTAAGGAGACACTTACCAGGCTCTGGGTTTGAAGCTACACTGTTTGATAGACCAGCAATGACTCCCCAGGTAACAATATTATTTTAAACTGCTTTTTCTTAGTGATTTTAATTGTATTATTATTAATTGGGGTATAGTGCAAATTAATAAAATAAATACTAAATAATATCTCCTCAGGCTATGAGGTTTGTTATTCTCCTCATATCTGGTAATATTCAAATATATCCCACCAGATAGTTCAGATTCCCCCCCCCCCCAATATACTGTACTGGTAATGAAACACTGCCCTTATCTAAGCCCTTGCAGTGTTTACAGAACTGTTAACATGTGGAAGGCTGTTAATGAGATACTGCACCATATTAAGATATGCAGCCATATGAGAGCACAGATCCATCTAGTACAGTATTGTCTACTGTCAGTAGCACTCTGGAGCAGCCTTTGCCATTTTTGTTTCATTCCAGACATTTTAGACTACAACTCCCATCATGCCCTCCACAGACCTGCTACTTGAGGCCCTTTTTAAAAGAGGAATTCATGCAAACGTTCTTTATGGAAGAATGGGTCCTCTGTTCTTACCTTTCCCACTACTACTGGCCCCAAGATAGGCTTCCCATGGAGTGTTAAATTCTGCTTACTGTGTGGCCTGTATTTCTTAAAGGGTTGCATATAACTAGAGTAGAGTTTTACAAACATTCTGGCATCTAGGGCTGTGCACCTCTGAACATGTGAAGGACTGCAGCTCAGTGGTAGAGCATCTTCCTTGCATGCAGAAGACCTTGGGTTCAATCTTCAGCAACTTGAGATAGGGCTGAGAGCATACACTCCAACATTTCTCTAATGAAAATAGGGACGCCCCATTCCATAATTTACTGGGTTGCCCCAGCCTCTCTGGGCAACTTCCAGCATATATTAAAAACATAATAAAACATTAAACATTAAAGAAACCTTCCCTAAACAGGATTGCCTTCAGATGGCTCAGGGGGCAGATAAACTCCATGAAAACAGGGACATCCTACCAAACCCTCCAGCATTTCTCCAATGAAAATAGGGACATCCTAAGGAAAAGTGGAACATCCAGGGATCAAATCAGAAACCAGGATGGCTTCTCTAAATCAGGTTCATCCCTGGAAAACAGGGAGACTTGGAGGGTCTGTGAGAGGCCTCTGCTAGTCAATCAATATCAATCAATAATTTTGTTATTGTTTATAGCCAATGGCCATCACAATATGCTGCTGCTAGTCATTGTGGACAATGCTAACCTACATATGCACTCAAGATAGGGCAACACTGTGTGTTCCATAATATGCATCTCCCTCCCCCCACCAAGGCTAAAACTGGCTCTAAGGACAGTGTGTCCCACACATACAAAAATCAGATCAGTGTGATCCCAGTGTGCAGTAACACTCTGGTGTGTACACAGCTTTTGACACAGGAGAGCATTCACTCATGGTGTCTGGTATAGCCTTCCCAGAACATTGGCAGAGACTGTAGCCTCTTGCCTGAAACTGAATATAAGCTCCTGTTGAAGTGAATTGTTTGATCCCTGAAATGGATCCAATAACAAGACATGGTGAGCTTCTGCAAATATACCACAGAGTTCAATGTGCAACATTCACGTCTGGAAGATTTCCAGACAAATGCTGTGATTTCTTTGATTGTGATGTTTGCATCCTGAAAGAAGGGCTAAATAATCTGAAGCTTTAATTGCTTTACAGGTCAAGATGGGGATGAGCTCTGCCTAATTATTGTGGCAGCCAAGTCTAGACTATCTGTAAACTCTGCAGCTGATCTATAGCCTATCAAGAACATGAAAGTCTTATTGCACTGGCAAATGATTAGACAACACAGCTTTTATTTCAGCAGTCACTGTCTCTGTTATGTATTGAAGTTCTCACCCTAGGCCACTAGGGGTGTGTGTATATAGTTCATTCTGCTGCAGTTTTCACTCAGGTCCGCACATGCAAATGAGGGATTGAAAGTGACGTTCAGGGATTGGGTAACTACAGAAAGTTGTTACTGTTGCTTTGTAGCTGAGTTCTATATAAGCAGGTTGCTGAGCCCTTCAGCTCACTTCTGTTCCAGCCTGAGAATAAACAAGAGCTATTTGGAAATCACTGTGTTGTCTGCTGTGTCCACCCACAACTTAACAGTCTCCTAACATGGGAAAGAAATTTCACCTTGGGCAGTGTTTCTGCAATAGCAATAATTTGGTCTTTATTGCTAATTTAAATATTAATATACCACTTTTCAGGAGAACCTCACAAAGTGGTTTACCTGCAGATATTAACCAAACAACAGATGTTACTGCATAACAATAGTGAACCCGTTGTCCGCTTGTTGTAAGAATTTCCTCCATAAAGAAGGCTGAACACCGAAGAATTGATGCTTTTGAATTATGGTGCTGGAGGAGACTCTTGAGAGTCCCATGGACTGCAAGAAGATCAAACCTATCCATTCTTAAGGAAATCAGGCCTGAGTGCTCCCTGGAAGGACAAATCCTGAAGCTGAGGCGCCAATACTTTGGCCACCTCATGAGAAGAGAAGACTCCCTGGAAAAGACCCTGATGTTGAGAAATATGGAGGGCACAAGGAGAAGGGGACGACAGAGGACAAGATGGTTGGGCAGTGTTCTCGAAGCTACCAACATGAGTCTGACCAAACTGCTGGAGGCAGTGGAAGACAGGAGTGCCTGGCGTGCTCTTGACCGTGGGGTCACGAAGAGTCAGACACAACTAAACGACTAAACAACAACAAAGGGCTCATTGAATTTTGAGGAGACATACATAATTTACCACAGTCAGCTCATTTAGATCTTGCCTTTCCCATACATGTATCCTGAATACTAACAATTCTATAAAATCGAAATGTAATATAATTTACAGCTGAACCAAGTAATCCAAATACTTTAAGAAATCTATTATACAGAAATGTAAAAGAGAAACTGACATAGACCAGTCCTAAAATTATTATTATTTAAATTGCTGGAGGTCTTCCTAAAAAGGAAGCCCTTGCAAAGCTTCCAAAATTCCTGCGGGTTAGCACTTAGGTAGACCTCTCTAGCTGAGGCATGTATAAATTGTGACCGACCAAGCCTAGCAAAGACCAACAACCATCAGACTTCACATAATGTGAACTAATTGGTTGCCACACTGGTGCATAAAATGTAAGAGGCAACCTGCTGCATCAAATGAAAGGTCCATTTAGGTGGTCCAAAATCTACAAAATAGTATTTATTGTGAGCTCAGTGCATTTCAGAAAAATTGCTTACTCAATAGCATTTTTAGCACCAATTCTGACATACCAGGTACTGACACTACAGTACCAGATGAAGGCAGAAATGTGCCAATCCTGAGGTAAAAACTGGGATGGGGTTCACGGGCCAAACAGAACTGTACACAGAATTCCAAAAACAGCTGCACTGTAAATTAATATAAAAACAATGTGTCAAATTTGTGTTAGGGTTTGGCTAATTTTTGAGGGAGATATGTCAGAGCAAACATACAGTCTTATTTCTTTTTTCACCACCTTATCTCTAAATCCATTTTGAGAAGGTCCTTATTTCCTTCGAACAAAAAGAAAAGCAAGTGTTTCAATTGCTACAGTATTAGAAAACAAACAAGACAGTACTAGGCACTTGTTTTTTGTTTTGTTAATTTAAGACCTAAGGGTTAATTAGCACAGTGTTTCACAGCTTCAGCATTGTATAAATCAGCAAAGTGCTGAAAGAAGTGAGAATCCAGGCTACAGTTTTATATTTGAGTCCATTAGCCTAAAGAATAATGTCAGGACTTTCTTTACTCAAGTCAATGAACTGGAAAATCATTATCAAGCCCCATTATGGTATATCTTTTCTGCTGCAGGGTACTGAAAGTTTTCATGGGGCCATGACTTCATTATACTATTCAATGTTACTTATGTCGTTGTGAAATGCCTATCCTGCATAAATGTGGATTTGAAGTGTTGCGTTTTCTCTCTCCCTTAGGCAGATTATCATCTTGAGTATGTTATTACAGTAATTCATAGGAGATTGAGGGAAATGGAAGGGCTAGAACAAATGTGTGCAAAGGATCTTCAAGATCCTGCACACCTGTGATTTTCCCCACCACCACTTCCAAATGAGGAGGAAAACTACTATTGCCTATTATAGCCTTGCTTCCAACTATGGTAACAATATGACTGTTGGGGGATGGCGTGTAGAAATTTGTCACCAAAAACATTATGGGGAACTAGTGTAGTTTGGACTTAACTGCATGTCATCTTCGTTTGTTGTTTTAGAGTTTGTTTGTTTGTTTGTTTGTTTGTTTGTTTGTTTGTTTTTAACCTCCATCTTCATTCAGTGAAGTTCTCAGTATGGTTTACATGAAACCAGTTCTTCAATGAAACAGCAGCACTCAAAAGCAATGAAGTCACAATACTACGGTACTGTAAGCAGCATTACAACCAAGATATTTTTTTATTTTTTTAAATTGTGTGTCATCTGAAAAGTGCTTCAAAATGGACTAACTGGTGTATGGAAAATGTACATTCATCAGCACACAGAGAAGAAGGCCAATGAAGGGCAAACTGAAATAAAAGGAAAGGAAAGTATATGTGATGACAACTGCTGATGCAATCATAAAACCCACACGCCTATTTTGAAATAGCATTGCACTAAGAATGAATATTTGCCCATTCACGAGGAAATCAGTCTACGAATCAATCTACAACCACACATTTTTACAGTGTGGATCTGTATAAATGCACTGCTGCTAGAATTCAGATCAAACTTTATGAAATGCTGAATCATGCAATGAGAGATGTTCACCTAAGTTCTTAACCCTCTCATGTGCAAAACATACAAGAGAATCTGTAACAACTTTGCCACCTGAAAATCAGGCTGTGAAGTTACAGACGCTGGTTTGAGTCCACCTCAAGCCTTCCTTCTAAGTCATTAATTGTTGTTGTTGTTGTTCAGTCGTTCAGTCATGTCCGACGCTTCATGACCCCATGGACCAGAGCACGCCAGGCACGCCTATCCTTCACTGCCTCTCGCAGTTTGGCCAAACTCATGCTAGTCGCTTCGAGAACACTGTCCATCCATCTCATCCTCTGTCATCCCCTTCTCCTTGTGCCCTCAATCTTTCCCAGCATTAGGGTCTTTTCCAGGGAGTCTTCTCTTCTCACGAGGTGGCCAAAATACTGGAGCCTCAACTTCAGGATCTGTCCTTCCAGTGAGCACCCAGGGCTGATTTCTTTAAGGATGGATAAGTTTGATATTTTTTTTTGCAGTCCATGGTACTCTCAAGAGTCTCCTCCAGCACCATAATTCAAAAGCATCAATTCTTTGGCAATCAGTCTTCTTTATGGTCCAGCTCTCACTTCCATACATTACTACTGGGAAAACCATAGCTTTAACTATACGGACCTTTGTTGGCAAAGTGATGTCTCTGCTTTTTAAGATGCTGTCTAGGTCATTAATTTGTTCTGTACTTTTAGCCAGAGAGCAGGACACTGCAGAGCCGGTTCCATATTTTAATTTATTCATTCATTCATTTTGAAGATTTATATCACACCCTTTGGTGAAATGATTCTTAAGGCAGAAGACTGCAACACTACAAAATCAAACCTCCCACATCCACAAACTCTCTCTAGTTGGAGTGTGCTTCTGTTAATTTCCACAGTCCAAGGCCAATGCACAGTCAGAACAGAGTATTATTGTTGACAGGGTGTGGGTAAGCAGCCTCTGTGCAGCTACTATTCTCTGGATGATAACTGAAGCTAGGCTGGCCTCCCCTTAAGCTCCTTAGAGTCAGTGGGGTGTAAAAGCTAGAGAGTTGAATTTGGAAGTGCTGAGTCATGAAGACCTCTGGTAGCCTTGAGCCAGTCACCCCTTTTCAGTCTAGCCTACCTCACAGTTACTGTATTGATATAAAAGTGGCTACTTATAAATTACATAGAACCATTGCTGAATAGGCGAGACGTGCAAGGAATAAACATATTGTCAGACTAGGGACAGATGAGGCTCCAGTACTAATGCTGTGGACAGCTCCCAAGTGCTGAAATGGTGTTTTTTTTAGCTTTCAATTCCCCAACTCAAATTATTTGAGAGCATTTCTATATATTCTTGATGGTATGTGTGAATGATGATTCTGTCACCAGTTTGGTTCTCTTTGTTTCCCTCTGTTTTCTCCTCAATACTCTCTCCTCTACATTTATTAAAAATTGCATGTATGTGTGTGATGATTTTAAAGGTAAAGGTAAAGGACCCTTGACAGTTAAGTCTGGTCACGAATGACTCTGGGGTTGTGGTGTTCATTTTGCTTTACTGGCTGATGGAGTTGCTGTTTGTCTGCAGACAGTTTTTCCGGTTCATGTGGCCAGCATGACTAAGCCGCTTCTGGTGAAACCAGAGCAGCGCACGGAAACACCGTTTACCTTCCTGCCGGAGCAGTACCTATTTATCTACTTGCACTTTGACTTGCTTTCGAACTGCTAGGTGGGCAGGAGCTGGGACCGAGCTTCTGATCGGCAAGCCCTAGGCTCTGTGGTTTAGACCACAGTGCCACCCGCGTCCCCTGATGATTTTAGGTCTATCCAATTCACAAGGCAATTGTGAAGGTTGAAAAGTTACCAGGCAATTTACTTTATTTATGTTATTTAGTACATTTATACTCCATTCTCCCCAGAAAGTATTCCAAAATAGTGCTACCTCATAATTTTTACAAGAGATTGACTCAAAAATTATCATAAAATTACCAGTCATTTCTGCATCAACAGATGTGTTCGATGATTGTGGGTAGCTTTATTGTTATCCTGTCATGAGGATCTGTACCTTGGATCAATGTTTCTGTGGTACTGGAAAGCACGATTAGTGATTTTCACTGCAGTCTACCAATTTTTTATTTTATTTGATGGAGTGTTGTTTTGAAGACTCTGTTAAATGATGCAAGTTCAAGAGAATCCATTTTAATTATCCTGGATCTGTCTCTTATTCAGACCTCGTGGAAAAGCATAGTTTACATGTACACTTTCTTTCTATTTGTTTGGAGTAGAGAGTGTGTCCTCAGGGGAGGACAAGAAAAGTAACCAGAGAAGGTAGGACCCATGGTACTCTCAGAATTCTAAACACATCCTTGAGCCTCCTCACCCCAATTGGCAACCCTGCTTGGTACAACCCCTAGAAGAGTTGCCTGCAAACCTTGAAATATTAGTTGGCTTTATAATGATTTCAAGATGAAAGATTTTAAAATTAAATTGTATGGTATTCTTGTTACATTTTAATTCATTCATAATTATTTTTTTTTTTAAAAAAACCCTTTGGCCCTTCTTTGTGCATTGATTTTTGCTTTGCTTGTTATGAGATGAGGAATTTCCACTACTGTTGGAACCTCTTTCTGTCTTGCCATAAAATGAAATGTCTTATGGCCCTTTCCTGCACCTTTTAAATGATCATATTCTCTTTTATTTACTGGGGAATTGCCCACTTGTGTCTCTTTCTACACACAGAGGTTTCATAGGCCTTTTACACCAAAAGTATCAGAGTAGACCTTTTTATAAATTTCAGAGGAATTAAATGGATAAATATTATACCTGAAACACAACAGTCTCCTCTTTTGTGTTGGTTACTGCTGCTCTTCAGCTATCTAGCCTCCCTTCTGTTCTTTTTCATTTAACTTTTCATTGATGCATTTTCTTTCTTCACAATAAAACAATTTGTACACAGCAGCCCATCAATCCTCTTCTTTGCTGCAAATCAGCTACTATCCCACCCTGTGCCAACCATAAACACATAAGAGCAGTCAAGCTGATGAATAAAAAGTTGAAAAACAAAGGTGGAAAAGGAAAGGGTATCAGCAAACTGAAGTGGTGCAGTAAACAATCCTGGAATATTCCTAATCATGATATGTTCCCCTTGTCAGCATTTAGATATGATCAAATTATCATTTAGGAAAAAGTCATTAATGATTTGTAGATTTTGCCTTTATGTAAATTGCATTCTTCTGAAGTACTGACTATTCATAACCCATTTATCCTCAACACATTTAAGATTTGGAAGTGTTGGCAACAATGCCTTTTCCTAGCCTACTTGCCACTGTTCCCACTTGGTTATCATCCTCAGGTTGATGATTTATATGTGGCTTGACTCTATCAAGCACGGCTGCCTTTATAGAACAGTAACAGAATATTAGTGGGGGTGGAGTTGGTGTTGGTGGTATGGGAGAGATCGTCAGCTGTAGATCTGGTGATGCTTCCAGACTGTTGCTATTTTGGGGGGTGGGGTTCATTCTCATACCTGCAAGTTAAAGTGGATCTGGTGGTATTGTGCAATAAATGCCTTTAGACATGTTGAACAAAAGAGGCAAAATCTAGGCATTGTATATTGCGCTGCTATTTAATGTTATAAAAAAAATGAAATAAATATATAAAAAAGTTTTAGGACTCTATGAGCAACAGTGCAGTAGCAAGAGATAACAACAATTTCCCTTTGGGATCCATGTCTCTCACTTTCTTTGAACTTCGTCTTTTGCTGATGGCAAAACATAGCTTCCTTCTGCCTCCAAGGGAAGGGGGATGGATGGTAAAGGAAACATATCTTCCTACAGTCCCTAATACGTTTCCTTAATTTGGTCATAATAAGCACTTGGCTCTGGTTAGTTATTTACACCAGGAATATGTATATCACATATACTAGAGAGATAGAAGACTTTAATGGATAGCAGTGAAATATTCCCCCAGTACCGGTAGTTCTTATTCTCAGTCCCATGCACTTCACTTAACTTTGGTGTGTCAGATTCCTCATCTGGTGAATGTAGCAGAGACAAACATTTTGAACACCAGCCTGTACTGTCATCTTCACGGGGAATTCAACAATATGATTCTTTTAATCTAATGGATTAAATTGACTCAATGTATTTCAATCCTCCCTAAATCACAGAAGCTTCTGCATATTTGATTTACACATTAGTACCAGGCAGCTTAATTCTACATATGCATTATTCCATAACCAATCTGCACTAGCTACTAAACTGTATGCACTGGGAATCAGTCACAGTATATTTATGAAATGCGATGTGAGGATGTATTCATTTTTCATGCCTTCTTTTGTCTTAACGATATTACACTGAAAATGAAATGGATGACTCATAAAGGGAACCTACTTTTAATATGGTCATGAATCTTTTAAAGTGTGGAGCCTCTGGGGAGCAGATCAAAATAGATGGAAACTGATCCATTGAAATCTATGTCATGCTTCATGTGGCTGCCCAGCTACACTGTGTTCTACTGATGTAGGCTGTAAAAGTATGTTGGTGGGGGTGAGATGCATACATCTAGAGAAGTAGAGGCCATGTGAAGGTTCAATGCTCCCAAGTGACTATTCAGGCAACTGCTAGAGTCCCAACACTCTAGCAGGGTCCAGCACAGATGCATATTCTGGATCAATGCTGTTGCCCGGCTGAGCTCCAATGCTTGGAGGACCACCACCATTACTGTTGCCCCTGCAGTGTTTCCTGGAGCTCTACCACCATAAATGCTGACCATTCACAGCAAGGTAAGTTTGGGGGAGGGCACTGTGAAATGCTAGGGACAGGCAGCCTACTAGGGTTTCCTCCCAATGAACTTATAATTGGCTCTGTATCTCTGCAGTGTGTTTTCCCTTAATTACCGGTATACTGGTATTCTTGGGCTGCTGACTAACTTCTGAAGGTCTCCCCAAATAAATGTGTTTTTAAAACAAGTCCATACCACTCAATATGCTGTCTAGATGCCCTGGAAGAAGGTGAGAATAGGATGCTGGACTAAATGGGTCTTTGGTCTTTTCAATGTGTGTAAAGGTGAAGGAAGGGTATTAAGATCTCAAGGAAGACTGCTGATTGATGCTGCTGTCCTGATGGTGGCAGGAGGTAGCTTTTAGTAACACCCCAACTGGATTGCACCTATTCTTACTTAGGCAGAATACAGTGGACCCTTTTAGTGGGTATACATTGCTCTGGTACAATGGCATGTTCCTAGTGTTCAATATTGGCATAGAAAACAACCATATAAATTATCTGCATACAATGGTTTTGTTATGGCATCTGTATGGTACGAAGTTGGGCATATTTGTATCAGGGGGAAACGTAACATTATTAAAGTTCTTATAGATTGCAATCCAGTTTGCTGGCTTTAATAAGGAAACTGAAGACGAACCAGGTGATTGCCATGTATCCAATGGCAAGGCTCAATGTTTGTCCTATTTTTCTCATGTTTATTCCAATAAGCACTGTGGAAATCAAGGGGACTTTTATGCCTAGCTCTGTACTGGGTTGTGGGCAAAAGCTGCCAAACTTCACATCAGTAGTGGACATGGGCTTTTTTGTATTAAGTTGTATTAGCAAATGCTGAATATTAAATGTTGCTAATCTTACGGCTCTAAAGGTTTTCAAGAAAAACATGCCAGGTGTTAATGTAGATTAAAATAAGTCTGCTATACATGTGAAATATAAGACAGCACTCACTGCAAGCTGTGCCTTCTGAGTTACATAGAACATGACGAAAATGAAATTGTTAGAGACTAGTTTGATTTGCAACAAGAATGAGATACAAGAAATTCCAGCTATACTTTCTGTATAGCCCTTCTGCATGAACTATAATTTAGCTTGCCTAATCAAAAGAAAGAAGAAAATGGGCACTGATGTAGGGAGCAGCTACAAAAAATGTAAAGTATTCGAAAGTCATGGGACTTTCATCTGTCCACCTGCCTGTCCAATCTTAACACAGTACTCCCGTATTTAGCTATCAAGGTGTGATCCAAAAGGCATTTACTGGATAAACCAATGTGACAGCTCTGCATGCTAAATACTGGTAAGCAGTGGTGGGTTTTTTTAGGGGGTACTCAAGGGTACACAGTAGTGGCACCTCTTTTGCTGTTGTTAAAAAGTGTGACACTTACTGTAACAACTTTATAGTGAGTACCGGCACCTATATTTTTTCTAGAAAAAAGCACTGCCGATAAGCATGAAGCTTGATAAACTTAGCTTCCCCAGTTTTTGTTTTTGTTTTTATAACACATATCCTTATTTAGAGGAATTACAAACTGAGATGTCAGTGCTGGTAAGTCAAGGTGCATAGTCTTACTACCACTCAGCACTGCTACTCCCACCCTCGCTGAAGTTCCCTCTGCCTGCATGCAAGGTGTCTGCAGTTGCACTATATGGGCAGCAGTGCCAAGCAGAGCTCAGTGTGCCAGAATTCTCTGACCCCATCCTATTGACCCACTTTGTGTTGAGGGTGGGACCATGATGGCGTAGGTGAGTCCAGCACTAGAGTGCCTATGTCAAGTTGCCTTGTCAATCACCACCACTGTCATGGGCAGCAGTAAGGAATGGGAGAGACCATGACATTGAAATTAGCACAGAACAATATAAAAGTAAATGCCTTGAGTATAAACAGGGGAGTGATAGTCTTCTGCATTTTCAGAACAATTCTAAGAATGTCTCCTCGGAAGTAAGTTCTGTTGAGTACAACGGGGCTTACTGCCAGGATTGCAGCCTTGATATTCTGCACAAGTCACAGTTTTCTTTCTCTTAGGCACAGAGGTTATGGCTAAATAAATAAAAAAAGAGAGACAGAATCTATTTCCCATTTGTCATTCAACTTCTTCCTGACACAGGAACACTCTTCTTTGGATAGCAAAATCTGTGGAGGTTCATTTTCAGGTCATCACTTTCATGGGGAAAAGATTTTTCCCCACCCATAAATAATGTATGTTTTGATGAAAAAAATGTCATCAGAGTGGGAAACTGTCTGAGCTACTTTAAGTCAGTGTTTTTTGCCTGGCAGCTGTCATTGTACATTTTTCTAAAAAAGCAATGCTGTAAAAATAAAAAAATATGGACAGTAGCCTTTGTGCTATAAACATTAAATAACTTTAATTTGACTGCTCCCCCACATTTTCAGCCATTTTGCTTCCAGTCCTTTAGGAAAAGATGTGGAGATATCTGAAGGTGACATAGATGAAACTTTATCATTAAATCTGGTGAGGCTCAACTGAACAAGAACAGAGCTGATAGTTTGCCTCTCCTAAATGCAATTCCTATTATTATTATTATTATTATTATTATTATTATTATTATTATACAATGTGGTTTACAACCTACATTAAAGCATCACATAAAACAATCCAGAATAAAACACTACTGAAGAAAGTCAAGTCTACGTTCAAAGCAACATAATTAACAGAAAACTAAAATACCATCTTAAAGATTTCAAAATAAAACAATACTAAAGGAAGTCAAATATAAAACACACATTTAAAACAGCATAAATAGCAAGAGAATAAAATATCACCATAAGCATAGAACATACCTACTGCTGTTCCTGCCAATCTTGCTAATGGTGGTTCATGATGGTTGGTGGCTATGGAAGCTCAAGCTCAATGACCTGGGTTTGCACTAAGAGGCATCCAAGATGGTCTCTGGTCTCTTCACCACTCTCAGCTTTTGTAGCTGGAATCAATCAGGGCTCTACCCTCCCAGGCCAGGTGGGAATAGGCCTGCATGACAGGGAACAGGTCTTTCGGGTCTCCTGTAATGCAACTGACTCTTCTTCCTTGGTACAGACTAGGCATAGCCAACCTGGTTCCCTATGAGATGTTATCAGTCATCAGTTCCCATCAGGCCCAGCCAGTATGACCAATGGTCAAGGATGATGGGAGTTGTAGTTCAGCTACATCTGGATGGTACCACATTGGCTACCCCTCACAAAGACAGTGTAGTTTGGATGAATCTAAGGCTAGGAAGCCCTGAACCTTCTTACAGCCATTTTGGTTATATTTTAGCTGTAAACCTTCCAACTGTCAATTTTCTTAACCATCTTTAGTCCCATGCAGGCATTCTGCTCACATGCAAAACTTTTAAAAGGATGGATGGATGGATGGATGGATAAATAAATAAATAAATAAATAAATAAATAAATAATGATATATCATTCCACTCACTTTTAAAAAGCTGTTTGGATTAGATCTCTTTAAGAAAGTGACAACCCTAAAATAAATGTAAGTTAAAATATACATTTCTCTTAGCTTCTTTGGCAGGGTATCCCATATTAGTAGCATATGCAATGTTTGAGGCTGCCCCATGAAAGGAGCTGCTGCTCTTGCTAAGCTACAGAGATGTCATCATTATTTAGTCAGCTTAAAGTGCTGTAAAGCTGTGGAATAGCGAGGAATAATTCTTGACCAGCAAAGTCTCTTTCCCTCAGGGATCTGCTGGGGAGAAAATGAGAATTCAGCAGGATCTGAAAACGAACAGATTTCAAAGCAACCCAGTGGCTTTTAATAGTACGCAGTGTAAATGGGCCTTGCTGCTGAACAAGATGGATGAAAACAGCTTCAAATGGCTGATCGTTAAAGCAGGAAAACTCATCTTACTTCAGCTCAGAAATTGCTGGGGAAGTGTACAATCCTATTAATGTTCTCTCACCTATCACAAAGGGAGAAGGAGAGAAACACTTTTTTTTTTAAGCCATTGACTTCTTTTGTATGCGAGGATGAAAGGAGAAAGCCCTTACTAGAAATTCAGCGTTTGTACAAAATGTGCCTATTCTACTCAATGTGACCTATGTATGCATTTTATTTAATACATCAGGTGCATACAATGACTTAGGCCAGCCAGTTCACTTTGTGCTTCATGTATTCAATAGTCACCATTGCTTAGAAGTATTGGTCTGAACCACAGGAAGGCATCATCTGAGGAGGAGGCACGGGACACTGTGAAAAGCCCTAGCATAGTGGGGCTTCTGATGAGCCACCGTGCTTTCAAGTCCCAAGGGCATATTACTGCCCCGGCTTCCCGCTGACAACCTCATACTCCCACCTTAACCAACAAATCCTATTTTCATCTCCCTGAGGATCAGAAACTAAGACAACTGTGGACCCAGTGAGATTTCCAGAGTCTAACTCCTCGGAAGCTTTACTCTCAGGGATCAGCAGAAGAGGAAAAGGTTTATTTGGGAGTTTGGAGAAGCCATAAAGCAGAGCTGAGGAACCTTTGCCCCTTCAGATACTGCTGAACTACAACTCCCATAAACTCCAGCAGGCATGGCCAATAGCGAGAGATGATGGGGGTTGTAGTTTAGCAATATCCAAAAGTACAAAGTTTCTTCACACCTGTCATAGAGGGACCAAGTGTACATTGTCACCCAGTAAGTGAACAGAAAGAAGAGATCCTGGCTGTGGAGGTATAATCACCTGTTAGGGCCTGTGATGGGAAGTCAGCTCTCTTTCGGGCATCTCTTAAGGACTTCTATCTTGGCACCAGTCCCAAGTGTCAGCTTCTTTGACATATGTGCCTCCCTTGCCTTTGGGGCTGCTCTAACATCTATGCCTGTATTGTGGATTTTGCTATTGGACCAGTTGCATGCTTACTTCTGCATCAACCTAGGCTTGCTTGGCCACCAGGTATGAGGAATAGAGAGAAAGATGGTGACCGTTCAGTTGGAGCTACTACAATAAATGTCTGTTAGAGACTTCACACATTTAGTGGTGGTTCAGTGTTAAATCAATTTCAGTTTCTACTAGAAGATCCAGCTCTGAAGAGAACCAGCATTAGAACAGGAATGGAGACGGGCTTGATATAGATAAGAACTTTGCACTGAAGAGGAATCGTTGAATGCAGAGTTCTCACTGTATGCAATGCCATATAGTTACTGGGGAAAGCAAGTGAGGAGAGTACTGCTCTCCTGCTTGTGGGCTTCCTACAGGCATTAGATTAGCTACTGTTAGATCAGGATGCTGGACTAGGTGGGCCTTTGGCCAGGACTCTTCTTATCTTCTTAATTTAATATTTCACCAAGGGTAGGCAGCGTGTGAAAGAGAGCAGAGTAGATGATTTAGGAGGAGAGGATTGGTTGGCAGTTTTGTTTAGCCATGTCAGGGGCAGCCTGTTTTGTTTCACTACCTGAGGCGAAACTGGAAGGTGCTACCCTGCATGTGTGCTGCCAGCCCCCCCCCCCTCCCCGTCACTCCTGCCAAAGCCATGCTTACTGGGGCTGTGTGGTTGCGGCTTTCTGGATTTCAGTGAGATCTTGCAGGAGCCCTGCACAATCTCACGGGGCTCTTACACATTCTCCCCAGAACCTGAAAGCTGCCGCAGCCACTTTCCCAACAGTGGTGGCTTTGGGGGCACATTTGCAGAGTGGATTCTGCTACCTGAAGTGGCTGCCTCAGTCTGCCTCATGGATGGGCCAGCCCTGAGGTAAGTAAAGCAAGTAGAGAGCTATTTGTGAAAGCCAGGTTCCCAGTCCAAGTGTGTCTGAGGCAAAGAAAGAGAAGGAAAGACAGATAAATGCATGTTGCATACATGAAGCCATGTCAGTGAGCCTACATTTTCAAATAAAGTGCTCGTTCCAAATAGCACTGCATTTTATGACACATAATAAAAAAAAATTCTGTATTCACATTGACAGTTAACAATTTTCTAGTGAACACTACTGCAATGAATGTGGGGTTCATTTATAGAATATTTGAGGCCTGCTAGCATTACTGAAAAAGTTAATAGCACTGCTTCTGTATTATAGATGTGAAATCTGTGATTGAGACAGCAATGCCTGGATTGCTTATGTTGTGATGTTCCTGATATTTATTCACTGATATCAAGGAGGTTTTCAAAAGCATCAGCTGCAAATCAAATTTATAAAAGTTTGACTAAATGACATTTTTTATTTGCTTACTTACTATGAGCCAGATTCAACTACCCAGTTCCATTAGCAGAAGATTCCCACTAATCAGTGGAGAATGCCCTCTCTCTCTAGAGGTTTGGGAGAACACACAGAAAAACACATTGGAGAGGAAAGGGGCAAGCAGAAATGCTTGAACTGACAGAACAATCTCCTTAGTGCTGCCTTGAATTTCCCCCTGTGTTAAGAGAGCTGTTTGATAACAAGCTGTTTGATAACCATTAATATACAACATTAAAAGAATAAAAAATTATAACTTTTTTAAAAAAATAAAACTCTGCCAGTTGATGCAGACAGTACTGAACTAGATCAAGTGAGGACCTTTTTGATTCCACAGTGACTTGGAAGAGGAAAGAATTGCAAAAGGCTCCTGCCCGCCATTTAAGATCGGAGCCCATGCAATTTTCCTGGGAGTGGCAGAGTGGGATAGGGGAGAGCAGTCGGCCCATGCTGCCCCCTACCACAGCCCACCAGCTTGCCAAAGAAGTGCATGAGCTGCTTCAAACAGTGCTTTTGAGAAGTGCTTGAAGGGAGCTCCCATTGTCCAATTTTTGCAGAAACAGCACTGCAGAGGGTGCCTCAAAGTGCTTCTCCAAAGAGCTTTCTTGTATCCTCCCCTACTTGCTTCAAAGAGTACTTTTGAGAGGGGCTTTAAGACAGACATGTGATCATGCACTGTACCAATGTAGTGCTGTATATTATGGTTTGAACTCTGTCATGGTTCGAAACAGCACCCGGGCATTTGATGGCTGAAACATGCTGTTCCTGGCAACCCTCAGATCACTAGTTCAGTAAGTGTTTTTTAAAGGTTTTTTTTTTTTTTAAAAAAAATGTTTTAAAACTGTTTTTAGTTTTTGTTGCTTTTTAGAAAGTTTTATAATTGCTGTGTTGGCTATCCTGTGTGCTTTGGGAGGAAGGGGAAGATATGAATTGACTAATAATAATAATAATAATAATAATAATAATAATAATAATAACAACAACAACAACAACAACAATAATAAATTTCTTATGGTCCTGGTCAGGCAGTAACAAAAGAAAGTTTACTGAGTTGCTGCTGAGTCACTGTATGTAGAAAAATTCTATGTTCTGCTTGATGGGCTACAGGTTTCACAGACCTGGGCTAATAGTTCATAGTGATTTTTTTGTTCTAGCAAAGTACCATATCTATGCTCATGTAGTTACCCATTAACTCAAATTGACTATACTCCCTAGTTTAATCCACTATACTTCCCCTGTTTCCTCTGGCTCATTAATCTCAGTCTCCATTCTACTGCAGAGATAATAGTGCACCATTAAAAGGTAATAGTGTCTAATGTAGACATAGCTCACACGTCTGAAAAATGCACAGAGAGATACAGCTGCTGGCCCCATCACCAGCAATGCTGAGCGGCTGCATAACATTTTGTAAATACCAACGATTCAGCTAGAGCCTCTCAAACTGTAATATGCTATTCTAAGATAATTAGGAAGCAGAGTGAAAGCTAGAAACTTGCTCAAGATGTAAAAGGTTTGGGACAATCTGTTCTTAGCTGTCATGATTCCAACCAAGCACAAATGCCATGCCCCCCAAAAAACATGGGGTATAGATCAGCCTTCCCCAACCAGGTGCCCTCCAGATATTTCAGACCACAGTTCCCATCAGCTGCATTCAACATGGCCAATGATCAAGGCAGATGGTGGTTGTAGTTCAACAACATCAAGAGGCATCAGACTGGGGAGGCCTGACCTGTAGTATGTGCCGTTTGTTTGTAGCATTAATATCTGAAACTACCTCAGCATATGTTTTGGTTCTTGAATGCAACAAGGGTGAGTTATAGTTGGAATACCTGGTTTTTAATTTTGACCTATTCAATTATTTGGACAAATCAAATCAAATCAAATTCCTACTTCTCATAGCCTTATGAATCTACTTAGTTACTTATAAGAATAAGAGATTGACAAAAATGATTAGAAAAGTTAGTTTGGCTAAAAATTGGGATCAAACATGATGCTTGATCTGGAGAAGTTTGACCCATGTCTTCTTCTTTTTTAACAATTCTAGATGTTGCTCAGGATGCTAATACCTCAAGGACTGCCTTTCTCCATAAGAACTGACCAGGATCCTGTGATTGTCCTCTGAGGCTTTTATTCATGTGCCCTCTCCACAGGAGGTCTGGAAGGTAGCAACACAAGAGCAGGTCTTTTCTAAGGTGGCTCCCCACTTGTGGAATGCTCTGGCCAGGAAGGCTTATCTGGCACTATCATTGCATAGCTTTAGATGCTAGGCACGAAACATTCCTTTTCCATCAGGACTTTGGCTTTTAATTATCTATGGCCATTTTGCATGGGTGGGATATTTTAGCCTTTTTTTAAAAAATAAAAAAATTAGATTTTTTAATATTCTTTTTTAAAATGCTGGTTTAAATGTATGTATGTGTTTGGTTTTTTGCTGAAAATATTGTGGATTGCTTTGAGTTGCTATGGCAAAAAGCAACTAATATATTTAATAGATAAACAATAATTGCCCACGGGCAGTGTGTGTTTGCTTTCTTTCCATTAAACAGTGTCCTAGTAATCTGCAGTCCCAATTGCCACCTGAGCATGTTGATCTGAAAAAGCCCAATGGGAGAAGTTACTTCATGACATCTTCCCTTGAGCTTTGATGCATGGGAAACCACAGAGACTGACTACAGAGGTTGCCTCAAGACTGTCAGTGTTTTGCAAGAGGGATTCGGGCCCATACTGGAACTTTCAAGTGCCAAAGTTAAAGTGCTCTGTCGCCCATATGCATCAAATCCACTTTAAAAAGCCCCAGACTTTTTCTGGTTTGGTTAGTGACCAGGAAATGCATTGAAAACTGTGAGGTGAATGAATGGTTCGCTGGGGAAATTTACTGGTACTGCAAGCAAATCAGGATGAATGCTCATACTGTCATATAACTACTCCATAAATAAATCAGAGTGAATATGCAACACAGACTGGCCGGTATAACCACCATGCAAGTCTTGTGCAAGCAAATCAGGATGAATGAATGGTGTTTTGGAGGAGCCATGAGCTAATATCATAGGGTTTTCTGTAAACACCCAGGAAGGCTGTAGATTGCAGAGCACCAGAGACATGATTTGAAGAATGAGCAGAAGGACACCCCCTTAGCCACCTTGAAGAAAAAAAAAACCCTGCGCCCCACCCACGAGAATTTCTCCAAACGTTTATTTCTAATTTGATAATTTTAAAATGCAAATTTATTTTCTCATCAGTTGGTGGAGAACATTTTTTTAAGGGAGACTTTTTTTGGCACAGCATTAATCCAAGCCTGTAAGACTAAAGTAGCCTGGTGGTGTTGAGCAGTACTTCTTATTCTTCTGCTCCCTCGTCTCTATGTTAATAATTCTTTTTACTGCTTCAGCTTGTGCTAAAACTCAATCTCTGAGACCACGCCAGAGCTATTTTAAAAATAATAATGTGTCACTAACCTCTTAATAACTTGATACCTCTGAAATATAAGATGGTGCCTCTTAAACTAGCTAAGAAGCAAAATATTGGAGAAAACATCATTAGAATGTGATTGCTTCACTGCACATCCGTCTACATCAGAAGGTTGTTTTTTTGTTTTTTTGTTTTTTGCTTTTAACAATGTGCAAGGACAGAGCAAACCTTAATAATCAGCTCTCCAAGTAATTGAATAGCCTGGAGCTTCAGTTAATAGGTGTCTGTCAATTTCATTTCTGTTTTTCATTCACCCCCATATTTTATTCCAAAGGATGGCATAACCTGTACAGTAATAATAATAATAATAAAAAGTTGCTTCTTTTAAACTCAGGCACGTACTTTTTAGTCAGGCAAGCTCTTCAGGCTAGCAAGTTTGCAGTTCAAATGCGTAATTTTGTGAAATAGGGTCCTCCATTAAAGAGGGCACGTGTTGTGGTGCGGCCTGGCCACCTGACCCAGTGTTGTGGGTGGGTAATCTTGGAACAGCCACAATCCCTGATAGGTGGGTCCCGCGTTGTTTGGGTGCAATCTGGCCAATGGGGTGCCTTCAAGAAGCAGCAACGCAGGACCTATATAAACCCATGCGAGGCTTACGAGCTTCCTCTTTGGGGCTTTCGCATCAGATTGGATCGCGGATCACTGCTGCTCTGAGAGACTTCGATCGATCTTTGGTGATCACTTCCCCCTTTTACTCTCAATCTTCCCTTTAGTTTTCTCATAATTGTCCTCTTTTCCTTAATCCATCCCTACCCCCTGTTCATAGAGAGTTTGCTTTGGGGCTTGTCCCCCCCTCCCGGGGCTTGCGGGCCTTGGCGGATAGACCCTTCACACACACCCCCCACACTTTTCCTCCCGGGTTGCGGGGAGGCGGATTTTAATCCCTTTGGGAACCGTTTTCCAGCGGTCGTCATTTCCACCTTGACCTTGACTCACCGGGTCTCAGTGCCTTCGGCCCCGCCAGTCTTGCTTTCTTTTAAGCTGGTGGGGTGGGTTGGTGCCAGGGCTCCATTGGGATCGGGTGGAGGGTGGGGCAGAAAGCTGCGTCAGTGAGCCTGGTTCTTGTTGTCCCAGTGCGCTTCGGCTTCGGCCGGTCTGGGCTGCGTACTTGGGTGGGAACCACCATTTTGGGTTCATAGATGCCTTCTTTTTCGGCACCATTTTGTGCGCCATTTTGTTTTGGCACGAACGCCAACTTCCGTTGGGCGCCATTTTGAGTTGGTCTGAGTGCCATTTTCTTTGCACGGTAATTAAGTTTTGATATGTTTTGAGGCCTTTTCACCATGCCGGTTAAGTGCATTGTGCTCCTGGGTCAGCAGGAGAGGAGAGTTATGAGGGGTGCATCTCAGCCCTCGCGCTCCCCTTCACTGCCAGCTATCCCTCAAAACACTTTAGACCATATGTCTGCATTATTGGCTAGAGTAGGCATGGATCCAGCGGCTGTGGGCAGGATAAATGCCGAATTGGATAGCCTGGTGCGGTGGTTTCCAGAGCAGCTGGCTTCCCAGCCAGGTCCTTTGGCCTCTCCGACGTCTTACGAGGTCCAAGCCCCCTTGGATGCCAGTGAAGCTAGTGATATGGTGGATCAATCGGGGGTGCTGTTTTCTCAGTTGCAACAGCAGCAGCCTGCTGTATCAGTTCCCGTTAGCCCCGGCATTGGGGGGAGCAGTGTGGAGAGCTCTGGGGAGGCTTCTCGATGGGAAGCGTCGTCCTCCCAATCGGCCCTGCATCCATATCCTCATCCACCCTCTGGTGTTACAAAAAGGCCTGGATGGACTTTTTGGCCTTCAGGGTCCAGGGCCCTGGAGTGCACGAGGCCCTTTGCCCAAATACACAAGAGGTGTTGCAATATTTAGCACACCTGCGTCTCCTGGGGCGGGCCGTGAAGTCTATTTGAATCCAATCGTCAGCCATTTCCTTCTTTTGCAAGTCCCTTTATTCAAGGGACCCCTGCTCCAAATTTGTAGTGTGAAAAGCATTGGAAGGCTGGGTTAGGCTGCAACCACTGAAAGCCCCAGCCAGAAAACCAATTACTTTTGATATGCTTTGCACTATGCTTATTAAATTGAGGCAGATTTGATGGTCTACCTATGAGGCGAGACTCTTTTTGGCAGCATTCTCCTTAACTTTCTTTGGTGCACTGCGTGTGGGAGAGGTTGTGCTTGAGGTGTCACAGGGTGGAGTTTCCAGGGATTTACTCCTGCAGGATATCCAATTGGCTAATTCTGAGGTGTTGTTAACCATACACAATTTGAAAACGGATCAGTTGGGCAGAGGCGCCTTGATGAGGCTGCCAGCAACTGGTGAACCTGGCCCTTGCCCGGTTAAGGATGTCTAGAAATATTTGTCCCTTCGCCCTCCTGGGGATGGCCCTCTCCTCATTCACAAGGACGGCACGCCTCTGAAGAGGCATCAGTTTACTGCGGTAATGTGTATGGCAGTAGCAGCATGTGGCCGGCAAGCCACTGAATTTGCACCTCATTCCTTCCGCATTGGGGCAGCTACCACCGCTGTGCATCTGGGCCTGTCGGTAGACAGGATCAAGGACTTGGGCCGTTGGAAATCCGAGGCTTACAAAGGGTACGTCCAGAAATGGCACTGAGGTACTGTCAGTAATTGTGTTTTGTTCATTTATAGGTCTGCCTCCTTTGCACATCTGGATAGTCGGGCACAGCATTGTCCACTGGGCCAGTAGGAGGGTGGCAGAGTCTGGAATTGGACCATAGCTTGGGCTTCCTGGGCACGTGCGGCTGTCCTGGATTTCCAGACGCGGTATGTGTTGGGCGGAGCTTCTCCCAATGATCCGGAGCAGGCTGTCTATTGCAAACATGCCTGCTGCAATGGTGCTCTGCTGGGCGAGAACGACCTGCCAGAAGCACCCGGCCTGAGCCTGCGGACCCGCATGCAGGAGGACTTGGAAGAGTTGGCGGCAACTATTCCTGGACTCAAAATATTTTGGTCACAACCCTTGCAGAGGTGCGCATGGAGAGGGAGTTGTGGCCCAACTACCACAGAAAGGGCCAGGAAACGCATCCAGAGCGTGGTGGCCAGAAAGGTCTTGTCTATGGGGGGAGCACTCATTTGCCACCCAGGCGTCACCTATCGCAATGCATCCATTTACAGGCCTGATGGTGTTCACCTGTCTGTATTTGGGAATGATTTGTGGCTGACCTCCATGTCAGCGGGGTTGAGGGATTGGTTACAAGGGTGAGTGGTTGGCGGCAAGTGCTTACGCTCTTGGTGGCGAATAGGCTCCGGTTCAGGTGATAGGCATGGCATGGGACGTGGCCATGCCTATGCAATGACAGGATATTCCAGTAAAGGAATCCAGGGACTCACTGGTTTGGCATTCCCCTGAAGGGGTTTGGCCCACACCCGAGTCCAGGGGACATCAGCGCGGCTGTTTGGTGTTCCCTCCATCAGCTGTCCCTGGTGTTCATCCATGGCTGTCCTACGAATGTGGCTCTGGGACAGCGCTGCCTGCATGTGTGCAGGGAGATAGTCGAACCAGAACCTATGCAACCACTCACTTGGTTGTAATCAATAAAGTAATTCATAGAAAGTGGATGACTTTACACGGTTTACAAAAGACACCATTTCCCCAACAGCAGCGTTTCAGCACAGAGGCTCTACGGGATTGAAAAATGGATTAGATGCTGAAATAGAAATAAACAGGATATGGAAATAATGGTTCCCTCACTTATAAACTGCACAATGCATGAAAGCCATGTGCCGAGGCTAGCTAGCTGCTGAGTCTGTAAAGAGGGTTTGGAAGTAAGCAATGCAATTTTTTAAAAAGTAGGCCATGAGAATTTCAAACTTATTTCATAAATAGGCTCATCAGCAGCCACACATTTCTTGGAAGTAAATCTCTCATAGATTCTTCTGACAGCATCATTTCAAGCACTAGTTAGCAGCCTGGCAGCAGTTCTATTTTAATCTCCAATTCTCTGGTATTCATGACTTGACCATAAAACCCCCTGCTGTGATAAGGAGCTAGCCTTACAGCAAATTAACTGTGGGACTGTTGGTGAGGCTGGGAGGATTTGATGCATATATAGCTAAAATTGGAGGAGGTTCAGAAGCAATGAGCTTCTCTGGGTTTGATCCTATGAGATTTTGAACTCCTTCTTAAGATGTTCTTTGATGCCTTAACTTGGCAGGCTTTGGGGAGCCAAGGATATACATGGAGTTATTTCTATTATATTTGTGGGATGCATCAGGTTTTTTAAAGCCTTTTAAAGGGATGTTATCATCCCAGACCTAAGAGGGAGGTTTACAAATGAATTTAACAAATGGGCCATTTATATGTAAAACCACAAGCAAAACTATCAAGATGCTATGTACTGCTGTGTGTTTAGAGGATGAAGCAGAAATAAGTATTCTGTGCTGTTTGCATCTGCTGAGCTACCCTTCTTGGGCAAGATCTGCCTGCATTTTCATAATTAATATTCGTAATTAATTTGCAAAGTACCTGAAATCTTGCACATATTTCCAGTCTTCCAGTGAAGTTTCTGCAGAACATTGACTGCTGCAAGAACTGACCATGCTAGATAAAAGCAAATCGCTTTGTAATGCACTTTGCAAAAGTGCTAACTAATTAGTTTGCAGATGGATTTCACACTGCATAAAGAGCTTTGCAAAGTGCCGATTATTTCACACATTATTTTGTGTGTTGCCTTGGGACAACACACAAAATGAACACAATGGCAACAACAGAAATAATGGACACAATGGTCTGGACACAATGGACATAGTGGCTACAATGGTGACAATGGCCTGGCCATAATGGAAACAATGGAGACAATGGCATGGTCACAATAGACACAATGGACACAATGGCATGGCCACAATGGAAATAATGGCCTTGCCACAATGAGCTTGCCACAATGGCCTTGAATGGACACAATAGCATGGCTATAATGGACACAATGCCTACAATGGCCTTAATGGCCTGGCCATAATGGACACAATGGAAACAATGAACGCAATGAATGCAACTGCATGGCCACAGTGGGCACAATAGAGACAATGGCCATAATCACCACAATGGAACAAAGGCCTGGCTACAATGGCTACAATGGAAATAATGGCCTGGCTGCAATGGACACAATGGAAACCATGGACACAATTTACACAATCACCTGGCCACAATGGACACAATGGCATGGCCATAAAGGACACAATGGAGACAATGGCCACAATGGATAAAATGGACACAGTGGCTTGCCACAATGCTCAGAATGGACACCATGTAAACCATTGACACAATGGTCATGCCTCAATGGACACATTCAACACAATGGCCCAGAAACAATAGAGACAATGGAGAAAATGACCACAATAGCCTCACCACAGTGGCCACAATGGTCTTGCTACAATGACCACAATGGACACAATGGCCTGGCCACATTGGACACAATGGAAAAAAATGACACAATGGTCTTGCTGCAATTGACACAATGTACACAATGGCCTGGCAGCAACGGCCACAATGGCCTCAGTGGGCCAGCCACAGTGGCCACAATAGCCACAATGTACACAATGCCCTGGACACACAGGGGTGAATGAAGGCATCATGACACCCGGGGTGGGGCGTCGCAAGTGTGGTGTTGCTACGTACTACGAATGCAGCGTATGTAGTGATGCTGCATATGCGCTGCACATAGCTGTTTGCCGGCGCCGGCGCTCCAGCGCCATATGGACGGTGCTGGGATCCTCTGCTTGTGGCTTGAGCTGCGAATGGAGGATCCTCTACATGCGGATGCAGCAGTGATGGAGTGATCCCACCGCTGTCTGTACAGCGCTGGAGCGCCGCCACCGGCAAACCGCTATGTACAGCACATGTGTGGTGTTGTTACATACAGCGCATATGTGCGACGCCACACATGCACTGTACATAGTGGTTTGCCGCCGGCGCTGGGATCCTCTGCTTGTGGCTGCAGCCGCGAATGGAGGATCCTTCACATGTGGCTGCGGAGGCGTGATCCGTAGTGGGGCAAGCCCCTGCCTGGTGCCTTTTTGTCACCTCCCCAGACATGGCACCTGGGGCGAACTGCCCCCCACACCCCCATTGCGATGTCACTGTGGGCACAAAGGACACAATAGACACATTGGCCCTGTCACAATGGCCACAATAGCCACATTGGCCACTTTGGCCACAGTGCCCATTCTGGAAGTTGGGCAATAGGGGCAGAACAGGATTCTCACTGGTGTACCAACCTACCCGCTGCACCAAAGGATTCCGTGCCCAAGTTTCCCAAGCTCCTTCATGTTTTTGGCCCTTTTCTTGTGACTCCAGTTTGAGTGTCGGTTGCTCAGTTTGGGGGCTATGCAGAAGGCAGTATTTATGACACAAAACAGCACACCTCTATGGTACCAGTTTGGATACAATCACACAAGGTTGAATTTGAGGGTGTCCCTATGGCCCCCAGGTTGAGTATCAACTGCTCAGTTTGGGGGGTGGCATAGAAAGCAGGGTTTGTGGCACAAAATGACACAAAACTAGCACAAACCTTTGGCACTTGTTTGGAGCCAATTGGAGAAGGTTGCATTTTGTGGCATTAACCTGTGACCCCAATTTGCTAAGTCAATTACTTGCTTGAGGGGCACCAGCACAAAATGTGGGGTTCACAGCTCAAAACAGAACAGAACTAGCACAAAAAATTGGCATTAGTTGGAGGGGGATCCAAAATTGTGGCTGTCGGAAGGGGGGGTATTGCTTTGTTGTTGTTGTTTTTTTTCATATATTTTTTATTATTTTTATACTAAACTACTACAATAATTTTTAAACAAACATTTTCATACATTTCCAATTTGGCTGTCAAGCCTTGACTTCCATCAGTCCCTTCAAATGGCTTTCTAATTTTTTTACCTTAACATTATACTTCTTTAATCAACCATTGCTTACATTATCCACAAAAGAAATTTCCTTACTTTACTATCCTACTTACAATAATAATTCTACACCTTCACTACAAAACTTCTTGAAACCCCATTAACGTATTCAAATATAAATTGTCTTTTAAATAGTTCGTGAATTTTAACCAGTCCTTGATGAATTTCTGGTCCCGCTGCTCTCGGATTCTTCCCGTTAATTTGTCCATTTCTGCATATTCAGTCATTTTCACTGTCCATTCCTCTTTCGTCGGTAACTCTTCTTGTTTCCATTTTTGTGCTAGAAGAATTCTAGCTGCCGCCGTTGCGTATTGGAAAAGTCTGATATTGTTGTTTTTATTTTAATTAATTAGTTGTGTGTTTACCTTGTATTTTATTCCGTAAACTGTCCTAATATCTTGTCAGGAAGGGTAGTATATATATAAATAAAATCAATTGGAAAATGCAATAATGTCAACAATATGGTGTGTGTGTGTGTGAGAGAGAGGGGGGGGGTTCAGAAGACAGAGCAAAGACACTACCTGGGAAAATAAGGTACCAGATAGGAGCGTACACATTTTAGATCAGATGCCTGTTACATTTATACTGGATTACTTTAAAATGTAAAAACAAAGATGGGCTGCATCTGGTGAAATTTGGGGATGTTTGAGAGGCTATGAATGGTGTTTAAATCTAATCTGATTAGGCAAACTGAAAGATAAAATAAAGCTGAAGAATCTTTCACATACCAGTGCCAGATGTTTTATGAGCTTATAATTGCTCTTAGCACCTGGTGCTGTCAGACAGGTTCCAGATCATGCAGGGTGAACAATTAGAGAGAATCATGAACAGAGAATGCATATGGGGCCCACTCTATTTGTGATGCACAGTAACAGCCCAAGATACCTGCTGCTTCCTGCAGCAGTTCCCTGACCCTATATTAATCAGGAACGTTCTAATCAGGCTCTGAAAATGACTTTGACCAATCTGAATGTAGTAAACTTGTCTCATTCTATATCTCCATACCTGGTTTCTGCAGAATAAGGGGTAGTGCTGAAATGAACTCTATTAACACCTGACCCCAAAATGTCAACACCCCCCCCCCCGAAGTGATGCCAGAGTTTAGTGCTAGTTTAGTGATGTTTTGTGCCAGAAACCCCATTTCTGAGTTTCAGTTACTCAGTTCAGGGGGAAGGGGCGGCAGAATGACACGGCACAAAACAGCACTAAACTAGCGCTAAACTTTGGCATCAGTTTGGGAGGGATCCAAATTTTTGGTGTCACAAGTTAATGGAGCTGCTAAAATGATCATACCAGATTCTTTTGTTAAGTAAAATAGGGTTGTTGAAATCTGTGAACTGTTCCCCTTGTTCTGTAACTTAAAGGCAATATGTTATGAAAGAAATTAAATACGGTAGATGGAAGCAATTTGCCTGTATGGCAAAGGAGGACATGCCTTTCTGCTCTTCTCCCCTAGCTAGAGGTGTTAGCATTTTGGTATGAAAGAACACACAAGACTGGTAGCTATGGAGACACACACATTGTGAGAGAGAAGGCGAGAGCTCTGGAATGTAATGATCATTTGGGACTGGCCACCACACTTAGAAATCTGATGAAGGAGCAGTTGATTTGGGGCATCTGTTGGAGTTAAACTGTATCTTTGCCTATACTCAACCTGTATGTATTTGTCAATAAATTATATGGGTGGCATTTAAGGCTAGTCCTACTCAAAGTAGACTTATTGAAGTTAATGGACATGATTAACAGGTTCATTAATTTCAATAGGTCTACTCTGAGCCAGAGGTATTTGAATATAGCCCTATATTTAAAACATACCCACACCCCACAAGCCTCCTGTGACCATGCCAAGGAAATAGAAGCTGGGCACATACTGCTCAGGGAATTGTGGGGAGCTTAACAATACTTTTCACGACCAGAGATAGTGCAAACTAGATCAACCTTTCTGTTTACAAAGATTTCTTTTAATTATTATTTTGTTCACTGATGCCAATTGGATCAAGATTCCGTGCTTATGTTTTCCTGTTTGTTTTAACTCTAGGCTTCCAAAGAGACTAATTATTCTTGACAAAGGTACAGCTGTTATATAACTAGGCTTTACAGTGGCTTCACGCTTGTCTCTTTGTACCATTACTTAGTTTACATGTTGATTTCTGGCTCGCTCTCAGATTTTGTATCAGGAATTTTTTTATGTCTGCTGTTTTACAATTTTTTATAAGCACTGTAAGCCACCCAGAGTAGTGGCTGGAGAAACCCAGCCAGATTGGTGGGATATATTTATTATTATTATTATTATTATTATTATTATTAGTAGTAGTAGTAGTAAAATCTCATCTTTTGTTTCTTCGAAGAATCAGGAAACAGACAGCCTGGTGCATTATCTCATTATTAACCAGTAAAAAAATGGGTCAACACATTTGGGGGGGGGAAACCCCAGAAAGACCTAACATGCGCCATCTTAACCACTGGAAGAGAACAGAGAAAGAGATAATTTTATATAAATTTCAGCACAGACTTTGTGTATAAGCAGTAATTTAATAATGAGAAGAGTGAGCTTGAAATAACCCTTCCACCCCCACCACCAGCAAGCTGCAAACAGAGCACTAAATATAGTTTTAAGATGAGGGAATATATTTGTGCCTTTTACAATTTCCTTGCCTGTAGCCATGTGCTTGATGCCATTTGTTGTCAATTTCACACTAGGAAGTCATGTGAAACTGTGAACAGAGAGAGCAGGATAGATTAAAACTACACTTTAAGACATTCTTACAAACTGCTGAGCACATGGTGTTTTCACTGAGTTGCAAAATTGACACAACTTGAAGTTTGGAGTCTCACTGAATCCTAGTCATTTTAAGCTTGTCAACTTTTTGGGTGTGTGTGTGTGTGTGTGTGTGTGTGTGAAGTATCATGTTTGTATTAGCATGAGGACATAGAAAGAGATCAGGCCACTAGCTCATCTTGATCAGCATCCTCTTTTCACACTGGCCAACCAGATGCTTGAGGGAAACATGGCCAAGTCCCATCAAAAGTGGTGGAGATGGAAAGAAGACAAGGTCTTGACCAGAGAGGAATGGCAAACCAAGCTGATTGTAATTGCTTGGGTCTCTCCCCCACACACAAGCTGTCTCCAGCAGTTAATTATTTCAGATTTACTAGTCAAATAACAAGCCCTGGGGCGGAGCTCAGCTAATCTTCATCATCCTCAGATACCACAGTTGCTGGAACTCAGCTGAAATATACTCGGAGTCAAGTGTGGATTTCATGTTCTTTATTCAGCTCATAGTAGCAAGGAATGGAAGTTCCCCCAAAACATCTGCTTTATATACATTATTTACACAATGGGCCCCACGTGATTGGCTAATTCCGGGATACTCCTGTATGCCAATCAGGTTGCGGATTCACTTCCACCTGGAGCTGGATTGGGTGGCTCCTGTGGACCAATCAGACTGCTGCATTCTGGTCCTATTGTTCTAGGACCAATCAGACTGCTGCATTTTGGATCCTATTCAACTCAGTACATAACATCAACTCTGCCTCCTTTTCCCCCAACAGGAAAACCCCCACCTTCTCTTTCTATTAGCTTCCTGCTTCTCGTTTAATTTTGTGAGTCTACGAGACCAAAGAGATTGTACTATTTCTCTGTCTTCTTCACTATCTGAGCTTTGCAGCTGTGTTTTGGCTTCCTGTGTCTGTGTGGCTGACTGCTTCTCTCTCCCCCCTCCACTTCCACTACATCTGTCTTGTCTCTGCCTGTCGGAGAGTCTAGTTCCCTGACACTGATACCGAAATGGCAAAACTGATTGGAAAGCTCAGAAACCAAGATGACAAAAACTTTAAGAAGAATGGGAAACAATTACCATTTATTTAAGAGACCATTGTAAGCAGATGAAAACATTGGCAGGATTTTAATAACACTTGTAATGTAAAAATTATTATGGACAATATGGACAGATATAAAATATGAACTACGAAACGATATGCAGTTGAAAACGTTGACAATAAGACCCATGGAGAAGATGGCGGGGGGGGGATCCAGAGATTCAGAGAAATCTCTAATGGGGATATTGATTTGGTATCATTATAACTCTACACTTGTAAAATCAAATAAAAATTATCTTAAAAAAAAGAAAAGAAAGTGGTGGCGATTTTATTTCTTTAGGGAAAAATGAACTGCCTTATACTGCATCAGACTATTAGTCCATCTAGCTCAGTACAGTGGTACCTCGAGTTACAAACGCCTCAGGTTACAAACGATTCAGGTTACAAACTCCACTAACCTGGAAGAGTTACCTCGAATTAAGAACTTTGCCCCAGGATGAGAACGGAAATCATGTGCCAGCGGCACAGCGGCAACATGAGGCCCCATTAGCGAAAGCACGCCTATAGTTAAGAACAGTTTCAGTCTAAGAACGGACCTCCGGAATGAATTAAGTTCGTAACTAGAGGTACCACTGTATTACCTACACTGACTGGCAGCAGCTGTCCAGGGTTTCAGAAAAGGAATCTTTCCCACTCCTATCTGGAGATGCTAGCAGTTGAATCCGGGAGTTTCTGTATGCAAAGGTGATGCTCTGCCACTCGGCTATGGCTCTTCAGCTCGCTTATTGAATTAAGATTTTTTTTTATCAAGACACAGCAAGACAGCCATCAAAAACAGTATTAAAAATAGCACAACATGTACATAAAATAACTACAGTACAGTAGTACTTACACCTTCAGACAATGAAAACCTTGCCCTCTAGTGGCTCTTATCTTACAACAGAATTTAAGAACAGTACTTTGCTTTTTTAGCAAGTCTTTAATTCCCAGTGGAATTTGCTGATAAACCCCTTCAAAAGGGAGGATGAATTTAAAGACCTTTGCACTTAGTTTTCTATTTCAAAGCAAAAGAGATTCTCACTCTTCTTTAAAAATGGCATATTGCATTTTTTAAAGAAATACAAATCCAATAATCTCCCATGACATGCATTTATATAGACAAACTTGTAACGCATCAATTTATAATTTCATTTATTGAACTAGAATGAAATATTCTAATATTGATATACAATGAAAATGCCTACAAAATGTGTTATCAGTAAAACTTTTCTATCTATTGAAAATGCTGAAATAATACTAATTAGGCATCCAGCTGTTGAATTTCCAATGAGGCATTGATACTTTGCTTATCTAAATAAAGCATGTTGTGTGAGATCAATGAATTTGTTTATTCCCCTTAGGACTGTAAATGCACTAGGCCATTTTAAGGGAAACTGGCAGAGCCTCTTTGCTTTGAAATCTTCTATATGTTGTTTATGGTTCTTTGTCTAAAATGAATTCTATGAAAACAGTGACACTCCATGGCCAGTAAGAATAATACCAAATATTGCTTTAATATACAGGATACTTACAAAATTGGTAAGGAAGGACCCTTTAAATCTGCAAAAAGCCAACCCACCCTATTTCTAGTGAAGTACTTATTTCAGGAAAGAGTCACATGTCAACCTTCTTGTTTTTCTACTCTAATGACAGCACATTTCCCCCCTGTACTTCCTAGCCCAGACCGTCCTTTCGCTCTACCAACAGCCCGCTTAGACATGCTCACAAAGGAGGGAACCCCTGGTTTAACTCTTCTGAGCAGAATAAAATTTATTTGCTTGCATCCTTCCCTGCTTCCACCACCTGCTCAACTGTCCCTGTCCCCAAGCAGTAAAGAACTCACTTTGGGGGGTGGGGGTGGGCAGGACCAATGGATGAGAGAGACAGGGTAGCATGTGGCAGAGGACTCCTTCAAATATGGGTGAGCAAACCTGCTCTCCTCCCCTAGTCCTTTGTAAAGTGAAGGCAGTAGTTTAATCCTTTAATGTGTTTTTTAAATTAAAAAAATCAGCATCATGATGCTGGCATGTTCCACTGAGCATAATGGGGATTAGAGCAATTGGAATATCATATAACAGAAAAAGACACAGTTACCATCTCTGTACAAAGAGTTGGAAGAGTGAGAAATCTAGTGATGGAAGTTCCCTGTTGGATGTAGTATGCTTCTGAACACTAGTTGCTGGAAACCACAAGAGGGGAGAATGCTGGTACAGTCAGGTTGTCCTTGAGGGCTTTTCATGGGCATCTGTTTCGCCACAGTGACAACAGGGTTCTGGATTGGCCTGATCCAGCAAGTCTCTTCTTAAGTTGGTAGGTTCTTCTCCCTTCCTACTCATCCTACTTGATCAGGTGATTCCTCTCCCTGGAAGATGGAGAAAAGGAAGCAGACAGTTAAGAGAACTAGGCATTTCATGCATCCATTTTGGGGGAGTGAGCACAAGGCTGGTTGCCCATTTTAACTTGTCACTAGCCCTCTTCAGGTAATACTGGTAAAACAGAGTAGTGGGGATGCACATTGAGCGATATCTCCTGGAGCATCATGTTTCCCCTGTGCCCATCATGTGGTTACAGTGAGCTTCTGGTGGGGAGCCTTGTGTGTCCATGGAAGCCACTTGTGCAACTGAGAACCTTGGAAGATCAGGGTTCTCAATCACATTATGCATGGGATGCATGCATAAATTCACAAGACTTGCAACAACAGATGCTCACTGTAATCACATAAGGGATTGAAGGCTGGCCTAAGCGCAAGTCCCTGCAGTGCTGTTCTAGTCAAGTTCCATTTTCTGGAATGAATGGCTGAAGAAGGCTGGTATGAACATGAGATCTTTCTCTCTCTCTTAGTTGCTGTGGCAACTAAGTAGTTGCATTTGCACCATATGTTACCATTACCTACCTACCCACCCAGTCTTTGTCTTTAGTATTCATGATATATTTTCCATTTGTTGAAAAGAAATTGGAAGTAATTGAAACATTACAAAGATTCTCAATTTCATTAGCACTTGATGAGCTGTCACAGAATCAAGAAATACATAACACAATTGCTACAGATAACAATGCACAAGTTAATAAACCCTTCTAATTTTAACTTATTGAAAATGTCTCTCATCACATTTCCCCACGCTGTTTTTATTTATTTATTTATTTATTTAAAAAAATTATTAAAGGTTTTCATTGTTTACAAGAGTTTTCAGAGCCTAATTAATGTGGCTATTGACATTATAAGGGAACAAGGGAGGCATTCTGGCACCTCTATTTCCATAAAAATAACGCTGTGGAAAATACATTTTTGTTCCCATATGGACCCTGGATATCAAATGCAGAACACTTCCTGAATGATGCCGTGCAGCTCTTAGTTCTGTGTTAGGGCTTAACTGTAGGCAGCTATCCAGGATGACCCAAGCAGCCAGGTACTGGGAACCAGCAGGAACACAAAGAATGGGCTAAGGATGGTTGCAGCTGAGGACAAGATGGGGGTAACAATAAAAGAATAAGCAGAAGCAGACACCAAAGGACAAATAGGAAGGGAGGTGGGATAGGAAGGTAGGCTGGAAATCAGGAATGAAAAGCTAGTGAGAAGTCAAAGCGTATGCCAGGGTATCATGGGAAAGAACTTGCCCCCTCCACTTCTCTCTCTGTATGTGTTTTGTGGGTGTATTCCACAGCATGCCATTGATGCAATAATAGTGTGTTCACTACATTATTGCCATCTGGAAGGGGGACTAACACAAGGCGATGATACCACAGTAATGATGACTGTCTTATCTGTACAAATACACTCCACACATGCAATGAGCAAATGGACACCAGGAAGAGCTGACAGTGGAGAAAGGCAAGGTGGAAAAACACTGAGACTATGTGGAGAATCGGTTGGGAATACACATTTTTTATTTATTTAAAACTTTTTAAGCTTCGCCTTTCCACTAGAATGGCCCTAAATGTAGCTTATCAATCAAGATCAGCATGCTACACAGCTCCCAATTTGCTATACACTGCTGGGACCAGAACTACAAACTTTCAGATAAATGTGCAGCTGCCTTATGTATTGGTCTTTAATGCAGAGACATTGTTGATGTGTCTATTCATGCTTTATACGTGGTGCAGAGTTGCCAGGGATATTTCAGTTTCCTCTGCCGGTTTCTCAAGACATTGTTGTGTTTCTGACTTTTCTCTAAGTTGAACATACGTAGTGTTGAAGTTATAAGTTTAATTGTACACATGCTATATTTCATTGCATTGTGTTTAAATTGTTGTAAAAGAAGCTTTAGGCATAGAGTCAGTATTGTTCCATAGGGTGTGCTGCATCACCTTGTGACCCATCCACTGACTTTGTCACGAGTTGAAAGCACAAGACAATGAAGAGAAGTGTACTTCTCTGTCTTTATATAGGGAAGCAGCCAGAGTTGTGTTCTTTAGGTGGTGTCTCTTTCTGTGTGTGTTACAGCAGAAAATCCCAGGAACGCTTTCTGCTCTTAAAACAGCATGGTCTTACTCTGCAATCAGAAGAAAAGATTTACTGAACTTTAAAAGACTGTAATTCATTGCTAATAAACAACGTATTCTTTTTTGTTGTTTGGTAACACTTACTGATTGCAACTAAATATTTAAAAAACAAGTTCTGCAAGTAAACCTTAAATACTTATTTATTGTGGTGAAGAGAATTTATTTCTACACAAGAGTCAGATCAGAAACTTTCAGTTGGCCCTATCCAGTGCTTTTTCCCCCCTTTAAAAAAATGTTTAGAAGTACTCTCATTTTGACTCAAGAAAACCCCCATTTTATAGTTCAAATCGGGAAAAATAAATACAGTAAATGGACAAAAGTACAAAGACTCACAAAATGTTTAGGGGTATGTATACCCTTATTTACCCCCAGAAAAAAGCACTGCCTATATCTAACACATAGGTGGCAATGGATGGAATCCAATGTAGCTCTAGGGCAAACATTCCATCACTACAAAGATTTCTACTTGCCCAATTAAACATTCTTTCCTTCTCCTCCCCACCATGTGCTCCCCAAACTCTCTGGAGCAGATTTTGAGAGGGTATGGAGCACGCACAGGGAAAGGAGCAGGAGGGAAAGTTCTTTTGCTCAAGCAGAAGTCCTTGTGTTGATAATATAAGCAGAATACTGTCCTATATTACAGCAGCATTAGTGTTGACATAGGGGCTGTGTAGAGATTGATATCTTAGGATCCTCCCCTCCCCAATCACATCAAATTCCACTCTTAAAAGTGTTTAAAAACATGTTGTCTCCTTGTGAAAGAATGTGTGCAAGATGTCTACTATGGCAGGAGAAGGTTGTTGAAGAAATGAGAATGTGCTGGAATGTGGATCTAGGTCTGGCCTTGCCAAACATGTGAGCCACCAGCCCAAATGTGACAAAGTCAAGATTGGAAATGCTTCTGCTTTATACCCAGGAGAGGACAAAACCTTAATTCAAACCTGAAGGGTCCATGTACTGATTTTTGTTTAATAGTTATCACAATATATTATATTAGAGCAGTCAAACAAATCAATCAAGCTATGTTAAAATGCATTCTGTTGTTCAATGATTAATGCTAAATCATGTTTTGAATACTGAATCACCAACTTTATGGCCTTCTAAACTGCAGTTTAAAAATAATTACATTATCTCAGCAAGTGAACCTTCAGGGAATAGAGCAGATGAGACTTGGCATTATTTTGGTTGGTGTTTACCAAATTAGGTTAAGTGTCTCATAGGAAATCAAAAAGTATAAGCTACAAATGTCTGGTTACATATATTACATTAGGCATTTCCAGGCCTTTTCCTCATGTGTAGATTAAATGTGGAGTGGGAAGCAGCAGGACCATGTATACCATTTGGCTGGGTGAGACAGATGTTTCTGGCAGAAGCTTTGAGGTGTTGTGTCATGAAAAGGCAGTTAATTGCTATTTATTTATATTGTATTTTTACTCCTAAGAATAGACCCTGGAGGAGAACATGACCTACATATGCGTTGCTGTTTTTAATCTATCCATGTTTGAACATAGATGACTATTACTTCAATTCTTCCTTCACTGATCACATGCAAAAGCTCTTCTGCCCCAAATTCCACCCACTTATGTCCTAGATTTAAAACATCACCTGTGTGCACCTACTGTCTTTACAATATCAAGCGAATAAAATACTACAGTTGCCCAACTAGTCTGATACTTGGAATCTTGCAGATCTTAAACCTACTGCTTTCTCTCCCCCCCCTTTATCTCTGTCTTTCACAAAACCATTTTTCTTTATTAATAGCAGAAACCCCTGTTCATTCTATACATAGCAGAGTCATATATTCCATCTACTGTTCCAAATCTGATACATGAGATTCTTGGAAATGCAAGTTACTTGCTGCTTAGATATTAAATTTAGGTAGAAATGACTGTGTAGAAGATAGGGTTGGGTCACAACTCTTGACCTAGTCGTGTTGAGGTCCATCTTCAAGGACACTACCCAATATAGGTAGATGCTATATAGGCACATGCTATCTGTACTTGAGAAAAATTGAGGATATGGATAACATGTATGTGGATTCTTGCATACCAGTTCTGATAGTGCATGGAGATCAGGAAAAAGCTAGTAGGTACTTCTCTAACCCCCTTTCCATGTCACAATTACTACCCAAAATGAACATCTGATTGGGTGATTAATGTTGTGTATTAAGTAAGATATTCTGTCAGCCGGGTAGAGTAATGTCATTGGTCAATTTAAAGAGTAAAAGCACAATCCACAGCCTGATTGGGTCCCGCCGGAAAGTTTGAATATTATTGGTTCCCGCTTAAATGTATCTTTTCCCTCTGTACCAGTGTGTCTATAAATAGAGCTTTCCCTACCCCCTATTCCCCAGTCTTGTCCTATCCCTACAATAAAGAGCTGTTCACGAAGAAGTGTCTCTGGACTTATTGCTCCACGAACCCAAGACACAACAATTAACTGTTCTGTATCCTAAACATTCTGGATTATATATGATATTATTAAAAGCATTAGAAAATTGACAGTGTAATTTTAACTATCTTTCTGCTTCAGCTTCTGCTTCTGCTTCTGCTTCTTCATTCTTTCCTCTTCTAAAAAAAGGTTAAAAGGTAAAGGACCCCTGGAAGTTAAGTCCAGTTGCAGACGACTCTGGGGTTGCAGCACTCATCTCGCTTTACAGGCTGAGGGAGCTGGCGTTTATCTGCAGACAGTTTTTCCTGGTCATGTGGCCAACATGACAAAGCCACTTCTGGCGAAACCAGAGCAGCACACTGAAACGCCGTTTCCTTCCCGCCGGAGCAGTACCTAATTATCTACTTGCATTTTTGGTGTGCTTTCGAACTGCTAGGTTGGCAGGAGCTGGGATCGAGCAACGGGAGCTCACCCCATCGCAGGGATTCAAACCGCCAACCTTTTGATCAACAAGCCCAAGAGGCTCAGCGGTTTAGACCACAGCACCACCCACTTCTACTTAGTATTTAACACTAATGGCATGATAAGTCAATTTCTCATTTAAAAAATGAGACACAATCCTTGCCTCTCAATTGATTCACAATAACATAATAAAAGCCCTACTGGATCAAGCCAAAGGCTAATCTACTCCTGCATCCTGTTTCCAACAGTCACCAACCAGGTGCCCCCGAGAAGTCCACAAAACATACCTGAGAGAAATAGCCCTTCCACACTGATATTCCTTGGCAAGTCAGTGTCAAATTTATGTATAGGCTAAGTAGGCTGAAGCCTAGGGCCTCTAAATCTAGGGGGCCTCGCCAGTCCACCCACACCCCAGCGGGCAGTTTCCCCTCTTCCAAAATTGCAAACCCAAGACTTCATGCGAGGGGAGGGCAACTCAGGCCCAGCAAATATGAGGCTCAGGGCTAGCCAGTGGGCCCTAATTTGAAGCAGTGGGGCGCAACTTGAATTTTATTTTGTAGGGCCCCAGTTCACAGCCAAAGTCTGCAAAATCTTATAGATATAAATAAAATCCATCTAGATTGTTCTGGTGTGGGGGGCACTTAGGAGTGGCCTGCGGGGCCCAATTTGGCCAAATTGCTCCAATTGCCTTAAGGTCAGCCCTGATGAGACTGTGCAAGGGTTGGACTGATAAGCCCTGCACCTTCTAGGTCCCCGGTGTCACTATTCAGATTGCAGACTCAAGGACTTGTTATAGAAAGAAAGGGGGACACTTATTGGAAATCAGTTTTGTCACTTCCCCCTCCCAAACCCTGGGACGATTAGCCCAGCCACCTTTCATTCACAATGACATAAGTACTACATTACAGCATGGCCATATACCTGTACGTTCAACCGCTGAAATATACACCCAATATGTAGCAGATAATGAAGAAAGCTTGTAAATTGTATCCCTTCTGGCATCCTGGCCACCTCTATTACACTGGTGTAAACCCTGGAGCACCAGAAGCCCAGAACAGCAGCAAATAAAATCCACTCATACGCCAGCAACTGATAAGACTTGTCAACCAGTTCTTCCAAAGTCTTCCAAAATTATAAAGCTCCAAAATACAGGCCAAAAGAGAACAGGTCTGGGAAAAACGAGGCATACAATGGGCACCACCAGTGAAAAGGCCCTGCTCTGTGTAGCTCCTGCCCTGTCATTTGATAGAGTGCCCACTTGCCCTCCTTTTTGACATGGAATGCTCTCTATTGGAGTCTCCAGGTCCAGTACAAAGACCATAATGAGGGAGAAAAGAGACCTTGAAGTTCCCAACAGCTGTTAAGCAAGCAAGCAAGCAAGCAAGCAAGCAAGCAAGCAAGCACACAGGTCACCTTTGTCACAGTAAGGACGCCTATGTCCTGGCCAGGCCTGCACCCAACCTTGTTTTTGTACAATCTTGTTCGTTCTCAGTAACCAAAATTATATTATCAATATATACAAGCAGAAGAGTTGTTTTCCTTCATTTTCAAGGAATCATACAAAACAAAGTGGCACTAATAAAGAAAAGTTCCAGTGTGGCAACAGAAAGCAAAATGAAAATGCTTTTGCAGTTCATCAAAACTATCCAGCAATATCAAGTTATAGGAAAAGTGGTGCTATTAACAGTAATCCTTCTAGTTGGTTAATTGGTTCAGCAACTTCCATGACATGATTTGTTGTTATTGTTTAGTTGTTTAGTCATGTCCGACTCTTCGTGACCCCATGGACCAGAGCATGCCAGGCACTCCTGTCTTCCACTGCTTCCTGCAGTTTGGTCAGACTCATGTTGGTAGCTTCGAGAACACTGTCCAACCATCTCATCCTCTGTCGCCTCCTTCTCCTTGTGCCCCCCATCTTTCCCAACATCAGGGTCTTTTCCATGGAGTCTTCTCTTCTCATGAGGTGGCCAAAGTACTGGAGCCTCAACTTCAGGATCTGTCCTTCCAGTGAGCACTCAGGGCTGATTTCCTTCAGAATGGATAGGTTTGATATTTTTGCAGTCCATGGGACTCTCATGAGTCTCCTCCAGCACCATAATTCAAAAGCATCAATTCTTCACCCATCAGCCTTCTTTATGGTCCAGCTCTCACTTCCATACATCACTACTGGGAAAACCATAGCTTTAACTATACAGACCTTTGTTGGCAAGGTGATGTCTCTGCTTTTTAAGATGCTGTCTTTTAATTTCGTGACTGCTGTCACCATCTGCAGTGATCATGGATCCCATGACATGATGTGTGATGCTAATTATTTCCCCAAAGAGTTAGATGACAACTAAACAGAGGCAGCTACAGTTGCAAATGGCAACAAAATATCTGTGAAAGGAAGAGGAACAGGTTTGCCCAAGTGTGTTGCAGGTAGAAATACTCTTCGTAATGAAGTGAGAGCAGTAGTTTGACTGCTTTATTGAGAAGGGGATTGTAAGAAAAACACCGGGGCCTAATTTGAATAATAGAGTGCCTGGTATCTGGTGGGCAATCTCATTATTTATTTCCACATTGTGCCTGCAGACCAAATCACCTGTCAGGAGAGTTATGAGATTCAGATGTGGGTCAGATGCCTTGTCAATCCCAGCAGGTATAAAAGAGGGAGACCGCCCTGGCCAGGCCTTCACATATTTTAAAGAATAACATTACAACTTCATTTGGTTTGCACATCATATTAAAAAGCTATGATTAATGTGAATATTCTCATGGCACTCCTTCCACAATCCTGCTGCTGCCATGCTGTGGAGAAAACAAGCTAGAGTCTGGCTTCTTGTGTCATCTGAAGACAAGCTCATGGTTTGTGTCTTCCAAACAAACCATAAGCAACAACCAAGTTTTGTTCTTGGCTTAGGGCTTGTGTCTTGTTTGAAAGGAACAAGTCTGACTTCAGATGATTTGATGAACCAGACTCTGCCTTGTTTCATCCACAGTGTACCAGCAGCAAGAGCACACTGCTCGTTCATGGTATAATGTGACACACAGACTGGGGCACTGAAGAAAAACTTCCTTTTTTCTATCCTTAATCTCTCAGTTCACTGCAAATATCAAACATGTGAAAGAAAGCAGAATCACAGTGAGGTAACTAAAAAGAGCTTATAGCTGAGCAGATCAGTTTTGAAGAAACACTGCATGCTACATTCTGTTGCAGGACATGGGGCGACATTTTCATTTCATCCAGAAGAAACTGTTTTGACATATATAAGAACAAAATTCTGCCCAGAAGCAGGTCTCAGAATGACATAGTTCTCACCCTTAGATTTTCAGACAAAAATGGTTGTTGGCTGTCCATACCCAGAGGCCATTACTCTGTTACTTAGCAACCCTTCTGAATTTCCACCTTTCAGAAATTAACCTCTTCGTAGGTTCCACCTAACCCTAAAAAGACCCCCAAAACAACCATCCAGCATTGTCTTGAACAAATAATTCTCACAGCCAAGAGAATTGATTTGTTAGGGAGGAAAATGGGAAGCTTAACTCATACTATTATTGGTTTCGTCTCCGATTGCCTTTTGCTGGTCCATCCGAAAGAAGTAGGAGCAAGATGATAAAAGGGGAACAACATGTTATTACTAAATATTCATTAAGGCTGAAAACCAGCACACACTTACCTGATTGTAGATCCCACTGAGTGGGGCTTGCTTCTGGGTAGAAGTATATGCACACAAATGCAAGCAATATTTTTAGTCTTATCTCTTTTAAAATCACTATATGTTAGCACAACCTAATTTTCCTGTTCTCTGACCTATTTCCGTAACTACATTTAGTTTAGCTATTTATTTAAGTATGTATTTATTTTGATGAAACCCGAATTACATTATCTAATTATAAAACTATGAGAGCAAAGCAAATGGGTTTTCATAGCTAGCATATTTAAATTGCTATTCTTTACACATGGTGTGGATTGAGTACGTAAACTTTTTAAAAAAACAAATGTATCTCTTTCTACATAGTTTTTAACTGCTGAAGCTTGTATAGTGGCGTGTTCTAAACTTGGATCTAAGGATAATGTAGTGGGAGGTGCATGGATTTCAAATAGATGAGCATACAATTTTGATCACTCATACATAAAACTATCAAACAGCTGTGTTGTAGAATGGGAAGACACATTTAAAAAAATATATCATTTGATGTCCTGTGCTGAGGTTAGTTCCACTGCAATCACAAAAGGATTTCAAGACAATAAGTTTAGGGTTGGCATACTAAATAATCCATTAGTTTTCTTAAATATGGAAAGAACTAATTTGAGAATGAGACCTGTAAATTAAGTTTGATATGAACTTCAGAGATCTATGTATTTCAGAGATTTGTGAATTTACCTGCTGCAGTCATAAATATGTAGATGTTTCCATTTTACTGTTGGTTATATATCCCTGAAGTCTGCTAAGATGTTCCTAACCACTGGTATGCTGTAAGAGATATATAAAATTTAATCATCTAGAATTTTTCTCATGTTGCATAATGACCAACGGACTGGAAGTACAGAAATGTGAAAGTTTTCCCCATTAGTTTTATGAGATTTGCATCTGTCAAAATAATTTGCTGTGGTTCTAATGCAGTTGCAAACATATTGAGTCCTCTCATGGTATGGAAACAGAGGGTAAATAATTTCTAATATTTTGTTATAATAACATTTCTCTATAACAGCTTTGTGGAGATTTATGTGGATTTGTTTTCTTGAGTTTAGCCATAGAATAATTAGGATTAGTTTTGGATGAAAAATCAAGGAGAGAAATGCAATTTAATTTAAGAATGTTATGTCAGCTGGCAGCTCCACATAGAAAAGAGCTGTCATTTTAAATACAAGGAAATGTAGGCCACAATCCCCAGCTCACTTAGTGCAGAGTTGGTTGGCTGGTTGGTTGGCACCCGCCTGCCTCAGGAGACAATGGAGTGCAAAATATTCCTAGATTATTCCAAACTCAAGATGCTTAGGAACTGCTTCCTTGGGAAAGTTTGATTCTAGTTAGACTTATATCAGTGAATATGGAGAGAAGTTGTACAGTGGTACCTCGGGTTAAGAACTTAATTCGTTCCGGAGGCCCATTCTTAACCTGAAACTGTTCTTAACCTGAGGTACCATTTTAGCTAATGGGGGTCTCCTGCCGCCGCCCCGCCGCAGCACGATTTCTGTTCTCATCCTGAAGCAAAGTTCTTAACCCAAGGTACTACTTCCGGGTTAGCGGAGTCTGTAACCTGAAGTGTCTGTAACCCAAGGTACCACTGTACTAGTATGAAGAACAACCATTTTACAGCTTCTGCCTCTTTTACATGCCCAAGTCAAAGTGGAACCTGACTTTCACACTGTTGCTTACCGGATATGGATGAAAACAGTTTATAATATATAACCTTGTCTATACCCTTGTAAAAGGAATGCTACAAAGCTGGTCTTTGGGTTTTTATGAAACATGTCCTATGGATAAAAATAATCCAGGTCTTCTCTCTACAAGATGCAAAGGGTTCCCTGATCTACCGGTACTTGGGGTTTTTGTGAGACATCCTATGGATAAGAAGCCTTCTTGTCTTCTTTCTACATGAGACGAAGGAAACTTCCCTGATCTGCTTCCTTAGAGACAATTCATATTTCCAGGAAGTGCTCATTCAAGCTCCTTGGACTCAAGAGACTGTAGCTACTAGTGGGGCTGAAGGCTGGGCTGGATTTATTTGAGTGAAAGACAGAGTTGGTTCCAGGTTTGCAGGGCAAAGTGTTATTTGGAAGGCCCCCTCAACTATGAATGTGTCCTGGTGGACTTACTTAGCAGTGATGGCAACAGCACTCTGAGCAGTGGCAGGCAGCTGGGATGGTTCAGTCCCAGAACAGCATTCCCTTCTGGACAAATATTTGAAGTCCACATGCTAGTGGTGCGCAGGGCCAGAGACAAAAGTAGGTGGAGCAATGAATATACACATACTCACAGACCTCTCACTATCCTCTATCCAGGAAAGCAGGTGGCATTATCAAGTTCAATAACATATTCCAGGAAGACAAAAACACTTGAGATGGCTGCAACTGGAGGGAGAGTGTGGCTTGGGGAGAGTCTCAAGGGCCTGATATACCGGTAAATATATGGAGAAGGGCTACATTGCCACAGCATAATGTTGCTCCAGGGATATTGCTCTTAGCTGCTTACCTGTGAAAATATTTCATGATGCTCTTATTGTTTGTATTTGCTATATGATACGTTTTTATTTGTTTTAAATTGTAAATCACCTAAGAAACTATAATAATAATAATAATAATAATAATAATAATAATAATAATAATAATAATAATAATAATAGACCCATCCATCCATCTCTGCTCACAGTGATAGGTTGGTTTTTCTTTTAAGGTAGGGATGCAAGACAGGTTTCAGTGGTGGGGCCATCCAGGTTGGTGGGTCCCATGCAGCTTTCCAAGGATACCAGGAGCTAATGCCAGCTCATGTGAAAGAGCCCTTCCACATGGGCGCTCTAATGGTGCTGTGATTTCCATAATCAGGGCAGCATTTCTTTTTTGAGCCACTTCCAATACACAGTGCTTGCACTGAGTTTCCACAATGTGAGGCTATGTCCTTCTCGGTGCAATAAAATAGCTCTGACGGACCGCAAACTAACATACCTAACCTTTGCCTTGGATTGCAGTGAATATCTGGTAGAGAGTAAATATCTAGTGGGGAGTAAGCAGACAGCAAAGGAGGGCTTTTTGCCTTTATGCTCTCCATCAGGCTTCCCAGCCACATCAGGCTAGGTGCTGTTGGAAAAAAAGAATGCAGGATTAGATGACGCCTTGGTCTGATCCAGCAGGGCTCTTCTTGGGTTTTTAGAGTATAAAGGTTAACGTTCACTCAGTTCCACAGTAGCAAACAATGAAAGCCTCTGCTGCTGACGGCTGAAGATCCCCTAAATATAAAAACAGAATTTTTGTAAGAAATAAAGTGCTATACTAATATAAGAACAATAGAGGCCACTGTGGCTCCAGAATTCAAAACAGAACCCAAAAACATTTTAGCAGGCAAGCATATATGTGTGTGTGTGTGTGTGTGTGATACTGATTCAAAAGTATTTAAAGATATAAATATATGAGATTTTTTTAATAGAAAAAATCAATTATGTATCAAATTCCTTCTCCACCATATAAGACCTTTTATTGAGTTTTTTAAAAGTCTAGATAACTTTAATCTAGTTCACCTAAGCACATAGGGTTGCTACTGTCAGTGCAGAAAAGATAGAAATTCAGACATAGTCTTTATGAATGCAGATTTTGGGACTTCACATAGCCAGTAATGGACAGGAACCCCTTTCACTGCCTTTTGAATCTCAGCCTTAAGCTGTAGCTCATACATACGTCTTCATCCCTAATGACTTGCAAGTGTGAATGGGCCATCACAAATCTGACACCACAAAAAGAATATCCGTATCCCTTCAAGCCCAATTTATTTCAAAGGAATCAGTTCAGACATTCAGAAATCAAGTATGGGGAAAAGGTGATATACATTCATATATGAAGTAGACCTATGGAATAATTTGGTTTTACATTTACATCCTGTGCAAAACATACGTAGTTGACCATTGCGTGGACAGGCGGAGTCCCCCCGACCCCAGGCAACCCCCAAGCAGAATAATGACTCAAGACAACGTGCTATTAAAATTGGCCACAACTTTATTAAGTTTCAGATGTAGGGAGACCTTGGCTCAGGCATTGGGTGTTTATCCTTCCCAGTCCCCAGCCGGTGATCTGGGAGTCTTCAGGGTTATCCAGAATGTGTGGGGATTTGGGCTGGCTCTGGAGAACATATGTTCAAGCAGGACTTGAGCACAAGGATCCTGTTCTAGCAACTCCTAACGACTCTTGTGTCGAAGGTAAGAGACCATTTAATGTTAAACAGGCTCACTGTCCCCAGCAACTGATGCACCGATCATGCTGTTTTAACTAGACAATCCCACCCTCAAGGAACTCAGCAGGGAAAGTACAAATTAGGATGCCTGCATATGACTCCTTTTGGCTGCGCTTCGCACTCCCCTTTTCCCTTCAGGACAGGTAGGTAAAGATTGCAGGAAGAGGAAACAGAAGCCTTAAGCTGTTACAGCCCTGATGCTGACTTTTCTGGTTTGGAATATGCTATGAAATAGAAGACCTAAATTGGGCATCTGGTCCTGGAAGACAGATATAGAATATTATCTATATCTACATAGGTCAGGCTCTAATGCCTCTCCATATCTAACATTCGCATGATTAAAGGTGCTAATGGAAAAGGAAACACAGCCATTAAATCAAGAGTTCTAGGAGTGTTGCTTGGTGCAGTCATTAAAGAAAAACTAGAGGAAGACTCCCAAAGTGTGGTTTTACTATGGGACCACTGGTTGCCTGCTGTCAGTCATTACCTGTCAATCATAATTATTTGAGGACTTGCTCCTAACGATGGAGAGAAGGAAGAGCTGGACGACAATGAGGATGGCAATAAACATAAACGGAACTTCATGTTGTGTGGAGCTAGTGGATAAAGGGTAACTTTGGGGCTGAGAAGAAGATTTAAGATCAATCAGGATCAGGATCAGTTCTCTCCCAGGTCTATTATGCCAGAGCAGATAGTCTACATGAACTTCATTGCAGGCAATGTTATATAAATTTATCTATTTATTTGGGACCAATTCAGATCACTGGGACATTCTTACTCCATCAGAATAAAATTGGATCTCTCTCTCTCTCTCTCTCTCTCTCTCTCTCTCTCACACACACACACACACACACACACACACACACACACACACAAACACACACACACGTGTATATGATGCCCTATTTGATTTTAGCAGAATTTCTGCATGGGCATAGGGTTGCCTATTTTAAAAAGTGAAAAGTTGTTCTTTGGCAAAGTTGTTGAGCTTTCTAATTAATTTATTTTGTGCAAAATCTTGGGGGTGGGAAATGAAATTTTTGAGCTATTTTTAAGGAAATTAACAAAAACCTACACTTCTATCATGGGTTGCCATATGTCCAGGTTTTCCTGTCCATTTAAATGATTTTCGCCCAGATGCTGTTTAAGGGGGCCAAATCTCAGCTATTTTTGGAAAATCGCAGACATATGGCAGCCCTACATGGGCAGTACTTTAAGAATAAGAGTGGCAGTTGTATTTTTAAAATTGTTGTGATTTGCCCTGGGGCCCCAAGGTGATGGGTAGGTAATAAACCAAATTAATTACCATCAATATGGTCCATGTGCTCTCACCACCTTGTTCTGGTAAGCGACAAGCTGCAGTTTCCAAACCATCTTCAAAGGCAGACCCACCTCTATAGTGTTACAGTAATATAACCCAGAGGTAAACAAAGCATAGACAACAGTTCTTAGGCTGCCCTTGTCCAACTGGGGGGCAGCTGGGCCACCAGCTAAAGCTGATGGAAGGCAGCTTGCACCACTGAGGCCGCTTGAGCTTCAAGTGACAATATGGATCCAGACGTACTCCCAAGCTAGGCACATGCTCTTTCAGGAGGAGCTTAACTCCATCCAGAGCAGCACACATTCCCCTAATCCAGTCTAGGGAACCAGCCACTAACAGTACCTCAGTGTTCTCTGGTTTAGGCTTCAGTTTATTGGGTCTCATCCAGCACTTCCATTGCCACTGCAGATGTAAAGAGGACGGTGGCTGTGTACCATCAGCATATTGCTGACAAAGTACTCCATAATTCTAGATGACCCTGCTCAGCAGTTTCATGCAGATGTTAAACAGCACAGGGGATAATATCAAACTCTGGCGAACTCCACACTGAAGGCTCCACAGGGCCAATACTCCTCAAGTACCACTTTCTGAAAATGACCATCAGAGTAGGACTGGAACCATCACAAAGTGATGCCACCTATCTCCAATTCAGGCAGCTGCGTCAGAAGGACACAATGATTGTTGGCATCAAAGGCTGTAAGATCAAGGGAAATTAAGGGTGCTACATTCTCCTGTTTCAACAGAGACCGACATAAAGGGTGAACTTCCACCCCCTTAACCACTTCCCCCATCTGTCATGAATGATCATGGGTTCCCATACATTTCTAGCTCTCTGTGGCAATGTCTAAGCTGTTCTCTTGGTACACTCCAATTGCTTTTAATGTGCCTGAGCTTACCCGCTTATAGGTAGATTCTGTGTTTCCTCCAGAATGATTGAAGCAGAGATGCTTGCCTCACTTGGCAGTGGAAAGTCTGTAGTTGATTTGAACATTTGGGACAGGAGACAGATAATGAGGACAGGAAGGCACTGTTGAGACGCTAATTCAATTTTCCCACCCATTCCTCAGCTCACTGCTGATCCTGGGATCTGTTAGTGTGTAACAGTTACATAGCTGACCATGTCTGCTCTCTGTCTAGTCAGCCCACAATCTGGATAATGTGTTTCACATTACAGGCCAAGCTATGAGCTCATACTGCTATAGTCATAAGTCACAAATAACAGAGACGCTAATGCTGCCCATTACTTGTGAGTTATTTTTCCTCATTTAAGTGGCCTCCATGTGACAACTGTGGCTCAGCCTGAATTTTCTTAGTGCTGGAGGACTGAGAGCTATGACCCTTAATCACCAGCGCTGAAGTGATTTTCATATTGGCGGGAGATTTCACTGCTGCTTTAGTATGCTCACATAGAAATCAAATGGTGAGTGCTAATTATATACTTATTTTCCCCAATGCTTATGGCTCGCTTCTCTATATGTTTAACACCATTTGATAGTAATTTGGCAGGATTCTTTAGTACCTGCAGTGGGGAAGTGCTATTACCTCTATTTTTGACCCAAGAGGTTTAAGGCAATAATTCAAAATTGTCAGCAGGTATGCAACCTGTGACTTATTTATATAACCCTTAAATATCTGCGTGATGAATACGGATTTTTCCCCCTTACTCTCAATTTGCCTCTTAATACCCCAGATGTTAATAGTAGGTCAAATGAATGATTATTTGTGTGTGTGTGTGTGTGTGAAATCAGTGTCAAGTGTGCATGAATAACCACTCTCTTAATAGCTTCTGCCACAACAAAAATGCATAAATAGTAGTAGATGTGTTGATAATTGATCTAAAGATTTTAGATGATGGAATATCAAGACTTGAGGGGACCTCACATCAAAAAGAATACTGCGGAGTTGGAAAATCGAGTCCTCACAGACGGCACGTGTTGCGGTGAGATCATCAGGACTGACCTCACTGTTTGTGTGGGTGGGAGCGATTGGATAGCCACAACCAGTGCCGAATTTATGTATAGGCTAAGTAGGCTGAAGCCTAGGGCCTCTAAATCTAGGGGGCCTTGCCAGCCTGCCCACTCCCAGCGGGCAGTCTCTTGCAAACCCAAGACTTCATGTGAGGGCAGGGCAACTCAGGCCACTAAGTCTAGGAGGCCTCACCAGCCTGCCCGCTCCCCAGTGTCACAGTCTCCCCTCTCCCAAAATTGTAAACCCAAGACTTCATGCAAGGGCAGAGCAACTCAGGCCCAGCAACTATTAGACTCAGGGCTAGCCAGTGGCACCCAATTTGAAGCAGTGGGGCACAATTTGAATTTTTATTTGTAGGGCCCCAGTTCACAGCCAAAGTCTGCAAAATCTTATAGATATACATAAAATCCATCTAGATTGCCCTGGTGTGTGGGGCCCTTAGGAGTGGCCCGTGGGGCCCAATTTGGCCCAATTGCTCCAATTGCCCTAAGGTCAGCCCTGATGAGACTGTGCAAGGGTTGGACTGACAAGCCCTGCACCTTCTAGGTCCCTGGTATCACCATTCAGAGTACAGACTCAAGGAAATAAAGGGGAGCACTTATTGGAAATCAGTTTTGTCACCTCTTCCCCCCCACAAACCCCGAGACATCAAGCCCAGCCACCTTTTATTCACAGTTGCATAAGCTCTACACTACAGCATGGCCATAAACTTGTATGTTCAACCACTGAAATATACACCCAATATGTAGCAATGGAGATTTATGTTACTGCTTTATGAATGAACACTGTGTTTTATGAATGGACTTTGTATTTTGTGAATTACCTAAGAGCCACCAATAGGGAACTCTAGAATCTGACAGCTAACCAATTGGGTACTACCAAACAGCACCCCCTATTGCTGAAAGCAGGAAACCAGCAGGGAATGCATCTGCTCAGCCTTTGCACTGTTGATTGAACACCCCCCTGCTGTGCAGATAATGGAGAAAGCTTGTAAATTGTATCCCTTCTGGCATCCTGACCGACTCTATTACGCTGGTATAAACCCTGGTGCACCAGAAGCACAGAATAGCAGCAAATAAAATCCACTCATATGTCAGCAACTGATAAGACTTGTCAACCAGTTTTTCCAAAGTCTTCTTATTATAAAGCTCCAAAATACAGGTCAAAAGAGAGCAGGCCTGGGAAGAGCAAGGCATACCAATGGGCAGCACCAGTGAAAAGGCCCTGCTCTGTGTAACTCCTGCCCTGTCATTTGATAGAGTGCCCACTTGCCTCCTTCCTGACATGGAATGGTCTCTATTGGAGTCCCCAGGTCCAGTACAAATACCATAAGGAGGGAGAAAAGGGACCTTGAAGTTCCCAACAGCTGTTAATCAAGCAAGCAAGCAAGCAAGCAAGCAAGCACATAGGTCACCTTTGTCACAGTCAGGATGCCTATGTCCTGGCCAGGCCTGCACCCAACCTTGTTTTTGTACAATCTTGTTTGTCCTCAGTAACCAACATTATATTATCAACATATACAAGCAGAAAAGTTGTTTTCCTTCATTTGCAAGGAATCATACAAAACAAAGTGGCATTAATAAAGAAAAGTTCCAGGATGGCAACAGAAAGCAAACTAAAAATGCTTTTGCAGTTCATCAAAACTATCCAGCAATATCAAGTTATAGGAAAACTGGTGCTATTAACAGTAATAGCTTCTAGTTGGTTAATTGGCTCAGCAACTTCCATGACATGGTGTGTGATGCTAATTATTTCCCCCAAGAGTTTAATGATAACTAATCAGAGGCAGCTACAGGAGAGCTATGAGATTCAGGTGAGGGTCAGATGCCATGTCAATACCAGCAGGTATATAAGAGGACGACCAGGCCTGTGGCCTGCCCAGACAGCTTTTCCCACCTTCCTTCCTTTGCCCTAAACAGCGACAGAAGAAACCACTGACTCAGTTTCTTGGCAGGCACTAAGCTGGTGCTTCAAGACATCAAAATAAGTCATTAGGTTTAGGGGAAATTTACTCTTGTTGGTTGTGCTCCTGCTCTGCCCTCTTCCTTCATCTCTCTGCACTTGAAAAAGCCACATGTATAGTGCTCTTGCTCTATTTAAACTTTATCACCACATCAGGCCTGATGCTGAAGGACACGTGAGAAATCAAATTAATTACTGTTATTGTTGTTATAGCACCAACATTGGAAACTGGATATATGGTGGGGATCAGGTAGTAATAACTGTACTTGCAAGGCAGAGAGCCCCACAGTCTTTGAGTATGCTTCCTTTAAGCAAGCCCTTCTACCCATAGCTAAAAGATGTACTTCGGGGCCAGGAAGACACTGTCGCTGCTTACAACTGATCTACAAGTACCAGGAAATTTGATACATGGTTGTTGATCACTACATCAAAGATTGCATTTTTAAACTAGTGCAGTAAGGTCAGTATCATTCACTAGCTAAATATGTATTTAATTTAATTCTCCGGCCAAAGCAGAATTGAATTTGTTATGCTCTTGTTGGCTCTATCTTATTTACATTTGACCCGATTTGATTAACAGTGTGCTTCTTTCAAATCTGGCACCCATACTGAGAAACGTCTTTGACATATTAAGAATTATGTCATTGTACAATTTATGACCCAGCATTCTTGCAGGCGTGGAATCATCGACTCCTTGCAGCATTATGAATAGGAAACCCAAGCAAGGGCTTGTTTTCTTTAATTATTGAATTGATATAAATTAGAATTAGCATAGTGGTTGGAATGTAATTACATAGCCATACAATCATTTATTTTGTGTTAATTCACCATGTCCAATTTTCTTGCATTAACCCCTACCCAGCACATTATGACCTGGCATTATGCAGTAGTAATAACAGGTCCTTGATTCCCCGCTCCCCTTTCCTCCACCTCCTCTTCTTCTTCCTCCTCCTCCTTCTTTGTAATTACCTAAACCTAAGATTTGGGGAGGGGGTAGAGATGGGGGGATTATTTGTTCAACTTTATTAATAAGACTTTAGAATCTTGCTGCTAAAAAAAATTGCCTCAATTTGCTAACATTTTCCATTACTAAATGTATCTGTATTTAAATTTATTTTAATTAACTGGAGCCTGCTGTTTCAAAAAGCAGTAGTAACAACTGAAATGAGGAGTAAACAGGAATTCCAACAGAGATATTTCATGCAAAGAGTACTAGGGATACAGAATATAAATTGCCAAGCGCATTGATGCAAACAGTATAAATGAATATCTGGGGAGAGAGACGGGAAGAATTAAAGCGGCAGTGACTTTGCTTGAGGGTGAACTTTTAAACTTATTTAAAGAGTGGACATGTTGATTGAAGCAGCTGGTGCCATTTGGCATTGTTGGTATTTCCTTCTGCCTTGCCGGTCTCTGTTGTGACGCTGTGTGGTTTGAAAGGCCAAGGAGCCACAGAGAAGTGACACAACAATCCATGATGGTCATTTGCATATACAGATCACAACAGCAAATACGTTGAGAAGAACTTGTGCTTTCATTTAATGATTGCAGTTCAAGGTGAGCCTAGAAGTGTGTGGCTTCTGTCCTTCTGCAGGAAATAAAACAGGGCAGTCTAAACATGAGGTACATTGTGGAACCCCTAGTCTGTGCCCACTAGACCCACCACCCTACACACCCACCCACCAAAACACACACACACACACACACACACACACACACACACACCATCTATGACCCAGTGAATGAATTTTACTTAGAAACTTAATCTTTTCTAAGCATCATTCCAGTTGGCAGAATAACTTCAAAACCCTCACAGCTCATGGGGCTGAGTGTGGTGTAGTGGTTAAGAGCGGTAGACTCGTGATCTGGGGAACCGGGTTCGTGTCTCCACTCCTCCACATGCAGCTGCTGGGTGACCTTGGGCTAGTCACACTTCTTTGAAGTCTCTCAGCCCCACTCACCTCACAGTGTTTGTTATGGGGGAGGAAGGGAAAGGAGAATGTTAGCCGCTTTGAGACTCCTCCGGGTAGTGATAAAGCGGGATATTAAATCCAAACTCTTCTTCTCTTCTTAGGCATTTCTTTGTATATGTTTACTTACCTTCAAGGTCTTCTTAAAAATTACCTTTAATGCTATCATCAACATACTTTGTCTCCTAATTGAAGAGGGAAAATACTGGCCTATTACCAAATCCCTTTTGTCTCTAACTGGTAAATGTGCCCTGTCCAACACATCCTGTTTAATGTATAGAATAAGACTTGCATAAAAATTGGAATTCGGTAAAATAATAGTTTTCAAACTGTGCTCTGGAGGAATGACAACATCATTAATACCAGGCAAGCATCCCTGAGGTATAGCTTGCTTATTTACAAAGCCACTGCAAAGTTTTGCATGTGTAACAGGGCACAGTCCCTGTTCTAAAGGAGCAACGGGGATATCTTGATTAGGTACAAAGTAGCTGTACACCCAGAATCCTGTCCAGGAAGATGCTAAAGATTCATAAGAAGGCAAATGGATGTGGAAATGTTTGCTGGTTTGAAAGTGCTGCTTTAGAAGGGGACATATTTCATGTGGGAAAGCCTGGATAATGACAACGGTGAAGTGCAGCTGTAACAGCAGTAGTGGCTGGTGCTCGTTGGTGGGACCAAGAGCACAGAGGCCAACATTAGATAGAGCCAGAGCCAATGGTAGGCAGAGCCAACTGATTCTAGTTTTGTGCCCATCCTCCTCTCTACTGAGTTCTTTGTGGAAGAAGGAGGAAGAAGTTCACAAACAGTGCCACCCACTGGACTAAAAAGGTAATGGTAAAGGACCCTTGGCAGTTAAGTCCAGTTGTGAATGACTCTGGGGTTGCACGCTCATCTCGCTTTACTGGCCGAGGGAGCTGACGTTTGCCCGCAGACAGTTTTTCCGGGTCATGTGGACAGCATGACTAAGCCGCTTCTGGCGAAACCAGAGCAGCGCACTGAAATGCCATTTACCTTCCCGTTGGAGCGGTACCCATTTATCTACTTGCACTTTGACGTGCTTTCGAACTGCTAGGTTAGCAGGAGCTGGGACCGAACAATGGGAGCTCACCCCATCGCAGGGATTCGAACCACTGACCTTCTGATCGGCAAGCCCAAAGCTCAGTGGTTTACACCACAGCGTCCCCTGCGTCCCCTGGACTAGTTGTCAGTAAAAAGGCAGGCAGGTGAGTGGTGGTGGTGAGTGGCGGTGGAGGTCAGAGTGATGTTGGTGGGACAGTGTCTCATTCACCTTGATGGAAAGATGTTTACCTTCTGGTCAGGCACCTTTGTAGGATGGTGCCGACGCCAGCCCAGGATCCGATGGGTGCGTTAGAGACAAGGGGTTTTTCCGGGCCAGCATGAACCCTCTCTGGCTTCACACAGACCCAGGAAGTGGATTGCAGCACTCCTCATGGTGACAACCGTGCAAGGGGTGCCTACCTGATGTGTGTCCTCTTTGGCTTGGATTAACCCCCAAACGACATACCTCAACAGGCAGGCTGGTGGTCAAACGATTTCCCAATGCCTTGCCGAACCCTTCATCTGTAATCAATAAAGTTGTGGCCTGATTTGACCCATGCAACGTCTCCTGTGTAATAATTGAGATTGGTCCTGGGGGGTGGGGGTGCCTGGCTCACACAATGAGCTCCTTTTATTCAAAGCACTTCTATATACAAAAAGAACCTAAGTCAGAGATATTAGTAGAGGTGACAGCAGAATTGCAGTTGCATAATGCGAGAAAGCCAGCTCATTCTTTGCTCTTTGCTGAGGTAAGGTGCTGCCTGGAAAGAACCCCACGACTTTTGATGAAATAGGATTTCTTCATTTTCCTCTTCTGAAGGAAAGCACATACACATATTGATGCACACAAATGCTATTATCCTTTCTCCACAGTCAATTACAACCTCTTAAATTCTTCCAATAGTCTAATTCTTCTTCCCCTCTCAACTGTCAGCCACCCTCCAAGTTTCTAGGCTAGGTTCTCTAGCAGGCTTGCTCTCCTGAGAAATTATTACAGTTCAGGAGAGTCAGCAATAATCTCTAGCTACTTTGTTGTGCGCATTTAACATTGTGACATGTTATTCAGACTATATATAATTGCTGGTCCATTAATCACCAAATGGCTGCTTGGTCACAGGAGGTTTGTGGATGGCTTGTCAGGCAGCGGGATAGTAGAGGCTTGATGTCGAAAGTGGCAAAGGAGATTTGAATATTAGAACTTGGATCCAGAGATATACTCTGAGTGTCCCCAAGGGTTTGAGTGTGCCCAGTGTATTTTATTATTATTATTCGTTTTCTGAATGGAAGATCCTCATGCACCCCTTTTACATCAGCTAATTGGTGATAACTGCTGGGGGGAATAGAGAGATGGGGTGTGCTTTGAGGAGGAAAAGAGAAGGCCAAAGGGCCCACTGATATTCTGTGGCCAAGGCCCCACATTAATTTGAATCTGGCATGGTCAGTGGTTAGAGATGATGGAAGGTGCAGACCAACAACCAGAATCACAGAATTGTAGATTTGGAAGGGATTCAAAGGGTCATCTAGTCCAATCCCCTGCTGCAAGAATCACAGCTAAAGAATCCCTGACAGATGGTTGCCCAACCTCTGCTTAAAAACCTCCAATGAAGGAGAGTCCACCACTGAGATAATCCATTCCACTGTCAAACAGCTCTTTCTGTCAGAAAGTTCTTCCTAATATTTTGTTGGAAGCTCCTTTCTTGTTATTGGAATTCATTGCATGCAGAACTGGATACAGAACTGGTTCTGACCAAGGCAGGTTAGAGTGGTCCTATTACTTCCCTTGATCTGGACTGTTGATGCAGCCTAGAATTGCATTAGGATTTATTTATTTTTTTGGTGCTGCTATTTCACACTGTTGATTTATGTTAACCTCGTGGTCTACTAAGACTCATAGATCCATTTCATACATACTTCTGTCAAGCCATTCTTGCCTCAGCGTAGAACTTTGCATTTGTCCCTACTGAAATTCATTTTGTTAGTTTTGGCCCAGTTCTCCGATCTGTTAAAGTCACTTTGGAGAACTGGATGGCTACAGGATCCCATTCCTAGGCTGGAGTGACTAAAGGACACCATACAGTACTCAGAGAGTATACTCATTGAAATCAGTGGAGTCTGTCTATTGACTTCAATGGGTCTACTCTCTCCAGGTATGACATAGCTGGATACACCCAGTATTGTATTGTACCTCACTTTTCATAATTCATTAAATTATAGGGAAATGTTTCACACCCCCATCTATAGCTGTCTGTATACATTGACTACCTTAGGGTAAGTCTGGAGAACATGTGGTCCTCCAATACACACATCATCACTAGCCAACATGGTCAGTAGTCTTACAGTGGTCTTGCTCATAGCTGCCTTACAGAAGTCAAATGAATTTAGCAGAAAATATGCTTAAAGTGCCATCTATAACTAGGGGATACCACATTCCGCAGAAAGGTATGCTCAGGTCCCAGAAAACAGCAAATGCTATCAATAAAACATGAAGTAAAGTTAATTACAGGCTTCCGTTCAGAGGCACTCTGCCGCTAGTGGCCCATTATAATGAATCATTTTTCAAACAGAGCAGAGATTGACTGAGATTTCATAAACTTTCCATTCTCCATGTTTTCCCTGTGCAATAAATGCCTGCTGTACACTGGGAAAGTGATTAAGTATCAATTTCATGTAGAATCAGGAATAAATGTTTAAAAGACTAATGAGACACTATTTTTACTGCTTCCAGTGCTGTGGCTAAGTCGTGTTGTGTTGGACAAATGCCTCTGTCATTAATTAGCCATTGACTGTCCTTTTTTTGTTTTTAACCTTCTAGGTTTCTAACTACATATGTGACATTAATCACATGGTTTGTCATTGAGTGCATGGTTTTTCTTTCAGAAAAAGCCAACAGAAGGGGACATTGTGGATCTGGACCTTTTGGGGGGGAGGGGGAGGGATAGGAGACTCCAGCCCTTTATCCCCTGACATAGGTTGTCCCCACCTGCCATTTGCATGGGGGAAAGCTCCAATTTACTTAAAATGCTACTGAGTCCCCACCCCACAAAATTGGGACCATAATGAAGGGCAAAGTGCTCAGACCCTCCTACCCCATGCCAGACCCCCAATCTAGATGGGGCCTCCTGTCCTTACTGCATCTGAAAGGACAAACCATGTGACTGATATCCCAAACAGTTTGACCCTAACTAAAATCACCTGTAAACTGACTGTTCATTTGCACGGTTATAGCTTTTGCCTATGGCACAAAGCTTGCATTTTCTTTGGACGTGACAATCAGCGTTATCTTTCTTTATAACATACTAGGGAACTGGATCCAGCAGGCTGGCTGGATCCAGAAGTGCTACTTGGATAGGTGGGTGGGCCTGTGCCCCTGTCAATCACCTGGCATCATATAATCTCAGGTGACTGAAAGTTCAAGCTGGGGCCACAAAGGAAGATCCTGGCTTGAGTTCAGATAGGGATAACAAGGAAGAGTCTGAGAACGTAAGCCTAATGAAGTTTATTAGGACATCAAGGTGACATATAAATAATGTTACAAACATGCAAACAAACCAATGCCATGTTAAAATTGACTTTTGTGGGGCTGTACAAAGATAATAATATTACTTATTACTAAGCTCTACTTAGGCTTTGGCCTCTGGCCCTCCCCATTACTGGTATGTGGCCCCTGAGAGGATGCCCACAAAGGAATGCGCCCCTGGCTACAAGGGATTCCTCACCCCCAACTACAGACTAGAACAGCTTTTCTCAACCTTGGGTCCCCAGATGTTCTTGAACTACAACTCCCATCTTCCCTGACCACTGGCCATGCTGGCTAGGAATGATGGGAGTTGTAGTCCGACAACATCTAGGGACCCAAAGTTGAGAAAGGATGGACTAGACTGTTCTGTGATTTGTAAGCTTACTGGTTGCTGGCATGGCAGAAAAATATAATCTATTCTTAGCATTCTCTTCTCCCACTCTTCTGCTGACCAGCTGCCTCTTAATTTGACCAAGGTCCTTAAAGGCACTGGCAGTTCATGTTTTACATGAAGTGATCAAAAGCATGAATAATTAGATGATTTAAATAAATACAGAAAGGAGTAAATTCTGGTAAACAGAGGGGGATATATATGTTTTGTTCAAAGATGGATAGACAAGCCTGACTCTCAGAAATGTATCCTCCTAGACAGTACAGCCTAGAATGGGAAGTAAGATGTGTTAACTCTCTGAGGTGTAATAGCTACTCATTGACTGCTCACCTTTTGAGACATAAACCATTTATTAATTTTAAACAGGACCTCAGAATTTATATCTCCTCCTGACAGTGTATGACCTTCGCTGTTATCCATCATATTAAGTGGCATGAAATGCACATTTCTAAAGGAAAAGCAATCATCAACACACTAACAGCTCCCTGGGATGTGATGCTTCACAAATAATCATGTTCAGTCCTATTTCATGAGGGATCATTACACATTTATACAAATGGCATGATGATGTGCACAGCTCAGAACAGAAAGCGTCCAGTGTTGTACGCATGGCAATATGTGCCTATGTGACAATAAATGCTCAGAAGAAACGGAGAGACAAGATTGAGCCATATTTTTCTCTTTCATATAATAGCAAAGGGTTGCCATATTTCTTTAGGGATGCTGCTCTTGTGCGTTTAAACAGCAATCTAATGTACAAGGCAGAATTCACCTAAAGATCCCCACCAGCAGAAGCCCTGCTCAAGGACCTCTTGCGCAGAGATGCTCTCCCACCTCTCCTACACACTGAAATTGTGTATATGTGTCAGGAGAACCTGCAGAATAGTGCCGGAGGATTGTTTTGTCTAGCAAGCTGAAATACTTGTGCAGATGGGACGTTCGTAATAGTGCAACATTGAATTCCACCCACAGAAAGTTAGTGAGACATTAACAGCTGTCCCCATCACTTATTTCAATGCTAGGGAAAAAAAATCAGTTGCTAAATGTCTGTGTGTCTGTTTTACTAAAAGCTAGTAAAAAAAATACAAGAAGTGGAAAAATCTAACAAAAGGTGTATTAGTCTAGGAAAAAAGGAAAGGATGTATCAATTTCTTAAACATTTGGGTGAAATATACAGATATTGTTCTCTCCCTATTGGGGCATGAATTTTCCTGACACCTACCTCATACCTATTTTGTTTATTCTAAATCTGAAACAAAGCTGGGAAGAATTTAAAGCAAATTCTCCTAACTTGCATTTTCTGGAGAAATTTTAAATGCACAATTCTATTAATATGATTTCTGTTAATCTGATTCCTAGTGATGGATGATGCTGAATGCACATAGCTTTTTTTATCAGTTGCCAAATGCTATACAGCTTTAAAATCCAACAAGTTATCTATTTCAGTCATAAAAGCTCAAACATTTGCCAAATTGGTCCGGCTATTCTAGTTGGTAGATATTGTCATGTAAGTAACAGAGAGAATTACTAGAGTGTGACTTGAGACTTCATTCTGTGCCTAATAGCAGGAGTAATAAAAAACACTAATACATAACATTTGTATAGTGGCTTCTGCGTTTCCAAAAGGCTTCTCATGCATTATCTCAGTAATCCTGCACAATTGCCTTGTAAGGTCAGTATTATTATATCCATCATAGATTAGTTGCTGAGTCGATTATCGTTTGCCTCGGGCAGAAACAACATCTGAACCAGGATGTGTGTTCAGATTTCTGCAATTTGGTGCAGACCATGTGCTGTTCATGTGCCCTCTGGATGTGCCCTTTCAGCCCCCCCCCCCTTAATTTTTCCACGTACTTGCAGTATTGCCAAAATAACAGCAAAGCCCAAACTGTTTTCTATATTTGCATTGGAGGATGCTACTGTAATTGGTTTTGTTTTTACTGCATTTGATTGAACTAAGAAGAAAGTGCATGCAGGGGTGGGCTGTGCTATTGAATTTGGATATGTGTTCATAGCTAACTGCTAATCAGATCACAGTCAGCACTGGTCCAGCATTGCCAAGCAACCTGCTTGTAAGTGGGGTTTAGGTCCATTTGACAGTGGAGGTTTGCTTCTGATCCACAACTCCCATTGTTAGATGTTGAACTCACTCAGAGAACCGTGCATATGGCCCCCATGTTGGCATGTGGTTTCTGATACAGCAAAACATATTCCATCTCAGATTTTATATTATCAAATGGCAGAGATGCTCTGAGTCATATTGCATTATACACTCAATCAATCATACCCTTTATTTTTGTAAGTATGGATTTCTTGGTGGTACTATATTTAAATGGGACTCATCAGTGCAACCCTATATGTATGTTTCTGTTCAGAAGTAACTGCTATTGGGTTCAGTGGCAGTTGATCCTAGGTAAGTGTGTATAGAATTTCAGCCTAAATGCTGTATGTTAGTGGAACTTAATGGATCGTGCTTTGTGGCTCAAACAAGTCCATTTTGCACAGGCGTATTTCCTACTTTGTTGTTGTTGCTACTTTGCTTGTCATTTAAAGAACTTTTTAAATGCACAAAACTGAAAAATATCAACATGCTCTTCACAGGCGCTTGCATCCCACTGATACATCAAATGTCTTTAATTGTGTCCTGGCATTTTTAGATTATGTCAGGAAAGCTTTGACAACTTAATGACAATGGTGAAGCCAGCAGGGGGAACTTGAGTCAATTTTGTAGGATAAATGAAGCCTATGTAAAACAAAATGTTCAGGAACTTTCAAAGCACCAGTTGGCTTTCTTTCTCTCATTGTAAAGGTCTTTAGAAAAGCAAGACGCTACCAACTACCAGCTCGTTCCTTACTAGCCCAAGGTCAGGTCTGTTGCTATATGAGCCATAGGTATAGGGTGGTTATTAAAAAAAAAGTGAATGCAGAAAAACTTCACGCTCATAGCAAACTATTTGTCTGGATTTGATATGAGGGCAGAAGAAGCAATTTCAGCCAGACCACCTGTATCTGTGGCCACTTCTCTAGTGGAATAAACAATGGTTTTTAAAGAAACAATTATTTAAGAAAGGGCATGCATTTCAATAACATACGAGGAGAAAGAAAGACAATACTACTTAATCAAAATTAAACATACAGTACACACAAAACAAAAATTGGGCTGTTATGTTCCCAATTCCTAAAAATAACAATTATTAATGGGGGGAATAGTAGCATTTTTAAAAACATATGTTTATGCACCACATATGAAATTGCCTTAAATCAAACCACACTCTCCAACATTTTGCAAAAGAAACAGGGACACTTAAGTAGGGTTGTTACATGACTTGGTTTGTCAGGCTTCACCTGGATTCTAGTGCCCTTTTGGAGCATTATGTGGCCTGTGCTGGCTAGAGCTTATGGGAATTACTGTATAGTAGAAAACATCTGGAGGGCGCAGGGTTAAGTAAGGCTGCTCTGGCTTTTATAGAACCAGAGATACATAACTAATGAGTAGGGAATATTCTGTCCAATTGGAAACAACCAACTCTAGCCTTCTATTGCTATAGACAATGAGGGAAATCAGAGCTAGGACTGACAGGTGAGGGAAACAGTGACATTTCTAGAAAAAGGGAAACGTTAGAATCACAATTCAGTTTTCTGAATACAGCATGCACTAATTCCTGTGAAAAACATATTTTCTTCCTCCAGGAGCTGAAATGAGAATGTAAATAAAACCGCACATCCTAGCACCACCACAGTCTCCACTGACCTTCATTCTAAGGAAACCAAACCTGGGTACTGTAAGTGATGGAACCTCTGGAGTCACACACTTTTTGGAGACTGTGGTGGTGTGTAATAATAGGGCGTGGGTGGTGCTGTGGTCTAAACAACTGAGCCTCTTGGGCTTGCTGATTGGAAGGTCGGCGGTTCAAATCCCCACAACAGGGTGAGCTCCTGTTGCTCTGTCCCAGCTCCTGCCAACCTAGCAGTTTGAAAGCACTCCAGTGCAAGTAGATAAATAGGTACCACTGTGGCAGGAAGGTAAATGGCATTTCTGTGCACTCTGGTTTCCATCACAGTGTCCTGTTGCACCAGAAGCGGTTTAGTCAGGCTGGCCACATGACCCGGAAAGCTGTCTGTGGACAAACGCTGGCTCCCTTGGCCTGAAAGCGAGATGAGTGCCGCAACCCATAGTCACCTTTACCTTTACCTTAATAGGTATGTGAAAACAGGACTCCAGCTGTCCATCCCAGCATCGGATGGCCAAAGCAGGGTGGAGGAAAGAAAAGACTCATTTAGCAAATCAGTTAACAAAAGCATAAAACTATTATGAAACCTATATTTCTTTTGCCTCTATGATTGAAACACCACCTATACCACCTGCTCCTGTTCCTACTTCTCTATTGGATTGGCATGGCTGTAGCTGTGATAGCATCTAATAATGATGAAGTTTTGAAATATAAGTCAGAAATGGGAGTTCTGGAATGTGACTGTTAATCTGACATTGTAGTCGTGCATACTTTTGTCTGGAGAAGATCTGCTGTTGTGATAGGGAGTTAGCCTCTCTTCAGGGCACAAGTCATTTTAATCAAGGTAGAAGATTTTTTTATAGACATTCTTTTCAGTCTTTTAAGCACATGATTAGAAAGCAGGTATGTGTATGTGTATCCCTCTTGGATGAAAGAGGAGAAGCGCTCCTTGAAGAGATTTTAACAAACCATCCTTTTTGACATTTTTATAGCCCTTGAGAAACTTTCTTGTCCCCCTTGTGATGTATCTTTATATCTCTCCCGTAAAAAAACATAGGAAGCCAATGCCCTGGGATACTTTTTATGCTTCTAGCAGTTCTGGCTTTTCATCTACTTTCTCTAGTGGCTTTATGCATAAATAAACAAACATCAAGGAAAAAGGTAATGAAAGAATAGAATGTTGGAAAGCCAAATGACTGGTTTCCACCCCTCGGCTAGATAGAGATACATTTTAGTTGTTCATGTACAGGATAGTTTTTTTTTAAAAAAATGCATCTGAGTTAAAACATAAAAGAAACACTGTGCTGAGACATATTTCAAGCCCCTAAAGGCTATATTACCTATCAGCCACAGCCCTGTCTCTGGCAGCCCTCCTACAACTGAAGAGAAACACACATAAGGACAAGGCATGAAGCTTACATCCGTCATCTTATTTAGTCTCACAGACTAGCAAGGGTAGCCAAAGTGGTGCTTTCCAGATGTTCAGTACAACACCTGTCATCCTTGGCCATGCTGGCTGAGGGTGATGAGTTATACTCCAAAACATATGGATGATACCATGTGGGCTACCCTTTCTTTATAGTATACTGCACATGGTTGGCTACTTACATAGAAACATAACAAGTTGTCTTATGCTGAGTCACACCATGCAGTAGTTCAATATTGCCCAGAATGACTGGCAGTTTCAGACAATGGGTCTTTCCCAACCATACTTGGAGATGCTGGAGGTTGAACAAAGCACTTTCAGCACAAAAGGCAGATGTTCTACTATTGAGTCATGACCTTTCCCCTTACTACACACAAACCACCAATTTTATCAATATTGACACCTGTGACTTTGACTACCTTTTTTAAAAAAGCAAGCCAATATTTGGGTGGGCTTTTGGGGCACATACTCGCCTACTTCTGGCTTTCTGAACAGACAGTTTTATACTTTAAGATCAGGACTATGCAACTGTCTTGTGTTCCAGCACTTTATTGAGTTTGAATGGGTTTTTTTTAAAAAATAAATAAATAAATGCTGATTTAGTATGAGAACTATGTTGTATTTAAAACTTAATTTATATTGCAAGCACAATTTTGCACAATATGCACTTTGTTGCTAAAATCAATGAAGATTTAATGCCATCCCCATTACTATAACCTGCCCCCCTAAACACACACACACTTCTGTCTTAGCTCTCTTCCTATTTAGCATTGCTTTTGCTCACACTGCAAGATGTCAACATTATATATCAATTTCACAAATGTAAATTTGGCTCAGTAGCACCAGCACCAGTTCTCACCGTATGTCAGCCATTACTATTCATATGTAATAGTATATTCAATATACAATAGCATATTGTATATTCAGAAAAGCTGTTCCTGAACACATCTTATGATGTGGCACTCCATATATGGAAGAGATCCAGAGATCAGAACCCAACCTTGAGAATTTATGGTCACTTCCTCTAATAATCTCAGAAGTGTTAGATCCTAGTAAATTTGTATTTTCATTCCCACAAAACAGAAATAACTTCCACAAGTGAGCTTTTTACCCTGATCCTCCATCTTCCAGGAGGCCTTTTGAGGCTGCAGCCCTCTGTAGTGGCAAACTGGACTAAATAAATCAAATAAAGATTCAGCACATAGCCATTAAGTCAGCCCACTGAGTTGTGCACTGTCCTGAAAGTTGCTGAGCAGCAGAAGGTAAAGTAATCGCTCAGTAATGTCAAGATGAATAAAATAAAAGGCTATCTCATGTTGCAATTGATTTCAATCTGCTGAAATATGCACTGTGCATTTTGATTAGCCAGGCAATGCAAGATGCTGTGCTGTGTGCAAGGGGAGCTCCTTTATTTTGTTATTGTTCTTCTTCTTCTAGAAGACCATCATTCATCACACCATTTTCTAATCTACATTTTATTTCTTTTGATGGGATCAATGTACACAATAAAGGGTGTTACCTTGCATTCCTGCATGTTGATTGGACTTGGCATTGGTGAGCCACATATATATATATAGCCCAGCAGCATGGTAGGTTAAGAAAATGTTTGCTAATGCCATCTATTACATTATTCATTGACCTCACCCGCTTCCTTGACCATTCTACCTTAGAAAAGATGAGTGCATATTTCAAGATGTCATTCCAACCCATTCTGTTTGTTTTACAGGACTGTGTGAGACATTAAAATGAAAGATGGTGCCCAATGAAGAAATAAACAACTGCACAGTTAATGCCCAAGATGGAAAGCCAATGGTTCCTGATGCATTATTTCATTGGTGTGAAAAACTTTGAAGGGAAGATAAATAATAATTATTAGTCATTTATGGGGCCAGACGGACAATTTAGTTTTGTCTGCATGTAGAATACACATTAGCTGGTTGTGTGCTAAGTCTGAAGTTCTTTATTTTTAATTCTTTAGAGTTGTTTGATGTTTGAAGCACTGTAGAAGTCATCACGACTCAACAATGTGAGAAACGTATTGTTATAAGTTTTGGGTGTCAGAGTTTGTGGGCACAAGGGACCCATAATTTCTAGATTTAGTAATTGTTAGAATTTAATTGAGGTTTGAGAAGTTAAACTTCAAACACTAAACTTCCAGATCTAGCAGGGATTCAAGCTGGAAATAGCAGAGGCCAGATTCCTCATAAGGCAACCACTTAACAAAAGGTGAGCCATCTGTGCCAGAATGTCCTGATGGGAGGTGGAGCCCCTCCTCCAGCTGTGTGTAAGTAGGAAGAAACAAAAAGGGTTTAGGAGTTCAGTTTGGATGATGCTGGCGAGAGGGAAATAGTTTTCACTGGGTTAGCAGTGACAATGAGGAAGGAGGTGGGCAAAGAGCACTGTGTAGGCTGAGTGTGACAGGTTGCAACAAAGAGTCAGAGAGCATGGGTGATTTCTCTGTTCTTAGACCCAAGCTTGTGGGAGAATCAAGGGACCCTCTTGGAGTGTAATGTGTGAAAGCTTTCCATCTCATGTTGTATATACCGGTAGGTGTAAATAAACTCTATATCATAAAGAAACCGTAGTCTCCGCTGTACCTCATTGTCCAAGAGGAAACACTTACCCTGGGTAAAGCATGCCTGCAGCCCCTGAAATCTCACACCACTCATTGGAGATTGGGGTGTCATGTAGCAGCATTATTGCATATGGCAGTAATTGTAAGAGATGCGGGAGATGAGAAAAGAGGCTACTTGTCATGGGGGCAGCCACACCACCCTGCAACTCACCTTGTGGCTGGGGATATCCCATGCTGGGCCATGAGCTGCAGTCAAAAACATTTGAAGGGAAAGTTGTACTAAATGATTCAGAATGGTGAAAACTCAGAAGGAGCGTGAAGAGCTCTAAAATCCCTCTTGTTAAATGGTGTGACTGGGCAGCCAAATTGCAAACATATTTGGTGTAGGTATAAATTAGTGGTTTGAGCTGGTAAGTGGAGAGATGTGGTGTGACAGTAGCCACTCCAGTGACTACAGTTGCACCTTTCCCCATTTCCCATTTTTGGGGTACTGTCACACAAAAAAGAGAGCACAGCTTATAAGATAAGCAATTGTCCCATGTGCTGGTGCTTTGAAAACTTACACAATTTTACGGAGGACCTTCTGCTTTGAGGTCAGAGACTCCCTGCCCATGGGCTAAGGTGACTGCCAGGATAAACAAGGCCTTGTGTGATCTTTATTTAAACAATAACGACAAGCCAACGAAAAAGAAAGAGAGAACTGAAGCAAGAAAATGAAAAATAAACACAGCTAAAGCTTAACAGGAAATAGTACCACACAGGGAGAGCTGTGTAATGTGCTTTTTATCCATATAACATAAATAAGTTCAGAGACAAATCGCAAGGGGCTTTCATTTTATTTGTAAAATATTCCCCTGGAAATGTGTTGAGCACATGAACCTACTACTATCATGGGTGATGCCTGCAAAGTACATTTGCTTTTCTTAAAATAGATAAGGAAGGCAAAGTTTTACAGAAAGTGCTTTTAAAAAATGTGTGTGTGTGGGTATGTAGGCTAAAAATGACTTATAAATCTAGAGGGAGTAAGCATCAACAGTGATGGATAGCTGTAGGGAAATCACACTTCTTCGTAATGGAGATTATTTAGTAAGTTATTGAAGGAAATTGGTTAGAGGAGCTCAAAGCAAGAGTGAAGAGTTGGCTTCTTTTGCAATCTCCTGTTGTTTCTGTGCACTTTTGAACACTCGCTTTGACGAAACGACATTGTTTTCATCCTACATTTGGCATGGAGTAAAATGCTAAGATTAATCACTGCAGGCTGCTTTTGACTTTGGTGAAGATGAAGCTACTTCCATTGTGGCTTTAATAGATGTAATTGTCTTGTCTTTGAATAGAACAGCAAGTTCAAGTTTGATTATTTGACAGACATAGCTTTTGCTGCATATAGATGTATTATTAATATCCTATTAACTCTCACTGGATACAACAAATATCTAGGCCTCATTGTCCTCGGCAATGCGCAGTGCACAAAGAGACTGTTTCTTGTCATGAGGAGAATACAAATCAAGAGCTCAGTCAAAAGGTAGATATATACAAGGTGGATTACATGTAGAGATGGGGAGAAATTTGTTTCGTTTGTATTTCATGAAAAACTTCTCTATGAAATGATACAACGTGAAATGAAACACAGGCGTTCTTTGAAATTTGCATTTCCCTAAATTTTGCAATGCTGCTCTCCAAACAATATGTACAAAATGCATATATTAAGGGAAAGTGCACAAACATGCAGATATTATAAAATACAAAATGCATTATATTAGGGGAAATTGCTTGCAAAAATGTGTACATTAATCAAAATTGCATGCAAAATGTATTTTCCATGATAAATTTGCATTAAAATGGTTATGGATTTTCATGAAGGTTCTTCTTTTTTAAAAGGGAAAAAAAGAAAGAAAATTGCTGTAAAAATATAGAGAACTGAATTTAAGATTAGAAAAATGAGAAGCTGAAAGAAACCTAAAGTGTAACTTTTGTTGTCAGTGCAACTTTATAGCAACTCTGCTTCATTAGCAACTGCCTTGTTTTTGGTGCTTTTGTTGTTGTTTTGTTGAACATTGATTTTTTTTTATTAACCTGTTGTAATCTGCCTTTTCTATGTTTTTGTGAGATGACAAGGAATAATTTATTTAAAGAATGTGCACACTTTCATTCCCAGAACTGTTTCATGTTAATGTTCTCACACAAGTATCCTCAACACGCACACTGAAATGAATTTCTTGCAGCTCTTGGAAAGATTCTGCTTTCGACTGTTGAGACCTAACAGGACTTTCAAAACTAACAACCCCATGTCTTTCCAACAGCCACAGAAACATATAACAGAACTTCTAAACCCCAGAGCTAGATCAAGCCATTGTGAACTTAGCCTGTCAGTGTAAATCAGCATTACAACATCACAACAGCTTTGCAACAAAAAAAACATGTCCAATGCAACACAGAGCTTGGCTCCCTTTGGGGAAGGGGAAGGTTTGGAGCTCACTCTTGACTTCAGCCACACAATACATTCATAATCCTGAAAAATGTACTTGTGCCTTGGAGGAATGAAATATTTTTTACTGTAAGAGGCAAACACATGGATCACCAGAAGTATGACCTGTTGGAAACTCAGGGCTCACCCACACTTCCAACTGTCCCATGCACAGAAAGCATGGGTCTGAGCCGTTTCCTGCTTGTTGTCTGTGGTTTTCTGCTTTCTAAAAGAAGTAGAAGAGTTTGGATTTGATATCCCACTTTATCACTACCTGAAGGAGTCTCAAAGCGGCTCACAATCTCCTTTCCCTTCCTCCCCCACAACAAACACTTTGTGAGGCGAATGGGGCTGAGAGACTGGTGTGACTAGCCCAAGGTCACCCAGCAGCTGCATGTGGGGGAGTGGAGACGCGAACCCGGTTCACCAGATTATGAGTCTACCACTCTTAACCACTACACCACACTGGCTCTAGGCATAGTCCAAGCAATTTTGCCTTTTCCCTACCACTTTCCCATGGAAAATCCACTCTGAATTGGACTAATTGGACTAAATTGCACTAAATTGGAGCAAACATCAATCCAGAGATGTTTGCTCTGATTCAGAGTCAAAGATTGGTTTTTTTCCTGAGGAGAAAAATGGTGAAGCAACGGCAAGTCTGCATGAACGCTAATACTGTGAGTTTAAAACTATAAATGGCCAGAATAACTAACAAAAATAATCAAATTACCCAACTTGACAACATTTGAGTGTAATTCATCAGTCTATCTCAGTATGCTTGGTTCATGTTTTAATCAGACCAAACAATGATGAATAATGCACAGGGGAAGTTAATCTGTAGCCTGAGTATTTTAATAAATAAAAGGTAACAAATCCATTCAGGTCCATGGCTTCTTGCCAACACTTGCTGTGAAAGAGAGCTGCTGTCAGTACACACAAACAGTGCTGTGAGCTTTCTGCTGCTTCCTTTTATTTGCGGTTTGTATATATTCTTGGACACAGAATGCTGTTGGCTTTCATGCCATGAATACCACAAAACAAGAAAAGTCCTTCACGAGACTAGAAAAGTCATCTCAGATGGGAGTGGGCAGGGAATCATGGATTAGAATAAGAATAATTCACAGATTTAATTCAGAGTTATGGGGCAGTGGCTACTATCACTTCCTGTGTCTTCCTAGTGCAGTGTCCATTTTGATAACAGCCCCATTTGGCATGTTTAGATTATTTATTCCCCTGGCATCTTTGACATTCAGTTGTATTGGTTTGCTTTTCATTGCTTAATCACTGCGGGGTCCTTTTTCCTCTAAATTCAAATGTCTCACATTTGGTAATTTTATTCCATGGCTGCCGGGTAGCTTCACAATGGCTTATTTATTTAGATTTATTACATTTGCATACCACCCTTCATCCGAAGATCACAGGGTGGTACACAAAATGAAGACACAAAATGCATAATAAACAAAAAACAAACCAACCAACCAACCTTGCCAGATATCACATTGCTGGTTATCAGCTGGAAAAAGTCAAGGATGAAACCTGGTAATGTGATTTTCCCCATACTGCCCCTGAAGGATGAACCACCTGCATAGCTTTAGGGGTGAAAAATGCCATTGGTAAACTAGTCTATATTGGACAAACAGGCCTAACCCTACGCCAAAGGATAAATGGACATAAATCTGACATCAGGAATCACAAGACAGAGAAACCAGTAGGAGAACACTTCAATCTCCCAGGACATTCTATGCAAGATCTCAAAGTAGCTGTCTAAAAGAATTTCAGAAATAGACTGGAAAGAGAAGTTGCTGAATTGCAACTTATCACCAAACTTAAAACCATGGAGAGACCTGGTCTGAATAGACACATTGGATTCTTACCTCATTATACATGATATACCTATTTTTAGCCATCTCACCCCTTGCTTTTTCCTCCAAGACCAATTGCAGTTGTTAACAGTCGGCAACAAGTTTACCACACCTATCAGCCAATTGCCCATTTCCACCACCCTTCTGAGTAATACCTCTCTCCACCCTCTCACTCTATATAAGGGTCTGGTGACTTCTGTTTCAGTGTATCTGAAGAAGTGTGTATGCACACGAAAGCTCATACCAAGAACAAACTTAGTTGGTCTCTAAGGTGCTACTGGAAGGAATTTTTTTTAATTTTGTTTAGTCTATGTGATGAGCATTATCTGCATTAAACTGTAATGTGAAAACAAGGCAGTAAGAAATCAATGCTTAAAAACATGAAGTCAAAGTTGTTAGTGAAAAGCATTTCATTTTCTGTCACAGTATTGTAATCAATTGAGAGGAAGGAAAACAAAACAAGAAAGCACTTGACACTGTCATCTTAAGGACTTCCAATGTCATCAGAGAGCTCTTCCTTTGACATGACTAATCCAATGCTTTACTTTAGAGGGAAAAATGAATTGAGAGGCAGTATGCTGTCAACTTGCAAGGATTAGAGATATATTAATAACAACTAATTATAGCTTCAGGCTGTGATCCTAAAAATATTTACTTGAGAGTTAGCCTCATTGAACACAGTGAGATTTGTTTCTAAGTAAATAACCATAGGACATTACTCTTGATGAAGCATTCTTTGAAATATTTCTTACTAAAAGAAATATGCAGGTTTTTCTGGTAAGTCCTTGTGGGCAATATATTTTCATACTGATTTCCTGCACGCTGACAGCAAAAAAGTTCAGATTAGTTTTACACAGGCAAACTATTATTTTATTTCTTTCCCAGTTGTGCATAAGTTGCTAACAATAATGGTGCAAATGATCCCTTAGATTAGATAGGATCGGTCTTCTTCTCGGTGGATAAAAGTTGCCGTTTTTAAGGATTAAAATGTTATTTCCAATATCTGTTAAAAATCAAGGGTTCTTTTAAAAGACAAATAAAAGGCCATGGCACAGAAACACATGTCTGTGAGCATACAAAATAACTACAATGCAGAATCATAACTTTACCAACTCCCCAGAGGAGCTAACTGTTAAATGGTCATTGTCTTATTCTTCTGGCTTCGGCTTCTTGCAAGGCTGGGGAGAAGAGCACTATGGACGACTCTATCTCTGGTAACAATGATCATGAAGACCATTATGGCATTGCATGGTTGCTGAGTCATGCCTCATGGAAGGTACCAGAAATGGGCATTGTGAATTGTGCTCAGGAATAGAGTGGCATTGTGTGCTTGCTTTTAATAAATTAACAAGGACTGGTGGGAAACTCTTGGTTACAGCTAGCAACTTAATAGTAGAAAATTGAACTGTGTGGAGAAATGTTACAGGTAGGTAGCCGTGTTGGTCTGCTGTAGTCGAAACAAAATAAAAAAATAAAAAAATTCTTCCAGTAGCACCTTAGAGACCAACTAAGTTTGTTCTTGGTATGAGCTTTTGTGTGCATGCACACTTCTTCAGATAGAAATGTTCAAGAAGCAGATCACATACAACACATTGCAGTTCTTCATCGTGTAGTTCTTCACTTGGAAAGTTGATGCCTGGCAGGATTGAAGTGGTTCTGATTATTTATGCTGACAAGGACATATTTCTAGCTTGGCTTCAACTTTAGTCAATGAGTTTTCAAACATTTTCAAACATTTCAATGAATTTAGGCATGGGTTCTTAAAGAAGAAGAAGTTGGCAGCCCTATTTACATGTTTCTTAAGATAAAATTCAGAGATCAATGGGAGAGGAGAAAATGTTACTGCACTCTTTATGAGAGTGCAGCCACTTAGTATTCATGAACTGAATTTGGGATTTATGTGCTTCAATCAACACCTAAAGGAGTTTCATTAAAGCTGATGAGGGCTAAATTCACCCCAACCTATTTAGCTGCCTTTCTGGATTCCTTTTCGATTGGTATTTCTTTCACAGAGGTAGAAAGTGGCATAGGGTGGATTCTATCTTGCAGCAGGCAACTGAACTGGTATCTAGTTCCTTCCAAGTCAGCAGTCACTGCTCTGTGTGATACTAAAAATGACTTTCTCCCAATTTCCCCATTACATGTGAAAGCTGTTAATTCAGAATTAATTTTGGGAAATGATTTGAATGCATGCTGAAGCCAACATACACTGGCTAATTTACAAGTGGATTTAAGCAATAGACATTACAGAGAACATCCAATAATTCTATGACTTGTCCTCACAATTTTAACAGTTTGAAGGTACTGTTCTAAAGTTTTGCCAGTGCATAAAGAAATTGCCACAGAAGCAGGACTCTGAGTCAAGTCATGAAAGGGTGTTTCTAGGACCCAGGTGAAATTGTCAAGTTCCCTTGTTATTGCCAAGAGTTACAAGGTTGTTGGTGCAATGTTGTTACATTTATAGTACAGAAACAGTTTTTTATATATGGGGTTACTTTCACTATTACAGTGGTACCTCTGGTTATGTACTTAATTCGTTCTGGAGGTCCATTCTTAACCTGAAACTGTTCTTAACCTGAAGCACCTGAAGCTAATGGGGCCTCCTGCTGCCACTGCACCACCAGAGCACGATTTCTGTTCTTATCCTGAATCAAAGTTCTTAACCTGAAGCGTTATTTGTGGGTTAGTGGAGTCTGTAACCTGAAGCGTATGTAACCTGAGGTACCACTGTATGTTGTTTTTGTGATGGTTGATTCTGAGGTGTAACTCTGTCCTTTTTTGTTGCAAGCCATTTGGGGCATGATTTTGGTGTGGAAAGGCAATGGACTAATAAAATGATGATGAACCTGTGCCCAACTGGAATTATTAAGGGGAAGATCCAATGCCTGGGGCTTCACTGTGCCTGAGCCTGCAACTTGCAGCTCTCCAGATGTTGTTGCATTGCATCTGCCATCATCTGTGGCCATGCCGGCTGGAGTCCAACAACATCCTTGCTTTAAGGAGTGTTTGTGCCTCCTGCCAAAGAAAGCCCAGAAGTCTAGGTCACAAAATACATAGAGATATGTGAGACAAGCAAAGCATATTATAAATTATAAGAGACAAAGACTCAGGGAATGAGCAGAATGGCAGATCTGAAAAAGAACAATGTTACCCACATGGATGAGTTGTCTGCAGATGACAATGAAGACAAGATAAAAAACATAAATCTGACAGCAGCTTAGCCCTGAGGGAAGAGTTGAAAGTAATGGAAGACATTTTGTCTTTATCAGGCCACAAACACAATCAAATTCTCCAGTGAGTACTGTGTGCACATTGCAGAGTGAAGAGAGAAAAGTGTGAATAATGGCTTTGAAAAATCCTCAACAGCTAATGTTTGAACCATATGCTATACAACAGGCTTAATACTAAATAACTGCCTTGCTATATACCTTAAGGAACTTTTCCAGTATAAAGGAGGAGGTGAACATTTTCAGAAGATTCAGAATAAACTAGCAGTACAAGGAAAAGAAATTCAAGGCCAAAGCTTATCTTGAATCACCAGTCTCTGAACTGGGAACCCCTCACCCACCTTAGTAGACAATAGAAGCGTCCTATGAAGCAAATATGCATCAATTTTCTGTCATTGGAACTTGACAGGAAATGAATGGGTCATGTACTGGTGATAACTGATCACATACCCTGAAAAAAAACAAAATAAAAAACAGTCTACTTTGGCTCAGATATTGTGGAATCACTATTTTGTGCATTGTGGTAGATCAAGCATTATTTATTCCATTCAAGGACATGACTTTGAAAGTAGCATCTGAATTGATTTTAGGTATGTGCTTTTTTAAAGCTGTTTTTTATATTCATAGTTGTTTTTAATTGTTTTCATATGCAAACTGTGTTAATATAAACAAATATTCAGTATATATCACTGCATTGTAAATTGCTTTGAGGTGCCTCATGGGAAGTGATTCATCAATGAAATAAACAACAAATGTCGTGTTTGAGCCCTTTTTCCTGGTATTTGACATGGAACAAATTTGGAAGAGTAGACCATTAAAAAGTGTTGCTATTACCGAACACACACACACACACACACACAACTGCATTTAATTCCTATTGGCTGTTGCTCACGTGGTTCTCTCTTGGAAAGATCACATTTTCTCTTGGAAAGTTTTCTTCAGTTTTTAAGTCAGGCTAATCCCTGTGCAGTGAGGTGCTGCCTGCTGTGCTATACATCAGCTTGCCAGCAATTCATTTTCATATATCTTAAGATTGTTTTACGTAAACATTTATCAAGTTAAAATAGGCATCCAAGAGTTTGACCACCAACTTTATAAGAGGTAATTGTGATGCACTGTCATTTTTCAATGCAAGCACACATTTGATGGACACTTAGGGAAAGATGCCTAAAGGCGTATATGAGAATGTATAATGCATAGCAATGCTCTGCTGTACTCATCACCTAGCAGAAGGTCACCAGGTATCACATCACTGAAATTCTGATTGAGGATTCAGTTCAGGATTACTACTGGGGGGGGGGGAACAGATCCCCCCTTTCCATTTGCATTGCTACATTATGCACAGTACAGGTTTCACCTTGTATCTTCAAGTACACTTTTACCCATTCTTGAGTATAACATCTAGTAACAGAGAGCCTGATGAAAATCCCATTGCAGGCACCTCATAAATCAGGTCTCTTTTTGAATATACATACATGAGGTTTATGACTTCATGCTATGGTAATTTTACAGTACTTTATATCCAAAGATTTCACAACAAAAGCAATGTTTGCTATTTTAAAACTTTTTTTTCTTAAATGTTGGACTTTCTGAACAAAACGAGTCATTGATATGATGGCAGTCATTCCATCAGTGCAAGGCTTTTAGCTTGCTGGACAGAAGGACACCCCTCTCCTCCCCACAATGTTGTTTTGGGGATTCTCCTGACCCCCCATAACCCATTTTGTGGGCATGGGGAAGGACAAGGGGGCTTCATTGTGTTAGTAGAAGTTCCTGTGCAGGTTTCTGCTAGCAGGACTAGTAAATTGAATCCCACCCATTAAATGTAAGTTGAGAGGTTGCTTTATTCTACTTAATATGAATATAAGATCTCTTGTGCGTGGATGACATCATACTGACTTTGATCTACCCTAAAAGATCAATCCATGAAAAAATCTGGAAACATACAGTCAACCTTCTGGATAAAAACCATGAATGGTTCAGTATCAACAGTCTGCCAGGCCAACTGGGAGAAATCTCAAACTATAACAGTATACAATGAAATGATACTCCAATAACTTACTTAGGAGTTTGGCTACATCTTGATCTGCAAGACATAAAAGAGCACGACTTTTAAAAAATGGCATCACAAACTGAAAAAGTTGTGGAACAATAGGGAAGACCCTCGTTATCCTTTGGAAATAAAGCTGCATCGTATACAATTATTTTTCCTGAAATCTTATTTTCACTGCAAACTTTATTTCTAGAAGTAGAAAATAACAAATTAGTAAAGGAAAACCATGAAATTTATTTGGTCAAGCAAGCCTCAACTGTGAATGAAAACCTAAGTTTATTAAAAAAAAAAACTAATAAAGGTGGATTTGGCATCCCTGAATTTATAAGGTGTTATCAAGCAGTAAAAATAGCAATGATTGGTAGCTGGTTTGAAGATATTCAAGCAAATAGAGCAGAACAAGTAATAAATAAGAAACAAATATGGCAAATATTGTGGTTCAAACCAAGGATGCACACTCTTGATTCCAACAATCTCTCATCAACAAAAGTAGTTATTAAAGTGTAGTGCTAACTTCAACCAAAATTGGTTCCTGAAATCTGCTCTCCTATCTCTTATGAAATGAATTCTCAGGAAGAACAATACAGTACATTATAGACTTTTCATATTTGTCTGAAATAAAAAAAAAGTTGCACTCCTCCTGCTGGTTCAATGATGCAAATGGATCTTACAGTGCTTTCAACTGAGACATACTGCAGAACAACTACAAACTAAATATGGTCTTTGTTGAACACTTACACCTTTTGAAATTTTGTTTACTAATCTGAATCAAAAGACAGCAATCAGTAACATCTATTTCCTTATGTCTGAAATAAAATTAAATCTATTACACCCATCTTTTAAGAAATAAAACTGGTGTGTGATAACAAGTGATAATAAATAAATAAAATATAATAAATGGGCTTGGCTCATTAAAACAGTTATATCATTCGTGATAAAGGAAGTCTCTTCAATATATCAGTGACATCTTACTCCATACAAGCTGGCTAAAATCTATAAAATAACTCTGAATTGATGGGGATGCAGGAACACTAAAGTAGAATTTGTACACGTGTTTTGGTACTGTAGCAAAATAAACCATTTCTGAAATATAATATTAGAAACAATATTGTGGAGTATAACTAAACAAAAAACTCTAAAACTCTCTTGTTTGGCATAATACAAACAGAAGACAGGAACATGGACTACCAGTTAGTCAGAAGCCTGAGTAGTACAAAATTACACAGTACCAGGAAAATGAAGGCCCTCCACCAGTAAACAACTGGACATCTTCATCTGTCCCAGCTGCAACAAAAAATATTTCTCCCATTTTGGTTTCTACAGCGACAGCAAGCAATATAACTGTCCAACAGTAAGTATATCTATTCCTCATCTCCCTCCCCCCAGCCATCTAAGTTAGTGGCCATCAAAATATTTTGTTGCATTGAATTGTGTGAGTAAATAATGAATGTTATGACTTTCTTTTGTCTGTCTACTGCCATTTAGTTTCATTAAGTGACCCCCCCATGTTTTAATTATTAAGGACGCAGATTTTCCCTTTGTATTTGCTCAACAACATCCACAATTTCTCTCTGATATTCTACTTAGTTGCTCCCCAAGAAAACTAAATGCACTAATATTTTCCATAAAACATTGTTGTCTTGTGCACATTCCTATTCAGGCATCTTCCTCCTGCATACAGGAGATGCACTCAAGTATCGAATTTTCACCATATGATGTGAAGTGTGAAACCACAACTATGTGCTTTGAGACACATAAATGAAAAGCAATAGTAGTGATGCAATTCCGGAATAAAACTATGAAATTAGCTGAAATATTAAAATTACTCATTGATTTTTATTGAAGACAGGGATGCACTCGGATTCTAACCGCCACCAGATCCTTTAGATTGTCCTTGCTCCCTCCCTGGGTCAACAGTCAGGCTATCATCCAAAAATATTAATCAAGATAATAACTGAGCTTGAAACTGCCCTTTGTTATGATAGCAATATTTTTGCTTTTAAACAGTTACCTCAGGAAAACAAAATATGGTGCTAATGGCTTCCACTTGTAGGCACATAACATCATATCTTTGAGTGCAGACCTGTTGCTAGGCCATGAATTGTGCTTAATTACGCAGGCATGAGGCACTCATTCACCCAGCTGTAGTCTCATTTAGAAAAGAAACATGGCCGGCACTAGTGTATCCAAGAAAGAATGTCTCGCCCCAGCAGGATGCCTGGAGTAAAAACCCCTTGGGCCTTGAGGAACTGTTATACAGGTTAGAGTTTTATGAACAGATGTCAGGGGAGTTTTTTGTGAGAAGAGTCTGAAGGAAGAATGGAAGAGATGAGAAAGAAAAGTGGCTGATGAGACTATGGAGAGCAGCAGCAGCCTCAATAAAAGTACAGTACCTGCAGAAGACAGTGGATGAAAGAGAACTGCCAAGCACTGATAGGAGTCGGAGCAGTCGCAGGCTGCATACGCACCATACACTTAAGGCATAATTCTATCCCTGTTCTTCTCCTCTGAAGCCAACTCAAGTTCCACTGCTGACTCTGCTGATGCTGTCTCATTCTGTAGCATATCTCCCACCCTTTAAATGAATCAAAATATTACGTAGTTCCAGCAACAGTCGAGTCTTGGTTTGCTTTCATTTCCACTAGTAGGTTTCATTTGCCTCTTTTCCCCTTGGTGTTTCTCCTATCCTGGATCCTGTTCTGTCAGTTAAGTTGCCAGCAGCAGCATTCCTTTCCACCTTTGGACCTCGAAGTCACCAGTTTGAGGTAATCTTTTACAATTATTGAAGCATTAGGAAATCCTTTAAGTTTTCCTCCATTTGCCTTGTCTGTTGCTGCTGCTAAACACCTTGTAATACGGCTGTTATATCAGCAAGTGCAGGCTGCAGGTGGGTGAGTAGATGGGGGAAAGAAGAGAATTTATGTCACCACCAGTGCTTCTTTGGAAACGCTTAAGCCCAAGATTATGTTTTTAAAATCTGTTTATTTACTCGAATTATTCCTCTTGATTCTGCCTTCCCCCACAATTTAGATGGTTCTCTAGTAGTTCTCCATGCATGCTAATTTGGATACTGCAACTATCCTGATTCATCTAGCACACAACAGTCTTAGAACCTAGGTCCCATAGCAGAACAAGTGGCTGTGCCAGTAGTGAAAGTGGAGGTTTTCTTTCTTTTTGGGAAAAATTAAATTTACTATAATTATTTTAAACACTGCCTTTTAGAACAAGAAACACACGCATAGTAGCTTACAATAACTGAAAAAACCACCAATCATTTAAATACATTTTTTTAAAGACATGAACAGAAACCAGAGTAACCAGCGCCTCCCCCCAAAAGAACAATCAGTAATAAATGATAGGAACAAGGAAAGAAAACAGCCAACAACAGTGAATGATATACAGTTCTGTTTGTCCATGGTAGAACATACTTCCACTTCCATACCAGGCCACCCCTTCCCTCTCCTGCTCCCTGCAGCTGCCACAAAGTCTGCTCCAAAGAGCTGGGGTCTATTTTGGATCAGATTGGGGAGGGGGACACAGAAAATAGGAAAGGGAATTGTACCCTTCAGCAGTAGGAATGGTCTTATTAATTGTAGTTACAGGTAGGTAGCCGTGTTGGTCTGCCATAGTGAAAACAAAATAAAAAATAAAAAAATTCCTTCCAGTAGCACCTTAGAGACCAACTAAGTTTGTTCTTGTTATGAGCTTTCGTGTGCATGCGCCACTTCTTCAGATACATGTGCATGCACATGAAAGCTCATACCAAGAACAAACTTAGTTGGTCTCTAAGATGCTACTGAAAGAAATTTTTTATTTTTTATTTTGTTTTTATTAATTGTAGTAATGGATAACCAATTAGCTACTGGGCATTGATCAAGGTGCTGTGCTGGGGAATTTTTTGTTCAGCACAGCAAAAGAGGAAGTACTTGCCTGGATGCCATGGCAACAACTTTTCAAAAGCATGTTTTGTCCTTTTAAACGCTCTCACACCAAAAAAAGGGGGAAAGGAAACCCATTAAAATCACCACTCCATTCTTGTTTGATGCTACTGCTTTCTGTCTCAAGCTTAATAAAAACCTTCCCTTTCATGCCATGACTGAAAGCCTCTGGATGTGGGTGACCTCCTGCATGGGCTCCATTTCACAGCATTGGCAAGTGGCTTCCTTTGAACCAAGAAACTCCACCGCCATCCTGCCATTCAGCTGGGAATCCACACCAGAGCCATCCCATGCTCCATTCACCTTCCCAATCAGCCACACAACATTTCTAGTAATGGTAGGTGCCCATACAGGATTTTATTTAAAAGGAGTACTAAATATTCAATAATGATTTGGTCCAGGCTAACCTTCCAGGTGTCTATGGAGTTGGTTTCTTTCTTTCTTTTTTAATCCTTGGGGTTGAGAAGAGGTCAGCCTTTCAAGATCAAGCTGGACCATTCTACAGTCATGCAAATTTCATGGTGCTGTCTCCTTGGTGGGACCCCACCTATTTGGCATGCTCATTGCTCCACCTACTGTCTTTGTTTGTATGGACCTGCTGGATTTTAATTCCTTGCATGGTTCCGAATGATCATACTTGCCTTGTTCTGGTGAAAAAACGATCTCATCTCTTGGCTGCAAGCTGCTTTCCATAGGTCATGCCTCCCAATGCACACAAGGATAATAATATTTAATATAAAACATGTGCTTATGTGCTTTGATTGACCAGGATGACAATGAACTGCACCATCCAAGACCTACCCCTTTAGCTGTCCTACACAAACAGATATTGTTTAACATTCCCCGTAGGAAATGTTCAAATGTCCCTTGACAACATCCAGGGCATTCTGTAAATGTGTTCAGCTGTATTGTTTTTAAACCTTGGCATATTCTTGTAGCAGAGCGAAAGGTACTGCTCTATTTACAAATGCATTACAAATCCAATTAAGGAGATGGAACAGCTGAAATTCTTTTCACATTTGCGATCAAAACTAGCTTTGCAATGCTATTTAATTTTTCTTTCTCTCCCTCCCCTAGTGTGGAAGAACACAGACACTTCTAGCCAATATATTCTTGGTGATTTGCACCCCCCCATCACAGTCAAGTAGAAGCTATCAAGTAACTAGGATAACTGTGATTTTAATCAAAATATTATGGAAAATCAAATATCAGGAATACTGACATCTGCCCATTTCTTTGAGCATCTTAGTATTTGTTGGAAATGGATATACATATCTGCACATAAAATGACCTAAGTTGCTATGAATCACTTACATAGCATTTTTATAACCCAATGCTAAGGGACATTTTTCACGCTCCTTTTCCTTGCACATGGTCTTGAGAAGCTTGCCAGGAAGCAGCTGGAAGATGCACATCTATATAACTTAAAGATATCAGATGTATGTCTTGGACGACCTCCATGATAAACTGATTGCCTAAGTGTGTGTGTGTGTGTGTGTGTGTGTGTGTGTGGTGGGGGGAGTTAAAGAGATTTGCATTTGTCAGCTCTCAGGTTCTGTATTTGTGCATCTTCTGAGAACTTTCTAAGGCAAGGTAGGGAAATTAATATTAAATGGTGCCTTTTGATTTTTCTGCTCCTGTAACAGGAAAGAGCGGTTTACATGGCCCCATCTGGGGCCCACAACTTTGCCATCTCTCCTTAATTATCTCTTCCCATCCCCCCCCCTTTCCCTCAAGGTTTGTACTGAGTGGTTCTTTTCCCTGCACTGCTCATTCTGCATACACACCCGGTTTTCTTTTCCTTCTCTCATCAAGACTCTTCCTTTCAATAACCAAATAGAGATGTTTCCCTTAAATCGGTGAACAGGCTGACTACCCAATGTACGTATTTTATGTATTATTATTTCTTACATTTATAGCCCACTTTCCTCTCATGTTGCTCAAGGTGGTATCCATGGGCTTTCACATCTTACTCCCACAACAATCCTGTGAGACTCAGCCAATAGTATCCAGCATGGCCAAGTGAAGATTTGAACCCTGATCTCACTGGTCCTACTGTAACACTTTAACCACTACACCACACTGGTAAATTAGCGTTTGTGATGCAATTTTCTGACTGATACTTAAATCTCAGTGTTACAAAGCTTGACATATAGCTGTTATCAGAAGCAGCTGTACTGTCACAAATACTCTAAGAATGGACAAACACCAAACTCCATTAGTTCCAGTCTGAAAAATAAATAGAATCTTCTGGACTCTTTGCCTCAAGTATCACATTTATGTTGTACATCTCTCTCTCTCTCTCTCTCTCTCTCTCTCTCTCTCTCTCTCACACACACACACACACACACACACACACAGCAGTATACAGATTGTTTTAAATAAATACCATAAAATAAAATTGCTGATAAAAAAGAAGGGATAAATGAGAATTTATCTTTTAGGATGGCAGTGGCAATTGAACATGTGTGCGCGCGCACACACACATGGCACAGGTATAGTATGGGGAGACCTGCTTGGCAGAAGTGCTTGTGTAAAGGGTCTAACTATTTCAGGAGCCTAGAAAACTGCCTTTTATTGAGTCAGACCATTGGTCCATCCAGTTCACTATTGCCTACTCTGACTGGCTGCTGCTCTCTTGGGTTTCAGACAGAAGTGTTTCCCAGCCCTACCTGGAAAACCAAAGTTTCAACCTGGCACCTATTGCATGCAAGGCTGCAAGGCAGATTCTGTACCATTGAGCTGTGGTCCAATCCTTTAGCAGTTGGTCAGCAGCTGAACATGAATCTGCAAGGTGATGCAGTTGCTAAACAAGCTAATGCAGTCTTAGACAGCAGTGGCAGAAGCACCATGTCCTTAGCATGAGAAATAATAGTTCCAATCTTTTCTGTGCTGGCCAAACCACAACTGAAGTTCTTTGCTCAGTTCTTAGGCATCACATTTTAAGAAGAGCATTGACAAACTGGAAGCATGTCCATTGGAAGGCAACCAGGAATGGAGATGAACCTGAAAACCAAATCCTATGAGGAACAATTGAAAAAACTGGGTACATTTAGTCAGGAAAAGAGAAAATTTAAGCAGAGGAAGACCAGACATCTACCAGGGATGATGCAGTTGCATCCCATATTACAGAATCCTGGGGCAGGGGTATAGTCTCTTCCATCTCTATGATCTTATTCTAAACCTCACTACAGCTAAATCCAGCTCTGGAATTTCAGACAGGCTAGATAGGCCCTTGCTCTGACCTAGCAGGGTTCTTTGCATCTTCTTATGTAACTTTCTAAGAAGTTCGGCAGCAAATGCCACATATTGCAAACCCACTCATACCATCCAAAGCCCATGCGGGCTAATGAAGGCTAATGTTATGGGAGAAGATGACCCTGATCTTCAGTTTTTCACCTCCCTCTCCAAATATAATTAGGTTGGGGTTGAGGGGGAGATCACAAACTCCACTTTTCAGATTTCTGAATTAGTTTCCCTGCACTTTTGGGAGGCACATTTTCTGATGTGTAATCTGTTACCATTCCCAAGTTAATAACATCGCCTCTTTATCTTCGTTTATAATTAATTGATTATACTGGAGCACCATCCATCATAGATTCTTCCCTCACTACCTTTCAAAGAGAAAATAGTAAATCAACTTTATAACCATAAAAATTGATCTGACTCAGTTACTGAATGTAATTTAAAAACAAAAACAACAAAAAAACAAATAAATTGCTAGAAATTGCAGCAAAGTGGGTTTGAGTTGTGTTTTGAAAATATATATTGTACAATCACCTTTGAGACTGCATCGCTATGGGTATACTACTGTCCTGGAATAATTTTATTCCAGACAACTCTCAGACATTTCACTCCCTCATCTAATAGTCTATATCTATGCCATTTATGCAGAAAGCTATCCCTATGCCTCTGCAGGAGAACCTTCATGGCCATTTACTTGGCCATATAGAGTTGCGGGGGGGCACTTACCTCTTTATATTGTTGGTATCAATTTGTTCTACTTCGTGTTCTACCTGAGCTTTTTTTTTTACATTATTCAATGTCATGTCCATTTTTAAGAGAGAGAAACCACACAAATGGACCTCAGCACGATCAGGGGCTTAAGTGGGATACCCAACACATATATTCTTATGACATCTGTGTGGCGGTGGTGGTGGTGGGGGGAATGGTGCACTGTGGTTGGTGAAAGCCCCAGGGAATTTGTGAATTGGGGGCTTTGCTTTTCTGACAAGGAGAATGAACTTGAAAAGCAGGAATAGAAAATGGGAGATCAAGTTATCTAGGAAGACATCAAAGTCACTATCTATGATACTTGAGCCATGTTTTATTCCGGCAAAGGAACAAAGAACAAATTTGAATTTCATAGGATTATCAGGAAAGAGAACTCATTGTTTCCATTATAGTTAGCAAATCCAATGCTAACCATAGCATTTTTCTTCTTTCTTTGTAAGTGTTACATCTTTTATCTCACAAAATACATTCATTTATTAAAGAAATTGGTAAAAGGCAAGTCCTTGATATTTCTGCATGCTAGACAAACATTTTGATCATTTCAAACTAGTTAATGCTCTGGCAAATGAAGAATAACACTGCAGATGCAACTAATGCATGGAACTATCATGCCAACCAATTTCTTTTGGACAAAATGGTTATGCCATTATTACCTTGATGTTGGGAAAGATGGAGGGCACAAGGAGAAGACCCTGATGTTGGGAAAGATGGAGGGTACAAGGAGAAGGGGACAACAGAGGACGAGATGGTTGGACAGTATTCTCGAAGCTACTAACATGAGTTTGGCCAAACTGCGGGAGGCAGTGAAGGATAGGCGTGCCTGGCGTGCTCTGGTCCATGGGGTCACGAAGAGTCGGACACGACTGAACGACTGAACAACAACAACACAAAATTCTGAAGGTCTGACATCTTTGTGCATATGCAACTCTTTACTTTGGCTTTTGACACTTGAGATACATGTCTTGGGACCAAACTATTCTTGGGATTGTAAATCATTTTACATGTTTTTAATGTTGTATTTTAAATTGTTGTGACCTTTCTCCCTTTTTTGTTTCGTAATAACCTTTGCTAATTTTGTTGGAACTTTTGTTGCAAAAGACATACACACACATGTGCGCGCACGCACAAGCAACACACACAGAGTTGTTTCAGCTGTTCCACACTTTAAGAGATTGAAGATGGCTAGGCAGAGAAAGAGTAATATGCCCATGGCTACCTAGTAAGCTCTATAAATGTTTTTGAGTTTTCTGTATTCAGGCAAACTCACTAGTGTAGCTACTGTGCTTCACTAACCATTTGCAGCCTTGTGGTATAAAGGAAGCATGGTGTATTAGACAACTAAGTCTGTTCAGACCATGGGTTGACAAACCAAGGCCTTCTAAATCTGATCCGCAGACGGTACAGGAATCATTTCGTGGATCGCCAGCGCGTGGATTGCCAGTGTGCGCATGTTCTTTCCCTCTCTCTCCCTCTCCCTCACACGGTGCCACCACCACCTCCTCCCTCCCTCCTCCTGGCTTCTCCTCACCCTGCCTGGAGGAGGAAGGGGGCTGGGCTTTGTTGGTGCCAGCCCCTGCAGCTCACAAGACACAGGAGCTGCAGCTGGCTGAGTGCCCAACTTGAGTGGCCACCATTTAAAGCAGCCCCTGTGCAGAGCCCCTTCGCACACACTCATCGTCCCTCATTCATCCCCCCCCCCAAATAGTCCCCCCAGAAGTTCTGAGGGACAGTGGACCGGCCCTTGCTGAAAAAGTTTGAGGACCCCTGGTTCAGATAATCAAAATGGAGCTGGGGTAGGATGCCAAATTTGAAACTAGGTGTCTTGGCTACTTATTTATTCTATTGGCAATTAGAACCATCAAGTTGAATTTCAGACCTGATGATCACCAGTGTTGGATATCATGGATTTTGTAGCCTTGAACCCTGGTGGCAAAATATGCTGTTAGCATCATTTCCCCGAGACCCTCTAATAGCTATTGCCAGGGATTTTTTCCAGCCATAACTTGCCAAAATTCAGTTCCAACACCTTTCATGTAGGTGCCATTGCCATTATAAAAGAACAAGGGAGGCGTTCATGGTAAGTTCTGACACCTCTTTTTCTAGAAAAAAAGAACTGGCTACTGCCATATCCACTCTCCTAAGCCAAGTTTTATAGTAAGGGTTGGAGCACTGCCATCAATCAGGCCTTTGATCTGGATCAATGGCTTGACGATATAAGGCAGATTTATACATACATACATACATATTTTATTATCTTTGTACAGATTAGATTTCTGTATTGCAACCTGCACAATGATGCTGATCATGAAAAGTCCACACCCAGAACCTGTAACTGTGTGCAAAGCAGTTGTAACTAACCTAAGCAGCAGAAAGATCAACAAAAGCTCTGACAGCAGCTATCACCCATTGTGATGGAGGTGAGGGGTTCCTGGCAACCTTCTCTTCTCTTACCCCAAATGGACATATCCACAGTGCCAACTATCTCTTTTGCAGGTAGACCCTCTTTTGTCCAAACAGCCTGCTTTGGTGCATGACAGTCTCTGGATTGGAGCTATGTGGAATTAATTCAAATTCCGTACAAATGCTTTCTCTGTCTGTAACTAATTGCTGAGCACTAAGAACAGCCTTTATATTCCGCCGCCCCCCCCCCCTCATTGTGAGGTACTTCTGGATCAAAACAAAGGAAATGTGGATATTTCAGGATGTAATTCACACAGCTATGTCCAGGTTCCATAACATGATTAAGATAAATTACTAGAATTTAAGCCAATTCAGGCCCCCTGACTGCCATGGTAATAAAATCCAAGTACTTGACTTAACTTGGCTGTCAAGAGGCCTGTGTGTGTCATGCTTCACAAGTGTTCAGGTTCAGACTTGTCTGGGGTTTAGCAGAGCAATTTATACATGCCCACACATCAATTTCAGGGAGATGATTATTTCAGATGTATATTTAATCTAGAAATGCGGCTGCCGCTGATTTGAAAGTGAAGTTGCACAAATGATGCCTGATTGTAACAATTCCATCTCTGCCTGCAACATTAACATCTGTAATTCGTCGTACTTTTCACAGCTTTTAAAAACCTGCTCTTGATCATTTTAATGGTCCATATGCATTAGGCATTATTGTACCTTGCTTCCTGCTGATTTGAGTTTCCTTCCTGCAACTGTCAGTACTGAAGAAGCTACAAAAATGAAGGAAATGAGTTAATACTTTGCATTCTAAAATACAAAGATAAACAATGCAATTCATAGCTTTAGTAAGTCAAACTTCAAAACTTGAAAAAAAGTTAATGCAATTACAAATTACAAATGCTCAGGGCAACACTTAACACATGCTCAGTATCTCACAGGCAAAATTACTAATGGGCAACGCTATCCACAATTTGAGTGATTATTAAATTATGTATTTCCTTCCTGTCAAATGCAGGCTCACTTACATTGCAAGTAGATCAACAATGCAGGCAGTGCTGTCCCAGAGCCACGTTCATAGGACAGCCAAAGGATGAACACCAGGGGCAGCTGATGGAAGGAGCGCCAAACAGCTGCCCTGATGTCCCCTGGACTCAGGCAGGAGCTGAACAGCTTTCAGGGTTCACCAAACCAGTGAGTCCCTAGATTCCTTTACTGGAATACCCTTCATTGCATAGGCGTGGCCACGTCACGTGCCACGCCTGTCAACTGAACCAGAGCCTATCCACCACCAAGAGCACAAGCGCTCGCCGCCAACCAGGGGTGTAACAAGGGGGGACGGAGGGCGGGGGCCCTGGGCAGTGCCCCTGCTGGGGGTGACACTTCGGGGGCGGCCCCACCCCCTGGGCTATTTTTTATTTTTTATTCTTAGGCTATTTTCGGCATTGCCGGGGTGGAGCCGCAGGGACGGCCAGCGAGGGGGGGTGACACCCTTCCTCGCTGGCCGCCCCGCGGCTCCACCCCGGCAGCGCCAAAAATAGTCCCCCCCTTCCAGCAGCGCAGCTCGGCATGGAAGCAAGGGGCGGGCCAGCGAGGTGGGGTGCCACCCGCCCCTTGCCTCTATGCCGAGCTCTGCGGAGCCGGGGCATGGAGAGGGGCGGGCCAGTGAGGAGAGACACCCCTCCTTGCTGGCCCGTCCCTCTCCCTGCTCCGACTTGCGCTCCGCCAAGGGAGCCCGGGCGGCGGATTCGGGAGTCTTTGCAACCCGCAGAGACTCCCAAATCTGCCTCCCGGCACTCCTTCATGCAGGCACAAGCAGCCGCGGCACGAAGGGGTGCCGCCACCGGGTGGCGGCTTCTGGAGTCTCCCGAAGCCACCGCCTGGCACCCCCGGGGGCAGGGCGTCATGTGCGCCATGATGTCATGACACACGCATGCACCGCGATGCCCCGCCCCCAGGGGTGCCTCTTGGCTTCCCGCCCCAGGCAGCCAAGGGGATAAGAATGCCCCTGCCACCAACCACTCACCCTTGTAACCAATCCCTCAACCCCGCTAACATGGAGGTCAGCCATAAATCATTCCCAAATACAGACAGGTGAACACCACCAGGCCTGTAAAGGGATGCATTGTGATAGGTGATGCCTGGGTGCCATATAAGGGCTTCCACCCATGGACAAAACCTTTTTGGCCACCATGCTCTGGACGCGTTTCCTGGTCCTCGTCTGATGCGGCCACTCTTGCACTTCCTGCCACCGTGCGATGGAACTCTGGGGGCTGCGAGATCCTTGTCAGATGATTGAATACTGACCCCCCCATGGCTGGGGGTGAACAAACCTGCACAGGAGAAACAGAAGAAAGCGAGGAACCCTGCTGAGAAGTAGAGGGCCTATTCCCCGATTGAACATTAGGAGTTGCGGGACTTATTGGCGCTGGCGGGGCTGATTGGGAGCCCGGCGGCTCCTGTTGAGAAGCCTGCTTGGAACTTCCCACACTGCTCCCCCTAATTCTGGGGCTAGCAGGAACTGCTACACTAGGCTACTGTTGCTGTATCTGAGAAAATAGCACCCCTGATTGATCCAGCATTTCGCTAGCTTCGCTGGCATCCGAGGGGGCTTGCACCTCGTAAGACATAGTAGCGGCTGAAGGACCCGGCTGTGAAGTGGGCTGCTCCAGAAACTGCCACACTAGGGTATCCAGCTCAGCATTGATTCCGCTCACAGCTGCTGGATCCGTCCCAACTCTGGACAATAATGCGCTCATACGATCCAGAGTATTTTGAGGAATAGCTGGCTGTGAAGGGGAGCACGAGGGCTGAGAAGCGCCCCTAGTCACCCTCCTCCCCAGCAGGTCCGGGTTTGGAATGTGCTTAACCGGCATGATACAAGGCCTTAAAGTTTAGCTAGGCTAAACTTACCACGCAATGAAAATGGCGGTTGGACTAAAACAAAATGGCGCCCACCAGACATCAGCATTTGCGCCAAAACAAGATGGTGCTCAAGATGGCGGCTGAGGAAGAAGGCGTGTATGAACCTAAAATGGCGGTTCCCACCCAAGCATGCAGCCCAGGCCATTTGGAGCCTATGTGCGCAAGGACAAGAAAAAACCTAGGCTCGCTGACTTAAGCCTCTCCCCACCGTCCCCTTGATCCCAATGGAGCACTGGCACCCAACCCGCTCCACAAACCTCAAGGGAAGCCAAGGCCTGCGAGGCCGAAGGTGCTGAATCCCGATGAACCGAGGCGAAGGTGGGAATACAACTACTCGATAGACTCTCTGCAACCCGGGAGGAAGAAGGGGCGGAGGTATTTGTGAAGGCTTGCAGGCCCTGAGGGGGGCAAGCCCCGAAGGCAAAGCCTTCAAAAACGGGGTAAGGAAGAAGATGAGGGAAACAGGATAATTAACAGGGGAAACTAAAAGGAAGATTAAGGGTAAAAAAAGGGAAGCGATCACCAAAGTCGATCAAAGTCTCTCTGAGCAACAGCAGTCCACGATCCGATGTTTCATGTTCCGATGCGATAGCCCCAAAGAGGAAGCTCGTAAGCCTTGCATGGGTTATATAGGTCCCGCGTTGCTCCTTTTGAGGCACCCCATTGGTCAGATTGCGCCCAAACAATGTGCGACCCACCTATCAGGGGTTGTGGCTGTTCCAGGATTACCCACCCACAACACTGGGTCAGGTGGCCAGGACGCACCGCAACACGTTCCCTCTTTAATGGAGGTCCCGATTTACTGATATGACCAAATGCAATTTTCCCTAGATGCCTACCTCAGTGTCTACTAAGGTTTTAGTTAACTTACTCCATGTTGTTTCTCTATGTCTTCTTATGCTAATGAGTGGTTCTTAATCTCTTAACCTGCTACTTATGATATAATACAGTGGAGTTAATTATATTCCCTGCATAATGTAATTTTGAACTCCCTGGGATGGAAATAGCTTATGAATTTTCTATAATATCATGTTTGCAATCTCATTACTCTGGAAGTTTAAATTGATTTGGTTCAGGTGACCTCATGTTAAGGGATTTTCTGTGCAAACTGCAGATGTCCTTTTGGAATTTGGTTTTGTTTCACCAGTCGTAATGGTGAACTTGTACAGCTGGATCAGGTGGCTTTTGAAAAAGATTTAGTCAATATTACAGCCTATCAATGGGTATTTATTGGTTTAAAAATGGGAATCTCCATATTCAGAGACTGCATAAATCTAAATGTCAGCATGTCCTACTTGCAATGTTCCCAGATGCATCTGGCAGTTCTCTACTAGAGACAGATTCCTGGATTATGTAGGTTCTGAATGTTTGTGCAAGGAGTGCACAGATTTTTGCCTATTTTTTCAAATAGATGTTCAGATCTGCTGTCCTTATTTCCTTGCCTTGGGGGGTCGCATAACTCCATACCCTCCAACATTTCTCCAATGAAAATAGGGATGTTCTAAGGAAAAGCAGGACATTCGAGAATCAAATCAGAAACCAGGATGGCTTCTGTAAATCTAAGACTGTCCCTGGGAAATAGCAACACTTGGAGGGTCTGTTAACACAGTCCTCCTCCAAAAAAAAAAAAAAAAAAGCCTTTGTTAATTTTGTGTGTGTGTGAAATGCAGGATTTGTTGGTGCCTTTTGATTTCTTTAGATACTTTTGTTTTAAGCTTTTTATATCTGCATCCAGCTATGCAGTATAACATGTGCAAGTGTCCATCATATACTGGCTTCCGACCGTTGTACCTAATGCCATTTTCCTCTGAGTTGACATGCATAGAATCGCAGTGTTAGAAACCAGATTAAGGAGTTACAGTTCACCAAGTGTAATTGACACACAATTAGAAAGCTGTTGAAATAGGGAAAAGGTTTTGGGTTTCATGAGCAGGAAACACCTTGGTTACAGTTGTTTGGCATCACCTCTTTGAAATGAAGGATAAGCTTTAATAACAGTTGCTATATTTCTCCACACAATTTTGGTTGCACCCTTCTTTCTTTCATTGTTGCAGACTCCACAGAGCTGTAAATTGTTCTCCTTATTTTAATGTGCTTTATTTTTGTTGTCCTGGAAACAAAATACATTTCCCCCATCTTTTATATTACAGCAAGATATACAAAACAAAACAAAACAAAAATCCTTCCAGTAGCACCTTAGAGACCAACTAAGTTTGTTCTTGGTATGAGCTTTCGTGTGCATGCACACTTCTTCAGATACACTGAAACGGAAGTCACCAGACCCTTAAATATAGTGAGGGAGTGCGGAGGGGTATTACTCAGAAGGGTGGTGGGAATGGGTGATCAGCTTTCCACACCTATCAGCCTATCAGTTCAAACAGGAGCGAACAGACACACAGACAGTACGTCAGAAAAGGAACAGTTTGGAGTTAATCCAATCAGTCCAAAAAGTCAGTGAATGGGAGGTCTGTTAGATAGGAAGCAAAGCAAGAGATGCAAGGGGCGTCGGTTCAATACATTCTGTAGAACCCGGAAGGAGTCTTCAGAAGGGTCATCTTGAGTGATGATGCTGGAGGCTTTGTTTGAGCTGTCCGGAGCTATCTGATTTTGCAATAAATCCTCCTTTTTAATTACCTATGCTTACTGTGCTATCAAGCTGGGAACCTGGACTCCTGACAGTAACATTGTTATAGTGATAAGTAAATCCATGAGATTGTTACAACTGACCATTGTTGGTTCAAGGACACAAGTTGTAGACAATGTCTAACGTCTATAGGCTATAGAGCAGTAGAATTAGGTGTCAATTTAAAATATGTGTAGCTGATTCTGATTTGATATGTTTTTTCGGTGTCTTATAAAATTAATGGGTTGGAGCCAATTGTTTCATAGGATATCTGGCAATGGAAGAGGACCCCCCCCTTTATATAATCACAATTAGGGAAAGTTGTTGTTGCACTCAGGTCATGTTTCTGTAGGCATCTGATTGGCCATTATGCGAAGAGGATGTTGGACTAGATGGCCTTGTACAGCAAAGTTCTTCTTATGTTTTTAGTTCTAAGGTCTTTCCATGGGCAGAAGAACACTTGGCTTGGATCATGGCCATTTCTGCATCCCTTGTAAAAGCATCCCTAAATAAAACCTTTATCTCCCCCCCCCCAACCTACCACTGTCCTTCAGAATGAGAGCTGACCAAATTGCATTATTCAGGCAGGTCTAGAAATTACAGCAATGGGCAGTGGTGATGAATGGAACGATTCCCATTCAGTGAAGTCTTTACAAATGTCTAATTAAGTTCAGCTCTGCAAAGTGACTTCTCTGTGTTAACAAGTGTTGGCAGCTGGTCCAGTCTCAAACTCTTCGACTTCACTCTTGACACTTGTTTTGCTTCCAGTAATGAAGTGGTAACAGTGAATACTTCCATAAAAAGCACAATATCCCTCCCCTCCTCTGATCAGCAATATCTATAGATTCCCTTAAGCTTTTCTTCCCCGCCCTCTTCACCCACCTGCTGGGGCCGTTACTAAATGCTGAGTGATAGGCTTGCCACAGCAGTACTGCTCAACAGACCTTGAAATTAGCAAAGGGAACTATGGCTGTCTGACAGCTACTCCTATCATGGCCGCCAAGTTTGAACAAACAGCAGCAGCTATCTTGCTCACAGGAGAAATAAGGTTCATGGAAATATTAAAGAATCGTGAATGCCACTGCCGGCATGGCAACACTTTACAGTAATTGGCTTTTTGTGATTCATGCTGGTCTGAATTCAGGGAACCACAAATAGGAAGCTTAAAAGCATTAGTCTGGGAAATGGCTCCTGCTTCTTAAAAAATGGGGAAAGATCAGATGTTCATTGAAGTAAATTTTGTTTTAATTTACAAGTCAATTTCTTTCTTTAAAATCTATTTTCTGTAAAGTGTTATGCTTCTGGCTGTTCTGTGAAATCGCACTAAGACCATTCCTTGCCTTCTTGCTTCTTATTTAGGAAGATCTATCTTTCTGAATGTCAGATGTTTCCATTAACACACTAAATAAATGGGACATGCCACCATTAATCACAAACTTTCCTTGCTTTGGTCTTTTCTTAAAGTAAATGGAGAAGATCTAGTCAAACAGAACCAATACACTGACCACCATTGGTCATTCCTGACATGTCCAACTGCTTCTATAATTGGGATATTGCAGTGAAATTTGGCAGTCTTATGTACTCTTCCGAGAAGAATTCCTGGAGAATGCCTTACAAACCTCTGCATTTAAAGCTTTGAAGGGTTTCAGATTGGTTGGCAAGATAGTTTTATGTTTTTGTTACACTATTTTGCCAGCTATGTCCCATTGCACATCTTGTGTCTTACACTACTTTCATTTAATTTGTTCTGAAGGTCCATTGGCCTCCACAGTCACTTACAGACTCTTTGTTAAAACCGTGTTTATGGAAGACAATCTTACTTGGCTACAAGTGATCGCCGAAGAAGAAGATATAGATATAGATATAGATATAGATATAGATATAGATATAGATATAGATGGAAGAAGCAGAGTTCCCATATTTCAGTGAAAGGATAGCTGTATCCTAGATCATTTGCATTTTTAGCCATGGTAATGACTGGTGCTATTGAGTCAATTCCTGGCAGATGTTTGTGGCCTATCAAGCAAAATAGCATGTGGAACATGATAGACAGCTGGGTTGCTGACTCAGGCAAGTAGTTGCATATTAAACTACTTTGTTTTCAAGAAAGAAATATATACTGCCCCAGTATTTCCAACACGGAATACTAGATGGACCAATTATCTTTTAATGATAGCTCTGCTATCGTCTCCATATGCTTCACTCATTATATTAACAACTTCATATGGATTTTGAAATGAAGGCTGTCAAGACAGATCCACAAAGGCTTCCTGTATTTAAAACATGAGGTTTTCTTCATTATTTTTATTTTTACATTCAAGTTATATAAAGCATCGCATGCTTCTTCTCTTGTTGCTGTAATGCCACTTCACTGTCATAAGGCTGGAGTGCATTTAGATACCTTCCTTCAAGGTCCGTGCAAAGCATGTCTTCAAAACTCATTCTCTTCCACCCAACCATACCTTTTTCCAGGATGCTCCCTTCCTCACCCTAGTTTTACACACACACGAGAGAGAGAGAGAGAGAGAGAGAGAGAGAGAGAGAACATACACTGAGTGTTCTGTGACCACTGACCATGGTCAGTCAACAGAGAACCATTTGGGTGGTTCGTCTTTCTACAAACATTGCAGTTTCCCAGGGCTTATTTGTAACTTTCTCTTTGACATGGGGGGTGGGGGTGATTCTGGCTACATAAGGATCAGTACTCAGAGAACTATATATCAGCACTCACTATTACTATATAGCAGGGATGGGCAACTGGTGGCTCTTCATCTGTAGTTGGGCTACATCTCCTATTGCCCTTGACCATTGGCCATTTTGGCTGGGACTGATAGAGTTTAGCAATCTCTGGAGGACCACATGTTCCCCACCTCTGGTATATAGGAAGGCCAGTAGGCAACACTGTAATTATGTTCACTAGACATATAGAGAGGGGAGTGAGATCACATCTGCTGATCTGCTCCCCACCTCCATGTGTACAGAAGAAGGTATATGAACATGCATATAGGGGCTTTCTATATGATCAGTGCTAGCATGATGAGCCCCGTTAGTTTTTCATTGGCTAGTGAGTTAATTTAAGTTTGGCTGCTCACAAGTTGTGAACTCCTTGTCTGGTTATCAAAAAACAGATGACTGTTACTGGTACTTGTTGTTGTTAAATTTCTGTCCCGCCTTTCTTCAAAAGTGCACAAGGCTTTCTGTGTGAGTGGGGTGGGTCTACACAGCCAACCACAAAGGAGCAAGCACACCCTACGCCAATCGTGACCTCTCACCGCCAAAGAAACACAAGCGAGCAACAGAGAACCAACACAACCGATGCTGACACCAAATCCTACATACACTAAGGAAAATAGAAACATCGCCTCCCCACCCCACCCTCCCCCCATCCCACCCACATCCTTCCCCCTTCTCTGCCTAATGTCTCAACAACCAAAATTGATCTGTAAAAATGTTACATGGAAAAATGCGAGAGACATTTTGTAAACCAAGAAAATCTTTAATAAAAAAATAAAAAAAATAAAAAAATAAAAAAGTGCACAAGGCTACTTACACAAATCAACACAGTACAAAATAAGATAAAAGTACAACTTAAAAACAAAGCAAATTAACAAAGAAAACAAACAGCACTCTTCATGGTGTTTCCACTCTTTGTGATCACTCCTGCTATTAAAGGTTTAGTTACTTTTTGCCCTTTCGATGTTCATAAATTTAATTCAATATTAAGGCAATATTCACATCACAAACCACTCTTGAAACAAACTCATGTTCCAAAAACAAACTTTCAAGTGCCAGAGGAGGTGTTTTTATACAACAAAGAAGCAAAAAGCCCCGCTGAGTGTGTGGTGCTGATTATGACAATAGCTCTAATCTTGGCATATAATTTGTATATTCTCCACTACTCTGAAAAGCAGTAAAAGTTGGATAACACAAAGCAATCAGCTCATATTAGTACTGGAGAAGGCAGGCCTCAAGCATGCTTTAATGAACCTGATAAACTGCATTTTAAATGGAAAGTTAAATCTTTTGCAGACAAGAAGCACAGCATACACAGTAATTTCAAATCAAGTGGTCTGTGTAGGAAAAATTGATACTCGAGAACTAGTACATATCAAAGGGGGATGAAATTTCTGTTTAAATATATCTATTAATATGACTGTTGTGTACAGGGAAGCTATACAGAGTGGTTTGTGATGTGAAAAAAGAGTTCCTTAAGAGCCTGCTTGCGCAACCCAAGACTTTACACACACCTAAAGTCCCCGCGACCGGGTGAGCTCCCGTTGCTCGGTACCTGCTCCTGCCAACCTAGCAGTTCGAAAGCATGTCAAAGTGCAAGTACCGCTCCAGCAGGAAGGTAAACAGCGTTTCCGTGCGCTGCTCTGGTTACACCAGAAGCAGCTTAGTCATGTTAGCCACATGACCCAGAAGCTGTACGCCGGCTCCCTCGGCCAATAAAGTGAGATGAGTGCCGCAACCCCAGAGTAGTCCACGACTAGACCTAATGGTCAGGGGTCCCTTTACCTTTACCTTTACCTTTAAACTGTCTCAAAATCGCCGCCTATATCAGTAAGCCTTATGCAACTGAGCTACTATCCCAAACAAATAAAACTACAGGGTGGCACCCAAAGGACTGTGAATGGGAAAAGCCACTGCCCTTGTTTGTAAAAGCTTGTGGAAGAGCCTGCAGAAGTCTTTATATAATACCATAAGCAAGTTCTTAAACAGTTCTATTTATCTGCTCTTTATATTACATAAACCACAAATACTCAGTCTGAGCTCAGTTCAATAGCCCTACTTTCACAAACACAGTCCACTACAAAGTCAACCTCTTTAGCAGATTTTTCAAAAGCGGGGGTTGAAAGGGAGCAAAAGTGTTTGCAGCAGTCCCTTTCCCAATGTTCACCTGCAATGACATTCTTCTTCCCTGGAACCTATTTAGGACACTTCCAGGCTGTCACACTCTTCTGCATGGCTCCCTCACATTGCCCTGATATTTGATGATATGACAGTATAGAAATAATTGAATGAATGAATGAATGAATGTCACTTCTCCCAGGAAGAAGACAATGGATTTGACAATTAAAAAGTCTCTTTAAATTATGGTTATTAAGAAGAAGCTGGTCAGGTAATTAACAGGCTGCATATATGATATGAACCATATCCACAAGAGGGGATATATTTCAGTTTGCCTTCCAGTCCCCAAGTACTAAGATCACCATGAAAATGTTCAGAATCAATTTACGCTCCAAGTCAATTCTCTACAACTAGTAGTGCATGATACACAAGTGGGTCACACATCCTGAGCTAAGGTGGGCTCGCTCCCAGCAACAGTGCTGATACCATTTCTAAATCTCATGGAACTGAGATTTCATTACAGCATTTGATTCTGGAGAACATTATACAGTCAGGCTTCTGTCTTCTGTGAGTTTGCCTTTTCAAACATTGCCGTCCCAGTCTCAGTGCCTCCCCCACTCCACCTGCAGCTGTAATTCTAAGGTGAAGTGTGAGGATAGATACTCAGACAGACAACAATCTGGAATATAAAATGGCCACAACTTTATCAATTATATGTATAGGCAGAACTTTGGCTCAGGCATTGGATGGTGTCCATTCCCACCTCCTGCTGGAACCTCTTCAAGGTCTTGCCAAGGATACACGCGCGCGCGCGCACACACACGCGCACGCACACACACACACACACACACACACACACAATGTTCTAATTTACATTTCAAAATATTCATTTGAACAACCTTTTTCTCTTTCCGTGGTTCATTTTGCATACCATACATCTCTGCATATTTGACATGAACTAAAGCATAAAGTAAAGGATGTGGGTGGCGCTGTGGGTTAAACCACAGAGCCTAGGGCTTGCCAATCAGAAGGTTGGCGGTTTGAATCCCCGCAACGGGGTGAGCTCCCATTGCTTGGTCCCTGCTCCTACCAACCTAGCAGTTCGAAAGCACGTCAAAGTGCAAGTAGATAAATAGGTACCGCTCCAGTGGGAAGGTAAATGGCGTTTCTGTGCGCTGCTCTGGTTTCGCCAGAAGCAGCTTAGTCATCCTGGCCACATGACCCGAAAGCTGTCTGCAGACATATGCCGGCTCCCTCGGCCAATAAAGCGAGATGAGTGCCGCAACCCCAGAGTCATCCGCGACTGGACTTAACTGTCAGGGGTCCTTTACCTTTACCTTTTAAACCATTCACTAATCCACTGTTACATCCATCAAACCTTATTTACATTGTTGAATTTATCTTAATGCTACCGGCGTTTTTAAATGAACACAATTTTCCATCTTGGGGCTAACAAAACACAGGCTGCAGTAGTAGCATACATAAATATGCTTTTTTGACACATGGGAATTTCCCTCTGAATTTATCCCCAACAAAAAAGGCTCTGACTTTTTTATTTTTAAAAAAGGTACTTTAAAACATTTTTTAATTCATTATATATCATTTCCCAATACTCTTTTACCCTTTTGCAAGCCCACCACATATGATAAAACATACCCTCAACCTAATTACATCTCCAGCATTTATATGATTTGGACTTAAACACTTTAGCAAGTCTACTTGGAGTTAAATACCATCTGGGGACAGTAGAGGGTCGTGCCAAGGATTATGGCCTCCCCAAGACATTGATCTAATGAGGTGGCCATCCTAAGGCCTACGCTGGAAACCCTATGGCCTGTTTGCCCCACATTGGCTTTTGGAGAGGGACATCCATTGAGACCCCTTTGACAGGGTACCCTGAAAACATCACTGATTCCATACTGGGTGATGCACCACTTCATCTGCTGCTCAAAAGACTATGATTCCACCCAATACCTTAACCATTCTCTTACATCATGGAAGCTCAGTTGCAGAGCATCCATGCAGGTAGAGAATCCCAGGTTCAGTTCCTGGGATCTCCAGGTAGGGTTGGGATGTCCCCTGAGTAGAGAGCCACTACTAGTCAGTACAGACAATACTAAGCAAGACAGACCAATGGTCTGACAATGTATAAGACAGCTTCCTGTGTACTTTTCTTTCGGCTGTGCTATAATCATTCCCCCCTAACCTCTGTATGACACTACAAGAGAAGCATTCAGAGTTTTTCCTATTTATGCAACCAGAAAATATCCATTTTAAAACATGCCCTTCTAAGCCACTCTGTTTAATAAAAATCAAAAATACTTTTTTGGGGGCCGGGGTGGGGGACAGGATAATGCTGACATCCCATCCTCTTGAAATTAGCATTCGGAAGGAACTGGGTAGGAATTCTCAAAAACTTGCATTGCTTATTTTAGATGCAATGTAAAGTGCCCCCTCTCCAACACTTGGAAAAAAATCTTTAAACTTTAATACGGTAATCCATTGCAAGGAGAACTGAGGGCAGGGTACCATCGCTGAACTCTCTCTGGGCAAAGAGAGATGCTCTTTCTCCTGCTTTAGAACACTTGGAATTTTCCAACCTATTAACAATTATTGCAGAGGTTGTGTAGCTGGAAAGTTACATGGGTAAAAACACAGAAAATGTTTACAGTAAATCATCAGCAACGCTTGTTCTTACAAGAGTCAGATCTCTCTCCTGCAGTTAAGATGCCAACGAAATCCATGGGGTAAAAGTCACACAGAAAAAGCAGCAGAGCCTTAGAGATCTGGGGGAAACAAAGTGTCTGAAAAGCTTGCAGACTGTCCCACTCATTCACACATAATTTAAATCTCCAAATACCTTCAGCATTGTATGTGTCTTCTACATGGTGAGTCCATACAGATGACATTTGCCTAATAGACAAAGCACAGCTGCCAGATTCTGGGATAACTTGGTGGTCTGTATAATCCTTCCAAACGTCAGGTGAAGTTTACTGCATTTGAAGTGCATATGTGGTGTAGAATATGTGGGGAAATGAGGGCCTCTGTAGCTGATGTGCCGTTTTGTCTGGACAGAGGTAACAGCTCCTAAACTTACTTTGGACAGGCACGTTCTTCTGATCACTTTGCAAGAGTTCTTCACAATTTTTGAAAGATCTGACTCATTACAAAAGCTTCTTTGCCAGTTCTCTTCTGTCCCCAGATTTGCAAGCCCCAGTCCTCTATCTTCCCCTCTCAAACATATCTTCTATCAGTGGGAACGGTGTATAAATGAAGAGGGGGTCTGCTTTTCAGACCTTCATTAGGCCTAGAGGCAAGTCTGGGGAACCTGTAGTCCTTCAACTTCCATCAGTACCAGCCAGCATGGCCTATGGTCTGGGATGATGGGAGTTGTGGTCCAGCAACATATGTAGGATCACAAGTTCATCAGTGCTGCCTTGTATCCTTGCAGCAGTAAATACCCAGCTCAACGGACAGTGTCCAACTAAAAAGATTCATTTGCACAAGGAATTCCACTTGTGTAATTGAATATTCCCTCCTTCTCCTGTCCCCATGGACCTCTATACTCCCCAGATCTTTAAATGGTTGGGAGAGGCTCCCAAACAGATTTAGGTGTGGTGCAGGGAGAGGAGAGGGAGGGGAAGTTCCTTTGTGCAGCCAAAAGTCTTTGTGCTAGTGGATCAAGATAGTTAACAGGCACCCAAAGATCATTGGGAGTAGTACTCTGCCAGGAACAGACTAAAACTGGACAAAGGATCAAATGACTTGCCTATGAATTTGTTTCTCTCAACTTCTGGGGCATTGTTTGGTAGGTTGTTGTGCTGATCTTAGCATTACACAGAAAACAAATAGTTAAGTTGGTTCCATATGGACATAAGAAATAATTATTTGGAACTTCAAAGGCTCTTTCCATAAAGAAATCAAAGGCATATATATATATTTGAAACTGAAACATGAACAATATTTTTAAAAGAAATCAATGTCATGGAGCTGCAACGGCTTCGAAACAATAAAAGAGCATAAATGCTTGGTAGTTCAAATTAGGTCTCTCTCACCACCTTGACTAAAGTGCATTGGACACAACCCAGGAGATGATGTTTCGACTTTGGGTGAGATGCAGCACATCACAACTGGGCATCCACTCTCCCAAACCAGATTCTTCTTCATTTCCTGTCTCCTGCAGCCCCCCCCCCCATTTGCTTTGCAGACATGTGGGAAACCATCAGAGTTGTCTGAGGGGTACACGGGCAGCTAGAAGGAGTAGAGAAACTGGAATTCTCACTGTTCAAGCGCATTTCCACTGAGCAAGTGGGCAGACGTCACTGAATGTCACCCTATATTTCAGTGAGGGGAATGGAATGGGAGTTACCGGTAATCCTTATTAACAAGTTGTGCTGATTTAAATGAGACCATCAGTGCTGATTTTTGCTGAATTATTCCTATTCTTATAGGCAGGCTTATTAAAACCTGGATTTACAATAAAATTGAACTTCAGTGCACCTGTTTACACAGGCATTCCCTTGAACTCTATACCTGAGTCTTGGATTTTAACCATTATGTTTTAATGGGATTGTGTTATTGCATATTTTAATTATGGGTGTTTATATTTAAATATTCTAACAAGATTATTTTATTGTGTGTTTTAATTATGGCGAATTTTAATTACTGTGTATTTTAGCAATGTTTTGTAATTGATTTTATATTCTGTAAATGACTTTGAAGCCTATTGGTATTAAGTGGTATACAAACATGATGGTAACAACAACAACAACCAGAAGTAATAAACAGTGTGTGTGTGTGTGTGTGTGTGTGTGTGTGTGTACTCTTTTACTCAGATGTGCACAGGAACCCACATGCCATCACTATACTAACATAGTTAATGGCCTCTTAAAACAACTAATAAATTCTCCTTCTAACTTTTGCCTATTGGCGTGTCCTACAAAGATGAAACTTTGTGCATTTTTTGCCACAAGATGTTACAGTGATAAGAAGCATCAGCAGAACAGCATTTTGTCTTTTACCTTCAGTTAGCAGGAATAATTTGTCCTTTCTCAGCAGACAAGAACTTCAGGGCCACGATTCACCTTCCATCACCTTCAGCCTGTTCTGCTGCAGTGTGCTCCTCGCTGGTGTTGACTGCAAATCCACATGGCGATAGCAACTCATCCATCATGTAGCAACTGATTTCTTAAATGGGTCAGCCCAAACAGAGCAATTTACTTGGTTCCTAGATAACATCTCCATTATAACAAATGTTGTCTATGACAGTGTTTTTCAACCTTTTTTGGGCAAAGGCACACTTGTTTCATGAAAAAAATCACGAGGCACACCACCATTAGAAAATGTTAAAAAAATTAACTCTGTGCCTATATTGACTATATATAAAGTAATTCTCTTGAATTTTTCAATTTTTCCCACGGCACACCAGGCAACACCTCGCGGCACACTAGTGTGCCCCGGAACAGTGGTTGAAAAACACTGGTCTATGACACATAGTTACATAATAATCAGATTAAAGTTTGAGTTGATGTTCTTTTACTTGGTATCTTGAAATATCTGCTACAGTACAAGAATGCAAGATTACTGTAAGAGTTCTACATATTTGAAATGTAAATGGGGACCTTTGTAATACCTTGTCCTTGCTGCCAATGAAATAATCACCATCAGAGGGCTAATCACAGTGTCAATTGCTGCTTCTCTTTGAGGAAGTATGCAAGGAAGTATGGAGTAATGGCAAAAGTCCTTTGCAATGTCAGAATTGCTTGATGACACTTTCAAAGCCAGTCTGCCAGCTGCATATACACAAACATTTCTGACATAACAAAGACTTCGGGCTCAGCCACACCTAGCTTTGCCCCCCCCCCCGCCGCTTTCTAGACACAGGTTTGCGCTTTCCTGGTAGATGTCTGAGTACATCCCCCTTGCCACCTTCCTCAGGAAAACTTGCTGTTTAATGCTGAATAGGGACAAACCAGAATTTGGGTTTTCCATATTGCCATTTGATCCAATTCAGCAGTATAGAGTGAGATTTTGCAGAAAAAAATAAAACAATAATTTAAAAAAATCCACGCTCAGAGACAACACTTTAAAGCATGGACTCATGCCTAGAAACCAAGTCTGGATGAGCCCTAAGCTGTGCTTCCATGTCAAACAACATGTGTGTTTATTGCAGCATGTAGGGTGGTAAGCTCACCCCATTGCCAGTGATAAGTAAAAGAAAAGAAGGGTCACAGAGAAGACTCCCTTTTAAGGTGCCATGGTAGGTCCCATTGGGAAATCTGGAACTCAGTTTATTTTGCTGTATGTCAGATGAATTTTTGACAAAATGATTTGGGTTCCCTAAATTATTTCTATTATTGACTGTATGAGTCTATAATCACTAGTAATATGCTTGTATGACTACAGTAACGGTTTGGGTCATTTTCTCAAACTGTCTCTCTCCTTCCATATGCAGCAGAAGGGGTTTGCAAGGCATTGTTCTTGAACACCTACCCTCTCACCATTTTAAACCATTTAAATCTTCTGAAGTCATTGTGCCCAGTAAAAGGTGCAAAACATCTCAATATAAACAAACAGGTTTTGAGTTATGGTTGTTTTTGAATGGTATGTCAACGTAGTATGTGTGGAATGCACCGCATCTGCTTTCCCACCTGATTTCTGTTGAAATTGTTCTTCGAAATACTCCTGGAAGTGACACATTTCATCTTGTTATGCTCTCCTTGATGCAATGTGACTGGCTCCAATTGAGTGTGAAGCAGGCTTTGGTATACATGTGTTGCTGAAACTATTATTAGCTAGAGGCCCACTAGGTAACTTATGTTCACTGCTCCCAACACCTTTCTGTGTGTGCACTTTTTCACGATGGGCCGGGGGAGAGAGAGAGAGAGAGAGAGAGAGAGAGAGAGAGAGAGAGAGAGAGAGAGAGAGAATCAATTTTGTTTAATGGTTTTAGAGTTTTTTGTGACACAAACTTGTTTGATATGAGATGGACCATATTCGTTCCACTCCATCTCACGTAAGGCAGTCACTCGTTTTCTGCAGATCTTCCATACCCGGTGAAGGCGCCTGAGCCCCACAAAAGCTGCTTCTGAATGTGAGTATCCTTTGGAACTGCGGCAGGGAAGAGGGATTGGGGGAAATCAGATTCCTCACCCGGTGTGAATGTAAGATGTTTCTGCCAGCACAAAGTCAACACTGGATGCAGCTTCTAACCCATCTTCAGGCACCCAAAAACCTCATGAGGAAGTCTATAGGATGAGCCCCACTTATTGTCCTTCTGTCACGCTATAACATATGGAGGCCGGTAACAGGAACAGTAATGTGAGGTCACAGACAGCAGCACCTCTTGTCTGAGATTATTGTACACACTGACTGAATGTCTACAGAGGGTTATCATTTTTAATTTATGTGAGAGATTTGACTAAAGCTGAAAGAACTACATTTACTGAGAGACTGAAAATAGAAGAAATGGGCAATGGTGTTTTTTGTTGTTTTTTTTAAATCTCATACTGTTTACAATAGTTCCAAAGGGAATTTCCACAATTGTTGCTGCAAAACATCAATATAATATGGTATTAATCTCCTTTTTAAATAAATATTTCAGTTCAATTGTTGCATTCAGGGGAAGAAAATACGCTTTATTGTAGCAATTCAAATTCAAAGCTTAATTTAGATCACTTTTACGTCAACCCTTTCTAGGGCGGCACACTACAGGCTCACAATATTCCATCCTCACATGGAAACTGAATTTAGAGTGGCCCTAGAATTTCTCATATTTTAAAATCTATAATTTATTTTTTGGCATACTATAAATTGGAAATAATTAATCTGAAAACTGATGTAAACCATGAGATGCACCAGCCGCAGCTGAGAGAATGCGTAAGACTAGCATGTTGATGCCTGATGTGAACCCTATTATATTGAGAAGTTGATGTATCACCTCCAGAGGGAAGCATTAATTGCACTGTCGTCCAATAACCTGTTTTGCATTTGCATACAGAATACAGAAATAAAGGTTATCTCTGTGATGCTGGTGTAGTTGTGTCCTTCAGCGACATCTGACGGGTCTCCTTGTTTTGTGTTATTTACATGTCCTATACAGCAGGTAACTCTTGAAAGGAAAATTACTGACTGTGCTTATAAAACCACATGCAGCTTTAAGGGCCACTATCACTATTTGGAGTTTGGAATTACAGGTATGTAGTCAATTCCCTGTTCTGTCACATACATAGATGTGTTCAGAGCTCACCGTTCTTACCAACTGCACAGTGGGAGAACAGGGATCCATCACCATCATGCTTCCAAATGAGATGTATAGCTGTGGCAATTATAGCACCTAAGCTAGTGAGCAGGTGGAATTCATTGAACTATCCTAATTTTTTCACTAGCTGTTGAGATGGAGGATGAGCATGCAAATAGTTGAGGTTGGGGAAGGAAGTAGCTTCCTCCTTCATTTAGAAACCACTTCATATTTAAAAGTTTCAAAGCTCTGAAATAACAACAGACCATCCTTCACAGGTTGTTTTGACTGCTCAGAATCCCCAACCTTCTGATGAAATCAGGCCATGGGTATAAGTCACTATGGAGAGATACAGGCTTTAGGGACTCCAGACTGAGAACTAGCTCTCTCTCCCTTTCTGGTAAAACTCTTATATCAAGAGAGAGCTGAATTAAAACTGATTGCCCAAGGCAAAGGACAAGATGGTATTCCTCTATTCCACTGGCAGCTGAATCTTACGTCAACACTAGAAACAAGAAAACCTTCTACATCAGACCTGAGAACAGAAGACTAGCTTAAGGGGTTCAGAGCTGTGTTTTCAAACACCTGATTGCTCTTCCCAGCATCCATCAACGGAAGCAGCCTCTTCACTCTACCTAATAATAGGTACCTAATCTCTGCTTCGATCACAATTGTCACATGACTCTTTGAACAAACAGAACTTGAAGACCAGGATCTGAACTTCCTTCCTTGAGGACATGGTCTTTGCAACCATGTAAAAGAGACACTTAGGAATATGTTGTATATATCCATATGTATAAAATACATACATTATAGCAGGTGTGGGGAGCTTGTGGCCCTCCATATGTTGTTGGACACCCACCAGCTCCAGCTGGCATGGCTAATGGTCAAGTTTGCAACATCTGAAGGACCACAAGCGGCCAATTCCTGCATTAGAAGCGCAAAAGAAATGTCAGAAAGGAAACATTCTTACAGCCAGGAAAGTTATGCAAAGAACCAATGCACCTATCAGTTAAGGTGTCCAAGAGTGATACTATCTAGAGAGATAAAGAGATCAGTCATTTTCTCCAAGATCTTTTAGAGCCTAGGAACTGGTGTTGCTCAACACCTTGTAAACATATACTATCAGTGTGAAGGAATGTGTATCCTTTAAGTCTTGGAATATGTGAAGTGAAAGAAGAAAACTTCCAGTGGTTGCTAAAACAAATATTGTTTTATCTAATTGCTGACTTTTGCTTTAAACAACATTCTTTTCAAACCTCTTTTTCTCCAGAGGTAATAGAATTATGGGAGTTTCTGTGCTAAGCAGAAGATTTCAAACTGCATCGTCACATTTCCACAATACTCACACAGCACAGCCTCTGTAACCTGCTTAAAGGATTCACAACATCCATAAACACTTAGAGCATGAAAGAAGACCCATGTCCCTAAGTGTCATCTCAAGGCTCATATTAAAAGAGGTTTCTCAAATTCTCATCTGAATTTCTTCTCAAGTTTGCAATTCTAAATTGTTCACTCTGGTTCTAAAATGGAATGGATACAGAATGGGTGGGGCAAGGCCATAGCCCAGTGGTAGAGTGTCTGCTTTCCATTCAATATTGAGGGCCAAACTGGAGGCAGTGTTAATAATTTGGTTTGCCTTTGTGTGCTTCCAACTTGGGCTTCAGCTGGTAAAAATTTGAGCAGCACTGCTATAGGTAGGTCTGTGATCAAGTTACAACATGCCCTTTGGTGTTTATTTTAATTTGAAGCAAATAAAGCCTTTGAATGTCTGTGGTTCTTGTGGTCCTTCTCGTGGCTGAATGTTTCAAAGCTGGGCTGCACTTGCTAGAGGAAATTGACTCACTCATTGGAAGAAAGCAACAAAATATTTCCCCAACATTTTCCCAGCAACAAAATATATTTCATTTCAAGTAGTGGAAAATTGTGATATTCTGTCCTCGAAACAGAAGCACTTTGTTGAGGGAAGAAATCTGAATCTAACACAACAAATGAGCAAAAACCATATGTTTGTTATGCTCTATAAACACTCTAGGCTCCAGAAAGGCTCTGCTGTAGAATGATTGCCTATGCAAGGGATGGGGAACCTGTGACCCTGACTCACAACAACTTGTGAGTCAGCATGGCCAATGGTCAGGGAATATGGGCCATGGGTTACTGATTCAGTTCAGTTCCTGACATCCATGCAAAAATGTCCCATAAACAAAGGAGGAATGACTAATATTAATCCCACCAGAGAATCCTGATGAACAAAGAAATGGCTGTAATCACCCAGTCCTAGAAGTTGTAACATACGAGGGAGGGAGTTAGGAAAAGAAGAAAAAGTTAATTGCTATGTTTTTCTTTCAAGCCATCAGTTTAACTTCCTAAGGACTTATTGAATATTATCTTCAGTTGAAAATTGAACTTAGGTGCATGTTTTATTTCTTTTCAAACTAAAAGGCTATATTGATCAGATTGTAGTTTGCTCACTGAACAACATGCAGCTTTGAAATATGTGAATGTTAGCTCATTACCGAGTGGCAGCAAATGGGAAGAGTTCATGCTGTACCAGGTTTAAAACAAGAATACACACTCCTGCCAAGAATGAGTTATAAAACACTGTCTTGCTTACACAATTATTGGCTGTGATGAGTGATACAGCGACTAGATAAAAGTAAAGTAACTGATGAATGGAATCCACTTTAATAACTGTAAATGATGCCATGTGCTTGCAATCACTTTAAAAGTGATCAAATGTAACAATAGACAGTGCTGACAGATGTAGAAAGAAGTGTTGACCTTGTATTTCATCTTTGTGTGTGTGTGTGTGTGTGTGTGTGTACATTCAAAACTTAAGTCATGGAGCTCCTTGAATAATTATTAACAGCTTCTACACTATATTGTATAGCAAATAAACAAAAAGAAAGAAAGAAAGAAAGAAAGAAAGAAAGAAAGAAAGCTTTGTTGGAAAGGGCTGTATGGAAAGGTACTGTAATAAATTGTTGTTTCATGTGGTTAGCTTTAAATAAAATGCCATCTCCCTAAAATATTTAGGTCTTTAATCTTTATGTCTATTCTTCCACTAATTAGTGAAAAAAGCATGATTTTGTGAATCTTTGTTTTTTAGTTTTTTAGTTTATAAAACCCCAACTGTATTCTTTTCTGACTACATCTATTGCTTATTATCCACTGCAATAAACATAAAAGAGTGTGTGACTCCTAGTGAAACAATACCACATATTTCCAGTACTTGAAATATAATATAACATTCGTGGGAAGCATGACCTTGTCCCCATCTAGGAGCACTGAAATTTGGAGAATTGTTTTAACCATGTTTGCCCGAAGTATCTTTGGATCTTATTGGGCAGTTCCCATAGCATCACTGATCATGACCAACATATACCTTATGTATGTACTAAACTGTACAAACTCTACTTTTGTCACTTTCACGGTGCAAACATTCTCATGTATTGGGAAGCATGTTGTGCACATATAGGTGCGCCACATGCTTTCCATGACTTAATTCCTGCATCCAGCGTACATGCGGTGCACCTTCTGCTCAATTGAGACCTCATGAACATTGCTGAATAGTCCACACTTAATCTGCCCCTCCCATTTTTGCAACATCCTTTTTTTGCAATGCTCTGAACTCACATGATACAACAGCATTCCTGTGATGTCCACTTCTTTATTCTTTTGACTCTAATTGTGATGTTTCCTCTCTTTCTTGTGCTATGCAAACACATAACATGTGGGCAAGAGGTCAGCTATAGTTGCTGAATGGTGGCTGAGCTTCAGCCAGTAGAGTTAGATTGGCAACTTTTCTCTCTCCTCTTCACCTTTTGTGTCAAATTTCCTGGGCAACTGGCCTTCCTTTGCATTTTTTGGGTGGACAAAGCATTTTTCTTCTGGACTTTTATTTTCAATAGTTAATTTGTTCTTTTGAATCCCTGCCCTGGGGGATATTTCAGATGTTCACCTTCTGTGTACAATCCAATCCAATATGTTTCTTCAACCAACACCTACTGAGAAGCGGCACACAATTTTCATTTTATACCTTTTACAGTGGTACCTTGGTTTGCAACCACTTTGGATTACACCGTTTTGGATTACAATCACGACAAACCCAGAAGTGTGTGTCCCTTTTTTATTATTATTACAACCTGTCACGGCTTCACAAGCCTTTGATGTTGCTCATGAGTAACGGCCAGCTCCAGCGGTGAGCTTAAAACTGTTTATTAAGCATTAAGATTTACAGAGTGTTGAAAACATGTCTGCTCCCTAGCTAATCAGTTTTCCAGACTGGAATCTTCGCGCGCGCGCCAGCAGAGAAAACCCCTTGTCCCTCTAATATGACGTCGATGCTTACGTCTCCCCCTCTGCTCCCCCCCTTGTCTGCTACTGACAGTGTATGGGCTTTCTCCCTCTTCCGGAGACGTCTGCTGATGAGGGCTGGGGGAGCTGGATGTATCTGTACTTATTATAGGTATTTGCTCTCGATATTTCAGCCCCTCCCCCTTACTGGCTGAATCCCAATTTTATCTCTCCTCTGCAGTTTTATCTCTACTCTCCCCTCGTTCCTCCCGAGCAATACTTCTATCCCTGACACAACCAATATTTTTTTGGGGGGGGTGGGGGGAGGCTCCATTGGCGAAAGCGTGCTTTGGGTTACAACCTGTTTTGGTTTACAGCCGGACCTCCGGAACGGATTATGGTCGTAAACCAAGGTACCACTGTACTTTAAAGAGGAGGTCATGCCAAAAACCACAATGACATATGCCTTGGCTACATCAAGATTCAGAAAAGTATGTTACAGTGTGGCTACTTTAAATTACAGTGGTACCTCGAGTTACAAACGCCTCAGGTTGCAAACACTTCAGGTTACAAACTCCACTAACCTGGAAGAGTTACCTTGAGTTGAGAACTTTGCCCCAGGATGAGAATGGAAATCGTGTGCTGGCGGTGCAGCGGCAGCAAGAGGCCCCATTAGTGAAAGCACGCCTCTAGTTAAGAACAGTTTCAGGTTAAAACGGACCTCCAGAACAAATTAAATTGGTAACTAAAGGTACCACTGTAGTTTTCAGAAGCTTCCATTGGCCCAGAAGGAAGCTGGTAGGGTGCTTAAAGGAACACAGCTGTGAGAGTGTACTGCAACCACTTTGGCAGCTCTGCACTGGTTAGCAATATGCTCCTTAGTACTTAGTGCTTCTTCTGACTCGTGAAGTCCTAAATGTTTTGAGTCCAGAGTACCTAAAGGACCAGCTCATCCATATATCACCTAGCTGGAGAGTTTATTTTCTGTATCCTGACATCACAGGTTGCACAAAATTCTCTTCTGTGGACGTCTCATTTTGGTCCTCTCTCTTTTTAGTTGCCAAGTTAAGGCAATTTTGTGTTGTTTGGCTACTAAACATTTTTATATATTTTTTTTTTTTTGCAAATGATAGTTGTCATTATTTTTTTGGTATGGAAAAAGCTGTATGTTAACTCATTTCACAGTTCTGCCGTATTGTGAAATGAGGCAAAGAGTGCCTTCCAGTGTATATTAGCAAATGCAATTATATAGTATGCCATTTTAATGCATTATCAGTTGAATAGTATTGCAATATATCTTTTAAATGGTCTGGGTTTTCAGATTAAAGTTCAATTACCATCAGATTCATTAACACTTAATTTTAACCTCTCTTCGGTGCTCACATAAGTATAATATTTGAATTTTTGACCCTCACTTTCATGTCCTAGTGCGCATTTAATTGAAATTAATATTTATATGCAGACCAAACATATCATTGGGAAACTTTAAGTGCAATTTAGTACTTTTTTACTTGACTTTAAGGTTGAAGAAAAAAGGACCCAAGGAGAAAGAAGGCCTTGGACAAGAGAAGACATAGGGATCAGAGTCAGGTGATCTGTGCAGGGCGGGCACAGGAGTTCATGCCCCCTGAGGTGGGCCATATGCCACTCGCCCAAAAAAAAATTCTGTTCTTGAAGGATGGGGGATGCTCCAGAACAGCACAAATGACAGTGAGGGATGCTGCAGAGATGAGGGAATTGGAAAACTTTGCCTCCCCTTCTCTTATATTAGCAGGTGTCTCCACTTGATTGAAATCCATTCTGCATTGAATTTCACAATTTGAAATCTAAATCTACAAATTGCAAAATCAATTGACACATTACTATTTCAGGTGTGGATTTAGCTTTCCAGTTCTGCAACATATCTATAAGGAGGGAGAGGGAAAGGGTGGAAGGATAGACTCTAGATGGTGTGGACACCATAGATATCACACACACCAATGTCTGCCTATCATATATCTACCTAGCTACCTACAAAACTACCATCTCATCTATCATCCCTCTCACTATCCAAATCAGGAACCTGAAGCCTTCTGGATCTTACTGGACTCCAACTCACATCGATCCCAGCCAGCATGGTTAGCATTGATGGGAGTTGTAGTCCAACAACTTCTGGACGGAGGCGGAGCTGTGCACCCGGGGTTGGGGCTAGCCACCTGCGGGGGTGGGGAGCATCTTGGGAGGGAGTGCCACCCACGGTGAGCGTCCCAGGAGGGCGGGGTGGTGATGTCACCCCCCAGGGATGACAGCCAGGGCAGCCTGCACCCACCGCACCCCCCTCCCTCCAACAATGCTTCTGGGTGACCACAATGGCTGTGAAAACAGGGTGCAGGACTATGTAAGCCTTTGGGTTGATCCAGTGATGCTCTTCTCATGTTCTTATGGATACTCTGTTAACAAAATGAATGAAGGATGACAATTCTGTAGAAAATGGCTAATGTGGAAGCATCCTGGATCATCTGTTGCATTTCTGTCATTTTATTCCACACTGTATTTCCATTCATTAATATCATTGGCTACCCGGCCTGTCAACTCATTTATGCAATGAAGTAGGTTCTTGCTTGTGAACAACTCACAAACATAAAACGTATCACTGCATTTCTACTTCAAAATGACTGCGGTGTTTCAACAGCAGAGCTTTTATGAGCTTTTATGTCTATAAAGAAATTTCTTGTCATGTGTCTTCTATTACAATACCAAATTATTCTATATTTTTGCAGTGTGATTATTGTTTGGGTGTTCTTCAAGGACTTCATAACATTTGTGTTTACACTTATAGATCCCAGTAATAAAAAACTATTTCCACATACACATTTGATGCGTATGCTAGAAATGAATTTTTGGGCCTTAGATTATGTGGGGAATAAGAAGCATACAAAATTTAAACTTTCATTCCTTGTGATGAAGATAACAGGAGCAGGAAACAAATGTAAACCTCCACAATTATTTTGCAGTATAAACCACCTATTGGGAAAGAAATATATATAAATCTTTTTTTAAAAAAAAATGTCCATGCATTGTGTCTGCTTAATGGTAAAAACAGAAGTTAAAGATAATAGGTCAAATATTTTAATAGAAACAACAATAATTTTTAGTTTTGTTGGTGATCATATTATTCTCTGGAACCTTGTAAGATAAGTACAATGTTGAAATACAGCTTTCTTCAACCTGGTGGCTTCCAGATGTTTTGCAGTACAACTCCCATCATACCTGACCAGCAACCACATCATTGGGGGCTGATGGGAGTTGTGATCCAAAACATCTGGAAAGGCACCAGGCATGAAAAACCACTGCAATGCAATGACTCCACTGGAAAAAGAAAATGTTATTGGGGCGGGGGGAGGGGAGGTGATAGACACATTCAGAGGCCAATTCAGCATTTCCAGTTTGAACAGCTAAACAGCTAAATCCCTACAGCTGTTTTGGAAGGGTATTGGAAAATGAAAAGATACAGTGCCGTGCAACATCTTCCTTTGATACTGGTGTGGAGCCTGATACAGTTGAATAGCAAATCTAAACTCGGCCTGCAAAGCCATTGTGAAGAGGGACAGGAAATGCTCCTTGTATATGATCATGCTGTTGCAGACTGAGACATTAAGATGTATTTTAATATTTGCTGGAAGCCCCCCAGAGTGGCTTGGAGGACCTAGCCAGATGGGCAGGATACAAATAATAATAATAATAATAATAATAATAATAATAATAATAATAATAATAATAATAAAATCTTGGTGTGCATATTCAGAACCATTAATATGAATGCCAATTAGGTCCCTCTTCAGAAGGGACAGGAATTCTAAAAAGAAATAAAATTACACTGCAGCATCTGAAACAAGCTGCCCTCAAGCATTCTGCTTCACCAGTTATAGTTTTGTGTATTTTGATACATCAGTGCCTACTTCTGACCCAAGGAATGTGCTAGTCAGTCACCTGCCAGTCTGTAACCAATCACTATTTGGAATGATACAGAAAAGGATGAAAAGATTTTAAATATGCAGTTGTTATTGCTGGAGGATTATTAGTGTTGTGAAAGAAGACGTGCTGAGAAAAAAGACCCAATCTGCACAAAGGTTATATAAACTAGCTGCATGCTGTTTATAAAGGTCCCGTCACCTCTCAGTTCCGTTGATTAGAATCACTTGTAGCAATGAGAGCATTTCTATAATCAAAGGCACATCAATGTGTGATGTGTTTTTAATTATTCACACCTGCTAATGTTCAAAACACCACACACTGCTGTGCCTCTTTGAAGATGGAGAAACAAACAAACGCTTGTGACTCAGGCTGCTATTTTTGAGTAACTCGCAGTCTTCCATTTCAGCTCCTTTTCAAAATGGGGAGGCAAAGCAACATTTCTTAATGAGGATACATCAGATCCCACAGATCTGTAATAATTGAGTAAATGTTCACAAATTCTGTGAACATAATTCTGTGTCCATCTGGTACACAGGCTGAGACCCTATCAGCCCGCAGACTGTCTCGCCAGAGTGGTGCATGCTCTGGTTATCTCCCGCTTGGACTACTGCTCTATGTGGAGCTACCTTTGAAGGTGACCTGGAAACTACAACTAATCCAGAATGCGGCAGCTAGACTGGTGACTGGAAGCCGAGACCGCATAACACTGGTCTTGAAAGACCTACATTGGCTCCCAGTATGTTTCTGAGCACAATTCAAAGTGTTGGTGTTTACCTTTAAAGTCCTAAAAGGCCTTGGCCCAGTATACCTGAAGGAGCGTCTCCACCCTCATCATTCAACCCGGACACTGAGGTCCAACGCCGAGGGTCTTCTGGCGGTTCCCTCACTGCGAGAAGCCAAGTTACAGGGAACCAGGCAGAGGGCCTTCTTGGTAGTGGTGCCCAACCTATGAAACACCCATCAGATGTCACAGAAATAAACAACTATCTGATGTCTAGAAGACATCTGAAGGCAGCCCTGTTTAGGGAAGTTTTTAAAGACTGATGTTTTAATGCATTTTTAATCTGTATTATTATTATTATTATTGATTTTCTAGTTCTTGTGGCAAAGAACCTCACCCAAAATGCCCCACTCTGAGCAAGGACCCAGGGTCAGGTGAGCAGGGGGACAAGGCACCTGGTGTAGGGCTCCCTCAATCCTGGCCACACCTTTGAGCTCTCCAATAAACCTTAGTGTCATGAAACACCAGTATAAACTTTTACAGAATGGTCACTGAAATCAATGGAGCTTTATCCCAGGTAAATGGGGCTGCGATTACAGACTACTGTATTTTGCTAGCTTGATTTCACAGTGGCATAAATTTGTCACCCTGCCTTCTTTTTGTCACACAACCATCATGAAGGGAGAGAGGGGACAGCTTAACACTGAGTTAACATTTTGCTGTTTGCGCCCTGGATTGAACGAATTACTTCTTCTCTTGGTTGTAATGCTATTCAACCACATCTAAGTCCTTTTTTATTACAATACTTTATTTCATAAATGCATATTTTATTCAGAAAATTGTTGTATGTGTGTCTGCTGAAACATAACGCTTAAGAAATTGTGTGCTTTAAATATTAGGATTTGGCTGAGAGTGGGCAAGATTTTAAAACAAATATTGAGGGGATGGATGCAAATCCAGATGTTTCTCTCCACTTTGACATGGGATAAAGTCAGCAGGTAACAACAGATCACTTCTTTCCTTATGAAAAGAACTATGATGAACAAAGCATCCCATTTGTTTTGAAAGCTCACAGTAGGAAGTGGATTCAGGCTGCAGTCCTAATTCCATTCACCTAAGATTAAGCCCCTCTGAATTCAGTGGGACTTCTGAGTAGACATATGGACTGCAATCTTAGTGCATAGAGGCTGCTTTTAGCAACAAACAAGTTACACAAAGGTGGCAAACAACACTTCTGAAAAAAGAAAAGCAATGAGGCACCTATTGGGACAGTGGCAATTATAAAGCAATTAATATGTAAATAACATAAATTATTGCAGAACAATTTATGTATGTATTGTGAGTGATGTGCACTTTTTTAACCTTTTAGTTGCAGAAAATTAAGGCAAAAAGCAATCACAGCAAGAGTCTGTGTCATGATGGGACTGGAATGGATAGACAGAAGGAAATCTGCCTTCCTTTGGTATCCCTACTCAGGTTGTATGATGCTTCTCTTCTCCCAATGGCATCATTCCCTCAGTGTGTCAAAAGGGGCTGCCAAAGGGACAGGCAAGGCAAGGCCTAAGATGGACTGTGCTATATCTAATTTTGTGTTCTCTGCTTCAAAGCATGCAGGGTACACCAGAGATCTCAGAGCAGAAGGCACATGGTTTGTGCCTGTATATCGGGGGGTAGGGAGTGGGCTGCTTTTTCAGTCTAAGGATCATGTTCCATTCTGGTCAACCTTCTCAGGGGCCACATTCCAGTGTTGGGAGGGGCCAGAGGCAAAGGTGTGTAGGGCAATGAATGAAATCATGCATCTCCACAGTCTTTATTCACACTCAAACACCCCTTCTCTATCTGCCATCCAACAAGCAGGAGTCATGAGCACATTCCAGCCAGGCAAAAAGACTCAAGGAATGTGCAAAGCAAGACCCCTGAGGGGTCTGGCTTGGGGAGATAGGGTGTGGCCTGGGGAGAGCCCCAAGGGCCACATTTGGCCCCCAGGCCTGAAGTTCTCCACCCTTTCTAGATTGCATCATAACCTGCCACACCGAGCAGCCTTGTCTCTTGTGTGCTTCTTTAAACAATTCAGGGTCATCCTTGGCAACTGTGCCTGTCATCACTCACCACAACCTTTTTTGTAACTGAAAAATAAGCGCACAGGACTGCAAGTCCAACCAGGACTGCAGTGCACAAAGGGAAGGTTTAATCCTTCTCACCCCACCCATGACTCTTCCACCCGTCTGGTGCAGCATTTAGTAAGTGTAAACAACAACAACAACAACCAACATTCTCACTTCTTTCTTTCTTTCTTTCTTTCTTTCTTTCTTTCTTTCTTTCTTTCTTTCTTTCTTTCTTCGCAGAGGTGTGTGTAGGGGGAAGGGGTAAGTTTAAGGAGTGTCGTGGCTGGGAATAGAAAATTAAACCTCCTCTCCTTGCACACTTTGATCCCAATCTTGTGCTTATTTTTGTGTAAGGAAAAAAGGCATGCATAGCTTCTGGTTACTTAGCAAATGTAATGCATAGAATGACCCTGAGACCATACAAAAAAGTTGCACAGTTCCCATCAAATCCTTTAAGATGAGGCAGCATTCCTACCTGATATTGCACATCCAATTGGTATTCTTTCTTTTCTGCTCAAGATACAATGCCTGTAGGGTTGATTCCTGTTTCTGTTAGTTCTTTGTTTTCCCCATCCTACACACACACAGAGAGAGACACACACCATCTTTAAGGATGCTATTTTCCTTGCAACTCCTCCATCCCTTGCCCCTCATCCTTAAAGAGAGGTCCATAATTAATTTTTGCCTCTCACTCATTCCCTTTTCCTCCTGCCCTTTCCAGTCTTTTCAGTGCAGGGTTTATCTGGAGGGAAAGGCACAAAAATATAACCTGTTTGGCAGGCTATTTGACCTGTGATGATCTCAGTCCATTTCTCAGTGGCCAATTTCCACAGCACAAAACGGCTGCCATTTAGCTCCCTTATTGAATACCACAGAAAAGCCCAGGATTGCAGATGCCGTAGAATCCACGCCGAATGAGATTTTCAAATGTGGTTTAAAAAGGCCATGTCGTTCAAAACATGAGTTTTGGGGTGTATATTTACATGAAAGTTTGACAGTTGTCAACTTATGGACTAGGTGAATTCTAAATAGGAAATCAGCTGGGTTTGATTCAAATTCGAGCAGATGTGCTTGCATTGGCTACTTCCCTGTGGGGCTGGATATCTCACTGCTCAGGCAAACCATACGGTTCTTTCCTTCTGCACAGAAATTGTCAGTCCTTGTGGAGCTCCTTCGCTTTGCTGTGGGAAGGGATTTCATTATTTGTCCAACCCGTGGAGCTCCTCTTTCCAAATGTAACCTGCACAGTATGAGATCCAGGCACACATAAGTGACAAAACCCAGTAGCAGCTTATGTGATGGACACCAGCATCAGAGCAGCTTACCTGGATGAGGTGGGGAAGGGCAGGAAGTGGTGAGTTTGGAGGTGCGGAGGTACTGGCAGAGTCAATCCAGTATTCTGCAGAGCCCCAACCTTGCACAGTGAGCCCTGCACTGTGAGTTGCCATGTTGTCATGATCCAGTGTGGTGGAATTCAAACCATGTATATAAAGGCTTATCCGGGTTCAGATGATATATGTTTAACACCATTGGCGTGTGCGGTTCCTGGTCCAGCAGAGGAGACATAGAATTTTGTTTCCTTGGACACAAGTGCTTCGCTCTTGCTGGATTGGGATGAGGGATGTCGTTTTCAGTGTTTCTCATTTTCCTATTTTCCCCATCTTCAACTCTCTACATTTCCACTTTTTTTAAAAAAAAAAGTTTGCATGACCTTTTCACCAGCATTTTAGGATGAATTGTTCCTAACACGCCCATTTTGGTTTGCTATTTGGCCTAACATACGTATTTTTGCAAAGTATACTTTGCCTAATATTTATATTTTAGTGTGCATTATATGCAGTTCTATGCACACTTTACCTTGGTATATGCATTTCCGTACACATTACTTGGCTGGAGAACTGCATTGCAAAATTCAGAGAGGTGTGAATTTGAAAAGCTGGATGTGTTTCACTCCGCATAATGTTTCGGAAAAATGCAAATTAGGTTGATTTGCCTTTAAATACGAACTGAATTTTTCCTCCACCTCTAGCTGGGACACAGGAACAGTTCATTAGCCAAGTTTTTGAATTTACCCTATATTGTTTGGAATTCGTAATGCGGGGGCTCTGCAATGGTTAAGAAAGATTTAAGCTTTCCACACAAGCAGCAATGCAGAAACAAAATGCTAATGACTGTTTTTATATTGGTACCGTTCTTAGCCGGAATGTAGGCCAAAAGCAATATATATTCCTCTACCTACATTTCCATTTGTCAAAATGCATATAAATACTTTGAAAAAGGTTGGAGAGGTTACAGGGGAAACTAAAGCGCTTTGATGTTTCTGTATATAACTTTCTCTAAAACATCAGCAGTAATACTTCAATTTAAAAACAGAACTGTCAAATATCTTATTTGTATTTACTACAAGTGGATTTGGTGGAGTGCTCAAATAATAGAAAATTTCAGGGAGTTTATCTAGTGGTGGTCATTGCCAAGAGCTAAAACTTAATAAGTTATACAAAGAACTAGATGAAAAAGTAGGCCAGGCTCATGGGGGAAAAGCAAACCAACAACAAAGCAGAAAAGTTTGACATATTTAGGGCAAAGAGATTCTTGATGGATAGTAGTCTTAGCTTTTTTCTTCTTCTGGACCAGTAATCTGTGTTACCAGCTAGTAATCAGACAAAAATCGCAGTGTCTTGTTTGTGTATTTAAACTGTGCTCATCACCTAGAGCCTGTTTGCATCATACCAACTGTGCTGTTCCTCTATTTTCCCACTCACGTTCTAAAAGCACCTCTAGGGAGACACACATTTTAAAAGCACATCTAGGGATGTGCGCAGAAGATCCACATCTCTGTAATGTCAGACAGTTCAGATCAGAGAGTGAAAGACGTGAATTCTAGAAAAGTGCTGGATCTTTTTTCTTGTATTCTCATAGACATTTCCTGGCTGCTTAAAAAAAAAAACCCAGCAACAACAACAAGGGAAATAATGTAGTCAGTAGAAGCACCATTGAAAGGAGTCACTGAACATCATCAAGATGCACTGTGTGCATGAAGCAATTAAATTATGCAGCCATTTGTGCATAGTTCTCAATTATAAAATTGTTGCTTTCTGTTTAGAGCAAGAGTGGGGGGGCTTGAGGTTAGGGGGTGCATGCGAATGTGGCTCTCTAGGCCTCTCTATCAAGCCCATGGGGGAAAGCCCCCTCTTCCCAGGCCACTTATTTATTTATTTATTTATTTATTTATTTATTTATTTATTTATTTATACATCCCCCGCCCATCTGGCTAGGTTTCCCCAGCCAATTTGGGCGGCTCCCAACAGAATATTAAAAACACGATAAAACATCAAACATTTAAAAACTTCCCTAAACAGAGTTGCCTTCAGATGTCTTCTAAAAGTCAAATAGTTGTTTATTTCCTCGACATCTGATGGGAAGGCATTCCACAGGGTGGGCATCACTACCGAGAAGGCCCTCTGCCTGGTTCCCTGCAACCTCTCTTTTCACAGTGAGGGAACCGCCAGAACGCCCTTGGAGCTGAACCTCAGTGTCCGGGCTGAACGATGGGGGTGGAGACGCTCCTTCGGGTACACTCTTCACTGACCCTGCTCCACACCCTCCTTGAGTGTGTTTGGCTGGCTGGAATGTAACTAGCTATACACACGTAAGATTAATGTCTGCTGCTCAACCCATTATGCCTTTGGCAATACCCATTTTTGGCCCTGGCCCTTGGAAGGCTGTTTATGAGAGAACGGGGCCCTGGGGCAGTCATAGCAGACATGCCTTAAGGCTTTCTGACTGTAGATATAATAAAGTCACATGGGAAGTTCTTCTTCAGGTCAGTCATCTTTGTCCCTTCCTGGCATGCCATATATGAAAGGGTTGTGTGTGTGTGTGTGTGTGTGTGTGTGTGTGTGTGTTTTGGACATCACTTGTATCAGAATATAGGAGCAATTGATTCTTCATCTACATGGGATAGCTCAGTGGGTAGAGCATGAGGCTCTTAATCTCAAGGTTGTGGGTTCAAGCTTCATATTGGGCAAAAGATTCCACATTTCTGCAAAAGATTCCCTTGTGGTTCCTTCCAACTCTACAATTCTACGATCTTGCTCACTTGATAAGAAGTACAACAGAATAATGATTTCAAATGTGTACATGGGATTTGAATACTTGTTGCTATCAGGTGGACTATTCCCATACACAAACAAGGCAAATCTATGAAAAATGTATGAAGCAACTGCCCCCAAAAGTATGATGAAGACAGATGTGTTTCATGAGTCTAGGAATTCAAAACTGACCATAAAGAGATTTATTTGTAATCTCCAGTATGAAAGCAGCAGTGAGGGAGATGCATATGTCTGATTTTAAAGATGCATGTGGACATTTTAATGGGCATCATAATGATGTCTATATGATACCCTCAGGATGCTGCCTCAGAATACCTTGGTGTCCTGTTTGTAGGATTCTCATGGGCATCCAGTTAATCATTGTGGAAAACAAGATACAGTATTAAACAAACCATTGGTCTGATCTCTTACAGTAAGTCTCATTGAAATGAATGCACACGAAGTTGCACAGTCCTCAAAAGCAGAAAATGGTCTGAAATAAAAGTTTAGCAGTTTCAAATTTTCTAAAAGTACTTAGGACTTAAAGGTGAAAGTCCAGTTAAAGGCGACTATGGGGTTGCAGCACTCATTTCACTTCAGGATTTGTCCACAGACAGCTTTCTGGGTCATGTAGCCAGCATGACTAAACCGCTTCTGATGCAATGAAACACCGTGACGGAAGTCAGAGCACACGGAAACACCATTTACCTTCCTGCTGCAGCGGTACCTATTTATCTACTCACACTAGTGTGATTTCGAACTGCTAGGCTGGCAGTTGCTGGGACAAAGCAACGGGAGCTCACCCCGTCACACGGATTCAAACCACCGACCTCCCAATTGGCAAGCCCAAGAGGCTCTGTGGTTCTTCTGAAAGTAACTGCTGGCAGTACACAGGGTACATTATTGCTATTCCCTATAAACAGCACACTTTCATCACACAACTTTTTATTTTTTATTTTATTTTGGTCATCTCAACAGCTATTATTTGTGCGGAACAACTTGTGTAGTAAAATATTTATGGAAGTTTGCTGGCTTGAGAACTATGGCAATCCTCTAGAGGATGTTGGTAGTTTTTTTTTCCAGTCAACGAGTCCAACAAAGCTTAGGCAACGTATAAAATGCTCCATAAAGTAGAGTCGAATCATTTAGAGCTGCCCTTAAAATTAGTGCCATCAACAACTCCCTGAGCCTCAATTACTTAATCTAGGCAGCTGCTGTTAATAGCATTAATTATTTAATTCTAATAGGAAAATTGTCGCTTCCCTCATCGCAGCAGCAAACTCGGATGCCGCAGTTTCTCAGTGCCCTTTAATGGTTGCCGCCACTAGATGGCGGTAGACAACCTTATTCTCTCCTCTGTGCACCCCAACACAGGCATCATTCAAAGATTGCCTACAGCGCACAGCATATAGGATCTTAGGGCTTTGAATAAACCTTGTTATTTGTTAGCTGTGGGCAGTTTCGTGTTACATTGAACTGAGATTCTTGCCGATTTCCCCTTTTTGTGATTTTTCAATTTATGGGGAACTTGCTTCTAACACAAATTCTAATGCAAACTGCGAGACAAAGGCTCGGAAACTTGAGTCAGGACATGGGCTGTACTTTCGAGATCCAGGGCTGTTTGATGAGGATACGGTTTTAAACAGTTTATTCCCGAGATATCATCAGGGATGCAGAATATGTGTGCATATGTCCTGGCCTTCTGTGCTTCAGCCACAGCGTGTAAATCAAGCCGCCTCATTTAATCACCAATGGAGGCAAAAGAGGGGGGGGGATTGGGGCTGTTTTACTGCTAGGGGCATCATTTGGGACTTATGTGCAGGGTCCTGATCTAGTGAATGAGACATGCAACTCTTGGGATGGAAAACCATGGAGCCACTGACTATGACATCTGTTTGTATGTCCAATAGAGAAGGAGGGGAAGGCATCTGTTTTGAATGCATGAGGTCTCAGGTAGTGGACAGCAGGGCAGCACAGGCAGGGTGGCATTGTTCACCTGCCTTCGCAATGCCAAACATCACTGCCGGTTCCTGAGAGGGTGAAGGGAAACGGAGAGGCTCTGGGAGCTCAAGCCAGTGCAGGGATCACGGTAGGAGTGTTGAAATTAGCAAAAACGAATAAAACAAGTACAAATACCTGCTGAAAATGTAAAGAAAAAGAAGGTATCTTTTATCATATGCGGTAGTCATGTAAGGTAATAAAGGCTTTCTGGGAAATGATACGTAATGAACTGAAAAAAATGTTTAAAATATCTTTTGTAAAAAAAACAAAAAACATTTCTATTAGGAATTATAGGTACCGACATTCCAAAGAAACAGAGAAGACTCTTTATGTATGTGACAACAGCAGCACGGATGCTACTAGCCTGGAGATGGAAAGAAGACAGAGTCTCTACCAGAGTGGAATGGCAAACTAAGCTGTTAGGCTACGCTGAAATGGCAAAAATGAGTGGGAAAACTCAGAGACCAAGAAGACAAGAAATTCAAGAAAGAATGGGGAAAGTTTATAATTTATTTAGGAGACCACTGTAAGTGGATGAAAACATTAGCACGGTTTTAATCTCACTTGTAATGTAAAAATAAATAAATACTATGGACAATATGGATTGATACAAAATATAGACTATGAAATAATATTCAGTTGGAAATGTTGACAATAGGACCCATGGAGGGGATGGAGGGAAGTCTCGAGATTCAGAGAAATCTCATTTTATGGATATGTATTGGGTATTGTAATTAATTCACATTTGTAAAATCAAATAAAAAATGATTTCAAAAAAAAGAAAGAAAAAAGAAATGGTTCTGCGACGATGCCCATACCTCGCCAAGCTATTGTGCTCTTCTTGCTCTTAGGAACCTGGAGTGATGCTTGAAGACAGATGGGCCATGCCACCCCACTGCCCTGCCCTGCTGACCATTACCAAGTGTGACAGTGTAGACTAGCTAGGCTGAGCTAGATAGGTCCATGGTCTGACCTGGCATCTGGCAGATCTCTAGGTTCCTGTGCTTCCTAAGGAGCTCCATGCTGCACCACAGGGAGTTCAGCAGCCTTCACTCACCACTGTGCCTGCCCAGGCTCTTGACTTGATGCCCAGCAGCAGCGACGTACAAAATCAGGCATAGGCAAACTCAGTCCTCCAGATGCTTTGGGACTACAACTCCCATGATCCCTAGCTAACAGGACCAGTGGTAAGGGATGATGGGAATTGTAGTCCGAAAACATCTAGAGGGCCGGGTTTGCCTATGCCTGTACAAAATCATCTGCGCACCAGCATGCAGAGACAGAGGGTAGAGAGCACAGAAGGAGCAGGGTTGATAACAACACCTTTATTCCAACAGGGCCACAATGTTTGGCTTAGCTTGGAAGCTCTCAGGCCATGGCTGCACACTTGAATATTATTATGACTATTATCTGAAGATCTCAAGGTAGCTCACAATATAAAAGACAGATTAAAACCAAAAAGGCACATAATACATAACAAAAACAAAAACAAATGCCAATATCCTCCCACCCACTGAGTTCAATGGGACTTGCATTTGACCCCACAAAATTGCTTAGGGATGCATTGCAGAAATCCCTCTCTGTATCCATGCTATGATAGTGGCTTCATAGGTTGAAACTCCCAGCTTAAAAAGCTGTTATTTACAGGTATATACAGTTTGCATAGGTAAGGATGTCCCAGTGTACAGGCAGGGAGTTCTTCTTCCTGCAAGAGCTTTTCCATCCATTTCAGTGGGACATCTGCTCACTTGGCTGCTGCACACCAGGACTGAGTTAACTCTAAGCATTATCGATATGTATATCTTAAGCATCTGGGCAGCTGAACGCTGCTAAAATGTATTCTCACAATCAAAAGCTTGCTATTGACTTTTTTTTTATAAAAAAAAAAACTTCCACAGAAATATTGCACAGCGTATATATTGCATTGAATTCTCCCTCGTTCTGTGGGCTGATCACACTGAACCAGGTGGCAGCCTTTACTGATTCTAATGGTTATGGATTGCAACCTGCGCTCCCAATGAATTTTGCTTGCTTCTCCTCCGAGATGCCGTTGACACATTCCTGCGCTCTGTTCATTCTCTGTCACCTTCTCCTTTGCCTTAAGTGTTACTACAGCTCATAAAAGTAATCTGCTCCAAGAGATTTCTCCCACATTACATCAAAAGCAGAATGCTTTTTTTTTGCTTTTTTTACATTTCGCTTCCATATCCCAGTTGTGCCATTTTCATAGAGCTCAGTTTAAAAAGCACAAGAAGGGGGGGATCTGTGTGTTGATGATCGATTTGATTTTTCATATTAATATTTCCCCATGATTGGGCACTGCACACAAAAACAGAGGCAATCCCTTTTCTGCCAGGAAAGAGACAAGCCTGAGATTTAAAATTTGTTACTATAGCAGTTGTTCAATTACAAATAACACTCTCGACAGCACTAAGTGCTATCATTGGTATCCTGTTGCTTTTACGATTACATGTTACATTGCAAGAAACATTTGACAAAGCTGCGCTGTAATCTTGCAGGCTTCTACGCAGCACAAGGTACTAGGAAATCGATGGGGTGGTGTGCAGAAGTGCAAGGGCAGTGTATGGCCTCACCCTTCATATGCGTAGGTAGAAGTGTCCTCTCTGATTCCATATCTGTTTATCTCATATCCTGCCCTTCTTCTCAAAGGATCCCAAGGCAGCTTACAGCCATCATCTAAATAATCTAAAACTGCAAACACACGGTACATGTAAAATGCAGGCCCATGCTGTAGGCAATATGTGTGAAAAACATTACTGCATTGACTGGGCTGGTCATGTGGGCGTCTCCCATCCAATCAGCACTCTTCTTCTTTGAGGAAGCCCCTGTATGAAGTGGGGGGAACCTTTGGCCCTCCAGATGTTGCTGAACTACAACTCCCATCAGTCCCAGCATGTATGGCCAATGACCAGGGATGATGGGAGTTTTGGTTCAGCAACGTCTGGAGGGCCAGAGGTTCCTCATCCTGGCACTCCTACATACCCTTCAACATCCCACTGATCAAAAACAGGATGCTTGTATTTTGGTGAGAGCCAGTTGATTTGTGTGACAGCACAAGACCAAAAAAACAAGTGTCTTTTGGTCCGGCGCCAGAGCTAGCGCTGGCTTGCCCCAGAGCACAAGACCAAAAATAAAATTAAAAAAATGAGCATTCTTTGGCCAGCTGGGATGTGCCAGCATGTTGGAGCAAAAAAATTGGGATCCAATCAGAAACTGGGATGGCTTCTGAAATTCTGGGATGTCCCACTTAAATTGGGACAGTTGAGCAGTGTGCTCCTATACAGAGGATTGAGTGCATAAAAAGTGAAAGATTTCCAAAACATAGGGAAACTTTCTGAGCAACAGCCCCTTGTAAATCCACCATAAGATCATAAGAAGAGTCCAGCATTCTGTTCTTACAGTGGACAGCCAGGTGTCTGCAGGAAACCCCTAAGCACGACCCAAGCACAAGAGCACCCCATAGCCCAACATACTCTATGTTTGCATTCCTCCCCTTCTCAACTATTTCCACTCTTTTCTCATTTCTACAAGGACTTTTTTCATTCCTATCTTAACAAGATTCTCACAGAATCTTTCCTTTCCCCCTTAATACTAATATCCAGCCTGGAGAAGAATTACCGTATGTGTCATTAGAAAGCTCACACCACCTTCTGGCCATAATAAAACAGAGTTGAGCCATGTGGCCTCGTTGTCATGAGTTTGTTGTTGCGGTGCACACCTGGGTAATCGCTGCGCTTAAATCACGGTCTTATCTACTGCTGCTTATTTTTAATGTTGTTTTCTTATTGCTGATGCCCTATCACTGTTTCAATAACTTGGGAATTTGAGTATATAGTTTGTTATTGACCATTAGGAGAGACAACTGGAGAAAGTCAATACCCTGAAAACCATGCAAGAACATATTAATTAAATAAATGCTAAATGAAATCGTATTGTTGGTTCATATTGGTGTTGTGGCACCCACTCCCCATTGGGGCTACTAACCAGTCCAAGTGCTCTGTTGTGTAACTCATTAATTCAGAGGTTGGGAGAAGAGTGTGGCAGTGCATAAAGTGAAGGCTGAGCGGGGTTGCTTGCCTTGCCCCTGCCACATTTCTATTCTATCCACTCCAGCTCATGAAATTTCTACAATGAGTAAGGTAGTCTGAAGCAGCCTTATAAGCATGTTAAGCAGAACATGCTTTGAAGCCTCCTTGCTATTGAGAACCTTGTGCTATCTCTAGCCTTAGTAGATCCAAAAAACATGAGGTCAAATGTCCAGGCAGGCAGGCAGGCAGTACCAATAATTTAATGAGAAACTGAAGGCTGGGTGAAAATGGCCTCTGGAAATTCTCTGCACTGTTTGTGATGGCAAATTCTTCAACAGTTTCAGAGTTTGAGGGGTGGGAGGAAGGAGAGAACATTCTCATAAAATGATATTTTCAGACACTTTGGCTCAGTTAACTTTTCACCACAGCAGCCGAGGAGCCCACAAACTGGTTTGGGAGCAGCAGATGTGAGCTTAATCTCTCGATGCCACTACCTCACTCAAATCTGTCCATTTGCTACCAATTTTCATTTACTGGCCCTACCAAATTTGCCTCTTACATGTACCTTACTTCTAGATGTTTCATTTATCTTTTAAAAAGCCAATGTAATGTCCACCATGAAGTAAAGTTGTGTACAACTCAAAAGCTTATGCCCTGCATTTTGAACACTAGTTAGTCTAAATAAAGTGCCTTGCAGGCCCAAGTCACGCACTCCGCCCCTCCTCTGCTCAGGTGAGCTACCAATAAAGGGACCACACAGCTGAATGGGATCTAATCAAACCACAACTTTATTGACTACAGATGAAGTAGTTTGGCATAGGCATTGGGTAAGCATTTGTTCCCGGGCTGCCTACAACTTTAATGACTTCAGGATCAACCCAGTAGAGAGGATCCCCACAGGGCCCAAGCCCCCCATCTGGGCAAATGGACAGGAGCAACTCCATCACGGATCCCTTTAACAGGATACTCTATTTCTGGAGGGGAAGGTGAGGGTACAACCCCCTCTCCAACTAAGGCTAAGGTTACCCAATGCCTAAACTGCTAAAATTGTGATGATTGCTATGGGCTACGCAAAACCTTCAGGTCATAGTCAATTCACCTGGTAGGCAAATTCCTACCAGGCCCCACAAATACAGCATCCACCACAGCCATAGCAAGGCCAATTCAATAAGTAAATGCGAAATTACCAGAGTCAGTCAGTGAGTTGATCTGATGAAGAACAGCTGGGTGTCAGGGGCTGGCGTGGGCTGTCTTAAATCCCCTAGGATTTCCTCAAGCCCGCCCCTGAAGAGCCCAGATCTCAGCTGCAGCCTGCCATTGGCCAATTTGGCAGGCTGACGCAGAGCTGTATTTCAAGCAGGGAGTGTGAACTGAAGTTTGCACTCTGGCAGTGATCAGACCCAGACACCCATTGTGGGCAGGAGGAGAGGTGCTGGTCGTCCTGCAAAGCCACTGTATTCCTAAAAAGTGGTAAGCGGACTTATCCCATTTGTTCTGTCTTCGTGGAGTTGTTCTGCTCTTTCGAAGAACCTCCCTTTGTTAATAAAAGAGGCCCTAAGGAAAGGAGACTGGAAGTTATTTGTCTTTGAAGATTTATTTTTATCTTTGCCAGCTGTTAAGCCTGCCCCAGTGGCTTATACTGCCAATAAATAAAAATAAAAATAACTCTTTGTATTTCATTTATACTGTAGTCTTACTGGGCAAAAGAAAGAAAAAGAAAGAAAGAAAAAGGTGTAATATGTTTCTTGGCATTGCATGACCTTCCTCTCCTGAATTTAGGCAGAGACTTTTGTGCATGTATGTGTGTAATTCCAGTGAAAGCAACATTTCCTATCCTTCAATAGGACAGTTACCAGGGGGACTAGCATTCAGCAGATCCTGGTGCGTATGCAAAACAAGAGACAGGAAAGCATACTAATGACTGCCAGTTCATGCTGTCTGTAGAGGATTACTAGGGATTATATGTAATTATCTGAAATTGCACACTGTTTCTGACAGTGTTTTTTTTTAACGGCGGTGTGTAATCGATAGGGCTTCTAATTTTTTATTTTATTTTTAACCATTGCTTTCCATTTCCTCCATTCCCCCATTTATGAAAAGTAGATAATGGTTATAATCAAGAGATGAGAGAGTTGCATTAAAAAAGCACATATGCGGGGCTTTTGAAATACATTTCAGGCCTGAAAGGAGCCTATTTTCTTTCTACTCATTGCTAGCCACAAGGCTACCCCAGTTGCCCTTTGACACCATCTCTTTCTCCAGCATTGGGCCGTGAAGAAGAGAAGGGGGTCCCACAATATGTCCTACTTTTGAATCCTGATTCTCTGTGCCCTTAGATTTTCTGCCCATTCTCTTGCCTGTCAGGAGGGGGAAGGGAACCCTGAACCTCTAGATCAAAGATGGAGAAGCTGTGGACCTACAGACACTGCTGGGCATCAGCTTCAGCCAGTTAATCAACCATTGTGATGTTATAATGAGAATGTTAAAAACATTTGCCAATGTTATAGAAACAGTTTCAATTCAAAGCTCACGACCTCCAACTCAAATCCAACTCCTCGCAAACTACTTCCCCTACCCCCCACTGTTTTATTAGGTAGATTTACTTCTCAACTGAATTCAAGTTATGGGAAGTCAGGGGCACATCTCAGCCAAACGAACACACACAGCAGATAGTTTAACTATTGTCAAAGATAACACAGTCACTTCTTCTACAGTTCTGGATAACTATACACACCAATCTAGTATCTAGGCAGCTATTCCCAGGTCCACGCTCTATGGAGCAGTTGCATCAACAGGGGACTTTCCCTCCCTCCCTCTCTCTCTCTCTCTCTCTCTCTCTCTCCCCAGCAGTTTATTTACGCACGCAGCCAGAGACTCTTTCTGCATGGCAACTTCTGCTCATCCCTTTTCAATCCCCTCCTGGTTCTGGGAGACAGTGGTGCAGGGGAGGATAGGGTAGCACCCGGCCCTTCATTTGCCCGACTTGCCTCTTCCTCCTCTTCTTCTGACCTATTCTGTGCTCTACCCTCCAGCTCTGCCTCTTGCTTCCTGGCCAGTTCAGTACCCCACAAATCACAGACCCCCTCTCCTGATTCAGACTCCAGGCCCGCTTCCCCTGTGCACACTTGTCGGCATCCTGCCAGTTCCTGACATGGGATGTTGATAAACCTGAAAAATATTGAGCATCATTTAACAAATAGCCATAATAAAGGTTCACATAGAATCTTATTCATATCAAAATGGTATGAGAGAAAACCATTCTAATAACAAATCCCACTTCATTCCAAATAGAGATTTTAAAGAGTTGCAAAATCTAGGATTAGCTGTCATCCAAAGCCATATTCACAACCTTCATGCCAGCATAAATGATTGATATGGGTTTGATGATCGGACCATTCTAATTATATTTCCAGTGTTGAGATCACTATAATTAGGCCATCTAATATGCTGTTGTCACTTCACCAAGAATTCCAAATTCCTAATAAAATCTGTGATAGTATGGGTGCTTGAAATTCATCAAAGCTTATGTACGATTTCATCCCACCATGAGAATTCATTTTTCTTTAATCACTGAAGAGTGATTCATTTTACAGAGGATGCTTTGTATTGGATATCAAGAGAGAAAACCCTATAAACATATTGTTTGGGGGGGGGGCTACAAGGTAGACCTGAAGAGCAAAATTTTAATCCATATTTGCAAGAAGTTCTACAAGGATTAAGCAACATGCAAAAATGAAATGCACATTAATTTGTTCTCAGCAATGACTATGATCCAGAGATAGCTGTGAGCAAGTGGGTGTTCACTTCTAGTAACCCATAGGTAATAATCACTATGTGCAGTGGAGCCAGGCATCAGATAAAAAAGCTCATTCCCATCAGAGGATGGATGTGAAAGATCATCTTCACCTTTACAGGGCAGTGTCAAAAGGGGTACCACTTAACCAGATCACCTGCACATCTGCATCCCAATGCTGCTGTTGATGCACTTCTCATTCCATGCACATCAATTGGCTTATTCCTTTACAGGGTTAGTCCGTAATTTGCCCTTTCTTCACAAATGCAACGGGCAGTGGAAATTCACATGAGCTACTTCAGGCTGCAAGTCTCCTACCACATTCCTGGGTTTTTATCATTTACTACACTTTCTTAATACATGCTATATCCATGATAAGATGAGACAAAATGAGACAACTGTGGATACACATTCAATATCACTCCATGAAGGCAGTGGCTCCTCAAAGAAGAATTCAGTCAAGCCTGTTGAAATCAAGGCGGCAGTAATGACTAACAAATCTCATTCATTTCCACAGGCCTGACTAAATGCCTCTGGATCTTGAAAACTGTTAACACTGCAGCTTCCTAACCCTTGTTTGTTTGATTTCAATGTGCAGGGAACCCATGAAAGCCACACTGAAATGAAGCCTGCAAATTTGACCATTGTGCCTACAGTAATTCAAAATGTACCTTTGGCTACTGTCTGGATACTAGTTGTGGTATCCCTGTTACAGGATTACAATCCAAAAAGCATTGGAAACACAGAAAGAGCTCTCAATTTGCAGGTATGGAATGTCTTGTGATCGCGGTTCTTTGTGTTTTGCAGCTGACAATGAGACCCTACTGTGGATGCAATTTTTTGGAATTGCTGTCTTTACAAATATCAATAGGACCATCTTGCCCTAGATAGTCATTCTTTTTATTTTTTATTTTCACTCTTCTTCTTTTTATTTTCATGCTTATTCCCTGAGTAGAAACATAATGATAAAGCATCTACAGGAATCATATTGTCTAGGTCCATAGCTTAACCAAAAAATAAAATAAAAAATGACATGCTCTAAATGTGTAAAGCACAATAAGCAACAGGATTAGAATCTGCAGTCTAGAGCATGCATAATGATCCACTTAGTTCTGATTTCTATTTATTGAAACAAGCATGTGTAGGTTCTGGTTTTGTCCAACTGAAGCAAAACATTCCCTTTGTTCCCTTCTCAGAAATGCAACTTACATGATTATCTCCCCTCTGACCAAGGTTTTTTGTTTTTTTTAAAAAAAACAAAAAACAAAACCAAGAACAAGAACAAGTTAAAATGTGGAAGGGATCGGGGGAGGATGTTATTGTTTTGCTTTGTTCTTGTTCTTATTGCGTATTTTGTGTTTTTGTCTTGCATTTTTATGTTGTGAACAGTCCTGAGATCGAAGGATGAAGGGTGGTATACATATTTAATAATAATAATAATACTTAATTCCAAATATATGGCAAGTTATTGAAACTTGGAGCTCAATAAACTCTCTTTTAGTGTCAACTGCCAATATGGATGTTTTAAATCATTCGCATTACTATCACCTGTGTAACCTCTTGTGTTTGTAGTCCTTATTAAATTCAAAGGTTTAATATGTATCTTAAGGACAGAAGAGTTTAGGATTGATGTGACAGTTGTACCAGAAAACTACTATTTAAGTCTCGCCAGAACTGAGCATTTACTAAAGCTTACCAATTCACCAGAATTACAAGAAATTCCTTTGATTTTGCTGGAACGAGAATTTCTGCTTCTTGAAGGTGATGATTTATCTGTCAATAGTCACTTCCGGCGGCGACGCCATCGCCGGGTGGTCGAAGGCTGCTTCGGGTCTGAAGCGCCTTGTCCATCCCGGGGGTTAGGAGCCGCGCTACCGCAGCGCGCGGCTCCGGTTGGGGTGCGGGAAGAGCGTCCCGCACCCTGGGCTCCCCGGCTGCGCCCGCGGAGGCTCCGAACCCTTCCCCTGCCCCCCTGTAAAGGGGGAGTGGGGGTGAAGGGACAACGGAGCCGGGCTTACGGGGATATGCCCCAACCGGGATGCAAATGCGGCGGCAAAGCCCGCGGTGAGCGTCTAAGTTCTACCTGTGAAGAATGGAGCTAAAGGAACCCGGTGGTCGTGAGTAAATAATCTTGGCAGAAATCGTGTTTTTGGAACGATCCGGGGGGAAGGAGAAAGGCAGCCTGCCTCCCTCCCTTCGAGCCTAAGAAATTAACCAATTTGAGGGATTGCTGCCACAGAACTGGTTATAAAGTATCTAAAATCGATACATGAGACTGGCAAACTTTTTTCTTGGGAAGCTAACTAGCGGAAAATATCTCTATTTAAAGTTGCGGTGTTTGCGCTCCAGCTTAGGAAAATGGCGACGAACAAAGAGACAGGAGAAGAAATATGATACCCACTTCCTCCTCCTCTGCCAGTATGCTGGGTTTCGTCCTTGAACTGGTATTGAACTCTGGACTAACAGATGAACAAAGGCTCACTGCCTTGAAGGTGGAACTAATTTACAGAAAAGTTAAAGTCTTGTGTGGGGGTCTGAAATGGAACCAACTGCCCACAGAGGAGGCTAACAAAACTTTTGACACTTTGGAAGAAAATCTTGTCAAAGAGCTGAGAGGATGGATGGAAAGATGGGAAGAAATGAATGAGCTACTTCGGAGAAGAAATTCGCTTGTTGGGGGTGGCAGTCCCAAGGCGATGTCAAGATTTGCTATATCCAGTCCCCGAGGTGTGAGCTCGGGGGCCAGGGACAGAGAATTAAGGTATTTACAAGAAGAAAAGGAATGCTACAAAGAACCGGAGAAGCAGAGAGAGGGAGAGTTGGATACCTCGGAGCTCGTGGCAAGGAGAGCTTTGGACTGTGCCTGGATCTGTGGACGTTGGGAGAGGGAAGTTGCATGGAAGTTCAGTGCTGATGCCATCAGGAGAAGAAGAATGGACAGAGGGGGTGTGGGGTGAAGCATTAAGCAAAATCTAAAGCAATCTGTTATGGTATTTTGAAATTGGAGGGTGAACACTGTCAACAATAGTTTGTTTTATTATTTGTTTGAACATGAAAAGAGATATTTCAAGTTTTTATGTTATTAGCAGCAGTTCAAAGGATAGAAGAGATAGATTTGATGAGGACGATTTGTGAGGATTGATGAGGATGTAGTATAAATAAAGTCAATTTAAGTGGTTTAAGTTTATAAATTAAGACGATTAAGATTAAGATGAAGATTAAGATGAATGTTTTACTTTATATATATAATTAAGTTTAATTTTTTAAATGAAGAGGTTAAAAAGTAGATTATGGATATAAACTCGAAGGTGAAAAGGCAGGGGAAGTCAACTGTCAAGATTGGAAAAAGAAATTTTTTTTTGAGATGTCTAATTAAGAAGAAAAATCATGGCAATTTTTGTAATAGATGTGTAATTGTATTTGTTTTGTATGTGTATAAATGTAGGTGTGGTTAAGGTTGTATGTTGTTATAAGTAAAAATGTCAATAAATTCTTATAAAAAGATTTATCTGTCAATAGTACCAAGGACGGCTGTTATATTGCTGTATTCAGCAGTATGCACTGTTGTCAGGCACTTGAGTAAGGTTAAATAAAACTGCGGGAGGCCCATCTTCAAACCGGGAACTTCAGAAGGCTAAATACTTAAAATGAGATTAGTGGATCAGCACCTGACGCTCGCATTCCCATGTGGAGTACAACCTTCTTGGAGCATGCAGTGAATTGTTAGCACAAATAAGAAAATAAGAAAAGCACAGAGTTTTCTCCTTTCTTTTTATCACATGCAACTGGATTTGAGATCTTTTAAAAAAGTGAAGTAACTGTGTTCACTCAGTTCTGCTATTTATTTATGGAACACATTTCTACCACCCTTCAACCAAAAATGGTTCCCCAAGGAGGCTTACAGCAATAAGTCAAAATACAAGAGCGATGAAGTCAATACAATAAAGCTTCCACAGCCTACTGTAGGCTGTTTCTGAAGCTCTGCAGATCTAGTATACTGTATATCAAGACACTTGGACCTACAAACTGATAGCCCAATAATCGAGAGATCAAGGAACTTCCACAACTGATAGAAAGCTGAATTTTGAACTACACAATGTCCAATGCACACTGATTACTAGAAAGGTAAGACGAACAAAAAATAATCAAGCAAACCTGTAAGCAAAACACTCAGGACACTTGTACCTCCCCCCCCCCCTTGAAACTGGAGATAGGTGATGAAATCTTTTCTAGAGCAGAGAACAAACCATGACGCAGATGGGGCTCAGTATTGTGCTGTGTGCTTTCTCTCTTCCAACTGGAGAAAGGGTTTCAGGGTGAAGGCTTTGCAGAGCTACATAGGTCAGCATGGAGGGCAGTTGTGCACCCTAAACTTCCTATCAGCAGGAGGTCGGCACAGTGCAAACACACCAGCAGAGCGAATCTCACGCTCCTGCCAGTACATTTGCACTATAACAACTTCCCTGTTGGCTCACCCCTCCCTCTTCTAGTAAAGCACAGCAACACCAGTGAGGGAACATCAAGTTAGTGCCACTGCCCCTCTACCCTAACCACTACTGTACATCTTTAGTTAGAGACGGACCATCAGGCCAATGTAAAGCATTGTCAAGTCTCATTGACTTGAAAAGTAAAGCAAATGCTTAAGCATCTTCTATGGAAGTTAAATGAGTTAAATGTCTTCAAAATTGTCATCTGAGGCCTTTCAGTGAGTGACCTGCTTGCTAGCTGGTAACAAGTGAAAATACCTTCTCAGTGGTGGCTACTTGTTGTGGAAACTTCCTATCATTTCAGTACCAGATCAGTAGTGATTTCAGTTTTCCCAATCCATGTAAAGAATGTGATTCATTATTGGTTTAGCTCAGTGAATTTTCCTTTTCTATACTCTTGTTGGATTAGTGCTGTGTATTTATTCTTCTTCTGTTGTTTCTTTTTAAGTAATACATTCTGACCAACTGTCTTTTATTTGTTGCCTTTTTTCTTTTAAAAAATGTAATTATGAGATTCTAATTTTTTGTTCTACACTGTAAGCTGCCTAGGCAACTCTTGTTAGGCACCATAAAAAATAACTGAAACAATAAACTTTGCCTGGATTTTGCCCATCACATTTTGAACTGCCTGACTTTATTACAGCTTTTGGCAATTGCCATAGGAGGGTGGAACTTATCAAGCAGTTATAACTTTGAACCTGAATGACTGTTTCTAAACTCATTAGGTGATTTAATACAAATCTATCATTTTCAAGTAATCAGCATCACTAACAACTAATGACTAACTTTGTGTGTGTGTGTTTCCCCCCTATAACTTTGATTCATATTGGAAGGAGTAGTTAATCTTATTTGCAGTTAATTTATAAAGACCTAACTTGATTTAGGACTTTAATTATGGAAATACATAATTTTCTCTCCATCTCCACCTTAACAACCTGCCTAAGACCCCAGAAAGATTGCCATAGATATTAGTTTTGCTAATAGAATTTAAGCTGAGGCTAACGATACATAAATTATACCGGGATACTTAATTCCACATTTAATTCATATTTTCCTTTCCACTTAGTTATAAGATATTAGGTTAGAATTTGATCTTCGCCAACGTGGCTTTTGATCTGTTTATTTTCATGGGCCTTGGGAGAAAAATTATTTTACCTTGTCAAAAGAGAATCACTCACATCAAGAAAGTGCCACAGTAGCAGGTGGAGTACCTGTGTAGTTTCTGCAGCACACTTGACGTATAAAAGCTACTAAAATGACTCACTCTCTTTCTGTTCTCTCCTTTCAATGAGAAGCATTTCGGATGCTGCCCAGAATTGAATGACACCTGCTATAACCTCACAGACGATGCTCTTAGCTCAGTTCTGTTCCTTGTGCTTAGAGTGTATTAATGCATTCTCAATATGCTCTGGTCACTTATACGGTCCAAAGGAAAGCAGAGCAATACGTTTGGCACCAGAGGCACTCAAGCCACTACCCAACTGTGTTGGGGACTCCACTCCGGATTTGTGCAGGGTTTACTCCTTAGCCTTTTCTTCTCCTGAAGGCATCCTACAAAGCAATGGGCACACACGCACGCACACACACGACCAACCATTCAATAATAGAATAGAACAATCACGACTATGAACTTTTAAACAGCTGCAAAGGCCTGTAAGCATAGGCAAGTTTTCAAGAGATGCCAAAAAGTCAAAAGTGAGGATACCTGTTGAATCTCTGAGGGAAGCGCATTCCAGAGCAGCACTAAATGCCTCACTTCTGGTTGGTGCCACTTGGGCCCCTGTAACACTAGCAGAGGCACATTTATCCACAGAAACGCAACAGCTGCTGCTGCAAGCAGGGATTTCCTCAACTACAGCACTACCTGGTCATGCAGCAACTCTGGAATCTTCTCTCAGTACACTTCTCCTTTGTGAAACGATTCATGGGAGTGCTTGCACTTAACCTGGTAGGAGACCTCAAGAATGGCTGACCTCAAGAATGGCTGCTGAGTCCCGGGACTCACCTCACAAGACAGACTCCCTGTGAGAGGAGAGGTGAATTATTATTATTATTATTATTATTATTATTATTATTATTAATAATAATTAGCTACCTTTTAAAACAAACTTCGTATTGAAGGATGGTATGGAAATTAAGGAAACAAACATTTAAAAGAAGCCATTTTTTAATGGAAAGGCTTAATGTGCCATCATTGGAGGGGATGGGTGGGAATAGGAACAGCTAACACACTCTCAGATTTGAAAACATAACCCCACTTCCTCAAAGGCAAAAGCTAATGGGGTGCACATGTTTGAAATGGAGTCTAAAGTGCTGCTTATTCACATGAACTGTAGTTCACTCACAGGGAGACTGTTGGGGCATTCGTCTTTAAAAAGCCCTGATTGAACAGTGAGAGTTTGATTAAAGTGTAGAATGCTTTTACTCTCATAATGGATAGGCCTCACTGAGCCATTGCAATGTTCTGAGTCCTCTGTTTATCTTTGTTCTAGCTGTGCAGTCCTAAATCAAGATAAAAAGCAACTCGACATGAAGGAAAATAAAAAGAAGGTCATTTAATCACCCTGTTAGCTTAAAATGATTATTGATTCCAAGAGGTGATGTCTAATTCTGCCAGAAAATCCATTTCAGTAATGATTACTGCCCTCTGCTTTATCTATAATACTGGAGGTTATTAAAAGTGGGAGTCCCCGGAGAAGTATATGGGCTTAGAGCACTAACATCATATTTAATATATATTTTTATCAGAACAGAGATTCAGACCCTGCCCTTTAACCTACTACAGAATCAGGATAGACAGCTAGGAAAGTGTATTTCACTGCCAGTCTAATTATTAATACACCCCATGGAAATCTGGCAGAACTTTGCAATACATGATAGATAAATATCACATGGGACAGTGGCATAGTGAATGTTTCATTGCACACAGTTCAAGAAATATTGTGCCTAGAAGTCTCAAAAACCTCAATAGCTATAGACTTATTATTGTCCCTTTTTCATGGTTCTTATATTTTTATGTACCTGTGACTTAAATGGGAATATCCAATGTTTTTCATTTCTACAGAGAACAAAGTTGACTCGTACTAAAACAAATTTACATTACTTCGTATAACAAAGTTACCAAATCTATAATTATTATGTTTGTAAAGATGTTTCTAAACTGGGCTTCTTTGACCAGACATATTTGCTTATAATTATAAGAGGGGAAGGAAACTGTGTCTGTTTATTTGTTAAATTTCCCAGACCTTATTGGAAATTTAATTATTCTGTCACCATGCCTTGGCCATGGTATCGGCTGTATAATTCCATTAATTTCATGGCCAGAGAAACATTCAAAACACAAGCACCAGACATTTATAGACTGGAGTTGACTCGGCATATGTTTTCGTTAACAAGGGGTTATGTGGGGACAATGAATCCGGATTATAAAAGTATTCAAATGATCTAGGATATGGATTTTCAGTGATGAGGTATATTTGTTGTGACAGGTTTATAAGCAGAGAGAAGCTAAAGCTTGAGTATGCCCTAAATATCAGATATTTGGGCTCTGGTTCTGGCTGTGATTAATCTCTTCACTGAAAAGTACTCAGTACATGCTCAGAAGTATCATTTTCTTTGTTGGTATCTCACATAAGCTGAACGGAGCTGCCACCATTGTACTGAAAATTGTATTTGGAACTTAGATTCTGGCTCAAATTGCACCCAGTGATTTAAAACAACTTCAGAATTTACAGCTGTAGCTCAGGCATCCTGAATGCACATTGAAAAAAACCATTCTATGATTTCTCTGCATCCATAATTATAGCAGCCTTCTCAAACAGCAATGGAAGCCAGGCTATATCTTTGAAACAGGTTTCTGTGCTTTTCCCGTGCTAAGCAGCTCCAGTTTAACATTCAGAACTGGTTGTGAGGTGGATGTAGCCACGGCATGTATAATAGAACCTTTAAATACCTGATATTTGCTAGTGTTATCATGTGGGGTGTATGACTGGTAGACCTGTTGACCTGAAGAAGCGCAGGAGGAAAAGTATCCCCTGGAGGCTTTTGTGTAGCTTATGAAGCTTTCATTTTAGGACACCTGTTTGTAAAATAATTGTTCCTCCCGCACTGGCACTGCATCAGCCAAGCTCACAACCCAAGAGCCTGTGACTGGGCTGACTGGGAGGGTGAACAAGATGAAGAGATGTGACTCAAGAGGAGAATATTTTTTTAAAAAAAGTTTTTTTATTATTTTCCAATAGAACAAAAAAGAGAGAAAAAACACAATATAAACATTAACAATAAAAACACAATACATGAACACAATAAAAAACAATAACAATATCAACATAGAAAGAAAAAACATATACAAACCTTAACACACACCTATCTTTGTACTTTTCTTGATTTTAACTTCTCTATTGGGGGACTTCCCCTGTTCCCTCCACTGCCTTCAGAATCGTATATACGTTATAGGTAGCTTTATATCCAAGAGGAGAATATTTTGCTTTCCATGCAGATCCCAGAATCAATCCTTGGCATTGATCGCTGGCAAGGCTGGGAATGTTCTCTGCCTGAATCCCTGGAGAACTGCTGCCAGCCAGGGTAGACCATACTGAGCTGGGCGAACCAATGGTCTAATCCAGTATAAGGCGTCTTCCTATATAAGCAAAGATGAATGGACTGAAAGCTGTTACATGGTGGTGGTGGGCATGTATTTGAATACTTTCCTTTTAAAAGTCCTTCCCCAAGGCCACCGCCTCCCTGTTTGTAAAAGACCACAACATGTCAGTTAAAAAACTAGGTTCAACTCTTCTCGTTGACTTGCAAAAGAAAAGTGTTTTCTTTTAAAGAAAAAGCCTCTCCCCCAAGCCAATGGGCTCACTGTGGACCCTGGCAGATGTTTGAAATATTTGTAAAACTGTCTTTTTTTTAAAGCAAGCTTTCATACATCACATACATTTCAACAATTGTTGATCCAGTTATCCTATGGCATTTCATCTCTCCTCACCCACTCCCATCTTTATTTCATTTTATTTATTTATTTTTAAAAAATACATGTAATTTTCTAGGGATTTGATTTACCTGTACTGAAATGAATGGGGAAATGAAGCTACAAACCATCGCAGTTTGGGAGAGGGGCTAAATTGTGGTCCTCCTGATTTTATTAGATTCAGCTCTCATTATCTCTGACCATTGGTCATGCTGGCTAGGGCTGATGGGAGTTGGAGTACAGCAACACATGGAGGGCTGCAGGTTCACTATATCTGCTCTAGGCAGTGAGGTATGTGTAATATATATGATGCTCTTGCCATCCACAGTCTCTCTCCCCGCCCCCCATACATATGTAGTTTATGAGCTGTAAACCATAGTGCAAACCTTGGTTACAGTTTGTGGTTTGTCTGCAGAGAGCTAAGCACATGATCTGGGTTAGGACATTGTGTTGAGCCAAACCAGGGGCAGAATGACTTTGGAGGAGTTAAGCATCTGCAATCTACTCTATGGGAGCCCACAGCACTATTCATTCATGCTAAGCTGTGATTTGGCTGACTGTTGCTTGCAAACCAAGTCATAATCTGAGGAAAGTTGTTCTAGAAATGCTTAAAAAATGTAATACTTGAATGGGAAAGTCTATTTAGTGGGTCTGAATAGCTGTCTATACTTGTACCAGATTTTTCTAAGGCAACCATAAATCTTTTACTATACGTACAAGCTGGTAAACTGTGTTTGAGCTCGCTATCTTAAAGAACCTGGCAAACTATGTTAATTAAGTCACAGACAATTAAACCTTGTCCTGGTAGGTAGCTGAGCTCGTGCTCTGATTTCTTTAAACTATTCAGAGACAATGTGGCAAATCTTAAATGCACACTTTGTAAAACATCATTTTAAAGCTGAAAACCTTTGCATATTTACCTGGAAGTAGGTCCTATTGCACTCAGTGGGGACCTGCTATGTATTGGATTAGACTGTTTGTTATGTTCTTCAAGTTCCACCCAAATGAGTTGTGTTGAGAAGATGCTTTCTAAAGACAAGTATTAAGACTGGTTTACCCAAGGCCACCCAGCAAACAGTGGTTGATTTCCGGCATGATTTGCTGATATATATCAGCCCCAAAATATAATGAAGTATCAAAAGATAATGACATGCAAACAATTTGTATTAAATGTGACATATCATTAGCATGCCGAAAGACAATCAAAAGTATATTTCATAAAGTTCAGTCAGTCGCTGATAACAGGATGACCCTACATTCAATTAGAGATGGGTGTAACACAGCTATCTCAATCAGACTCTGGCTCGGACAAAAATTTGTTTTTCAGCAAAGCCACCTGCCCCTCCCCTGGGCATGAAGGGCCGTATGTTAGTAGCAGAGTTTGTGACTATTCAAGCTCTTCAGTAAATTTTATTTAACTGCCATGCTATTTTGCAAAATATGGGAGGGGAACCCTTTGAAGTCTCAACTTTCCCCTTGGTTTAAAAGCTCTTTGGACCCCATACATTGTTTGTCTTTGTATACTTAATACACTTTCAGCCCATATATAAGCTCAGTTGCTGTGCCCTTTCATGCAGCTGGAGTAATTAATGGTAATAGAACAAAGATAACCATCAATTGAGCCTGTTCTCGGGTAACCGTGATACATTATAAGATCTTCCCTTTACTGTACTGAGTGATGTTTCCCTTTGATTTCCCATGTTTTTTGTTCCTGCATGAGCATGTTTTTAAGTGGACTTACATTGACTTTTTATGGCTGCAGTTTGAGGGCTTTCCTCCCCCTGTTTCAACAGGAAACTATAATAATCTGGTTATGAATTGAATTTCGAACCTGCCTGATGAGGAAGGATCGTCTTATGTTTTTCTGGCATCTCCAATGAAATGCCTCATGGCTGGCTTTGCAAAACAAAACCTTTGCATCTTGGCTTAATGGACTAAATGCAACACTGTCCCTGAAGCAAGCCAATATGCTATGATGTTTTTTCAGGGGAGGAAACATGAATTTGACTGCAGACAAAATGTGATAGGTAGAACATGATTGGGGGGGGTAGGCTAATAGTGACCATCATCTGGGGCTTTTAAAAGGAGATTTCCCATTGCACAAGTTCCCCCTCTGACACCCCGAAAAGGAAGCCAAATGCACACAAAGCATGCTTTGTTCTTTGCTTATACCCTGTATTAGTGTTGGTTTCTCCATCGGAAGCAGTAGTTCTTATCCACCATACAGCAAGACACTTCGCAGAGCTACAGTTCCCAGCACCTGCAGCAAACTGTAGTCCCCAGGATTATTTGTTATCATGAATGTTATAAGAGTGCTCAGAATGTGTGGTGTGGGTGCAGCTCTCTGAATGATTTTTATCTCTGCATGGTCAAGAAAATGGATACAATTCTTGCTATTGGAGCAGTTAGCTCAGGCTGAATCTGTTCTTCTCTTATTGTCTCCAATACACAAACATATGGATCAGGGTCCAAACTAGAGTGTCTTTCCCTCCCTCCTTTCCTTCTGCCATTTCTGCTTCTGTTCCTAATTTAACGTGCAATTTATTGTTCTTTTCTTATAGCTTCATGTTACATCTTCCCAGGAAGTTACACATGATACAAACTTTTGTAACCAGTATTTTGCCAGGATGTTCAAGTATCAAAATCATCTGTGACTTTTGACTTTACTCTCTTTGTGTCATTTCAGTAACAGCATCAGTTGGCTAGCAAGAATTAAGAACTTGGCCTGCTTTAACACTAGATTTTAGCAGCTTGTGTTTGACTTTTTAAATATTCCTTTTAATACCCAGAAGAAATCCCCTATCCATCAGGGGTGTGTGTGTGTGTGTGTGTGTGTGTGTGTGTGTGTCTGCCAGTACATTGCCCCATGGGGGTGAGGTGGAAAGATAAGGAAATGATTGTGGAACAGTTGGAAGGGGCAAAGAAAAACCTTTAAGCTTAAGGTCTGATCTGCTAATAGAGTTTTGCTACAAAAGGTGCGTTTTGTACCACTGTTCTTCCTTTGAGAGCTGTCATGCATAAGAAAATGTGAATAATTTGCTTTCTTCCCCCACCCCACCCCCACTAAACATTTCCATTCAGAGGAAATCATTGACTTAGTTGGGTTGTTGTCACATCGTTCTCCAAGGCTCTTGTATAAAACTGTACAATCCTCAACTTCCTGATCATAACAATATTAGTCTCTGGGGCTCTTCTTGTCTTCCCATACCCCTAATCATTCTCTATCTCCCAGATCCTTGTCTGACTCTAATGTGATAGTGTTTATAACCTCTCTGGGTACATTGACTTGCTTGATCATGTTTTTGTGTCATCTATCATGACTTGTTAGGAAGTGTCTTTGAAATACTCTGTCATGTGAAGTGCTGTGCTTGAAGCCTTCTGTCATCTTGACTTTTATGTTTGAAACCTTCTGTCATATTAACTGCACTGCTGTGACCAAGCTTGATGGCACTTGATATAGTCAGCTCTTAACTTTCCACCTCCTCTCTTTGTTAGAGAAGAGGAGTGTGTCTTGCTCTCCCTGAAGCTTGAATTCTATGGCTGCTGGGATGGAGTGGCTAACTGTGATGCTGGAAATGGCAGGACCAGAGAGTGCTCTTGTGCTTAGGGCCTGTTTCTACACCAGGGACTGGGAACCTGTGACCCTGTTGCTGGCCTATACCTCCTGTCATCCTTGACCATTGGTCATGCTGGCTGGTGGGAGTGGGGGCCCAACACCACCTGGTTCCCTATCACTTCAGACTATTTGCAGAGGAGGCATATGACTGAATAAAGAAAAGAAATAATTGCACATAGAAAACTAGCACATAAAATGACTTGGAAACTTGCTACCTAAACAAAGGACTTTTTTGTACAGAAGAGAATTTAACCATGTGACAGTGCCTGTAGACTGAAGTGTTATAGTCTAGACACAGTTTACTTTCTCAGTCAGAACTAGTGAACATCTTACAGGCAGTTTGGGGTATGTATTTTGGTGGCATCAGCACATATCTCTCTGTGTGTATATATGTTAGTTTTATGGTTTCCGGCTGTGGATTGTGTTCCAGTGGAAAAGAGGGTCCTTAGCCCCATTGATGTGGGGGAGAATCACACTCAGTATCCCTACTATTTGTATCCAGACAGCTATAGCAGTGGAGTTCCAATAATACACATTCCTGAATTACGGCACTGATGTAACATCCTTCATATTTGGCTACAGCAGTAAAAAAACAACAACCCCAGAACATGCACTAATCTATGGGCTCTGATCCCACCTTTATATTCATTGTACACTATTAGCTTTCATCCAACCTGAAAATAAAAATGATATGAAAAGATTAGCAAGACATGTGGATTATTCAAATAGTTGTACTGAACAAAATGGTTCAGCTCAACTGAAAGTTGAGATGGGGGGGGGGGCAATAGGTATAGCTGTATTTTGGTCAGTTTGACCCAAAATTTATGGTAGCTGTTAAAAGAATCCCATCACTTTCAGTGACATTTTGTTTCATCCATTGGGCATTTGTAAATATCCACACATTATTTGTCCACAAATGAAAAGTATGGCTGAAGTGGCTGTCTGATCTGTGGCCTCCATGCTTACACTCACAGAGGTCACCAATCAATCACAGCCTATCCATGGGAATAATGAAGTGAGCATGGCAAGAGGACAGGGAACTAGGAATTCTCCTAAGCAGCTGATAGTTTGAATCCGGCTGCTGGTTTGGCTGCCAGTGGTCTGATCAACCCTTGGCAAGAATGAAAGGTCAAGTATGCTTTGGCACCAGAAAAGAGACAGCAGCAACTCACAAACTTCATAAATCTCTGTGGCCATTTAGAAACAGATGGTTGTGCAGTTGATGTATACCATGGAATAGCCCCAGTATTTGAGCTTAATGCAAAATGACTAACTCCTATTTTGTTTGTTCCACTTAGGAATGAGAGTGACAACTACACCAGGAACCACTTCATTATCATCCTGATGGGGGGTGAAACTTGACTTAAAAGATTCTCCATGGAAGAAGTTTTACCCATTTAAAAGTAGGGTTTATTCTTAACAATGTAATGCAATTAAATGTAGCATTTCTATGGGAAAAATTATACAGAAGCACAGGTTCTTTATTATGTCAACTGATGTTCCTACATAGAGGCTTATCATGCTGTAATTTCACACAGAGAGAGGAAGCTGTACATTAGAAACACCCTTGTGTACATTGTGTTCTCCATTTGTGTGCCTGTTTCATTTGGAGACTCCTGAAGTTACGAACACAGAAAATTCCCTTATACCAAGTCAAACCATTGAGGCATTTAATCAATGCTAATTGACAGCCATTTCCAGGGTTTCAGGCTGGAGTCTTTCTGAGCCCTACTTGGAGATACCGGGGACCTTTGCATGCAAAGCATGTGCTCTGCTGCTGAACTATGGTGCTTTCCCAAGTTCTCCATCCTATTCTAGCAATATATATATATCATTTGTTTTACAGAGCAATATGAGTGAGAATCTAGTACTCCCCCTGCCTATGGTGCAAATGCTGATAACACAAGCAGGAAAGCAGTTGTGTACATCGCTTACAAAACACACACAGAGAGAGAGAGAGAGAGAGAGAGAGAGAGAGAGAGAGAGAGAGAGAGAGAGAGATACTTCCCTGCTGCACACACCCTGGATCATACAATAATTGAACTGTTAAAAGGCACTCTATAAAAATCAGTGTGATAGACATGTTCATAAAATGTATGTTTAATCACATGTAACAAACTCAGAACTGTCATTTGACTTTAAATTACCTAGTTTGTAGTGTATTTCTCTTTGCAGCAGATACAATTTTCCCACTTGTCTCCATTAAGTCTTCATTTGTAGTACAGAGTGGGCAATCCTAGGATTCTTCTTGAAATAATGATATTGTAAGAGGGCAAAGGGCCAGCAGAATATGCAAAGATAAAGATCTCAGCTATTTTAAAAGGTCAAACAGAACAGGTTTCCTTTCAGCTGGGGGAAAAAAGATGAATAGGTGACTTCTTGTGGGTATTAAAAACCAAAGGAATTAAAAAGAATAAGTGTTAGGTTATTTTAGCTAGTTTCAATTATTAGAATGAGGGTCACTAATATAAGTGTTGAAAAGGAACAGGCCCTAAGGGATTTGGTAAGAATTCCATTATGCAGAGTGTGGTTAACCTGATATGTAGAATAAAGGCATTGCCCTGGCTAACTTAACTAGTGCCATCTTGGTAGAGTGACCTTCATGCATCTAATATTTTGTTGGAACCCTGCTGGTTGTGCCAGAATCTTCTCTGTGGCAAGAAAAGTGTCTCACCTGCAATGCATATGGTGGCTTGGAGCAGAGGTGGATTTAGGAGAGTGCAACAGATTCAGTCCCAATGAAGTCTTGGGGGCCCTACAACTATGATGTAAAATGGAAGGTAAGAGGTGGGGGGACCATTTTTGCCACTGCACAGGGCGCCACTGAAATCTGAGACCCCAAGCTCTTGGAGAAGTTGGACTCATGAACCCTATTCAGCAGTTCTTGATAGGGCTTAAGTTAACATGCGAAGAAGGGAGAATTTGTATAGGCATGCTAGCTCCCCTCTACCTTGCCCTTCACATCTTCCGGGTTGTTTGCAGTAGGAAAGTCTCCTGTACTGCATTTTGAAATCCTGGAAAACCAGGGTCCCAAAATGCACAGCAGTTTCATGAGTACAGGATGCTTCTTGCTGCAGAAAACAGTCAACCTGGAACATGAGGAGAACAATGCAGGGAGACTGAGCCTGCTGGTGCATGCTCTCCCCTCCTCATAAGTTCACTCAAGCCCTATTCATAATGTCATAAAAGGACCCTGACCTCAGTAACATAATTCTACATCACTCCTGAACAATCACTATATTCTTCATAATTAATTAGCAGTTAATATATTAATTAATATAATATATTAATTAATTAAATTAGTATATTACCCTTCATCAGAAGACCATATGGCAGTTTACAACATAAAAATACAAAGTGAGAACACAAAATACATAATAAAACAAAAACAAACCAATAACCCCCATCCCACAAACACATTTAAAAGATTGCAGTATGTTAACCAGGCAAAGTCCTGTTTGTAGAGAAATGTTTTTGCCTGGTGACAAAAAATATGTAATGAAAGCACAGGGCGAGCCTCCCAGAGGAGAGCATTCCACAAATGGGGAACCACCACAGGAAAGGCCCATACTTGTGTTCCCATCCTCCAGACCTCTCGTGGAGGAGGCACACAAAGAAGGGCCTCAGATGATGATTGTAGGGTCTTGGTCGGTTCATATCGGAAGAAGTGATCCTTGGGGTATTGCAGTCCTGAGGCATTTAAGGCTTTATAGGTTAAAGGGACGCGGGTGGCACTGTGGGTTAAACCACAGAGCCTAGGGCTTGTCGATCAGAAGGTCGGCGGTTCGAATCCCCATGACGGGGTGAGCTCCCGTTGCTCAGTCCCTGCTCCTGCCAACCTAGCAGTTCGAAAGCACAAAATGCAAGTAGATAAATAGGTACCACTCTGGCGGGAAGGTAAACGGCATTTCCGTGCACCGCTCTGGTTCGCCAGAAGCAGCTTAGACCCGGAAGCTGTACGCCAGCTCCCTCGGCCAGTAAAGTGAGATGAGCGCCGCAACCCCAGAGTCATCTGCGACTGGACCTAATGGTCAGGAGTCCCTTTACCTTTACCTTTACCTTTAGGTTAAAGTCAGCTCTTTGAATTGGACCCAGAAACACATTTGCACCCAGTGCAGTCGGGCCAGGTTCTGAGTAATATGCTCCAACTGTCTCACCTTGCTGAGCAACTTGGCCTCCAAATTCTGCACCAGTTGAAGTTTCCAAACCATCTTCAGAGGCAGCCCCATATGCAATGACTTGTGATAATCTAACCTAGAGGTTACCAGAGCATACCTTGTCCTTCAGAGGGATTGTAACCCCATGAGAAGCAGGCAACATCACATCCATCCATTCTAGGGTATGGCAGAGGCGGAGCAATGTGGGTGCAGTGGGTGTGGCCCGGTGTCATCCCAGGCGGGCCTGATCACAGCCACGCCGGATTGCAACCCCCGGCCATGCTGCCACACCACATTGCATGCCCTGGCCTGGCCGCCACTCTGGATCAGCCTCCCCCCCCCAGCCAGGCTGCTGCGCCAGATCATGCCCCCTCCACTGGATCACCTCACCCCCAGGGCCAGGAATTGCAGGGGGCGACGTGCCATTACCCCACGCTCCTGGCTGGAGGAGGCAGGCAGGCAGGCATGGGAGGGGAGGGGACAGGAAGGAGGCAGGCGAGCAAACAACAGAGGGGGGTGGGAATGGGCATCACGTGCCCCATTTCGTCCCTATGGGTGCTGCGCTCCCCGGAGAGGCTTCCTCTGCCACTGGGGAACGGTCCACTAACAGTGTCTCAGTCTTATTTGGATTGAACTTCAGTTTGTTAACTCTCATCCAGTCCATTACTGAGGCAAGACATCAGTCCAGCACATCTACTGCCACATCTGCAGAGGTAAGGGAGAAGCAGAGCTGTGTGTCATCAGCATATTGCTGACAATTGTGTGTGGGGTGCCCTGTGGCACTTTTGCTACTCTTGCTTTAGTGCCATAAGTTTACATAGTGGTTTATAGAGTAACATAAGCAAAATACAAGTCCCTCCCCTGAGAGCTTTGCTCCACTTGTGCCTATATAGAAGCTGACTTGTATAAGGTTGACTTGTATTAAGACCTACTCTGTGAATATGACCTTAAAGATATTGCAAATGAGCTGAAATGACTTTGAGATAAAATCTCACCTAGCTTCTCAGAATTCAAATACGTATGTAACTGACAATCTGAAGTTGTCAAAATCTATATTCAAAATTGGATGTTTGAAGTTTGCATCAGGCTCCACGTTTTTCTGTCAGTCAGATATCTCTGAACCCAAAAAATAATAATGTTGCTATCTAAACAAAAAAAAAGTTCATCTACAAAAGATATATTTACTTGAATATACCATTTTGATGTGATTTCACACTCACTGATATACAGTTTTAAATTCTGAATTGGCAACTGTTTTAAATTCATGCAAATTCATTTTTAATCTAAACATATCTGTTACTGTCTACTGATTTATCACCTGCTGTGCAGGATGCCTTATCTGATGTGCCAGGATCATGACAGATTCAGTTCTACTTACTTTCCAACTCCTGTAACAGATAATTGGTAATTTTAGAGATTACAAGGGCAAAGAAGCTAGTGTGTGTACATGCAACTAACAATTACACAAGTGATGCAACAATTATACAAAGTTGAGACTGCTGATGATTGCCAGTGATTGCAATCAGTGAGCCTGACAGGTGTTAGAAGAAATTGCTCTAGAGAAAGAGGAGACAATATGCTTCCATAACATTGGCTTTAAACCACGATACTAGGGCTATGCCATACAAAATCACCACACTACACAGCTTGTAGATGTCTGTCAAGGCTTCAGGAAAGCTATTCCTCCCCCAGTTGCAGCAAGAGCAGAGAAAACAAGGAGAGTCCTTTTTAATGAGTTTTATTCAATCCTAATAGCGAGATAAAAAAAAAATGCAACAAGTCTTAATATGGTGTTGCTCCAAACTGGGCTCCTCCTCCCTCTTTCCTAGCAACAACACCTCCCTCTACGGTGGCTGCTTGCGGCCAAATGTCTCTGATTCCATTGTTCCTGCACCCTTAATGAACACCAAGTTCTGGGAGAAGGGGGATCAGAAATACTCTCCAGTGACAACATGTCAGCTGCCCCCCCCCACTTCTTCTAACACTTCCCAACTATTTTGTTCAACTCTTTCTGAGCTATGTCCTTCCTCCTTCCCCTCAACCCCCTTCTGTAATTCAGTGTTGCATTCTTCTTCTCCTGCTGCATCAGGAGAAGGGGGTTGTGTGTGATCTACACCACTCCTCACCATCTTGTCCTCTTGACTCCAATCCCTGACAATTTCTCTTAGTTATCTGGTTGGCCTCAGTGAGAGCAGGGATGTTCTTATGCTCTGATACCACCTCCACATAGGTACTAGTGTGCCATATATAGATCAACATGTGCAACAAATGCACATTTTTATTTTACTGTGGTTAGTCACAGATATGTGTGACTGTTTCATAGGCTACCTCGCTTTCCTCATGGTAAGAGCCCATACCAATGCAGCAATGCTTGGAAGCCAGAATCACTTGGTGTTGTAGGACCATTTGTGTCAGTCTCTCCTCCCAACCATTATCTTCCCTATACAGATAAATGATGATAGAAGAGATCTACATATGCCGAGCATCCAAATGTCACTGTAGCAACAAGGGATTTTGTCAGAGGCAAGGAACTTCCATGTTATTAACAGATAAAAGGGTCCTCTGTGTATATGTGCCATTTTGTGTGCCTGTAGTAGAACACAAATGGAAACCCGCTTGGTGTGTGTTATACATGAGTTGTGTGCTAAGCGGTGCTTTCTGTATCCAGATATTGTGGCATTTGGATTAGCACTCAGCAAATCAATTGAGAAAGGCAGGCGACATTGCACACTATCTCAACAGATCTGCACATTGCCATGGAAATATGGTTCCTTTGTCCGTCCCTTCCCTAAACATTAATGATGCTGTATTTGCCTGCGACAGTCACCAGTGCAGCTTTCCTGTGGCACAATGATTAATTTGTAAACGAAATCTGCTAGGACTCCAACCTGCTGGAATCCCAGACTTGTCGTCTAATTTCCATGCTGAGAGTAAAAGGCACCCTGCACATGGCTGGAGGCAGTTTCCTGTCCAGTTGGCTTGCAAAAGCAGAAAAAAGTTCTCCTGGCTGTGCCATTAAAGGAACATTCAGGTTCCAGGGCTTGGCAGTCATTTGTGATGCAGGTTCTGATGCCAAATACTTCGAGGTTTCAGGTGAGATTAAACACTGATGCTACTCCTTCTGCTGTCCTATCTATGCATATTAACCTGACCACCGATCCAGGGGACACATTCCTCCAACTAGGGAATGAGAACATAGGACAAAAACAGAGATTCAGTTCTACGCAGAAAATATATGTTGTTACAGGATGAGACAAAGCAACTATATTTGGAAAAGGAATTAAGTGAGGACTTCTGGATTGTCCTTCTGCAGAAGACAGCAATGGAAATATATTTTTATTGTGATGTATTGGTTCTGGCAATCGTTCCAGCAGTTGGAACATCTTTTGTTTATATCCCATTCTTACATCCCGAATACAGAAGGATGATAGGTTCTCTCTCTCTCTCTCTCTCTCTCTCTCTCTCTCTCTCAAAATATCACTTTTATCACTTTTAATCTTTATCTTGTGTTCACAATAACTTTTTCCATGTTGGAACCGTTTCCTAGAAGCAGAAGAGCATAATTTGTACTTTTAAAAGAAAAAAAAATTGCTGGTGAATATGTTTAAGCACTTGACTATAATTTATAATCTCCATTTAGTAGCATTCAAGATCCAAATGTCAAGATCATATTTCATATTACATGAGTATAGTAGTAGATTTAACTTCAGAGGTTTAGGGCTAAAACTGTCCTGCTACTTTGGGGATATGTGCCTCTCATTCCTCAAGTTGGCCTGCTGTCTTCATGTGAGGACACTATTTTGTCATCAGTGTTGAAGCAAAACCCACCTACCAGTCTAGTCAGGTTTGTATATGGAATTTGGGGGGTGAGGGGATCCTGTATTTTGCCATGGGGAGAGAAAAAATGTATTGGGCTGACCTTGGATGCCACCACTCATCAGGAAGTTAGCATGTGAGAGAAGGAGGTCCATAATAGGAACATATATGAGCTCTAGCTGCACCAGGGTGTCATAAAGAGGAGCCTCAGCATTAGACATGGAGTTTTTCTTTGTGAGATATTCAACCTAAACTTCGGAGTGCATGCAATTTATATTGGACTCCTGGTGCTGTTGCTAGGAAAGGTTGGATGCTGACAGCATTCCTCAAAGCTGTGGGTTTGAGGCTTTATATCAGATTTGCCACTTCCATGCCACCTGGCTGTGCTCTTTAGGCAAGTCTCTCCCAATTGCCATTTTCTCTGCCTGCCAAGCATTACCAATTCTGGCATTTATTTATTTTTCTGCTCCCCTCAATGTCCCATGTATTTTGCTAATTTATAGTTATAATCCAAAACCTACAGGATTTCCCCCAGGTATTGCTTAAACAGATAAATGGGGAAACTTACATAATTTGATTTGTTTTCTGCCTAGAGCAGAATGATGATAGAAAGGTCTTTCTATGATAAGGATAATAAGGCTCGGAACTGACAGATGTCTGCTCCCTGCTGCTCTGTGTTAGAACATTATGTGACACATCCAGACTCTTTATTTATATTCCTCCTTCCTTTGGAAATTGTAGACAATCTACAAATAAGTTAAAATTCAGTCTGCGCACTCTGAACTGCTCATATATCTGAAAGAGGATAGAATGGGGGCAAGAAAGGGAGACACATTTTCTCAAACTACAGAGACATCCCTCCTTTGTTTTTGTAGAGTCCCACAGCACTCCTTGATCTGTGACTTGGTTGGCTTTTGGTGTGCATTTCTCTTCTACTACAGTGTTTGAATCACTTATGGGACCAAAGGCCAGGACAAGGAGCTGATTTTATTTCTAAAGTCCTCACATGGAGCTTGAATAAATACTGGTGTACTTACTGTTTACTTCAGGAATGGGGAACCTGTGGCCCTCCAGATGTTGTGGACTACAACCCCCATCATCCCTGATCATTGACTATACTGGCAGGGAGTGATGGGAATTATAGTCTGCCATTATTGGGAGGGCCATAGGCTCCCCTCTCCTTGGTTTATGCCTTTATTTATGACCAGTGTAACATGAGGTTTAGCCATTAGACTAATGCTCAGAATGCTGAGCAGGCAATGTTATTGTTACCCATTCAGCACTATGGAAAACTCAGAGCACAGAAGATGAGGCCTGGAGCAGCTTAAGGATTTAGTGGGCTATGTTGCTCAGTCTCACTATTCATGCATGGGCCTGGAAGGGAACACAATGAGAAGTGTACAGAAGGGCCATGCTTGAACAGGTCAAAGTCCATCTACTCCGACATTCTTCTCTCACAGTGGCCAGCCATATAGCTATGAGAAGCCTGCAAGCAGAAACTGAGTGCAACAGTACTGTCTTTGCTTGTGATTCCCAGAAATTGGTATTCAGAAGTATACTGCCTTCAGTAGTGGAGGCAGAACATGGCCACCATGGCTAATAGCCATTGATAGGCTTATCCTCCATGAATTGGTCTAATCCTGTTTTAAAGTCATCCAAGTTGGTGACCATCACTCAATCATGTGGGAGAAAATTCCATAGTTCAGTTATGTGAAGAATATCTGTCCTGAATCTTCCAAAGTTCAGTTTCATTGAATGGTCCAAAGTTCTAGTATTATTTCACTTTCCCTGTTGTTGTTGTTCAGTCGTTCAGTCGTGTCCGACTCTTCGTGACCCCATGGACCAGAGCACGCCAGGCACGCCTATCATTCACTGCCTCCCGCAGTTTGGCCAAACTCATGTTAGTAGCTTCGAGAATACTGTCCAACCATCTCATCCTTTGTCGTCCCCTTCTCCTTGTGCCCTCCATCTTTCCCAACATCAGGGTCTTTTCCAGGGAGTCTTCTCTTCTCATGAGGTGGCCAAAGTACTGGAGCCTCAACTTCAGGATCTGTCACTTTCCCTACACCATGCATAATTTTATATGGCTTCATCATGTTTCCCCTTACCCCCCTTTGTTCTAGGCTAAACAGCCCCACCTTTCCTCATAGAAGAGTTGATCATTTGGGCCATCCTTTTCTGAACCTTTTCCAATATCCTTTTTGAGGTGAGGTGACCAGAACTGTACACAGCATTTGAAGTGTGGTCTCGCCATGGATTTTCATAAGAAGTAAATTCTGTCCATTAAAAAATACTGTCCCCCATTAGAATCCATTAAGCCAGTCTGGTTTCTGGTTGGGATGGAATTCTACCCCTATCCATAGGAACAGAGTCAATGGTAGTTTTATTCACTGCGCACATAATAGTTTTCTATATAGAGAGAATGAAATGAATTATAAGTTTCGTTTTGTCTTTAAACTTTAATTCCTGGTTGGATACCATGAATTTTCTTTTCTTTCTGTTCAGTCCAAGGCCACCGCTAGTTCAGCCTTTAAGACAGAAAGGAGTTTGTGAGTTTCCAAGCTCATTTCTTCTGTCCATCACACTAATGTAAAAGCAAGCTTTCAGGGGCAGCATATCTCAAGACCTTCATAGGATTTTGTTTTGTAGCACTTGTCAACCTATCTTTCACATACCTATATTAGGACTGTGAATCGTAGGGAGGGGGGAAGTCTTTCCTGTCTGCTTCAAACAAAATTAAAAAATTTAAAAATCCTTCCAGTAGCACCTTAGAGACCAACTAAGTTTGTTCGTGGTATGAGCTTTCGTGTGCATGCACACTTCTTCAGATACACTGAAACAGAAGTCTGCCTGCTTCAAATCATTGAAGAAGCACGACCCTTTGATCGCTTTTCATCACTCTCAGAAGCTGGAGCTCTGAGACTCTTGGGTTGTTGGGATGCTACCTTTCATTGCACTGTAGAAAGCAGTAGCCACATGAAGAATTATGAGGCATTGGCTGTAATTCCAGAGACTGTTAATGAGGCCGTGCGGAAGAAACTCTTTCAGCAAGGAGACTGTCGCTCCACTAGATGGCAACGCTGAAATGCATGACATATACAATCTTCGGGGCAGGGGAGATAAAATAAAATGCTGCAATGTTGTGTTAAACTGCAACTGATAAAAAACGAGGAGCAAGTTTTCAAGCAAAATGAAGGCCAAGTAACATTTTACTGGAGTAGCAAACCAGGAAAGAGTTACATATTTACAGTGGAATGTTGAAATCTGAACTTTCAAGTTTTGCATGAACTCATTTTTAATTAAAATTATTATTTAGGAGTACATTGTTTCGACATGGTGTTTGGGATTTTCTAGATATGGGCAGTCATTTTCTGTATGGCTATTGTATCGTGTAAGCTGCATGGTTGCTGAATCAGTCTTTGATCATGCTGTGCCATGACCATTTCCTTGCTAAGATGTGGTTGTCATCCGTTCTGTAAACAAAACTGCTCACCTACAGCTGAATTTGAGGGGCGCTGATCTGAGTACAGAGAGCACAACCCATCTAAAGGCCCATTAATTCCATTGGGAAAGTTTTAAGGACATGCTTAATGGATTGTGCTCAGAGTTTGTGGGATGTATACAATACATTCTGTTTTCACTGTGCTTCTTTGAATAGGCCCCACCTTGCTGGTGAAAGCCAGCTGGGAGATTGTTAATTGTTGGTTGGTTGGTTGGTTGGTTGGTTTGCTGGGAGATTTCATGTGTTCTTCAGAGAATGGCTTCAGATCTGCAGATGTCTAATCCTACTTAAAACAAATTTTGCTTCTGATTTTCGGCCAAGCTACTACAATATTAAAGGACAGAAACTGACCACTTTCAGCTGCAAGATAGTTTATCATTGGGCACCCAAATGTCCACTACAGAATAAAACTCACCTCACTCTGCCTAAAGGCAGTGCTTGCCCGGTAGCCATTTAACCCCTTGCCCTGATTTTCACCAGCTCTGCCTTCTAATCTTTCCACCCTTAACTGTTCTGACAGATTGTATTAATGTCTAGCTAGTGCCAAATTATCTCTCACTTCTGCCACCACCATGCAGATTAACAGCAGGCATGATGTTCCATGCGGCCTGTGCCTCCAGAGACGGCTTATGCTCCTTTAGGTTGGAGTGGGAGAAGTATGCAGCCTTGAGCTATTTACAACTGAGCAGGGGTGGGCTGCAGATGGACCGTGGACTGCCTGCTGTCCTTGGGATAATTTTCATAGCTATTGTTAGAATATAATCATCTGCTTTGATAAAATAGCTTTCTAGCCCTCTTGATTCTGAAGATGTTAGAAAATGTTAGAAACAACAAAGCCATGTTCACTTCAGTTTGTTTACTTCCTTTCTAAAGCTGAATGGTTTTAAAGATTGTGACTCAAGCTATTTGGGATATGGTTCTGGAAAAAGGATGCCATAGAAAAAGTGAAGATGTCTATGGGGCATGGCTTGGGGAGTACCTACCACTTTCATAGCAATCTTTTTTCAAATAAAAATGATCTGTAAGAAAAAGTGGAAGTCAGTTACAGTGGTACCTCTGGTTAGGTACTTAATTCGTTCCGGAGGTCTGTTCTTAACCTGAAACTGTTCTTAACCTGAAGCACCACTTTAGCTAATGGGACCTCCTGCTGCCGCTGCACCGCCAGAGCACAATTTCTGTTCTTATCCTGAAGCAAATTTCTTAACCTGAAGCGCTATTTCTGGGTTAGCCGAGTATGTAACCTGAAGCGTATGTAACCCGAAGTACCACTGTATAGACTACCCTTTATTAGTTACTTAAAGTTTTTTATATAAATGACCAGAGAGCCAGTGTGGTGTAGTGGTTAAGAGCATTAGACTTGTAATCTGGTGAACTGGTTTGCGTCTCTACTCCTCCACATGCAGCTGCTGGGTGACCGTGGGCTACTCACACTTCTCTGAAGTCTCTCAGTCCCACTCACTTCACAGAGTGTTTGTTGTGGGGGAGGAAGGGAAAGGAGAATGTTAGCCGCTTTGAGACTCCTTCAGGTAGTGATAAAGCGGGATATCAAATCCAAACTCCTCCTCCTCCTCCTCCTCCTCCTCTTCCTCTTCACACACTGAAACACACTTTTGTTTGCAGAAGCTCATTTGGCAGAATCCATAATGTACATGCACAGAAATCATAATGATCACTTATCCATTATGACACTATCTTCTTAGGAAAGGATCGACCAATGTATTTCTGGTCCATTTGACTCTGCTTGTTTAGTCATGTTGTCCTATCCCATATCCACAAGTTTTAATTTTGAAAATATCCTTATTAAAATACTTTTAATACTCAAATACATACTTACTCAAATACATAGACACATCTAAACCATCCATCACCAGCTCACCTTAGACATTACAATTAAAACAATGTAAATATATTTCCAATTATAACAAACAAAAGAACTGGGAAATATTGCAACATAAATACAGAGCAGGCTTCACATGTCTCTAGCAAATAAAATTAACAACTAATATCTCATATCTTACTAATGCCCTGGCAAGCACACTGCTTTTTTTACTTGGTGCCAAAATAAAGAAGAGTTTTTGCTAAACAGTGAGGCAGCAGCTGCATCAACCTTACTGCTTGAACAGGAGGTCTCTTCTAGGTCTCATTCCTCTTCCTTGGATAATGTGCCCCCATCAACCTGGAGTCATGGTCATGCTGGACTCACATAGAGATTGCCCATGGTAATGCCACATATACCAGGTACCGGTAACTTTGAATACAAGACTGTACATTTCAGCACAGGCCACATTTCAAATAAATCACAAAGACTCCTGCCATAATATGCCATCTTTAAAATGACTGTACTTTCCACTTCCAGAGCTTTTCATTCTTAGTTACATTATTCTTCTCCCGTAGATAAAACTTTACATTGTGTTGTATTCTGCAAATCACACAGAATATTAAAGTACACAGCAGACTTTCAGATCTGGGTTCCACAAGGTTCAAACTAATTTCAGTACTATAACTAGAGTATGGAAACAAATTATAAAGATGAGTGCCTCTAAATGTGTGTAGTATTCCCCACCCCCTTTTAGCAACTATACCCCACCACTTTTTTAATGAAACTGGCCTGCATCCAGCAACACCTTCACCATGCTGAATTTTGTTCCTAAACTCATTTTTTTGGAGGAGTAAATAATCTATTGCGGTTTTTGTTGTTTTTGTTTTTGCCTCAGAAGTACTCATTGTGCATCATGGAGTGTACTTAACAGATGTGGAATAAAATCAATCCATGGTAATGTAATTGTGCTATTCAGAGGGCAATTGTGGCTCTTCAGTTTTTCCACAAACGGAAATAAGCTGAGGGCTGTAATGGATTACAGGAATTCTTGCATCAATACAGAAGCAGGGAAAGGGATGCTAAACAATGCAACCACATAGCAAATAAATAACAGTTAGGATGGCAGAAACATGCTACAGAGTTGCTAATTTTGTGATTCTTTGGCTGCCTATTCAAGTCTTGGTTCATGCTGCCTCGGTTCATGCTGAAAAGACTAAGATGCATTTGGTTTGCAAAAACGGACAGCAATTGATAAAATAGCAGGGTTAAACCCCCCACCCCGATAGCTGGCATAATCTACTCTTAACACATATTATTTTATACTTGTTTCTGATTAGGAAGATATGCTAGGCAGAATATGAAATACTAAAAAGAGAGAGCATTAACACTAATACATCCATTTATTATTTGTTCCTGTTCTACAGTCCATCCTATGCTTTTTCTGCAGTCCATCCTTTCTTTTTCTCTCTCAGCATAATGCAAAATCTGGTCCTGGGGGCCAAATTATGAGCACTCTCAAGGGACAGTATTCTAAATACAAAAGAATGAATACAGCTTGCTCTTTTTCTAGATGGAATTGTAACTCTCTTAAGGTGTCTACAGATTCCTAAGAAAGAATTCTCACCAAACTAGACAACCCTTTCAGGCATTCACACACACTCTCTATCACACACCATTGCTGTGAGAATGAAAGTGGGTAATGTTTCTTGACCTGTCCTCTCTGTCACATGCCCATTGCTTGGTTCCATTACCCTTCATGACTTGGAGGGCCAACTTCTGATCTATTTATAAAAAACATCCCCAAAATGTACGGTAGTTCTCCCAACATGTGGAGGGCAACAGAAATATGTCAGAAGGGGTGGAGCCAATGGCTGTACCTTCTGCTTGCCAAATGGCACCAAGCAAAAGACGACAATAGTCAAAGTGCCTGAACAATGAAACATACATACATCAACAGTATACTTGTGTGCTTCTTTAACAGTTTATTTCAGAATAAACATGTGGAGGGGGGTGAACACTTAAGAGGAAACCTAATAGTTAAAATACCAGCAGTCTTCCAAATTCTTTCAGGTACCTGCAGCAAATGATGTATTGATCTTGCTGTTAAACTGCACAGCTGTAACCAACACATTAGACATGGAAGATGACTAAAAGCACCTTATTTCATCTGTCACACCTGAGCCTCTGGCTTCTTCAGACTTTAGTGTATTAGCACAGAAAATCAATTAGGTAAAGAGCTATACAAATGAAGGGGAAAGTGTTGGTGAGTGGGGATCCATTCACAAAGTGTGTTGGGGGGGGGAGGCTGTTTGTGAACCCTGCACAGGTAGGCAAACTATAAGACCCTTTCCCTTCAAACTCTGACTACATATTATGTGTATTAAGCTTTGGCTAAGCTATTGATCAATATTAATGCACACAGCAGAGCTCTTTGCAATAAAATAAAATAAATATGTAGCACTGTTGTTCACCTATAAAAAATGCTTGAAACTGGTCACGCTTTTGGTCACTTGGGGGGCTCCAATTCACACACTGGAGTAAGGAGTACTAGATTTAGGTTCTGTTAACTGTAGCTTTTTCAATAGGATAGCTTGGGAGCATGACTGTGTGTGAGAAATCTGGGTTCAACAGTGCATACAGCACTGAACAGAATAGCTCCACCGTTGGTGTTGGAGTCACCTTATGAAGTCATTGTGCAGGTCTTAGAACCTCAAAGAATGGGCAGAATGCTATGTGTGACATGTGCCTTTTGCCTATATGGAGGAGGTTCTGTGCATGCCAATTGCAGTATGAGGAATGGGAGCCAGCTCCAGGCAAGCTGTTTAATAGAGGGGGTAGGAGCTGTGAAGCGCCTCCCCCCTCCGTTAAACACCCCTGCAGTGAATTTGAACCTCGCTGCAGTGAGTTTAGCAAGCTCTTGTGTGAAGCAGGGTTGGCCCAATACATTTTAGCACTTGAGGCAGACCGCAAAATCGCATCCCCCTCCCTGGCAGGGAAGAGAGGTTGAGGGGTGATCTATATCAGGAGCTTGGGGTGTGTGTGTGTGAGAAAGATTGACATTGGGATCTGCTGTGCTTGAGACAGCCATCTCACTTTGCCTCCTGGTTGGGTCGATTCTGGTGTGAAGCAGCTCATCTCTCTGCTAAACGTGCCTGCAACAAGGTTTAATGGAGAGGGGAGGTACTTCACACAGCAGTTTATCAAGCCTATCTGTGAAGTGCCTCCCCCCTACATTAAATGTGCCTGCAGAGAGGTTTGTCAGTGGGTGAAATGCTTCACACAGCAGTGTAACAAGCCACTTTGTGAAGTGCCCCTCCTTTAAAAGTGGATGTGGCTTGTGTGGAAGGGGAGGGGCTTGGGTGTGCTGCAGGGAGGGGTGAGCTGTAAAGTGAGTGTCAGATGTGGAGGAAGGGCAAAGGGGTAGGTCGACTTGGCGAGTGACTTGGCAGTCCTTAGTACAGTATATGCAGAGTCCCCTTCAAACTAACACCAATCGTGTGTTGGCTGAGGGGCACTGCTGATACCAACTCTGTTTTCTAATGTTCCTTTACACCACGAGACAAAATGCCTGGAGAGGGCTGTTGTGTTTCAATATTGCTATTCAGCTTGGTGATTTCTGCAGTCAGCATTTAGCATATTGTGTAAAAAAATAAATAAAGATCACATGGAAAGCACAGAAGCACAATGAAGTTTGCTGCCGGAGAAGCCTGACATGTGCTAGAAGTTTTAGATGTTTATCAGCAGGAGGGTGTCTGGACCTGGCTGGAAAGTTGTGCATTCAAAGGTCTGCTGAACCTCGTTGTGCTAATGTCATTTTAGGCTGCCCCTATTATCCTTATCCTTATTGTACACAAATTTGATTGATTTGATTTAATATTTGTATTCTGCTTTAACAACAAATGTTGAGCTCAGAGTGGCTCACATTAATCACAATAGCATTAGGAGGAAGGAACCATGGTAAGCACTATAATATCAAATAAAGCAAACAACAATAAGTCCATTAAAACTATTCATACAATTCAGTAAAATCATAATATGCCGTCTCCATACCAAGTTACTCCTCACTGAACACAATGGGGCTTCCATCTGAGTAAATGTGCTTAAAATCACACTGTCCTAGTACTCATAATAATTGAAGCAGGCTGAATAAGTCCACCTCGCACTGTAGCACTGGTAATATTTGAATGTACGTATTGCTATCATATGCCAATAATTGGATATTATTATATATGCTAGCAATCATTCCACCCACCCCAGGCTTCTTAAGTACAAGCAATTTTTTTAATGCCCTTTGTGCATTTTTAATTCTTAGCACTCCTCACGGCCCCCTTTTGCTTTCATTTGACATTGTTTGCCAAGAAGTGTTTCCTCCCGAGGACTTCCAGCGATCTCATTTGTCTCTTTCTCTGAAAGCCTACTTACCTGCCCACCTCCTACTGAGACAAACATATCTATGTCCTTCTCGTTAGCTCATAGAGGTCAGTGGAGAAAAGAGGGAAAACTAAGCAGAAATGACAAGATATATACCTTTGCTACTTGCAAGAAAAAATTGAGAATACAGAAACTTATCCAGCTAATTATTTGCAAAGTATTACAAGCACGCACGCACACACACAGACACACACACACACACAGTTGGTAGAATTCTTCTTTCCTCTTTCTAGTCAATTGCATTTGCTCACCTCTCCTGAAGCATGTCTAAACATTTAAAATAGAAAAAAAAGAAAGTCAAAGTGAAAATTATTACCATTGTCAAAGACAGGATAACATCTCAGACACATAATCATTGCTAGTTCGAACCTGTCTTACTGCTGCAGTCATAGTAAAACTGGCCAAGGCACTATATCTCAACTTCCTTTGTCCAGCCATAAACTGCAAGATGGGAACATAATTGTGATCTACTTTACAGTTTTACTGTAAGGATCCGTAAGATAATGTATGTGAAGCGCTTTGAACACTCCAGTATGTTGCATGCATGATTATGGTGATGATGATTAACCTCTAAACAAATCTGACACATGTCTTTGTCCCTCATTACTGTCCTAAATATTTGCTTCAAAATGTATTAAACAGAAGACACTTGCCTCTTCACATGACCAGAATAATGTCTTTCCCATCCCACCATGCACAGGAAATATTAAAGTAAAAATCCAAACTTTCGCTCTGCAGGAAAATAAATGTCATGGTTTTCTATACACCAAAAGCAAATTCAAAAGCAAATTCACACTGTGCTTGTTAGATAAAATGATCCAATTAAAAGAGGGGGAAACTGAAGCAATCCCATAAAGGTAACTGATTAACACGAGTAAAGAAGTGTAACTAATTTTCTAGGATTTTATTTGCCGCTCCCTTTCTGGCTTTTGAAACAGTTCAGCTTTAATTTCCTCCTTTTGGGAGTGTGTGTGTGTGTGTGTGGTGGGGTTTGCTGGGCATGCTTCATACTATTTCACTCTGTTTGAACTGTCAGTCTTGAATATGTAAATGATTTACCTACTGATTGCTACATATCTTTAGATGGTATAACGAAGCACCTTTTTAAAGGTGATATAACAAAATATTCCCTTTGGGGGGGGGGAGGAGGTTGTTGGGGTTGCCTCTTCCCTTTCAGATCAATAGCATAGTTGTTTGTCCCTCCCCACCCCTCCCAAGTCTCATAGATCTACTCAGCCCTCTCTCCTCTGACATTGTACCCATCATTTAACAAAATATAGTAGTAACTGAATTCTCGGGGAACATGCCCTTTCAATAATGGCTGCACTCTTGCTTCCAGACGTTTCCCTCTCCCTCTTTGCCCCCACTGTAACTTCATCAGTGTGTGCACCTGAGACTTCCTGTGGAGAGCTAAAAATCATTGGGTTTCAGAAAGTAAACACTGAGTTGTCTTTATTTTAAAGAAGTTTCAGCAAAGGTACACTTACAAATTGGCACAGCAGGTGTGTTTTTTCAGCTTGTGGCAAGATCCTTGCAACCCAACACTTTTTCAGTTCTGCCCAGAGGAAGTTTCAGGGGCAGGACTGAAGGAGAGGAGAGGCAGGAGTCAACATAAGTCTGTTCCTGTGGGCTAGCTCTTGTCCTGCAACAATCCCAGAAGTGTGTTTGAAATAATTAATTCCCTGTTTGGGCTTTTGCTTTGCATGGATGAAAATTTATTTTTATTTTTTTGTTACTCCTGTATCTTTCTTAAAGAAACAACCAACATTGAGCCAGTTTGTGCATTCCCTTCTATAAACAGCACAACTATTTTAAATAATCATCATAATCTAAATAATTTTCAGTGCTTAAACTTTAAGGCAGGCAACCATATTTACATTATTTATTCTATTAATCTTGGTTTCAGCAGACTACACAGGCGAGTGATTTTGCTACTGGATTTTCACCCAAATGTTGTGTTTAACCAAACACCTCTGCTTTGTATATGAAAAATAAATAAATCATACCATATCAGTATGCTTTGGGGACTCTGTTAATCTCATTGTGAATTCATTTATTTTGTTACCTGAAATAAAGTTACAGATCATTAAAAGGTGAATATTCATAGCTGATGACACGATTTCCATACATCAAAAAATGCAGAACAACAGACGTTATTCTGAAAGCAACATTGAAACATAATGAATGAATGACAAACTAAAATATTGTAATGAAATGTGGCATCTGGTTTATTTAATTGTTTAACTGAATTTATTTGTTTTAATTTCCATCACACCAGATCTTTCAGAAATGAGGATGAAGAGGATGCAAAGTTGTGCATTTGTTAACGGAGAAAACTGCCCTAAAGCTGCAATTCTAGAAGTAATAATTTCTGAATACATATGGTAAGGTTCAGGCTGCAATAATAATTATGGTGAATCTAAAATATTTGTCCTACTTTGAAATACCAAGGCAATCATGTACTTATTTGCTTGGAAGTAAATTCCACTCAATTCAGTGCAGCTTGCTCCCAGGTAAGGGTACCCAAGACTGCAGTCTAAATCTATGTAAAAATATAACTCCAAATAGCAGGGATGGGGAATTATGGTCCTCCATATTCTTTGGGACCCCAGAATCACACCTAATCATTTAATGATTGTTCTGTACAGTTTTTAGTTAAAAAACAAACAAACATGTTTTTATATTACTGTGCACCACCCCGATATTTTGTCAGAGAATGAGATATAAACACTTTTATAAATATAAATTGTCACCAGCCCTTGCCAGGTTGGATAATCATCATGGATGATGGGAGCTGCTGTAATCCAGCAACTTGTGGAGGACCAAAGTTTCCCCACCTCTACTGTATAGGGTTCCCAGTTAGGCCCATAGCACAAAGGCCTATGGATAGGAGAACTCATGTGACAAATTTTGCTATTCTTCTTAAAACTATGTTTTGTTTTGTTTTTGTGCCCAAATTCCTCAAATGCTTTTCCAGAGCAGGCATCTCCAGCTCTGTCTCAATTTTTCACTTTAGGAGAAACTTGACAACAAGCCATCCCAGAGCATAAGAGTCAATGGCCCACCTAGTCCAACATCCTGTTCTCACAATGGGCCAGAGGCCCAAGGGAAGCCTGTAATAAGGACCTGAGTGCAAACACACACACTCTGCTTGTGATTCTCAACAACTGGCTGACTACAGGTATGTTTCTTTCCTAGGTAGAACTGCTGTATTTCCAGGTTGTTGGCCAAAGAAATGAATGAAAAATCCTCATTGTTTTCCTGATAGTCAACAGAAACATCTATATCTCTGTCTTCAAGCTAAAGTACCTTTGTCGATGTACATATTGCCTGTAAAATAAAACTAAAGAGCTTAAAAACTGTAGGATGAATAAGAACAGCTCTTTTGACATTCAGAAGCTTTTAACATACCTAGAATAAACATCCTCTATAAATAAACAAACAACCTACTTAGGTTCCCATTAACACTTAATCATATTAGCTAAATTGGATTTTTTCCTTGGATCACTTAAGCATTAAAAAGGTTATTTTAAACACATCAGGGAGAGTCTTCAACAAGAAAAGCTGGGCAGTCCAGACAAGTATAGTACAGGAAATATATTCTCCTGAGAAGAGTTGAAACTGGCACAGAGTTCTCTTTAACCAAAAATGTCCCAGTTGAAAGCAACTCTCCCCCCACCAAAAAAACACATTTCCATCTTCAAATGCAAGTTGTCTATGTCCCAAATTTACAAAGCCTATCCACTGAATGTAATGAGACTCCTCCATTCTCAGAAGGGCTTTTGATCCTATAAGTGAATCCACTAATGGAAGAGGCGTGGAGGTAGACTTCACAGGTTCCCCTCCCTTGCTGCAGCCACTGGTGGGCATGAAAACGTTCTCCAGATAATTCTCCAGATAATTGGGGTATCGCATTAGATGACCATGGATAGAGACAGAGGGAGCTGCAGGGAGAAAGACAAATAAGCTTAAAAAAAGGAGAGTCTCTCTTATTCTTAAGTTGGTGGATACTTCAACTAGATGCCTGTTATGCGAACAGAGACTTCTGTTCACAGGTGGGCATTATCAGATACAACCATATGTTTAAAGCAAATTCTTCTGTGGGTGAATTGAATTTATGGATTGGATGGTGCCCCACTTTGCCTCTCAGACTGATCATGCATGTAGCTCCATTCTGCCTTAAATTTCGCATGAAGTGATAGAGTATCTGCCTGTCATGTAGAAGGTCTTGCGTTTAATCCTTGGCATCTCAAGGTGGAGCAGAGAATGTCTCCCTGCCTGAAAGCCTGGAAAGGCAGTGTAGCTCCAGATGAACCAATATTCTGACTCAGTATATGTCATGAACTGGCAGGATGGCGGAGAAGAGGAAGAGGATCCCAGCAAGGGGTGTATCCTGGACTGCGACACTCTGGGGCAAGCAGGGGATGGGGAAGGAAGTATTCACAGGGCGACGTAGGATGGCGAGGGGATGGAGGTCAGTCCACAGGAACCAGAGCAGCAGGACCCATCACCAGAGCCAAAGGGGTGCTGTCCCCATGAACACAGCAGACTCAGAGGCATAGGAAGTAGTGGGAAGGGTGCTCTAGGAGGCTGATGCAGGCAAGGGCCCACAGCTCCCAGCTAACTCGCTAACTCTGTAGGGGGAAGTGACTCGCTAACTCTGTAGGGGGAAGTGATTCCTCAGCTAGAGTAGGCTAGGAACAGGTGAGGGTCACATGCCTCATCAAGCCCAGATGCTGCAATCAGCATGCAAAGTACAAAAGGGAAGCAGTGCTGATGTGCTGTGTCTGCTTAACTGCCCATGTTGATGGACCTTGAGTTGGATGCTCCTGGATGGCATCATATATTCTCCTTGCTGTTTTTATTTCTCTCTTGCCTTAAAAAAATGTGTTTAACGTATATGTTTATTATCACGGTTTAATTATGAACATGGATCACTTTTGCTTCTCACCTACAGGAGTCTTTTTCATGCCATGTAGCTAATGATCTAAAGGTTAATTGTGGGAGCATACATCTGCTTTCAGTCCATAGTTACAATTAGGACTTATTAGCCTATGCACGTTTGCTTGAGAGTAAGCCCCACTGAACTGTGTGAGACTTAATTCTGGGGATCAGGCTGAATAAGTCGCATTGATATAAGGTGATAAAACTGTATTAGTTGCTAAGGGTTTTTTATTTTTTAAATGATGCTAGGTGCTGCTTGCATTACTTTCTTCCCGGCAAAACCTTGATACTCTCCCCCATAATTAATAAGACTTGATGTTTTTGAAGGTGTAATTTAAAGTCATAAGTAAGCTGAATGTGACACCTACCGCACTGCAATTAGACAAATAAGTTTCCTTCTCACACACCACCTGCCGTCCTTAACTGTTCTATCAATGTCTCTCATTAAAGCACATCATTGAATTTTTGGGTGTAGATATATCGTTATGCTTTTTAAAACCAAGTGCAAAAAGATGTGCTCCCTACCCCCGCTCTCCTCCTAAGACTTTTTTTTCTCCCCTTGCTGATCTCTGTTGGGGGAAAAGTACAAAATCTGTGCTGAACTAAAAATTGTATTCCCTTCACTTTTAACCAAAAATCAATAAATAATGTAACGACAAAAAATATCCTGCCAAAAGAGGCAGCACCTAGTGAGTTATAACTTTATTCCTGTATAGCTCAAGGGGGGTTGCAAAGGGAGTGTGAAAAGTTCATTATTATCAGCCAGAAAAAAGAGCGAGTGCTGAGAAGAAAGCAGCTTCTTTCCTACTGGGATTTCTCTCAAACTACATGATTTGCATGAAGGGCGCCACATCAAACATATTGGGTGCCCTTTTTCAAATATTAATGTGAGGCTTGTTTTAAGTTCTCTCTTGACTTTGTGCCACCTTGTATCAAAGGAAGTTAAAAGTAAGACTTGGGAGGAAAAATACTTTTTCTAACTGTTTCAGCACTTAGTCCAAAAAAATAAAATAAAAATCTTTTTCATTTGCTCAGCTCGGCATCAAACTTTTAATGTTTTGACAAACAGGTATATATATTTTTCATGAGATGCATATTTTAAAACCGATCTTCTCCTTTTTAATTTAGCAGTCTACCAAATGCTGTATGTTCCAGTGTTTCATTATAATCACACCCTGACGCATGTTGAAGCAGGCTACATATTGTATCCATGTCTTCTGAGGTCCTAACTTGAAAATTTAAATAATTTCCCCCAAAGTCCCAGGCATATATGTGTCTAAGAATCCAAATTAATTATCAAGATGGGTGTTTTTTTTATTAAAAAAAAATCTGTTCCCTCTCTCTCTGTGTTAGGCTTTTAAAGTGGCAAGCACATGACTTGTTGAGAAATAATTATCTGAGAGATCTGTTTTTGTCGAATAGTGCAAAACTGGCAATGATATGCAATGGCAGAAATACAGAAGTGCCCATAAACACACTGGCATAGGAAACTCTCCTCTTCAACATACACACCATGATAACATGAATTGTGTGTATATTGTTTAATTTTATTGTATATTTATTGAGATTTTCATCAGTTTATTGTTCAACATTATTTAAATAGTATTATATGGTAGAGAGAGCTATGTAATTTTTTATGTTGTAAGCTGTTGAGCATGATTTAACTATGGAAAGAAGGCATAAAAATAGCTTGATGATAGCTCAGTTGGTTAGGGTGAGGTGCTGATAAGGCCAAGGTTGTAGGTTCGATCACCATATGGAACAGCTGCCTACTCCTGCATTGCAGGGGGTTGGACTACATGATCATCAGGGTCCCTTCCAAATCTACAGTTTGATGATACCATTCTGACTGGTCCTGGTTGAATAAGAAATTGCCTAGATATGGAAAGCCTACGTATAGTGTTCCAAGTATTGCTGTATTGGCCAGGATCGCTGGAATTCATCCCAACAACTTCTGGAGGGCTACAGGCTCCCCATCCCTTGTATTCTTCCTGAAATCTTGGCACATAAATGTTTTTAACTGACTTGTGACTGTACAACTCCCCACCCCCATTCTTCCTGGTCTTGGCTCTTCAACCAACCTGTTCTGATGGATCTCATTAGGTTTGCTCCTGAACCAAGAAGGAATATGGATTAAGAAGACTTTTCTCTTTGCTTTGTGATCATCAACCCAATCTTTCTGCAGAAAACCTTTATCTCTTTTCCTTGATTGGTCTAATACTCTTGGTGCAGGATTCTTCAACAGCCTACCTCATTTCTTCTCCTAGCCCCCTTCCTCTCCTGCCTCTGAGTCTGGGTTGTCCTCTGCCCCAGCCTCTTCCTGCTCACTAAAATCTGTTGCCTCTTCATCTTCCAACACCACCTCCTCCCAGTCTGCTCCCCCTTTCCCTCTGGCCATGCATCATTCCACCACAAATCCCATGGCTCTGAGCTTTCTTCCCATGGGTGTTCCTCAGCTGGTGCCTCCTACCACTCATGTGAATCCAGCCAGTCCATGACATATGGTGATGTCATCATACTGTGAATTTCCTCACTCCTAGCAGCCACCACCAGATATCAGAGTAGAAAGAAGAAAATATGATGGTATCAACCCCATGCAGTGAATCAGATTTCCACATCTGGAAAAGAGGGGGACAGCTACATGCTGAGATGCCACTTCATGTGGTAGCTGCCTCTCTTGCATAACAGCTAGCACCATTCATATATCTATGACTCTCCAACAGGTCATATGACCCTGCCAGCACATAGTTAGAAAAATGCTGCAGCCCCAGAAATGCTGCATGACTGATGTCAATGCATAATGAGCTCAGTGCAAATTGACTTTTGGCATGCAACCGCCATAATACATAACAATGTGGGCTTTTGACTGGGCTGAGTGGGGTGGGGTGGGGAACTCAAGCTCAATAAACTAATTAAAATCCACTGATATTACAACTGACTAGCAGAAAGGCCATTTGGAAAGGGCTGGCAGGAGGGTAAAGAAGAGGAGATGCTAAGGCTTAATACTAACAACTTGCATTGAGTAGTTCAGCTTTTTTTTCAATGTAGAAATTTGTGACCCTGCAGACTGACTCTCTCTCTCTCTCTCTCTCTCTCTCTCTCTCTCTGTGTGTGTGTGTGTGTGTCTGTATGGAATCATAAATAAAGTATAGAGGTTGGTGGTCAAATCCTTGCTAGCAAGATATTTTAAGAGCTGAATTCTCCCCCCCCCCCAACCCATGGCCTATTAATGTTAATTGTAGTTATATCCACACAGGGGATAATCCTTCTGACAGAAAGATGAAAGTGCCGATCTCATTACAAATTCTGTCTTGGTTTTCTGGATGTTGGAGGCCTTGTTGGGGAAGGTTAACATATTCAGTATCATTTTGGTCTGACTCGTTGCTCTATTTTTATCTAATGTTTTTTTGCTGAAGTTCCCAAAGGGTAGAGGAAGCAGTGAAAAGGTTGCCCCCACATATCTCAGTGGTGGACGTCCATGTGAAGTTCCATGTGATACCACTCTGCCAAAATACAGCCTGTGATGTCATCCTGGGGGATGAATTGGAATTCTTCTGATGGGAACTTTTAGACATCTCAACTCTATTCCCATTCAAAACAACCCATCTACTGCTTATTATTGGTATTATTATCGACATATTTTCATTTGTGTTGCTCAGGTTTCCCACAGAGCTCCCAAAGAGCATAATGTACTACCTATTGAAGCTGAATAGCTGCGTACAGATTTTTATTACCAAAAGGCAGCTAGAACACAATGTTATATACAAGCAGGGAGGAAAAGAGAGTATCAGTAGAAAAATTTGACAGATGGGATTCCCAGGCAGGTAAGAGTGTGGGAGGCTAGAAGAAATAATATTAGTCTATAGATTTTATTATGAAGTTATGAGTAGGTAAAATGTTAGTTCTTCAGATATTACTCTGCAAAAAGCCCTAGTGGTTGCTGTGAAGTAAAAGACAGAAGCAGAGCTAAACAGGATTTATTTGGCATTTACTGTGGCATTAATTGCACAATCAGTGTGCACATTTTTGTGAAGTAAATACTGTAGCAGCCAGGAATTGGAGCTGAGCTGCATCAAAATCATAGGACTGGTTATGTGAGGAGTGTGTCCTGAACCCCAATGGAATGAATAGTGCCAATGGATGCTTACTTCCTGGTGGAAATAGTGTGGGTTTGTGTGTGAGAGTATTGTGGGGATGTTTAGGAAGGCAGGAGAGGATATATTATTTGATGATATCCTTCCTAACTTGTGTTAGCAAATTCTATTAGCAGATTTCCAAACATTCCCCCTTTTTAAATTTGCACAGCGGTTAGCTTGTTGCAGGCTCGTCTGAGCCTCTCAATATAAGATTCCTGGTAAGATCCCTTCTTGTCCCTCTTAAAAAGAATAGACACAACAGTCTTATTAAAGTCAATATAAAAGTAGTTTACTCACAATCATTCAGTTCACAGTTGGATCCCTGAAGGCAGGCTTAGGTTACAAAACTATATAAACATGTGGAACTATCCCATAAGGGAGTTAGTTCCTAAGTGACTGTGAACAGGCAGTCACTTCTGTTAACACATGGAAAAATAAAAACTGAGAAGAGACAAAGGAAGAAGCTGTGCTCCCTTGCCCAGGTTAGGTCTCACACATAAACACACAGGCCTCTATCACGTGTAGAGAGAAGTTTGTCACAGCTCAGGAGGAAACAGGAAGTTTTTAAGAAACCAGAGGCCTGCCTTTTGAGCATGACCAATCATGAGATACCCAGTCAGGATAGAGTGTTTTTTATGTATGCCACAACAGCTGCTAGAATTTTACTTGCAAGAAACTGGAAAGGCGAAGAGATTCCGACAGTGGAAGAATGGCAGATGAAGTTAATGGACTTTATGGAACTCGCTGATCTGACCGCGAGACTCCGAGACCAGAGAGAGGAGAAGGTGCAACAGGATTGGAAGAAATTTAAGGATTATTTAAAAGATCGTGTAAAGTTAGATATTTGAGCAGAATTAGCTTATTGATGTCAGTTAAAATTGTATAAAAGAAGTATTGTTATGAAGGATTTAAATGTTTAAGATTGTTTTAGGATAAGTAATCTAAGTAATGATTTACACTTGATTAACTAATGTCTTAAAGATTATTAAGAAGATTGGTAAATGTTAAGAAAAAAGATACAAAGTTACCAAAGTATATTGATACTGAACGCAGTTGAGGGAGCGGGGGGAGTCCCCCTTTAAGAAGATAGAAACTAGAATTAAACAATGATAGTTTATTGTTCCTGTTTATGTAGGTTTGTATAAGTTTTCTTTTATTTTTTGTTTTTTGTTTGATGTGTTTATTGTGCTTTTTATTGTGTATTTGTGTATGTATTGTGTTTTTGTTGTTGTTTAATGCGAAAATAATAAAATATGTTTGGGGGGGGAAAAGGAAGTTTTCTCCTGGCTGATACAAAAGCATCCCCTAGCATGTCCACTCTAGGAATGTTGTACTTGACGGTTATGTGTTTCACACGTGTGTGTGAGTGAGTGTGTATGTGTGGAGGTGTGCCTGTTTTGGTAAGGATCATGGTGGGGTGGTGGTCTTTAAACACCCTTTTCCTACCACCTTCAACACAGTGCTGATGCTGCTTACCCCCATCTACTCAATTCATTTTGTGTATTTGAACTGTATTCACACTGAGATAATGGCACATCTAATCTGGTCCACAAATAACTAAAATAAACCGGATTCTTCAAACTGCTAATTATGCTAGGAGGACTTATTTATGGCAGTACTAAAATGTGAGAGGTTCTGAGTGGCACATCTGTGCTATTCAAGGCTCTTATCCAGAGAGAAGAGACAGGAAAGGAGAGATGGGGAACAGGGCTGGTCATTTGTTGTCTTAATCTGTCCCAGAGCTACCGTTCATGGTGCTGCCTAAAGCAGGCCATATCCCCCTGCTGTGAGCTGTAAGCCTGGCAGAACCCAGCCCTAGAAGAAGGCAATGGTTATTAGAAAATGGAGTTTAAGCAGCAGCAGAAAGAGCAAAGAGAAGCACTGCGTGGGGTAGATAAAAATGAATATTTGCACTTAAGGGGGAGATGATCTCCAGAACTTTTCCTACCATGATGGCAGTGCAATCCTATATGTGTTTACTCAGAAATATAGTCCACTGGGTTCAATGGGGCTTAGGTCATCAACTTGGTGCTTGTGGATGTCCTTGTGTCTGTGGACACATGCATTCCCACCAGTATCACCAACAGTGCTGCAAAAGGTCTCTGAATAACTCCTCAAAAACGTACCATGCATGAGGGACTGCTCTTTCTGCTCATTTCCAGTTTGCACTGGCTTCACCTCTCCTATACATAACACATTCCCCTAAACATGTTCACATTTCATTGGATGTAGTATTGTCATTGTGCCTGGTATTAAAAATGTTCCATTTAAAACAACAACAACAACAACAACCGTCCACTTTATTATTATTTTTATTGAGCAGAAGGAAAACGTTGGCACTCAGCAGAATTGAAAATGCTATCTGGCTTAAGAACATGACCTCTACTGCTTCTGGTCTCGCTGAGCACAACATTTGGCTTTCCACCTTTTTGTAAAAGCAGAAAAAGGAAAGAGCAACAAATAGTTCGCTCTCCAGAGTCTGAAAATGCATCAGTCTGTAAATTCTTGCAGACAGCTGGAGATGTCCCCCCCCATCTAAATTCTGTCTTCAGCAGAAGTTTTATTTAACACAAGAAATCCCAGTTGATGCACAATGGTATGGTTTAATTTTGCTACTCTTTGCTATTAGGCTACTTCTGGTGGTAGTAGGTATCATTTGCTGTCTACAGAACAGGCACACACAAACACACAATTTCTACTGTTGCCATATATACACAAACACCCCCCTCCCTAAAAGAGGCACAACTTATCTTGAAAGCTTGAAATGTGTTTAATAGTGTGTTGGTATTTTTATTTTTTAAATACTGGTGATATGTACAAAAACCTTGGAAGGACTTTCTGAACAAAATTCAGAAAATGGCACGGTATGATTTTCCCTCTCAGAATATTTTGACATTTTGCACTGCATAATATGAGAGCTCTTCTAGTCAACCTATATATTGAGCATTCATCCTGATTTACTTGCACAAAGTGGGGAGATTGTAGCATGATAGGGAGGTTGTAGGATGATAAGCAATCATCCTGATTTACTTGAAGGGGTGGGATTACTATGTCTTCCCATCGTTCATTCATTCCACAATTCACAATGCATTTCTCTTTCCAAACTACAGAAATTCTGTTTCTTTCTCCATGTGGATTTGTCAAACTATGGCGACGGAGCACTTTACTCTATTTTAATTGCACATATCTTGATTTCCTTTAAGAAATGTTTGAATTCCTCCTGCAAAATACTGACAGTCTGTGAGGTGCTCTGAAGCATTCTAAATCCTTTCTTGGGCATTCCCCCTTATGTGCTTATGATCTGTGATGAGCAGGGCTTCTCTTCCTGGCACTGCCTCTCCTCAGTCCCAGTCATGTGTCCATTGCCATTGAGGTTGAAGACCTGAAGCAAGGAGATTGCTTTCCATGAGTCTCTCCATGTGACTAAGAATCAAAACAAGGTTTTAAGTCATTTGAGAGTCAGTCAGCACATACAGCAGCCTCCCTACTTCTTTAGAGTTTCCCTCCAAGTTGTGGAAAATGGCAACAGAGTCAACCTCATTTGATGTCCTCTTACAATTGCAATCATGTGAGGGAGAATACACCAACAGCGGTCATGCACCACTGGGATGCCTGGCCTTAATACCTTGGAACAGCAAACCCCTTGTTACCATATCACAAACTGTTTTTGATAAATCTCAGTGTGGCACTGGAAAACTGATTGTACAGCAGCATCCAAGTAAAGCCCTGCTGAGCCATGAAACATTAAGTTGCATGCACTGGACAGCTTTTCGGCCTGGTTATTTATGGTTTAGTATGGGTATTTTGTTCTTCTCATCCATGAAAAAAATAGCATAAATTTATAATTTCCTTTTCATTTTGTTTGGCCTCTTTTATCTCCCAAACAATTAAATTGCCTTAAATTGTGATGCAGGACTATTTAGAAAAATGGTGGCAAGCCACTCTGAACTCATGGTATAGAGCATGTTTTTCAAACAAACAAATTAAGATGAACTAAAATAGTTGAGAGTAAGTGCCAATGAGCTCAGTAGGATTTCTAGGTAAACATACCTGTAAATACCTTGTGTATGTGATCCTAGACTGTGCCCTTTCTTTTATCAGTGCAAAGCTGTCCTTTACTATGTTTCAAGAAAATATAGCTGTGAGAAATAAAGGTATTACAATAATGAAAACACATAACGTCACGGTCAGTGTCTAAGACAACCCGATTGTTGGGTCCCATGGATATATATCCCATATATATTGTGTTCTTGCTTAGCAACCACAAGATACTAATCAAGCTCTTTTGGACTTGCAAAGCAGCCTAGACCAAACATCTATAGTGGAACCACCAAGAGTGCCCAGGAGGCTCTTTAAACAACTTATTCATTTTGTTAAGTGGATAATTCTGTCGATGTAACTTGTTAAATATTTTTGAATTAAATATTATTGGACCATAAAGTTTTGGGAATATGGCAAGAATTAATAAACCTTTAATTGCACTGATTACAAGAAAAAAATTAATAGAAATTTTAATTAAGGTACAAATGTAACAGGATTAGAAATCATGACCTCATAAAATCTCAATTGCATTTTGCTTCATTATCTCTTCTGGAAATGTACAGGTGGCAAATTAGCCGAAGGGTGTCTTCCCTACTCTCCCATGCACACAGCAAAATATATTGAATATTGCATGGAAAAAATAATTTACAAGATTGGTTCAAAGAATGGCTATTATTTGGATCGTGATAAAAATGTGTGCACATGCAGAGAAGTAGTGCTTGCATCTTCCTTTGTTCATTGCCTCCAAATAAACTAGAAAATAAGGAGTATCCCAACTCAATAAATTTTGCTGCCTAAAGCAAAGGACAACGTGGCACTCCCTTGGCATCTGTTTAGAAGCTGAACAGACTGTTAACTGAATCTTAATTCAACACTAATGGTGAGATAAACCCCCCCCCACACACACAGACAAGTGAAGGCAACAGACTAGCTTGGAACAGGTGTGGTGAACTTTTGGCCTGCCAGATGTTATTGAACTACAACTCCCATCAGACCCTGCAAGCATGATCAGGCAAGGATGATGGAAGTTGCACTTCAGCAACATTTAGAGGGTCAAAGCTTCCCCACACCTGGCTCAGAAGGCACAGGGAAGGCCATGCGGCCCACACGGCTTTACCCGCCACTGCCTCACTGCTGCTTCACATCCTGTAGAATCTGCTGCCTGAGGCTGCTGACTCCCTCCACCAAACTGGTCCTGAAGAGTGTTTTGGTAATTGAAGACCATTCTAAAGAGCCATTTTGACTTAGATGAAGAATCACAACTAATAATTTGTGAGAAGCAATTCTCTAATGGGGTGGCAGGTGTGACCATGGTTTCCACTTTGATTAGATGGGCATGGAAAGTGCTCACACACCAACCTTTTGCACTTCAGGCAGACTTTTTCCTGGTGGTTTCTTTCTTTCAGGTGCCAGCAGTGCACTCAGTGGAGTGCTGAAATATTCTCATCAGTGAATGTTTTCAAATGATCAACCTCAGTCAGTGCAATGAATTTCCCTCAGAAAGTCTTTCCCTGAAAAACACCCTCCTCTGCCTTCATAAAGCAAGAGTTGTCTTAATTATTCTACACATATTTTTAGTCAAAACATTATATATATATATATATATATAGAGAGAGAGAGAGAGAGAGAGAGAGAGAGAGAGAGAGAGGGGGAGAGAGAGATTTATTTTACTGTCCAAATCTATCCATGTCAACCAGAGGGGGCTGCCTTTTTCTTTTTCGCAAGTGTGTCAGAAGTAAAATCTAAACTATGGATCATAAGGCTAAAAGTGGGATTAGCACAAGACTCGTGGTATCTCCACATAGTTCTGCTATTGTAGTCACCATTGAGAGGGCACCATAGTAAATACCTTCAGACAGCTATGTAGCTTTTCTGAAGCTTGCTGATCATTTTTGTTTGCTGTGAAGTTATATATTATAAAGGGCATGTGTTTCAAAACAAATAACTTCATATTTTTAAGGTGAAAGCAACAAACCTTTTCAATAATCTATTTCTACTCTAACATATGGAGTTCTCTGTTTGGAGTCACACAATTGTTATGTTAATTTTATATCAACTTGATCACTGTGTTGGAATAAAATTATCATTTATGATTTACTAAACCTACATCAGGTCTGAAATTTAAAGAATGCAATTTGATTCCAATATAGTTTGAAAAATGAACCTTCCATCTGCTCCTTCCCACTCCTACCTTATGGCTGGCATTTAGTTTATAGAACAATGAAGTCACCAGGACCCATTACAATAAAGAATTTAACGGGAAGATATTACAGAGGTATACAGTATTAAATATCTTCACTGAGACAGAAGGAAAGTTTTGAACACACTCCACTAGAGGTTACTGACATGTGCAAAATGTATGTTTACACAGGAAAACAAACTTAAAACACCTGCTGCTCTTTCGCAACAGCATAAGGAAGAATTATGATTTAAAGTGAATGCCTTGAATAATCTTCATTTGGTACTGGGATTCCCTTCCTTCAGGGAAGAATGCCTTTATAGACTCCCAAATTTAGCTAAGGAGACGATCACGCTTCCTATTTAGGAATAGATAGGTGTTTAAACTCCAGGCCCATCTCCAAGAATTGTGCTAATGACTTAGCAGATAATCAATGGAACGTAGGGTTGTTCACAGTCTCCTGGATACAGTATGGGGCCCAATATTGTGTCCCACTTGATGCCTATGGGAAACCTGTAAGTAGGAACTTAGCACAAGAGCACTCTCTCCTTCTACATTTTCCGGCAACTGATAATAAGTATTGGGATAACTAGGACAATTACCTACTGAAGCCTTTTAGTATGCAGTGTATGCAGAACCTGTCTTGTGGATCTTGTTTAGAGAGTAGACTTTACCTGCTGCATTCACACACAGAGGGGCTTGGAGGGAAGAAAATAATAGTTATTTGTTATAGGACAAAAAGGTTTCTAGTTCTGGTCTTACTAGTATATAGAAGAACAAGGCAACCATGCTTTCTTCTATGTTCTTCAGGATAGTTTGAAGGAGACTTCTCCTCTTGAGGTCTGAGAAAGAAGCATGATGATAATGAGGAAGTTGTACACAGGATGCAACCTAAGATGTATCAGTCTAAACATCAAAGAGACAGAGAAGTCAGCATAGAAATAAACATACAGGGATAGTCTGGGAATCTGGAGGTTCCTCACTCTATCTGTCTTAACTCCATGCAAGCCCCCTTCTGCAAGCGGAATTGCACCCAAACTTCCAACAAGAAGCACCTGCCTGCAACTGTGGAGGTAGAACATAGCTATTGATAAACTTATCCTTCATGAGTTTGTCTAATTCTCTTTTAAAGTCATTCAGATCAGTGGCTAATGTGGAAACAGGGCAAACTGAAGTTAAGACTGGAAAAAGGAAAACAAAAACAAAACAGAAGTCGGGGGAGAAGCCAAAATTTATAGCTCTAAGTCAACTTGTAATGCCAGCGTAATCCTACATGGTATATTATTGTGTCAGCACTAGTTGTTTCATGTCACCCTAAACACACTGAGAGGTGTCCCATGAAGCACTTCCTTTAGCACAAAGATTTCAATTTGCGCAGTTAAACTTTGCCCATGTGCCCTTTGCATGCTCTCCAAAGCTGTTTTGGAGAGTTGAGGAAACGCTCAGAACAGATTAAGGGGGCAACATGGGGAAAAGGAGAGGGAAGGGAAAATCCCACTGCATAACCCAAAGTCATTGTGCTAAGGAAACTACTGTGTTGGATTTCTATGTAACCTGTTTTCTATGTAACGTAAGAGGGATTATTGGGTTTTTAATTGTTGATTTACTTTCTTTACTTCCTGTAGCAATTAATTTTTATAGAAGCTGGTGTTAAAAACAACTCATCAGTTAATTGGTGGTTTTTCCATTATCAGTATTTATAGCATACATGACATACCAATTTATTAAATAATTTGGCTTGGATCGAGGGCCTTTGATGCAGTGATGGCTCCAACTGATGAAAGTTGGAGGGGTGATTTTCACAGAATCCTCTTCCTAAAACCTTCCATCCCCTTCCCAATGCTGTTTCAGAGGGTCCCAACCCTCTGGAAGGAATTCACAGTATGTGTATATGAGTATCTGTGTGTTTGTAGAAAGGGCGGTAGAGAGAAGAGGGATTGTCCTATATATTTAAAATCAGACTATAACCAAGAGGATTGAAATTAAGTTTGTAAAACAAATCAAGGACCTACTCCAAAAGAAGAGTCAAACCTAAAATGCAATAATTTTGTGTAGTACAGAGAATACTAACAATCCCTAATGTAGCCAACCATTCTATACACTTCGTCTTAGCATAAAGAAAGTCAAACAAAGCAGCTATAGTTATGGTTTCATAATGGCTTCATTCAGCATTTCTCAATCCGCCGGGGACTTCACCTAACCAATTTAACACAAACACTTAATGTAATTTAAAACCGCATTGTATTGATAGCCTACATGCTATTCTTCTTGACCTGAGGACTCTCAGCTTCAAGCTGCCTGTTTTTCTGTCAATTAAAGTTTCCCACGGCCTCCCTGGCAGCCTGACTTGGCTATTATGTGTTCAGTGTACTGTGGAGGAGGTGAGTGAAAAGTTATTAAATATGTGTATGTACAGAACCTATATATTTTGTTAGCTAGACAGTGGTGCAATTGCACTGTTTAATAAGTTCATTTGTTGCTTGTCCCTCTCTGGTTTTTCACAAGCTCCTGTTTCAGCCTCCCACGCATGATTAACTGCTTCTTCTGCCATCCCAAATTCAAGGTTAACCTAAGGTCTCCTTCAGGTCGATGGACCATGTAATAGAAATCACATTGGAAGGACTATGTCATGAGAACTTCAGAAGCATTGGGGGGTGGGGGTGGGGCAACTGCTCATTTCTTCTCCATTCTTCTATTTTGGTGGTGGTGGTGTTATAATAAACCATCAGATTTCAAGGGGTGCAACATCGAAAAAATATGCTGTGCTAACAGTGCAATCCTAGTCGTGCCTACTCAGAAGCGAGTCCATTGGAGGTACAGGATTGCACTCTAAAAAGTTACCAGGGCACACCCCTCCTAAAGACAGAAAAAGCCCTTGCAAAACCTCAAAGCCACACACTCAGGAGGTGGAGGAGGCCAAGCACAGAGTGGTGTTTGTTTCCTCCATCTCCTGTTACAGAGAGGAAGAAGGGGGTAAGCAGCCCCCAGCTGGTGGCTGTAGCAGGAGGACGAGGAAGCCAAGCATGAGAGAGGAGGAGCTGCCAGCCACTGAAGCCGCATTGCTGCCATATTTAGCTCTGCCCTGGCTCCTCCCGACATCCCAACAACACGTGTGCAACATCTCAACATCATGCATGTGTCATTGCCTCCCCAATCTTCTGTGCATGTTGGCACCTGCAATCTGTGTGTGTGTCTGTTTGGCTACTGTGAAAACAGGTTGCTGGAATGAATGGCCTCTTGGCCTGATCCAGCAGGAATTTCTACTGTGTCTATTAGACAAGGTGCTGATTAAACAAAGGATGCCTGTTGCAAAATCACATTGTTAGCTACGAACAAAGTTCCTAATTGGTGAGGCAGCTGCATTCTGTGCATGCTCATAATATTTATCTCTGAGACTTAACAGTTCCTAATCATGTTTCCTCTGCTCAAATCAGTGAGAGGAGGCTGTGGTTGGAGAGAATGAGTTGGTGGTGCTAATAGTTAAACCCCTTAGGCTCTATCACACTTTGGGTAGAATATTACCTGCACATCTTCCTTTTCAGTAAGCTAGTGGGCAAGAGTCTCCTTGCTTTCCTATTATTAGAGCCAACTGAGTCCTCCTTGCTGGCTCTCAAAACCTAAGCAAAAGTTAGGTTGGAACTTTAAGCATACTTACAAGGGAGTAAATCCCACTGAAGACAGTGCAACTTTCTTCTGAGTAGACATGGGAAGGATTGCACTGTCAGCTGATAGAGCTCATCTGTGTTGCTATGGAAACTATTTTCATGAGCTTCTGCAAGCATCCTCAATTCACTGTGTCCCACCAGTGATCAGCTGTCTGATCAGTTACTCCAACATGGTAATACTAGCAATCCCACATCAGTTGTATTTCCCCCAGTACATTCTTTAAATTATACAAAACATACTGCTTCTTTGTTCTGTTCATATAATACTGTAGTTTCTTTTTCACTGTTTTTGACATCTCCCCCACCCCCAAATAAATGGACATGCAGTTGTTCCCCAAAATGATTAAAGAGAAAAAAAAGGAACATCTAGAAGAGCCTATATTTGGTTATCGCTTAGAGCAATACATTATTAATAGGTAATGCAAATATGATATGCATTAATAAGTAATCTGTTGTTCAAGCTGCAAGGTACAAGTCTGAAAAATAGAGATTTAACAAGAGCTTATCTAGCTATGGGGTTTCACATATTCCAATTATTCTTCTGAAATAATCTGAGCCATAGACAAGAAACCTGGTATGTTTTGTCTTCCCCCAAACAACATGCTTCCATTTTGCCTTTGAATTTGAATATCAGCCTCAAAGCTCACCTCTTATTAAGATAAATTTATAAGTTTCAAATAATTGGAATAAAATATTTTTGACTGCTGTTATCTAAATCCTTAGCATGCATATTATTAACTGGTCCCCTTAAATGAAGAGAAAAACATTTAGACACACTTTTATATATACCGGTATATAAAAAGCAGCATCCTTCTCTATCATTTATCGCTTATGAGCAACATGTCTTGCTTGCATTCTCTTATTATTTTGACAAGATTTGCTTTAAGGACATTTCTTTTCTTTCATTCAGAGATCAAGAGAGAAGCCTTTGAAATTCAGCCTATGCAACTTCAACAGGTCAGAAAGCAAAACACACAACCACCAATATTGAATTCCACTTTGTTTCAAGGGCAGTGAATCAAGAGGGTTCGTTAGGAATTATTTTTCTGGTTAGCACAGAAAACTCTTTTTATCTGAACCAGTTTCTGCTTGGCTATTAGTGAACTTTTCCAGCTGCTGATGGAAGAATACTAGGAGTTCAAATCTGGTTCACTGGCGCAGGTCACCTGAGGCAGGCCACAGGAGAGGAGCCAAACAGTATTTGCCCTTAACATCCCTAAGCAGCTTGAGCCTACAAGAAAGAAAGAGCAAGCCCAGCTGGCACATTCACTCAGAGGGAATATGCATTTCAGTTGCATTTTCTCTTTTAAGGTAAAATTTAAAAAAAAAAAAAAAAAAAATGTGAAGGCAAAAGGGAAATATTTTCTTAGGCATTCCAGAAACTTGATTAATGTTGCTTCGTTAAGAATCTCATTAGGTGAAAAAAAAGAAGTAATAATTTGCACCTCTTTGAGTACAGTCCTGTAGGTCATTTCTTTTACACTTTTCCAGTTTACTCTCATTTTTATTTCATACTTGGGGAATTAGTTTGACAAGGTGAGCTTTGCCTCTTACAGAACTTCTTTCTCCTTGCCGCAAATAACTCTATTGATTCATGAACATCTCTCTGGATTTGGAATCCATTTATTGCATATAGCCCTGATTCAGCAGAGTGCTTGTGTAAGACTCAGGCAAATCTTTAGTGGGGCTGGGAGCCTAACTGGGCTAATCCATTGGCATCTAAGCTTATGCTTTGATTCCTATGTGGACTTCCAGTTTATTTCATAGAATTCTAAAAGTATTTGGACCTGATCATTTCAAATATTTTCAAATATGTTTTAAACATCCTCTTATTGTTAGCAATTCCAGAGCCTTTTTTTTTACACCCAGAATGTGTCTACTTAAACAGATGGACTGTGCACTCAGCTGCAACAACAACAGGAACATGACGCTTGGAAGCAAGTAACACTAACCTAGTATGTGAATCATCTCTAGGTGTTTAATTCAACAATACAGTTTAGGAACAGTGTGATTTTTCTGAGAAATATGATAAATTTAAGAATATCTTGAAATGAGATTGGTACAGATTGCCTCCGTATCTATTTTTAATAGTGAAAATACTGAGAGATCTAGTGTAGTATAGTTATAGCAGTTGGTGTGTCATTCTTAACTGGGGGAGCCCAGGATTCAGTCATTGCTTAGCCATTAAGTTTACTTTGTGGCATTCAACAAAGTCAATATAACCCTATTCAGACATTGAAAAAAACACTTAAAGGGACAAGGAGAGCATAGGGATAAATACCCCCACATACACACACAATTCTCAGTTGTAGTCGGGAACCATCTCAATGGCTTCTAGGCAGTGTTTTTCTTCTGGGGGGGGGGGGGAGGTAGTGGTGCTACATACCCTTAAGTACCCCCAGAAAAAGCACTGCTTCTAGGTGCATTCAAACATAGGCACAGGCTTTTTTGAGGGGGTTAGGCCCCCTGAAGGTTCAGAGGATGTTCAGCTCCACCTCATGGCTCCTCACGATGGTGTGTGTGTGGTGTCAGGATGTCACATCAGCGCCCTTCAATCATTTTGAGAACATGATTGTGCCTCTGCATTCAGACAATATGTTTTGAGTCCCCCTTTGGGGACTTAATGTGGAAATGGTAGGTCAAGGTTGGGGACACTCTAAGCACGTTCAGCTGAATACAATTAGGCGGCAAAGAACATGGCATTGGTGGCAGGACCACCATATGCTCCGATGCCCTCCTCCCACTTGGTTCTTTCATTTGCTCTTTAAATGCCTGAATCCAATTTATAACTTAGCATAATTTGCTTCATAATGAGGTGGGGAGATACCACAGCTTAGAGATGCCGAAGACTCCCAGTTGAATCTCTGGCATCTTCAGGTAAAAATGATTTAAGTTGCAGGGATGGGAAAGACCCCTTTGCCTGAGCCCCAAACCCCATCTGCACTATACATTTAAAGCATCATCATACTTTAAGCAGCCATGACATCTCTCAAAGAATATTGAGGAGTGAGGGTGCTGGGAGTTGCCAGGAGGTGCCGATTCCCTTCCCAGAGGTACAGTTCCCAAACTTGTTTAACATTCAATCCCTCTTCCCAAGAAACTCTGGGAATTATAGTTCTAGTTCTGAATTAGTAAAGAAGCCTAATAGAGTTCATAAAGATTCAATCCATTTCATATTTAAGGGCATTCATCTATAGTAAAATGTGGGCCAAATAAGCTTCTTGGACTAGCAAAATTAGAACATATCTTAGTTAATTTTGTGCTAAATGTAACAGTGAGTACAGAATATTCAGTCTCTCTCTATCACATACACATAACTTCTCTTCATTTGGCAAGTGTCTTCAGGGTCATTCTTTAACATTATAGTGACCACACAGAAGTCAAATATAGGAAAATTGTTCCACATGGCAGTGGCTCCATGCAGAGGTTGTAAAGTGTGACAGTTGTTCATTGCCCTTATGGCACAGGGAGGCTCCATGCGAGCACCAGCTGCTACTATGAATCAAACCTGATGAGCCCAATTCGGCTCCAAAGGAATCTCAGGCCATCTTTCAGAGTCTCAAAATATTTATTTTATTTATTCTAAAGATTTAGCCTGGGTCATTCAGTCAAATTGGTCTCCAAGGTAACTTTGAACGACTCATGATAAAGTGATAGAATGATCCTTCTGGCTATAGCAGAGGGAGGGAAGAGAAGCAGGACGACGCCATTGCTTCTGCAGAGAGACTACCATTTGGCGGGTTATTAGAAGAACTTTGTTGGCTAAGAACTAGTGCTGTGTTTGCTTTCCCCTCTCCTCCCTCCACATCCCGATCCCTTTTGCCTCTATGTAAGCTGCTCTGGGAACCTTTTTTGGCTGATGTGTAAGGACAAAATGCTTCAACTAAATACATAAAAACTCATCTCTTGGTAGTGCAGAAGCCAAGGGAGATGGATGGGTGGTGGTGGGGATGATGTTAAAGACTCACTCCCACCCTTCTGGAACTGTTGCTGCCTTTCCAGTGCCAGCAGGAAATAATATCCCTTGGACAGTGTGCTGCCATGTAATAGCACCTGAAATTACCTGGCAGCACACCTACATAGGTGATGCTTGCAACCAAACAGGCCGAATAGAATGTTTCTTTTCTTTCTTTGGTGATCACTCATAGCAGAATAAGATTGCCTTCCATAAACACGGTTTTAACAATGAGTCCGTAAGTGACTGTGGAGGCCAATTCTGGACCCACACGTCCTTCCACAGTGGGGACATTGGTTTCCGGGTGGGAGTTGATCATGGTGTGGATTTGCCAAGCGTGCCTTCCTCTTAGCACGTTTCCCCCTTGCATCCTGAGTTTGAGTGTCCTCAAAGCCCATGACACCTTTGGTAAAGGCTGTTCTTCAACTGGAGTGCTTACAGGCGTTTCCCAATTGTTGGTGTTTATACTACTTCAAATTTTTTTTGCCTTGAGACAGTTTTTAAACCTCTTTTGTTGACCACCAGCATTACGCTTTCCATTTTTAAGTGCGGAATAGAGTAGTTGCTTTGGAAGACGATAATCAGGCTTCCGCACAACATAACCAGTCCAACGACATTGTTGTTGAAGAATCATTGCTTCAACACTGGTGATCTTTGCTTCATCCAGCACACTGGTATTAGATAGGTGATGCTTGCAGCCAAACAGGCCAAACAGCATGTGGCTCCTAGTTAGCTCATCTCTGGGGAAGGGCCATAGTAAAGTGGCACAGCACCTGCTTTGCATGGAGGAGGTTCCAGGTTCAATCTCCAGGTAGGGCTGGGAGAGAACCTAGCTTGAAACCCCAGAGAAGCGCTGCCAGTCAATGTAAGACATTACTGAGCTAGATGGACCAATAGTTTCACTCAGTATAAAGAAGTTTCCTGTGTTCCCCTCTATGGGCTCATAAAGACTTGCACTTGCCTCACTGCTTTCGCCCAGGAAACCCCATCTCTACCACTGAATTGGAGCAAACATCCATTGGGTTTTCTCAGGACTGGTGTGTGCTGCAATTTATTGCTAAATAGAGGGTTTTCCTGGGGAAAGTGGCAAGGCAAGGACAAAGCCACTCAGGCCCATGCCTAGAAAGTATGGGACAAATGGAAAACAGTTTGGGACAGTTTTCTAGGTATGGGACAAGTGCAAGTCCAGGTGAGCCCTATAACTCTCTGGTGTTTCTGCAGCTTTGTCCTTGCAAGGTCAGATATCCTTCACTCTGGAAAAATACTGTCAGGCAGTACCAGGAACAAATTCCTGACTCGCTTATGTTGGGCTACTGGCTGGCTGATTTTGTAATGCAGAGACAAAAGCAATGCCTAAAGAGATAGAAAAAGCTCAGAGGCCAAGGGTAATTACCCCGAAAACGACGGTAATTTCAAAATTTGTGTACGTTAAAACGATTCCTATGAGTTGTGGTTTATCAGTTCATGTGATCTATTCAAGGTGGTTGTTGGCCTTGAACAAACTCCCCAACCTTGCGACTCAGTAGGATTTCACTAGGCCTGCAAGGCATCATAGTGCTTCAAAGCTGCTGTCAGCCATTCTACGGGCTTCACAGGAACACAAACAATGAAGTTTTGGGCCCAGAGCTTTGATCCTTGTCTGTCTTCGAAAGAAAACAAGCCAGCGCAAGAAATGTGAAGCATCTTCAATCCAATTGGCCGATGGTCAAAAACCATTTCAACATAAATATTGAGATTCTGGTATTTATGAGGCAGTGAGATTGTTTGCATTTGTCCCCCAGCAGCAGGAAGTAGGCCCATGGCAAGCTCACACATCTGGAACACTCGCAATGGGCTGAACATGAAGGGTCATGTCATCCTGGAATAGTCATTGATGGTGAGGCAATGTCTGCAAACAGCTCCCAACAAGAATAATAAATCCACAGGGAATGGGAAAGAATCCTCTTTTATAAGAACATCCCACACATCTGCCACCCGGTCTGTTTGACTTTCTGTCGTCTCCTGAACTATTTCCTGGCTGAGCTAGGAGAGATGCTGTGAGTGAGAGCAAGGTAATAGACTGGGAAATCTGTGACTGTTCACTTTGGAGAAATGCTTAATAATAATAATAATAATAATAATAATAATAATAATAATAATAATAATAAGTTTTTATTATTTATACCCTGTCCAACTAGCTAGGTTTCCCCAGCCACTCTTTATTATTTATTGTATTCATATTCCACCTTTTCCCCCCGCCAAGGAGCTACAAAGTTCTTTCATTCTTCATTTAACCCCCACAACAACCCTGTGAAGTAGTGAGTGAGTATGAGTGACTGGCCCAAGGTCACCTAGTGAGCTTCATGGCCAAGTGAGGATTTGAACCCTGGTCTCTTGGGTCCTAGTCCAAGACTCTTGTTACTTCACCATGCTGGTTCCCTTCTAGGGACAGTATAGGGCAATATCAGTTTCTTCTCCTGGTGGCCTTCTGATAGTAGCTGAGAAGATTGTGCTGGGTACCTTGAAAGTTTGATTTATCAAAAAGGTACTGTACATAACTTTCATTTCTTTTCTTTTCTGTAGAATTGGAAGCAATTTTCAGGTGTGGTCAGCCTTTTGAGGGGCTGAATCCTGCTGAATTTCAGATGGATATACCTGCAGTGGTTTTCCCACAAGGGCAGTCTTTGCAGTTTATTTTATAGTTATACCCCCCTATTGTCCAAGGAGCTCAGTTCTGGGATGGGTAAAAAGGGAATTACTTAGTTCCGTATCCAGTGTCCTCATTCTGTTAGTCTACACTTGTGCAGTGGGACTTTCCCCCTCCTCCACTCACATGCACCTACACCCTTCCCAAATCTGCTCTGAAAGGTTGAAGGAATCCACAGAACAGATTTAGTGGATGCATGGGGAAGGAGAGGGGAAGAGTTCTGTTCTGCAAAGGTAAATCCTTGCACTAATGGAATGAGAGAACTGACCACTACGTTGGATACCTGCCTTAATCTCACCTAGTGTTCTGTGGGCAACTATTCTGAAAAACGTAGATATGGCCAGGTAGCCAGGTAGGTCAATGGTTTTATTTTCTGCTAGGAACCTTTCAAGTTGATTTGGAGAACTTAACAGGATTTGCTTCCCTCCTTTTGGTTTTGTGAGCAAAGATTTCATTTTGAAAATGGCACACACTGTAGAGGTGACCCTATGAAAAATTCTAGCAAATAGCACAGAATGGAGAAGAAAAAGGCAATATGTTACTGGAGGGGGGGATACCTTCTCCAAAGCACTGAGATTGAGCCCTGGAAAAATATTTCCCTCCGATTAGAAACTAGACCAGTCAGTAACAAAACAAGAAAAAACACTCCTTCCTTCCATTCCCCCAGTTTATATGGCAGTCTTAGGGAGAAATGTTTCAGTTTATCACCAGACCATCTGTTGTTGTTGATGATGATGATGTTGATGATGATGATCACTACTTTGGTTCAGGATAACTGGGAGAGATTCCACTTTGCCTAAGAGAAGCCCCGAATCTGCCGGAAACAGCCCCACTTCAGCTCTTGATTAGGGTTTTGTCAAAACCTTTTGCGTATCCCTATCATAAACCATCTGCATTTATCTGACATGGAGCACCCAGATAGCAGCCTGGCATGAATGAGGATGCAATCTAGGTTACCATTTGAGACCAGGTGGAAAACTCAGTAGTCCCATATTACACTGATTGACACTTGAGAAACACAGAAAGACAGATAGATTGGGGAGTGGTGGTGAAGAGATTTATTTCCTATATCATAAACTTACAAATTCTTACACCAAGCAAGATCTTATTCACTTCACAGCTGCGACCAGTGCTGCACACATACTGTGTGCTGCTAAATACATAGCTGAGTGAATTGTTGGATCACAGCCATGAACCTCAACTTATTTCTACTCTGGAATCTCATTTGCAATAAAGGTGCTTCCAAGCAGAGTCACAATACCATCACCTATTCCACACTGCTTGACATTAGTAAGCCCTTCCTTCCTTCCTTCTTTGCCATATCCTTTCCTATCACCACTGTTCCAGCCAAGTTACTTAAGGATAAGACCTGCTCTATTAAAACCTATGGAAGTTTTGTCATTGATGTGTACAGGGCGAGGGCTGTATTATAAATCACTAGGGCAAGTACTCCATTACTTCTCTGTTCTGTACGCCATGTAGCAAAATGTTCAACTTAAAAATAAACTTGGAATAATATTAGTAGTAATTAGTAAGATCTCTTACTTGCATTGCCTTTTCTTCTCCCCCAGTGCTTCCTGTAAATCTTATTGGTTGATTAAGTACAACAGCCTGGGCATCAAACCAGTTCTTTTCTCAGTTGCATGTTAAGTTCCAACTTCCATTGATCGTTGGACTATTTAACATGTGCTCAATACCGTTCAGGAAGCAACTGCGTGAGCTGACACATAGAGGGCTGGACTGTATGAGGCATCTCTTGGAAAGGGTCAGGGCTTCATATGAAAAAGGTAACCACGAGTGGATTTAGTTGTCTGGGAACAGAATGAAATTGTATTTGCAAACAGCACCTTGTTGTATATAAATCCCTTTTGCGGAGTTCTGCAATGCCTCCTCTACAATTACATCTCGACTCTGCATGCAGTTCCTGGTGGTTGGTCAGTGACAAATGCCTTGGGCTCATAAAATCAATGTGAAGATTCTGTTTTGCATAACTCTTCCTAATGAATGCTGGAACGTGAAAGGGAGTTGGAACAAGACACCAAACTAATAGTTAATTAGTACTTTCCAGGAGCCGTTTATCATTCCTTTCACGGAGCTGTTTCAAAAGATTTAAGGAGTCCTGGCAATAGGTTCTTTCCATTTACAATACACATGAAATGCATCTTATAAATGATGTAACAGAGCACTTGGGTAAAGTCATGCTCCCCATCCTGGTATGTGCTGCAAGTCAGATGTGTGCTATACCTAAATAGCTCTGTGCAAAAAACTTATTTGTTATTTTGCCACTGTCCAGAGGATAGATACAACAAAGGGACCTTATCCCTCTTCTCACTGCAGGAAGCAATCTGTGTGACTTCTTCCCGGCTTCCATTTTTTTCCATGTTCATTTTTTTGCTGGGAAAATTGGGTGAAAAAAGACCACATGAAACCTAGGGGGCCTATGTAGGAGACTTAGCCTTTTTCTCCTTCCCATCTGGTCTTGGCCAGAGATTAATGTACTCTTTGTATGGATCCTCACTGATGCACCTTTCTTAAAATTCATTTTGTTTCTTAATATTCATTTGAAGTTGCTTAAAACAGAGTCTGAGAAATGGTCCATCTGTCTTAGTAGAGTAACCAGAATATCCACAGAGATATTTCCTACCCTGCTTTCTGTCATCCTTTTAACTGGAGGTGCCAGGGCTTGAATCTGGGAACATCTATGCTTAAATAGCCTATATTTTCGAATATGCACACATAGTATTTTTAACCCTATTATGCCTGCAAAAAGTACTTTACTAATTCAGTAATTGGATTGAATTGACCAAAATTTAACCACCTTAAAAAAAAGTTAATGACTTATTTTTAGTGTAAAGGAATATGAAATTAGTATTACTGCTTATGGATGAATCCCAAACCGGAATTAAGATTGCCGGAAAAAAATCAACAACCTCAGATATGCTGATGATACTACCTTGATGGCAGAAAGTGAGGAGGAATTGAAGAACCTTTTAATGAGGGTGAAAGAGGAAAGCGCAAAATATGGTCTGAAGCTCAACATCAAAAAACTAAGATCATGGCCAATGGTCCCAGCACCTCCTGGCAAATAGAAGGGGAAGAAATGGAGGCAGTGAGAGATTTCACTTTCTTGGGTTCCATGATCACTGCAGATGGTGACAGCAGTCACAAAATCAAAAGATGCCTGCTTCTTGGGAGAAAAGCAATGACAAACCTAGACAGCATCTTAAAAAGCAAAGACATCACCTTGCCGACAAAGGCCCGTATAGTTAAAGCTATAGTTTTCCCAGTAGTAATGTACGGAAGTGAGAGCTGGACCATCAAGAAGGCTGATCGCCGAAGAATTGATGCTTTTGAATTGTGGTGCTGGAGGAGACTCTTGAGAGTCCCATGACCAAACCTATCCATTCTCAAGGAAATTGGCCCTGAGTGCTCACTAGAAGGACAGATCCTGAAGTTGAGGCTCCAGTACTTTGGCCACCTCATGAGAAGAGAAGACTCCCTGGAAAAGACGCTGATGTTGGGAATGATGGAGGGCACAAGGAGAAGGGGACGACAGAGGATGAGATGGTTGGACAGTGTTCTCGAAGCTACTAACATGAGTTTGGCCAAACTGCGGGAGGCAGTGAAGGATAGGCGTGCCTGGCGTGCTCTGGTCCATGGGGTCACGAAGAGTCGGACACGACTGAACGACTGAACAACAACAACAACAACAACATTACTGCTTATAGAATAGGTTTGGTATTTGGGAATCATAATGATCCTCAGTGTTAATTCCTATGGTGTCTAATAGATTCCTCCTCTCCCTCCACCACCTCCTCCTCCTCCTCCCCCCCCACACTTTTCGAGATTTCCCTGAGTTAAGACTTCAAAACATGTTGAGTGGCTAACATTATCTGTTCTCACCTTAGCTGCCAAATCAACATGAAGTATCCATTGTGTTAAAACAAAATAGAAAATTCTTTCCAGTAGCACCTTAGAGACCAACTGAGTTTGTTCTTGGTATGAGCTTTCGTGTGCATGCACACTTCTTCATGTGCATGCACACGAAAGCTCATACCAAGAACAAACTCAGTTGGTCTCTAAGGTGCTACTGGAAAGAATTTTCTATTTTATTTCAACTATGGCAGACCAACACGGCTACCCACCTGTAACTGGAACTATCCATTGTGTTGTTAAATGAGAGCTTTCATTCTACTGGGATAATTTAGACTCCTTTCCCCTCCCACAATACCTTGGATGTAAAGTGTTTAATTTTCTCCATTAATCTAACTGACACCAAGAGCCCTTTTAATAAAATCCTCAAATTAAATAAAAGTGAGGGAGGGTTAAACATAACACCTTTGAATTGTGTGGAAATATGTAGAGCATGACATGGCTTGGCAGAAGAAAACAATATGTTAGGAAAGAAGTTTCCTAAAAAATGTGTACTCCTTTGTGGTCGGCTATGAAACCAAAGCAAGGAAAATTGATATGATGAAGAGAAAAGCAATGGCTGAGATAGACGATGCTATGAAGAATTTCTTTAAATTGCTGTTGCTATTAGTCATCTAATAATGATGAATAATGACACACTGCACTAGGGCTGATATTGGATCATGCATTGATGATGATGCATTAGTTTTAATCCAGACAAGATGGAGCTGATATTAGAGGTGAAATCAAATACTCTGTCAGTGGTGGAATTTGCCTGAACAAGTGAAAAGTTTTTTTCTCCCCTCACCTTCTACCACGTGAGTTTAACTTGAACTCCTACTTCCTGCTGCTGCATAGGTAGGTAGTGGCAACAGCTTGAAATGTCTTTCATTTAGTACATTCATCTATCTAACAATATGCATATTGCTTAGTCACAGCTGTCTCTGTGGCGTACATGAGAACCAATACAATAAATTTGACCCGGCCTTAATAGTGCAAGAAGATTGGGATCTCATCACACTGTACATTCAAGATACTGTATTGAAATAATGAAGCCAAGGCATCAAATGCTATAGCTCACCATTGGGCAGGTGTGGGAATCTATAACTGAGTTGAATTTTTGAATCTTCAAACCTTTTGCTCAATATTGGAGGGAGCATTGGGAACCAGAGGTGTGAAGAAATCATATGGCTTCTAATGAGTTTTTATTTTAAAGTGTATAACAGGTTCATGCATAGCTGAATGTAAAGAGTCAACCGTCTATGAACTATTGTGAGTTGCCGCTGGGAGTTGTGGAGAAAACTTTAAAAATCCTAATGTAAACCCTAATCAAACATTAAACTAGTCACACAAATCAATTGGGGGGTTTGTTAGCATTCATTCTGCCAGCTCAGTAACTTTAGCAACTGTTTTTGATACTTTCTAGTAACAAACAGGAAGATGGAGCACACTAGGTTTCTTCTTCTTCTTCTTCTTCTTCTTCTTCTTCTTCTTCTTCTTCTTCTTCTTCTTCTTCATATCAGATCATTGGGGTGAGACATATTAGAGCAGGCATCCCCAACCTTTGGCCCTCCAGATGTTTTGGATTACACTTCCCATCATCCCTGACCACTGGTCCTGTTAGCTAGGGATCATGGGAGTTGTAGGCCAAAACATCTGGAGGTCTGCAGGTTGGGGATGCCTGTATTAGAGCTTCTACAAGATCTTGCCAATATTTTACCAAGTATTTGAAGAGACACATGGTTGTATGAGATGACAATGTAGCTATGTAGGCAGTGCCAACTCAACAACAGGAAAAACTTTGATGGTAAGAACTGATTGACAGTAGAACAGACTGTCACGAGAGGTGGTAGATTCTCCTTCCTCAGAGATTTTTAAGCAGAGGTTGGAAGGCCATCTGTCATGGATGCTTTAGTTGGCATTCCTGCATTCCAGGGGGTTGGCTCCCTTCCAAGTCTACAATTCTAAGATTCTTTGATTATATTTTTTGAATTGTTCAGAACGACCATTCCCTCTGTTTGGACTAGGAAAGGTCATCCTTTAGGTGTTTGGGGAAGGGCCAGAGCTCAGTGGTAGAGCAGTGGTAAAGCAGCTTCCTATATTCCTTTGTGTTTGCTATGTACAAACTATGAGACGTTTATGCTCAATGTAGAGGAATTTGGCTGGTGTTGATTTAGCCTAAGATTGGTGGCACAGACCTGAAGAGATTCTATCTCACTGTTAACAAACATGACAGCCTTTCTCCCTTTCACTTCACCAGACACTTTAAAAAGTTTTATTATTATTATTTTTTAAAGCAAGATTACTTTATGGCCTTTTTGTGAATTTCTCCATGGCATCTTGTGTTTACAGTAGAATCTTTACACCCTGTCACAGACATAACACAAATGCGTGAATATTAAAAGCATGGGCTGAATACAAAAGATGTGGCTCTGGAAGCCTCAGTTGTTTTCTCTTGAAGGGAATTCACATATGAGATGACATGTTTATTTGCATTTGATCGCTGGACAGCTCCCTTCCCAAAATAGCTTTTCAGCCAGTTAATTGTTTTGATCTCAATGTGGGCTGGTAAAGACGACACATCAGACTCACCTTCCCTGTCTGTCCCCATCTCCACACCAGCAAATAATAAGGATGCTTATTTTTTAAAAAGCAACCAGAGAAGAACAAAATGGACATCACAAGAACTGCAAGAGTTTTATGGTGGTAACTTCATAATGTAACAAAAAGTGTCCAGAAATGATGGAAGAAACAGAGGCAATCTGCCAGATTTCCACTCAGAGCCTCTCATAGGTCATTTAGAACACTTTCATATACTCTGAGAAAGCCAATTGACAAATTAATATTGTTATGTACCATGAAAACAGAATATGCCCTCTTTGCTAGTGAAAGTGTATGAACAGGTAGGATTTAAAAAAATAATCTTTGTACAAGTTATGCAAGTGTGCAAAACTTTAATCATTCATAAGCTAAGGACCTAACAACAGGTGATTTCCCCCAACAGGTAGTTCTGCTGTTCTGTACATGGGTTTTCACACAGATTTCCATCAGACTGGAGCTGTGGAATCATATTGGGCTCCTAACACAGTAGTAATCCTTTTCACCCTGCTGTGGTCCCAGTCCATTTGGGGGGGACCTGTGCCCAGTGCTTTTTTCTGGGGGTATGCAGGGGTACGCATACCCCTAATCATTTTGTGAATCTCTGTACTTTTGTCCATTTACTGTATTTATTTTTCCTGATTTGAACTATAAAATGCTGCTTTTCTTGAGTCAATATGAGAGTACCCCTAAATATTTTGGGGTTTGTTTGTTTGTTTGTTTTTAGAAAAAAGCACTGCCAGTGCCTGTAATTTGTGTGGCAGAAACAGTCCTATTCTTTTCAACAAGACCACTTTTTTATGAAATGGAAATCACTTGTCGCAGTGTGAGGCACAAGATAAAGAAAGCACACAATCCCACAGAATAGGGTTTCTGGATAGGATCTCATACTGGTAATTTGCGTGTAGAGGGGAAAGCTGCACATCAGAGCAGAACTATGCAATTAGGTAACATTGATTTGTCCAGGCTAGCAAAAGACATTGCACTGCCACTACACCTCTACTCCTCCTGTGCCCAGCCACCCTTACCCCTCTTTCTAGTTGTCATTCTCTCCCAAACCTACGTTTTCAGGGTTTTGCTGCTGCTAATTTGACAGCGGTGCTGGCAGTTTCTCCACCTCTCTCTCCTCTTTCCTTTACACTGACGAAAGGAGTCCTTCCTCCAAGCAAAGTAGTCTGGAACAGGTGGCTCAGTAGAGCGGCTGCATTGCTGCCTTGTGGCTCTGGGAGCTAAACATTAAGATACATTCCTCTTTGGAAACATGAATAATAAACATGTGCATTTTCCCAATAATGGGTATGTTGGCTTACTTATAGAAGCCCAGGAAATACATCAATGATAGGAATTCTTTCGGGGAAGGGGGATAATTTGGCTCCTTTCCTTGAATTTTGAAGACTGGGTTAACTCATTCCTTTCCCTATCTCCCCACCCACCTAGCTAGCTAGCTAGCAGTATAAATATTCAATTGACCTTATTGCTCTTTATTCTTTATGCACCTCTTGTTCACTTGACAGATTGCATAAATTCAGTTCCTTTTTCTAAACAAATGGCACAAGAACTGCCATCCTCGTTGTGTATTAGATCTGCTCTACTGCTGCTATGTTTGTGCATATACTGTCCTTTCCTAGAGTAACTTGACTGTGGAAAATGAAATATGTCATATGCGCTAGAAAAGGATGCATTTATAACTAACTAGAGAAAGAGAAGAAGGGGAAGGAAAAGAACCCAAGGCTGTAAACATTACGCTCTCCGATAAATTGATAGGTACAGAAATCCAAACAGTGATATCAGGTGCTATCTAAAGTGTGTGTTCAACTACAGTCCTATTACATCAAAGATGGAAACAAAAAACAAAACAAAACAGGGTTTCTGAAAAACCTTGTAGGAACCAGTACAAACAAAAGTGAAGCATAAAATTGATAAGAAAATGGAAGTGGCTTGATTAGATCAATTCTATTAAAAGCACTGAAGGACAATAAATGATTCAATAGAGGTAATCTGCAGTTCAGGTTTACTCAGTAATCCACTGGAGGTCTTTGTCAAAATCTTTTGACAAGCTAATTAAAAGAAGACAGTTATGCAGCTCTGAGTATTTACTTTTCATGGAATGAATCAACCAATCGGCAAACTTCCACACCCATATTTTCCCCTTCAGTAGTGTCATAGTGACCTTTTGCATGAATAAACTCCATCTTCTCCATGATAGCTTCATAGCAACTTAATATTTAAATAATATACCCTTCTGTAGGAAAGAGAGAATGCAAATTGGGGGTCGTGGAAAACCCGTTCATTGTAACCTTGTTGTTTGCTCAGTGTAAGCTATGTTGAAGAAGAAATGTTTGTACATTCATAAAATGAATTAAACTCTACTTTTATCACCACTTGCACCTCTGTATCTTCCGTATCCTTTTCCTTTCAGACACGTGCCTAGAAAACAACTAAATATGGGATGGGGGAGAGAAACTGCAGGTCATAGGTGAGATTTGAATTATTTCTTTTGTCTTTGCCATATATAAATAGGACTTTCTCCATGACCTAGGTGGTTTGTGTGTGTGTGTGTGTGTGTGTGTGTGTGATGGGGGAGAAATCCAATTCACTTCACATTTATTTATTTTTATGTATTAATAAAAATATTGTATACTGCTATTTTTTTTAAAAGAAAACCAGAGCTGTTTACAACAATCATAGATAAAACGAAATAATAGAATCTATATAAAAATGTTAAAATCAGAAATCAGCTATTATGAAAAGATGCAACATTTAAAGGCAAACCTCCTCAATTCATGCTTTGCCAAACAATGCAAGAAAACACACTCATCCTTTGAAATTTGCCTTTCTCTGAATTTTGTAGTGCAGTTTTCCAGCCAAGTCATTTCAAATATTGGGTTAAAGTGTGCATAAAATGCCTATATTGAAAATAACATAGAAAGATGCATCATATTTGGTGAAACTGCTTTGTAAAAATGTATCTATTAGGCAAAATTGCATACAAGAATGTGTATATTAAGAGAAATGCATACGGAAATGATGGTGAATTTTTTGAGAACGTTTAAAAAATCCATCGTCATCACCACCAGCACAAATTGATGTGGAAATGTGGAGAACTTAACGCATTGGAAAAATGAGAAACTGAAAATTTGCCAACCCCTAGTTGAGTAGAGAAGGCATGATTTTATTATATATACAATTAATGAAAAAAACAAGCAAGTTTCTTGGTCACACTGAATTTCTGGAGCAGTGCCACCTACTATTTTTGTCTGCATACTAAGAAGGGATGGTCATGTTTTTAAACACTCCCACCATCTCCATACAAATCAACATCTCTCCTTGACTTATGTGGGAGAAGCTTATGGGCTTCTACTCAGGGAGACTGGAAAGATGGAAGGAAAACTCTCCCCTCCCTCACCTGATTTGGGGATAATCAGGGTTTACAGTGAGACAGAGCTTTGCTTCAACAACAACAAAAACCATCCACACCCAACCATACCCTTGACTGTCATCTGTTTACCTTCTCCATGAGCATCATGAGCAGCTCTTGAACTTTGGGTGTGATAACAATTATAGTCCACTGCACTGGTGATAATACAACTAATTTAAAATAACAGCAGATGGAAAAGTACAAGTCTGGGTGGTGAGGACTTGCTTCATTAGCTGTGGTTCCTTGAGTGGTGCCTACATCCTTTGCGTAGCCATGCAGTGAACTGCCTCAATCCAATCTACATGGTTTGTGTTTTCTCCTGTATTGAAGCACCATTTAATGTAGGAAAAGGAGTTTCAATTCAATTGTACTACATGGGATGTGAATGTTATTGTGCTGAAAAGAATAGGGGACTGTCATTTGGAACTTCACACATAGCAATAAATTTGTCCTCCTTTTGGCAAAACTGGTTTGTTTTTTTTTCTGATGAGACTGGGCCTCCTTCCCAAACATACTGAACGGCATCACTCGTTGAGGTGCATCACAGCAAGAACCTCATTGACTGCAGTCCTTTCAAGGTTCCCTCTGTGTGAAAAGCATCCCACCATGCCAGAGAAAAGGCAAACATAGAGAACACGTTCTGCCAAAATCAAGAGAAGAAAGGCAAAGCATTTTTGTGTTTACCATATGGCGTGGTAGCTTCTAGTGCCTTCCGTACTTAAGCATCAGGAAAAGGAAAAAGAAAAGAAAAGCTGTTATCCCTGAGCTAGGAGTACAAAAAGCATTATTACCAAATATGCTATTCCTTTTCTCCTTGGCAATGCCACCTTCTCCCGCAAAACAAGAATCCAATAGTCTGTATTTATCAGTGGCCAACTTCAGACATGTCCAAGAAATTTTAAGAAAAAACTGCCAGAAAATAGAGTTCTATGCATCTTCCAGTACCTGCATTTTTGGTATCTGTATTTGTGCACTGCTCACAGGAATAGCACCAAAGCACACTGTAGTTCTACTGGCATTGCAGATCTACAGCAAACGCAGTTCAATCTTCTAAGCTGGCCATCAATCGTAAGATGTTTAACAGAAATGAAAAATATAAGGGTGTTCAAATGAACACAGCTGTGTGCTTTACTTCATCCCTCTTCTGAAAGCTGAACATTCAACCAGCAGAATAAAATGCCCTATGCATGTCATAGTATCCCCCTTCTGTGGAGGAGCCATATGTATGAAGGTCAGTGCCATGGGGGGGGCAATGTAGCCTTGTGACTTCATCACACATAACACAGGAGGGGTTCATCTGAACCTCCCTAAGTTCTTTTACATAACTGGATTAACCAAATATAAAACAATAAGAGATTTGAAGGCAGCCCTGCCTAGGGAAGTTTTCAATGTTTGATGTTTTATTGTGTTTTTGATATCCTGTTGGAAGCCGCCCAGAGTGGCTGGGGAGCAATAAGTAATAAATTATTATTATTATTATTATTATTATTATTATTATTATTATTATTATTATTATTATTATTCTGCAGTAGTAACTAGGTTCCTACCTCAGCAGTGTCTTCTTAATTATTTACCCACTACATTCAAATTTTGTAGCTGGTAGGTTTCAAAAATTCATTTGCTTCTATCTGAGTCACAAAAAACCCCCAACAACAGAAGACTGAGTGGATCCAGACTTAGTCATACTGAGCAGAAGCATGAAATAAACATAACTTTGGTAATGACAGACTGATTTGAGCCTCGTTAATAGTACTAAGTAACTTAAATGACCAACTTATATGCATGTATGTATTTTACAGCATTTATATACCACCCCATAAATATGGGATGACCAGTCTCATATAACCAATAGGCTTAAGTCTAATTAATGCATGAAGGGCTTACACTATGGTTACCAGATGTCCCTGTTTCCTGGGGACAGTCTTCAGATTTACAAATCTGTCCCTGGACAAAATCCCTCCCCAGAATGTCCCTGGATTTCATTTAATGTCCCCGGATTAATATTTTAAGTGTTGTAGATTTATTAGTAGGGAATGAATGTGTGATTGGTTCAATGGCACAAAACACATCATATGGGGACTTCCGGCAAGGCAAAATGGCGGGCGCCATGGCAGTGAGCAGCTCCTGAAGCCAGCCAGAGCCAACTGCGCTACCAGGCTAGCTCCGGGCTGCTGAGACTGCCACTGCCACTGCCACTGCCACTGCCACTGCCACTGCCAAGGGGAAACCAGGGATGCCCGGTGCGTCAACTGGGGGAACTGCTGACCCCCCCCCCACAACCCAGATTGAGCCAGGAGAGAGAGCACCCGGCCACCTGGCTGACTGCCCAGTGGCACTCCAGGGCCAGGTAAACTCCGGAGCTGACGCAGGGAGGAGAGGAGAGAAGGAGAAGGAAGAGAAAGAGGGGAGCCCTGACCTTGCTGCGCCGCTGTCACCACTGCTAAGGAGGAGAGATAGGAGAGCACCGGGAGGGCAAGGACATGTGGCCAAGCCCAGGGCCAACCTGTGTCTACTCCATGGCGGCTAGCACTCCAAGAGAGTAGGCCGGGGCCCAGAGGAAGGCTGCCCGACAGAGGAGACCACAGAAGAGAATACTTAATTTTTAAAAAAATAATTTTTAAAAAATAACTCCCTCCCCCCCCCCCCGGATTCTTTGAAAAAAAAAATCTGGTAACCTTAGTCTAAGCTGTTCTGCCAAGCTTAGCTAGGTCACTGCCCCTCACCTTGGGAGGAATGGTTATCGAGATATTTATTTTTTCATTCCACCATGTGAACCCTACCAGGAAGGAGGTCCAAGTTGCTCCAAGCTCAGACTGATTGGCTTACACAAGCCATCTTAGTGTTTCTATATAAATAATTTAGAAACCTTCCCCACTTTCTGTGTTTTCTTCCTGCTGTATGGAAAAGCACACAAATCTCACCTTTGAAGAGTTTGTAAGTAAACCATTTTTAACTTACCAAAGGTGTGATCTCTTTCTATGCTAAGGGAAAATGGGAATTTTTGAAGCAACATAGAGGGGACATTTTAAAAGTCTAACCGACCATATTTCCATGCTTTACTTCGTTGCATATTTTGTGATTCTAAATCTCTACTGGGGTTCTCTCATCAAAGAGTTCTTGCCCCAAACCTGAATCTTGGGATCCAGGAATTCTCTCTCTCTCTCTCTCTCTCTCTCTCTCTCTCTCTCTCTCTTTTACCTATTTAACAATAACAATAACCTCCTCATAAGCTTTGGATAACTTACAATAAATGCACAAAAATAAATAAAATCACGAGTACTTTTAACACTTACAAAGATTCCATTGAGGTGTTTCCTTACACAAACTCACAAGAAGTGTCCTTCTGCTTCCTGTTATTAAATCCATTTCAGCAACTGATAAAGTTAGTTATATTCTATGCATGTTCATGCTCTTAAAATATAAATACGGTAGTCTTCAAGTGCTACAGGGACCAAGTCGTTAAGAAAAAAAAGAACATCACAGATTAACACTGCTCTGAACTTGACTTTCATTTTGTTTGTGCTTGTGTTCCTTTTCGAATATATATATATATATATATATATATATATATATATATATATAGTTGCTCACATGAGCTCCATGTAGCAGATGTGGACTGGCTGTGCACAAACTAGAGGACCCTTGCAAAGTTTTGGCAAAGGGCCACTGTATGTTCCCAGCAATGGTCTGACATCTAGCTAATAAATCTTTAAGCAGGGTTTCTAGGAAAGATGCCTGAGGCAAGGCTTCTGAGGCTTATGAAAGAAAAGGGAAAGGGAAAAACAACCCTTCAGATGTACATAATGCTGCAATGCTGTGCAGAGGTTTGCCTCTTGTCTCATCTCTCCGGAGTATTTTCAACCTTATTTAGCGAACCTTATTTAGGACATGCATCATTTAAACCAATAATACAGGCTAAGGCTATGCTTGTGGTGAGAATAATGTTTTTGCTTATATGTTTCCTCCTTTTACAGCAATCTCATATGCTTCATCCTTTTATGCCACTGATGGAACCACCAATAAAAATAAAAAGTAAAGGACCCCTGGACGGTTAAGTCCCGTCAAAGGCGACTATGGGTTAGCGGCACTCATCTTGCTTTCAGGCCAAGGGAGCCGGTGTTTGTCCACAGACAGCTTTCTGGGTCATGTGGCAGGCAACGGGACACTGTGACGGAAACCAGAGCGCACGGAAATGCCGTTTACCTTCCCGCCGCAGCGGTACCTATTTATCTACTTGCTCTGGTGTGCTTTCAAACTGCTAGGTTGGCAAGAGCTGGGACAGAGCACCAGGAGCTCACCCCGTCGTGGGGATTCGAACCGCCAACCTTCTGATTGCCAAGCCCAAGAGGCTCCGTGGTTTAGACCACAGCACTACCCACGTCCCTGGAACCACCAATTCAGGACTTTGGATCATTGTGGCCCTTGGGTTTGTGGAATAAGCATTATATTTATATACTTCTATCCACACCATTTTCTTTATCTTAGGGAAGGAGACCTTTGAACTATTAAAATGTTCAGACCTGGCTGCTTGTAGGCATAGGAGACATGTCAAAATTACCCAGGTCTTCTTTCAGCATGTTTAGTTCATTTGTCTTAAGGGCTTCAAACCAGGCCAGATTAAGTGTGATGTTTCTTATGTGGTGCTGGTTTTCATGGCTGAATTTTTAAAGACAAATAGCTGAAGCAAGGGTAGGGGGAAGCTGGACTAGCACCAGCATAAGGTGAAGGGAGCTTTAACCCTTTAACCCTGCCCCACCCACACACTGTGGTCCCAATCAGAACTGCATTTTATTTGCAATGCTATCCACACTGGTGCCAATGGGACCTTAGCAGACAGTATGTTGGGGCTGCATTACTCACCTGGCCTCCCTCTGCCTGAGTTGCTCCTGCATACCTCCCACATGCTGCTCTCTCCATCCCAGTATGCAGCCAGAGGGAGGTCAGGCAAGTGGTGTAGCCTCATCACACTATCCAATATTGCAATGAGATATCCATCTATCCCTGCCCCATGACCACGTTGTTCCTATTGGAGCCTTTTGAAAGTAGACAGGAAAACCACCAGGCGACTCAGGCAGCTCCACTGTCACCAAAGTGGTAGCGCAGAACTCCTCGGCTCCCTCAGTTGGAATGCTTTTTCACGTGACTTCTGAAGCCTCCTCCAGCCAATAATTTAGTTCCCCACATTATCCTCTTCTTCTCACATGAAGAAAAAAAAGTGTCTGGTTCACATGGAACATATAACCACAGTTTAGTTTTGCATCCATGATCCTACCCCACTCTCTTGCTATGGCAATAGCTGGTTCCTAGTACTGCATCCAGGTGAAATGCATTTGTGAGGCTGAAAGAAGGGAGGGAAAACCAGATGTGATCTATTTGATTTCTCCATCCTTTCCTTTTCATGAACATTGGATTCTCAGCATTAGGTAACTCATCAAGATCTAATGCGACTAATGCATAATTTTCTTTTGTCTTCTAAGTACCACAGGCTGAACAGAATAATTGGATTTTTGACCTCCCCTGCAAACACATTCTTATTATTATTGAGATACTTCTTCAATTCAAGGATTTTTCTCTTGCCTTGTTTCAAGCTTTGTAATCTTACACGGGCTGATTAATATTTTGTCAAGATCACCCAATATCCATCTGTCTAGTCATGAGTAATGATGAGCTGTGTATTGTGGCATATTGATATGCTCAGCTATTACTATCATAGTGTTAAAATCATGGACTCCAGCTGCTTATTTCTTAAAAGAATGAAAGGGTGCATTGAAACCTTCCATGGTAATTAATAGGGTATTGATTATAAGCAGCCTCATTTAAGTCCGCTAGTAGTTGGTTTCTTTCAGAGTATTGACTCCAAAACAAATGGTTAAGTGCCATTTTCACATTCTCCAGAGGGAATAAAAAGATTTATTTCCTTCGTTCTCATACTTGGGGTGGGTGGGTGAACCCCCACCCCACAACCAACAAAACCAGGAACTAAGATAGTATCTAATACATAATTGTAGCAACATTCATTACATGGCGTACAGGTCACAAAGAAAGGTAATGGATGAAAAGGAGCAAGAACCATTAAACAATTAGGCTATTTTTTCATTGGCTACAAAGACAATAATTGAAATGGTCTTGCTACTTCTGATTTATCAGCCATTCATCTTCTCTCTTTTAGCAGGTGATTGAAAGTTGCCTTAGCTTTGTAAATACCAACACCAACAAAGAAAATACCTGTTGTCTCTTTATGTCCTGACCACCTCTTCTTCCTTTCACCACACATAACTTCTGCCTATGTGGGGCCTATGAGGCTTAGGTGGATCAAACTCACAGATTTTGTGATGAACATTTTCCTTTGATTGAAGATGTAACAGTCATTGCCCACAAAGCACTAAGTGCACAGGTAATTTGTTTAAACAAATGAACAATGCAGTGATCCCTCTGTGTCCAAAGAAAAGATGGGAGGGTTTTTCTAATCCAGGGGAGGCTAACATGAGTCATGGCAGATATTATTGGACTCCAGCTCCCTTTAGCCCCAGCCAGAATGGTTCATGAATGAGTGGGAGAGAGGGGGGTAATGCTAGGATAGCTACATTAGATGAAGGCTACGTACTGTTTCTCTATGAATTACAGACATCACATGTTCAGCTTTAAAGTATGTTTGCATAATTCAAATTTGCCTACTTCTTCACCCAGTTTCACACAAAGGAAGGAATTCAGTGTCACACTGTTCTGTTTGTTCCATTACTGCAAGCATGTCTGCTTGCCAGATGAATTATCCTCCCACTCTTCCTATCACATGCTGCTCTGGGGGGTTCTCCTGATTCCCAGAGCAGACTTGGGGAGGGGGAGGGGCACCCAGGGAAGGTGGGAAAGCCCCATTGTGCTAGTGAGATGCCTTGTGCTCCCTCTGCGAGTGTGCCAAAGTTCCTTCAATGTGCATCATTATCCTGTCTCTCCTTTTCAAACCATCAATATAGGCAATATAAATAGGTGTGTCTTACCTCAGAAGAGATATGTGATCATGTGATTTTTGTCATCTGACCTTATCAGAGAAGTGTTCTGTGGAGAAGAGTGAAGGGTGTGGTGGAACTAACATGCCTTAGTTACTGGCATTCGCTGGACTTCAGAAAGTATGTTTGTGTGGAAATAATGTGCACAGCTTTGTTTAGCTCCTAACATTATCCTTGTGTCCCATAACCAATTCCCCATACCTTGGAGCAAGTTGAGCTGAAGCTTGAAGCTATCAATGGGAGTTGTATAGGGAGCAGTTATCCCAGCAAAGGCCCAGGAGAGACCCTGATGTCTTCTCATACAGTTTCTGCTCATTCTGGTCATCTGCTATGACATGCACACCAGGCCCTTCCCTGGTTTCTCCCTCCTCCTGGGTGTAGTCCTGATAGTGAAGACTTTTGGCAGCCAGATGAGCACTCCTCTGCTAACCTCTGGACTTCTGCTTGGCCCAACACTGACTCAGCGTATTGGTGGGGTGGGGGTGCAAGTAGTGGAGAAGACTCTGGGGTTTGGACAGGAATCTACACACGTGTGAAGGGTCATAGACAGACATAGGTCAGGAGTCCCTGGGAATGGGTAATGTGGGATGCTGTACAATCACAGTAGGTTTTTCAGAGCCCCCAGTTGTGCACAAGATCTCTGTGGGTCCCACACCTTCACCTCAGGTGAGATCCCTCCAGGACCAGTGTCATGGTGGGCTGACCACTTTTCATGATGTGATATGCCCTGCCACGATGTAAACCTTTTTGCTTGCAACCCAATGACTGAATAAAAAAATATAAATTCTCATTAATTCTTGTCTGTGAAGTTACCAAAGGGAGGGTAGGGCTCTCCATGCCTGACACCCTGATACTTAGGTGGAAACATCCCTGAAAACCATTTAGTTTCAGTTTTATCCCATCAATAACATTTTAAAAAATCATTCTCAGCTGCATGATGATGAAAATCCAAATCCAGCAGTAATAATATTCTGTGGTTTAAATTACAGAAAAGTCTGTAATAGTGCCCCAAATATGCCACCCAAAGCCAGTTTGCCCTTAGTATCTGCCACATTCAAAGGAACTCCTTATGGCACCCATAATTCTGGTGACACTGTCTTTCCAGCTACAACAGCAATTAAATGTTTTCACATATGGATGGGTCTTCGGGGTGTGAAATGGATCTGGAACAATTGTACTGACTTAGTGCATTATCCACCTCAGATCAGACAGTTAATCTCAGTATCCACTCAATTTGGGCAATGCCTTCAGGCTCGAATGGCTTGGCAGGCCTCACTATTCATGTTCCCAGGCACATAGGCATATATGCAGATACAAATGGACTAATGCATTTTGGGAGGTAGGGGCGGGCCAGGCCATTTTCTGTATATATCTGCAAGATCTCTGTGAATAGAAAAGCCATTCTTGCTTAGAGTTGACCCTAATTTAATGGCAGCGGTCAAATAACCTGCAAATCATCTCCCTCTCATTGTGACCTACAGATATTGCAGAAAGTTTGATCAAGTATGATGTGAGCTTCAGCATGTCTTAGCAGTACGAGAGGGAGGGGATAGAGCAGCGCCAAGGCGGGAGGGGGAAACTTATTGACACATGTTCCCCCTTGAGAATACAGCCAGTTGATTTGTTATGTGTGAACAAGCTACTTGATGAATTCTTCCACAGCTTGCCATTTGCTCAGTAACAGAATTTAGCTTTTTAAACAGATTTGTCCATTAATCATAATTGTTTGTATATCTGATTAGTTTATGAAAAATAATGGCCTGCAGCAAAATATTGTATTGTGTCAGCTTTCTGTGTGATGGAAACTATTTGAAAAACTCAGGTGGATAATTTTTTTAAAAATAAAAAGAATTGGCTGAATTCCTAACAATCAATATTTATTAGAGTATAATGGATTACAAAAAAAAAACCCACACAAAAAAAAAGATTTCCCCCTTCCTTCAGTCCCATATAAAAATAACCAAAAGGTGAATTGGGGTACTTTTATACTTTGGAATGCACAAAAATATTGTTTGCTTTGCAATGACAAGCATATTTAAATGTTTAAAGCTCTTTTAAACTTTAAGGATGCATATTCCACCACTGTTATGTGTTTTGCTAAACTGAGATCTGATGAGGACTGAAGTTAAGCACTATTAATCTCTCCTGTCTAGCCTTTCCTTTAATCTGACAGTTCTCAGCACTAAAATGAGACTGTCAGAAGCTCTTGGGAACACAGGAAACTGCCATATACCAAGCCAGAACAATGGTCCACCTGGATCCATATTGTCTACACTGAATGGCAATGGCTTGCAAGGGGCAGGGGACATTCCCATCCCTACTTGGACATGCTCAGGATCGAGCCTGGATGCAAAGCAGATGCTGTACCACTGAACTACGGCGCTTCCTGTGAAAAGGAGCTGGGCTTGAAGTGGGGATCACTGATTTATGTGCTGCTGCTCTTGGAGATGACTGGGGCTACAGGTTGAAGGCTTTCTTGGGCATTGTCAGGGAATGGTCTGGATCAGGGGATCGAGGAACGCATTCTCAGGCAGATCAGCTCCTCCTCCTCTTCCTGAAACCGCTGGAGAGAGACACAGTACTGAGCAGTTTTCCACAGGAGTTGCCTAGTTATAAGATAGTGGAAAGAGAGAGAGAAGGGAGGGAGCAGCTAGCACAAATGTCAGTGGAGAGCATGGGGGACCCTCCCTCCCCAAGAACTAGGGAGGTCCATCTGTATTAGAGGACAGAGAATGCAGAGAGGAGGAACTTCCTGTTGGGGCCAGGATGTTGCTGGAGACATAAGGGGGGAGGGCTTAGAGTAGCCACTGCTCTCCTTGTGAAAGATATGTGGATTTTTGCTTGCAACCAGATTGACTGAATAAAAAGGACTATAAAATTAAACTGCTCGTTATTCTCATCTATGAAGTGACCAAGGGGGAGGAGAGGACTCTCCCACGCCTGATAGGCATTAAGGGGTTCTTAGAGCCCTGAATAAGTCTAGACACCAAGTAGGATTGAAGCATTCAGATTGTGTCGAGTGAACTTCCCTGCTACACTGTCCAAGCTAGCTCTCAGTTGCCTCCTGACCTGGAAACATGCCCAGCCTCAAGGGTTGGCATGGTCAGGTACATGCTCATGTTCTGGGGTTTCAAAGAGTCCATTGCCAACCCGAAAAACTGTCAGATGCTTGGGACCAACCACCCAATGCAGGGTGCTCTCACCATCAGATTTATGACATTGCACTGATGCTGCTTACTACCCGCCATCACTGGTTACTCAGCTCATCTTCAGTGTGCAGTGGCAGCACTTTTGAATGAGAGTTGGTGCTCAGCTCCAATCCATGGTGGCCACCTGCCACCGTATTAAGTTAAGCACAGCAGCTTGCATGTGGTTTTTGATTACTCCCCAAAGCAGAAAGAAAACAAACACCAGCAACAAATTAATTAATTAATTAATTAATTAATTAATTAATTGAGTGTCGTGCCACTTACTTGCCAAAACGCTTGCAAGTGATTTACCCATATAAAACCAATTATAACGATTATAGCCAAAAATAATTAGATACACAATAAAACAATAGGATCAAAACATTAAAATAAACATCAACAATTAGAATTACAATCAACACGCCAATTAAGCCGGCATAACAGTTAAAACAGCAATCAAAAGAATAAAAGAGGTGCTTCAAGTCGTCAGGTGAACGCTGCCTCTGACATGGTGGTTCCATATAGCTGTCATGGCAAATAGCCATTGATGTTGCAACTCTCCTCTGAATTGTCTTAGCCCCCTTCTAAAGTCATCAGAAGCTAGTGTCACATATTGTGGAAGTGATTTCCATAAATCCAATTAGGTACTGTGTAAGAACATTTTGTTTATCTGCCCTGATTTGCTGCCAATTAATTTCTTTGGATCACCTCAGGTTCTAGTTTGAGAGGAGAGAAGAAAGTAGCATCATTTATAAAGCCCTGTCATGTCCCTTGCCTTCTTAGTCGTCTGCCCCTGAAAAGACCAAACACTTTAGCTTTTGCTCCTAGGGAAGGTGCTCCAGTCCCCAGATCATTTCCTTTGCCCTTTCCTGCAACCCTTTCCAGTTCCTTGTGATGCATCTTTTTTTAGAAGAGGGCATTACGATACTAGTAGTTTATTTTCAAGCCCTTGATTAATGACCTGAGCATAGAATCTGACATTCTCACAGCTGTTGCCATACTGCATTGACATTTCATTGAACTCTTTACCATAAACCACAATCTCTTACCTGGTTAGTCACCGCTAGTTCAGACTCCATCAATCTATATGCGAAAGTAGGGAGGGGCAGGAAGTTGTCCAATGTGGAATTAATTTACGCTTATTAAATTAATGTGTAAATTAATGTGGATTAATTTACGCTGAGACCTGGTGCTGTGCTGAAACCTGTCCTCTAATTTCTCAAAGCTTTCTTTCCCTGCAAAAGAGGCCTCCATTTCCCCTCCTCATTCTCTGGGTGCTTGAGAATTTTGGTGGGTGCAGTGTTTTAAGCTCACTGTATTATGGCAAATACTTGCTCCTATGAAAAATCCCCATAGGAGGAGTTACCTCATGATTTTTTCTTAGGGCTTTGAACAGAATGGCAGACATCCAGAAAGCTATAGATTGCAGGCCACTGGTGAGATGAGGCATACATACATACATACATACATACATACATACATACATACATACATACATACATGCCAGAAGCACCCCTTGGTCACTTCAAATTAAGGTAACCTTGGCAAAATACATGAACTCTAAGCCGTGGTGGAGCATGCGAGGAGACCATAGCAGAGCCTTCAAGTGTCCATATTTCCAGGGACAATCCCAGATTTACAGAAGCTGTCCCGGTTTCTGTTTGATCCTGGAATGTCCCGCTTTCCCTTAGATGTCCCTATTTCATCAGAGAAACTTTGGGTATGGAGGATATTCCCTGTTTTCATTGGATAAATATTGGAGGGTTGTTGCCCCAGGACTGTAAAATTCAACAGTCGGTGCTGCCTCAATACAGCTGTGCGCTTCCGTAGCTGGGCTCCATTGAAAATGATTTCTCCATGCAAACCAGGAAGCGACCTCTCAGACAACCCAAAGCCCAGCGCCTCACTTACCCTGCTCTCGGAAGGCAGCATGAGGGTTGGGGAGCAGCGTCAAATTTTGACCTTGCTCCCCACACACCGCATGGCAAGGCAGTGTGCGGCCCATGGTTCTGTGTTGAAGTACTCTTGTGGCCCATTTGGTATGAAAACTTGCACCACTCTGGTATAGCCTTATTTTGTCCCAATTCTATTAAGATGGTCAGCAGTATAAGAGGGGAAACAGTAAAGTACCTCTTTACTGACAGAAAAACCATGCACAATTCCTCTGCCTGATACTTTTGGATCCTACTTATTTGAACGGCATCCCCCCCCCCATGGGAGTTGTTTTTTCCTCCCTGCATCCACTGTTTCATTTTACTATTCGGAGGGGAAATGTAATCAACATGACAAGGCCACACAAAAAGAACCCTTCCAACTTGATAAATCTTCATTAATTTAGATCTAATCTGAAGATACGGCAATTGCTTTGTGAGAAATTAATTTTGTCCCTGGTATTTCTGAACATAAGGGACACCAGCCTTCCTACTGTTACTATAGTAATCATATTTTCTCTCTATTCTAATAAATATTCTCCCTTCTAAGTTTGGCATTAACGGAAGCTGCCAAAATCCTGTGGGAGGATTGGGGCTGGGTTTTTTCACGCTGTGCTCTGCTGTAGAAGTGAGATGCATGAAGATGCAGGAGATTGAACTGCTTCAATTATCAGATATTGGCATACACTATATTCTCATCCTGATGCAACAGGGATTTATATGTTCAGCACCCTAGTGTTAATGGGAACTGTATGTGTAAATCTGCTGTGGACAGCAAAGAGAGTCTTTTATGCAACACAGGCTTGGTGAGCCAATCTAAGCCATTCACAATACGATAAAAGTGAAACAGCACAATAGGCAGAAAGCCACATAAAATATAGTGTGTGTGTGTAATGTAAGTTGTTCTGAAAAATAATAATTTTAGAAACTAATGAACAAATAAATTAATAAATTAATTATTGCCCCACATCTCATCAAACTGCAACAATAGGGACTTCTGCTACTGCACCCACAACAGAATAATCTCCCTGGCCAGAGGTTCAAATTTCTTCACTGTATGCTCAGAAAATACTTTGTTCTGGAGGTATGCCAGCTTTCCAGCATTGTATTTCCTTTCCCTTGGGGTAATTATATCCTTCCTTTTCCATTGGTGGAATGTTCTCCCCAAGGAAACCATGCCTGGCGCCATCATTATCAGATTTGAGGTGCCAGGTTAAGACATTTTTATTCACTCAGGACTTGAGTAACTTAGCTGGCCTCTGTTGTGTTTTTCTTTTAGTGGGGTGGGGTAGGGCACATCGTGTTACTGGATGAGCATTTTAAGTATTTTGCATTGTACATTGTTTTGTTTTTTATTTTAATTGTTTTTTTATGTGTTTGCATTTTATCTTCATAAGTCACTTTGTTCACTAACAGATGTAATAAATAGTACTGAGAATGATCATCCATACCATAAACCAAGGGTTGAGCAAGCTGACTGTTGCCAGAACAATCCATGTGAAACTGCCTAGACATTGCCATCATTATCTTAGGCCCCTTTGTCCACCCCATCTCCAAAAGAAATATGCAGGGTGGCAACCAGAGAATGTATCGCAAAGGTAAGTGCAACAAAAACCCTGCATTCCAGTCATGAGAATTTCACCGTTTTCTCCCCTCCCCCTTTTAAATAATTTTCTCACACAACTTTCCCACCTCTTTAATTTTTGGAGAATGTTTCTATACTATAAAGTTTGACACACACACACACACAAATATTTTTTTTTCTTTGTCAGACATTTTCCTAGGATATGTAAAATCAAATATTCTGCTTAACAATTCAATGTAACCTGAAAGAGCAAGTGTTTGAATCTTGCTAGCAAAACATGGGCTAGCTAACTGAATTCTTAAGCTCTGTGTCTGAAGGGAATTGTGTAGACAAGACAGCGTTCATGTCCTGGCCTTTCTGCCCTCAAAAGCTTTTGAGTGTGCAAGACAGAGACTTCTGTACAGACTTCTGTACAGAGGAGGTCTTTGAAATTCTCATTGATGTGGTATTTTAGGCTTATTAGGAAGGTGAATGTAAGTGCCACATCAAGTTGAAATCTCATCCTTGGCTGCTTTACTTTTTGTGTGTGTGTGTGAAATAACCTTGCAGTTCTTCTTGAATATTGTAGCCATTTTCTTCCTGCTTATTTAGAACTAGAAGCTGTGCCACTGCTTGTTCCCCTTGCCAGCCCCCTGCCATTCCCCCACAGTTTAGCTTCCTGCAGGTTTTAACCATTTTAAAATGTGGTAAATAGTTGTTTCTTACTCTTCTGTTTTATTGTTTTTGTCAACCAGTCAGAGGTTTTCTTACAATCAAGCAGTATATAGATCTTGTGACATAAATAAACAAAACAAACAAATTAATTAGCCCCCGGAGCTTCCCTTTCCCACACCATTCAGATACTAAGCTCACTTTTAGCCACTTATTTCTTGTATTCTGGTTTGAGCCTTCACCTCCATGTCCCTATCTCCTCCTTCCCTGCCTTTAGCACAACTTCTCCTTGTGCACAAGGAGAACCCCCTGCAACGTCTTCCTCCCAGACACTGCCACTACGAAGCACCCTTTTCACCTTCTGCCTAGCACCCCCTTTTCATACCCCCACTTTCATCTTTACCCTGATTTCCATTCCTCCTACTCCCTTCCTTTTTTGCACCCCAGTTTTCCCTTCAGTCCCTTTCCCCCTCCCCTCCTCTTCACTTTTCTCAGCTCTCACTTGCACAAAGATCACCCCCATTTCCATGCCTTCTTCTCTCTATTATTATTATTATTATTATTATTATTATTATTATTATTATTACTACTATTATTATTATTATTATTATTATTACTATTATTATTATTATTAGAGTCCCTCTGCACATACACCTCAACATCGCCCCCCCCTTTACTACCTCCTTTTTTCAACTCCTGGTTGTGCACAGACCACCCTCTATCCTATGCCTCTTCATCTCTTCTGTTGTGCCCATGCCCATGATGATATATGTTACTGTACCTTAAAGTTGAATGGAATCTTTTGAGCAAGACCATGCCCCCCAACATTTCTCCAATGAAAAATAGGGATGTCCCATTCCATAATGATAATTTTACTATTTATACCCCACACATCTAACTGGGTTCCCATTTGTGGAATGCTCTCCCAAGGGAGACTTACCTAGCGCCTTATTGCATCTATTTAGGCACCAGGCAAAAACATCCTCTTCACCCAGGCTAATTAAACAATCTATGACCTTTTAATCAGCAGGAAGCGCGGAGGCCTCCTTTGGGGCGACGGGGAGCTTCTCCCCGCTGCCCCAGGCGTCGCTGCCGACGCCTCAGCAGCCGTGGAGGCCGTCCTGCGCTTCAGCAGGAAGCGCGGAGGCCTCCTTTGCAGCGACGGGGAGCTTCTCGTCGCTGCCCCAGGCGTCGCTGCCGACGCCTCAGCAGCCGTGGAGGCCGTCCTGCGCTTCAGCGGGAAGCGCGGAGGCCTCCTTTGCAGCGACGGGGAGCTTCTCCCCGCTGCCCCAGGCGTCGCTGCCGACGCCTCAGCAGCCGTGGAGGCCGTCCTGCGCTTCAGCAGGAAGCGCGGAGGCCTCCTTTGCAGCGACGGGGAGCTTCTCGTCGCTGCCCCAGGCGTCGCTGCCGACGCCTCAGCAGCCGTGGAGGCCGTCCTGCGCTTCAGCGGGAAGCGCGGAGGCCTCCTTTGCGCCGACGGGGAGCTTCTCGTCGCTGCCGCCGCCTCAGCAGCCATGGGGGCCGCTGTGCGCTTAGGCGGCAAGCGCGGAAATCTCCTGTGTGGCGCGGGGGACGCTCTCCCCGCCGCTGCCGCCGCCTCAGCAGCCATGGATCCCGGGCTGGGTGAGTATACCCCAAACTCTGTTTTTTCACATTAAAAGTTGGGGGGGTCGTCTTATACGCCGAGTCGCCTTATACGCCGCGATATACGGTATGTATTTTTGTGTTTTTAGATTGTAAACCGCCCTGTGATCCTTGGAAATAATAATAATAATAATAATAATAATAATAATAATAATAATAATAATAATAATAATAATAATTCTACTACTCCTGTGTTTCTGCTCTTTTTCTGAAGTAAACAGTCTGTTCTGTCTGTTACCCTATGAGTAATAACTATGACCACTATCATTTTTTGTTGCCCCTTCCATAGCCTCATCTAATTAGCAATATTCTTTTTGAGGTTGGTTGACCATTATTGCACACTATATTTTAAATTACAACAAACCGTTGATTCATATAATGAGAGATTCCCCCCACACATTTATTTTCCACATTCTTCTCAAACCATTTCCTCAGGCAGCCTAACATTTGATTGCTCTTTTGACTTCACCCTGTCATTAAACAAAGGCCTTCCTTGAGCCATCCAGAGAAGTCCCCTTAATAAAATGATATTTATCCTTTATAGCCCTTCAGGATGGATGCACTGTTCTGCCTTCCCACTCAAAACATGCATTAATTAATTAATTCCATGTATTCTGACAATTTTTCATCTATTATTGTGCTGCTCATTCAACTAGCTTAATTATATCGAAGTGGAATTTATCACAATCTTCTCTAAAAATTGCTGAATCTAAATACCAAAGGGACAGGATGAGCAAATGCTGCAATTTTCTGGGTCACTTGTTAGGTTTTGTAGGTGGGAGGGGAAATTTTTCAGTAATTATACTGCACAGAGCTGAGACTAACACAAGAATCCACTTTTAGCCTGAAGAAAGTAGTATTAGTAACATTAGTTTAAGAATTTATGCTGTGCAACCAGCTTGTCTGTTAATAGTAGGCATGGACAAAATAAGTTGTGGGTGGCGGGGAGAAGGAGATAAAGAAAAGAGGAAATGGAAAACAGGCTAATAAACTTTAACAAAAGTATAAAGGTAAAGGTACCCCTGACTGTTAGGTCCAGTTGCGGACGACTCTGGGGTTGCGGCGCTCATCTCGCTTTATTGGCCAAGGGAGCCGGCGTACAGCTTCCGGGTCATGTGGCCAGCATAACTAAGAACCAGAGCAGCACACGGAAACGCCGTTTACCTTCCTGCAGGAGCAGTACCTATTTATCTACTTGCACTTTGACGTGCTTTCAAACTGCTAGGTGGGCAGGAGCTGGGACCGAACAATGGGAGCTCACACCGTTACGGGGATTCAAACCGCCGGCCTTCTGATCGGCAAGCCCTAGGCTCTGTGGTTTAGACCACAGCGCCACCCTCATCCCTGTAACAAAAGTATATCAGTTAACAAAATACAGTGGAACCTTGGTTTTCGAACGTAATCCGTTCCGGAAGACCGTTCGACTTCTGAAATGTTTGAAAACCGAAAACTGAAAGCGGAAGCCTCAATTCAATAGGGAAACTCAAAACAGATGCCATGTAGCAGGTTCTCCTTCTGAAGACCATTCAAAAATTGAAGCAGTTACTTCCGAGTTTTCAGTGTTCGGGTTCCGAAACATTCGTCAATGGAGATGTTCGAGAACTGATATTCCACTGTACATGTTTCACATATTGGAATGTTGATTTATTTTAAAGCACTTTACTACGGATGTTTTCAAACCTGTTCCTGAGTTGTCCAGGGCTTTATATTGTTATTGGCTGGGGGGGGGATAAACTCTATAAATTAATAAATGTTAGGATTTTGATTATTTGGGATATGAGGGGAGAAATACAAGCTGCATAGTAATGATTGGGCTTGCCTATGCAAAAGGACCTGACTAAGCTAGGGTGTTAAGGAGCAATACAGGGCTACTGAGGGACATTGCCCTGAGGTGTGAACAGAGACTGGGTTTGGCAGGTTGTCAGGGTGACTGGGTGTGAGGTGACAGGAAAAATAGAGTTGGGGGCAAGCGATTCTGGGAGGAAGAATGCTGGAATCCATCTTGGGCAGGCTGACTGAAGGATGGCTTCACTGCTGTGGGGTGGAAGCCCCTCTTGAAATGACCATGCTGTAAGATCTGAACTCCCTCCATACAGACTGAATGTGTAAATAGGTGAATAAACCTTATTTCTTAAAGCTACAGCAGTCTCCACTGTTTCTCAATCTTCCAAAGGACTGCAGACCTGGGGTGAGTGCCTGGAACCCCATGGGCTCTTGCCACTGCTTGGCAGAGGGGGGGGGGAAGGAGGTGCCCAACTTTTGTAACAATATGATAATGACAAGGCATTATACATGCCCACTAGCTAATCAGTTTTCTCAGCATAAATACGTGTATCCCACAAGCTGGCTGCAGGGTTGTGGGCCTATTTCAAAGGGAAAGCCCACATGGAGTGTATTGCAGTAGTCCGGTCATGACGTTACCAACACATGAATCACAGATCATGAAAATGCGAGCTCTATTTGGGCATCCTCCTCATTCAGTTGCAGTTGCATGACCCTTTCTGGCCATGGTCTTCTGTCATATCCCTGTCACTTGGTCACCTTCCAGGTCTTGGAGGGAGAAGTTCTGAAATGAGGAATGTACTAAGCATATGGGCCGATTGTTGACATTGACATTGAAGTGTGACATTCAGGGAAATGTGAGGTAGTAGTAGCAGTTTAAGGAACTAATTTTGTATTATTCTGGCCATACAGCTTTCTCAGTTCCTTACAGGTCAATCATGAAGGTTGATGGGGCTTACAGCAAGTTCAATCATTCCCATTCTCCCTCACTGCAGGAGGCATTAGAACCCCTGAATAGAGACTACGCATCAGAGTAGAGCTGGTGTAGGGAATCTGTAAAAGATTCTTACCATTCTTCAAATTCGATGAGAAAACTAGGGGAAAATTAGGGCCGTTAATAATGGCAAAAATAATTAAGATGTAGTGCAAGTTATACCCCATAAATTTTATTTTCTCAAGCACCTGATATAAAATCCTATAGCTATTGCTGCAAGCTATGACTTCTAGATTTCTAGGAATGGAAGAGAAGATGCTTCTCTCTCTCTTTCTCTCTCTCTCTCTGTGTGTGTGTCCAAATTGCAGCTTCCGATAAATTTTGTCTCCTTAGGAAAAGATACAGATTCCAGCTTTTAGCCTGCACCAGAGTTTGATTATTTTTGTGGTTTTATTTTTGCTCTGTGATGAAATTGACAGTGTGATTTGTGAACTGAGCTAGGATTTTTAAAAAAAAGAAAAAAAAGAAAATGAAGAGCGATATATATATAAAGAAACAAAACTAAATGGAAATCAGTTGCCTTAAACGGTGTCATATATCTGTGCAATAGCTACAGTCTATAGATTACTGTTCATCACAGAGTTAAACTGAAGTCACTCATTTTCCCTCTGACCAAAAGATGGATTTAAATTAGGCTTCCAGAGATGAAACACTACTGCTTCATTAAGAAAGTCATTCGGCCTTCATGCTTACTTCTTTGGGAAAAATATTATCCTACAAGCATGCTGTGAGTACTTTGAAATAATATTGCAGTCATTTTTTGATAAGGATTGCATTCTATTTTGCTCCGCTCTGTGGCTAAATGGTAGATACATAATTTATATTAACCTTGACTTGCTCTTCACCCAAAGACCGCCCCCCCCTTATTTTCTTTCTTAAAGGTAAATCCTTTTCTTCTTGCAAATGAAAAATGAATTAAGCCCCATTTCCCCATTTCCCCAGCACTTTCCCCAACAAGTTAGGGTTTTCATAAACCATGTCATCTGCTGCTACTTTACTACAAGAAACTTGCTTGTTTCCATAATTCAGATCTGCCCCCCCCCCCGAATGTCCCTGAACACCTTGCCCGGAACATTCGAAGCTGTGTATGATATTGGCCAAATTATTAAGTTGTCAATCAAAGCCACATCATGGCCTCAGTTCGTTAGGAAATCTCCCTGCAGACCTCACTAACACTGCTTAAGGAATGACAGCATGATATACACTTTGGTATCTTTGAAGTATTTTTTAAAAATACTTTACAGTAATCGAGACAAAGAGAGTGTGCACATATGTGTCTACATTTAATAGTGCCTTTCAGTAAAATTTAGGCCCACTTTAACACTGCAAGCACTGTTGTTAAAATGCCTTATTGCATCTGTATAAAGGCTCTTTGGCTCACTACTCTTCTGATATTTCAATTATTTGGTTGTAATCACATAGCAAAGCCCATATTGATTTCCTAAGTATTCAAATTACACCTTGAAATGTAGGAGCCAGCTAAAGAGCAGGACTGACTTTTTATCATTAGAAAATTATACAGTTTGCTGAAGCAGGCTTGCACTGCTACAAGAAAGCATATCCCTCTCTTTAAAAGGTTGGAGATAATCTCTGCAAAATACATGTCACAAGGATGTTTTTTTTAAAAAAAATTAATCAAAATAATATTACTACCCCTTTAGTTATGAAAGTATATTTGAACAAATACTAAGTCCATTGAACTGCAGGACCAATCAGTGGATTCATTCTACTCCAATTATTATTATTATTATTATTATTATTATTATTATTATTTATACCCCGCCCATCTGGCTGGGTTTCCCCAGCCACTCTGGGCGGTCTACAACATATCTAAAAACATAATAATAACATCAATCCTTTAAAACTTCCCTAAACAGGGCTGCCTTCAGATGTCTTCTAAAAGTCAGATGGTTGCTTCTTTCCTTGACATCTGAAGGGAGGACGTTCCACAGGGAGGGCACCACTACTGAGAAGGCCCTCTGCCTGGTTCTCTGTAACTTTGTTTCTCACAGTGAGGGAGCCAGCAGAAGACCCTTAGAGGAGGACCTCAGTGTCCAGGGTGAGCGATGGGGGTGGAGACGCTCCTTCAGGTATACTGGGCTGAGACCATTTAGGGCCTATAGCCTTTTCAGAATGTAATGCTTCCATTATGCTCACTATGGGAGTGGGGATAAGGGACTTCCCAAGGAGCCCCCACTTCCTAGCTTTTGTGTGGAGACATGGTGGCTGTGGTGGCAGTGTATTTGTGCAAGATGCCATGTGTTTAACTAATCAAATAGTCAAACCACTAGAAAGGGTGACACCCAGAACCATGCATGCACTACAACTTCCCAGACCCCAGCATACACCCCACAGTCTACACAGAGGATATGTTTTATGGATGCTATCTGTCCTGTTATGGTCCCTAGGAAGGGTTTGTGGGAAGTACCTGTAAGAGGAGCATAGCAGGAAGGAAGCTCCAAGAGAACATCTCCCTGGGAATAGACTGAAGCTTTTATGACATGATATCTACAAACCCCTCTCAAGTTCTACCCTCTTTTTGAAATGTGGAGGGCCTCTGGTCTGTAACCTAGAGTTCCATCATCTCTCCAAAAGACCATACTGGTTGCATTGCCTATGTTGGATGGTGGGATCCTTGGAGGCATTTCTGCTTGCCCCTTGCTGGGCCTGGGCTCAGGGACTGTAGACTAGGCTCAGGACTACTCTTATGGACTAGTCCTAAGCTTAGTCTACAGTCTTATGGAGCAGCTGCCCCCTTCCCCAACAAAATAATCTCTTGATAGTTATAGAAAATGTCTCTCCAAAATATTATTGAAGCTTAGAGACCCATCATGCACACTCTCTTTATAATGTCTTGTTTTTACTAGTTCTGGCTATTTTACCTTCATTTTTTCTAACCGTCTGATATTCTTTGATACCGTTCTTTCAAGATCCAAACCCGGGGTAGTGGGGGGGGGGGGAGAAATTGTGAAAGGTTCATCTTGTTCGTCATTGTGTACTAGTTTTACTTTCTCAATGACTTTTCTATGCCTTGGGAATTTTCAAGCTTGCCTACTCATACCCTCTGTGGCTCTTGTGTTTCAGATATAGACACCTGGAAAGTATTTGTGTTTCTTTTCATTGGATTTTAATGAAGCACCCTAGCCACCTCATAAATAGCTAGATGGTGGTAGTATGGTAGTGGGCTTTGTGTATTTAAGTTTACTATTTGGGAAAAGGACAGAGATCACAATAGGAAATTAAGGGAAACTTCTGTATGCCCCAGAATGTGCTGATTTGACATATCACAGAGCGAAGGCCAGAGTTGAGGGCCTTCTCGGTGGTGGCGCCCGCCCTGTGAAATGCCCTCCCATCAGATGTCAAAGAAATAAACAACTATCTGACATTTAGAAGACATCTGAAGGCGGCCCTGTTTAGGGAGGTTTTAAATAACTGATGTTTTAATGTATTTTTAACCTTCTGTTGGAAGCCGCCCAGAGTGGCTGGGGAGACCCAGCCAGATGGGCGGGGTAGAAATTATTATTATTATTATTATTAATAATAATAATAATAATAATAATAATAATAATAATAATGTGGGGCCTCACTTGCTGCGCTGCTTCACCCCATCTAAAATGTTTTGGCGTACTCGGCTTCAGAATTTCTGATATGACGACATTCACTGAAAGAACGAGAATTTGTCACCTGAGCGAAGCCTTCTACAAGAACTCATATAAGCTTGCCCCACCAAAATGTAGGCGTCTAGAAATGTGATTGTGCCACCTAGTGAGGAAGATTGACTATGACTAGATCTTCTGCATTAAAGGGACTGTGAGAAGTTCCTTGTTGGGAGCATCCGAACAGGCCAATGTGTGGCTCACAGATTTTCGTGTCCCAACACCCAGGCATTCCCTTAAACCTGCTGTCTACTGCCTGGTTGCTCTGCTCTTTTTATGGGAAGGTGAACATGCTTTTCTGTCCCTGCCACTCCACTGTCAACTCCAAACCTAATGATTAATAACATAAATTAAAGCTTCCTTAAGTGTGCTTTGGCATGCTAAATTGTAGTGGCTCTGAAAAATCCATTAAAGCTATTATGTTAAGATTTATGTCATGCTGTGATTATGCTATCCTATCTGAAAATCATACACATAAAAGCAAATAAAATACATCAAGGGATCCCCCCTGAAAAAACAGCAACACCCTACTCTTACGTTTAAAACAATTGAGCTTTCAGGACGTTCTCTACATCATTGTTTCCTCAATTACAAAACGTTCTAATTAAAAAAAGAAGAAGAGGCAAATTGTTCTGGGTTTTCATCTAAATTATGCCAGCTTTTAAACTAAAACCCACTGCAAAGAAGAACGTTACAAAGCACAGTGGGCAGCAGAGCATTAGTTCATATAACAACTCTCTGTCTCTATGCAAAATAATGTTGTAATTATTCTCTGTTTAGAACTTTAAAAGAAATCTCTGCATACTTAGCCGGATCTTGGTCCCTTGGCCAACTGTTTGCTAGGAGAAAATTCACTGGGTGGGTGCTTCCCATATTTTGAGGTGGGAGAGAGACAAGGCAATAGGCCTACTGCCAGTTATGTGATCTTTTAGGGGCCAGGCAAAATCTTCCTGCTTCTGCCACCTCAGATTGTTTGCCTTTCTCTACAAAGCTGTTTTCCCTTAATTATTCCATCCTCTGGAGGCTTTTGAAAGTAGAAATTTGAGTGCATTCCAAAGGAAAGCATTAAGTGGCCGAAGACAGATACTGTAATACACTTGGTGTGTGTTGTTGTTGTAGATTATCTGTCTTTCAAAGGCATATTTTAAAGCAGTCTTGTTAATGTTACTTGCATGTAGAGGTCCTCAAGCCCACCCCCAAGTGATTCACACCGGACACAGAAATTTTGTTAAGGTTAATGGCATAAAATTTTGGCCACAACTGTTTTATTAAATTACAACATGTGAGTGATTGCTTAGGCATTGGTTTGACTATAAGTCCCATCTAGGGGACAGGCTGACTTCCAACCGCTTGGTGGAAGACAGCAAAGGGGAAAACACTTAGAGGAGAGGATTTGGGGACGGGGCGGCCAAGACCCTCCCTCTCCCTTACTGTTCCCAGGGGCCCTAGCATGGCCCTAACCCATGACCAAGGGACGGACAAGCATGGAGAGCCCCTGGATTCCTTTAACGGAATTCCCCTGCGCAGCAGCAGCATTGGAGGGGCAGGCACGGCCAACCACTTCCCCTCCACCAACCAATTGAATAACCAATGCCTAACCGCCAACCTTACAGTTGTGACTAATTGCTACGCAGTAGGCAAAACCCAATGGCCAAAGCCAATCTGCCAATTGGGAAAATTCCTACCAGGCCCCTGCCACAAAGCAGACGACCCCATGACAGGCATAGCAAGGTCAAAGCACACACCTATACCGAGGGGGGGACGGGTGGGAGATCCGATGCACGCAGCAAAGAGGGGCAGTTGCTGCGAACGCCCAGAATATATAACCCCTGAGCTGTCTATCAAACTTTGCAACATGCTATTCTCCCCAACAACCCCAACAGCCCCTATCAGTATCCTAGCTAGCTAATTAGATCCCGCCCCACAACTCCAGCAGGGTGTCTTGCTAGGCCCCAACCGCAACACGTGCTCTCTAGGAAGGAGAACATGCTTTGTTAATGTTGGAATAAAGCAGGCTGGGATAAAAATTCTCCGGCATATGCTGAGACATTTGCAGTTGCTACTACTGTGCAAGTTCACTCCTCACTGGTCTGACAAGTGGAAGGATTCGCTGAATTGCTGCTGCGCAGGAGGAAGCCTGGCACTGAAGCAGCATTTCTGTGGCAGCCAAAGATTCCAAGGAGTGGGAATGTGTAGGGAGCAAAACGTCAACATTTTCTTTGGAGCAAATTGCAACTCCCAGACAAAGGTTGCAGCAGCTATGGAACTTTATATTCCTCACCAGTGGAGATGGACCAATCTGTCCATTTCAGTTTCTCATTTTTCCAGTCATAAATTCAGTTCCCCACCTTTTCTCATCAGACTGCAGTCATTGTGTTTGTTTGTTTTTAAAGTCCTCATTGTTGACTCTTTATGGGCAGAGGTACATCAAAAGACCCTGGAATTATTAGGACTTCATTTTTTAAAATTGAGCCACTCTGGAACCATTATTTTTTTCTGGATCAGTGGCATATAAATCTTTCAAACACACACACACACACAATGGCTAACAACTTCCATGAATTTGTCCAGCCTTAAAGCTATGAAAGCTGGTGGTCATCACCATACCTTGTGTCGGCAGATTTGACAATTTAATTCTGCATTGCAGGAGGGCATTCTTAATTGTTTTTGAATCTTTTATGGAGTTTTCCACTCAAGATGGCATCATGGAATGCATGGGATGAACCTCTGACATGCAAGTTCAGCTTCCTTAATCTTGCAAGACAGGGGAAGGGACAATTTGCTAGCCCCTTAGGTTGCAAAGATGCTTGTGTGGACGTGCATACATTGGGAAAGTGTAGTGTGTTAGGAAAATAGAAAAGAAGGTTGAGCGATCCCTATCTCTCGCATTAGCTACAGTTGTGATTTTTTTCTCCTCTGAGGAGCTACCCTCCTCCTCCTACCCCAAACCCTACCAATGTTTGTGCAATGAACATGGCAATGCTCACAATAAAATCTTAACTACACACACGTGCGTATAACAACCCTTTCTCAATAACTCCTCTCCTTCCCATTATTATTAAGGGAAGCAGCTTGAGAACATCATGAGAATGACATGTAGTAGTTAGGAAAGGCATTCCCCTGCTTCCCCACTTCACATCACCCTTTTCCTGAAGTTGCTTGCCTTGCCTTGGGGGTTTGTAGCATATATACATTTCTGTGCAATGCCTGGCCCAGTCCTGCAAAACAACATTTTTCAAATACATTATTCACAGTGAACAATGTCTAATCCTGACCCCACACCCAAAGCAAATGTACACAAGATATATATATATTCAAATATATATTGGCACAAAACATATATCTGTTTGTTTTGTATATGTATATATTATTTAGAAAAGTTGCTATAATGTATTGAAATGACTCTGTTCAGACCTGCAACTCTGGTTAACCGCCAGGTTATTCTGCTCGAGTAGTTTCAGTAATGCTCATTCATTGCAAAGGAAGTTGGTACTGATGACCTCCCAGACCCATTCAACTTTACAATTCTATTTTTATGGGCTACTCTTTTTGCTTCAGCAAACACCATTAGCACTTCGGAAATTTTATTGCCAATATTTGCCATCCCATACCCATGCTGGGGACAAAAGTTCTAGTGACACATCAATCGCAGCTATTCCTAATGAGATGGTTGCTTGCAATTATAACCTAATTAAGCAGGAGCTGATTGTCCAGGTACCCTGGAGCTGAACCTCTCTGATTGAGAGTTATTTGGGGTCCACGATAAGGGCAACCACCTTATTTGTCATATAAAGTGGAGGAAAGTATATGCTCTGCACCAACAGACCTGCTGCAAACAAAATGGCAGAGTGGGATTAATATAAATACAGATGCCAAGAACCCAGAGATCCCATAGACTGTAGAGACATTAAGGATCATTTTGACTTCTTAAAATAGCCCTGGTAAAATTGTTCATGTACATAGGAAAATTCAGCATCTGCTTCTTCCATCTGGCAGTAATTTCTCACACAGCCTATTTCTGTTAAAAGCTAGAACAAAATGTTTGTGAGGCTATAGAGTTGCCACTGTGGGTTCAAAAGGCATCCTTACTCTATGCTATCAGTGGGATCCCTGGTTCACGTGGAACTAAGTACAGGACTGTATTTGAAATTGCCAGATGTTTATGAAGCCTCCCAAGAAATAGGATCCACAACAAAGATCTTGTGGTACCGCACAACAGTAATGAATCTCGTATTTCTTTGTCATGCATTCAACTGCAAAATAATTCTAAATGTCTCTGGTAAGTGTTAAGCTCAAGCCCTTCCTGCCCCTTCCATGAGGTGGGCTGAGGCAGCTGTCTCGGGTGGCAGAAACCCGAAAGATGGCACTCCCATGGGCATCCCACCAGCCCCACCACCTCCACTGCTGGTGGGTAAATGGTGGTAGCTTCTGGCAAGATCTCATGAGATCTCAACGAAGTCTCCTGAGATTTTGTGCACTCTGGAAGATCTCACAGGAACTCCAAATGATCTCATGAGATCTTGTTGGAACCCACTGCCACCGATTCACAGATACTGCACTGCAAAGTAGGTAAGGTGCAGGGAAAGCAGCCTGGATTGAGACAGCAGAATGGAGAAAGTTGTCTACCTACCTATCCTCCTAATCTAGATTGTCTTCAGTATTTCACCTTTAAGAAACTCCCAACCATCTTTGAATTCCCTTCTGTTTGACTATTACTGACCATGGGATTGAACCTAGTAGTTCCTTAAGCTTTTTGAAATCAGCCTTTAAGAAGTCCAAATTGCATGTCCAACAACACTCAGTTTCCCCCCATCTAATTTAGTTTATAGTGAAAAATTCCAAGAGGTCATTTCAAGTGATTGCTTCATCCTACACCTTGACACTGGTACACATACTGCAGCTGCTGTTAGTCATTAATTGTGACTTTAAAAAAACACACACACACAACCCAAAACATATTAAAGTCAGACAACTTTCTGAGTTTTGATATTCAAGATTTTAGGTCTCAGAACTCATATGGATTGTCTAAGGTGACCTATAAAACAATTTTAAAAATACTTCGGTATGTGCTTGCATTGTGCTTAATGCAAATAAGTGCCCTTGAATCCCAAGGGGACAATTCATTGAAGTCAATGGCAAGATTCCCATTCATTTAAATAGATCTGGGCTTAATGAAGAGTAAAGTGCACTTAAGCTCATTGGCACCATGCTTAACTGTGTCGGATTTTGGCCCTAACATTTAGTAGCAGACTTGTAAATAATTCTGGAATATGAGCCTGATTAAAAAGAGGTAAGTGGGTACTCCTTTAATTTCCTCTTGTTTTGATGCATAATTAGCATTTCTAGCTGTTATTTATTAACGTTCAGAAGCTGGCACATCATAGGATAATTTCTTAGTGTCTATATTTATTTATAGAATACTGGCACTTCACACTTTAAGGATCAAATTGCGACAAATGTATGCATTTTCTATTAGAAACGCAGACACCCCAACTACTAGCTTTAGAGATGCTTATAAGAATTTATCAAAACATGTTAAAGGAGAGGACTGAAATGCATTACTTAAAAAGGTGTGATTATTGTCTCTTTAGAAGATGAACCGTGAAAAAACGTATTTCTTATTGTAGTCAATTAACACTGTTTTTCAAATTCATTTGATGCCAACTGAAAGGTGTTTTTGGATGCTCTTCTAACATAACCAGTGATGAAAATTATTGGCAAGGAGAATCATTCTCTATTCCTTTTTAAATCAGCAAATTGGCTCCTGCTATTTTGATGACAGTCGACCTCTTAGAGTCAATAGAACTTGGCACGGAGCCATAGGTGCTTCCCATCTAGACTATGTAAAAGGATGGGGAGATGCAGACAAATCTGGAGGACTAAGTGACAGCAGCTTTAAATATATCCTTCAGGGCTCACCACTCTCTGGAATAATTCAAAGAGAAGCAGGTAATTCAAAGAGAAGCAGGTACAGTGAACAGGACTGTTGGTGCAAATTCATGTAGTTGTTGGTTTGCAATAACATATCCAACATTATTGGGACACGGGTGGTGCTGTGGTCTAAACCACTGAGCCTAGGGCTTGCCGATCAAAAGATCAGCAGTTCGAATCCCTGTGACGGTGTGAGCTCCCATTGTTCAGTCCCTGCTCCTGCCCACCTAGTAGTTCGAAAGCACGTCAAAGTGCAAGTAGATAAATAGGTACTGCTCCAGTGGGAAGGTAAATGGTCTTTCCATGCACTGCTCTGGTTCGCCAGAAGCAGCTTAGTCATGCTGGGCACATGACCTGGAAGTTGTCTGCAGACAAATGCCAGCTCCCTCAGCATATAGAGCGAGATGAGCGCATAACCCTAGAGTCATCCGCGACTGGACCTTACAGTCAGGGGTGTGGAGAACTAGCCCAAGGCCAGGTAGGGGTTAACTTTTCTGACAGTTAGAACCCTCAGGGGCGGGCTTAGCCTGAGTATAAAACACCCCTCCCAGTGGGCAGGAGGAGTTGAAGTTAAGTGCGGGGAGTTGAAGTGTGAGTCAAGAGATAGAGCTGGGAGTTTAGAGTCTTAGGTGGATGTTAGCAGAGAGGATAAAGAGATTGTGAAACGCATTGTTATTGCTATTTAGTTAACATTTAGAGGTATTAGGCCGGTAACATTTTAGAGGTATTAGGCCGGTATAGGACAACTGTTATAAGCTTATTGAACAACTTTTATTTTATCAGCAACCACAAGCTTTGTACGCAATAAACATCTTTTTAGTTCACAATATCCTCGTCTGTGGTGAATGAAGTAAGCAGGATCCAGCTAGTAGTCTGAAGGGCTGCAGCTGGGGGACTGTTTGTCGTTGGTGCAGCACTCATAGACCGTAAAACGTCCGGGGGTGGGCTGTACAGGGCGAAGGGCCCGCGACATTAAAGTGGTGGCAGCGTCGGGACGAAAGATAGTCTTAAAGTGGTGGTCACGTTGAGATCGAAGATAGATCTAAAGTGTTGGCAAGAAGTGCCAAGGTACAAGAAGGATTTAAGGGTGACGCATTGTGTGAAGTGTGAGGCTTAAAGAGGATTTAAGCAAACTTCAGTGAGACTCTACAATCTAGTCAGGAAGGGGATCGCATACACCTGGAAAGGGAGAAGGGGAATTCAGAGAGGAATTACCTGGCCCTAGGGTGTGGTGTGATAGCGCCTAAGACTGTGAGATTGTGAGAGAGTTACAAAGATACTTTGCGTTTGAAACTATTTCAGGCAGAAAGGTTTATAGTGAGAGGTTGGAAAAGTACGCTGGACAAAGTGCACTGAGGTAACTTTGGGCGTGACTTTGGACCTAAACTGTGGAAACTGAGCCTGAAGAAATAGTTTAACTGAAACATCCTTGATTTAAGTACAGAAATAATACCACCAAATAAATAGAAAATGCCACCTAGAAAGACTAAAACAGCTCTTAGGGACTCACAAGTAGAAAGCTCTGAAGAAGAAAATGGGGTTTCCCAGATTGAGGAAACCAGTACTGAAACAGTTAACAAAAATCCTGCTGAGGGGACTAGTTTTAAAGCCTCAGAGGAATTTGAGAAATGGAAACTTGAGAAAGAATATAATTTAAAATTCGAGCTAGCGAAATTACAAGCTGAAGCAAAAGAGAGAGAATTAAAGTTCCAAGCTGAGGCAAAAGAGAGAGAACTGAAAGAGAAAGAAATGACCTTAGCTATTGAGAGAGAAAGAGAACGGGAAGAAAGAGAATATTTACTAGAAATGAAAAGACTTGAATTATCAGCTGTAGATAATAGAAACAACAACAATAGTTCCACACAAAATCCTAGCAGGGTGGATTTAAAAAGATTCCCTGACTTCAGAGATAAAGACGACCCTGAAGCGTTTATCATTTCTTTTGAGAGGGCTTGCGAAGATTTTGAAGTAAAAGATGAGGAGAAAATGCAAATACTGAGAGCTCGTATTAGTGGAACATTAACAGAGATTTATTCTCAAATGCCATCTGATCAATCTAAAGATTTTGAAGCATTTAAACAGTTGGTTTATGTTAGATTCGGAATTACTGCAGAACAACTGAGACAAAAGTTTAGAACAATAAAAAAAGTGCGTGAGGAAACATTTGCTCAACTAGGAGCTAAAACTACAAATTATTTAAACAAGTGGCTAGAACAGGAGGGTGCCGATTCTGTGGCAAAAATAAAAGAGGTGATCGCATTGGAACAATTTTATGACACGATTAATAGTCATCTGAAGTATTTAATTAAAGAAAGACGCCCTAAAACCATCCTGGAAGCTGCTAATCTGGCAGATGAAATAAATGAAATCCGAGAACACGCTTATGATGCCCCAAAATATAAGGACAAACAGTGGGAAACAAATAAGTTTAAGAGAATGCAACAGCCCACAAAGTTTACCACAGAAACTGCCAAGAAAATTTTTCCCGCCAATGCAAATGTTCCCCATAACACGACTATGACAACGGGGGAGACTGAGGGAAAAGTAAATAAATATAGTGAGGGTAAAAGGCCTGAATTAATCTGTTGGCAATGTGGAAAAAAAGGCCATAGACAACTGGACTGTAGAACTGAAATCAGAACTAGGAGTGCAAATACTATCCCTCAGAAGCAGACATATTGTGTCCAAACTGTGGAGACAGAGCCAACTGCCAACATGGTTGCCACGACAACCGAGGCCCAGTCAGAGGCTGATGAGTTACCAGTGGCCCAAGTTGTGAGGTGCTATATAATTCAACAAGATGACATGCTATTACACAAAACAGGAGAAGAAATTTGGGTGAATGGTAAACCATATAAAGGCTTAAAAGACACAGGGTCTCAGATTAGTATTGTACATCCTGATTTGTTAAAGCCAGAAGACTTTATTAAAGGCAAAACAATCAGTTTAAAAGGAATATCAAAACAGCCAGAAATCTTGCCAGTCGCATTAGTTAATCTGACATATAAACAATGGTCTGGAAAATGGCAAGTAGCAGTTTCACCAGAAATCCCAGCTCCAATGTTAATCGGGTGGGATCTCCTTGACCATGTACAGAGTGCATTTGTAATAACTAGGGCACAAAAACTGCGACAGTTACCTCAGGAGGAAAGGCCTGATACAATTGCTGAACTGACACAAGATACAAGTATAATGCCAGTTACAAATAGTCAAGCAGCTAGTTTTGCAGCCAAGCAGAAACTAGATACAGATTTACAGAAATATTTTCAAGCCACAGCCGTGAATACAGTATTAACCCCTGAAAGCCCGGAGCGGTTTATAGTCAACAATGGGTTGCTATACAGGGAGATTCTTTTAAAGCCTAATAGAGGGGGTAATGAGATCCACAGGCAACTGATAGTACCTACTGAATTCAGAACCAAGATAATACAACATGCACATGGCAGTATCTTTGGAGGTCACTTGGGAATCACCAGAACCAAACAAAGGGTGTCCCAAAATTTCTTTTGGCCTGGGATGGGCAAGCAAATAAAGTTATTTTGTCGAATGTGCCATAGTTGTCAATTACAAGGACATGGGCAAGATAAAACGAAAGCATGTGTGAGATCTTTTGAGCCAGGACAAGACATTTTATTAATCAGATCAGTAAACAGTGACAAGTTACAACTGACATGGGAAGGTCCTTGTAAGATCATTTTAAAAATGAATGATATAAACAATATAATTCAGCATGGTGAAGGGAGGCGGGTCATGCATAAGAATATGATAAACCCAACCCAGTCACTAAACCATGAACCCAATCTAGACTACAGTAGTCACGTTGTTGAAAAAGCCTGTGATATTGGTAAAGGAGTGTCTACCTGCAATATGACCAGTGACCTATCTGTGAGATCAGTTAGAACAACTAGTCATAGTTACGATAAACCATTCATCAGTTGGAAAGATAGAAAGAAAGACGTACTGGAAGTTATAGCTGGCATGGGGGCCTATCGAATTTCTATGAAAATGAAAGTGTTCCCTACACTAGAGATTGTGTGGTGGGAAGATGGGTACCCTGCTATTAAATATTCAAGAAAAGTCAGAAGCCCAATGTAACTTCGTTTATTCCACAGCTCACTCCATATTAAAACAAGAACACACTCTGAAAGCCAACCCAAACTGCCAGTTGGCAGTTGACAGTTGATAGACCTTGCCATTGGAACTTTCGTCCACCTACGCTCTGCGATTGGTTAGAATCATAACGTGTTAAACCCAATACATAACACTCCTCCCCCCAACTTCCTAACAAAAGGAACAAACATAGTCATCCAAGTGTGCTGGCCTTTTCCGCTCCCGCTGGGACCGTCGTGGTTCCTGTGCCTGAATGGGTGACCCAGGAGGTTCCTCCGGTACCTGCGGTCTAAGTGGGGAGGCCAGCTCTGAAGGGGTCATGGCCAATGGCACCATTGAGGACTCCGGCCTGAAGTCACCTTGCTGGGGTAACTCGGTCACCGGCAACCCATCTGGTTCCCACCCTGGCCTGGGCACAGATTCTCCCAAAGTACCCATTTCTCTGTACTCTGGTTCTGCTTGAAGTTCCCTGTTCGGAGGTGTCCTGGTTCTGATCTGGTCAAGGTGTCTCTTCCAAACCAGACCCCCCTCCAACCCTACCTCATAGGAGACCGGACCTGTACAGCGGGCAATGGTACCGGGGACCCAACCCTGTCCAGGCCCATAGTTCCGGACGTACAGTGTCCCCCGGGAAGAACCCTCTAGGAGCCCCCCGCACCACAGTCGATGGCCGTTGCTCAAGAGCCCGGTCGGGGTGCATACGATCAAGGAGGGTAGTGAGCCTCCTTCCCATAAGCAACTCTGCTGGGCTCCGGCCGGTCACTGCGCTTGGAGTGGTGTGTTGGGCTAATAAGAACTCCGCTAACCGGAGAGTCCAGTCACCATGCACTATGCGCCTAAGTGCGTCTTTGGTAGTACGGACCATGCGTTCAGCTTGGCCATTAGTGGCTGGGTGAAAAGGAGCGGAACGAATGTGGCGGATTCCATTCTTTGTTACAAATTCTTTGAATTCCGCCGAAGTAAAAGCAGTCCCATTATCACTCACCAGTGTGTCTGGCAAGCCATGTGTGCTGGCCCCAAGGGTTTGTCCATGAAGCGAGGTCCAAGTCCAGTCCTGGGTCTAGGGGTCCAAAGGAGGTCAATCCGGCGGGGAGCAAGGCAGGGAGCAGGTCAAGGTCCAAGGTGGGTTCAGGCACAAGGTTGCAGGTTGAGCACACGCTTGCAACTAAGTTGCTCACGCAACTTGGGCTGGGTCTGGCTGGCTTTTATCTGGCCCTATGCTTAGGGCGGTCCCGATCCTCCGGAGACTCGCCTCTCCTCCGGGCCTGGAGGCGAGCACTCCTCCTGCAGACACTTAACTCCCTTCGCCTCTCTGCCCTGAGCCTCTGTAGCTCAGGAGAGGCTGGTGGGTTACTAGACCCAGGGGATGCCTCCGCTTCTTCTGAAGAGGCTGGGAGTGGAGCACCTGCAGGCAATGAGTCCTCCCTCCCATCAGGAGCCAGAGCAGACTCTGCTGATGCCTGCACCTGGGGATCCAGCACAGGTGGGGATCCTTCAGGCTCAAGCCCTGGCCCCGGCTCAGCTGGTTCTGGAGGCGGGGAATCCTGTGCAGGCTGGGATCCCTCAGGTTCAGCATCAGAGTCTGACTCCCAGGCCATCACACCATCCCCCCTCCCAGGCCTCCCCCTCAACCGAGGGGCCGGACCAGGCTTGCTGGGGTAAGCTGCATGGAAATCACGGAGGCAGGCAGGTGCGTGAACGTTTCCCGCTGGTTCCCATGAACGATCCTCAGGCCCATACCCCTTCCAGTCGATGAGGTATTGGAGCTTCCCCCTGCGGTATCGTGAGTCGAGAATGCGCTCCACCTCGTACTCAGGCTCCCCCTCAACCAAAACTGGCTGCGGTCGTGGATTGTCCGGGTGGAACTCGTCGGGCGGGGTGACTGGACTAAGTAGGGACCGGTGGAATACTGGGTGAACCTTGAGCGATGGAGGTAACTGGAGGCGAAACGCCACCGGCGACACCTGCGCAGTGATGGTGAATGGGCCGGCAAATCGTGCATCCAGCTTTTGTGAGGGCCGAGAAGGATGCAGGTGACGGGTGGAGAGCCACACCCGATCGCCAACACGGAGTTCTGGCCCCTCCTGACGATGTCGGTCAGCCTGGGCCTTGTATGCGTCCTTGGCTTGGCGCAGTTGCTCCATCAATAATTGTTGCTGGGACTGAAGCTCCTGAAGCCAGTCTGTCACTGCGGGGACCGCGGAAGCTGGCAGCACGTCCGGGAACAAACGTGGATGGTAGCCGTAGGAGGCCTGGAACGGGGTTTGCTGGGTGGAGGCGTTCACTGCATTGTTGTAGGCGAACTCCGCCAATGGCAAGTGATCGACCCAGTCATCCTGCTGAAAGCTGCAGTAGCACCGGAGGTACTGCTCCAACACCGCATTTGCCCGTTCCGTCTGGCCATCGGTCTGCGGGTGGTGGGCCGAAGATAGACAGACCTCCGTCCCAAGGGTCTGGTGCAGGGCTCGCCAGAAGTGGGATGTGAACTGGACGCCGCGGTCAGAAACCACACGCTCGGGCAGGCCATGCAGGCGGAAGATGTGCTGCAAGTACAGCTGCGCCGTTTCCTTAGCTGTGGGTATGGACGGGCAGGGGGCACAGTGCACCATCTTAGTGAAATGGTCCGTGAAAACCAGGAGGCAGGTACAGTGACGAGATGGGGGCAAGTCCACCACAAAGTCCAGCGAGACCGTGTGCCAGGGACGCGGTGGGACTGGTAATGGCTGGAGCAGACCGGGGGGTCGCCCGGTAGGACCCTTGGCCCGCCGGCAGACGTCGCAACCAGCAACATAGCGTGCCACATCAGCCTTCAGGCGGGGCCACCAGAACTCCCGGCTTACCAGATGGGTGGTCCGGTACCGCCCAAAGTGCCCTGCTGCTGGGGCATCGTGGGACATCTGGAGAACCTCAGCCCGCAATGGTCCTGGTGGGATGTATAGACGACCCTGGTGCAGCAGTAGGCCCTGGTGCAGGGCCAGCCCCGGATATCGAGGGCATGACCCGTCAGACAGTTCCCGGAGCCGTTCCTGTGCCCTAGCGTCGACCCGTTGCTGTTCTCGCACCCGAGCCTGCAGCGGCTTGGCCTCCTGAGTGGCCAGGAATGCGGCTGGTGGTAAGATAGTCGTCGGTACTGCCTGCTGTACAGTGTCTGCGACGTCCTCAGGTTTCCGGGACAGGGCATCCGCTTTCCGGTTTTGGGAGCTAGGGATGTAGCGGATCCGGAACTGGAACCGGGAGAAAAACAGCGCCCACCGGATCTGCCTTTGGTTCAACTTGCGGGTGGTCTGGAGGTACTCCAGATTCCGGTGGTCCGTTCTCACTTCCACCGGGTGTCGTGCCCCCTCAAGATGATGGCGCCAGACCTCAAAGGCCACCTTGATGGCCAGTAGTTCCCGCTCCCACACGGTGTAGTTACGCTCCGCCGGAAGGAGCTGCCGGGAGTAGTAAGCGCAGGGTAACAGTGGCGCATCGGGTCCGTGTTGCTGAGACAGGATGGCACCGAGAGCCGTACTGGAGGCATCAGTCTCCACCACGAAGGGACGAGAGGGATCAGGATGCTGTAAAATCGGCGCCCTCTGGAAACAGGCTTTCAACCCCTGAAATGCCACTTCAGCCTCCTCATCCCAGGAGAAGGGCGTCTTGGGGCGCAGCAGTCGGGTTAATGGGGTGGTGCGACGAGCATAATCTGCAATGAAGGTTCGGTAATAGTTGGCGAACCCTAGGAACCGCTGTAAGTCCTTGCGGTTCCGGGGCGCTGCCCACTCTCGAACCGCAGCCACCTTCCCAGGGTCCATCTGCACCCCGTCAGGGGAGAGTCGGTGTCCAAGGAAGTCCACTGACCGCTGGTGGAACTCGCACTTGCTGAGCTTGGCGTACAGGCGGTGCTCCCGCAAGCGCTGCAACACGGACCGAACATGACTCTCGTGATGGGCTGGGTCACGGGAATAAATCAGAATATCATCTAGGTACACCACCACGTATTTGTCTAGCAAGTCCTGGAACACGTGGTTGATGTACCGTTGAAACACGGCGGGCGCGTTGCATAATCCGAACGGCATAACCAGGTATTCAAACTGCCCATACCGGGTCCCGAATGCAGTCTTCCACTCGTCCCCGGCACGGATCCGAATCAAGTTGTAGGCCCCTCGGAGGTCCAGTTTGGTGAACATCTGCGCCCCCTGCACCCGCTCCAGCAATTCTGCAATAAGGGGCAAGGGGTACCGGTCTGGGATGGTGATCTTATTCAGGGCCCGGTAGTCATGGCAGAGGCGAAGCTCCCCACACTTCTTCTTAACGAAGAGTACAGGAGCGGCAGTGGGTGAGGTAGAGGGTCTAATGAACCCACGTTCCAGGTTCTTGCGAAGGAAGTCCTGCAAAGCTTCACGCTCTGGCTCCGAAAGAGAATATAGGCGGCTCACAGGCAGGGGCGCCCCAGGCTGTAGGTCTATGCCGCAGTCGAAGGACCGATGAGGCGGCAGCTTGTCTGCTCCCTGTTCCTCGAACACGTCTAAATAGTCCTGGTACACGGCAGGGAGCGTTGACACAGCCTGCCCCATGGGGGCAGCTGCTACTAACTCGGACTGAGCACGGGAACCCGGGTCTGGGAAGCGTACAGTCCGATTGACCCAGTCGATCTGAACATTGTGTGACTCCAGCCAGTCCATCCCAAGCACCAGGGGAAACCGGGGCATGGTGGCAATGTCCAGGGTTCGCACCTCCCGGTGCTGCTGGTAGCACAGGACCAAGGGCTGGGTCTCCCGAGTAACAGCGCCCGAGCGTAGGAGCCGTCCGTCAATTGCCTCCACCTGTACTGGTTCCGGCTTGTTCTGAAGCGGCACCTGATGCTGAGTGGCGAAGGCAGAGTCCATATAGGAGCGGGTTGCCCCCGAATCCACCAGAGCATGGGTGAGAATCCAGGGCCCACCGGGGGGGTATAGACGCACCGGTATCATGAGGTGTTGCAATTCCACTGGTGAGGGCCCATCATGTGATGCTTGGGTCCCCAGGTAGCCTGGGCCATCGGCTACTGGGGTTGGCAGTTTTCCCTGCGGCTGGCGTTTCTCAGGGCAGGTTCGGACGTAGTGTCCACTCCCACCGCAGTAGAGACACAGGTTCCCCTCCCGACGCCGAGTCTTTTCCGAGGGGGAGAGGCGAGGCCGCGCTGCCCCGAGCTGCATCGGCTCCTCCAATGACTCAGCTCTGGCCACGGAACTGCAGGGAAGCACCGGCGCCGGGAGCCCGGAGTGCCGGCGGCCCCGGGCCTGGCGACGGTCCTCCAACCGATCGTCTATCTGCAGACTCCGTTGGATGAGGGCATCCAGTGTGGCAGGGCGATCCAATGTGGCCAGCTGATCCAGTATCTCGTCTGAAAGTCCCTCGAGATACTGGTCCCGCAGGGCAGTGTCGTTCCAGGTCAAGTCCTGCGCCAGCAGCCGAAATTCCGTGGCGTAGGTGGCCACTGTGGACTTGCCCTGTTTCAACCGCCGAATTGCCCAATTGGCTTGACTCCCCTTCTGAGGGTTGGCGAACGTGGTTTCCAGATGATTGCAAAACCCCGTATAGTCTGTCAGCAAGGGGGAGTCTTGCCGGAGCAGCGGCAACGCCCACTTGGCCGCCTGGTCCTTCAGCAAGCTGATCAGGAAGTGCACCTTGGTGCGGTCGTCAGGGAAATCCCGAGCTCGCCCCTGAATATACAGCTTGGCCTGGGCGAGAAACATGGGAAAGCTGGCTGGGCACCCATCAAATTTCTCTGGCAGGGCCACTGGGTACTTGCCAGGAGCTGGGGCGGCGGCCCCAGGAGCCGGTAGGGCATCCAAACGCTGCTGAAGCGCTGTAACCGCATTGCTTAGCTGCTGCACGGTGTGGGTCAAGGCCTGGTTCTCCTGGGCCAATGCCACTAGCGCAGCCGCCTGGTCTGCCATGGCTACTAGTTCCTCCCGAACGCACCCCAGCGAAGGGGGAGTGCGGGTGTGGCGTGAGCAAACTGTGCTGGCCCCAAGGGTTTGTCCATGAAGCGAGGTCCAAGTCCAGTCCTGGGTCTAGGGGTCCAAAGGAGGTCAATCCGGCGGGGAGCAAGGCAGGGAGCAGGTCAAGGTCCAAGGTGGGTTCAGGCACAAGGTTGCAGGTTGAGCACACGCTTGCAACTAAGTTGCTCACGCAACTTGGGCTGGGTCTGGCTGGCTTTTATCTGGCCCTATGCTTAGGGCGGTCCCGATCCTCCGGAGACTCGCCTCTCCTCCGGGCCTGGAGGCGAGCACTCCTCCTGCAGACACTTAACTCCCTTCGCCTCTCTGCCCTGAGCCTCTGTAGCTCAGGAGAGGCTGGTGGGTTACTAGACCCAGGGGATGCCTCCGCTTCTTCTGAAGAGGCTGGGAGTGGAGCACCTGCAGGCAATGAGTCCTCCCTCCCATCAGGAGCCAGAGCAGACTCTGCTGATGCCTGCACCTGGGGATCCAGCACAGGTGGGGATCCTTCAGGCTCAAGCCCTGGCCCCGGCTCAGCTGGTTCTGGAGGCGGGGAATCCTGTGCAGGCTGGGATCCCTCAGGTTCAGCATCAGAGTCTGACTCCCAGGCCATCACACCATGTGTTGCAAATAGCTTCCTAAGCGCGTTTATAGTTGCTCTCGTGGACACAGTTGAGGTCGGCACCACCTCTAGCCACTTGGACTGAGAGTCGACCACTATTAGGAAGAGTTGGCCCTGAAAAGGCCCCGCGAAGTCCACGTGCACCCGGGACCATGGGGACTGTGTGGACTCCCAGGACTGTACTGGAGCCTTGGGTGGATCTGGCCGGGAGACCTGGCAGGGCTCGCAACGTTTCACCCAACCCTCTATCTCCGCATCTATGCCTGGCCACCACACATAGCTACGGGCCAATGCCTTCATCCGGACAATTCCCGGGTGAGACACATGCAGCCCTTCTAAGACTTTTTTTCTTAACGGTGTGGGGACTATAACACGGCTACCCCATAACACGCATCCTCGGTGAGTAGACAGCTCGTCTTTGCGGGCTGTGTAACATGAAAATTCTGGACCCGGCTTCCCGGGCCACCCCCTCCCCACCCAGTCCGAGACACGGGCCAATAGTCTGTCCTTCGCGGTTGCGGCGGCAATGTCCTTCACATGCAGGGGCTGGTCAGGTAAGTCTTCCAGCCGCAGGATCTGGTGGGCAGGAGCAGGGTCAGGGCCGCTCTCCGGCAGTGGCAAGCGGCTGAGCGCGTCTGCATGACCCATGGCTTTCCCAGGTCGGTGCTGTAGTGAGTATTGGTACCCGGCCAGGAAAATGGACCAGCGCAATACTCGTGGCGAAAGCATCTGGGGTGTCTGGCGGTCGGGCGCAAAGAGTCCCAGGAGTGGCTTGTGGTCTGTAATGATTGTGAAAGGCCGACCATAAAGGAAGTCATGAAACTTTTTGACTCCTTTAACTATTGCCAAACCCTCCTTGTCGATCTGGGAGTAGTTGCGCTCTGCCGACGTGAGAGTTTGGGAGAAGTAAGCTACTGGAACTTCCCTCCCATCTGGGAGCTGGTGGCCCAGTACTGCGCCCACTCCATAAGGGGAAGCATCGCAAGCCAACACCACCGGAAGCTTTTCGTCGAAGTGTGCCAACACTGAGTTGGACACAAGCAAGTCTTTGACCCCTTGGAAAGCCTTGGCCTGTCGAGGGCCCCAGACCCATGGTGCTTTTTTGTCCAGGAGCCTGTGCAAAGGCTCAGCTACGGCTTCCTTGTGTGGCAGGAATGCATGATAAAAATTAAGAAGTCCCAAGAAGGCTTGTAACTTTGCCTTGTTCTTTGGGTCTGGGGCATCGCAAATGGCGCGCACTTTGTCCTCTGCTGGATGCAGGCCGTCTGCGTCAACCCGGAACCCCAGGAAATCCACACTACTAACTCCCAACAGGCACTTTTTCTGCTTTACTTTAAGTCCTGCTGCCTGGAAGCGTTGGAGCACTGTCCGTAATCTGGCGGTAAAGTCCTCTTTTGATGATGCGGCAATCAGCACATCATCGAAAAACGGTGTGACTCCGGGAATGCCTTTAAGGAGACGATCCATTAGGCTCTGAAATAACCCTGGGGCCACGCAAACTCCAAACTGTAGGCGTTTGACCCTGAAAGCACCCCTGTGAGTCACGATTGTCTGGGCGTCTGCGGTGGCCTCATCAACGGGCAGCTGCTGATAAGCTTGCGCTAAATCTAACTTCCCAAAAATCTTGGCCCCAGCCAGGGTCGCTAACACGTGGTTCACTACTGGAACCGGGTATGCGTGATCCTGTAAGGCCCTGTTCAGGGTGCATTTGTAATCACCACAAATACGAACTGAGCCGTCTGGCTTAACCGGTGTGACAATTGGGGTTTCCCAGGTTCCCGAATCTACCGGCTCTAAGACCCCTTGTGCGACTAAGCGATCAAGCTCCTCATCGATCCTGGGTTTCAGCGCAAATGGGACTCTACGGGCCTTGACCCGGATGGGTTGCACTGTGGGGTTCAGCCGTAGGGAAATCGGGGGTCCGTTGTACAGGCCCAGGGTTCCATCGAAGACTGATGGAAACTCGTGGCAGATTGATTCAAATTCTGCCCCTGGGGAAATCTGATTAAGCCCTGAAATGCTTAAGCCTAATGGCCCGAACCATGCTAGGCCTAGAAGGCTAATGAATGGGCCTTTAGTTATGATGAGGTTCAAATTCTTGGTGTACTTCTTAAACTGGACCTTGAAGGTGCCCATACCCTTTAGCTGTATTCTTTTCCTCTGGAAGTCCCGCAGAACTATGGGGGCCGGGCGGAGAGGAGGACCGCCGTCAGGACAAAGCTCTTTCAGAGTCTTAGCAGATATTATGGAGTAGGATGAGCCGGTATCCAATTCCATAGTACACGGGGATCCCTCTATCTTGAGTCGCACCCTAAGCTTATTGGGCCCCGGGGACGGAAGTTGCAGTACCCTGGCTGAAGAGGTGGACTGTAACTCCTCCTCTATGTAGGCCTCATGGACACATTGCTTGGGTCGTGCTCCGAAGGTCTTGGAGCGGCAGACTCGACCAATGTGCCCAGTTTTCCCACAGCGGCGACATGTGGCATTCCGAAACCTGCATGTCCGCCGCTCGTGGTTTTCTCCGCAGCTGGCGCAGGTCCCTTGAGGTGCGTCAGATGATCGCTGGTTCGACAAAGTGCTTGTAGCTTGGGAGCTGTGGTGTCGGTCGGATCTGTCCGAAGCTCGGTGGACATCCCCATTGTGGGAATCTACTGAAGATGACCGGTCTCGCTGTATGCGGTGAGTTCTCACTTCGGCATGTAGGCTGTAGGCCGCCTCATGGGCGTTATACTTCTCAAAGGATGTGGCCATATTTATTGCTTCCATCATTGTGATGTCATCTTTTGCCAGCAGCTTGCGGCGGAGACGGCTGTCTTGCACACCAGTGATGAATCTTTCGAGAAGTCGTTCCTCGATGTCAGTGAATTGGCAATACATCGCAATTGCCCGGAGCGCGGTGATGTATTCCCTCGCTGACTCTTGCGCTTGTTGCACTCTGTGCGCCAAGTCGTAGCGGCAGTGGTTCTTAGTTGGCTGAGGTGCGAGGTGTCTTGTCATAGCCTGTGTCAGCTCATCGAAAGTGCAGGCCTCTATGTCCCTGGGTGCCATCAGACCTTCCAGTAGAGTGATGGCGGAACTTCCCAGCACAGTGAGAAGTACATCTACTTTATCAATTTCCCTAGTAAACCCTTGAAGCCGAACATAGCTCTTTATTCGGCGGAGCCATTGTGGCCATTGCTCGGGGTGACTCAAGTCGAAGTCTGGTGGTGGCCTAGTCTGCCCAGCGGCCATTTTTGTACCTTGAGCTGTCGCTTGTGTTGTGCTGGTTGATTGCGAAGGCGCTGCTGGCCCTTCTTCACTACCGGAGTTCTCCGCAGAGTCCAGTGTGACTGGATGTCGCACTCACTATGAGTGGCAGGGCGGTGCTGCAGTGCCAACTCAGGCCTCAAATCCGGGAGGGCCAGTATCCCATCCTCGTCGCCAGTATTAAATATTCAAGAAAAGTCAGAAGCCCAATGTAACTTCGTTTATTCCACAGCTCACTCCATATTAAAACAAGAACACACTCTGAAAGCCAACCCAAACTGCCAGTTGGCAGTTGACAGTTGATAGACCTTGCCATTGGAACTTTCGTCCACCTACGCTCTGCGATTGGTTAGAATCATAACGTGTTAAACCCAATACATAACACCTGCTGCTCATGCAACACAAATAAATGTCCAAAATGAATGTGGTTACACAGCATCAACAGGGCTACCACGTCAAAGGCATACAAAAGTAGTCTTAAAATTGCTCGAAGTGGGAACTGATAAATCAATACAGACCAAAGATGAACTGACAACAAGGGAGATTGCTATGAGCAATAAGCAATCAGAGCTTTTTAGCCTACTTTCATTAAATGATCACGCTTGCCTAGAAAGCTTCAGCAAGCTGACTAAAAAAGAAGATATCCGCAAACTTCTGAAAATAGTTCCCAGTGCATTTAAAAGCCAGACAACCAGTTCTTATGCAGCTTATGATGACCTGGAGATGTGTGTACAAGTCTGCGAGCTTAAACATTTAACAGAGATCCTGAAGGAGGGAGAGGTTGCACTAAGAGAGCTTTTGACCCTGAGAAACAAGGACTCTACCCAGCTTGGGATCCACAATCGTTACAGACGCCTCGAGTGCAGGGACCGGAATGGGACTGTAGCATCTGGCCGAGGAAGACAGCTTACATCCCATCACGTATGGCAGAGAAAAGACTGGTGCCCAGAGAAAGATACTTCTTGCGACGGTTAAGGACGAGAAGGAGCGTGAAAGGATCCTAAACATCATCGCAGACGCCTTATAATGAAGACCCAAAGGCAAAGGTTAAAATGGACAGTTACGGTTTTTCTTGCAATAAAGACCTAATGCTGCATGAACTATTGTATATAATGTTCACAACTATATGTACTTTTACTGAAGATGTAATATTATGCCATAGTTAGGTAATATAGGTAAGAGTTATAAAATGTTTGTTTAGGAAATGTCTATAGTAATGTTTTAAACTGTTGTTTGTATCAGAGGGATACTTTGGCTAGTAACTCCTCTGATACAAACCTAAAAAGGAGGGAGGTATGTGGAGAACTAGCCCAAGGCCAGGTAGGGGTTAACTTTTCTGACAGTTAGAACCCTCAGGGGCGGGCTTAGCCTGAGTATAAAACACCCCTCCCAGTGGGCAGGAGGAGTTGAAGTTAAGTGCGGGGAGTTGAAGTGTGAGTCAAGAGATAGAGCTGGGAGTTTAGAGTCTTAGGTGGATGTTAGCAGAGAGGATAAAGAGATTGTGAAACGCATTGTTATTGCTATTTAGTTAACATTTAGAGGTATTAGGCCGGTAACATTTTAGAGGTATTAGGCCGGTATAGGACAACTGTTATAAGCTTATTGAACAACTTTTATTTTATCAGCAACCACAAGCTTTGTACGCAATAAACATCTTTTTAGTTCACAATATCCTCGTCTGTGGTGAATGAAGTAAGCAGGATCCAGCTAGTAGTCTGAAGGGCTGCAGCTGGGGGACTGTTTGTCGTTGGTGCAGCACTCATAGACCGTAAAACGTCTGGGGGTGGGCTGTACAGGGCGAAGGGCCCGCGACAAGGGGTACCTTTACCTTTACCTTTACCTATCCAACATTATAGTTTGGTGTCTATTTCATAGGAGCCATCAGATCCATCATCTCATGACCTCCATTTGTCTGCATTAGCCCAATGGCACCATATCCCAAAGATAACCCAATAACATTGAAGGTAACAGAGGATATAGTCACGTTCCTGAGGCTAATAGGATGGCATCCAGTTCTTAGACCTTCCCTGACAAAAAGGCATGCCTCAGTGGAACAGAAATGGAAGCAATTTGAGATTCATTCCTCTCCCCCATTCAGAACCCACCCAACTTGTCACCATAATTGGCTCTGGGATGCTGGGAACCCTTCAGAGAAGATCTGGGAAGTATGAGGAACTTCAGGTGAAGGAGGAATCCCCAAACACTCCTCGTTTTGGATACAACCTATGGGAGGTTCTCAGGGACCAAAACAAACTGGAGGAAAGAAAATTCTCAAGCCATTTTTTCCTACTTGTAAATTTTCTGTAAAGGTGATCAAAGATCCTGTGAAAACTGATTTTCATTGTTTTCAGCATCAGGACAATCCTTGTCCAATTTAAAAGGAGAAAGGCCATAGTTCATTTGCATTTTTCATGCCAATGTCTGGGGCTCAAAAAGATCTCCATCTGAAAACCTAAGAACTGCTGCCAGTCACTGTTCACTTCTGAACTATATGGGTCAATATTTTGACTTGGAGAAAGGTATTTTCATTTCTTCCTATGCTTCCTGTGAAACAAATAAAAAACCTATTGGAGCCTATTGAACATATGGAAAATAGAGCACACAGATTTTGTACCCAGTCTACTGAATGTAGCACCTGTTCTTTGTGTTTAAATGGGAACATTCAATGCTAGGTTGCGTTTTGAACAGAGACAGGAGGACAAGCCATTTTGGTTGGTCTTGATATAAACAAAAGCTTTGTTCACAGCTGGGCTTCTCTCTCTTTTTGTCATGTGAGATTCTAATTTTTAGCAGTGACATTATAATCTGTCATCACAGAAACAGATACATATGCCAGTGTCCTGTGGTTCCTGTTCAATTTGCAAACAGTCAAAGAAAGCTTGTCAAATGTAGATCTTTATGGTAGCTTCTTTCTTGCCACCTTGCAGATTAAAAGGCCACAGCATTAACAACTGCAGGTTGGTTTTGCTTTTCACAGCAGAAAACAGGTGTGTGTTGATTACTTCATCAGCAGGAAGATGGCAACTTTTTTTCTGCTTTCAGTGGCTCCCTGGCATAAACTACTGAGCTGAAAAATGCTGACAAACTGGTTCTGTGGTGAAACCTAGCCCTTACTCAGAGAGCTCCACAGAAATATAGATAATATGCTCATGGGTCAGTGGGGTTCTGAGAGAGGCCTAGTGTGAAAAATCAGCATCTGTACAATCATGGTCTGCTTCATACTCACAACTGCAAACATAGAACATGAACCCTCTGAAAGCGGGGGTGGGGGAGCCCCGGCTGACTAAGCATCTTGGCCCCGTGACAGAGCATCAAGGGAACAAGCAAGTTAGGGAGCTGTGTTAGAAGAGAATAAGTACCATCAACGTATTTGGATTTTATTTTTTTTAGCATCAGCATAAACTGCAACAAGGGCACAGCAAAGGCACCATATGCGAAGAGCGAAATCTCAGTATTTATAAGTAAAATCATATAGCTCAAAAGCTAAATCTGTAATAACATACCACTCAAGAACCAAACTTAGTTTTCAGCTCCATCCTAGCATAGCAGCCTTGAAGGGCTACAATAAGCTGTAGCAGGAAACCTAGTTTAAATCTCATTTTTATAGAGGGGGAAACCCACATTGTAATAGATAGCACAGACTGAGATTTCACAGGCCTTGAGAGTTGCCTTGTATCTGTGCACTTAAAAAAAAAAAATCTGTTCCTGAGTTGTTCTGTGCTGTCTCTGCTTTGAACAGTAATTCAGGTTCTGAGCTGTGAAAGGGTTGCTGTTCCTTCCTGAGGGAAGCTGCTCATAGAAGAGCAGCAATTCTCCCTCAGTCAGGAGGCTGGGGTAAGGAGATGCAGTGTCTCTCCTTCCTCCACTTCCCTCCCTACTGTATGTTGAAGAGAGGGTTTAAAAGCCCTTAGTCACACCCTTAAGGCCCTCCAAGGGTGGATCTGGGATGGGTGGTCCCAGGTCAGCACAGGGTGGATAAGCCTGATGCGGGGGGGGGGGGGGTACAAATTGGGGCCATAGATTCAGAGCACTGTATGTATAGTTCCATACAATACAATAAATCACCCATAGGCACAACCCACCATTGTTCCTCATTCCTTCTCAGCAGCACCATGTAACTGGGGTTCAGTCACATACAGAACAAGTCAATAACCTGTAGTTTACAAGTCATAGACCTTTCTCCCTTCAGAATCATTTCTGAAGACACCCATGTGGATCACTCCTGTTTGGCTCCTAACTGAGAAAATATGCAGTGCTGATGCACACCCCTTTTAGACAGATGCTGCGAGCTGCCTTTCAGTGAATTACCATATGAAGCAGCTGCGTATGGATCCCAAGACTGAGTCTGAGTCCCACTTGATAGGCTGGGACTGGGTAACTTGCAACAAAGATAAAATTCTCCGGGCTAGTCCAATTCCTAACCCTTACTCTGAAACACCTGTCATAATTTTGTTCTAGTTTTACTCTCTGATTTTGTATGGTGAAAGCTCTTTATAAAATATGAAATTTTGGGATGCTTGTCTGCCCCCTTCTTTTATTAAAAGCTTATGTTTTGGAGAATACTTTTTTTTTAAAAAAAAAAAAAAAAAAAGCCCCAGGAAGTGCATTGCTAGACTCTAAATCCTCAAACCTAGCAGATTTCCTTGCCTGCCATTTCCTATTGTCCAGGAGCATGAGTAATAAACAGGATGGATTTGAATTAATAATGCTCGGGTGGGGGGAGAGGTACGAACACATAGCAATTACCGAAACATGGTGGGATGAATAACCCAGCTGGAATGCTAATACTGGTGGCTAGAAATTGTACTGACTTTTCAAGCAAACTTTTAGAGAGTGTTGCTCAGTCAAATGAACTTTAGCTATATACACCGGGACAGATATTTGTTTTGAAGTCCATAGTTGGAAGAAAGCAAATGATTTGACTTAAAATCAAGACTGTGTATATTCTTTAACTGTCTTTAGTTTTAAATGGTCCTATAAGTTTAAAGAATTTTGGAGTACAGTTGTCCACGAAATTAGTGTCAGAATGTCAAATCCTATCTCCTATAATCATCTCAGGGAAGTATTCAACTAAATTCTTGCATTAGTGCAAGCATTATTGCTAGCACAATGAGGTTTCCCCACGCTTTTCTCCCTCATGTGTGCCTTACAACACCCCAAAATCTGCTCTGGGGAGTTGGGGGAAACTCCAGAACAGATTGGGAGCACAAGGGGAGAACATTGGGAGCACAAGGGAAGAACAAAGAGAAAATTTGTGCTGGTGGAACATTCACCTTAATGCTATGTTGAATCCAACCCTCAGTATTTTGTCAGAACACACAGTGCAATCCTATACTGTGCATAATCATAAATAAGTTGCATTCAGTTTAAAGCAACTTACAGGTACTCTTGGGGATGTACAGGATCGCAGCATTAATGCACATTCTGAATAATGCTAAGTTTTAATAAATCTCTGGAATTTCCATGCAACCGCTAAAATATCGGTGATTAATCAATGGTGTTACATGACAGAATTGTTGGGTTGTAACTGAAAAACAATGAAAATGGCAAGATTCGGGAATAAGAGAATGCCAACAAAAACATGAAAAGGGGTTTGAAGGCAATAATACCTTTATTGTCAATGTACAACCTGTGTACAGTGAAATTAACTGAGCCTCCTCTCCCCCACAAACACTCAGTCTCATTGCACTCTGTGTGCTTACCGCACAATACACGAACCCCGAAAGTCAGTTGCATTATATTATTTTCTGTTCAGCAGCCTAACAGCCCATGTATAGAAACTGTTTTTTAGCCTGTTGGTATGACTGATTATACTTCTATATCTCCTGCCCGAGGGTAGAAGACTAAAGTGGTGCTGGCCTGGGTGTGAATCATCCCTGAGAATTTTTCCTCACTCTCCTAAGGCAACAATCCCTTGTGATGTCATCTAGCGGGCTCAGGGGACTTCCCATGATATCATGTGCTGTGTTCACCACCCTTTGTAAATACTTTCTGTATATAGTCTTCATTTACTAATGACTGCACATGCAAAGAACCATGATTGAATCAATGCGGTGTCACAGAGTGCACGTTCATGTATTTCCTGACCCACAGTAAAAATAGAACAAATAAAACAAAAATAAAATATCTGTGCTAGGAGAACAGAAGTGAAAGCTATGGAATCATCTGCAGAGAAGTCAAACACTTGTTCCTCAACTACAACTAAAGTATGGCGTATTTGGCATTTATTTCTACCAAGTGCTAATAGCTGTGGCTCAGATCCACTAAAGTACTTCATCCCTGATTCAGGAAGGCAAGGAAATAAAAGCAGGAGCCAGTTTTCAATCAGGATGTCTTATATGGAAATGGCAATTTTAATAAGGAGAGATTTGCTGCATCAGGAGTCTAAGCATGTACTTGTATTGAAGTGGGTGGAAAGGATGCAAAATCTAACTGGACTGGCAGAGATTGAGTGAACAGAAATAGGCCTGCAATAAAATGTTTTCTTTCATAATACACTTACCAGAACAGGACAAGCTGCAGTGTTAAAAAAACTAAAATTATGTCCCCTCTTCCCCCCTAAAAATAAAGTTACTGCAGAATGAATGCATGCCATTATCTAGCAATAATCATCACATTAATATTTACCCAAAGTAGTCACACTGAATCCAATAAAATTACCACAAGGTAGCTGGTTTAGAGAAGGAGATACGTTGGCTTTCGCACCTGCCTGGAGCTATGGTTAATTTGATAAGCATTGAGAGACTTCAGGGGTTCAGTTTCCTTGCAATGAAGATCAGCTCTGAGAGACTGTGGTGTCTTTAGGATATATGGTTTTATTTACACATATATATAAGCTGAGCAAAGGATGGAACGGCTTCCAGCACTGACGCCCCAAAAGACATTGCTTCCCCATTCATCACAGCTTTGGATCCAGCACAGAGCAAAAACATGTATCTTTCTCTCTCTGCACATAGCTTTGACTAGTGTTCTTCTACTTAGGATCACATGGTCTCCAGCGAAGTGAGGGGAGTGGATAAAAACATCTATCTGCTTTCCTGAACAGCACCATCACTTAGCTCATTCTTTGAGATGCTGGTGACAGACCAGCTAAAGCCATTACCTTGACAAAGGAGCTAGTTTGGTAAGTTTGCTTTTATACAGTGCTGTTTTTCTAGGGAAAAAAGGTGCCAGAACTGAATTTTATTGAGTTCTGGCTCAAAAAAAGATCTGCTTTTATACATTATACAGATACAGGATCCCAAGAAATGGAAGGGGCCCAGGGTACCAGCCAGACTGACCGTCAAACTCCTTGTTCAGTCATGTCCGACTCTTCGTGACCCGATGGACCAGAGCATGCCAGGCACGCCTATCCTTCACTGCCTCCCGCAGTTTGGCCAAACTCATGTTAGTAGCTTCGAGAACACTGTCCAACCATCTCATCCTCTGTTGTCCCCTTCTCCTTGTGCCCTCCATCTTTCCAAACATCAGGGTCTTTTCTAGGGAGTCTTTTCCCTTCATCATTTTTAATCTTAGCAAACATTTATGGGGTGGGGAAGTAGCCTTAAAAAGCCAAAGTATTTCATTCTTAGAGGAGCTTCACATAGAAAACAGGTACTTCATCTCTGCAAAGGTGTGCAGATGGTGTGGTATGCTCCCATCACCATTCCTAACAATCATTGATGCCATAAAGCAGTGGAACCTATAACCTCTTTGGCTTTCCCTCCCACTACCTGGTTTCATGGGTATAGCCTGTTTGTATCAGATGCCTTACATGGTCAGCAGGAGAGAACATCCTTCATTCTGTGGATAGTCTGCTCATTCCTACATGGTAAAGAACTTCATCTAGTTAACTCTCATAACAAATGAGACCCTAGCAGGTTGTCTGGCTATACAAGAGTCAGAATCCAACTTGAAGTGTAAGGTACCAAAGACTGAGCAAAACCAGGTCTATGATGACCCTTTGGCTCAAATTACACGTGCATTGCACCACACTGACTACCAAGGAATCTTCCCCTGCCATGGCCAACTTAACTGGCAGCAAGGGAGCTGCTTCAGGCAGCTAAGTCTGGGAGTCATGAAAGGGCAACAAATTGTTGTTTAATGTGTTATTGTTGCTGTCTTTTTACCGCAGGGGAATTCTACCCTCCCTCCCATGGTGCAAGATTTTGAGAATTCCCAGCCACTTCATCAGAGCTGCGGATCTGACGCATGATATAGGAAAGAAAGGGTATTGAGGCTGGATTGTGGGAGCTAGTAAGTGTTCATTTACTTGCTGCACTGAATTTGTGGCCTCACAAAGAAGAAATTGACTGTGGACTCTGCCAACACAACACAACACACTCCTCTGCTTCTCCAGATTTCTGAAAGGGGTAATGTAATAGCTGTGTTCAGGTCTTAGCTGAAAGTGGATGCCTCCCCACATGTGGATGCTGAAATTGTTGATGGAGGCACAGGTACACACAAGCCCAGCTGTCCCAATGTCATTGTGCATGCCATGCCCCTCCGCTCAGTCCTTGACCTTCCCCAAGTTCAGGAAAGAGTTTGTAGGGGGCTTCTATCTGCATTCACCTGAGTGCAAATAAGACTACCTTGCATGGTCAGGGTTTCTGCTTTATCACAGTCCCTGATTGTGTGGAGATTTCTGCATGCAATCAGTAAGAAGCCCCTTGAAGATTTCTCCTGAGCAACATAAGGAGGATTGGGGATGGGGAGACATGATGTGTGCAGGGACATTGGGGACAGGGCTTGCATGCACACCCCTTCCTGCATTCATCCTTCCATCCTGCACCAAATGTTTCTCTTCACCACATGATTAGTGATGGTTGATTCCCCACATGGTTACAGTTCTTGTAAAGCATTTAAGCCCCTGCTACACGCAACAAAGCACAACAGCAAATGGGGTGTGCTGAGAGTGTTCCTTTAAGAAGAAATCTGCAGTGATCACAAGGAGTCTTAAGATTAAAATCTGATGCACATTTCCTTGGGAGTAAGCCCAGCTAAATGCAATGGTAATTACATTCAAGTCAACATACAGAGAATCAGGCTGCACTTCTAAAATGTCTGTTTCTAAGGTTTCTGATTTAAAGCATTGATGGCATTTAAGCTTGAAGCTTGTAATTAATATTTCAGATTTTTCATTCTAATAAAAAATAAAAAAAATGCTGTGGCTAACAAAGATCTGGTGATTTTTCATCTGTATCCAGAAGTGCCAGTTCTCTTAAAAAGTGCAGGGCTTGCAAATTTAAAGATGATAAGTGAGCCTGTAAAATATAATATTTTTAAGGAGCTTGTATTCTTTGAAATATAATCGCCATGGTCTTCTGCTAGAGTAAATCAAACACCCTACCGCCAGCAAATTTTGGTAGGGACTGCCGGCTTCTAATGGTCAAATTTCTTCTTCCTGAGAAATAGCAAGCAAGATAATGCTTTCCCCATGAAAGCTGAGCCTATTAAGAACAAAAAGAAGCCACTAAATGGAATCTAAGATGCAGGGATTGCAAGTAGCTTGTCAAAATTAAAATGAAGTTAAGGTGATGGTATAATACAGGATTTGAATCCTGAAAAAGTTAAAAGACTGTGCATTTTGGAAATCATAAGTGCTAAATTGTTACGGTTCATAAATGAGACTATAATTGTGCACTGTACTTGTGAGTCCAGCTGATTGGGGATAACACCAGGCAGTAGTCTGTTGACTGGGAGATACTTGAAGGTCACACAGAATAACCTTCTGCACTGTGGGAAGGTTTCTAGTAATTTATCCTCATAACATCCCTCTGAAGTAAGTTAGACTGAGAGAGAGAGGGTGACTTGTTTGAGGCAGTACTGAGGAGAGAAAATTGTGCTGTGTGAGCAAAAGCACTGCCCCTTTATGAAATGCCACTTGCTGGGAAGACTAGCCCCATCTGAGCATGAGAAAACAGCCCGTACATTCTCCCCCAGATAAAACTCTTAGGGCTTTTTTACTTGTGTCAATCTCAGATTTCCCCCAGAGAAGCCAAGAAGTGAATGAATAAAGAGATCTAGCCCATTATGTACAATCCTGGAAATAAATGGCGCTCTTAAAGAAAGCAATATTTTACATTAGTTTGTAGTTGCTGGCCCATGCAATAAGGAAGAGGTATATACTCAGAGGCCACCAGGAATGTCCAAATAGTTCACGTCATTCTTATTGCCTAAATATATACCTCTTCCACAGAAATGCTTGTAGCTTTAAAAAAATGCCACTTCATTAAAAACAATATCACAGTTGCATGAATGAGTGGGGTTGTTGTTGTTATTGTTGTTGTTGTTTTGCAACTTACTTGACTAATAAAAGAATGAGAAACCTGTGGCTTTCCAGATCTGGTTGGACTACAATTCCCATCATACTTCATCATGAGCTATGATGTGTGAGGCCGGTGGGAGTTGGAGTCCAACAACATTAGTCACCCCTGCTCTGCTCAGTCATTTAGGTTGGTCCTCAAAGGCCTAACAATGGTGAAGAGCACAATTATTCCCATACTGAGATATTTACTCAGCTGCAAATGCATCTCCCAAAGTGGTCCCTCACAGTTAACAAAGCAACTTCTTTATCATTCTAATCTGTGTGCCCAACTAGAAAATAGGCAATAGTCACGATCTTGGCAGACAAGTTTCTGAAAATCTTCAGAACAGTATATTCCAGCAGTCAGGTAAACTTGACTATTGCTTGGCTTGTATTCTATGGCCACCTGATTCAATCAATATCCACTAAGAGCACTCCACAAAATGGATTTCGTATCTAAAACTGCATTATGCTATCACTTATTATTCCATCTTCCTTTAATATTACAACATTTTCAACCCCCTCTATAAAAATAGCTGAACTTTTATCATAGCGGAACCACCCTGAGATCTACGGATGAAGGGCAGTATACAAATTTTATTAATAAACAACAACAACAACAATAACAATAGCAAAAGAAATGCTTGACAGATTCTTTCATATCAGGAAGGTAGTTTTAAAAAATCATTCTGGGTGTTTTATTATTGCTGCTATTCCATTTTACATGACAGAACAGAAATAATAGAAAACAGCCAGAATTGGATTGGAGATTCTAGGGTGTTAATACAGAGAATACTGGAAACCATTAAAGAATTTGAGGGGAGGGCAGAGACTGGTTTAAATAAGTAGCATTCCAGCGAACTCAAAGGAACTATGCTGATATTCATCAGCTGTGACTCTGCCCCATGGTTTTTCTGTGGTCTGTGCTTTTGGCAAGCTGTTAGCTCTGTGTCCAGCAGCTGGCCAGTGAAAGAATCTCATCAGCAGCAGATGAACAATGATGCCATTGGCACATACCCTCCTGTGCATTAGGAATGAAGGATGCCCAGCAACAGGATGCTAGAGCAGCTGGTCAGACAAAAGACATTGTTCCGTATTCCAGCAGCTAATTGAGCATTCTGATAATATATACTCCGGAGAGGGGGACAATCTCCCTGGCTCACAACAATTCTAAATAGGAGTGGGATGTGTCAGAACACATTCAGAGCAAATGTTGTTGAAGCACATTGCACTATACAGAAGTCATTGAGCAGGTCCAGAAACATGTTGAGCAAAGCAAAGGGATTTTTGTGTTGAGCCGTTTGTGAAAACTCAGGATCTAACCAGTGTGTGGTGTGTGTGTGTGTGTGTTTTCAGCATCTGAGAATCTGACTGTGTGCCCAGAGTTAATTAGGGCAATGGGGGGGGGCAGGGAATAATCTAAAATGTGCAGGTGGCAGGTGGTTTTTCTCTAGCCTCAGAGTACATCATTGAAAGGGGCACTTTTCAGTTTAAACATTCTACCCCAAGGGCTTATTGCTCCACGTTGTTCATTATAATGTTTTAACCATTAGGAACATATTTTCTGAACACAAGTAAGAGGTGTGTGTATGGGGCAAATAGTTATCCCAGTAGGTTGTGCAAATACTTGGTAAAGATTTTTGAAAGTAAAAAAAATGACAATGAAATTTGTGAAAACAATAAAATCTGCATCTACATGGAACGCTTTGCCTATTCAAATAGCTTACGTCTCCAGATTAGCAGAACATTTTAAAACTTTTTATTGTATTTATGTATATGACTACTTTTTATAGCTGTTTTCCTCTTTATCCAAGCCCATTCCACAACCCCCAGGATGATAACAAATTTTGCCTAATGTTTTCCCCCTCTGAAATCTATGGCACATACTGATAACATATTATCCATAGTTGCATTGCAGAGCCTTTTTTTCAATTCGTTCTTTTTTCAATTCTATTGCCTACTAGCTGAAAGTACCTGGCTTTGTGCAGGTACACGCAGAGATTCATAAATTGATAGTGTAACTTGTTGGTTTTAGCGCACAAAGCCCTAACCTGACCTGGGGAATATCTGACCCAGATCTGGCACCAAAACAATTCTGGGGTGGGGCTAATGTTTAATTAGGTTTTATATATAAACCCTGTAAGGTCTCAGGGCGGTTCACAAACAAGACCACAACCAATAAAATCAAACAAAAAACAATAACCCAATTAAAAAGCCAAAAGAACCACATTTTAGAAGGAGGTTGGATGTGAATAAGATCAACCAAAGGCCTGGTTAAAAATGAGCATTTTTGCCTGGCGCCTAAAGGTGTATAATGAAGGTGCTGGGTGAACTTCCCTGGGGAGAGCATTCCATAGACGGGGAGCCACTGCAGAGAAGGCATTTCATTTTGCCACCCTCCGGACCTCTCAAGGAGATGGCACACGGAAGATGATCTCAGGGTCTGGGTAGGGTCATATGGGAAGAGGCCGTCTTTGAGGTATTGTGGTCCTGAGCCGTTTAAGGCTTTCTAGGTCAAAATCAGCACTTTGAATCGGGCCCGGAAACTAATTGGTAGCCAGTGCAGTTGGACCCGGATCAGTGCTCAAACTGTCTTGCTCCATTGAGTAACCTGGCTGCTGAATTCTGCACTAGCTGAAGTTTCCAAACTGTCTTCAGAGGCAGCCCTTCGTATAATGCATTGCAGTCATCTAACCTTGAAGTTACCACAAAGCACTACTGATTATGAAAGTTGGAGACCTGGTTTTTGTGGATCCCCCAGCAATTCACCTACAGGTTGCAGGATCCCTGGAGCAATAGAGGAAATAATTGGACTGCTGTAGGCAAGGAGGATAATTGAAAATCGGGTGTCTGGCCTTCAGCTAGCTGAGAGCTAGCTCATAAAATCCCATGCTTTGTTTACATCCACAATTTTTGCTGGGGCGAATGAGTGCAAGTTGTTGATGACAGGTGGTATCCAATGCTTGTCCTACACAGAGTAGACCCCAAAGAAGTCATTAGACATGACCACCTTTGATTCATTAATTTCAGTATGTCTGCTCTGAATAGGACTCAGATGAATACAACCCAACAACAACTGCAGCTTATATGTCACTGCCTTTCAGGGCACAGCCCTCCTAAGGTGACTTATAAAAAGTTGATTATTTTCATATATATGTTAAAACAGAATAGTTTAGCCTCAAATACATGCTTTTCCAAATTATTTACAGTAAACAATTTTACTATATAAGGTGGGATGTTCTCTATTAAATCTGTACTTAGGCACGGTGCATAATAATAATAATAATAATAATAATAATAATAATAATAATAATAATGCATTTCAAGGTTACAAAACTCTTGACATGTTATTACATGATCTTCCCCAAAATAATAGGGCAACTGGGTAGAATCAAACAAAACAAAAAAAATATGGGAAGTGATTGGTTGGAAGGGGGTTCTGTTTAAAATGATTTTAAAGAACTGACTGAGAGTGGAGATTTGCATGTACTGTACCAGGATTTATAAATATTGGGAAGAGCTTGCAATCAGCTTGAAAGCAGTTATCATCTTTCATTATCAATGTAACACGATTATATATATCAATGTAACACAATGTAACAACTGACGTTCTACTTAACTGCAAGGGTCTTTGCAATAACATGACTGAATGTACACGGTGTTTTATTTAACACAATGTTTCCATTTCCTTCAGTGGAGTCAGGATTCTTATCAGCCTGATCCTAAGCACATTTACTTACAAGTAAATTCAGCTGAACTTTGTTTGGATCAGGCAAAGTAAAGTTAAAATCTTGGTTTCTCCACGGTCCACCATCACCTAAACAGGAGCTCCTGAAAGATAAAACCCATCACTCACAAAGAACTTTGCGCTATCAGGCAGAGCAGAAACCCGTAAGAGCATTTTGTCATATCATAAAGGCGATGAGCTTCTGCTGGTTATCCTTTGACAGCTATGCATAATGTTTAAACAATGAAGCTGATTAAATGTCACCTACAGATTTTTTTTGTGTGTGTGAATGTTAGGATTATGCATTCAACTGATAAATGGTTTCATATTGCATTTTTGTCCCTGCTTAGATAATTCAAGAAAATACAAGAAAGATGAGTTACAGGGGGGGGGAGAACATACACCCACAAATAAAATATTTTGTATAATCTTTTTGTTTGAAGGGCTAATATCTATAGCTGATTAAAGAAAGCCATTTCCCCCCCCCCCAGAGAAAATTTCAGAGGATTTTTTAAGGAAGTCCATTTTGCTGAACACATTATCCTCCCAATAGTTGAGTCTGATCCAATGCGTCTGCTGGTGTGTGCTGATCTCTCCCTCTCTGTCCTGTTAAGCAGCAGGGACTCAGCTGTCAAGAGAACAGGTGAGCACTATTGCCCCACCACTGCTACAGGTCTATCTCACTGTGGTCGATGCAAAATGGTGGCCAGGCTGCCAAGACAGGTTTTGCTGCTGCCACTTACAGCAGGTGGCACCTGCAAAAAAGAGAAAGACTTTTGGGGTGGTTTGAGAAGTAGCTGTTGTACTGCTACTGGAAAGCCTTATCTCTGAGAAGTATTGGATAAATTCTCCTCCTCTTGGAGACATTTGGTTTAAATGGAACTACCAATTTCTCTGTCCATGAGAAGGGTAGAGAATTTCAAGAGGCCATCTGCTCACACCTCTGCTTAGTAAGCACAACTTCCCATTTATGCAGAGGTTACATTCTGAGGCACTACACATTTAAGTGAAATCACATATATTGGGAACACCATTGGAAAAAGCCAGCAAACACTCTCCAAACTTCTAGAAACCCTTGGAAAACCCTAAAACCCATCAAACCACACCACAAGCGCTCCCTGTAAACTTCATTGCTCAAATTCCAACTCTTCACAGGTACCAAAGGTCAGTGCAAAGGCTCCTGGAATTGCACTTGCAAAGGCTTGTGGGATGGCTTGATGCTATTTTCATTCATTTTTTTTCCTGTTTTCACGCTCTTTTAGGGCTGCCTCCCCCCCCCCTTTTCATGCCAATTCCAGGTTTGCAGTGACGTGCGTATGTGCAGTCATGCGTGCCTTGAATGCACGTAAATGGGGAGTTGCCTGTATCTATAATTGGAGTTAGTTGAAGTACAGTATGTAATACAGAACAATATGGTTTGGTGAATAGGAATTGGACTCAAAATTGATAGGCCTGCGTTCAAAAATTCTCCACTAAGTCTACAATCCTAAACCCTCTTACAAGGAACTACACTCCACTGAAATTGCAGGGGCTTACTTCTGAGTAAACATGGGTAGGAGTGCTCTATAAACTACGAGTCCCATGAGGTGATCAATCATAATCTGTCAGTCAGTACAACTATTGGAAAAGGGGAGATGAAAAATGTGACAGATATACTACATTTCCCTACCAAGAGATGTGCAACTTTGGGTCACATAGCACTCATGAATATCAACTGGAAATGTTGATTCCTGTTTTCTAAGGAACAACATTATAGTCATGCCTTAAGTGCTATGATTTTGCCATTTCTGTGCAAAATAATATGTCACCATGAGCAGAGAGATCTGTTGTTCCTCCCCTGAAGTGGCTGAGTGATGGTTGTGCTTTTCGGTCTCTTGCAACAACTGCACAATGACTAACATGTTTGGTGTATACTGTACATTGTTTTCTTAAAATGTCCTAATGTATCATTTTCTTAAAAACAAGATAATTCTAATTTGATCCATCTTTGGAAATTCTTGTTAATTTTAGTAGCAGCTGCTATCAAACACAACAATAGGGATCATTAAACATCAATGGATACCTGAGTTGTACAGAGTAAGTGTTACTGAAGTTTGCATGTAGAATATCATTTTCCTTTTATATGATAACTGCAGGGTAAAATGGAAGGAAATGATCTGTGAAAAAATATATAATTATTACAATGGCTGGCTTTTTGACATGAAATGGAAATTACTTCGACTCCTATATAGATTGTGTTTGCATCTGAAACAACAGTCTGTACAGAGCCAAATGGATACCTATAGTTCTTTATTGCATATCATATTTGAAGTAGGAAAACTAGCACGTAGCTATATGACATGCTTGTGTGCATGATCCTGGAGAGAAGCAGGACAGCTGGTTCTAAATATGGTATGTGTGCACAAACCACCCATAGGAGGTATTGGTCAGACACATTACTATGTGCCCATGCCTGACCAAGCAACAGCATGGAAGGGGGAGATGGGGGGGATCATACAAAGGAATCATAGAATCATAGAGTTGGAAGAGACCACAAGGGCCATCCAGTCCAACCCCCTGCCAAGCAGGAAACACCATCAAAGCATTCCTGACAGATGGCTGTCAAGCCTCCGCTTAAAGACCTCCAAAGAAGGAGACTCCACCACACTCCTTGGCAGCAAATTTCACTGTCGAACAACTCTTACTGTCAGGAAGTTCTTCCTAATGTTTAGGTGGAATCTTCTTTATTGTAGTTTGAATCCATTGCCCCGTGTCCGCTTCTCTGAAGCAGCAGAAAACAACCTTTCTCCCTCCTCTATATCAGTGTTTTTCAACCACTGTTCCGCGGCACACTAGTGTGCCGCGAGATGTTGCCTGGTGTGCCGTGGGAAAATTACTTTATATATAGTCAATATAGGCACAGAGTTAAATTTTTTAACATTTTCTAATGGTGGTGTGCCTCGTGATTTTTTTCATGAAACAAGTGTGCCTTTGCCCCAAAAAGGTTGAAAAACACTGCTCTATATGACATAGGAGGGTGGAACATGTCTTTAGTCATTCCTTAGCTTTGACTATATGCTTACTGTACTGTGATATATAGTACACTAGTGGCCAGAATTGTGGAAACGTTTTGAAAAAAAGTGTGTTTCCGAGGTTTGATGGCTCATAACACCTGATTGGCTCTCTAAACACTCATGCTCATTGGCTACATTCAAACAAAGGAAAGCTACTGCATATCAGGCTAAGCAAGTTCTGCTTCCTTTTTCTGGTTATTTGGCTATAACTTTTGATAGAATACAGATAATTGAACTTTGTTGCATTACATTCTTCATTCAATTATCTTTCCATTGATATATAATTGTATGGTATTACTCCAAAAAAAGTGGTGTTATGAGCCATCAAACCTCAGAAATACACTTTTTCCAAAAGGTTTCCACAATTTTGACCATGAGTGTATATAGTACCGTATATAATAATAGCACAGTATTTCCTGGTCTACAGGTAAAGTATAAACATCTCTTTCATGTGTACATTTCCATCAGAGAACAAACAGCCAGGTCCAAAGCATTCCAATTTTTCAAATGTAAATATTTTTCTTCAAGCCTAGGTGCTGGAGAAGAAATAAATAACGTTCTTCTTTCACACATATATTTTGTGTATTGGACATCTTAGCTATTCTAAGCTGTCCCAATGATTCAATTATAGATTTTTGGCTTAGATTGAAACTAGGGTGGGACTCAACTACCATGTCTAATCAGTGTAAGGTTTTCTGTTTGTGCAACTGGACTTTTGCCCTCTCCACCTCCCAAAGCTGCTACAGTGGTTTGGGGGACTCCAGAACAAATTCAGAGGGTGTCAAGGGGTGTGGAAATGCACTATTGTAGGAGGAGAAATCCTTGTGCTGATGGAATGAGAGATAGCATTTTGTTTAATTCCATCCAATCATCATCCTCATCATCATAATTTATTATTTATACCCCACAGGATATTAACAACACAGTAAAAGACCAAACATTAAAAACTTCCCTAAACAGGGCTGCCTTCAGATGTCTTCTAAAAGTCAGATAGTTGTTTATTTCTTTGACATCTGATGGGAGAGCATTCCGCAGGGCAGGCACCACTACCGAGAAGGCCCTCTGCCTGGTTCCCTGTAACCTCACTTCTCGCAGTGAGGGATATGCCAGAAGGCCCTCTGCAGTGGACCTCGGTATCCGGGTAGAACGATGGGGGTGGAGACGCTCCTTCAGGTATACAGGGCCGAAGGCATTTAGGGCTTTAAAGGTCAGCACCAACACTTTGAATTGTGCATGGAAACATACTGGGAGCCAACATAAGTCTTTCAGGATCAGTGTTATGTAGTCTTGGTGGCCGCTCCCAGTTAGCAGTCTAGCTGCCACATTCTGGAGTAGTTGTAGTTTCTGGGTCACCTTCAAAGGTAAATTCTTTAAAAAATAAACATATTTTTGTCTTTGCATCTGCCAGTCAAACCAGACTGAAGACATTGAGCAGTATATCCTGTACGCCGAGGCGGATTTAGGGCAGAGTGGCCAGTTCCCCCACACCAGGCACAAAGTTGAGGGGGGTGCCCCAGGGCACTGCAAATATGACACAATGAACACACAGAACAGAAGGCAACAGGCAGGGGGCACCAAATTTTGGCCTCACACAAGTCGCCGCTGAAATTTGAAAGACCAATGTCTGTCCCTACTGTATGGCCTTTTATGCAATTCACCTAGCGATAGTTTCTTCTATTCTTTTCAGAATTTTCTACAAGGTCCATCAGATGTTTTCATTATTGAATGCTGACATAGGTAAACAAGTTTCTTACTTATAGAGTAGCTTTATATGTGCTAGGATTGAGAAGCTTTGGGGCTACTTTTCTGACCAAAAACACTGTCAACTGCCTAATGAATTTATCTATTTTTTAATCTAAATGATTTCGGGAACTTCACAATTTTAATCTGGATATGTTTTAACTTACTCTTGGATTTTATTGTTTGGTGATTTGTAATGTCATGGGCATTGGCAAAAAAATCAGGTTTTCTGGTTAGTCACAAAAGTGACTACTAAATCTGAGGACTAAGCTACATTACGTTTTTGCCATGTGCAAGGTCAGCCCAGTTAATGGCTTCTTCAGTCCAAAAGAACTTTGGAAGTCAGCACTTTGCCATGAAAAGTGGACCATGGGTGAACCAACTGAGTCAATACAGACTTTTTGGATCCTGACAGTTGTCTCTGTAATGTCCAAGCTTATCCTGGTTATCTGGTACCCTTTGTAGTTTTAAGTAAAGTGTGTATTTCTGTGTACTTATTTTGGATCCATACCATTATTTATTTATTTTTCATTCATTTATTTCCTGTTTCTAACCCCTTTCTTAAATCCAATTCTTAAGTGCATAAAAATCTGAAAAACAGAGACAGGCGTATTTCCTTGTAGGGAACTTCCCCAAAAATCTTTCATCACAGAAAGTGTAAACATTTTAATTTGAGAGGGGCAGGGAGAAAAGCACAAATTTTCTTCACACTATGTGGGTAGGATATTGGCCTGCCATTTATTCTCTTTTTCTTTAGGAGATTCAATCAATAACATGGTATACAGAAGTATCAAGCAGAATGTGAGCAACTAGTGACCTGAAAATTGCTGTTGAAACTAATGACACAGGAATACCTCTAAATCTAAAAGCACCAAGCATAGAATAGGATACAGGTCTTAAAATGAATGTGTAAGTACTGATCCCAGTGAAGGATTGCATCTAACAATGATATTTTAAAAGGCTATAAATAAGAAAAGGTTCTGTAGTGTATTCTTCCTCTCTCCAAGGCCTCATTTCTATGGCTCATTGAGACCTGCAGCTTTGATATTACCAATTTTGTATTCCCTTCCCAATTGTGAGACAGAATTTTGGATGATATAGTAATGCGAACCATCTAGATACTGATCTGCAGGTCGAAAATGCTATATCACAAAACATATCCTAAGAGACTCCTATTTAATTCCATGCAAATATATATTTTTAATGGAGAAACAGGCAGACATAGATATACACACATACTTAACAGGTGTAGAAGTGGTAAAGTGTGAAATCTTTCTGGTACCCTGTCAGTACATCATTAACCTGTGAATGACAGAAATTAACTTTCATACTCATATCTTGCTCAGGCTCAAAAACAGTGGAAATTGCCTGATTATTGGCTCCAAAACCTCATCTAAAGGAGACAAATGGATATGAAAATAAATTAAATGTTCACACTGTCCAAGGAAAATACAAATGATTGACTTTTTGTTCTGTAATCAATAACTTATTGGCAGATGTGAGGTTAAATGACAAAAAGTAGGGAAATCAATGGCAATGGGGCAAAGAGCGAATCAATAGCTGAATTTCTCATTAATGCAAAGAATGATAGTTTTATGCATTTTGACAAAAAAAAAATTAAATCCCAGCCTTTATGTCCTCTTGCATCGAGAACAAAGAGGGAAAGGGGTCAACTATGCATAATGAATGTGAATCTACCATTTCTTTAGATCAAAAAAGCCCTTGAAGTTCTGAAATTTATTTTTAAACAGATTTATGATCCCCTGTGTAAAATCCAATAGAAATCATTAGAAATTATGGATGAGCAGTTGCAATACTGTGGAGTATTGCAGACCTGTTTCCACATACTTTATAGGTTTGTTTCATGCAGCAGTAGAAAACAATATTGGTAAGTTCTCCGTCTTCATAAATAAACCAGTTCCCACCTTTCCCCCCATGGCACATCAGTTATCTCTTTAAAAGGATAGTAACTCCCTTATTCTTTTTTATATAACACCCTCCCCTGATCTAGAGCCTGGCATACAGTCTAAGAAACAAGTGACACATGCCTTCTGTTGCAGATGAACTGATCTATAGAAGAGACCAAGCAGCTAGAAGAAAACACTGGATTTTAAATTATTTTCTAACTCTTCACATCAGAAGGAGGAATGGGGCTGGGCTTACTGTCCCTGTCCCCTCCATTGCACCACTGTCACTTAACCACACAGCCTTCTATGTACGGGGTATGGAAGGCCTGTAGCAACTAGCCTGGCCTCCACATTTATGCCTCCACATGATTTAGAACTTGGTGCAACCAGGATTCTAGATTTTGAGAGACATCTCCGTGTCGCCTGATGTGAACAAGATGGGACATTCCCCATTCTGTGCAAAAATCAGACTAAACTGAAGCTAACTTCAGAACTGCTGAAGGAACGCAGTAGTGCATTGTCTCCTAGGGCAGCAAACTAGCTGAGGCGCTGCAGGGCATACCACATGGCCTACATTTCTAGCCACTTTCCACCCCCTCAGAATTTGCTGGCTGAGGTAGTTGCCCTATTATGCCTCATGGAAGTGCTGAGCTTGTCTGTGAATCATGCAGGCTCCTCCCCACAGGCCGTTCATATCCATGGAAGCCAATGAAACCAGGTTGGAGAACCTCCAAGAGGACTGTGAAACAGTAAGGGCTATTTTAGCTAGGGGAGTGCAAGTCAATTCAGAAAAGGTAGGAAGACCTGATTTTTGCTATTTTCTCCTTACCATGGCAGTCCTGTGCACCACTTGATCAATAAGGGACTATATGGTGCAGGTGTAGCTAAGGTAGATTGATGAAAATTGGTTTCCCTGCCTTGCACAGACATAAGCACTTCTCCCTAATGCAGGTGCAGGGGACCTTTGGCCCTCCAGTTGTTGCTGAATAGCAACTTCCACTATCCCTGACCATTGACCATGTTTGCTGAGCCTGACAGTAGTTGCAGCTCAGCAACAACATGGAAGGACAAATGTTCCCCCACACCTGCCCTAGCACAAAGTATAGATTGGGTCTCTGTGAATCTCACAAACAGAGATCTCAAGAGACTGATGTTTAGGAGACTTCCAAAGTCATGTTTGGCTTGAAAAGACTCTTGGAAAGCTCTGAGAAGTTTGATCTTTATTGTAGTTAGTTGGAATGTATCAAATTAATTTGTGAATGACTTGGAACAAAAAAGACCATTTCCACAATCCTGTACAGCTTCAAGAAAGAACTCCTTTAGAAACACAGCCCCCCACTTGTTAATTTGATGTAACTGGAGGAAAAGCTTGTGCTCTGTAGTGACATTAAGTTTGATGATATCACTAATGCTTTTTTAACCTTGAAAATCTATGAAAGTTGCTAGAGTGAGAAGCAGAAGATTTTATTGGCTATCATCTTTCCTAGGTTATATGATTCACAAGTGTTGGAATTGAAGTAAGGGCCAGAATTTATAGCTAGTTAAGGAGCAAGCTATTATTTCATATAAGCAGATCTTTATTCGTTGTTATACTATGTTAATTTTAATTCTTGAATTTCAATAATAGAGCTACATGACTTTGTTGTTACATGGAACATTTATTTATGTTACAATCAAAGGAAATAAAAGTTGGGCTCTCCAGATTCAACCCCATTTAATTAGGCACTTTACTGATCGGTACATTTCAGAATTAATTGCTAGCATCCTTTTTATGCGTGCCCTGACCCAGTTCTCATACACACATAGTGGCTTCATAAGCACACATGAGTTCCCAGGATTATCTGTGAATGATAAAGTGGTCTAAGAACCCTTTAAACATATTCTGTGGATGTGACCACATGGAGACACACAGAGAGAACTTGAATATTAAAAAAGAAATCGAGCTGCTCCTCTTAAATGGTTTACCATTAGCCTCCCTCCAGCCCCAAAACCTTGCCCTGGCACTGGCGTAGGAAGGGCGGGGCATAGTGGGTGGGGCACCCCGGGCAGCGTAACCCCGGTAAGGTTCCATCTCGGCTGCCCCCCACCCGCGCTGCGTGCCATGCCCCCAGAATGCACGCCAGCCCCGCCCCCACCTGCTTCCCGCCCCCAGTTCCGGAGCATGAAGTTCCACCACTGTGTCCTGAACTTCAGCAGCCATTTTCTCTCAGGCTAATGTAATGCAAAGCAATTGCTGACTTGTGCTTGCATTCCTCCACCATGTCTGGCGCCGGAATGGAAAATAAAATAGCTTTATTCCCAACTGACATGTAAAGTTAGTTGTGTTCAAGTTGAATTGAAGTCAAAAATACTTATTTTTTCCCCAAGGAGTTTAAAACAGACAACAGCATTATGCATAATTTATAAAGAATGCTATCATTTTGCTTTTAAATGCACTTTCTGTACAATTTTCTATTTTTATTTCACCAGTAAAAGGCTACTTTCTCTCCAGTAGTATATCAGGTTGAGTGATAAATATGAAGGACTATGACAAAGAAATATTTGAGCTTTCTATTTTAATTTACTTTCATTCTGACATTGAAAAAGGCCACAGTAAAGTTCCCCTATATAAATCTTATTTTAGGTGTGTAGGTTACGTGATGGGTGTGTGCCAGTCAGCTCTCCTGGTTCAGCCAGTCTCCCACCAGTCATGCTTTCCCTCTTCCACCTACTGAATATGTAGAAGGAGGTCTGCTATCCAAAAGCCCCAAAACAGGGTGTTCTGAGGGTGGGTAGGGAGATGGACTGAGCTGGCCTAGGATTTTCTGGTTCCCAAGCTGGTCTCATAGCCATGAAGCAACAGCATCAATTCTGATTCATGTCCACTTTTCCTGCCTCCACCACCTTCTGCCATAGTCACCATGAGTGTCAGAGCACAGTGGTGGTGGAAATTAGAATTTCACCCCAAGGATACTTAGTGCAATGGACTTATATTTTACACTGTACATTTCTATCACACCTGTTACAATGGTGTCTGACACTACTTCTGGAGAATATGGAGTACTGTGTGCTAAAAATGAGGAAACGCAATAACCCCAAAGCCACTGGGTAGCATTATCAAAACTCTAAACAAGATGGTAAACAGCAGTAGCTCAGTGGAAGGGCACTTGCTCTGTATATGAAAGGTTTCGGGCTCAATCCCTGGTGTCCCCAGGTACACCTAGGGGAAAAACAATGGTTTGAAACTCTGGAGAACCACAGTACATGGACCAAAGGTCTGACTTTGCAGAAGACCACTTCTGATGTTCCTCTGATAATGAAGAGCCACCATTGTTCATCAGTAAACATGATGATTCCTCTCAAGGAATACCTTGTCTATCAGTGGAACATTCCTGTACAGTTGGCCAGCAACTTTCAGCTGAGAATCAAACATCCTGAAAATTCATCACAGTACCAGTTAAAGGCACCTGCAACTTGTTCCAAACTTTAATGCAATGTGAACTCCAAATAAAGTCATATACACCGATGAACACTGATATGTCTGTCTCTCACGGATCAGCTAACTCCCTATTTGTTTCAACAAGCTGAAACCTGGTTTATTCCTGTGTGTATACCATATGTACAACAAAAGAAAATGACTTGAAAAGAGGTGAAAATAATTCAGACAATCTCCATATTGGGTCTCAATATAAATCTGGATAAATCTACCTATGTGCATGTCATTTTAAAAATTAATAGATTTTAATCAAGTATCTGTGCTGACAGCTGAGGCCATAGGACCGTCCTCTCCCAAATCTCCAGTGTCAGCTGAAACCAGCAGCTTCAGCCTGAGGCAGAGCTGTTGCATCTCTTCTGGATGGAGCCTTTGAAGCTGGTGTTGCCTAGGCAGAAGGCCAATCCGAGCAACTCAAGGGAGAGAAGCCAGTGATAAGAAAAAATTAAATTAAAAGTATGATTGCACTCACAGATGAGGTTTGACACAAATTTTGTTGCTGGTAAGATGATAGAGTCTGGGCAAAAGATTCACTTTCACCATGGGCTGAGAATGGTCAGTCTAGGTGTTGTCAAATAAATAAATTGTCATAAATGTCTTCGCTTAAAAAATGAAACAGTATCAAACTTTCAGTAGATGGCAATGATTTTTCAAATCAAGGGGGAGAAAGCAACCTGAAAACCTCTTCTTCCTTTCCACTCAGTGGATCTATTGATATATCCAGAAGCTCAGAAAGTTAATCTGAACTTGAGCTCACAAAGGACCAGCCTCACTGTTTTCAATGCCAGCCCCGCAATATGGGAATTAATAATGAGAAAGTACATTTGAAAATCTGCAAAGGGCAATTATATCCATAACACATATGCAGCCTCCCCACACCACACATCAATAAACTGAAGGAGGGCTCATTGTTCATTCCAGGAAGATTTGAGTCCCAGTCTTGGATGGGTTCCATTAGAATCTCAAGGTGTAAATGAGGTGGTGAAGCAACCATGGATAGATCCATAGCTCAGTGGTAGAGCATCCACCTTGCTCACAGAAATCCCAGGTTCAACCCTCAGCATCTCCACATTGGGGTGGAAGAGACTCCACTCTGGCGATCCTCTGCCACTAATGAGCTAGATGGGTCTGACTCATTATAAGGCAACATCCTGTAAGGTAATACCCACACCATCCGCCTTGATTTCCTGCTGGGAGGAAGAATGAGGACTGTATTTATTCTGTTTTCTTTCAAAGACAGGATCAGGCCACTCTGTGCTACCAGTGCTATCTCCAGAAACCATTAGTTTTGGTGAGAGAATCCAACAATTCTAATGTGTAGAAACTGTTGCCTGCAACAAGATGAAGAGAGGGTCAACTGTGCCTATTATTCTGTTATGTAGTTTATCCCTTAATTGTTGCACTGTGACTGGCTTTCCTGCATGTGTCTATGTAGAAAGTGCCAGTGGTCTACATAGCTTAATTTTTTAGTTGTTCTGTAGGTGTCCCAAAAGAGAATGCCATTGATAGCTTTTTGAGGAGCTGGACAGCTTAACCTAGGAACCTCTGAGCTATCTTTGGGCTGGGGGAGTGTTTTTAATTTAACCGGTTTTCATTAATTATGCTGTTTATGTTGATTGTGTTGCGTTTCTACTTTGTAAGCTGTCTTAAGATGTTGCTGTTATTATTATTTGCCCTTAAAGGGAGCCATAATGGCAAATAAATAAATGTAAGGGGAACTAAAGGAGATTGGGAATGTGAACTGACAGATCAGACCAAAGGCCCTTGTGATATCACAGGGAACTGTGGTTCATTTGCTCTGCACAAGCCAAGCTGGAGAGTTACTCTGATCTTTCCAAAAGAATGGCCAGTGGGCACTTCCCTGTATCATTTCCTATCAGTGCCTAATCTCACGATGACTGGTGTTGGCCAAGACCAGGCAACTGATATGCACTTGCTGGTATCAGCATTTGATCTTTAGAGAGCCTCCAATAAATTACTAAGCCTAATTTGTGGAACAACTTCTGCACCATCTTTGCTTACTGCAGCAAGCGAGAAGAATGGTCATATTTAGTCAGAACAGTGTTTTGACTTCGACTAAGCATCATTATTGATGTGTTATATATATTAATAAGCAAACAGGTCCCGAAGACATAAGGAATGAATTGCCCTTGGATTATTGAATTTTATATTTGCACAGCACAATGTACAATCAATGCTATCATATGTACTATTGATTCTATCATTTTTAGTAAAACTGCCATATACAGACTTCACAGTTTTTAATAGCCATTTGTTTTATAGATTAAGATGATCAACTGATATTAAACCAAAATCATTCTCATTACCTCTGGGAGTCCCCATGAGATTTGCTGTTGTTTGTAGTTTTTAAATTCATTTTACAAAGACTCGGAGCAACAGGAGTCAAACTAAATTAACTAAAGCACCCCCCCTACACACAATCAGCTTTGAACAAGCTTCTTGCTCTGTGTGATATGGCATCCCTGCCTACTCCTTCCTTCCACTTATGGAGATTGACCTAAATGTTATTTCCCCTTCTCCCCAAAACCTAGCAAGATTAGACGGCAGGAGGATGAGAGACAGATGTTTCAAAATACCAAGTTCAGGAAGCAAGTTAGAAGGCAAGGCAGACCACCCCAGGGTCTAAAAAAGGCAACAGAAAATAATAGAACTGTAGAGTTGGATGGGACATCAAGATTCATCTGGTCCAGCCCCCTGCAATGCAGGAATCCCACCTAAAGTATCCATGACAGGTGGCCATCCAACCTCTGCTTTAAACTCTCCAATGAAGTAGAATCCACAACCTCCTGGGGGAGTCCATTCTACTGTCAAACAGTTCTCTGTCAGAAAGGTCTTCCTGATGTTTAGTTGTAATCTCCTTTCTTGTAACTTGAATGTATTGGGTTGAGTCGTACCCTCCAGAGCAGGAGAAAACAAGCCTGCTCCATCTTCCATGTGACAACCCTTTCATTTCAGAGTTCAGTACCTAGACAGAGACACTTCAGTGGGATGAAGGGCCAATGTTCTTAGGAGTGAGGAATGTTTTTCATGCCGCAGACTACATTACCTTAGGAGAAAGCTGTCAGAGGCTACATTCCAGTAGCAGATGGGGCTAGGCCTACACAGAATCACATAACCATAACACAAATACACATGCACACACTCACACTCACACATTTTGCATCTCCATTTTACTCCCGCTGGATCAGGACGATGATCTTTCTTCATGCTTTAAGAGTGGCATATATTTCATCATAAATGCGGGGGGGGGATCAAAAGCAGTCATGATAAAGAGAGAGGGAGTAATGCGCATTAGACATGAAGTACTTGTTCATTAAAAAAATGCTAGCTGAATTTCTAAACCAAAGCATGCTGTATACTAAAATTTTCATTAAATAATGTCCCAAATGAGAATTCGTGATTTGTTAAAATTTCAAACCAGCAGGCATTTTAATTTTAATATACAACTTGATAGTTTGGGGAGGGGAAGGATCACAGAAAAGAAATAAATCTCACATTTCAGAACTTCTTGTTAAATATTTACTAAGACTTTTCCCACATGATCAGTGAAAGCATGTCACACCCCCAAACACAGTTTAGCCCTTGTGCTTTAAAAGCAGCAGGTCTCTTCAACAGTGGGAACTGCAGCTTATTGCCCAGAACCCCTCCCTTGTGCCCAAAGCAACTGAAAGCGATAGCATTTTATTTGACAGAAAATAACACCAGATTAAATAAATACATGTCCTAATATTTCCTCTTGTTTTGAGGACTTACCCATAATAGTAAGAAGATTAAATGGGGAAAAACAGGCATTGCTGACTCTTTGTGTACATGGAGGAGGCTACACTGCAAGCTCCCTCTGAACGCTTCTACTGTATTAAGTAGCAAAGTCTTCTCTCTCTTAAGAATCAATAGGTTGAGGATCCCAAAAATAATGCTACATGGACATGTTGTGGCCACATGAATATGCTGTAAAGTTTCCCTAAGTAAATTGGCTTTGCTTTGTTCTAGTGTCATAATCACTTATTAAAAGCCCAGAGATTAATGAAGATTTACATTTCTGCTTAGTGTTTAGATCCAACTGTGAAGGAGGAAGGGAAGCACACATTTTCCTCAAAAGCTGTATATCATGCTATTGCCAAAAATAGTATCCTTTCAAAAGCATTAGAAGAGTAAAAAGAAAGAAAGAAAAAGTATTGAGTGCATTATCCCATATCCCCCACCCTTTGCTAAGGTTCAATAACTCAGAACTAAGAAACACTTGGCATTAGTCTTGCAAATCCTTTGCTTTATATTCTTTAAGTAGAAATGACAAGAGTGGCACTGTACAATTTAGGGTGTGTGTGTGTGTGTGTGTGTGTGTGTGTGTGTGCTTGTTACTTAAATCGAATTAAATAAGCCTTTGTGAAGTGGATTATTTGTTGAAAGGGCAAGATAATGAAATGATGAGTTCATTTTTAGGGCACTGCACATCAAAAATATTTCAAGAAAGGGTGGTATTAGAACCAAACTGTGCAAAATCCATTGTATGCAAAATGTTTAGCCTGGAAAAGTTTCCTAAGTATGCGTTGAATCTGTTTAAAGAAAACTTATTTTCCCCATAATTAAAATGTTGATTTGATTTGGAACCACTAATCAATTGAATAGCTACAGCTAACTGTAGTGGTTAGAAATATTTGGGACTGCGAATCTATTATCCATCTGTCTATCTACCTACACACACTGCTCTCTTCAATAAAAGCTGAACTTTCCACCTTTCAACTGATGCTCCTCAGCAAAAGCCCACAAGCTCTGACCCAGAGCACTCAATCCTTATGCTTGAAAGCCTTATTCCAAAGCATTTGGTGGTAAATAAATGGTGGCCCCAAACAGCAGAGATGACACAGGGGTGACAGTAAGCAATGCAACCCAAACCCACCAGCAGCCTTTCCCAGCCTATGAAGAAGAACTACAAAAGTGGTGTAGCCATTTCAGTCCAGCCCAAAGAAAACAACAGCCAGATTGTTTTTGGTAGTTGACAGTTGTTTGTATGTCAAGTACTAAACACAGCAGGTCAGTGATAGCCTTTTTCTTAATTGAGGACAGCAGTGCAGTATTGCCCTAATATATTATGAACGCGCGCACTAGACAGCTCTCCTCCCTCCAAACAAAAGTCCAATAATCTCTAATGATTTTAAAAGATGTCTATGAACAGAGAGGATCGCTGCTGAAATAAATTGCTACTTTGTGTAGGTGAATATATCCCTGCTGACATTTTCTCAGTATTCATTTGTTTATAGTCAAGCAGATCAATAATGGTGTATTGTTTATTTTGATGAATGCCTTGGATCTTTCACAGAAAAAAACACAACCCAAAACCTTATCGCACTTGCTATTTGTCATGAAAATCATTAAATCTTATTAAAACAAGGGATTTATCCCATTAACAAGTTTGTCCACAAGCTAGACATATATACACAGCTGTACTGAAAGAAGAAGCAGGAGCGACTGATTAGAATCATTAAAAGAATTGAATTTACCAAGACTATCCATAGTGATTCACAGTGCTTTGAACCTTTCTAGGTTAATGTTTGAGAGATAATTCCATATAGTGCGACCATTGGAGGCTGGTCCATAGAGGCTCTCTACTGAGGCAACCTCAGTTTACCTTTTCATTTACAACCAATTGGGTGGTTCTGTGTCAATCTGGTTCTACCTCTGCCTATTGTTGGTTTCCCTTATTTCTGCCCTACTAGTCGCAATGGGCACCAGCCACCACTTAGTGCAACAAACGTCCTTCATTTTAAATTTTCTTCAAAGTTCATCATGACTCAGTGGTGGCTTATGTGAGATGCTCATGTGAGGTGGCTTATGTGAGACTCGTGAACTTTGAAAACAGGGCAAGGTGTGTGGGGATGAAGTCAACAACTCTCTGTGGGGAAATTATCTGAAAAGTTAAAAGAGGACAGCAGCAAGGACACTGCAGCTTTAACAGTGCTCTCAGCAGGGCTACTTCATTGTTAGAGGACACTTCTGATCAAAACGTTTCTGAGCACAATTCAAAGTGTTGCTGCTGACCTTTAAAGCCCTAAATGGCCTCGGTCCAATATACCTGAAGGAGCGTCACCACCCCTATCATTCTGCCTGGACACTGAGGTCCAGTGTCGAGGGCCTTCTGGCGGTTCCCTCGCTGCGAAAAGCCAAGTTACAGGGAACCAGGCAGAGGGCCTTCTAGGCAGTGGCACCCGCCCTGTGGAATGCCCTCCCACCAGATGTCAAAGAGAAAATCTACCAGACTTTTAGAAGACATCTGAAAGCAGCCCTGTTTAGGGAAGCTTTTAATGTTTAATAGACTATTGTATTTTAATATTCTGTTGGAAGCTGCCCAGAGTGGCTGGGGAAACCCAGCCAGATGATGATGATGATGATGATGATGATGATGATGATTATTATTATTAAATGCTCATGGCCTAAAGTGCTAATGGTTCTCTCACAAGTCACTGAGCACTTCTGCTTTGGTGCGAACATGCCCCTCACCCAACCCCATGATGTCTACAGTTCCTTTGAATTGTTCCATACTCAGGAGTGTACCCAGTACTTCCTCTTTCACGTTTGAGTCTTAAATTCAGTTAAAAGTTCACAATAGTTAAAATATGGAAGTTCCTACTACAAGAAGTAGTTGTGACCATTGACTTGGATGGCTTGAAAAGGGAACTCTATCAGTGACTAATACAGTGGAACCCCAGGTTACGCACACCCTGGGTTGCGGACGTTCGGATTAAGAGCGCCCGCAACCCGGAAGCGTTTCCGGAGCGCACGCGACCCCTGGATGCGCAGGACGCTTCTGCGGACTTTGCACATGTGCAGAAATGCTCAAATCGTGCTACTTCCAGTTTTTTTTGTGTGTGTTCAGGATACGCATGTCCGCGTTATGCACGGCGACCCAGAACGGATCGCTTGCGTAACCCGGGGTTCCACTGTAGTCATGATGTCTCTGTGTTAACCACCACTAGGAACAGAGGCATCATTTCTCTGAACGCCAGTTGCTTGGGAACAACTGTGTCCTCATGTCCGACTTGTAGTCCTTCCATAGACATCAGATTGTCTACTGTGGGCAAAAGGAAGCTGGACTAGATCAGTCTTTTGGTCTGATCCAGAATATCTCTTCTTATGTTTATCTGTCTATTGTCAATGTTTGGCTAATATGGCTTTATTTGGGAATTGGTTCTAAAGTCTTGAGACTGCTTTTGCCACACACACACACACATTCAGTTTCAAATCAAAATCTGCCACATTGGCAAGAAAGCTTTGGTCTTGAGTCTCACTGTGACTTCGGTAAGCTTTACTGGATCTTATGTCACCCTCAGTGTCGAAACTAACAAGTCCCCTCCATCATCCAAGCAATCTGTGACACTCTGAATCACACAGGCTCATTCTTATTTTCTTATTTCTTTCCAAACCAGCAACAGCGACTGATAAAGTGCAGTGCTTGAAGAGGCGTAAACATGGATCAACATGGCAACCACATGATTCAGAGTTTCAGAAATGGCTCAGTGATGTAGGACAAAATAATGGGAACACAGCTTTTCAGTGTCTACCATGCCATTGGGGGAACATGATCACTATATTCAGCACAATTTTAATGGGCAGAAATTGCATGTGGTACAACACTCCCTTTGCTGCACTTTAGACTGAATGTGGAACACTGAACATCTTTACATAAAGATGTGTACATGAAGTCATTCTTCTTGCTATATCAGTTTTCTGTATACAGATGATGATGATGATGACGATGACAGGGAAGCATTCTAATATGCAGTGACCTACCTTTCAGGCTGATAAGATGCAGTTCAGAAAGATTCTATACTACATCTGCCTAGTGAATAAGAAATTTCTAGAAGTATTACTTTTTAGCTTAGTCAAAACCAAAACATTGCAGCCTGGCAGATAATCATAGAATGCATATATTTATTATGGTTTTCTTTCTCTATAATAATGAGCTATAAATAAAGTAGAGGTGACTGTAATTAACCAAAGGTTGTGATGGAAAGAATTCAAATTTGTTTGCTTCAAATGAACCAATACGTACTGTTAGTATACAAGATAGCCCTTTCTATTATTTTTAGCAAAATGGATTTCTTGCTGGGATAAGTGCTGCAATTGTAAATTTTAGATGAAAAGTGATTCTGCCAAAGCAGTGGGAAGTTTTTATTTAAGCAGCAGAGCAGCTTTCTTATAGCTGTTATAAATACTTAGAGATATGATAATAAGGATCAGCTTTAAAAATAAATTATAGCCAATTATTTCTTCTATACATTGGGGTCAGAGAACATGCTAACAAACTTGGAAACAAGCTTTGTTCAAATCAGTGGTACATAAATCCAAGTAAATGTGCTCAGGAGTTCTGCATAAATGCTCTTCTACAAGAGACTGTCTTTAGTCTCAGTTGATATATACAAGGATCAGGCCATCACAGAAGTATATTACTATCAGGTCACATCTACATGACACATTTGAAGTACTACTATGGCAATTTAACAGGCAGGGCTTCTCTGGAAGAATCACGGGAACTGCAGTTTGTTAAGAGTGCTGAGAGCTGTTAGAAGAGCCCCCTCAGAAAGCCACAATTCCTAGCATCCTTAACAAACTACAGTTCCCAGGATTCTTTGGGGAAACCCATCACTGTTAAATTGGTATAAGAGTGCCTTAAATGCAATTGAAGAACAAAATATGACTATACTCTTATTGAAACATCAATGGGAGGGCTCTGGGTAGGGAGGCACCTGCAAGTCCTGCCCTCAATATCCCATGGCACACCAGCTATGCTTTAGATTTTGCAAGATTAGCACAAAGGGGTCATTAAAATGTGTTTTATTAAACACATTTAGACAGGGCTGTCTTAAGCATATGCGGCACTGGGTGCAAAGGTCTGCCCAGTGGGGCCCCCCCTGGGTTGTCCAGGGTTGTCAACCTTTTTTTAAGGGGGGACCCCCAAGTTGTTGACCTTTTTTAGGGCAGGCCGGCGAGGTGCATATGGCAGAGCTGGCCTGGCCAACTGCCTCACCAGCAACAGAGGAGCCCGAGGCGGCAGCGGCGGCAGCAGCAGAGCATGGCTGGGGCCGGGGGCCAGGCAAGCAGAGCCCAGTGCAACAACAGTTGAGCCCGAGGCGGTGGCAGTAGCTCCAGAGTGCCTTAGATATTGTTCTGGCTTTTGCTCTGGCAGGTCATCTGTGTCATTTGCCCACAGAGCATTCTCTGGACAATGTCACAAATGTGTGGGGTTTCAGGCCTTCCAAAGAGAAAAAGAGACACATGTAATGCCGGCATTATAGCACAATCTGAAACATATATTCTCAGAAGTAAGTCCTACTGAGTTCAGTGGGACTTACTCCAGGTAAGTGAGGATAGGATTGCAGCCCTAGTCTCTTGATAACAGAATCTAATCAGAAACAGGGCTAATATTAAAAGTTTGCAGTTTTCAAATCCACGCCTCATGCTGAGGGATTTACAGTAATTCCATGAAATGGTACTGGATGGTTCCTTATAGTAAAATTCATTATTTCAATTATGGTAGAGAATTGCTGCAAGACGCTTTGCAGATTGTATCTCCCCTATACTTAATAACAGAGAGAAAAACACTGTGAATGCACTCTTAATCTGCCTAGCAAGCAGAGCCAGTCTGCAACGTTAGCTGAATAGAAATATTTTGGATTAACACGGTGTTCAGTATCCAGCTGTTGTCAGTGTAAAATCTTTCACTGAAACTAAAAATGATCACATGCCAAATATTATCACCTTTCAAGAAAAATGAAATATTTAATGATGATGATGATGATGAAAGTTATACCCTACCTTTTCCCCTAACAAAGGCTGAAGGCATCTTATAGATAAAATAAGAACTAAAAACATAGGAGGAAAAAAACCTATTGTTTATATTGTTACAAAAGTCAAGTGCTTGCCCCTTTCTCTGCTGAGTGGTGGCAAGAGCTCATGGGTTCCCAGGCACACATGCACAGGGTCTATGTCCCTTTGGAGAATAGAAGACACAGTAGAGACTGTCATGCTTTAAGAAATATGGTTTATTCACCTATTTACACCTTCAGTCTGCATGGAGGGAGTTGAGATGTTATGGCATGTTCAGTTCAAGAGGCAGTAGCACTGGCTTCTTTCTGCCTCCCTCTCCAAGATGGATCTCTCCCCTCTTCCTCCTCCTCCTTCTTCCCAGAAACCCCTTGCCCTCCCCCACAGCAGTTCCCCTGCCGTCCTCCCTAATACCCAGTCTCTTTTCACACTTGGGAGCTAGAAGGAAGTTCCCTTGTATTGTTAATGGCCCTCTATTGTTCTTGATAGCCATAGCTCGACCAGCTTTGTTTGCATAAACCAGCCCAGGAATCCCCTGTCTGGCAGAACTCTGCAGTTTATGTTTTAATCCATATCCCAATTAATCACAGTCCTAGCATTTCTTCATTCCTAGGGTTTAGGGGGATTCCCCACCCTGATCTATAACAATATTTACATTAACTTTTTTTTAACCCTCTAATTATCTGGGATAATAATTTTAAAAGAAAATATATGTTTGCCTCTGAAGTCCATCAATTATTTTCATTTAGAATCATAGAGCAGGAAGGCACCTTAAGAAGTCATCCAGCCCAACCCCTTATGCAATGCAGGACCCACAGTGTGGGATGTAACTTCAGCATCCCTGACATATTGCTTAACAACTTCCGTTGAAGGAAAATCCTACCACTACCACTACTTTGATCATTTTCTCTTCAGTTTAAACACCAGCAGCAGAAACTGGGAAAGTGTGGTGGCACTTACCTAACCTCCGATCATTGGCATCCCTGCAGCATACTGGGAGAGAAGGGGAAGGATGTGCTGAAGTCAGAGTGCTGCAAACAGGGGCATCTTAACCATAGAGGCTAGTGGCGTGGGGAACCACAGCACCACATTCTGGAGAGCGTCAGGGAAGAGGTGGAGGCTGGACCTGGTGCCTCCCAGCATCAGCTCACCGCCCTCGTCTGCCTCCGCCATGCTGCGCTGCACCCAGAGCCACCCTCCAGCCCCACTGGCAGCGCCACTCTCGCCCGCCTGCATCAGCAGCCCTCTCTAGCCAAAGCAGAATACCTGGCTGCAAAGTTTGCCCCAAGCCCTGCAGCCCTCTTTGTGTTTGCTGTGGAGTAAAGCGCTGCATAAACATGCCAAGCCCACACGCCTCGGAAGAGCAGGCTGCGTGGCTGAAAGTGCAGCCATGAACTTACTTGTGAGGAAGCATGCCCGCCACCCCCGTCTCCCAAACACAATGGGGGAATTTGCGCCCTTGGCAACTCCAGACCCCCTTACTTCGGCAGGGGGCTCGTGAGCTGCTGCTGCCTAACTTGCTAGTCTTATCAACCCGGAGCCTCTGTTCCATCGGAGGAGCCGCCTTCCAGCTGCTGCCCACCCGGAGGGAAATGTGGGGGTGGGGGATGCAGGAGGGATAAGCCAGATAAGCTTAAGACGTCCCTGGCTGCAAAAGCATTGGTGGAGTGAACCATGCATTCCTGCAGGTGCATTTGCACTGTGCTGGCTTCACTGCTGCCTCCCCTCTCAGTATGTCACAATGTACTGGTGATGGGAGGTCAGGGAAGTGCCACTGCCCTGTCCCATCAACCACTGCTGCTGAATACTCATTACTACACATTTAAATGGCTCAAATATTTAAAATGACTCCAATGTTTTCCAGCATATTTAAAACTACAGTAATTCTGGAAATATATTTGTGTAAGTTATATTTGTTTGGTGGGTCTTACCATATTTAGCCCACAATTCAAGGTTGTGCAAGAGCTCCACAACCACTGAAGTGTTTTGTGGAGTTTTCTTTCTCTGCTTCCACAGAGACACCATAAACTCTGCTATGTCCCAAAAGCAGATTGGTGGATTTGTCACTTGATCAGTTTAAAGGGAAAACCTGGGACAAATTCCTTAGTAGATATTGGTGCCCATTTCACTTTAAACAATATTTAAAGCTATAATCTGGAAAGGAATTTCACTGCTGTTCCCTGATTGACTGAACATCCTGCTTTGCGTTTCTTGAATTTGTGCAATTTGACAATTTGAAGTGAGACACCAGGACATGAAATTATGTGCGAATGAAGCATAAGCTTCAGCAAATTCTGTTATAAAAAAAAAGCTACACCAAACCACTGAATTTTGCATAGACATAGCAATTTTGTATTATTAGAGGAAGAAGAGAAATGTTGCTATTCCTGCACTTTTCAGAAAATAATATGGATAGATTTCTGGAATACTGATGTAGCTGTCATTTTTGATATATCCATATCTGTTGAGTAGAGATTCTCCCAGCTATGGTCACCCAATGTGACAATTTCAATAGAGTGTCAAAAGGAAACAAAGGCTTTTAATCGCCATCCACACATGCAGAGTTCATTCACATAGATCCTACAAATAAACCAAATGCCACTCAAATAATTGTAAGCATATCTCCAAACTCAAAATCCATTTGCATCAGTGAAGTGGAAAGATGCATTTTGCTTATTTGTTCATTTTGAACAATCTGATAACATCTTCCTCTCCACATCCCTACCCCCACTCCACCCTGCATCAGTTCTTACTGAAGATGTGAAATATTTTAAATGCGAACAAAAACCAGTTTACTGAATTGCTGACACAGTTATTTTAAAAATGGTGGATAAGAAATAAACATGGATAACATTTCTTTTAAAAATCATGTTCTATTTCCTTGAATTGTATGATCTGACAGCAACAGCAAAAGACAATTTTTACAGTGAAGGTTGGGTTTAGAACCAATTATAATTTGAACTCTTGTGTTTAAACTGTTTTCAATAACAGAATTACTAAGCATACATATTTACAGATAAAGGCTTGAACTACAGTTGCTCTGCTCATGGGATGGTCTTGCTGGGTGGCAATTTTTATTCTCTGTACAGCATTACATTTCCATGGGTGGAAATGAATTTTGCAATGTTGTTCTCCCACCAGTCAATGTGTACAGAAATGCATATACTAAAGTGTGCGTATAAATGTATGCATTAGTGCAAAAAACATACAAAATCTGTTACATTAGGGAAACATAAATTATAGGGAAGACGTGCTTTGCAAAAATGTGTATATTAGGCGAATGTGTATACAGAAATGTGTATCTTATGACAAATTTGCATTAAAAAGATGATGAAATTTCATGAGGTGAGGACTTTAAAAATGAAGATATATCACAAATGGGTGTGGAAATGGGATAACTGAACTTAAGGAACAGAAACTGAGAGTAACAAAAATACACAGAATGACCCATCACTACTTGGAAGTAATCCATCAAGGGCAATACCACAAGGACTACCTCTCCCCATATGAACCCACCTGGACCCTGTGATCATCATCTGAGGCCTTGAAAGCAGCAATATGAGAATGGGCATATTTTTGCAGGGACTCTTCACTTGTGGAGGCTTGCCTGGCACCTTCGCTACATATATTTTGACGCCAAGCAAAAACATTCCTCTTCTCCCGGGCCTTTAGCTAATTAAACAATCTATGGCCTTTTATTGTTTTTGTTTATTACTATGGTATGTGTTTTTATATTGCAACCCCCCCCCTCTGTCATCCTTGGATGAAGGGAGGTATATGTTGAGATTATAAAGGGAAGGAGAGAACATTCTACAAGCATATAAAAAATTTAAGAGTAAAAAATTAACAGAGCAAACATTATGGGTCAAATTGCTATGGTCACTTCCCTGGAAGTGAATTGCACAATCCCAAGAAAGTTAAGTGTGCCAAACTTAGAAATCAATGGGACTTAAGGGCTTAACTGTTTCTTTTAAAGCCCATTGATTTTAATGGAATGTAAGTATATCCAACATTTTTATTTTTATTTTTTTCTGCTTGTTCCCAAAGTGTTTGGAGTCAGGGTGAAAAAGAGTCCTGCTCCTCAGCTTTCAGCAGACCTTATTAATTCATTTTATGCTAATTAGTCCATGAAAGCTAAAGCAAAGATTCATTATTTGGGTAGTCCCTGGAAATTCAAACCCATTGTGGGAAACTAGAACTAAAGTCCTATTTGGATTGTTGGATTTATGAAGAGCAGAGGCAAGCCAAAATTTGTTTTGTTGAAAAAAGGGAATTCTTTATATAATGCCCCTTCCAATTTTGTCCTCACATCACCCCTATGAGGTAGGTGATCCTTATCACATCAATTGGCACAGAAATAGTTTTAAAAAATAAATTATAGCAAGATCAGATAAAAACAAAATTAAAAGCAGAAGGGGGAAGAAACAGAAGGGGGAAATTGTGTTTATTTCTTTAAAAACAAACATGTTTATTTTTTGTAGGATGCTTTGAGTTTATTTTATATAAAAAATGGGGTATGGCTGTTTAAATAAATAAATATTTAGAAGGTTATTTAGCATGAGTGAGGTTCAAGTTTCCTTTTCTTAATTGCAGCCACTTATTACTTCCTGTAATAACAACCATTAATATTATTACTGTTAACATCAACACATTACTCATGTGCTTTGATTATTAATATGGAAATGTTACCCAATAGTGTTTGTCAACAGCCTAAAGCTAGCAGCTTCTCTGGAAGAATTTTTCATTCTATGTCATTTGTTTTTGCTTTTGTAGTAGCTGACCTGTCTCAAATCTGTCCCAGTTTATACAAAAACAAAAGATGCCAAAAGTGAAAGACAATGTTCCTGATGAAGTCATCACCTGAACCAGGTGTAGAGAGAAAGAAGCAATTATTTCTCTGATTCTCATAACTTAATGCTCTTGTGTATACAGCCTCAAATTACATTGGCCTTTTTTCTTCACCACCATATCCAGCTACAAATGGATGTGTCTAATTGGCCATCCACTATTAACAGAATTACGACTTTTGTTTCTGGGGTTTTGTTTCCTGCTGAGAGTGTGCATTTGTTTGTGTGTGTGTGTGTGTTTCAGCTTATCATTTCAGAGATGCGCTAGCTTGCATTTTATCCAAGCTGAATTTCGTTTATTTTTTTTTGCCCATGTTGCTAATTTTCTACTTTTGTTTTTGTGCTCTTTCTCAGTCCTCACTCGTGTACGTTGTACACCATAATCTATTGTCAGCAAATTTCCTAAGGTGAAAATGTTTACTCTTTTCTACCCACCCTCTGTGTTACCACAATATATATGTTTCATGAGAAAAGAGCTGATACTGATCTTTGCAGCTCCTGTTCTTATCAGAAATGTATAGCTGACATTTAAAAACTGCCTTTCAGCTGTTGGCAGAGGTAACCCTCCCTTCTATGTATTTCACTTGATATTATATGGGCTGGTAGCCCAGAGATGAGAAGGCAGTCACACAGTTTGGCCTATACCTGCTAAACATGTTACTTACTCTGAGGTAAACCTGAACCAAAACTTCTCATAAGACATTTTTCAGAGAAAATTTATGAGATTTCTGTTTTTGTCATCCCCAACTGAACCGGCTGAAAAAGAAAGCCACTTTGCATAAATTTCTGCAAATATTCTGGGGATTTTTTGTAATAGTAGCAGCTGTTTCCCTCCCTTCCGCCCCCCCCCCCAAATTCACACACAGAAAGCATTAGAATGGCGCTATATCTAGAGCATTATGGAGGATGCAAAAAGGCAGGCAGGCTGCCAGGCTGTCAACCCAGTGCCATGACAATTAAAGAAATAACTTATGTAGGAAAAGCAAGAAGCTCTGGTAACCCACCCCTTAGAAAATGTTGGAGAAATTCAGCGGGATGCTCACCACTCCCCCAACAAATATGGTGGAAATTTTGGAAAATAATTTTGTGCAGTTCTGGTTTGAGAAGCCAGCCACTTTATAGAGCCAGACTGGTGATCTGTTGGTTCCTTGTGTCACTTGTTCCTATGTGTTGTATTCCCCAACCATTCACAGTACGTGAGATCAGGTCAGCATTGCTCCCCTTGGAAGCTGTTGTGGTACCTCAGCATTGCTGCCATAGCTCCTGAGTTGAGACCTCTTAGAAATATATATGTGTGCTTTAATACTTTCAACATGTACAGCTATATTGCATTTTATTTTTTATTTTTAAAGCAATAACACTACTAGAAGAGCAGACTACATAGGTGTATTAAATTTGAAAATTTAAGAAGAAATACTGTCACTTTCCATTTCTTCTCACCTTGCCCCTCCAAAAAAAACCCACAACAACCCTCTTGCTCTGACTTTCATTTCTGCTTTGCCTTTGACCACTCTAGCCCCTTTCAGTCATTCTACAACTGAGTTCAATGAGAGCAGATTCTGTCCCTCTAACCTGTGCTGCGATGACACTGCACACGAGATAAAACCTAGAATTTAATCAATAGTTTATGACACGAGAGCAACTAAATCAATGTCTGAGAGACTGGGCAATAAGTGAGAGATATGTTTTCATATATGTATCATCTGAACTTGGGAATAATATTCGGATCACTTCAGGTCTATTTTTAGAAGAAACTGAACAAACCTTCAATTAGTAGAAGGATTGAGAATAAATGTTGCTGGATTTCTTTCAGTGCCTCATTTCAAAAATTATGTGTGCGTCTAGAGGTTTTACCTTTGTGGCAATGACAAATAAGTTTGCTTATTTATTAATAATAATATAAATAATCTCTTCCATTGAGTTGGCCCAAAGTAGGATGCATCAGTCAGGTAAAAGAAATTTATATTGCCACTGAAGGTTCATTAACCTTCCTGCTCTTTTCCATTTCTTTCAGTTATACCTTCCATCTGTGACAGACATAGAGGAAAGGCTTAAGTGATTATTGTTTCAAATATTTTAGGTAAATCTCTCTCACACAAAAGCTTATGATAACTCCAGGGAAGATTAGGGAAAGGGTTCTTGTATGTGTTTAGTGCAGGCATGTTTCAAGATGTCCACTGCATCATCCTAATCCACTAATGTTATAATCCTATTAAAATCAAGTCATCTTAGATTTATTTCTTATGAAACATGCTGTTCTGTGCTGGCATTCTGAAGGTGAACTGTGGCCCATGCAGAGAATTAGAGAGGCAGCCTAAGACCTCTGGCCTACATAAATTTCGCCAAAGCCCTCACAGCGCAGGCAAGCAGGATATTAATGGTGCACATTTTGTGTGACACAGAGATCAAGCATATCCTTCATATAATTTTTAAAAAATATATAATTTGTTTGCATTTCATCACTATTATAGGGTCAGTGGGTACCTGAAAGCCAGCCATATTCTTATACATATAAATTGTTCAGGGAACATGTGTTTTCAGGCAGTCAACAAGAGTTTTATGGGCATACAGTACTAAAAAGAAATGATCAAGATTGGATGTATCAGTTGTACCAAATGACTGTGAGTTTGTAAACACGTTTCACCTCCCTAAACTATTGCCAGAGGCAGAAAAATACAATGGGTTGTATCCAGAGAAGTTGTTCCACTAGTGCAAAGTATTCCACCTGTTACCACAAGACTTACTTTCCCTCTCCTCTCCCCGCATGCCCTCTACATCAGGCTTCCTCAAACTTGGCCCTCCAGATGTTTTTTGGCCTACAACTCCCATGATCCTGAGCTAGCAGGATCAGTGTTCCGGGATGATGGGAATTGTAGTCTCAAAACATCTGGAGGCCCGAGTTTGAGAAAGTCTGCTCTACATCTACAATTTTGTTCTGAGCTTTCCCTCAGCCTCTGGAGCAGAGTGGGGTAATACATGGGGAGAGGAGATGAAGAGGAAGACCTCTTCCACAGGCAGAGGTCTTTGAGTGACTGAAAAAGACTTTGTTGGGTAGAACCCCAACATCATTGAGCTACAAACCAGAAAGCCTCCATTTCATATAAAGTCATACTTAGAGTGAACCCACTGAAATCAATGGGCTGGATTCAACTAAACTTGGTGGGCTAGGGGAGCCAGCAAAAAGATTCCCACTACAGAAGAATATAAGAAAACCCTGATGCATCAGACCAATGGCCCATCTAGTCCAGCATCCTGTTCTCACAGTGGCCAGCCAGATGCCTATGGGAAGCCTGCAAACTGGACATGAGTGCAACAGCCCTCTGCTAGCCCAACAGGGAATCCTCCTCCCCTCAATCTTCTCCCAGATTCATTCTAGATGGTTGGGAACAATGGGGGGGGAGAAGAAGGGAGATCATTTTGTCTGGCAAGTAGGAATGCTTGTGCTGATGGAACAATCCTACTACCTGCTAATGAATTCCACCCAGTGTACTTACATTACAGTGGTACCTTGGGTTACAGACACTTCAGGTTACAGACTCCGCTAACCCAGAAATAGTACCTCGGGTTAAGAACTTTGCTTCAGGATGAGAACAGAAATCACACCACGGCGATGCAGCAGCAGCGGGAGGCCCCATTAGCTAAAGTGGTGCCTCAAGTTAAGAACAGTTTCAAGTTAAGAAAGGGCCTCCAGAACTAATTAAGTTCTTAACCCGAGGTACCACTGTGCTTATATTCACTTATTTCAGTAGTTCTATTATGAGTATGCCTGACACTAGACATCACCCAAAGAATCTCTTCCATGCAGAGGAGCAAAAGATGCACACCATAGTGCTCAATAAATCTCTAGTGTAGACTATGAGGCAGTGATCCTAAGCACACTTACTTGGGGGTAAGCTTCATGGAATACAATGGAACTTGCTTCTGAAATATTGCAGGGCCCTCCAAGTGGTGTTAGAATACAGCTCCCTGACGTTGGTCATGTTGCCTCAGGCTGATGATAGTTGGAGTCCAATAACATCCTGAGAGCCACATGTTAGCCACCCCCCAAATGATTAAGTGTGCACTGTTATATTATTTTTCTATTTCCCATGCATATACAAATGAAGAAAATTATGTATAATCTCTTTTAAATGAATTTCATAACTCATTTTTTTAAGATTCCATCACACATTTAAACTTGTGTGAGCAAGGTATGATTATCTTAGCAAAGGGAGCCCTCCTGGATTCCAGCCGAGAATTCAAAAGGAAGACTAAGTGCAGACTACGCTAAAATATAATTCCTTCTCTAGTGTTATTTTCCTAAAATATAGAGGCCACGACAAAGCAGCAGCAGCTTAAGCCGATTTTTCACAGGAGTTATCCATAAGTCTCCAGGCTGAGTAAGTAGAATATCTCATACTTTTTGGCTCAGAAAATCCCTTTCTTCAGGATCACAAGGAATGACCTTTCTATTTGTCACTGGAAGTACACGGACATTAAGAAGGGCTGTGTCATGAAAGGAGAATAGAAGAGGATGTATGGAGTTCAGAACCGTCTGCAAAAAGAAAAGTCTGACAACTACCCAATTTTGACCCAATTTCTCCTTTTCCCTAGGTAGCCAGAAATATGCAATATGTGTCATTCCCAGTAAAGTGAAGTTCCCCCACAGTCTGATATTGTATTTTCCATTACAAAACTACATCTAACAACCTTTTTAAGTGCTTGAGTAAGGGCTATAGTGCTTACCTTCTTGACAACAAATGCCAAAAAAAGAAAGGCCCCAGATGGGAAAATGCAGGGAAGATGTGGTTTAAAATGTGAATAGAAGTTTAATTTATCTAACTAAGCCTACTCATGATCTTTAAAATTGTAGTATCTAAGACAAGATGTGCATCTGAGTTTGATCTCTCTCTGGACAGAATGGACAACTGATTGCTTGAGCATTTTTCTGTATTTGGATTTTATGTCCTGCCCATTCTGAAAGAGTGCTAATAGATGACTTTTGCACAGATAGGTAGGCGAATACAACATCTGGAAAACGAGTCCCCATAAACATGCCTATTGCGATGAATCACACTAGTCATAACTGAAATATCTACTGTTAAAACCACCAGTACACAATCCCTTTACAGGTCACACACTTACCTGGGATTAAGTGCAACTGAAATCAGTACTATTTCTGAGGATATTCATGGGTTTACACTGTATGTTAAAAGCTGGTCTTTTGGGGAGGCAAACTTGTGACCCACTAAGTGAAATGCAGTCCACCAGCCGTGTATTACAACTTCTAAAGACTTCCCTTTTTGCAGTCTGCCCAGAATGGCAAAAAGACGGTAACTATCAATCACCTGACAGGCAAAATTCCATGGATTGTTTTGATTGCCTGTGCCTTTGCGGGTCACAGATTGGGCAGGCTTGGTTTAGAAAATTCATTCATAAGGAATGAAATCCTTTTGTTTTATTATTTGTAATGTATTATAATCATAGAATCATAGAGTTGGAAGGAATCCTGAGAATCATCTATATGCAGCTGTCTCTTACAGGTATCAAACCTGCAACCTTGGCATTATCATCTCTAACCAACTGAGCTATCCAGTTCATAGCTCCTGCCAACCTAGCAGTTCGAAAGCAGACAAGTGCAAGTATATAAATAGGTACCGCTGCAGTAGGAAGGTAAACAGCATTTCTGTGTGCTCTGGTTTCTGTCACGGTGTTCCATTGCACCAGAAGCGGTTTAGTCATGCTGGCCACATGAAGTGAGATGAGCGCCACACCACATAGCCGCCTTTGACTGGAATTAACCATCCAGGGGTCCTTTACCTTTTACCTTTTATTTATAACAAGTAGGGCACATCATTTATTAAATCTGTTGTTGTTTTTAAATTATCTGTTATGAAACCTCAAATAGCTGCAAGCAACTTTGGCCAACTGTTCAAGGTGGCTTCTCGATCAAAGGACTTTTGTGGAAAACAAAAATATGTAAATAGAATGGGGTGAACTGTCCATGAAAATTCACAAAACACAGGATAATCCATGGCTGGAAAGGATTTCTGAACATCAGAAAAGACCATTTTTTTTTTTAAGTGTTGATTCAGAGAATGCAGAAAATAAACCCTTTGAAGTTCTGGCATTGGCTTGACAGTAAGAGAACATTCATTCCCAATGGATGTTCTCTAGACTGTGTGGGGAAACACTTCCATGGACTGATTGCTCTATTTGCCTATGAAGGAGGGCCCAGACAGACAAGCACAAAATCCTACTGTGTCTGTGAGAAAGAGAAATATCACTTTCCTGACAAAACTGTCGACCGTTCCAGCGATTATGTGCCATCTGTTGGTTTCAGCGGTTCAGATGCCTCAGAGGCCTCTGGAAAAAGAAATCTCATTTGTGATGGAAGGTTGAATGTGCAACTGAAAGGTAACTTCAGCTGAGCAAGTGGCCAGCTAATCCCCTTAGTACACAGGGACAGGGCTGCCACCAGCTCTAATTGATTCTGAAATGAATCTGTATAGAAAATTAGAAGGTTTGGATTCCCGTGTGAGCTTCAATAAAGGGCCAGGATGTAAGCCTGACAACTGAATAGATTCAGAAATGAAAATCTGATAAGCGGCTTAAAACTGTACTTAAGACCAGAAATGATTTGAATGCTCTTGTTAATGGCACACATTGTACATTGTCACCTAGTTAATTTCCCTCTGAAGATGGCTTCCTGCTCAGCAGAAGAGGAATATGCCAGCCATTTGCAGCCTTTTCTCCGTACATACATTTATTAAATTCCATCCTCCTTCTCCAGTAGCTGGAAGGCAGAAAAGAAAGGATCAGGTTGCTGCAGTTCCTCAGTGGCTGCTGTCAGTTCACCATGCCAAACTTCAAATATGAACTGTTGCATGTACCGTCACACAGGCATTGCCTTTACGTCTTAATTTGCAAATGAGGAGCCGATATTCGCTGTGCCTTGTATTTGCGCACAGTTCCAGTGCATGAAAAGCAAACACTGTCACTGCTGGCTATTTTGTTTCTGCCTTCACAGATATTCTACGGCCTATTTAGGAATTTTCTGCATATCCCCCCTCCCCCACCCTTAGCTTATAGAGAGAGAGAGTCACAGAGCTGCAATGTTCTCATATTTTATTCAGGAAGCTGAACTGCAATGCATGAGGCCTTCACAACATTTTATTGCAATTTAAAGCTGTATTTTAAAACCCATCCTCTCTGTTTTGTTCTGTTTCCTTTTTGGTCTGAAAACTTACCTACATATGTTTATCCTATACACATTTTGTGTGTGCATAAATATATACATAAATATCCACCGAGTTGAAAGGCAAATTTATCTGCAGGGCTACGCATTTGTTTAATATACAGGATTACACACGCATGGATAAAGCCCATCACAATGATGATGAAACTTGTGCATCCTATGTGCATCCTATGTTATTGTATTGTTTTCCTCCATTACGGTCTTTTAAATGAAATGCAAGTTCAGTTTTATGCAAGCAAAACAGATAGAAACAAAACACCATGTCTAGTGGTTATGTAAGCTATATGTGGAGGGAAATACTGTTGCACCCCACCTCAGTCTCTGAGCAGTGTGAGATTCCAGGGGCCCAAACTCTTACCAGGGCTCATTTTCCCTTTGGAAATGTGGCACATTACAGTTTATTTACACATATACAACCTGAGCCTACGATGGAAGGGTTCAAGCATTACGCTCCAAGAGGCTCCTGTTTCTCCTATTGCTGCAGCCTTGCATCCAAAAAGAAATCAATCGTGGTTCTCTGTTCCTATGCTCACCTTGCTGCATTTTACAGACTGAAAACTTTTTCTCTCCTAACTATCTATGGAAAGAGGGGTTCACATTCATCTGCTGCCCAGTAATCCCTCATTACCTTCCTTTTGCCTCTAATCCTAGGCAATTTCCTGAGCACAGAAAAACTGGTTTGGTCTGTAGTTTAACACTGATAAATTCAGTCTGGCACCCCATCTAAGCAATTATTAAATTCCTACACTAACTAGACCCAGAAATTTAGGGAAGGATCTGGCACACGGGAATTTAAGGGAGTCAAGGCACCCACAAACTCATAGCAATATTTTGAGGGCAGAGAGTTCTCAGGCAAGTTCTCTTCATTCAAAATTGCTTGCAAAAGAAAAAGAAATGCATGTTGCTACTTTTAAAAGCCCACTCCAAACATTCTCCCATCAATGCTAGGAGTTTTAGAAAATGAGGTGTAACAGTGCAGAATTAAGGGAGTTGATCATGTTGCAGAATCAGTTTTGGTCCACCTTATAGACATGGCTGTAAACTTCATTCTGGATCTCTCTCCCTCCCTCCCTCCCTCCCTCTCTCTCTCTCTCTCTCTCTCTCTCTCATATGATACAACAGAAGCAAGCTGATTTTCATATAGGACAGTGGGTGTTAATTAAAGGCTGTTGCTAATTCCAATAATTCCTTCACATTATTATGTTCTGCTTCTTTTAACACAAGTTTAAGTTTTAGAATTTCCAGAGGGGTAGCCGTGATAGTCTGTTGCATTCTCAGAGAAAGTGGAGAGAACTTGATTACTAATCTTCTTCACTTAGTGAGACCAATGGTTTAGGGCAAATAAACAAGATCGACTGTCTGGTACCAATTCTAGTCTGCAGAGTGTTTTGTTGGCACATTTTCTCAAACTTTAAAATATACTACATGAGCCCTGCCTCATCCAAAAGTCAGGAAATGGCTTAGCTTCTCCAATAACCTAGCTTTGTCCAACCTGGTCACTCTAATAATATTAAATCTGACCCCTATGCTGGCTGGATAGCCAGTCACCAGTTGCCCCTCAATTACAACAAAAGTAGCTTCTTCATACTATGTCTTAAAGGCATCAGTTCAGTACTTTGTTCAAGCTGGTATAAAATTGTTTGGGAAATGATGTGAAGGGACATAGCTTATCAGATGGTATTATTGCTGAGGTACTGATGTCTATGTGGAGAAATGGAACTGCATCTATAGCACACTTTTTTACCCAAAGCCTTACTTGTTCTGACATGTGGAATCTCTGTCCTCAAATGCCCTAAGAAAAAAACTGCACTCCTTTATTTATTTTTTAACAATAAAGACCTACCTAAAAGACTTGAGTCTCCCTTTGCACAAAGTATGTTTTTTAACTTTCCTACCAGAGCATTTAAAAAAGCAGAGAAAAGTAAAAGCTATGGATAGCTCAAGACACCACCTCTCCACCTCATTGCTTACCGTTTTTGCACAATATAATCTTTTGAAAAGTGAGATGTTTGACATCTCTCTCACAGGAAATCCTGCATCTGTTTTGACAGTGCTATCTCCAGCATGTCTTTTTCACCAGGTAAACTTGTCTAGAAGGGGAAAATAGAAATAACACCACCACAGCTGTGTGTGTGTGTGTGTGTGTGTGTGTGTGTGTTGGTTGCTATGCTTAAATTGCATAGCAACAAAACTCAGGACACTGGCCTATATTCCATGGGAAACCGAGAAAATTTGGCCGTAAGCGTCAGGTAGATAGATAAAAAATGAAATACACCACACCTCATTGATTATTAATGCAACTGAACAGGTTGGGAGAGGGTGGAAAGCAAAGACCCTAAGGTTATTTTTGGAAAATCACATTGAAAATGAAAACTTAATTATAACTCTGCATTGAGTAGCACCACCCATTTTATGTGACTGAACTGTTTAAATATTTGGAGAAAAGATACCAAAATTAAAGTAGTGGAAACTATAGGGATATTGAAAATGAAGCAAATGAAAGGTAGAACTAAAAGTGAAATCTTTTTGTTTGATTGACTTTGTTTTAAAGCGGGGTTGGGGAACCTTAGTTCTATGGAGCGCTGTTGACCTATGGGAAAAGTCAATTGGGAGCTGGAGCAAATGGTGGGAGGAGCAAGAGTCAATGGTGGGTGGGAGCCAAAGTGCCCAAATCCTCTCCCTATCTCTCTGGGAACCAGAGCTGTCTGTCAGCTGAAAGAGAATGGTGGAGGCTTGTCTCTGCACCTGTTGGACAGCTGGAGCTCCAATCACATGGAAGTCATATAGGCAGAGGAACTATCATTAGGAAGTGGTGCCTAGCGCTTTCCCTCACTCAGCCTTTCCCAAGGGAAAAGGGAAAATATGCACTGCTGACTGCCCTTTCCTTTCCTGATGGAAAGGCTGGGGAGAGGGTACACTGTTGGGCAGCACTTTCCCAAGGTCCATGGTGTGCCTTCTTTAGGCAGTGACATCCAGGGGTCTTTCTTCATTTGGATGTGGTCCAGTGGCTGTGGGTTCCCTACCCAAGTTTTAAACAATGAGATGTTTATTCTACACTGGGTAACAATCCTCTCTTGCAGGGTAACTTAATGTGTTGGTGCCCATATCCATATGTGTCCTTTTGTCTGATGTTCAGTAATACTGTCTGTTGCTAAATAGCCTCCCTTCCCTAATGGAGTGGGTGGGAAAAGGTTGTTTTGGTTGTATAGAGTTCCAGAGGTCAAGGCAAGGTTGGCTAGGTGTAAAGTAGAATCTGAAATCTCACAGGAGTTGGGTCAAGAGGCAGAAAAATGACCTATATAAAATCTTCCCCTTGTCCTCATGGTCAACTGGCGATGGGTGCAGACAGCTCAACCCTCATACCCACTTGCTGTACTTTGGGGACTATGTTGGCTAGGATGTATTTTCTCTTGGTGTGCATGACTGGATTGGCATGTGGGCTTGAATGTTGTTGTCATTTTCCATTTTGTGGTGTCTGTTGGATAGGGTCCTATAGGGATAAAACTTTCAGTATTGGTAAATCTTTCTGAGGTGGATTGGATTATACCAGAGGATTGTGGTGGTTGGATAGCTTTTCAATGTGATTGGGCAGACAACTTGGATTATATGGCCTCTTCTCTCCACATTGGTATTTAGTTAAGTCTTTTCACTTAAGGTATCTTCTGGTCAAGTTCACCCTTATCATTACATGTCTAAGCTCCGATGAAGGTAGAAGAATCAGAAATCTTTTTTTTTTCTCAAATGGATCAAATGATTTTGGATCTTATCATGTTTGTATTGGAGATTAGATTTTTTTTTAAAGAAGCAATTAAAATATTTATAGAAATAAAACAAAAATGTACATTTGTCAGCCAAAGATGTCAATGTGTATGCTGTCTTAACTATTGTTAGCTACTACATGTATTTTAAACAGAAATGTGTCCTTCTATTTATCTTCCTTCATACCTTTGGACCATAAATTCTCTTTAAAAGAATTCTCTTTACACACACACACACACACACACACACACCAGACCAGATTACAGATACTGTTATCACAGTGGAAGGTCACTTGCAGCCTGTTCTTTGGCCAAAATGATGCTTAAAAATCAATAACAGTCCCTAAATATTTCCACACCCTACTTGGCTCAGTGGATAAACAAGGGTCTTGTTCAAAACATAGAATTTTTCTCCCTCAAAGTCACCTTTAAGAATCAAAGAGAAAACTTTTTTTTCTGGTGATTTTAGAACAGAATGGTTTTTATACCATTTAACTATTGGTTATATATATATCAGCCCTTGTATTAATGCAAGTTAAATCTGCCCACTATACAACAAAAAAGTAATACTGAATTTCAATATATTGAATATCCTTGCAGACTATTAAAAATAGGAAGACTAACAGCACAATCCACTGCATTTCAACTTAGAAGTAAGTTCCACTTAGTTCAGTGTTATGCACTGGCTGGATGCAAAGGAGTGATGGGAGGCACAAGCTGGGGAACCCCCAAGGGAAGAAGGCTCAGAGCTCAGGGATTGGTGGTGGGATGATGATGAGTGGCCAGAGGGAGAAGACGTAGACTGGGAGGAGGAGGTGTCAGAAGCAGAAGTGGTTACAGGGTTTAGCAAGCAGGAAGAGGCTGTGGCAGAGAGCAGTGCAGACTCAGAGACTGGAGAGAAGGGGGTGGGGTCAAGAGACTGAATGGAAGCAGGCTGCAGAAGAATCCAGGGAGACTCCCCCTCCTGCTGCGGCCAGTTCCCATCTACCATCTCCCCAGTCTTTCAGAACCAGAAGAGATATGAAGAGGGAGGAGTAAAGACAGGCACTGTGGTGAAGTCTCAGATTGCTTGGGAAGGACCTGGGGGAGGAGGAGACTTAGGCAACTGTAGGAAGGCAGTAACCTTCAGTCCCCACAACTGCTTCATAGGGGCAAGATCTACTGGGACGAGTTGCTGTGCTCACCAGGCCTGGACTCCTGAGTTGACCTTCTGAGCCTGAAACTGCCAGGCATATGCAGACAATGACATACTAGTCTGACTCAGTATAAGGCAGTTTCTGTGTTCCTATATCACAGGTCCAAAGGTGTATGCTTTCTTTAATGTGTTGCATAATTTTGTTTTTAAAATGCACATTTTCAGACTTGAAAAGTGCTTTTCAAAATTATAATTGCCAAGCAATTGCATTCTCTGTGCTCTGTGATCCTACAGCAGCATCCCACAGTTTGGGTTTTTTGGACTACAGGTCCTATTATCCTATTATTCCTGAACATTGGCCATGTTGGCTGAGATTGGGTTGCAGTCTGAAACACCTGGAGGGCAGCAGGTGGAGGAAGGTTGCCCAAGACTAATAGGTCTTGTAAGAAAGACCATTATTTTTCCAGTTGCTATTCCTATCACTTTACCAGTAGACTAACATACAGATGTTGTTCTTTTCCCATCACTTTGTATCCTTGTCAGGAAACAGTTCACCTGCTAAACGTGTGAGAGACAGGCATGGGAGCAGGGCCAATGAAACAAGCTGCAAAACCTAATGTCTAGAAGTCTAGAAATACATAGGCACCCATTAAACACATAGGTAAGGGTGAATGTACAAAAGCATCCTTCCACAAAATGCTCTTTTGCACATTTATTTGTTTTTTGTTTGTTTTTTTAGCAAGAATTAAGAAATCTAAATCATAGCCTTTTTTTAAAAAAAGGAAAGAATAGTAATTTGCTTTTTTTTAAACCATGCCAAGGCAGTTCAAAGTGATGTTCAATAAGTGCCAAATGTAAAACATACAAACATATCATGCTAAAAAGCAAATGACTCAGTTATAATACCACAAAATACATATCTGCATATGCACATACATAAAAGTACAGCATAGACCTGGACATTAGCCATCATTAAACAAACAAAAACCATCCCATTTATTTTGATGAAAAATATTTTCAGATGGTGGTGAATAAGGATAGAGTAGGAACCAGAACTGAAATCTGGTGGATCCAACCAACTTGCATCAGTCCACCTCTTGCATCAAGTGCCTGCTTATGTCTGAGCCACACATGCACAACCAGGTATATGTGTGTGTGGGTTTTTTGGACTACAGGTCCTATTGTTGTATGTATCTGTTTTTGCACCAATTACTTCAGTAAACCTGGATTATCTATGTATATAACATATACATAATATTCTACATATAAACATTTGGATAATAATATACAGTCCTTGGGCAACGACCATAGCCCAAGGTGGAACATCTGCTTTGCATGCCAAAAGTCTCAGGTTCGATTCCTTCATCTCCAGGTAAGGCTGGAAGAAAAACCTGTCTTAAAATCCAGGAAAGCAGCTTCCACGATAATACAGTATATGGACCAATGGTTTGACAGTATTTTCTTTTTTCTTTTCTTTTCAATATGTATCATTTTCTTATTTTTTGTATTTTCTTCTTATTAGTAGCTTTTTGGTATTTGGTAACTTGTAGAAGACTCCCTGGAAAAGACCCTGATGTTGGGAAAGATGGAGGGCACAAGGAGAAGGGGACGACAGAGGAGGAGATGGTTGGACAGTGTTCTCGAAGCTACTAACATGAGTTTGGCCAAACTGCGAGAGGCAGTGAAGGATAGGCGTGCCTGGCGTGCTCTGGTCCATGGGGTCACGAAGAGTCGGACACGACTGAACGACTGAACAACAACAACTTGTATTATTTGTATAACTCTTTTTTGGCATGTATGTAATATTTATATAGAATTTTTAAAAAAAAAGAAAAGAAAAGAAAAGAAATCAGTGGACCCAAAAAGAAAAAAAAAAACAGTATTCCTGTGTTATTAATGCATATAATAATATATATAATTGCAAAAATTGTAGTTATTGTTAGTGTAACCAGGGGAGGGGAAAAACTTGCTACCTGTCAAGATTAAGAAACACAATGAGAATTAGGAAAAAAAAATCCATGCAGATAAACTTGACACGAAAATTCTCAACTCTAGCAATGAAAACAATAGCTGGGCAAACAAACACAATCAGTCTAACTAGATTGAGGCTTAACAGCAAATTCCAAAGTCTGGGCACTACAACTGAAAAAGGCCTTTTACAATGTACCTTCTCAGTTCTTACTATACGGAATTCACTTGTACAGTATATAAAATGGAAATTCGGGCAGATCTATAGGGTAGGTACAATGAAAGCAATCTCACCTGGGTGCCTTATGGCCAGAGCAAAACACTTTGAAGTGTTCTGCTGGATAGAATCTTTCTTCAAAGAGCCTCTCAGCTGGAATGTGTTTCTGCCATCGATCTCCTATCTGGAATTTTCAGAAGCAGGGCAGCAGTCCCTTTGTCTATTTTGCTACCTGCATTGAATGGGCTCGGGGCTTCTTATTTCTAGGCCTCACTGGAGCAAATAGGTCAAAGGCAAAATGTGTAGTTTGGACAGACAATTTTGAGATCTGTGCGCTGGGCTCACAAATGCATTTAGCGATGGCAGATTCCAGTAGAGACAGGAAGAGCCCGTAGTTGCATCAATGTGACCTGCGGGGTAAATGCTGACACGGCACAAGCAATAGGAATGGGCTCAGAAGCGGATGACAAAAGAGGTTTGGTTGGCAGCCACTTTTGTCTTGAAGTGCAGCCCCATCTAAAGAGAAACACATCATCGCCTTTCTTTTTTAGACCCACAGAAAAATGCATAAAAAGAGCTACAGATAAGAAAGCAAATGGATGGGTATTCTGACACTGAAGGAAAATTGTATGTCAGGCAGTATGTAATTACCTCGGCTCCTGTCTGGAGTAAGCACTCTGCATCCTTCAGAATGATGGCACAGGTTCATCAATGTTCACAAACAAATGATGCATAAGTATCATAAATATAAATAGCATTGTCACACACACCCCTTTCTAGCTTTTATCAAGTCATACTTACTCTGTGTGCATCATTTCCCTTTCCCAGCAAACAACCAGGCTGGCATACAGACAGACAGAATCTAGGATCATTTGCAAAGGGAAAGCTCAGGCAAGGTATGGAATATCAGTGCCACCTGGAAGTCACAACCAACCATCATATGGATAAAAAAGAAATTTACATAATGATTTCTAATAATATATTGCACTACATAAGAGCTGCACGTTCCCCCCCCCAAAAAAAAATGACCTGGAATTGTAATAGAAAAGTTGAAAGGAGAGGTGGAGAAAATGGAAGGAAATCAAGAAGATAGTTTGGGCAAGGAAGTAAGAAAAGGGGCATTTTTCCAAGTGTGATCCACTTTGCACATTCACAGGGCAATCTATGCCTGTCTCACTACTCAGTACCATGGCTACAGGGTGGGGGCTAGAGGGTGTTTTGCCCCAGGGGGAGCCTCCATTGAGGCTCCCAGCCTGTGTGTGTATGCAGGTGTACGTGGGTGGGGATACAAAACTGTGTCTTTGACCTGGGTGAAATAAAGCCTAGTTTTGCCCCTGCGCTACGTTTAGTGGAACTGATGCTCTTGTGAGTGGAATTACCACAGGTCCCACCATACTGCAAGACACATTTTTGGGTGCCAATACAAACAACAGTTCTGTGCTGAGAATGTTTATGCCTGACCCATCATGATGTCAGGATAGAGGCTAGATTGTATTACAGTGGTACCTCGGGTTAAGTACTTAGTTTGTTTTGGAGGTCCGTTCTTAACCTGAAGCATACTTAACCTGAAGCACCACTTTAGCTAATGGGACCTCCTGCTGCCGCTGCGCTGCCATAGCATGATTTCTGTTCTTAAGCGGAGTTCTTAACCTGAAGCGTACTTAACCTGAAGCGTACTTAACCCAAGGTACCACTGTATATCTTAGAGAGTGTGAGCAGGATGGCCTTTAGTTCCATTTGAGATGGAGCCTGTGCTTTTTATACTGCACAGTCCCACTCATAAAAGGCTTTAAAACCCAGAAATGCATGGCTGCATCCCCCTAGTGGGGCAAACTATCTGCCGTGACACCAGAAACTGCCCTAAGCATCTCAGCTCTGCTAGATGGGTCGATCAAAAATGAATCTATCACTTGCTTGTTCCTGAAAGCACTCAGGTTCACCCCTTTAAATGTCTTGTCAAAGTGTATATCCCTGGCTTTGTGCTGTCTTTATATCAAGCAGAGGGTAAATGATTTTTACAGTGTCTTGGCTTTCCTCTACTTGATTTTGTCATGTTGACAGCATGGGGCTTTTTCTGAAGAAAACACATAACGAACTGTGTCTTGTTGTATATGTTTGATGTTAAGAGGCAGAGCCCAACAAAGGGAAGGATCTGAATGGCCACCGACAAGCAAACATTGGCAAATTTGCTTCTTCTGCTGTTTTGATCATCCCCTGTGCATCAATATATGAGGCTGAAAATCTGATGGTGGGTGTCAAATGACTAGAAAATGTAAAACGACATCTATTGAAGATCCTTGGTCCCTCTGATTCCTCCGCTCCCTGTCACGTCACAGTTTGGTCCACAGTATACTTGAAAAGGAGCTATTGTAGACTGTATGGGCACTTGCTTAAGGAAGCTGCAGTGTTTGGATACAGTTTGAAAAGTCATCTTGCAGATGTGAAGGGCCAAAGCTCAACGACAGAGCACATGTCCTGCATGCGGAAGATCCCAGACTCAACCCCCAGCATCCCCAGGTAAGGCTGGGAATGTGTCTTATCTGAAAACCTACACAGCCACTGCCAGCCAGTTTAGGCAATTCTGAGCTAGCTGGACCAGTGGTCTGACTTAGTCTACTGTAAGGCAGCTTCATATGTTCCTACGTGAATATTCACTAAGCAGACTTGGAGATCTTTCATAAATGGCTGGAAGATAGGTTCTGTCATAGCTTTCAAGCAGGTAGACTCATGCCAGTTTGAGTAGACTTATATCCATTGCATTTCAGAGATGTGCATCTCCTAGTTGCCTCCTGACCCACATACTAGGAATATGGAACAAAAGAACACACAAAGTATCCTCCTTCTCATGCTGATATAACATGTACTTTTATTTTACAAAATCCTGATAACATCAGATTCCCCCCCCCACTTAAAATTAAGCCATGAACCATTCATGATTATCCCAGCTGGATGGGCAGGGAATAAACAAACAAACAAACTCAGCTAGGAAAACTGGAGGAAATGAGGAAATTTTGCCTTGTATTTTTCCAAGCACTTATGGTGTGTTATTCAGTGGCTTTAGAGACAACAACAGTGCTTTACAATAGTTCACTTATTATTTTAATCATCTCTTCTAAATTACTGCACTACCACTAGTGTTGCCATATTTCAAAAAGTAAAATTCCTGACACCCGCAAAGTTGTTTTTAGGAAGACCCCAAAATTGTTGAGCTCTTTTTAGGAAACCTCCCCCAAAAATAGTGATTTTCAGCTTTTGGAGTTGTTTCTGCTCCTTTTTCCATTGTATTGCCATGCACCCGAGTTTCCCTCGATTTGGCAAAATCCCCCCAATGCCATTTTTACACTCGAAAAGCAGGACATGTCAGGAATTTTCCTGAAGTATGGCAAGCCTAACTACCTTTGCTTGCCTACTGTGGGGTAAGGGGAAGCTGGCAGGTGAAAATAAAATTAATTTCCTTCACCTTTTAAGCTGTATATTGAAAATCTGTTTATTGATCTTAATTTCTATTTTACTTGATCATGGCCAGGCCTCCTTTCAGTCTTGCTTATTTTTTCAGCTTTTCAGAAGTGTTACAGGTTTGGGAACCTTTAAAACTTTTTCTTTTCTTTTTTTCTCCTTTTTGCTTATCGTTGTCCACCAATTCATCTGCCAAATAAACTTCAAAACAACTTAGCCCTCTTTGAAGTGTAAAACTGCAGCGTTGAGGTCCTTTGCATTTACCTATTACGATGAAGTCAGCTTAATTCAAAAATCAAAAATCAAAATGACAATCATTAACAGCCACACACAGCCCATTGAGATAGCTGGCTCCTTTTCTGCCTTGCACAAACCTCAGAGAACAATAAAGCATAATATTAAGGAGGCTGCAAGGCAAACATGGACCAGTCTCTTCCCTACACTGTTATATGAGCTGCAACGCGTTCCTACCAAAGAGTGTTCATGGCATTTGCCTATCGCCAGGCCAGGCCTCCTTTCAGCCTCTGTGTTACTGGAAGCATTGAAATGTGTAATTAAGAAGTATTTAGAACTTCTCCTTCTGAAGTGATTATCTTGCCATAGCTAATCTCCTTATCCTCACTCCCCACCTAAGGCACAACTGCAGCTATTTTACATTGAAATTCACTTGATTAGATAGTCTGGTTTAAGGCTGTGCTCCAATTGTCAATGAGTAGCATTGCCAGTCCCTGCTAAAATCTCATTGTTTTTTTGTACCTTTCCAGGGCTTTCTCTTCAATCTCTCTAGATAAAGAAGAGACCAATCCCAGCTGGGTGGAAATGCACATCTTTAGAAATCCTTTCCCTCAGGCTAATGCATTGACTTGCTTGCTCGCTCTCCCCCCACCTTTTCAGTCTAGTTTCCCATGACATTCACAAATAAAGCTGTTTTATTGTTGGGGAGGGGAGAGTGGTACCCCCTCCCCCCTTTGATTGTAAGTTCAGAGCCAAACATGTCAGGAAACAGATTTGAAAAAGAAGAAAACCACAACCACTCCACAAATAATTAGCATTTGTCAACAAGAGCCATTATATTGCCAGGTGCGAAACAGAATTGCGTTTGCCATTGGAGGACTTAAGAGAATCCTGAGAAGGGGTGAAATTAATGACATTTCAAGAAATGCTGAAACAACTCTTTCTTCTTTACAAAAATACAGAGAAATAAAACATCATCATTTCAAAATGACAATGAGAATGTAACACAGAGAATCTCATGCAGCAGAGAAGTGTCTAAGCAAAACTGTTAATGTATTGGAACCAGCAGGAGCTCTTTAATGTAATAAAAAGAATTTTGTGATTTCTAATAAATATAAAACTTGTCAGACGCATACTGGTGGGAGAGAATGGAAAGAACAAGACAGATTTATGTACATAAAAGTTTGTACAGATGGACAAAGAGGGTTATGTTCTCAAAAACCTTGCTTAATGGGACAAAACATTGAACTGCAAATTTGTTTGTCAGCAGTTTGATAATGGACTCAGTTTCAATATGTGTGTTAATGTCCTCAAATTCAAGAGCTCTAGTGCAGCACCATATATATGTTTACTCAGAGGTATGCCTCACTGCATTCCATGGACCTTGCTGTCTAGTAAATGTATTCAGAATCATAGCTTTATTACAGCTCAGTGGAGGTTGTGTGCAGTTCTACTCGCATTTGTAAGAATGAACCCCATGAGTCTCAGGTGACCATGATGCATGTGTGCCAGCAAGAGCCAGTGGGGTGGCACAGACAAGGTGGTGTTGTGTGCCTGGCTGCCAGGCAGCAAGCTTCCCTGTCACTTACCAAGAGGGGGAGGGGGGAGGCACAGGGAGCTCAGTGTGGTGCAGGCACCGCGGCAGAACTAATCTGATGCTGATGCTGCCGTGACCAAAACACACTGATCTCCCTGTGCCTTGCCCCTCTTCCTCTTGCCATCATCCAGATGTGCAGTGTTGTCTTGTCTGTGCTGCCCCACAAAACGTGGCTGGCAAAAGCTTATGTTTTCTTCCTACAAATGCTACCAGAGTTATGTGCTGTCCAGCAATGGGAAAGTAGTTTCCATTGTACCGCTCTAGTAAAATATGAATTGGCGTTTCATTGTGCATTCCATTGTGACTAGCACTCCTTTCTGCCTCTTCTGACCATGAAAGTGAATGGGAAAGTTCCACCCTGTTTTGCACTGCTGCTGCTGCTCACTTATTTACAATGGGACTTGCTTTTAAAACTTCTTCTTCTTCTTCTTCTTCTTCTTCTTCTTCTTCTTCTTCTTCTTCTTCTTCTTCTTCTTCAAAGTGATCTTCTGTACCCACAGTGTCATGAGACTTTGTGTTGGATATGATATGCCTTGCTGCTGGCACAATTCCAAGAAGTGTGGCTACTCCAAGAAGGGAGAGTGTTTCATGCCACTGTGAGCAGTACTAGACATTTAAAATTAACACTAAAACCCTTCTTAAAGTAAGCAAGGGGGAAAATGGAACCCAGACACCCTTGGGAACCTCATAAAATTAAGAAAGAGAAGCAGCAACTTCTACAAAATATCAGAGAAATGTCTTTTCACCCTGTAATCTTTCAGGGTTTCTTTGTTTTACTCAATCCGCCCAATCATTGGCTGAAAAAAAATATATTTTTCAAACAGAGATTGACCTGCCTCTACTTTTGCCTCTTAATATACGCCTGCTTCTAGATTAGGGAAATTGGAATGATTATTCTGATCAGAGAGCCAGGTGTTAATGCTTTGAAAATCCCCTTCTCGTTTCTGACATTTTAGCAGAAATTGTATTTACTTTATAGCACTCAAAAATTCCTGATATAATGTATACCTTAAGCATGTCCTTAAGATATATTTCATGAAGCTCAGATAGCCGTTTTACAAGAATGCCAAACAACAACATGCACTAATGACTGCGAAATGGGAAATGTAGCATGTTTTAAAAGGTTTAAGGCATTTGGCAATGGCTTAAAAACAGTTATCAACATAAATTTACGCTGCCTAGAGTAACACATAAACAAATCATAATGCCAGTGATATATCAAAATGGGAACGAATGATACATGGGGGTGTCACAAAAATATATAGTAAGCCAAGATTTCATGTTGTATAAAAGGACCGTCTACAAGAAGATATTATTTTAATGATATTGTTTGCTGACAGCTTTACAGTTGTATCTAAAAGGGGAAGGCTGTGTATGTGTCTACTCAGAAGTAGGGATGGGGAGAAAAACTATTTAGTTTGCACATATTCTGAAGCAATGCACAGACAGAAACACATCAATCTTTGAAACTTGTATTTCTCTGCATTTTGCAATGCAGTTCTTCAGTCAAATAATGTGTACAGAAATGCATATCCCAGGGCAAAGGGGAAAAAATAACATGCAAAAATGCATTCTATTGGGCAAAACTGTGCACAAAGACCTTCCATTTCCAAGAAGCCTTTTAACTGGAGATTTTCATCCCTGTCTATGTCTGCATTGACAGCAGTCACGAAATTAGAAGACGCCTGCTTCTTGGGTGAAAAGCAATGACAAACCTAGACAGCATCTTAAAAAGCAAATACATCACCTTGCCGACAAAGGTCCGTATAGTTAAAGCTATGGTTTTCCCAGTAGTAATGTACGGAAGTGAGAGCTGGACCATCAAAAAGGCTGATCGCCGAAGAATTGATGCTTTTGAATTATGGTGCTGGAGGAGACTCTTGAGAGTCCCATGGACTGCAAGAAGATCAAACCTATCCATTCTTAAAGAAATCAGCCCTGAGTGCTCATTTGAAGGACAGATCCTGAAGTTGAGGCTCCAGTACTTTGGCCACCTCATGAGAAGAGAAGACTCCCTAGAAAAGACCCTGATGTTGGGAAAGATGGAGGGCACAAGGAGAAGGGGACGACAGAGGATGAGATGGTTGGACAGTGTTCTCGAAGCTACTAACATGAGTTTGGCCAAACTGCGAGAGGCAGTGAAGGATAGGCGTGCCTGGCGTGCTCTGGTCCATGGGGTCACGAAGAGTCGGACACGACTGAATGACTGAACAACAACAACATGTCTGCATTGGACTTGAAATTGTTTTTACCTGTTGTTGGTGTTTTTATTCTTAGTCACTTTGAGATGTTTTATGGGAATAATAAATAAATCTGTCTAAGAGAGAGAGCAGCCCTAACTCAGCAGTGGGTCTAACTGGAGTGTAGGAACAATGGCAACATCCAAAGCTCTGGACTTCACACCAGCTAGGGCAGAAGTTGGCGTGTGTAGTATTTATTTATTTATTTATTTATTTATTTATTTGCTGTGACAACTGGGCTTCTCTTTGTCCCCTCTAATGGACTGCTCTCTGGATCCTTTACCTACTGTACCCAGCACTGCCCTTGCAAACTCCTCTTCCACCGCATTTTGTGACCTTACACCAGCTATCACCAGCAGAAACACCGCTGGCTATGACCTGTCAACAGCCTGCTCTGTCAGTGGACACATCAGAGCCCAATGGAGATGGGCAGAGGAAAACTTCCAGCACATCCTACCACCACTAACCTGACAGAATTTCCCTGTCCATTAAGAATTATCATGGCGGTCAAAATCTGCAAACAAATACCTATTGCATTCAAAACTAATGAAAACTTATATTACAGCTGCTATTATTTGTATAAGCCTTTAAATGTAGAGATGAGCCAGGTAAAGCAGGCGCCAGCCAGCTTTTTCAGCAGGGGGCTGGTCCACTGTCCCTCAGACCTTGTGGGGGGCTGGACTATATTTTTTTGGGGGGGGGGATGATGCAATAGCACCACGAGCCCTGGTGGCTGCTTACCTTGTCTTGTGAGTGACAGGGGCTGACGGTGGTGGAGGGACAATGAGCGGTGTGCAAAAGGGCTCCAGAGAGGGGCTGCTTAAAATGGCGGCTGCTCGAGTGTTGCTGCTGCTGGCACCAACAAAGCCCAGCCCCCTTCCTTCTCTAGGCAGGGCAGGGAGAAGCCAGGAGGAGGGAGGGAGGAGGCGCCGCTGACACTGGTGCTGCCATGGGAGGGAGAGGGAGGGAGGGGGAAAGAATGCTGGCAATCCACGTGGCGATTCCCGGACTGTCCATGGGCTGGATCCAGAAGGCAATTGGACCTGATCCAGCCCACAGACCTTAGTTTGCCTATCCATGAGGTAAAGCAATGGTTTTGTTGATAAACAGCATCTTTTTTAAAAAAAAATTTGCAGCCATATAAACAGCAAACTGATGAAAAGAAATAGTAAGAGAGGCAATTCAAATTTAACAAATGAAACACAATGCCTTTCAGGGAAGAACTAACAGGTGCCAGTCTCTCCCGCTCTGCTTTCCCCCAAGATAGTTGGTACAATTCACAAATTGGACAGCAGTAATTCTGAAAATGACCCTAGGAATAAGAATGGGAAGCAGTTTACAATAAGCTTCGAATACCATATGGCAGCAAAGGCATCAGAGCTAGTCTGAGATATAGATGCAAAGCAGCAAGTTACACAGTGGGGAGCTACAAGCCCCAATCCATATGGTCATGGTGTGGATAATATTGGAATACTGAAGCAACACATTACCAGAGTAATATTAGCAAAGTGGTTGACAGACAGTCAAAGAGAGAAAAATGAGGAATAATTTTTGAAGGATCGTGGAATTATAAAATGTGTCGTACAAGAAGAATATTTATATTTTTCTCATTACTTATGGATTTTTTTAAAATGCTGTCATCTGCCCTGGGTCTTTGGAGTTAAGGCAGATAAAAAGGAAAATATATTCATGAATTAAGTTTACATGTTAACAGCTCAGTCATGCCAATCTAAGAGTTGATCACTTGCCCTGTGTCCCATTCTTGTCTCTAAGTTTGAGACTATTCAAGTGCTTATAGGGTCAACATTCTAGGCCTCTGGAAAGAGATTGAGTGAATCTTGCTTCCACTGATAAGCCTCTAGGCTGGTTGGGGGTCATGTTTACAGCCCACCTCTTTCAGAAATTGGCAAGCAACAAAGGATTACTAGTTCCAATGTTTTCTTTTCACCTGCAGATGCCCATACAAGGAGGGTATCAAAGGTCCTCTCCTGATGTGTATGCCAGTAGCAGAGAAATCTGATCCTCTCCTGATGTGTATGCCAGTAGCAGAGTGGCTGCAACATGGTGCAGGACTACTCAATGTGGCCCCAAACCCCTGTGAATGTAGGGAGAATTCATGTGGAGCTCTTATGAAGAAGCTGGTCTCTCAATACTCCATGTCTTTATTATGAGGCCACTTTTGGGGGTAGAGCTCTCCTCTGCATTGTTTCTCCTGCAGATTTGTTGTACTTCTAACTCCATGTTTTTCTACTTGAGTTATTATGGAGCTGTTTGGGGAGCTATCCTTCCCTTTCTCCCCCCACCCCACCCCGCAGATATTATTTTTTTAAAAAAACTTGTCACCATCTTCTGGTACTTCATCTCATGCAACAGTTTTGTCTACCTGAGCATTGAGCATGGGAAGATTAAAATCAGCATTGAAATTTTCACTGTCACCACCCTCACTTTGTTCAAACTGCCCCTCTCCCATAGCTCCTGCATGGATGCTAGCTATCAGGGATCTCTTGGCAGTCAGGCACTTACAAAAAATTGAAATTGGCTAAAGAGGGAGATGAATATCTCATAATGGTGGAAAAAGTAAAAAAGAAGAAGTTTGGAATAGGCAGGGGAAATGTCTATACTTGAGCCTTTTTATTTTAAATATGGCACTTATGAAATGCTAATTGGCACTGCTTTGTTTTCATGTATTGTGATTTTATAGTGGATTTTCATTATCATATTTGGCTGAAGATTTGTATTGTTTTAACTTTGATGCTGATGTGTCCACACTGGGACCTTTGATGAATGACAGATTGTAATAATGGTTGAGAGATTCCAACCCAAACAGAACATGCTCAGGGCAGCCACCACTATAAGTGTGTAGCCATTAAAAAAAGAATTGAAATCCTGGCAGTGAGTGCTTTGATAACTAATGGGATGGGTCCTGTGTCTGCTTCCCCCTCAACAGCTGATGGCTAAAATTCCAGCTTTGTCTACCAGAGTAAGGCACACAATCCTGTGTGCTGGATCAGGCTGTGTGCTCTCTCATTGCCCACTTTCACATGCTGTTCCCCAGTCATCTAGGAATGTGTGTGCAAAATCTTGCTTCCACTAATGTATGGCTAGAACCCACAAATCATATTCTATGACATTCAGTTTAAAGATGGGCTGCTTCATGAATTTCTGAATCTTTGGACCTGCACCATATACAGGAAAAGTTGTACTTTAAAAATACTGTTTGTGCTGTGTATATGATTCTTAGCTAATAGTCTAATTAATCTATGAATGTTTATTTATACGCATAACTGCTTTTCAATCTTTTTTTACAGATTTGACTTGTGTTTTTATTTATCAGTTGCTATTTTTAACTATAGGTATCAAAACATGATTAAAAGAAACAGTTTTTTCTCCCTCAGATGTTTCCATGCTGAGCACAGCAGTAAAAAGTAATTGCTTCTCTCTCCTAGAAGCAATGTGTGGGTTCTTAAACTCTAAAGTAATAGACACCTTCTTTGGACTAAAATAATACCCCTTTCCTCAGGAGGGAAGCCTGTTCCATATAGTACAGTTGTTAAAAAAAAAAAAAGGTTGCTTCCCGCTTGGAAATTTAGGATATTTTGTTGACTTGCATTGGGTGGAGGGGGGAGTCCAAATGTTTTGCCAATGAAGGAACAGTTTAAAAAAAAACAGCACAGAATGTCACAATGCGATATGGAAGAGCAAAGCATCAGAACAAGTACCTGACTATTGTGGGTACTACTGAAATAAATATTGGATTCTCATTCAGAAAAGTCTTGAAACCTTGTGTTTAGTTTTCACTATGTGAGTGGAATCTTGAAACTAATTTATTTCTAGGTGTGCGATCTTAAAGAAACTCTACAAAGTGCGACTAAGCATAATTATTTCTGCTAAGTGCCTAATAATTCTAGCACATCTTAAGGAATTCTCAGTGCAGTATTCCAGAGAGAAAAGTACCATGTCCCAGTTCATACATTACCATGCCACTGAATCTTTCCCATAGTAAGGAAGTACTATATGAGTACCCTGTGAGTAAAGTATTTTCACATTCAGGCACTTGCATGATTGTACAGTTTCCATGATCTCCCTATCCTCCCAACAAACAAAAGATGTTGAAGGAATCCAAAATGCAATGTAAGCAACAGGGATGGGCAAATCCGTCATTTTTTGTTTCTCTTAGTTTCTCATTTTTTTTCCAGTCTTAAATTCCATTCACATTTCTGCAGCAATTTTGCAATTGCTTTTAAATCTTCACTTAACAAATAGATTTTGTATGTATTTCTGCCTAATAAGCAATGCCCTATAATGTGTCTTTGTATGTTGTTTTCACTAATACAAGCATTTTTTTTCACATTTTAACCCCATATATGCAATTCTGTGCACATTGTTTGCTTGCCTCACAAAATTCAGAGAAGCACATATTTCAAAGTATGGTAGTGCTTGGTACACATACTGCTTTGAGAAGTTTGACTTAGGTAGTTTCTCATTAAAATTCAAGCTAAATCAAATTTATCCCCTACTCCTAGTAAGCCATCAAATTTTAGCCAGAAGAAGAAGAAGAAGAAGAAGAAGAAGAAGAAGAAGAAGAAGAAGAAGAAGAAGAGTAGTAGTAGTAGTAGTTTGGATTTGATATTCCACTTCACTACCTGAAGGAGTCTCAAAGTGGCTAACATTCTCCTTTCCCTTCCTCCCCCACAACAAACACTCTGTGAGGTGAGTGGGGCTGAGAGACTTCAAAGAAGTGTGACTAGCCCAAGGTCACCCAGCAGCTGCATGTGGAGGAGCGGAGACACGAACCCGGTTCACCAGATTACGAACCTACCGCTCCTAACCACTACACCACAGTGGCTCAGCTCCAGCTCTACTTATTACAAGAAAGGTACTCATAGAAATAGACAATGGTCTGCGCAAATTTCAATTCCACCCAATAGGATTTTCCTCCAGGTTCTGTACTTCAAATATTCACACTTTACATATGCATCACTTACACAGTAATTTAGGAATGTGAATCACAATTTCAATTTGTGTCATTCTAACTATACTTTGTATTAAGGTATCTACATTTAATTAAAGGTAACTTCCTCCAAGTTACTAACTTGAACTTTGTAAAAAGTATCCCTGCAAAAAGGTTAAAACTCAACTTCTGAACTCTTAATTTGTTTTTGCATTTTTCAAAATTTTCCCCTCATACACTTTTGGGCATAAAACGTGCTTTGTGTCTTTCCTCATAAAAGGAAAGTATCTTTGCACTTCTGTTAGAACACTTGAGCAAAAGCTTGATTTAATGCAAGTGTAATCTGTGCATTCATTGAAGTTTAAAAATGAGTGTTAATTTGTAGCATATGTCTGCAACATTATAAAAGAGAACTGAGCAAAGAGAGATTAATGCAAAATTATGTATTATTGTGCTCCAAGGCATCAACTGCTAACAATGTTCTATATGTTGTTGTTGTTCAGTCGTTCAGTCGTGTCCGACTCTTCGTGACCCCATGGACCAGAGCACGCCAGGCACGCCTATCCTTCACTGCCTCCCGCAGTTTGGCCAAACTCATGTTAGTAGCTTCGAGAATACTGTCCAACCATCTCATCCTTTGTCGTCCCCTTCTCCTTGTGCCCTCCATCTTTCCCAACATCAGGGTCTTTTCCAGGGAGTCTTCTCTTCTCATGAGGTGGCCAAAGTACTGGAGCCTCAACTTCAGGATCTGTCCTTCTAGTGAGCACTCAGGGCCGATTTCCTTGAGAATGGATAGGTTTGATCTTCTTGCAGTCCATGGGACTCTCAAGAGTCTCCTCCAGCACCATAATTCAAAAGCATCAATTCTTCGGCGATCAGCCTTCTTGATGGTCCAGCTCTCACTTCCGTACATTACTACTGGGAAAACCATAGCTTTAACTATACGGACCTTTGTTGGCAAGGTGATGTCTTTGCTTTTTAAGATGCTGTCTAGGTTTGTCATTGCTTTTCTCCCAAGAAGCAGGCGTCTTCTAATTTCGTGACTGCTGTCACCATCTGCAGTGATCATGGAACCCAAGAAAGTGAAATCTCTCACTGCCTCCATTTCTTCCCCTTCTATTTGCCAGGAGGTGATGGGACCAGTGGCCATGATCTTAGTTTTTTTGATGTTGAGCTTCAGACCATATTTTGCGCTTTCCTCTTTCACCCTCATTAAAAGGTTCTTCAATTCCTCCTCACTTTCTGCCATCAAGGTTGTATCATCAGCATATCTGAGGTTGTTGATATTTTTTCCGGCAATCTTAATTCCGGTTTGGGATTCATCCAGCCCAGCCTTTCGCATGATGAATTCTGCATATAAGTTAAATAAGCAGGGAGACAATATACAGCCCTGTCGTACTCCTTTCCCAATTTTGAACCAATCAGTTGTTCCATATCCAGTTCTAACTGTAGCTTCTTGTCCCACATAGAGATTTCTCAGGAGACGGATGAGGTGATCAGGCACTCCCATTTCTTTAAGAACTTTCCATAGTTTGCTGTGGTCGACACAGTCAAATGCTTTTGCATAGTCAATGAAGCAGAAGTAGATGTTTTTCTGGAACTCTCTAGCTTTCTCCATAATCCAGCGCATGTTTGCAATTTGGTCTCTGGTTCCTCTGCCCCTTCGAAATCCAGCTTGCACTTCTGGGAGTTCTCGGTCCATGTACTGCTTAAGCCTGCCTTGTAGAATTTTAAGCATAACCTTGCTAGCGTGTGAAATGAGTGCAATTGTGCGGTAGTTAGAGCATTCTTTGGCACTGCCCTTCTTTGGGATTGGGATGTAAACTGATCTTCTCCAATCCTCTGGCCACTTCTGAGTTTTCCAAACTTGTTGGCATATTGAGTGTAGCACCTTAACAGCATCATCTTTTAGGATTTTAAATAGTTCAGCTGGAATATCATCACTTCCACTGGCCTTGTTGTTAGCAAGGCTTTCTAAGGCCCATTTGACTTCACTCTCCAGGATGTCTGGCTCAAGGTCAGCAACCACACTACCTGGGGTGTATGAGACCTCTATATCTTTCTGGTATAGTTCCTCTGTGTATTCTTGCCACCTCTTCTTGATGTCTTCTGCTTCTGTTAGGTCCTTTCCACTTTTGTCCTTAATTGTGGTAATCTTTGTACGAAATGTTCCTTTCATATCTCCAATTTTCTTGAACAGATCTCTGGTTTTTCCCATTCTGTTATTTTCCTCTATTTCTTTGCATTGTTCGTTTAGAAAGGCCCTCTTGTCTCTCCTTGCTATTCTTTGGAAATCTGCATTCAATTTCCTGTATCTTTCACTATCTCCCTCGCATTTTGCTTGCCTTCTCTCCCCCGCTATTTTTAAGGCCTCATTGGACAGCCACTTTGCTTTCTTGCATTTCTTTTTCATTGGGATGGTTTTCGTTGCTGCCTCCTGTATAATGTTACGAGCCTCCATCCACAGTTCTTCAGGCACTCTATCCACCAAATCTAAGTCCTTAAACCTGTTTTTCACTTCAACTGTGTATTCATAAGGAATTTGATTTAGATTGTATCTTACTGGCCCAGTGGTTTTTCCTACTTTCTTCAGTTTAAGCTGGAATTTTGCTATAAGAAGCTGATGATCAGAGCCACAGTCAGCTCCAGGTCTTGTTTTTGCTGAGTGTATAGAGCTTCTCCATCTTTGGCTGCAGAGAATATAATCAATCTGATTTCGATGTTGCCCATCTGGTGATGTCCATGTGTAGAGTCGTCTCTTGTGTTGTTGGAAAAGAGTGTTTGTGATGACCAGCTTGTTCTCTTGACAGAACTCTATTAGCCTTTGCCCTGCTTCATTTTGAACTCCAAGGCCAAACTTGCCAGTTGTTCCTTTTATCTCTTGACTCCCTACTTTAGCATTCCAATCCCCTATAATGAGAAGAACATCCTTCTTTGGTGTCATTTCTATAAGGTGTTGTAAGTCTTCATAGAATTGGTCAATTTCAGTTTCTTCAGCACTGGAAGTTGGTGCATAAACTTGGATTACTGTGATGTTAAAAGGACTGCCTTGGATTCGTATCGAGATCAATCTATCATTTTTGAAATTGCATCCCAGTACAGCTTTCGCCACTCTTTTGTTGACTATGAGAGCCACTCCATTTCTTTTACGGGATTCCTGCCCGCAGTAGTAGATATGATAGTCATCTGAACTGAATTCGCCCATTCCCGTCCATTTTAGTTCACTGATGCCTAGGATGTCTATGTTTATTCTTGCCATCTCATTTTTGACCACATCCAGCTTACCAAGGTTCATGGTTCTTACATTCCAGGTTCCTATGCAATACTTTTCTTTACAGCATTGGACTTTCCTTTCGCTTCCAGGCATATCCGCAACCGAGCGTCCTTTCGGCTTTGGCCCAGCCGCTTCATCAGCTCTGGATCTACTTGTACTTGTCCTCCGCTCTTCCCCAGTAGCATGTTGGACGCCTTCCGACCTGAGGGGCTCATCTTCCAGCGTCATAACTTTTATATGCCTGTTGTCTTTGTCCATGGAGTTTTCTTGGCAGGGATACTGGAGTGGGTTGCCAGTTCCTCCTCCAGGTGGATCACGTTTGGTCCAAACTCTCCACTATGACCTGTCCATCTTGGGTGGCCCTGCACGGCATAGCTCATAGCTTCCCTGAGTAATTCAAGCCCCTTCGCCACGACAAGGCAGTGATCCATGAAGGGGAATGTTCTATATATATGTTCTATATAATGAAGGCTAAATGTTGTGCATGATTAAACTAGTCATATGCAAACAATACTTAAGAGGAACAAAATGCCATTTCTTTGTGTGATTTGTCTTTTTATTGCTAAATCGGGGGGGGGGGGAGAGAGAGATGCAGCAATAGGCAAAGAAATAAAACAAAATGTATAATTTATCTAATATGTACTATAAAGTACATTCAGTTACCAGTTCAAGACTCTGGCAAAAAGTAAATTAAACTAGAAAAAAGTTGAATTGTTACATGAATTGTTGGACCCTAGACTGAATAGGTAAAGCTGGTTACATTGAGTCAAATTATTGGTCTTAATATAAGCCCTTATCAGACATTCAGAATTTGTATCCATGGAGGGGAGGGGAGACCATATGTGCTGGTCTGTCCTGCCACCTCAACCTTTCTGCTTTGAGTTGGAAGGAATGAGAAGGGATTGCAAGTGCATTTGTTTGCATGGAGTTAGAGTTCTTCCTGTGACCCAGAACCCTGATTATGTTGCTGTGCCATGGCCAGATATTGTGCAAATGTTTGGTCACAGGCAGCTGTCCAATTAGCAGCAGCTCAGACATTTTGAGAGAAGACTCAAGATTTCAAAAGATGTGATTTTCATTCAATGGCACTGTAGTATGAGACCAAAGTGCTCATCCAGATTTCCTTTTACACTGCTCTTTCCATGCACAGGTCCATGCTTCAAAGCTCTGTGTCCAAACTTTTTTTTTTGTCCCAGCACTTTCCCCAGGAAAACCTGTGCTTTACCTCTGAATCAGAGCAAACAGCAATCGGCAGAAAACCCAATTGCTGTTTGCTCTAATTCCGCAGTAAAGCACAGGTTTTTCCAGGGAATGTGCTGGGACGAAAACAAAAAAACAATACCCTATCCAGACACAGAGCTTTAAAGTCCAGATCTAGGCCTAGAAATGTGGCACAAAAAGAACTCCGGATGAGCCCCCAAATACCACTTCTTATCATTTCTTGCCATTTCACTTGAGTGGTGCAATTCAAACCCTGCTTGGCTGATACAGAGTCCTTGAACATTGTTGGATAGTCCATACTCATTGTTTATTATCTCTTGCTTCCACCCTGACCTTAAGCAGTGCCAACTCACTGTTGGAATCACATGGAAATGAGGCACCTTTAGTCGACGACATTGTCAAGAGTAATATTGCACTTGCTCCACCCACCCACAAAGCTGGGCTGGAAGTTGGTGGAATATGAGCCTACGAACCTGATTCAGCTACTCTCTATTATATAGTCTGAAAACAGTTATTCAGGGTCAACTACTTAGTGTTATATAAATATTCAGAGAACATACTTGTAAAGGGTTTGACAGCTCGAGGACCTCTAGAAGGATAGAATAGTTTGTTCATTGAGAGTAATACTCTCCCATTTACATTCCGTGTTTGTCCTTTTCTCCACAATCTTTTTGTTGGCATGACAATTTGGGGATGTAAAAATTGGCAGAGTGGGCCTTTTTGCAGCTACTGAGATTTGTCAGCATAGAAGTCTATATAAATCCTACTTATATCCCAGAGGCAACATAACATATTTTAAATAGTGAGTTAGGCACTGACCTTGGAGAGATCTGACAAAATAGATGATTCCTGGAAACTAGGGCACTCCTGAGACGTATTGAAAGCTTATTATTTCTCCCCTTTACAGATCACCTCTAAGCAAACTCTTATTTCTCATCGCCCCCTCCCCCAGCCTGTACATGAATAAAGGACAGTTTAGCCTAGAGATTGCCGAAGTATGAATAATCATGATGTCCACATTTGAGTGAAAATAATATTGTCACTTAACCAGTCATCATGAAAGAGATAGCAGGCAATGGTTAGCCAGGGCCATTTACTGAGAATTCAGAAACTCTGAGGAATCAACCATGTCCCGCAAGGCTATGAACCACCTTGACAGTCATGCTTTTGACAAGCATATGCTCTTAGTTAATAGTCCATTCATAGGACAAGATGATTCCTCAATGTCTTTAACCCTTGCCAGCAAACCTTTGCCTAAGGGTGACTTGCTATTACTGTACTTGGGTGTATAGTACAGTACAAACCACAATGCATTTGAAAAGATAAACAAAGATCAGGATACACAGATATATAGCCCATGCCCATTAGATTGCAAGATAAAATACATTAAAGTATGACTGAAGTCTTTAACAATTAAGTATTTCATCCATTTATACTAATCCATGCTTAATTAAATTTCTCGGGTTTACGCCCCAAATATACAAATGAGTTTCATGTATCTAAAAGTTCAGGTGGTTATTTGTGATGTTGACACAAAGTGGCTTGAAGTATTTGATATGCTACAATCATACAGTAACCAACCCATGTTTGCCATTGAGTGCACATTTATGCACTCCACTTGGGTGTAGCAACCCAACTCCCTGTTACACTGGACTGTGGGTGGTAGATTCTGGCTAATCTAGCCTCCTGACAGCTGCCAAATGCACAGATGAGCAGTGGAAGCCATTGGAATGCCACAAAACGGGGTGTTGTGAGAGCAGAAAGGGGACAAAGCTAAGCTGGCCCTAGAGCTGCTTGATCCTGAGCAGGTCTCACTGTTGTCATGTGAAGGCACAAGTCAGGCTCCATCACTGTGACAGCAATCAGCTCATAAAGGGCCCGGGCATCATGCCCTACCCAACCTTCCATATGGACACTGGAAGCCACAATTCCCCACTGCTCCACAAAATTCTGTGGTGCAGGAAGGTTAGGATTGCACACTGTTAGTTTCAACTAGGTCCCATGGAAATTAAGAGGACCATTAACTATTACTGTAAGTTGTATTGATCTCAGTGGGAAGTAAGTGCAACTAACTTTGTCTGGATCCAATCCTTGTTATGAATTTATATATTTTAAAGGTTGTCATTTAGTTAAAATGACAGGGCAGCTATAAGGAAATAGAAAAAAATGCTGAAATAAAAACAAAGCAAAGCAACAGAATAGAAAAATCAGTATAAAATGGACATATGAAGCTAGCTAGAGCCAGGCCACTGATCCATCTTGCTCAGAATTATCTACTTGGACTAGTGGTGGTTTTCTGCCACTAAAATACATCTCTCTTACAATGAGAGATGTATTAAATAGATGTGTTTAATGAATGTGCCTGTGACATGTTCCCCCCCCCCCAAAAAAACCTGTCTCTAAGATTAAAGATGTGTCTCTAAAACTTTATGTTTTTAGGCATACTCTTCAGGAAAATATGCATTAGGAACACACTATAAGAGTCCTTGAGATTAGACTTTTAAACCAATTAAAATATTATGGTAGCTGTCTGTATTCTAGCCATATGTTTTCCATACAAGATAACATTAATCAGACTAATTAATCTGAATTAATCAGCCCACAGTCTGCTTCTGATTGTGTCTAAGCCTTGCACTCCATATGGGATATAAATAATATCATTCTACTTTCGTTGGATCAGTTCTCCTCTCTTACCTACTAGTGAAATTTTGCAGAAGGAACTTGAAATGGCCTGTGCCAGTTGTTGGCATCTATCTGTTTTGAGAGACAATGGGAAAGTGTGCCACTGGGGGTAAAATCAAACCACTGGAGAATTATAGCACCTGCTGTAGGTTTAGTGACCAGTATGGGAGCTCAAGGCTGGGTAGGATATATGAAACTCCTGGGTTGCCCCCTTCCTGGGTAAGACCCCCTTCTTGGCCTTGATGATGTAGTCTAAAGGAAAGCAAAAGAGTACATTTTGGCACCAGCTTGGCTGCAGGAGTTGCTGGAAGCAAGCATGCAAGACACTAGATTTGTGTAAAGTTTACTCCTTGGCCTTCTTTTCTCCTGAAGATATCCTGCAACACAGTGGATAGAGATTATTCCTTAGGGTTTACTCCTGAAGCTTTTCTCATGAATGAGTATAACCACGAGGCAATGGAGGTTTAAGCTCAGAGTTTCGCTTCTCCTTAGATGGGCTACCTTCCCAGGCTGATGAGCCCCATCTGCCCTGCATTTTCCTCTGCAGCACATGCAGAAATCTGCTGGAGCCTGTTTTCACACACAGGGGCAGTCCTTATCTCACTGAGCATTTGAGTCCCATCAGTTACCCTCGCTTGGTTTACCTGGCCTGTAGAAGCCATTTCCCAGGGTATGGCTACAGTCGCATGCTGACAGCTTCTAGGAGTCATAGGTGAGAGCTGCGTGCAGGGTGGGGACCAAAGGTAGACAAACTACCCCAGAAGGAGCCTGACATGTCCCCTCCAGGAGGTACTACACCTCACCACACACTTACGTATTCAATTGGACTTACATCTGAATGCGCATTCAAAGAGTTCCAGCTGTTAATTGTGTAGTAAACCACCACAGTTTTCAAATCACTGATTCTCAAGTAGACGTATGGACTTCACTGAGGTTGCTCCAAAGTAAGTAGTTTTGACAAATACAGTCTGAATGTCTGCTCTTTCACAATTTGCCAAACTTCACAAATACTCTTCCACAGCCTACAGAACTATAAATGTCAGAAGACTTTTAAAAGCAAAATTATCCCATTATTTTTATCTTGCAACCTTGCTGTCAGTGGAATGGAGGGAATAATAAAATCAGTGACAGTGCCTAATGTACCTTATGTACTCAGTGTGCCTGCATATTACAGAGCTCTGAAACAACAACATATTTCTTCCTTTCATTTTTATTTATTAACTTAAAGGTGTGTGACTTTGCTATCAATGAAATGCAGTAAAGTTGACAACACTGGCAGAACAAATCAAATCTCTTTTCTCTTTTATAGCTAGAATATGCAGATTGCTACATAATTTCAGAAATAAAAGGTCCCAGGTATCTTGTCTCTGAAACATTTTCTGGTATTCACAAATATGCATGGTAGACACACACATACAAACACTCCAAACAGTTTGCACTTTCAGGAGACTCGCTGACAATTTCATTTTCCAGAAGATGGAAGAAACAACAAGGGGATCATTTATCTTGGACCTGGTCTTCACCAGTATGAAGGAACTGATAGTCGAAGTGGGAGTACTAGGAACATTGGAAGGGAGTGATTGTGTACTCTTGGGTTTCAGGATACAGGAACAAGGGGAAACTGAGTGTAGTTGGACATGCAATTTGGTCTTTAAGAAGGCTGATTTCAAAAAGCTTAAGGAACTACTAGGTGAGAATCTATGGTCGGAAATTCTCAAAGAGAAGGATGGATGGGAACATTGAAGGTGAAATATTAAAGGCACAAATGCAGACAATTCCAACTAACAAGAAAAGTGGGAGGCACCTAAAGAAACCGGTGTGGTTGCATAAGGAATTTATCTCTGATTTTTTGCAGCTGTAGGTGGTTTGGTGGCAAGGGATCTTAAAAAGCCTCCTCAAGTGATGGTTAAGGCATTGGGTAGAATCCTAGTTTTCAAGCTCTGGGCTGAAGTGGTGCTTCGCTCTGTCCTGAATTAATGGTGTAGTCATGGTACCCTGTTAAAGGGGTCTTGGTGGAAGTCTCTATCCAGAAGCCAAGCGTCAGGCAGACAGGTCATAGATCTTCTAGCAACAGCCTTAGGATGGCCTCCTCTGTAGCTCAACTTCTTGAGGAGGGCATAATGCTTCACATGACCCTGAACAAATTTCAGCCCTCTGGCAGGAGGCTAAAATGGATTCAACACACGATGCCTGAGCCAAAATTCCACCTACATTTACAATCAATAAAGTTGTGGCCATTTTCTAATGCAGAACAATGTCTACTTGAATTTATTTGCTTACATGGAACCACTGCCTGGGGGAGGGTGACACTGTGACTGGGGCCACAATGTTTTCTCTCTAATTGTTGTTTTTTGCCTCATAATTGTTTCTACCTTGTCACACAGGAGAAAAGGTTCAGGCACCCACAATTTCCCTGTCTAGTGAAAAGTAGGGCAGAAGGGGACAAGGGCAATTTTAAATGGTATAATGACTGGCAAGACAAACATTAAACAACCCCTCCTCCCTTTATTCTCAGCTATTTCTTCACTGAAAGTCGCATTCTAGTGACTGTTTTTGATAGCAAACAATGAAAACTAATGCAATGTCTACCTAGAAATAAAGCTCACCGAGCTTAGTGGCCTTATTATTAGGTAATGGTGTATAGGATTACAGCCAGGATCAGATTAAAACACCCACACAGAGCTGCATGTAACATGTAGTTTGGCCCTGGGAAAGAAGTTGAAGCTGCCAAGGACAAATTGTATACTCAGCCTTTCAAAGGCAGCAGGTCAAACTCCTCGTGATATCTTTCTGTGCTTCAGGGCTGGAGTACTACGGAAACCAAATTCAGGGTAGTAGTGCTGTCACAAATGAACTCTGAACAAGGCATGTTATAACACAAATAGCTGTGCCCTCGAGGTACCGTATGGATTTAGAATAATGCTGAAATGTGAAACCACATAATACTGAAAGTGAGAGTCCAATGAGAAAAAACTTCGAGGTGGCCGTAAATGTGATGAATCTCAGTAAATGCAATACTTAGAAAGCTGCAATTGTACAAGTGCAGCAATTGTGTTTTTAACTTTCACCTCTTCCTCTGATTAATACATTGTGGGTGCTATCCTAAGCTATATATTTGGGGTGGGGTGGGGAATATGGTTTACTTCTAAGGAAACCACTCTTGATCCTGTGATTTCCTGAGAAAACAGAAGCTTCCATCTCCCCAGTGGAAGTAACTTGGGAGGACATCTAATGTAGGATATCTTTATATTCACTGGAACACATATTGCAATATAGTGGGCACCTTCTGTGTCAACCCTTAAATGCCCTCTGAAAACATTTCTATTCTGCCATGCCTAAGCAGGCAATTACGGTAAGTTTTCATCTTTCCACAATGGTTTATTGATGAGTGTGGCTTTTATTATATGGCTTTAATCTTTTTAATGTAAACTGCTTTGATATATTTTTAATGATTTAGTGGCATATAATTTTTTTATAAATAAATAAAATAAATAGAGCAGGACAATGGGTTTGAGATTTGGTTGCATTTCTTATTGCATGAAAAATGCAAATAATTCTGTTGAAATGTAATTTTACCTACTCTTTGCAATTAAAATATTGACAAATACAGTAGCATGTGTAGATCATTTATAGACACCAGCAGTACTATATATACTGAGAAAAAATAATGAAGGCTATGTCTATTAATTGCTGTATTCTTCAAAAGCAAACCTCCCTGACTGAAAGAAAAAGAGGAATCTGTAGGGCCAGGTGAATGTTCGGGAGTGCCCATTTTAAAGCATGGTTGAAGCTACAAAGGGCCTGAGGCGCTTTCTAAAGAAACTGCATATTTCAACTGCATCTATATATTTAAATTTGTACCTTGCTTGCACAAAATATTACAGGGAGAAGGGTCAGCTCTTCCTGACTTGCTAATTATAAATGAGCAGGGCATCTTTATATCAGTTTCTCCAACTCAAGTCTGTAGCCATACACAAAGTTCAGGAATCCTGCTTAGCAACAACAAGATTATGAGGATCATGTAGTTTTGCTGCCAGTTGCATTTGATATCAGCAGTGGGATTTACAGCCTATGCTTAAGGGCAGGATTATAGCCTTAAAACTAAACAGCAGAAATAACACTGGAAGAACACCACCAGCAGAGCCATGTTTGTGAAGATGAAATGTCCAGCCATTTTAGAACATTTTGTGTATATCTGTCTTTTCCCCAGAGTAATCATGCATTGCTGATGTCTGTAATCATGTCAGATGATGTACTGCTTACCAGAAGTTTTACTTAAGGATGCCAATTTGCACAATCCTATTAAAAATTAACACTGAATCATTCCAGTAAGTAACTGCTTAAAGACTTAGCCGCTTTGTCATAGGCTGTGCTAGAATAAATTAAAATGTTAAACTTGAACTTGCAAGTATTGGAAATGATCAGACCAAACCTTTTGATACAGAATGAACTTCATCCAGGCAGTACAGGAGTAGGGGTTTAATAGTGTGTTTCTTTGAAGAATCAATAAGTGCTATCGAACAGTATCAAGCCGTGTTATTTAACAGTCAGATCACTGAATATATTTATTCATGGGTTTTGTGTGTGAGGAGTTGTGGCCACGCTCATTGAGTAACAGGGAGAAATGAAAGCCCTTTGAGAGCTGCTGTTCCTGCTCTGCAGTTTAACAACACAGCAACCATTTTGAAGGAAAGAACTCTGAAGGTTTCACAAGAAAGCCATACTTTCATTTACTTCGTATTACAGAATCACACTGTGGAAGGGAAGAGAGGCCATGCAGAGAAGGGCAAGCTTACCCAGACATGATCTGGATGTAGCCCAGCCGTCATGAGCAAATGCAGAGAACTGACAGGAGGGGGAGAACCTGACCTTCTGCATTTAGTCAAGGGTCCTTCTCTCTTCTTCTTTTTTTGTAGTTTACTATCATTGCCTGTAAAATATAAAAGTGATACCAATCATTCTGAAAAGATCCAATTTAAAACAAATAAAAGAATAAACCTGTACAATCTCTGCATATTTTCTTTTATCAACCGTGCCACTTTCTACATTTCCCCCCACATATTTTTATTGACTTTCCAATATCGTTCCAATAACAGCCTCGTTATAACAATATCAATTTTATCCAATTAATACAATTATTAATGCCAATTATTCAAATGTCAAATTATACAATTTAATTAAACTGCCCCCTTGCATGCTAGAGTTCATTCTTCTACATTTTTTCTGCGTTCCAAATTTTTAATAATTTCCATTGCATTCCATTCAGATATATAATCCCTTACATAACAGCTAAAATCTTGTGATTTTTATTCGTGTTGGTATAATAGGTAATGCATAAAGTTTTAAGCCAGGAACTGTAATCCTTATTCTTTCCTGCATGTGACAGTTTTTTCCATGAAATTTTCCTATCCGTATATGGTGTTATATCCTATATTCCTGCATCTATTGATTTTCCCGTCATGTCCCAGGAGAAGCTGTTATCTCACAGTTTCCAAAGGTCACTGCATCGCTGTGAAATTTCTGTACTGCCAGCTGTGGAGAGGGGCATTGCTCAGTGGTACCTGCATCTGCCTTGGATGCAGGTTCAATTCCCAGCATCTCCACTTAGGTTTGGGAGGCTCATACATGAAGAGATGCAGACAGTACTGAGCTGGATGGATCAATGGGTCTGACTCAGAATAAGGTAGCTCCCAATGTTCTGTTGTGTAGCACCAATCCATCGACACACATTCAACGGAATTTTTTTAAGGGTCATTGATGATTACGCAACATCTGATACTCCTTTCCAATCAAATAGAAATTCACATGAAATTGGGAGAACAGATTGTGAGCAGAAAAGTGCCATCTGTCCCAGAAATATTGATGCTTGTGTGTGTGTGTGTGTGTGTGTGTGTGTAAGTGGAGGGGGGATTACTATATTTATGCATTTTTAAACAGTTTAGCTATTATTTTTATCACACAGAAAAGCCACCTGCCATTACAGGTTCAGAGGACCCCGTTTCCCCACATTTCTGAAAACACACAACAACCTTTCTCCCTCCCCAAACTTGAAGGCATGTATTATCCATCTCCTTCGCAGGTGTCTTTGGTATTTATGCCCGCTGCTAGAGATTGCTAGGCTAACTGACAACGTTAAGCTGAAGAATAGCACTTGCAATCGCTCTGTATAAATCCTGGCTGCAGTCTTTAATATATTCCCACTTAATGCATATTATCTCGGCTGTAAACAATATTTTTAAAAGGAAGCGAGTGGCTAGTTAAAACGAATATTTTAACCAGAGACCAAGGCTGGGTATTAGATCATGCTGGAAGTTAAATTAGATGTCCATAAATGACATATAAAATTGAATCATTTCATGAATGTGAATAATGGAAGGATGAAGCCGGACAGCATTATCCCCAATATATGCACAAAAGAACTGCATTATAAATCCCAGGCAAAATAATTACAGGTTACTGGAGAGTATGTCTTATTTGCACGCAAGTTGCTGATAAGATCCCAGCTCCCAAGTAAGTATTTATTTGATAAATGCTGCTGTTGACTGAAGCTGTAATCCTCTGCATGTTTACTTGGGATATGTCCCCTTGGAAGATTGCAGCATGTCTCTGTCTTCTCTGAGTGCAGTTCCTCTTCTTTCTGCAGCAACCACTGCCAAGTTTAATAGTGAGATTCAAATTCAAAAGTTGCTATCCCAATAGATGCTTATTAGATTTAGGCAGCCGAAACAAAACCTAGACTCTGCGTCCATAGCAAAGAACAAGCCAGATCTTATTTACGTGTGCTGGGAAATCTTGTGAATTTCTTCCAGGAACCAAATAAGAAACCAGGAGCAGAAGGGGGAAAATAGCCACAGAGCAAAGTGTAGCAGAATGTCATTAGAGTATTGGAGAAAATTACACAGTTAGGCTAACATAATGTCAAATTTGAAAACATTGCAATACAGCGTAATGCAATTTATTTTCATATAACCATCTTAATGCACATTATCGGGAAAATGCTTTCCAGACAGAACCAGGCATAAGTGCTATGCAGTTTGAAAGCAAATTTAAGGCCATCAGATATTTCAGGCTCCACACTTGTTTGGATTTTATTTTTATTTTTCTACTGGAACAAATCTCAGGTTGTTTTCAAAGGGACTGCTGGTCCGAACTGCTCTCAAAAATTTCCCGCATAATTTAATAAGGATCATTGTCCAGATTCACTTCCATAATTTCTCATCGTTCCATTTTTTTTTAAAGTCAGTCTGCAATCTTAGACCCACTTACTTGTGAGAAAGCACCTTTTAAAACAGTGAAGTTTACTTTTTGAGTAGGCATGTAAGAAGACTATTGTAAGAAGACTATTGTGGCTCATGGCACCAGATTGTTTCTAAAAAAAGAAATGAACCCCCTCCCCCATTATACATGAATTATTTATGAGCGTGGGGGGTGGAATAGACTGATATGAAGGCTGTCCATCTTAGAACATAAAAACATAATGTTCATCAGCCCAAAGGCCCATCTGGTCCAGTATCCTGTTCTCACAGTGGGAAGATGTCTGTGGAAGCTCGCAAGGAGAACCTGAGTGCAATAGCACTCTCCTTTGGCATGCTGATGAAACGCTGTGGAGCTGGCAGGACATTTCCAGCATCCACCTGAACTGTTACAGCAGCACTGTAGTAAAATTGGCCCTAATTCAGTCCTAGGAGTGTGCACCAATCAAACATATCAACCGATGGTCTTAGATAGGGATGCGGTTTCCCATCTGCAACCAACAAGTTATCCAAAGGTGCAATGGGTCCTGACTGAACACCAAATGTGGAAAAGGATCCGAATCCTGATGCATGTCTTTGTTTGCTATATATAAGGAAAACAGGGCTTCTGTGTGTGGTTCTTCTTTGCTAGATTGGGTTGAATAAATATAGCCTTGTCTAGCCTTTCTCATCCTTGGGTTCCTATATGTCAGGGGTGGCCAACTCCCAAGAGACTGCGATCTACTTACAGAGTTAAAAACTGGCAGTGATCTACCCTCTTTTTGGGGGGTTCAGGTCAAAGTTGTTAAGCTTTTTTGGGGAGGAGGAAGGCCCTTTTTAGGCTTTCAGATCAAAGTTGTTGTTGACCCTTTTTTAGGGAGAAGGAAAGCCCCATTTTGGGGGGGGGGGTGCAGGGCAAAAAAAAAGAGAGATGTTTTTTAGGGAATCCAAAGTTGTTGAGCTTCTTTGGGGGGAACCAGTGATCTACCACAGGTGTCCAGTGATCTACCAGTAGATCACGATCTACCTGTTGGACGTGCCTGCTATATGTTGTTGGACTACAACTCCCATCATTCCTAGCCAGCATGGCCAGCGGTCAGGGATGATTGGAGTTGTAGTTCAAGAACATCTGGGGACCCATGGTTGAGGAAAGCTAGTCTACTATATCTGTCTTGTACCCTAATGCAGATGAAGTTAAATTGTTTAAAATGCAGATATTGCATGCCTGCTGATGATAACCCTATGACTGTTTAACAACAACAACAACAACAACAACAACAACAACAACAACAACAACAACAACAACAGTGCACAGTGGCCTTGATCCAGGGAAACCAAATCAGGGCCATCCACCCTGGATCTGGTCCCATGGAAGCCCAGGGAGTAGGGCTTATGTTTAATACATACCCCTCAACTGCCCTGATTAAATCGGGACACTCGTTTTTTTGGTGCCACAGCCCTGAAAGATGTTTGGGGCACGATCTCACATGGATCACATAACTCACATGGGAGTACGTCCTGGAAGATGTGCATCCCAGCTTTCCACAGTGACATGATGGAGATTATGTTAAAGCATCCTGTGAAGGTGTCATGGAGGGGGTGGTCAGACCCTGAGGAGGAGGTGGAGGAGTTTTGAGGTCCCTAAAAATCACCTTAGGACCCCATAAGTCCTGAGAGCAATGGCCAGTTTCTCTTCCCTCTGGAAGTCAGCCTAAATTTCCATCTATAGGCATAATTCAGCATATGCAAATTTTGTGTCACAAGCATGTGACCTGAATATTTAAGTAGCAATTCCCTTGGTTCAGTCAATGAATAAAACAGCCAAAACAATATATGATAGTGCCCCCCACCTACCCTGCCAGATACTGGTTTTCCTGGGATATCTACCTCAGTCAGTGTGTCTTTCATTTGGGAAATCTATTCAAGATCCAGTGGCAAGGGCTAGAGGTAACTGCTCTGTAATAAAACAGAAGCAATATTGTGCCTTTGACTGAAATACTTCATAACTAGTGGTAAAAAAGTAAGGAACTTGAGGTTTGTGGGTGAAAGGATGACGTGAGTGATGGATGCAGGATATGTCATCTGTAAAACTTGCCACACACCATCTTATTTTAAGTCACATTTTACAAAGATAGATTTTACTATGATTCAGTTCATTTAGCCGAGGTTCTACTCTGTGCAAAACTTTTTTGAAGGTTGAGTTATATTTGCATTCTACTATGCAATTTCTTTATTTCAATGATTTCTTCTTTCTTCTCTAGTAGAGCAAGTATTTTAGCACTTTCCATCATTAATCTTTATTATTTGCATAGCAGAGACTTGCTGCATGACTTAACGAACATATTTTTAATTAATTTTCCCTAGAAGAAAGCAATGAACCAAATTAGAAAGAACAAAACTTAAGAAAACATTTTTGCTGAATGTTAACATGTCTTTAATTTTATACTGTTTTTAAAAATACAACAATTTTTCTGAATAATCAACATTCTTATCTTGGTGAAGAACTTTAGAAAAAACTTGAGTTTTATCTGGAAATGACACTATTACAGAAATATAAGGCTTCATTGGGAAATGGGCTCTTTTGTGAAAAGGAAAGAAAGAAAGATTCAAAAGTCTTCCCTGTACCGTTCATTCCCTTCCCCATACATCTGTCATCAAAACTGTAGTTAATAAAGTTGGTTGGGTTATGGACCAATTGGTTCATCATACTTCTACCTTGGGTGGGCATGTTCAACAAGGGAGGCCATATACTACATAGGCGCTGATACAGGGCATGAATTCCTCCACCTTATGCTGCAAGCATTTCCTAAAATATGGATGAGCAACCAGAAATTAATGGGTTACAAGTCCCATCAAGTCCCATTATCCCTACCCATTGGCCATGCTAGCTGGGACTGGTGGGATTTGGAATCCCACTACACCTCTTTCCTAAAGTTATGATAATTTGAAACCTATTGGCCCTCGGTTCCTGCCTAAAGATCTTATTATGCAGATGTACATTGCAGCAAAGTTGTGTGTAGTACATAACTTCTCTAATGCAGCCTTCTAATCAGCCATGGATTGATAACTATGATAAGAAACAATGGTTATGGTGCTGCAAACAAGGTTTTTAAATTTAAAAAGATGTTGTGGCACTATAGTTTCCATTTATTGCCTGTGTGGGAACCCTTGAAGCTTCTGGCCATTCAATTCCATTACAGGTGCATATATACATTTATATATTTGACTCTGATTCGGTGTATAACTTACATATCCACACCTGACAGATATTTCAAGAGCTTCACCTTGTGTTTTGCACTGCCCCACAAGTTCACCTGTGACATACTAACTAAGGACTGTAATGGGTGACTTTTTCTTATTACTATTATTTATTAATTTTCTATACTACCCTTCACTCATTACACCCAAAGATCACACGGTGGTTTAAAGTAGAAAATGGGTGGTTTATATTATATGTTAAGGGGTATAGAAATAGTCTGGGGTGTATGGTGTTAGGGGACGGGTGGTACCTCTGGTCAGGGGGGATACATGATGCTTCTTCTGGGGTAGTTTGGACCCCACCCTGCACTCAGCTGTGACTCCTAGAAGCTGTCAGCAAGCAACAGTGGCCACATCCAGAGAAATGGCTTTGAGTGGCCAGCTAAACCAGGTGAGGGTAGCTGACATGTCTCAAACCCTCAGTGAGACAGGGAATTTCCAGGAATCCATAAGATGGTTGGATGTTGCCTTTGGGCAACTTCTGCAGCCAAGCTGGTGCCAAAAGCATTGCTCTGATTTCCTTTGGATCACATCAGTGAGGCTGAGGCGTGGTGGTGGTGGTCCTGTCATCTGGGAAGTCCATGCAGTTAGGAGTGAGATGGGAAATCGGAGCTGACCATTTCAGTTCCATTTTAAAGGCTGTGATTTGACCCACAAAATGGTTTCGGAGGAGGGACTGGCAGTTCTGGTGGACGACTTTGTCACTTTCCCCCCTCTTCTTTGTTTTTAAACATGCTAGCATTCTTTCCAAAGGCACTCTGGGGAGGAGAAATGGACACAAATAGCAGCCAGAGCTATTCACACTTCTCCAAAGCTTGCAGTGCGGTTCTCCACCCAAGTACAGTAATGTGGAAAAAAGATACACATACTAGGGCAAGGCATGCATATAAATGCATATATTACTGAATCAGGGGCTGTGCCCCTGCTTGCTCTGCTCACCAATCCCTGGGCACTCCCACATATGAACCCCCCAGACTTCTCCATCCCATGCAAATAGTAAGCTTGCTTTCTGTCTTCCCAACCCTATTTCTCAAGCAACTTCTCTCCGCAGTCCAGCTTTCATCGTTGCTTCATCCTCATGTCCATGCTTCCCTCCCATCTTTTTAGCCACCTGTCCCCCCTGCACACAAACCACCTCCATGGTAACCTCTTGCATTGTAAACAGGAAAACTAATGCAATAATCATATCTAAATGCACCCCAAGCTGGCTGACACTGACCTTGTCTGATAGCTCCCTTATGTGAGTGAAGGATGCTATTTTGGCTATCAGAGGACCAGGAGTATTCAGAAATTTGGAAATAAAGGTAATGGTAAAAAGTTGTGCTTGTGTATGACAGATGAGCCTAGGTTTTCTCCAGGATGACTCACCTGGAATTAGGGCAGGATTAATTTGACAGATAACTGAACCTTTGGGAATCTAAGATAAGAATTAAATTTGTAATGGAAATGCTATCAGCCCAGTTTCATTTGATGTGGAGTTTGCTTTTAACATTTTGCACGTGCAGTACACTCATCTATTGGCTGAATATTAAATTTCTGGTTGAATGGGGGGGGAGAGGAGGGCAAGAACATTCAGGATAAATGAAATTAGAAAAGTCAACATGAATAATGATGGGAGCATGATCTAACAGATTTATTTTTTAAAAAAGAACAAAATGTACATAATAAATGAAAACCACAAGATATAAAACAAGATGAGCTTGACTGGGTGTACAGATGGCAAAATCAATAATTGGAAGAGAAAAAAACTAGAGGATGGAACACAAATGACAAAAGATCAGATTACTACAAAGGACACTAGTTAGAGCAATGAATAGCTACTGCAGTGATGGCCAATGTGTGGCTTGTCAGCCAAGTCAGGCCCTGAGAAGCAATATTTCCTCACCTCCCACATCCCTACTAAATCTTAATGAGAACATGATAAAAAGTTGGTGCAAATTGTAAGGCAAGTAAAATAGTTATCTTTTTACTCTTAGATTCATATACTGTAGTCATTTTCATATGAATATTGCAATGCACACATACAGTACACAAAACAAGGCATAGGATAAACCAAATATGAATACAATATACTGATAATCAGTAGTAGAATAATATTATTATGGAAAGAAAAGGGAAAACTAAACATGCAAACAAACAAACAAACAAAAACATGTTTAAAACATTCTCTTCCCTTGAAAGTATATTTCAGTATTCTTTTATGATCTGTAATATAAAACCAACCAGAATTAAAAACTGCAGAAATGAAATCGACTAATTTGGGAAGATATGAGAGAAAAGAATCTTTTCTAACAAATGTGGAAAGCACAACAATACTGAGTCTTCCGCTACTTTCAAGGGAAGAGAATTCCAGAGAATTGGTACCACAACACTAAAAAGGCTTTCAGTGACTACTAGTCATGATTTCTATGCTCTGCCTCCATATCCAGCGGCAATAATGCTTTTGAATACCAGATGCTGGGAACCACAGGAGAGAGAAATGCTTTTGTGCTTGAATCCTGTTCGGGGGTTTCCCGCAGGCATCTGTTTGGCCACTGTGCAAACAGGACCCTGGATTAGATGAGACACTGGCCTCATCCAGCAAGCTCTTCTTATGTAAAAGCACATGGTGGAGTAACAGCATATATGGCACCATAAGCAAATCTTCATTCACAGAATTTGGTGACCATAGTAGGATGTAAAGGGGGAAAGAGAGCTTGTGGATACCTTGTTCCAGAGCCATATAGGGCTTTAGTAGTGTTAAGCCATGAAATCTAGCAAACTAACAGTCAGTGCAATGTTTTCCATAAAGATGTCACATGTTATAAATTTCCCAGAAGTGTACATGCAGAAATATTTTTCACTAACTGCAGCTTTCAAACTCAATTCAAGGGCAGCCCCATGCATTACAGTATTTACGTAAATCTGGAGGTTACCAGTTCATGAGCTTCTGTGTTTATGTATGTATGTGCTTCAGTAAAATGTTGATTCTGTGGAGCTTCAGGAAGATCAGTTCCACTCATACAGTGCAATTCTAAGTTGTCTCTTCAGATGTAAATCCCACTGAATTCAATGGGGCTTGCTCCCAAGTACATGAATATAGCACTGCGCTCTTAAATAACTTTTAAAATTAAAAGAAAAGAGAGAAGAGTGCCAGAGGAATGTACTAAGCAGCTGCATGATCAGAATCATCAACAACACCCCTACACAATCAGCAACAATGTATATTTTGATATTTCTTCACACAGGTACAAAGATGGAAGAACCAAGATCATCTCCTCGCTACACCTGATTTAAATGCTCCATTTCCTACCCATAGCCCAAGTCCTAATGGTCAGCTAACCTGCAGTGTGGCTGCTATTGCTTTGTTCTGAAACTGACCATTCCAAGAAAGAATTCAATTGGTATAGTCCATCTTTCCAAAGACTTTGTTAATCAACAGGTGATAGCATATATCTAATTTTGCATCACTGGCACCATTCTTGGAGAACCAAAATAATCAGATAGGGGACTGCTTTATACCACTGGTCCATGTAGGTCAGTATTTTCTATACTCCCCAGAGTTTCACACAGGAGTCTTTTTCTAAACCACAATAGAGATGCCAGGAGGTTGAACCTGAGACCCTCTGCAGGCAGAGCATGTGTCCTGTCAATGAGTTGAATTCCTGCACTATTCTTCCAGCTACAGGACAGCTTTTCCCTTTCTTCTTCCACTCATTTTTTTTTGGCATATCATGAAAGAGTATTGAATTTTACTTCTTATTCTTTTAAAGCTTTTTTTTTTTAAAAAAAAAAAAATCATTGTAAGCTGTTCTGAGTCTGGCTTGTTTATTTTTATTTTTTAAAGGTAAGTTGGATAACAGTATAATAAATGAATAAATTTGCATAGAAGATCGGGGATAGAAATAACACAGAGCCAGCTTGTTTCACACTCCCACACATGCACAACAATTCCATCTCTTAAAATATATTACAGTGATTTAGTGGGTGCCTTCAGCTTACATCTTCTTATATTACTGTTCTAGTATCATGTGGTTTCAGCCTCATCTATGAAAGAGCATGCAGTGCGAAAATCAAAAGAGTTTGGGGTACCATATTGAGTTACAAATGCCTTAGGTTACAAACTCCACTAACCTGGAAGAGTTACCGTACCTCAAGTTGAGAACTTTGCCCCAAGGATGAGAACGGAAATCGTGTGCCGGCAGCACAGTGGCAGCAAGAGGCCCCTTAGTGAAAGCACACCTCTAGTTAAGAACAGTTTCATGTTAAGAACGGACCTCTGGAATGAATTAAGTTCGTAACTAGAGGTACCACTGTACTTGCTTAAATTATATTTAACCATAACAGCACCCACTATTATAGAAACACAAACAAAACATGGAGCCCAATATATTTTGTTATCTGAATCAGAAGATCCTTTCCCCCATGGTGGCAAAAATAGAATTAATGGAATTGTTGAAAAAAAAAATCTCTTCTTTTGTTACCTTTCAATGTTTTGGTGGACTTCCTCACTCCACCTTATTTGTTTCATTACATATCCACCCCAACTTTCCTTCCAAGGTCTCAAATTGGCATACATGGTCCCCCCCCCCCGCCCCACTTCATTTTATCCTCACAACAACCCTGTGAGGTAGGTTAGGTTGCGAGACTGTGACTGGCCCAGGATCACCCAATGAGCTTCATTGCTGAGCAGGGATCTAAACCCTGGCCTCCCGTGTCCTCTTAGTCAAAAACTCTAACCACTACAGTGTATTGCTTCGCCATGATATTGCTGAGGTTTTATGAACATGCACACATGTTGTGTGTAGGGAGAGTGGGAGAAAGCAAAAGAGATTGACTTCCAGAATTGTTCCATCACTTTTTCCTAAACACTTTATTGCTTGGATGGGCTTTTATTTTTTTTAGTGGGTTTTTATCCCAATATAATGTTCTGTTGTTTTCAGTTATGTGAGCCTCCTGGAAGCCTTCTGGAGTGGAAAGGCAGAATATAAGTGTTCTAAATGAAATAATGAATAAATAACAAATGCAATGTCTTTTAAATGCTTTGTGCCTTGGGCATTTTAACACAACCTTCTCGGAATGGGTGCTTGATCAACACAACACAAACTAAGCCTTTTCTGATAAAAGTTACCCATTGACAAATCTTATTTAGCTGTTTCTATAATGTATTTATAATGCCATCCACCATTAAAACAGATTCTCCCAACTTCCAAATTCTATATGAAATGATCTGATCTACTGCCTTGGTTTAATGTATGGATCATCACTGAGCAAGTTGCTGGATTTCACACTTCTCTGAATGCTGCAATGCAGGTCTTGCAGCTGAAACATTTTTGTATTTATGTACCACTTAAGAAAGAAAAACTAAGTGATTTACAAACATATCAAAAATTTCCATCTAAATTCATGTTATAAGAGACTTCTTAAAATTTATATATTAATGTGAAAACATAATAAAAGCATAGTTAAAATCATGCAAAGTGACACAGACTCAAATTCCGGGGCTCCCTCCTTCCATAAACAGTACACCACAGCTAAAGAGCCAGACCCCATTTTACACTAGAAAACTCACTGGTGCAGTCAAATATGTGAGGCCAAAGCTGGCTTGAGATGCATTCAGACATGGGGAATATTGTGTTGTCCTGATTATAATGCTAGTGCTTCTGTCCCATTGTCAAATCATCCTTTCATGCTACAGTACATGTTGCATCATGGAACTGTGGCTTTTTGACCAATATTGCAGCATGTTGTGTTTCATTCACATCAGTGGGTGTAACATGACAGAACCACAAATTGTGAACTGCTCTGAGAGCGGCAGGTATGGGGCAGTATGCAAATTTAATTAATTAATTAAAAAATAACAACCACAACCACAAATGCCATTGGATAATGTCACCACCCTTTATAGGGAAATTTTTAATGTTTGATGGTTTATTGTGCTTTTATTCTGTTGGGAGCCACTCAGAGTGGGCGGGGTAGTATTTTTTATTATTATTATTATTATTATTATTATTATTATTATCATTACATCTTCCCACCCTTTCCATATATGCATGCTGCTGTTGCCCCATGATTCCCTCATGAAAACAGCAGAAAAGAACTGCATGCCCAAATTTAATCAAGTTAAGGGATCTGCAAATGGAGTTTTATGGAATCAAATAACATGTAAATGAGTGCCAAGCATGCACCATATGTCATTAATGTTGTTGCTTTTACATCATGTGAAACCCCAAACAAAACATGGAAATTAGTAGACAGGAAAACACTGGAGAAAAGGAAAACAGCCTGAAAGGTGACAGAGTGCTAGGCTCCAGGCTAGAGGAATACCCCTTTCCATTCTTCAGGAAAGAGGCGAAATCTGGCAGAGGTAATTTCCAGTTCTCAAGTTGTCTGACTGGAGCTATCCAAGGTCCTGAAATTCTTCTGCGACTAATTGCCATCTGCCTTACTGAGCCACTCAGAGATATCCATCATTGCCTCTGCTCGTGGTCCCTTGCTTGTGGTCAGAGCAGCCCAGGAAAGGGTAGATGTGTTGGAGGCTTTTTAAGCCTTTTACACTCTTATATTTAATGCCTGTTTTATATAGCGACTATGTCAAGACTTTAAAACTTGTGTAGACTATACATATCAATGAATAAGAAACGTAGGAGCCAAAGTTTCTTCATTTAAGAGTGTCTTCCACAGTTATATTTTGAAAAACATATTCCCCTCCCACCACAGTAAAGCACCTTGAAGTCACTCCCAGCACTCATTCTTGTCTGCTCATGAATCAGATGAGCCTGAGGGGACCAGAATTTGAAAGCAGCTCAGTCTACCTAAACCTGATTCATGAGTACACATGGGTCTAAAAAAAAACCCTTCCTCTCATATTGTGACAATGTAACGTGGAAAACACAAGGTTAAAACAAAAAAAGAAGCAAGGCAGCAATGGCAAGGCAACAATTATTTCATAACCTAGCTATGAAAAGTATCAATGTTCTAGTTTTTAAACATTAGATGAAATAAGATGACAACTTACACAATTCAAGTGATTATAGCTAGGTTGTGAGTGACCTTTTGGAAGACCTTTTAAGATGGTTATCAGTATTGTACTTACAAAATAGAAAATTCTTTTAAGTAGCACCTTAGAGACCAACTGTGTTTGTTCTTGGTATGAGCTTTCGTATGCATGCACACTTCTTCAAGTATTGTACTTAAATGATGAAAGTATTGTACAATACTTCTTTAAGTATTGTACTTAAATGATGAAAGCTAAAGGTAAAAGGGAAGGGAAGGTTGTTTCAGCCTGGTGAGTGCTTTATCTCAAGTCCTTCACGATAGGTAAAATCTGTCAAGCACAGACCTTTGGTCCAGATATGAACATTGTTGATGAATAGTTCCTGCATCAATGTTGTCTTCTGTATGTCATCCACTAATACAAAACCAGTGAACCTAGTTATATTGATATATGATGTTCTTTATATAGAGTGTGAGGAGTTCTGGTTGATGAGCTTCTCGTGTGTCTGAGTCCACGGATATGTGTATGCATCTTTTTATTCACTGGGAGAAGAATGAGAAACTCTATGGATGGATGCTACAGAAGCAAAACAGCTCATCTTGAACTTTTAATGTGTCCCATTTGAATGGGAAGAATGGAAAGGATCAGGAGCGTGAAAGCTCTTTGTGTTAAATTACGTACAAGGCAAATCAGGATGATTAAGGGAAGCTTTGGACATTTCAGAGTCACATTATGTAATCAAGTCTCTGAGTGGCTCTGTGACCTAGGTTGGTCCTCAAAACACATGGCCATTTCCACCTACACAGGAGAAATGAAAACAAGCCAGTTGGGGAAAATTTCTTAGTTTGGTAATATAACAACAAAGGAAACTATTTCTGCTTTTCTACATTTAAATCCCACAAGAATTCTGCAAGGCATGAAAGATACAGTAAAATAAATATTTTTGCTGTGTGACATCTAAAACTATCAAAATTCTACTCATGGGAGAAGGCTTCCCCATTGTTTTCTTCTCCAGCAGCCACCATGCTATTTCCCTCTCTAATCCAGAGGATTCTGCAGCCTGCACTGCCCTCCCCCAGCAGATTTGCAGACATAGGGGGTCTCAGGGGCAAGAAGGAGTTGATCAAAATCTCCTGTCACTTCTCCCTGCAGGTATTAGAGAATTTTACACGGTGGCCAACCAGATGCTCATGCTATGCAGATGCCTGTGTTGTTTGTAGCATCAACATGCCTAAGGAGAAACATAGCTTGGATAGACATTGCATAAAATGGATAGAACATATTATATTGCTTTTGCTGCTTTGCTGAGCTCCTTTGGGAGGAAGGATGTGATGAAAATTGGAAAAATAAAATGATAGCTATCAACGTTTCATCTTTACAAAATTAGTAATGGACATATTCTACTTAAAGGTGGGTTTTTTAAAAGGACTCACCGTTTTTACATGGTAGATTTAATTATGTGTTTAAAGCCTCATTACCAAATGTTTGGGATTATTCCAAAATTGTACCTTTTTTTGGCAGGACGTTTACATACATTGTAATGTGGCCTTGGTAATATTTCTATTCTCTTTAGAATAGATTTTAGGAACATTTCCAGCATTCTGGGATGATATGAAACACAGGAGCTGGGACTTTTTAGTTGCTGGAATACTTTTTCTACTGTGAGAATATGCTCCTCTAGGTTTATACATGATTCAGTTGAACATCTCTGAATATACATATAAATTTGGGGAAGGAAGCTTCTCACTTCCTTGCCCCTCCTTCTCTCACTAACTGGCAGTGACATGCACCACTGGGAAGCCAGGTCCACAGCACAGCCCCACCCACACGGCCACTCTGGCAGTCTGCAGACCCAATCAGGTGACACAGGCAGCCAAGGAAGCTGCATAATACTGCACAAATGTTTTCTGGAAGGAAAAACACACCTTGGCCACTTTGTAATGATAAGGCACTCAAGCTGCATCAGGGCAGGGGAACTATACTAGAGAGCAGGCAGGGAAACATTTGTGAAACCTTGCAAATTTTGTGTCCATTGCAGTGGCAGCATTCACATTGGAAGCTGAACATCATGAACATGCTGCTCAGTGCTATTTAAGAGTGCTTTGCTTGGTTTATTATGCCTACTGGCAGGAAATGAGAAGCAATGCACTATTCTGTTTCAGTTGTGACTTGCCGCAAACAGAAAGGAGGGCAAGGGAGGAGAAATGCCTTCTGATGACTCAAAGAATGGGGAGGAAGGATAAAAACAGTATGAGCTGATGAATAAAGAAGAGAATGCAAACTTTACTTATATTTTTATGAGAGGAGCACAAAGCAGAATAGGGAAAGATGACAGAAAAAGTGGGTTGTAAACACTTGAGGCCAGAGTCTGCCTTTTAATATGCATCTCTACAGATCTCTAATTCTAACTAAGGGCTCTGCCTGTTATCTTAATATAAATAACTAGCAACAACAGTGACGAAAAGAGACAAGAACAACCAAAGGAAATAGATTTTTAAAAAACAAACACAGAGGAGTAGCTCCAGCAACCTCTGGAGGAATCATATCAAGATGTGCTGTTTAACATTTGCTAATCATAAAGGTGGAGTCAGACCAATGGAGGGTGAAAGAGGTTGTGCACAATTTCAGGAAGGATTTTCTTTACCATTAACTGATTTGCATTACCCGTAAATCTCGGTGAACATTCAGAAGCCCCTAATGGATGTTAAGCAAGCCTGTAATGGATGCTGAGCTCTTAACCAGGTGAGGTTAAATGCCTGGGAGGTTATTCTGCTGTACAGCCAACTCTACCTAGCTCCACTGAACATTCCTATTTATATTTGTCCTACTATCCTCATATATACTCTCAAATGCATGTTTTTTTCTAGCTGTCTGTATGTCTGTCTATTGACCTATCTATCACACCCTTCCAACAAGGAACTCAGGACAGCACTTTTATCCCTCTATATCCTTACAATAATTCTGTGAGACAGCTTAGGTTGCAAGATGAAGTTCATCCATTAACCTTTATTCTTACCAGGACATCAGCCCAGATCTGTCTTTGAGGCTGGACCACTTTTATTAGAAAAAGATTCACTACTCGATGTGAATTGGTGGGACTTAGGAGAGGGAGTGCTAAGGCCTAGCTTATTTCACTATCAACATCCACTCAGGCCCTCTCAGAGTTCCAGAGAAAACCAAGGCCACTTCCAGCTTGTGAGCCCTAGTCACTAGAAGTGGTTTCTTTATATAATCATGATCTAAATTTGTGCCAGCAAAACTGAAATATTATTTGTTTATTAATATTAATATCTGTATACCATCCTTCATCTGTAGATCTTTAATATAGCAAAATCTGTACCAGTTAACAAGGAGTTTTGCCAAATCACATCTCACTCAGCTGAGATAGCAGGGAAAACCACACCACACATTTAAAGGACATGGCATCCCCAAAGAATCTTGAGAACTTCAGCTCATTAACAGTGCTGGAAAATGTGGGTCTGTGGTGGGAAACTACACTTCCCAGGTATATTTGGGGGAGGTCATGTTCTTTAAATATTTGTTGGATGTGCTTTAAATGAATGGTGCGGTTCTGCCCTTTGTGTCATATTTCAGTCCAACACATGGAAAACCAAGTTCTGAAATTCATTGAATGCTAAAAAAAAATTAAGCAAGTGCTTATATTTAAGGTCCCCTTTCAACTTGAGGCCCTGGCCAAATGCCCCCCTTCTCTTTCACACACATACCCCACCTGGCCCTGCTTCTTCCACTTAGTTGTCTTGTGTCTTGCTTCTTTATTCACTTCTCTGACCACAGACTCATGGATTTTTACTGAGAGTTGTATGAATGAATACACTTCATGGGGTGGGTGAAATCAACTGATCTACCTTTTGGGAAACAGATAAAGACAAGAAACTTCAGTTGCAGCACTAATAGCAGCCTCACAAATTTGAAGAGGTATTTGTACTCCCCTGCTAAGAAACTCTAGGGGGAGATATCACCATCTGTTCCTTTATTTACTATGCCGCTGGGACAGATTAACTTGTCACAGAATTTTTTTCAGCCTTTGGTACAAACCTTGGCTTATCTGCTTCAAATGCAAACAACTGCTTTCTTTTCTGAACTATCAGATTAGGAAACAACATCAAATAGTTAATTAAAATACAATCTCGAGCAAATAAGTTAAACTGGAGCCTTTTAAAATATTTTCTTACACACCCAAGGACCACAGTCACAACACTCTTATCCATCGGTGGGTAAAAGAAAGAAGACACTAATCCATTTATAGTGTTTGATATAATATTTGTGAATTTCAGGTTGCAACCAGTGGAAGATATATCAGCTAACCTACTGTTTCCTACAGAACAGCTTCTATTTGTATTTTGCATTCATTCCTTTCATCGTTGAACCAGGAGAAGAAGAAGGGGAGGGGGAAGCATAATCCCTTGCTAAGTTTACTGTGGAAAATCACATTGTGTTCCAAGCCATAATCATTCTAGGCAAAGATAAAGTTTTTAAAGATTGAATTGGACCCCTGTGTTTCTCTTAACTAGACACCTGAGAATGAAAAACACAACTGTCAAGATGACTCCTATCTGGCAATACAAGTAACTTAATCCATTTACTCACTAGCCGATGTCCTGCTAGCAGGGAAGCAAGTACATACTAATTAAATGCTTGGGTTCTTTTTTAAATGCTTACAGCGACATCCCCAATGAAAAGAATATCCACAGCAAATTGCGCCTGTACTTTTTTATATATAAAAAAGAAAACCAGCAACAACAATCACACAATCACTTGAGTTTCTTTTTTTCTTTCTTTTTTTTTAAAAAGCAACAGTTCTTGGCAGAAATGTTAACAAATGAGGCGACATAGCTAAAATAAGTGGGTAATAGAGAAGTAATTACAGCTACATATTATTTCAGAGAACTAAGAGGAAGGGGTGGAAGGCAACCCAAATGGCTATTACTAAGGAAAGAGAGTTTAAATGGTAACTATGTGAGGAGGGGGCAGAAATGGAGTAGGAAACATTTTGGGAAAGATGATAACACAAAGAGAGAGAGAGAGAGAGAGAGAGAGAGAGAGAGAGAGAGAGAGAGAGAGAGAGAGAGAGAGAGAGAGAAGGGGAATATTACAAACCCTACTGCCATTTTATCACATATTGCTGTTTTTCTAGGGGAAAATGGTTGTGGAACTCACCATGAATGCCTCCCTTGTTCTCTTAGAATGGCGCCCACCTGAGAGGTGCCGGGACTGAGCTCCAGTGAGTTCCGGCAGAAGAAAAGCCCTGCAGTTTTGTATCACAAATGGAAAGAGATGAATTTTCATAGTTCTAGTTTGAGATGCTCAGACAGATAAGTACCCACCATGGATGTGTGGCTGCTAACATGTGTTGAAGAAAGGGCATAAGCACTGGTGACTGTGCACATATGCAGGGCAATTTAAACTTTAGCCCTGTTCAATAGTTTTCCATCATTCATTTCCCACAGTGTGTGTGGTAAGAGCATGAGGGCAGCTTGCTGGCCCCACTCCTTCAACTATGCCCTGGATGTTCTGGACCTTCACATGTTGGGGCTGAACATCTGCAGCAGGAGCCAGCTGTGCCCATGGACTCACCCTGCATGATTCAGAACCTTGATCACACACCAGTTTAGATGCCTTCAAAAGGACATTAGGAAAATGAATGCATTATATGACTATCAATGGCTAAGAGTCACAATGACTGTATACAACCTCCACAGTCATAGGTATCATGCCTTCGGATATTAGTCACTGGTGAACAACACCAGCAGAGGGATGCACCTCAGCAGCAAGTGTGTAATTTGTATGCTAAAGTTCCCAGCTCCAACCCTTGGCATCTCTGGGTAGGGCTTGGATAGGCTCTCTGAAATGCTAGAGTTCCATTGCCTGTCAATGTAGATAGCACTTGGCTTGATAGATTAATGCTCTAATTGAATATGAGTTCTTATGATCCTAGGACTATGGTGCTCATGTCCTGGTTGTAGGCTTTCCATAGGCATCTGTTTGGTGTTTGTGGAGACAGGATGCTAGAATAGATGGGCTTTTGGTCTGAACCAGCAATACTCCTCTTTTTTAATAACTACAGCAACAGTACCAAAGGTATATACATTGGAACCTCTACTCTCATATGGAATCTGTTCCGGACGTCCGTTCGTGAGTTGATCCAGGTCACTGGTAGAAGTGCCGTTCTGCACATGCACATTCGGTGACAGCGCCGTTCTGCGCATGTGCAGATCGCGGCAGCTGTTTCTGCGCATGTGCAGACAGCAGAAGCCACTTCTGCGTGTGTGCGAATCGCAGCAAACCTGGTATTTGTCGAATTGTTTGGAAGTAGGGGTGGTGGTAAGTTGAGGTTTTACTGTACGTAAATCATGGTGTTGATTTCCTACTATATTTCTGTTTATAAGCTGCAATGTCTATATACAGGGGAGCAATGCATGAACACATTGTTATTAAGAGGTGCATTGGCCAGAGAACTGTTCTTATTGGGTGACTGATAAAAGGAATAAATACAAGAATAACAATTAAAAAATGCTGCATGGTTACTCTCCATCCCAATGTTTTCTTGCCAAAATTTCACGTCTGCTATGGAAATTATCCATATTTCTATGGTGGAATCATGTGCCAAACCATGCTGAGCATGACAGCAGAGGAAGTAGAGTCACAGTGTGGGTGCAGTTTGACTGCCTGATCCTCAAATGAAAGCCATGAGTCACAAGGAGGATTATTCATTTGTTCAGCTCCCTGAAGCAATATTGGGCCACTGTGGATCTGCTGGTGTTGATTGCTCTATCTTTGATATAAACCATTGTATGTAGATCTGCAGTAGAATCAGGGAGTGAAAGTAGTAGTAATAAGCTGAACTTATTTTTACAAGTGACTGCATTTCTTAAGCTCACAGCGGCATACGATTCATTTTATTTACAACCCAGTATGATGCCTCTACACTTTTCAAGTAACTGTGTGGTTGATGTTGTTTTCCCTTTGTTGGTGACAAACATTTGTGGGGTGAGGGGAGGAAAGGTTCTGTAAGTCACTGAAAATGACAGGCTCCTCTAATGAGGGTTTCTGACACAGCAGATAACAACAAGAAGACTGTGTTGGTTTTTGTCGTTTTATATATGAAAAAAGAAAGAAAGCCCTGTATCAACTGAAAATATTTACTGTTCCTATTAAAAATGAATTAATTCTTTAAAAAGGAAACATTTTAATTAAAGCTATTATCACATTACCTTCGTTTCCATTTATATGCAAATTTGAAATCCTCTCTCCGAACCAATAGGAATCAAAAGATGAGCACAGCCTCTACTTGGAGGCATCTTGTAATGGAACATAATGGCCAAAGTTGGAACACAAGAGGGGTAAATAATTTATTTATTATTTGTTTGCTATTTTGTAGATTTATTAATCAGGTTTAGGAATAGAACATTATTTATAAATCAATATGTTGAAGCTAGCCTCCATTGTCCATGTCTACTTGACTAATGTTTCTTTCATCCCATGCTTTCTTGCTCTGTCTCTCCCTCTTCATGAGCTTCTTTCCTCAGTTCTCTGCTTCTCTGCTCCTTACTTTTCTGTCCATCTTCTGTCCTCAGCTCCCATCTAGGGATGAACCAACCTGTCAATGTCAGTGACTCTCAGTTCCCAGTCTTTAAGTTCAGTTGTCCACAGGATCACATCAGTTTGTGGTGCTATTTTTCTTTTAAAGCTTCATGGAAATTTGTCAGCATTTGGGTGCAAATTTCTCCCGAAACATACATTTTTGGAAGCAATTTTCATGAGTGCAAGGTAGGTTTGTATGTTATCCCTACAAATATACGCATTTTTACACACACTTGTAATACACACAGTATGGTACGTGTTGTTTGGTTGAAGAATGACACCACAAGATCTGGGGAAACACAAATCTTGAAGAGTAGTGGTGTTTCAGTTTCTGTATTGTTTTGGAAAGTGTGGATTAAGTACGTTCACATGGAAGGGTAAACTGAACTGCATTTCTCATTTATTCCTGCTCCTGAGCTTTGATTCCTTCTGTTCAGGGCAAACACAAGATAATTTGCTGCTTGGAGTTGAGCAGAAAATGCCCCTCTCGTCTGACCAATGAGCTTTGGCCAATAAGGTTATTTTTTGGCAGGAATTCCTGCAAATACACCTCCCATGCAATAATAATATACTATATGCAATAATAATAAATTTAGCAACTCACAAGTTGCTGCCCTTTCATGACACTCAAAATCAGGTGCCCAAGGTGGTCATCTCACCCTGCATAGTAGCAGAGCTGGCCACACCACTTGCCCTAGAATAAACAGACACTTCAGATCAAAGGCTCAATCAGAGAAGGAATGATCAGTAAGAAGCAGCGGGGAAAATATTTTAAAAGTGAAAAGGAATATTAAACAGTGGAAGTCAAGCCCAAATGAGAAAACGCAACATCACATAGGATATATTAAATGGAAAGACATAATAAAGCCTGAACAATGTGGAATTTAAGGAAGCAATTGGGTAAGTGCACAAAAGCTGCCAAAATGGATTTATTTTAGTACAATAGAAGTAGAAAGGATTCAAGAGATGAGGTGGGCTCATCAGATGATTGGTGCACGAAAGGAGTATCCAAAGAGGCTTAAAAATTATTGCAGAATAGCTCAATGATGCATTGAAGACAGTTGTGGTGAATCTCTATTGTCATTGTTAGGTAATTTGAATATTCTTAAACTAAGATGTAAGTAGAAGACATGTGGCCAAAGTTGATGACTTCATGAGAGATCCCTTTATCTCCCATGGGAATGAAGATACATGAGTTCATATACCCCCATAACTTCAAATATTGTTCTAGACCAGTTTTCTTCAACCTTGGATCCCCATATGGCATTGCACCACAACTCCTATTATATTGTGTGTGAAGTCTATTCAACCTGACTTCTAAAGCAAACAAAAAAAACCCCAAAAACAAAAACACCTCACATCTGACAATGAGTTAATTGTTGTACTGACCATAGGATCATAGAATTGTAGAGTTGAAAATGACCCTCATTGTTCATCTAGTCCAACCCGCTGCAATGCAGGAATCTCAACTAAAGTATCTGTGACAGATGGCCATCCAACTTCTGCTCAAAATTTTCCAATAAAGGAGAATCCACCACCTTCCACTATCACCATGAAGCATTTCTTTTCCTCACCAATATATTACGTAGGGGCAGAGTTTAATCTCATTAAGCCAATTAACAGTTTTACCAATTCCCTAAAGAAAAACAAGATCAGATCTCCATGTGAAATAGTGGTATATAGGACCTGCTTGCCTTTCCCATTTCATCTTTTTCTGTTATTTCATAAATATGGATTCATTTCAGAAAGAAGTCTAATGCAAGTAGCATGGAAGAAACGGCTGAAAGAAACACAAGTCATACCGGGGGTGGGGAAGTCAAGGCCTTTATGGTCCTTGGGAAAAAAAGCTAAACTATTTTATCATAAGAGTTATCCTTTATTAGTCATAGTACAGTGGTACCCCGCAAGACGAATGCCTCGCACAACGAAAAACTCGCTAGACGAAAGGCATTCACTAACGAAAGGGTGACTCGCAAGACGAATTTTTCTATGGTCATGCTTCGCAAGACGAAAATTTCAATGCATTCCTATGGGAATTAAATTCCTATGCATTCCTATGCATTCCTATGGTCGTGCTTCGCAAGACGAATTTTTCGCAATACGAAGCGACTCGCGGAACGAATTAATTTCGTCTTGCGAGGTACCACTGTACATAATTCTTCTTCATGTTTATCCCTACATATTGAATAAAATGTATACGAACTCATTTATGAATTGTGCCCATCATTAGTGATTCAGTTATTGTTGTACAAGAGCTGTCACTTACAACAAGGAACATTTGTCATACAAGCACAGAAAAGCAATATTAGGATGTGTCTAAATAATCCAGGGACCCTCTAAGCAGCTTATTTTACATATGCAGAGTTCAAGAGTTCAGGAGTGAGGTGTGGTTCCATGCAAATTATTGTTATTTGCATATGAAAGAGTCAGCCACTACCTTCATATTAACAGTCCTCCCTCATTATAATATTAAGTACTTTAGGAAGGATGATTTATCATAATGGATAATAGAAGCTGACACATCCAAAGGAAGTATACTTTTTAATTTTCTTTTCTTTCTTTCTTTTTTTGCTCCCGGGTATCTCTCCATTGCTGAATAAGCTTTCTGTTTGATCCAGGTTTTATGCTAGCATCAGCTGTTTGCAAGGAAGGAAGTTGTGTGCCTCCTGGGAAGGGGAGGGGGTGAAGTCACCCAAACTTTATTCAGCCCCGTGTGTGTGTGTGTGTGTGTGTGTGTGTGTGTGTGTGTGTAATTGGTAGTCTATTAAAATTCCACAAGGGCTTAAGCAGCTGGGTGCAAAAGATCTAACTCTGAGCAACCAGCTGAGAACAGTCCTCATCGAGGCCTGGCCCCCGTCACTTACTAGCTGCTGCTAGTCTAGTCTAGCAAAATCCATATTATTGCATCCTAAGTCGGCTTTTCGCTCTTTACCATTTTTCTAGCCAGAGGCAAAGCTAGGCAGGGCAGCAGGGAATCTGTAAAGTTGGATTCCGTCACGCCTTTCCTCTAATAAGTATTGAGGTAGGGGTGCCTCTAATCCATTTGATGCACAGCGAGGTAAACAGACAGTGACATATTTGTAGACAAGCCGCCATAGACTAGATTATTCCCCACCACAAATGATATCTGAATTGCAGGCATGGATCGTAAGAAGTTGCCAGCCTCAGCAGCTGACGGCATTTCTGGAGGAACCAAACATTCGTTGAAAGCATTGCTCTGGCTATTGCTCCGCTGATGCTCACATCTCTCACTAAAGTCTTCCAGCAGATCAAAGCAGAGAAACACACACCAATGTTGTTTGCACACTACAAATATGGTAGGCCTCTTTGAAATCACGATTGTCGTATGTTTCCAACTAATGTGCTTTTGCAGTAACTTAAAAGATAGTTGTTGAATCAAGGCAACTGAGTCTTCCTCGGTGGGTTTGGCTTGCCTGAAACACAATGGTGCAGAGCAAAAAGGTGAATATCTCATGATTCTGGAAGTGTGGGACTCCCTCCCTATGGAGGCACAAGCAGTTGATTAGGGTGTTGGCATCTCTATGATGATCTCATCAGTAAGAGTTACACATTCATGCTAATTCAAATGAAAGGAAGGAAAAATGGATGCTGAATCTTCATAAAGCTATATACACAGATCTAATGACCAGGAGAGGTGTTCTGGGTAAGGAGAAGCCAAATGGCCATTGATCCTAGCTTAGCCAATGTTATCTCACCTCCCCCTTTGCTGCAGGTAGGTGGAACAGATACTGCTCAATGACAATTGTGCCCAGACACAACAATGTGCAGACAATGTGAGTGCAAACAAGTGCCCCTGTGAACTAAGTGTACACTTACAATGTGTCCTATAGAGGCATGGGGAAAATGTACCCAAAGTGCTATCCATACACTAACCCTTGGTAATAACTGTGCAAATGTAACTGGGGGAGCCTGCCTGCCTGCTTCCCCCCTCTCTCTCTGAAGTTTTTTGACTACCCTCCTATAATTGCTAATTGCAGACACTTCCCCTGATTCCATAAAAATAAAATGGTGTAGTGAAATTTATTTAGACCAGATGGCAAGATTCATATTTGTGGTTGCGTGTGTTTGTGTGTATTTTAAATGAAGCATGCTTTTATTCACTGCTTACTGTACTTGATGCTCTTAATTGCCAGAACAATCTACTTTCCACAACGGCTGTCTAAAAACCTGCATCTAAATGGATTATAATGAATTAATTACCAAATTAATTATTGAAAATGTTCTTAAATGTTAGAATTATCAGTGGTGTAATGGTTTTTACTGCACCATCAAAACCGAGCCTTTGCTTAGCTAAGGCTGAAGCCTTGTGCTCACTGACTTAGGGTAGGAGTAAGTGCCATTGAACCAGCTGGAACTTCCTTCTGCTTAAACAGGCATAGGATTGCACTTTGGAGAGATTTGTGAAGCTCAGGAGCTCATCATGGCAACCCCAAAGCTACACCCCTAAGGAGACTTCAAATATGCACCAGTACATGGCAAAAGACTCATTTTTATTATGATCAGTTGGCAGCCATAGAAAAGTGAGCCAGCAAAGAGTGGTGTACTGGATAGTATATTGGTATTTGGTTGGGGAGACCTGAGTTTATGTGATATGACTGCAATTCTAGGCATAGTTTCCTGGGAGTAACCTCCATTGAACTCAGTGGTACTTCTGACTCAAAGGTTCAAAAGGTCTTTAGCTTTTAATGAGAAATGCAAACAATATTGCCAATAAGTGTTACTATTCAAACAACTAACATTAAGTAAGAGCCACATCCAAGGAAAGCCTTTTCTTGACCCCCCCCCAAAAAAAATCTCTATCTTGTTCTGTGATAATTGTCACAAACCATAGCAACATTTGACAGCCTCCTTTTATGGTTGCCAGAGAAAGGGTGGCCAATCAACCATCTTGGTGTGATCATTCCTGCATTGAACAGCCCTTGTTCTGTGAACCGCCCTGAGACCCCCGGGTATAGGGCGGTATATAAATTCCAACAACAACAACAACAACAAATGTCCCACAGCTGTGCATTCTGTTATTCTTCCACTACACCACTGCTTCTACTCTTCCACTACTTCCACTTTCAAATCCTTCTCGAAGGTAGTATGGAAAAGTATTGGCCCCAGCTCAGAAAAAGTGAGTAGTAGTTTACCTTAAATTGCATTATTTTCCATCAGACTGAAGCAGGGGGTGGCACATCTCCTTTCACCACCCAAGGTGAAACAGAAAGTGCTGCTTTGCTCTACAGCTGCTGCCACTCCTGCCACCATCTACCTTAGGGTTGCCATATTTCCAGGTTTTCCTGGACATGTCCTCTTTTGGTGGGCAGATTTTGCATTTGACATGAAATGTCCAGTTTTTGGGGGGAGAGGTTAGTTTTTTTGAGGGGCATGTGCATGCAAGGGAGGGTGATGTGCCCTGGAAGAAGGAGCGCCACCATGGGATCTGGAGCACCTTCACCAGCGCCAGTACTGCTGCTCCAGAGAAGGGAAACAAGCCACAGCAGCACAACAGCGACCCACAGCACTGCCACATAAAGTAAGAGTAGGTTTGTCAAAGTTATTTCCCCAACATTTTCACAGTTCGCTTCTCCTCCTCCATGACAAAAAAAACCCATAAAGGCGAAAGGTTCATTCCAACACTAATATAAACCACAATGCACAAGACAAAGAATCTCTCCAGGGTGTGCATAATGCCCTCATTGGGAGTGGGAAGTGTGTGGAGTTTTTTTGGGTTTTTTTTTTTTTTTTTGCTGGATCATTTCCTATATTATCAGCATTAGCTTGCCATTTTAAATGTGAAATAAAGACACTTTTCCTTTCCTTCAGCCACCAGCACTGCCAGTACATTTTAAATACAGTGCAAAGGTCAATGCTCATAGACCCAAAGGATGTTGGAAACATATTAAATGATGGCAAAGAGAGCAGAATGAAATATTTCCCTTCAAATCACATTTTAGGCTCACTGATTCATCTTAAAATATGAGCATGTATCATAAAGTTCACTGCTAAAAATGCCCTTTGCTGCTTGGTCTCTCTCTCTCTCTTCTTACTACAGCTGAATACTATTTCAACACATTAGACAAAGTTAAAGTTATCTATACCTTAAGTAAAAAGCTGAGTTCAACCACCTGCTACACAAAATATGGTAATATATTATTCAAAGGGCAACACAGCCATTGTCCTGAATTGCAGTATAATTTATACACACTTCAGAAGAATGTATTCTGAAGCACTATCAGGACCAGGTCAGAAGTGGCTACACCAAAAATGTAGAATTTGGTATAATCCTATAGTGCCTCTGAAGAAAGCCTGGGAGTCTAAAGGGGTACATTTCAGAGATATTCTGGGTCCGTATTCTAGTCAAATAAATGAGGTCTTCAGGGGAGCCACTGTAAGTGGTCCCCCTTGCTCTGGTGTAGGCCTCATATCCACAAGGAGCCATACATTCATTATTGTGGGCTGGATTTTGTGAAACTCCTGTGCAATTGAGGTCAGACATCTCTCTCTCCCCCCTTCCCCTTCCCCAAGTTGAATCTCTGGCACATTATTATTATTCCAGCAGGCTTTTTCACTGAAATCTGGTTTAATAATTCTAACTCAAGTTCAGTCATTTTGTTTTTGTTTTTTTTAACAGAGTTTATTAGCGTTTTCATAATATAACACAAACCCAAACCCACACCTACAAATACAAAAACAAATACAAATACACATAATGCCAGGATTCTTCTTCTTGTTTGTATACCTTACATAAAAAAAAAAATTTCTAGTTCTGAATCTTGACTTTTGACTTCCCCCGCCTTTTCACCTTCGGTTTTAAATCGATATACTACTTTCCTAACATCTTCTCTCTATATATATAAAAAAAGAAACTTTAACTTTAATTAAAGATAACACAATTATCTTGATCTTTCTATTATAACAAAAATCTTAACCAAATATTCTTATAAAGACTAAACTTATTTCTTCTATCCTTTATCATGCTGCTTTTAACTTAAAATTCAATATCTCCCTACTTGTTTAAAATAAACTTATAATTAACAGACTTCACTCTCCGATTTCAGATACCATGACAGACCATTTGGAATATACATTTAATACTTCAACCCACTCCCCCTCTGTCCATTGTCTTTCTCTGTCTTTCGCCAGAACCGGATCTCCAATTCTCTTCTTCTAAATGTCCACAGATCCAGGCAGCATTCACAACAGACCTTGCATCAGGCTTCAGGGTGTCCATCGCTTCTTTTTTGGGCTCCTCCGTTTCTTTGTACCATACTTCTTCTTCTTGTAGAAATCTTAATTCCATGTCCCTTGCCCCCGAGCTCCCACCTCGGGGTCTGGATATTATAAATTTTCCCGTTCCGGGGCTGCCACCCCCAGGAATCGGTTCCTTTTCCCGGAGTTGCCCAGCCATTTCAAACCATCCTTCAAGCACCCCTCCCAGCTCTTTGCCAAGGTTCGATTCCATTGTATAAAACTTTTGAAAAGCCTCCTCTGTGGAAGTTAAGTCCATTTTCTTTAAAATCCCACACAAGACTTGTAATTTCCGATCAAGCAGTTCCAGCTTCAAGACAGTGAGCATTTCCTCATCTTTTAAACCAGAGTTCAATACAAGTGCGAGCACAAAGTCCAGCATTTTGAAAGGGAGGGTGGGTATCAAATTTCAACTCCTGTCTCTTCCTTCCTTTGTTTCAATTTTTTCCCACGACAGTCCAAATCGTCGCCATTTTTCCGAAGCCGGAGTGTAAAGACCAAAACTTCAAATGGAGATATTTTTTCCCCAATTAATCCCCAAAGGGAAATCTCAGCAGTCTCAGTTTTCAAATTCTAGATACTTTCTATCGATTATTGTAGCAGCAGTCACTTAAACTGGTTAGTTTCTTTCATCTCCCGAAGGGAAGGGAGGCGGGCTGCCTTTCCTCTTTCCCCCAGATCGTTCCAAGATTAAAAAAGTCAGTCAAGTACTCACAACCACTGGGTTCTTATCAGCTCGTTAAAGACAGGTAGAACTTAGACGCTCATCACAGGCTTTGTCGCCGCATTTACATCCCGGTTGGGGCATGTCCCCTATAGCCCGGCTCCGTCGTCCCTTCACCCCCACTACCCCTTTACAGGGGGAGCGGGGGAAGGGTTCGGAGCCACAACGGGCACAGCCGGGGAGCCCAGGGTGCGGGACGCTCTTCCCGCACCCCAACCGGAGCCCCGCTTTGCGGTGGCGGGGCTCCTAACCCCCGGGATGGACTGGGCGCTTCGCAGCCGAAGCAGCCCACGACCACCCGCAATGGCGTTGCCGCCGGAAGTCCAGTCATTTTGTATTGTGTATCCTATACACTGCTTAGGGGTGTCAGGGGAGGGGTAGTACCTCTGGTGGGAGACATGTCATGCTTTTTCTGGGGTAGTTTGTCCACATTTGGTCCCCACTTTGCACTCAGCTCTCACCTGTGGCTCCTACCCAGGCCACACCCCAGGAAACTGCTTCAACTGGCTGGCTAAACTAGGTGAGGGTAGCCTATGGGTCTCAAACCCTCGGTTGAGTTAGGAACTTCCCTTCATGCGGGGACAGGCTATGGTGGATTGAGATCAAGGACTCTTTGGACTAGCCCTATACATAACTTTTCTTTCCAGTTTCCATAGAAATCAGCTTGCATTATAAAAATGAAGTATAAGGGTAATGCTCCTGCCTGCTTCAAAGCTGAGGGGCACTTTTACAGCACCATCCCATCATCTTAGCACTCATCTGTCTTGGCTGACTTGGCTGACACAATAGTAGGTCAAATTCAAGTTTTTGGACCTTGTCTTCAAAGGTGCCCCTAGGACTGGCCTGTCTATCTCAATGTGTGGCTGACTCTTTGGAACAGCTATATGCCATTGTACTAATGGAAATGTCAACCACAGGAGTCCGTCTTGCATTTGCTGAAGACAGCAGCTGGCATATAAGTCCAGAACTCATTCCCCAAAGGCATTGGGGGTGACTGTAAAATAGCCTCACCTCCTTTACAGCATAATGTAGAGTCTTACTCCTTTAAACTTAGCCTTCCTCAGCAATGTACAAATGCCCTTCAGTCTAGAAAACACTTTTAATTTAGAAAGGTCACAGAAAGAATCACTCACAGAATTCAAAACCATGCCGAAATTTGTCAGCAGTATCCATAAGTCTGAACCTGTTTTATAGAAAACGTAAAGGAAAGAAGGAGGAGAGTGTTTATAAACATGTAAAATACATGGTAGTGTTTATTTGGTAATGTTAGATGTGCAATTTATCAGGGAAAGTCGAAAAGACCAATGACAACCCTTTTTACACTGTGACAAACCCTCAGGCTTTCATTTCCAGGTGACTAGATGCTCCAGGGCAGACATGAGGTACAAGTGAGCCAGACTCTGCTTCAGTTGGACTCTCTTCCCATCAATTGCCAATTGGGAATTATGATGGATGCTCCTTGTGAAAAAGTTTTAAATATATAAAATAAAAATAATAGGTTGTTTCTGATGGTGTTGCTTCATGTATAGAAGACTTCTTCAATCCAGTGGAGGTATCTGCAAATGAAATGCGTGAGACATTGTTTATAAGAACATAGGAAGAGCCCTGCTGGATCAGGCCAATGGCCCATCTTGTCCAGCATCCTGTTCTCACAGTGGACAACTGGATGCCTGTAGCCAACCCACAATAGCACTCTCTCTTCCCCTGGATTTTTCAGGCAGCTGAAAAACATATTCAAACATCTACTGCCTCTGACTCCAATGCAGAGACTAGCCATCATCTTGCCAACCTCCACTTTAACTTAATTCTCTCAGTAGTCCCTAAGTCTGCTTTGGATGGTTGGGATACCCTCTGAAACATTGGTCTTCAACTGATGGGCTTAAATATTTTGGAGGTGTTCCGGAGTGAGGACTTCTTCACTCTGGTCCACTGCTCTTGCCCTGCCCCTTCAAAGGCCATGATTTAAAGGCCAATTTAAGTAAGTGTTTTTGGCAGGCAATCCCACAAGCCCTTGTGGCTGGCCAAGGACGATTTCAACAGCTGGTTGCAAGGGTAAATGTTTCTTCCATGCCCCAGAGGAAACCATACCAAGGCCACAACCGCTGCCCTCTTGAAATACTGGCAAGCACTATCAGCTCATGGCCTGATCTAAGGCAAGATCACAACAACAGCACCATCACCATACAAATATATGGCAAAAGATTAGGAAATTCATTTTGGGGTTAAAGGTGGGTCCCAGGTCTGAAAAGCCTAAAGACTCCTGTGCTAAAACATTGTTTGAGGTTGTGTGGGTGGCTGCAGTTAGAAGAGGGGATTGGATAAGATTGCTTTCTCCTCTTCATGGAAGTCTCTAAAGTGTTGTCTGTGAACAGAGATATATGTTTGGAGTGAAAAAGCATCCAAATTATTCAAAGGCACAGATAACTCATTTGTCCATGCAACTGTATCAGATATAATTAATTAATCTGATTTAAAATAGGATGCAGGGAAATATATTGAGAAAACTGAAGGCACTATATATATATATCCTTCATTTTTCTCAATATATTTCCCTGTGTGTGTGTGTATGTGTGTGTATTCCCACTGCCAAATGCAGATTGTTTATTTCTTTATTCCATGACATTTAAAGAGCCCACCACCTCAGCATCTGGGGTAGAGAGGCGACTCATTCAATCCATTGCAAGTCTGTTTTCACAGCTGAGTGGAATAATTTTAATGAAACAGAGCTGACGAATAATGTATTCTCATTCAGAACAAGGACAGGAGCCGTAGATCTGTTTTCGCCTCAGAGGCAGGCATACATTAGCAGAGAGGGGAGGCATGGAGGTGGCTGGGAACAAAATTCTGACTAAAGAGACACAATGTGTGTTCTGATTCCGTTCTCCTTCCTCTGGAGATTCAGGCTCATTTGGAACGCTGATGCTTAGCAGACTCCAGAAAAAGAAGGGGGAGAGCTGTGGCAGCTGTTGCCGTGTGACAAATTTCCATTTGCCCCGAAAGAAATCAATTAAACAAACACATTAAAAGAAAATTTAAAAGGGTGTCACTCTTTGCAGACTATGATATATAGGTTTTCAGCATACTTTCAGGAGGGGGGAGATGAAAACTCGCCAAGCAGGATGGTGGTATCTCAAGGGAAGGGATTCCCAAACTTGAAAGCTGATTAACTACTTTTTCTGTTGCCTTTGATAGAAATCACTTGCCTGTCCACACCACAAAAGTTTTAACTAATGGCACTAGGAGACATTTCCTAGTACTTGAGATCGAGTAGAAAAGACACTTTGAGAAGCTTGTTTTTCTGGGGATGCAAAGGGTTAGGGCTTGGTATCTGATTTGCTCAAGTTACTGGAGAAAATATTGCAAATGAGATTTAGGGGTTAAAGTGTCAGACTTGGATCTGGGAGACTAAGATTCAAATCCCCACTCAGCCACAAAGCTCACAGGGTGACCTAGGACCAGGCACTGCCTCTCAGGCTAACCTACCTCAAAGGGTTGTTGTGAGGATTAAATGGGGAGAACCATGTGTGCCACCTTGAATTCCTTGGATAAAAAGGTGGGATATGAAACCAGCAAATAAATAAATAAATTTTCTCAGTTCAATTTCAATTCCCATAAAATCTTTTTTTTTTTTTTTGAAAACCATTAATGAAAACTGATATTGAGAATTAAAATCATGGTTTCAAAATATTTGATTGGGGTTTTTTCCATTTCAGGTAGAATTAGGATTGAATATTTATGGCATATATGCCACACATCATAGTGTAAGTGGAAGAATCTATGGATGCCCACCTGCCTTGTTGTAGGAGCTTCATGCGGGTATTTCCCCCCCATGCAACCATAATTTGCATATGTAGCATTACAAGGAATTCACAGTGAAAGCCTATGTGTGTCAACTCAGAAGCACGTCCCACTGTACCCAATGGAACTTACTCAGTCAACATGTTTAAGATTGCAGCCCAAATCATGTTTCCATCAATGGGCCCATGGTTAGCTCACCCTTGCTGAATCATGGTACTGGCATTTGATATGTATCTCCATCATGCATGAGATGCCCCTTATAAACTATACTACAATAGAACAAGGAAAGCGCAAACAGCTTTCTCTTAAAACAACAAACAATAGGAGATCCTGACTTCTGACATCACATCTACCTGGTACATTGAAAGCACTCTAATACCCATGGCTTCCCCCGCAAAGAATCCTGATAACTGTAGTTGGTGAAGAGCATTGAGAGTTGTTCAGAGACCCCTAACAGAGCCACAGTTACCAGCATCCTTAATAAATTACACTTCCGATAATTCACTACTATTAAATGGGCATGATGAGTGCTTTCAATACATGGCATAGGTGTGACTTGAAGCTACACTGGTGAACTGTAGCCATTAATGGATTGGGCTCCTTTTTTATTTTCAGTGTATGTATGTGCCTGTGCATGTAGGAATGTGATTAACCATCTTCTGTCCTGGTGGGGGGCTGGCTGTGCACACCAAAGGAGAGATAGGTCTCTAGGGAAAATGTGTAGATAGATGAACAAGCAGGTAAAAAAAGAATGAAAGAAAGAAATCATTGATGGAGGAGAAAGGGAGAGCACTGAAGGGACAAATAACATCCATGGATTTAAAGGACAAGATGGTAAAACAAGCACCTGCTTTAGAAAGTAATAATTTAGGCAATATACAATATGAAGTGGAGCAGCCAGAACAGGGCATGGAGTTTACAAACTACACACAGGTAGATCTGTTGGTGCAGCCATGCACTTAGCTATTTTGTTGTGCTACCCATGAATATCAAAACCATATGTGAAATTGGGAGGCTGCAAAATAATTTATTATCTTAGAAACTTGGGCTGTATTCATGAATTTATTGTATTAGTTTAAGTGATTTCAGGGCTAGCGGTTCTTTCCTGTTTTGCCACATCCTGACTGCTATTCTGCCATGTTGTGGTGAATGTCATTCCTCTATGCTATCCCTCTCGCTCTACATTCTACCTTTATTGTAGGCTTTACATTTTTTACATGACTCCCTGTGCTGAAGTACCAGCATGCTTTCTTGTCAGGCAAAAAGGAGGAGGAGGTGTGAGCCTTGAAATGGGCAGGGAATGTAGCGTGTGAAGGTGTGTTGCCTCATGGCTCATCACATGAGTGGCTGCAGCATGAACCCGTGAGAAAGGGGGGAGGGGAATTGTCGCTCAAATCTCTTGTGATTTTCCGGGTTAAGGGGACTGCAAAAGATTTCCCTCCTACAATCAAATAACACAGATATGGGCACTAAACATGTGCTATATTCCGTTCCATTCCATTAGTTTTCCATAAGTGGCTTTTATGTTGTGAGGAAGCTCAAATATAATGCACAAACTAACAGTTAGGGAAATGTTAGCAAAATGGGTCAAACTGCAGTGTGAATGCAGCTTGGTGTGTACAAGTGAAACTCGAAAAATTAGAATATTGTGGGAAAGTCCATGTAAGCAATTGTTTTCATAAGTTACTGGAGTTTAATATATGAGATAGACTCATGACATGCAAAGCGAGATATGTCAAGCCTTTGTTTGTTATAATTGTGATGATTATGGCATACAGCTGATGAAAACCTCAAAGCTGAAATTGTTAATTTGGGGTTCTCATCAGCTGTACGCCAGAATCATCACAATTATAACAAATAAAGGCTTGACATATCTCGCTTTGCATGTCATGAGTCTATCTCATGTATTAGTTTCACCTTTTAAGTTGAATTACTGAAAGAAATGAACCTTTCCACGATATTCTAATTTTTTGAGTTTCACCTGTATATGGTTGTGTAGTGCTACATCAGGCTGACTCATAACATAACAGGATAAAATGAAGTCATCCGTTTGGGATGAATAAGCCTCTGTAGAAACTGAGTACAGTATTTTCAAATTAAGTTTAAGAGGGACTAGGGAAGTTAATCCTTTAGCACAGAAGTCCTTGTTCTCTGACAAACTAAAGCTGTAGACTACCAGGGTGGTGGGGGAGAAGTGGGTGATACCCAGCCTACTGTGCTGTGTGTTTCATGTAGAAGAATTGGTTGAGGCAGAATGGTAGACCACTTAAGCCTCAACGAAAGTGACAGCATTAAGTGGCAACGTTTCAATGATTTGCTCATTTTCTGGCCTGGCCTCACACATAGCAAGAGTTGTTCTTTGGTTCTCAAAAACCTGTGAAATCCTTTGGCATCTCAACAAAAGAATCTTTCATTCAGCATATTTCACTTAGGCTCCTGCTGTAGATTTCCTGGACGGACAGTGTGACTCAGGAAATCTGCAGGCAATCATTCTATGCTGTGGAAAAAATGCCATCTGTCATTAAACAGCCTGTCTTTGGACACTGCACAGTGTCCAAATCATCAGTGTGCAAAGATAAAAAGAGCCAAGATGCTGCGCATCTTATCTTTGAAGAATTATTGACTCAGAAGCGCCATATGCGCTGGCTGTCAACGGCAAGCGTGGTCAAGATTATCATTAGGCATGCCACACACCCAACACTAATTCCAGTGTCATGAATTCATTTTCAAGGCAGCTCCATTTTTGGCACAACTTCAAAGCTAATATTCAAAGTCGGGAAGCTTAAAAATGTGCAAGCGTATTTAGATTCTATAAATGGGCTGGCTTAGTAGATTTCTGGGCATTTGAAGCTTTGTAAACCACTGCAGACTTTCAAAAGTTAATCTTTTCCCATTAAAGTTTTTCAATAACGTGACATTGGATTCATTTCAAAGTATTTCCCCTTTACAAATCAATCTACGGCCCTTCATCTTCAAGGGTATTGGAGTGTTTATTAGGGCTACTTCAAATGTTATGTCTTTCCTACACGGAAAGGACTTGTTGGCAAAAATGTACATACTATATAGGAAAGCACCATGTTGATTCAAAATGGTGAAACACTATGAGGAACTCCAGAAGAAAAAAAAAAACTCTTCAAACTGAGTAGATGGATAACCAAAGGGCAAATGAGGTTCAATTTAAAGAAATGTATGTTGGCGCACTGTTTGCTAGTTGATCTTAGAGGGCTGTGACTAATCAGGAAAGATCTATTTGGATTCATGGTGGCCAGCTCTCTCAAATCATCCTCTCCATGTGCAACGGTAATGCATAAGGCAAATATGATGTTCAGAATTACTAGGAAAGGGATTTAAAAATAAAATTGCCAGCATCATGAAGTCTATATTTTATATAAATCTATGGTGAACTCGCCACTGGAATACTGTGTGCAGTTTTAATTTTTCTATCGCAAAAAAGAATGTCAAGATAATAGAAAAGATGTAAACAGAAGGAAAATAATGATCATGAAGCTAGGGTGCCATAATAAGGCTAAATTATTGAGGAGTTTTTTTATTTAGAAAGAAGACTAATTAGTTTATAATATTATGAATGATCTGGGGTGGCAGAATGAATGAAGAATTCCTGCTGCAAAAAAACAGAATTCAAGGTCATTCAAGGAATCTGATTGGCATTATTATTATTATTATTATTATTATTATTATCAACTTTTGCTTACTAAAGTGAGGAGGGAAGAGGCTGCAGTTGGGACAGTATGGTGCAAATGTACTGGCTGTGTTCCTGCCATTTGCACCATTCCAACCTTGCAGATGCGCCTCCAACTCCCAGTAAGCAGCAGCAGTTGAACAGTGCTGTCCCACCACACCATACTCATCAGTGTCCCACCACACTCATCAGTGACCTGTACACAAACACAGAGCCTTGGGGCCCAGTGATGCCAATGGAAAAGGCATGAGCACCACTACTGAACTGGAGATAGCTGAACCCAAGATGTTAGAGACCTCCACAACTAAAATGTTGGAGACCCCTGAACCAGATGTTCCTGTGCCTGGTTAAGTTAGAGTAGCCTCCAAGGAGTCCAAGTCCAGCAAGAGTCTGGTATACTTGACACTAAGCCCCATACAGTTCAGAGTCACTGCATCACCACAGGAAGTGTGCCGTCATTCGGTCCTGTGGAGATGATGGAATGCTGGGCTCCATTCCCAAGGCCTGCCCTTTCAAGACTTTCTGCTTTGCAAGAAAGGGATGGAGCATGAGAAGGGGAAGCTCATGACATTGCATAAAAGGCTTCAGTCTGGTCCAAGTCATTATTGAAGCAGTTGCTTATAAAGAACTATATTTCCTGCCTTACTGAACCATGTCTGTACCCCACGGGTTCCCCTTTTGAACTAAGCCATCTGACCTCCTGACCTCGATCACCTAGGAGGACATTCTGTCAGCTGCACTTGAGCCCTGAGTCACAGCAACCAACAGCAAGGTGAGGTCATGCTGAATACTGTACCCTCCAGACCTATGTTGCATGGATATGTTGCATGATTTAACTGTCTTCAAATAATGTTTGAGCTGAAAAGGGATGGGGGAATAAAATTACAAGCACCTGACCACCATATGTTCATCTGAAAGTTGGAACAGAGCCTAGTGGTATTAAAATATGGGTGCAAGGCTATCTCTGTGCAATCAGGAAATCTGCTATTTTCTGATCATATGGAGAAAGTTACAATCTGTAGTCTAACCTTCAAAAAATGTGTGGAGGTTGAGTGTAGGAGACACCACATGCAATCCTGCTCTCCTCTACCTTTTGCTTATGTTCAAAGAAAGTCTGAAAAAAGGCTATTATGTGTCTTACATAATGCATGGTTCCCCTGGCATTAGGACCGTATCTTGAATCATGTGGGCAATGCTTCCAACTGATAGTGTGACTCTATACTGATGAGATAATGAAATATGAACCAGGCATGAAAGAGAATGTGGCATATTTAACTACATGACAGCCATTGGTTTGTAGCCCCCAGCTATGCAGCAAGATGAACTTTATTATACTTCTGTAACCACTTAGAAACATTATCAGCAAATCAGCTAAGCCAGTGTACTGGAATAAAAGCCAGTTCAGCCCCACTGATGTTTCTAGGTATTTTTAAGTGGATAAAATAAGAGATGAAAATGTAGATAGCCCAACTATAGTGCTCTTTTCCCTAAAAAACAAAAACAAAAAACCACCCAGTTGTAATGGCATATTATGTGAATTGTTCATTTAAAATAATAATAATAAAAAGAAAAAATTGTTGTCCACAATAAAACAGAGGTTATTAGCTCCTGGGAAAAAGGAGTGGGAGAAAGGAGTGGAGTCATGGTGAGTAGTCCCTCTCTTGATATCACACCCTCCACTTAGACCCTCTCCTGATGTCTGCACATGTAGAGAAAGGGGCCTTCATGCATGAAATCTGGAACCCTCAATCACTCAGGCAGATCTCATGGAAGCCTATCATACACACAAGTATCCACACATAGGCTCACTCCATGGAAATGTTTATGCTGTACACAGTCATTAAAGGAGCAAGGCTAGATTAGTGTGGGAAACCTCAGAGCTAGGATCCAAATGCAGCCATCCAATCCTCTCTGTTTGGCCTTCAGGACTCTTCCTGGGCCACCTCCATAGCCATGCCCCTTACCAGCCCTCTTCTGCCACTTCCTCAAGTGCTCTGCCGAGTTACAATGTGTTCTTGAACTTTTGTAATGACTTTTGCTTGCCTGGATGGAGGATGGAGAGGTAAGTTTATGTGTGAGCGTGCAAAAACCTCCAGTTCTTACACAGGTGGAATGCAGCCTACTGTACAAAGGTAAAAATCACATCCATTGCCCTGCTCACTTTTGCCTCTGACCCCACTCACCACCAGCAGGGGAGCTTGCCCATACTCAAAGTACTTTTTAACACAGTTGACAAATTTTCCCCTCCCCTAATATATTAGGAAAGTAGAAGCACTTGTAGAGCATGAAATCGTGCTCACAGGTGGAGGGAGATAAATTTCAATGGTGTGCATCACAGCTGAAATAATACATATGGCCATTTATGATGACAATGATGATTTATTGTATTGGTTAATCACTTTTCTTACAAGGTAACTCAAAGTGACTTACATTAAAACTAGAGACAATGATAAAAGCCTTAAAAAGACAATAATTAAAATATAAACAAAGAACACCATTAAACAGAAAGGCAGCACTGCAAGTCCCACCCCACTAAAAGAGGCTGCAACATCCTTCAAATAAAGAATGTTCCAGGGAAAGAAGAGTCTGTGCTTTAAAGTGAAGTGGGTGGGCATAAGGCATTTAAGTCCAAGGTCTAAAATTACTAGCTGCACCACTGTCAGCAAAGCAGCACATAAACAGTTAATGAATAGCAGCAGGCATTTCTGAATGAAAAGATTAAAGGTCTGCATTGGGCAACAAAAGTTAATTAGGTGGTCATCTCAGATTGTCATCGCAGCCCAGTGTGTGTGAAGTTGCTTTTGTATCAATGAGATATATTCTGTCCATCCAGTCCCAGTCAATAGTTCAGTGGCTATATTTGGGAAAAACTTAAATTTCTGGGTATTCTTCTTGGGTAAGGTAAAGGTAAAGGGATCCCTGACCATTAGGTCCAGTCGCGGAAGACTCTGGGGTTGTGGCGCTCATCTCGCATTACTGGCTGAGGGAGCCGGCATACAGCTTCCGGGTCATGTGGCGAACCAGAGCAGCACACAGAAATGCAGTTTACCTTCCCGCCAGAGCGGTACCTATTTATCTACTTGCACTTTGACCTGCTTTCGAACTGCTAGGTGGGCAGGAGCAGGGACCAAGCAAAGGGAGCTCACCCCGTTGCGGGGATTCAAACCTCCGACCTTCTGATAAGCAAGCCCTAGGCTCTGTGATTTAACCCACAGCGCCACCCGCGTCCCCAGGCATTCTTCAAGGGTAGTTGCATGTAAAACACTTGCAGTAGTCTATCCTGTCTATTGCCAGAACAGGGATAATAGTAGATGGGTTACATATTTGTGGCTGCCTTGAGAGTGCTCAAGTGCAGTTAGTGGGCTTTTTTAATCATTTAAACTACACTGTCACACTCACAATTAGGAGAAGTTTAAAAAATAATTTAGGGTGGATTCCCCCTGCCCTGCCATGCAGCCAGTGGATCACTAAGTGAGCGGTAGAGGTTTGTAATCCATTATAGGCACTATGAATACAGAATCAGGCATGGCATGGCATTTCTTGCAGATTAATTAAAGTGGATTCAAGGCAGTCCCCCTACAATGCCTGCTCATCTTTACCTTTTGAAATTATGTTTATTCTTAAGAGTCACAGATGAAATAAATTACACAGCACATTCATTTGCATACTTTACAGGAAAAATAAATCAATCATTCCTTTGAAAAACACTCCAACAACGGGCAAAACCTTGGAGAATATAGCAGTTGTAAACAAGAACTTTTTGTGTTCCCTGCTGTGTTTTTAAACAAGTGCTGCACTTATATGGAAATGTCACTTTTCGCTCACCGAGAGAAAGAAGCAGTTCACATGATCTACGATTTAGGCAATAGGAAAGTTTACTCATCTCGATTTGTATTCAGCCGATAGTGCTTTTTATTAGTGTTCTCTGCTGGAACGGAAGGTTTCCTTTTCTACTGTTGATAAAACACACTGTGTGGACCCACAGCAGCAAATTAAAACAAATGGTTGTACGCAGGAATCTGGTTGAGATTGCTTTCTGTGGGGCAAGGAGGAAGGCAATGTGAGGATTGTCATTTGCAAGACTGAGGCATATCACACACAGTGGTGAAGAAAAGGAGCTATTTGTTGTGGCCTTAGGGGAAGTGCTTTAAATATCAATGACAAAACTGGTGGTAGCTGAAAAACAACCAATAAATGTCAGTTAACAAGGTAGTTTATGGTGCTGTGACATACTTCTCGCAGTTCAAGAAATCAGAAGGTGTAAAACAAAACAAAAATACACCAGTTGAGTTTATTTCAGGAGTAAGAATTCTGAGAAACTTAGTGGAAGATAGTTGGAAAAATTTTACCTACTCACCCACAAATGTCCTGAAAATGCTAAAGCCTGACTAAATGGAGATTTGAGAATGAAGGAATTTGGGATATTGTAACAGTATCAAAACTTGCAAACTGTAGAAGAGAAAATAATGGACAAAGCAATAAATTTCCAAAGTACTGGATATTATTTATTATGAAACAATAAGTTTGAGGGAAATGTATAGCCATACAATATATTTACAATATTGTAAAAGGATAATTTCCCAGTAGTAATGTATGGAAGTGAGAGCTGGACCACAAAGAAGACTGATCGCCGAAGAATTGATGCTTTTGAATTATGGTGCTGGAGGAGACTCTTGAGAGTCCCATGGACTGCAAAAAGATCAAACATATCCATCCTTAAAGAAATTAGCCCTGAGTGCTCACTGGAAGGACAGATCCTGAAGTTGAGGCTCCAGTACTTTGGCCACCTCATGAGAAGAGAAGACTCCCTGGAAAAGACCCTGATGTTGAGAAATATGGAGGGCAGAAGGAGAAGGGGATGACAGAGGATGAGATGGTTGGACAGTGTTCTCAAAGTGACTGGCATGAGTTTGCCCAAACTGTGGGAGACAGTAGAGGATAGGGGTGCCTGGCGTGCTCTGGTCCATGGGGTCACGAAGAGTCAGACACGACTGAATGACTGAACAACAACAACAACAACAACAACAACAAATATGATAATTATAATATAAAGTGTTATTGCATGTCTATATAAGCACCCTGTGTATTTAAAAACAACAAATAAACATTTAGAAAAAGAAAAAATGCTAAAGTTTTAGATCAGTCCCATCTTTTTGGAATCCTTAGGCTGGGATGAGCCAGGAAAAGGTTGAGGTTTTAACATTCTGTATATTTGAACAGTGGATAACTTTGTATTCACTGTTGCTACCAGACTCAAGCCTTTGGAATGTGGCAGGTTATATATTTATGTACATAGCCATAAAAGCTTTGTAAATAATATCTCTTTATCTATTATGAAATATGTATCTGTATGACTGCTGACAATCAGTAGGCAAAAGGCTTTATGAGAGCATTGTAAATGGTAACAATAACCACCACCAGTTTGTGGTCCATTCAAAAGAATATGCTCCTCATATAAATCTGGTGAAACAAAATAATTTTTTACTTACTTATAGCACAATCCTAAATGTGTCTACTGAGGCAAGGGGTTAGGATTGCAGCCATAGTATGGCAAAACTGAATGTGCAGATTGTCCCGAAGGTGCAAATAATAAAGCGGAGGAAGGGGGAGACAAAAATTGATGAAGGAAGATCAGAAAGGATGGTTAATAATGATTGTTTATATTTTTGTATTAATTGTTTTTATTTTAAAAATAATTCTATTGTCCTTGAATATTAAGGCACTGTCCAGTAGCATTCTGAATACACACAGCAGAGAGTCTTTATTTTGAAATGATGGCTAGAGACATTTGGTTTGGAGGAAAATCAAATGTGCTGTGACAGAAACTCCAGAGTCTTTGACACACTGTTCTAGGGATGATGTCCTGATTGATCTCAGAACTGGTATTACAGGCTCCAAAAAATAAAATTTTAAAAATGGCACCGTTCTCTTCCCTAGTCGGAGATATTTCTGATTAGGAAACTTTATGAAAAACACAGTAGGAAAAGATTTTTGGAGTTCAGCTGTTCATAAAGTTCTAGGGCTTTGTGTTTTTCTACCCTAACCTAGATTTCTATGCTCTTATGGAATACTTCTTCCTGGCCAATATCCACTACCACAAAGCTGACTTCCTGCATGAGGATTCATCTCTCAGATACACATGCCTCTCCCTGCCTGTGGCCTAGCAATACCTTTTCCTCTAACTAGGGCTAGAAAAGCACCTTCAGGCTGAAGACCTTATTCCTTTCTAGGAAACCACCTGGGGCAAGGAAGCATATGCCACTAGTGCTTGCAGCCACAGACAATAGGCTGTGGTGCAATGAATGCAAATTTTACTTTTGTCCAGTAGGCTAATTTTACTCCTAATTTTACAAGAGGCACCATCAGTGTTCAAAGTCACAGTCCAGCCAGGCAAAAGCACTTGAGGTGTGAAGCAGAGTCAGTGTGGGGATTGGGGAGAGAGGATGCGGCTGTGGAGGAGATGTAGTCTGGTGAGAGTTCAGAATTTTTAATAAATGCAATTGTGTGAAAAGCTTCACCTATTGACACTCTGCCTTTCAGACATCTTATTCATCATGTGCCACCCCTAATTTATTTTGGGGCCCTCCTCCCTGCCTGAAAAATTGAAGACAGATTTACATGTAACACAAAGTGTGTGCATAAGTCAAGAAGAAATAAGAGTAATGATATGGTGCAGTACCTAACAGTGGCCAGTGATAATAATGTGCAGTGCATATATATGTATGTATGTATGTATGTATGTATGTATGTATAGAGAGAGAGAGAGTGTCAGTTTGGTGTGGGATTAACCTTCCCTAGTTACTTGGTCCTATAGGAAGTTCCTGCTTTCTAATAGCAATGGCTATGTATATCTCTTTGGTGATCACTTGTAGCCGAGAGAATTGTCTTCCATGAAAATGGTCTTAACAGTGAGTCCATAAGTGACTGTGAAGGCCAATTCTGGATCCACACATCCTTCCACAGTGGGGACATAGGTTTAAACTAAGAGTTGATCATGGTGAGGGTTTGCTAAATGTGCCTTCCTCTTAGCTCATTTCTCCATTTTGCCCTGAGTTCATGCTTCTTCAAAGTCCATGACACCTTTGTCCAATTGGAGCGCTCAAGGGCCAGTGTTTCCCAGTTATCAGTGTATGTATATGCTATGTATATACTAATCAGAGTTCACTATCAAACAATGGACCTAAAAAGATACAGTTCGTGAGTTATTAAAACCCTTTCAAATATACAAGGTTAAGTGACAAGGTTAAGAGCCTAATTTTTGCATTGCTTTTATATCTGGAGAGTTCTTAGACTTTCCTAAATTATAGGATAAAATATGCTTTCCAGCTACAAACAGTTGCTTGTCTATCCCTCTAGGTTAGTCTCTATACTTTTACGCTTATCGCACAGAAAGGAAACAACTTTCTAGGTCTTTGTGAGTCTCTTCAAAATCACCCACTTTGGGGAAATCATATTTTCTTGCAGGAAATGAGGCATGACCAATCACACAAAACGTGAGAAAATCCCTTGATAGGTGACCTTTGCCACATGTAAAAGAAGCTGTTCAGTGGCTGAGGTTTCATGGATTTGCAGGCATGAAAATCAGATTTTCTGGCCACCAATGCTGTTCAGTAAATAAATAATCCATCATTGTGTCAAACAGTAGAAACATGGAGATGCTGCCATTGCTGGCTGAATAGAGGCATTTAGTTTGTCACTTCAGCAGGTAGTTCACACATCTGCTCCAACAGTTGCAATAAGTTCTTTTTCTTTTTCTCCAAACATCTCGGTTTTTTTTAATGGCATTCATTTGTATAGGAAAGCAGGAAATAAAAAAACAGGCACAAGCATAAGCAGCAACAACACTTGTGTATTCAAAGATACACACTGGGATGTGTGCACATTGGTGATGTGAAAAGAAACAAAGTGACTTCTCTACAGAAATAACTCAGAATGTGTTCTATTTAGATCATGGCAAAGGGACTTCCATAACAATATATATGCTTCTGCTGCAGAAAGAAAAGCAATATACTTTACTGGAATTTGATACCTATGCACATTTATTTGGAAACAAGTCTCGGGGTGAAGGATAAATTGGCCTGGTTGGCTTTTTGCAGCAGGCCATCCTGATCAGATGTTCCCAAAACATGCTCAGTGCAGACTCATTTCAGGGAGAATTACCTGGTATAGTTAAAACTGACTACCAATGAGTGCCACTTCTCACAGTCATCTGACCAAATCCACATGTTTTGCCTATCCATCAGTTAATCACCCTACTTCATAGCGCTAAAGAGGCATTTTGTATGCATTTCATTCGGTAGAATTTCTGTTTCTGAAAAGTCACTTGACCATAAGAATAGTCCATGAGATAAGGTCCATGAGATAAGGCGTGCACACACATGTATTACTTTAGGTTTGTTTGTTTGTTTGTTTTGAAACAGTCCCTGCATGTCTTCATTTTTGTATACCTTTATAAATAAGTCTATACAGTATTGGCTGCAATCCTACTTTCTTCTTTAAGCACGTTTGGGAACAGAATGCTACTTTGAAAGGCATCCTTTGTCTTCAGAAATAAATGTTTCAAAACCAAATAATTTCCTCGTATTTCAGAGGCAGGCAGAAGATAGATGGGGGACTACTGGTGGGCAGGAATGGTGGAGAAATTCATTTCAGTTTGCATTTAAAGGCAAACTTACTTAATATGCTTTCCAAAACCATATGTGGACTGAAGCACAGCTATCCTTTGAAATTCTCTCCATTTTTCAATGTACTTCTCCTGCAACATATGTACAAAAAATGTATATATTTGAGCAAAGTGTGTACATAAAGGCATATACTGGGGCAAACAATGTAACAAAATGCAGTATGGTAGGGAAAACTGATTTGAAAGAATTTCTATATTAGGTCAAATTGAATACCAAAGTGTGTATCTTAATAGAAATTGTGTATTAAAGTGCTGATGAGTTTTCATGAGGACTTATTTTTTTATTTCTTAATAATAATAAGAATCTTAATTGATGTGGAAATGATTATTGCGTGTTCAGACCTTTTAACCTAAAAAAATTCAGACAAGACTCAAAATTTTGGTTTGGTTTTTGGCAGAATTTAGGCCACAACTTTATTGATTACAGAAAGAGAGTGGTTGCATATGCTCTGGTTCGGCTAGCTCCCTGCTCCGCAGGTAGTGCTGACCCAGGGTTCCAGCATAGGTCAACCAAGGGTGAACACCTGGATAAGCAGATAAGCAGAAAGCCGGGAACAGGCTGTCTCCGCCACCCAAATGTCCCCCTGGACTCAGGCATGGGCACAACCCAATCTCAGGGGTTGACCAAACCATTGAGTCCCTGGATTCCTTTAATGGAATACCCTTCACATAGGAATGGCAAGAGCATTCTCCCATCCCAGTGTGGTGTAGTGGTTAAGAGCGGTAGACTCGTTATCTGGGGAACCGGGTTCGCGTCTCCACTCCTCCACATGCAGCTGCTGGGTGACCTTGGGCTAGTCACACTTCTCTGAAGTCTCTCAGCCCCACTCACCTCACAGAGTGTTTGTTGTGGGGGAGGAAGGGAAAGGAGAATGTTAGCCGCTTTGAGACTCCTTCGGGTAGTGAAAAGCGGGATATCAAATCCAAACTCTTCTTCTTCTTCTTCCTATCACCTGAACCAGTGCCTATCCGCGACCTTACAAGTTGTGATGGTTTGCTACGTGGCAGGCAAAACCTAAATGGCAACAGCCAATCAGCCAAGTGGGGAAAATTCCTGCCATGCCCCTGTCCCAACAACAGGCAACACACGACGGCATAGCAAGGTCAAGCGCACAAACCCTAAAAGTAGGGAGAGGTGGGTGGGTGTTCCGATGCACGCACCGAAAGAGGAAGCTCTGGGTCACGTGCATGGGCATATATAGGTCCCTTGATCCGTTTAGCTTGCGTCCCATTGGCCTGATTAAACCCATGATCAAGGGACCTACCAACAGGGTGTTGTGGCTGACCAATCATCCCCACCCACAACACACAGGTTTGGCTGCCAGGTCTCACTGCAATACATGCCCTCTTTAAGGGAGGATCTGATTTTTCATTAGATCAGCAAGAGTTTTTGATTTGTTGTTATTGTTACACAACACCCAAAAGACTCTCTCCTGCCCTGCTGATTTATGATTGAATCCAGCACAAAAACATGCAGCAGAACTTTACCTCTCTTACCACTACCTGTGCACCCTCTGCACCACCCCTATTTGTGCTCTGGAATATTGGGGGCAAACCCCAGATCAGAACTGGGGTGCATGCATGAGTGAGGAATATGCAGAGAGCAAAGTTCCACTGCATGAGCTGAAGTTGTTCAACTTCTGCAATGACTGAGTTGGAGACGACCCTGTGATTAGTAAAATCTCTCATCTGCAGTAACTCAAATGTAGGTTTGCGCTTGTCTTTGTGAGTCATCTCAGCACCTGGATCATGAAACGCAGTAGGTAATTGGCTGTATCCCCTTAGCCTCCATTTTGCATCTGGCTCCATTTAGTAGGTCTCAGGGCTCTAATAAAAAGAGGAAAAAATGGGGGGGGGGGGGGAGTTGATCTCACAAGCCTGAAGTCTGCCTGCAGGCATTCACTCTGATCTACAAGTTAAAAATAGAGGATATTTTGTCAGGAAAAGAAAAGAAAAATGTCAATACCATATAAATTAATAAAACACTGACATTCGGTTAATATGAAAATGTAGACAATCAAAGATAAAGTATTGCGTGTCGAGGTTCCAAGACACCCCCCCCCCAAAAAAAAATTCACACTTCACACAGCAATTTAAGTTTAAGGTTTCCAACCAATTTTAACCAATGCCTAACCGCAACCTTACAAGTTGTGACGATTTGCTACGCAGTAGGCAAAAACCAAATGGCACCAGCCAATCAGCAAAATGGACAAAATTCATGGTGACCCCATGACAGGCATAGTAAGGTCAAACACACAAAAGGCCCTGAAAACAGGGAGGGCGGGCAGTCATCAACTCGCAACCCTAACCCTTCCACAACACGTGCTCTCCCTGATTGGAGAACTCGCTCTGTTATACTATTCTTTGATATTCAAAAATTATTTGGCATCACAATTGCGAAGGTTCAGACTAGGGGATGAGGTGGGAGTGTGCATACAAGAGGTGCTGGCCCCATTTCTGGCCTTCCTGCATAGAAGGGCTTATAGGTGCATTTGGCCAAACAGGCTTATTATTATTATTATTATTATTATTATTATTATTATTATTATTATTATTATGTGAGTTCTCCTTCATGGAGAGCACATGTTGCGGTGGGGGCTAACAAGACACCCCTCTGTTGCTGGGTGGGATCGGATAGATGGCCAAGGCAAGTGATTGGGTCCTGCGGGTTGTTGGGGAGATTTTATGTAGCAATGTTTGATAGACAGACAGATGCTATATATTCTCAGTGCATGCAGCATGTGGCCCTCTTCGCTGTGTGCATTGGATCACCCTCCCTCCCTTCCTACAATTTAGGCTTGTGCATTGACCTTGCTATGCCTGTCATGGTGTCGTCTGCTCTTGGGGCAGGGGCCTGGTAGGAATTTTTCCATCTGGCTGATTGGCTGGTGCCATTTGGTTTTCATCTACTGTGTAGCAATTAATCACAACTTGTAAGGTTGCGGTTTATGCATTGGTTATTACGTTGGTTGGTGGAGGGGAAGTGGTTGGCTGTGCCTGCCCCTCCAATGCTGCTGCTGTGCAGGGAATTCTGTTAAAGGAATGCAGGGGCTCACCATGCTTTTGTCTGTATCCCCCGGTCGGGGGCCAGGGCCATGCAAGAGCCCCTGGGAGCATTTGGGGACAAGCGAGGACCCGGACCCTGGACCCCCATTCTCTCCCCAAAGTGTTTTCCCTTTACTGACTTCCACTAACCAGGCAGATGTCAGTCTGTCGCCAGGAGGGGACAGATAGTCAGAACCAATGCCTAAGCAACCACTCACATTTTTGTATTTTAATACAAAAATTATGCCAAAAACCTTAAACTTAAATTTCTGTGTGATGTGTGAGTTATTTGAGGGGTGGCTTGGGGACCTCGACATGCAATTACATTTCTATAATACTTGTAGATCCCAGGGCAGTTCTCCCTGCTCAACAAGAGGTCAGAATGGAGCAAGTGTACTCTGAATGCAAGGATATTGGAGGCAGGACCAGTGCCCATCCCCTTCCCTAGTTTGAGCCTCACATGTTCTTTTTTAGGCATAGACAAACTCGGCCCTCCAGATGTTTTGAGAGTACAATTCCCATCATCCCTGACCACTGGTCCTGAAAGCTGGAGATGATGGGAGTTGTAGTCCAAAACATCTGGAGACACACATCCTGGTTTGGGTCTGAAAAAGTTGGATGGTATGTGAATGGAATGATTTTATTGGATATAACAAAAAAACAAACACACCTTATTGTCAATCTGGTTTATCCATTACTTGGAAGTAGGTTAAGTTGATTGGCTCTTCAGTCTAACATGTCAGTTTCATTGTGTCCAGTGGAGACAGTTTGGGCCAGCAACCTGCTTCCATTAGGCCTATGAAAACATAAAGATGTCTTGATATAGGCATAATAACATAGAGAACCCCTGATCATTGGGTTGTTGATGCTGAGGGAAGAGGAAGGCTGTAATGGGTGCTGGAAAACTCCTGGGTGAAAAAAGAGGAGAAATGAAATGGTCTGCAAAACTGTAAGTGAAGGGTATATGCGTGTGTAAGAGACAGAAAGAGAGATTATAAAATGATGTTATGTGTCAACTTGTTTTAAAAAACTTTCTCCAACTTATTGCATTTGAATACAACCAGGCTGGCCTTTGGCAATTTACCAGTGAATACCACTGTCCTGTGCTGCATGTTGCCACAGCACCTCTATGATGCATACATCTGGGTGCAATGCATAGCATTACCCAGCCTGATACTACTGGCGGGGAGTGTGTGCCTTTCTCTGTTATAGTAATAGATGAGCTTGGCTCCAGCTCCAGCTGCCACAATTATTTATGGGAAGCAAGTTTATGATAATAAAACCTCCACATGCTTACAAATCGTCTAGCATTCATATGGTTGTCTTGGGGGGAAAAACAACCGGTAGGTATTTCTTATGCTGGTTTTCAGTCTTAGACTTACAGTGCAATTCAATCATCCAAGGGATATGCTTCTGGGCACTGGTAAAACCCAGGAATTCTCTATGATTATAAGGTGCACTGCTCTTGCTAGATTGGAAGAAGTGAAGGGTGTTGAAAGGAGTTGATTTAATAATCTTGGGGGGGGGAGTAAAGAGAAGATAGAGAAGCCAGATGGGTGGGGTATAAATAAATAAATAATAATAATAATAATAATTATTATTATTATTATTATTATTATTATTATTAGTTGGGAGAGGAAGCTTTTTGTCACCTCATCTCATAATGACAAGCCTCACCAACATGCCACAATAGCTAGATTTCACCCAATGCCCTAAAAGTTGTTGAAAATGACCACTCTCACTTTTACCAGGGACAAATGGCCCTGAAAAATAGTGTGTGTGTGTGTGTGTGTGTGTGTGTGTGTGTGTGTGTACAAGATTTGGCCCAACGCTCACATACTCACAATCTCATTAAAAAACAAAACAAAACTTGGGACCTCAGACATTGCTGGACTACAACTTCCATCACCCCAAGCCAATTTAGACAGTTGTTAGGGATGATGGGAGCTGTAGTCCAACATTTGAGGACCAAAGCACAGTAGCGGCTGCTGAGGCGGAATGGGTTAGGCTCCATTGTTCTCCCAGCTTCACAACACAGCATGTCTCTGCCTGTGACCGAGATGATGGGGTGAGGCATGGGGTGCTCAGCATGTTGTGGCAGATTAGCTCCACTGCCATGTACCACATTGTGCGGAACTCTGCGTACCCCTCTCAGTAAACAGGAGTAACCTGCTGCATGGGGAAACCAAGGGAGAACAAGGAAACCCCAGCCTCAATGGCTGCTACTGTCCAAGGGTGAAAAACTCTGATCTACTTGGGCACCAAAACTAGAGAGCACCAGATTCTCTCTCTCTCCCTCCATCTTCCTTCCCTCTGCCTTTCCTCCTTCTCCTGAGTGTGCAGTACATCCTTTTGAATTTTTGGGTGTTCCATCTAGGAGACATGGTGGTTATATTGGCTCCTTTCTCACCAGAAATGTCATATAATTTTTACTAGTGATGTGGCTTGGGTTCAATTGCTCCTGGTGTTCCTGAACTGAGGGCAGGTGGGAGAGTTCTGCTGGCATCATTTGTCTCATAATTGGCCATGCTTCAGAGTGTATGGATTGTGCATATTGTGTCACTCTTCTGCCAAAGGTATTGCTTACATTCTGTCTATGATTTCAGACATATTCAAGAAAAATATCATTGTGCCTTGTCTTTTATATTTTGGATAGGATCACATCACTGGATTCATGAAGCATGAGCCATTGACTTTCTGAATAGGAGTTTTACATACACTAATTTTCCAATAAAAGTTCCATAAGACACATCTTTTCTCCAGTAGTATTTTCTTTGTGTCCAGTGAACCATCAATATTTCACTTACACTCAGGGCTAATTCTTTTGAAATATTCTTTAGCATACGCAACAGCAAATATATACCGGTATGCAGTTTGCATATATGCAGTTTAGTACAAGCACGCACACACACACACACACACACACACACACAAATGATCACGATTGTTTAAAACAGTTTACTTGCAGCCATTGTTAGAGACTCTGTTTCTGATATCACTATTATTTCATGAGTGATTTGCAATTGCTTCAGTGACAAACGTAGCTCAGTACTTGGGGGAAAGAAAGGCAGAAAGAACCAGCAATCCCCTTAGAATAAGTCTGTTTTATGAATCTGGAAAATAACAAGTAATCATTGCTTGTTATACTTTTTGACAGCTTAAGTATAAAAAAAATCAATTACTATGAAACTAGTATCCAGATTAATGTTGAAAATAAACCTGCTTCTAAAGGTACCTGCTAAAAGAGCATTGATTTTTTATTGTTTGAGGGAGGCTAGCTATATTTAATTTCTTTTATTGATTTTTTCCTTAAGCCCTATATTCGATGCATGTGAGATACAATGCAATTTCTTATAGGGAAGCAATGCCCAGTGTCAGACTTGTGAATTAATTTTACAGGGGCGAGAGCAATGCTTAGTAATTTGCTGAGTATTTCAGTGCAAAGGTGGTAATTCCTGCCCCCCCTTATTATTTATAAATATCAAGAGGTCCAGAACTGGGCAGGCTGGTGTGGGTTCAAATGAGAGGACATTGCAGTCATTTCTAACAGTATGACACACCAGCACCCTCCTTTCACATTTCTCATCTACTTTGAATGTCAATGACCAGAGGGAAACCATGCAATTCACAAAAAAGGAGCACACAGGGATTTTTTTTCTTCCCAACTCTCCAATTCTAAACTTTTTTTAAAAAAAAGAAAATAAATAAATAAATAAATAAACATTTAACAAGATATTGCAATTAAATACCCCAGTGCTAAATGTTAGGTTTCGAAGCCACCCCTGTCCTTTAAAAGAAATTCCATAAAATAATCTGCATCTAGCAGCAGTTATGAGAGGAATTTTAATGATGCCTGCGTCAGCAAAATGAAACCAACGTCCTTGTGGTAAGAGAAATGCAAAGGTCCCCCCCCCCATCAAACAAATTTAAAATACATTAATGCCATGACAAAGGGGAAGAGAGTGAAATGGCTGAGGCACTGTGCATAATAGTTTGGCTCCTTCAATGATGCTTATTGTGTGGTGGATTATGACTCACTCCAAGCAGCCTCCGTGGCTCTCCTTGTCTCAGTATGCTGGCTACGGTGGCTATTCTTTGCACAGCGAGCTGCCTGGTTTCCGTAGATAGCTCAGGTGATGGGTTGTTCAACGGTAAACCACTAATGCGATGCTGCTGAGAAATGCTGCCTGAAAGCGGGAAGGCGAAAAAATCTGACGTGTGAAGGTACTGTATGGTCAGAGCCAATTTACTCTAGGAAGTAAAACATCATACTCCATCTCACTCAAACAGACGCAGGCCTTACCTCCTCAGAGGAGATGTTGGTGCTTAATAAAGATGTCACAGCTATAGCTGTGATGGCCTGATTACTTCTGAGCCTCGATCTAATCGTTTAACCTGTTTGAAATGGGGCAGTGGGTGGCAGTGTTACTCTGCTGCTTCCCAAAATGGCAGGCAAGCCATTTCAGTCAGGGAGGAGAAGAGGAAGTTAGACACAGCAGTGAAAGGTGGGCTCATTTGCAAGAGGCTCCTGCATTGGCGTCCAAGCTTATTAATCAAATATCATATTCTCCTTTCCTTCTTTTTTGACAGTAGCAATGTAAGGATGGGCACACCTGTCAATTCCCCTTTTCCTCTCCTTTTCTCCTTTTCTCCAGTCGTCAGATTCAGTTCTCCACATTTATTTGTTTGTTTCTTTGCATGTTTAAAATATCCTTGTGAAGATCCACCAGCATTTTAGTGTAGATTTCTCCTAATACAGACATTTTTGTATACAGCTTTGCCTAATGCACATGTTTTTGCAAAACACCCCCCCATACAATGAATTTCTGCAAAATTTGGCAAAGATGGAAGCAAGAAGAAATACTGACAAAGGAAGAATGGACAGTGAAATTAATGGAATATGCAGAATTGGACAAAATGACGGGAAGGATCTGAGAACAGTGGGACCAGAAATTCATCAAAGACTGGTTTAAATTTACGAACTATCTGAGAGACAATAATTCTCAATTGAATACGTTTATAGGACTTCAAGAAGCTTTGTAGATAATGGTAGAAATATTATTGTAATTATGAATTTTTCAGTGATTAATATGCATATGATATTATAAGCAATGATAGATTAAGAAGTATAGAATTAAGATAGAATTTTGAAAGCCATTTGAAAGGTCTGAGGGAAGTCACGGCAAAGATTGCTAAAACAGATGAATGTATGTGAATTTATTTTTATTCTTTGTAGCTGTTATAGTTTAAAAAATAATAAAAACCATTTATATTAAAAAATAGATTCACAAAATGTTTAGGGGTATGCGTACCCCTGTGTCCCCCCCCCCAAAAAATGCACTGCATTTGCCCATATGATTTCTTCCTGGCCAACATGTTTAGAAGTTTTACAACCAAGGCACATTTACTTAACAGTAAAAATGCAATGAGACTTAAAACGTTACTGGAAATATTTAATTTAAATTTTCAGTTTCCACACAAAAGAAAAAAGACAGCTTGTCAGTAAATCTGAAGTATTTAGGAAAGTAATACACTTACTAAATTGTAGGCAAGTAAATACTGGACCACGTGTATATGGAAAATTGGTAGCAATTGGTAGCAATTTTTCATAAATATATCTCAGCACTAGCATAAAGGGAACAGGCAGTTGTAAATAATCACATTAACTTATTTTAATTGGAAGTCTAACTAATAAGACTGTACTGTTCTTTAGCAAAATAACAAAAGAGCACATATGGAACAAAATGTATCAAATTTAAAGTACAAATTAGGGGTGTTTCATGCTGCTGTTTGAGAGCCTATATAAAAATTGTTGCTTTGAAATCAAAACATACTCTGGTTATTTTTCACACATTCTTTCAAGAGCCTCTTAGCACCACCAGGAACACTCTTCTATTAAAGTCCTGGTGGTGGTCTCATCATGGCATTTTACCTTCTGTGGACTCATATGTTCCAGATTTGAGAAACTCCTTTCACAGTCATGATAAGCTCTTCACCATGGGTGCTTCACACAATGTTGGCATCAGTTTTTGGACCATATCTGCCAATATGCAATTTTGCTTTCATTAGTGGGGTTCATGGGAACCTCCTTAACCAAGGAAAGTATGTCTGATGGAGTTGTGGAGTTGCAGCCCTGCCACAACACTGCATGTCCCAGCCACATACCAGCTGCTGAATGCCTGTCTGGTAACAATACCGTACTGTTACAGAAAAGTTTGATTCAGCTGGAAATCTGTGCCAAAATGACGTGTCAATTTTGCCTTTGATCTGAGCAATGGGTACAGTGCCACTGTCAAGGAATCAGAGAAAGCAATGTTTGTTTTAAGTCAATACTTTCTATAGTAATTGCAGTATAGAATATGTTCCCCAAAACAGCAGAGGTGCATAATGAACCTTTGAATAGCATGTGCAAACCCAATACTAATACCCAGAATGCTTGTGATATCTAATGCAGACATTTACACCCGCATGTCTATCTACCTATTCATTAGCTCGGGGTAACAAAGGATAGACTTCCTTCAAAAAGCTTCCAATAGTAGTTGGATTAAGTCTACATTTGCATTTTATTGGCAACATCCTCAGTCACTTGTCGGTGTGTCCTGATTGGCCAGAGACCCCTGATGACCACCCTGCCTTTCTGCAGTGGGAAAAGTGTGTTTTGATATCTGCTGATAGATCACTGCTGTTTGTCATTTAGCATCCCTTCCATCCAGCCCTCTGTTTAAGAGCTAATGCCCATTAGGAACCGCCTTTTCTACACTGAGAGCCAGTGTGGTGTAGTGGTTAAGAGTGGTAGACTCGTAATCTGGGGAACCGGGTTCGTGTCTACGCTCCTCCACATGCAGCTGCTGGGTGACCTTGGGCTAGTCACACTTCTTTGAAGTCTCTCAGCCCCACTCACCTCATGCCCCACTCACCTCACAGAGTGTTTGTTGTGGGGGAGGAAGGGAAAGGAGAATGTTAGCCGCTTTGAGACTCCTTCGGGTAGTGATAAAGTGGGATATCAAATTCAAACTCTTCTTCTTCTTCTTCTTCTTCTTCTTCTTCTTCTTCTTCTTCTTCTTCTTCTTCTTCTTCTTCTTCGCCTCCACTTTCTTCAGTCTTCTTTCTGGGTTCCCTTCTCATCATAGGAGTCTTTCTATTAAATTATTTTCTGTTTTGCATTGCTCCCTACCTGTGCCTCTGTCTATTCCCCCCCCACACACTCACTGGGCTTGCATACTCAGAACTCATTATCTGGTTTTCTTCTCCCCAATGCTTTCTTTTTAACCCTTCCTCTAATCTTACTCAGAAATTGGGATATCTCTCCCTAAATAGGGATTCCATGTACACATATGCATCTCTCATTTCCCTTATGGACATCCCACATAGAACCCATTAAACTCTCTCAAATTCATTTTGTTGTATTCAGCCCACTAAAATAGAAGGTTTGCTGTCGAAGATTAATGTCTGCGGGTGCAATCTACCACATACCACTGTTTTACAGCTTTCATTATTTAAATGAATGGATGTAGCAAGGCTTCAGTGCTTGGTGGATTACATACCTTCAAACATCTGTCTGAAATGCCAGCAGAATCAGATCCATCTTAGAAAACAAATTTGTTAGACTCCCAGGCATGACGTCTGCCTGCAACAGAATATATTTTCTGGGAAAGCTGGTGTTAAGGCAAAAAGAGAGGGGAGAAACTTGAAGAGCAATTTGCTAAAGACAATGAACAAGACTTTAAAGACATTGGAAGCAGGAGGAAGTGTGGCACTGAGAAGTCAAAGATGTGAAAGGAATATTGAACGGGGACATGGGTATTCAAAAGTGGTTAAGTGTGGGAATGTTGGCCTTCAGCATGGAAAGTGTTGGTGAGATGAAAACATCTTAACCAGTCATTGGCAACCTGGTTTTAGACTACATCTCCCATCAGTCTGAGCTAGTCTGGCCATGTTGGTTGGAGCTCATGTGAATTGTAGTCCAAAGCATTTGGACGGCACGAGGTTGGCAAAGGCTGAACTAATCTTAAGCAAGGATAGAAAAAATGGTTTAAACTAACTGATTAATTCCTGCCAACCTAGCAGTTTGAAAACACGTCAAAGTGCAAGTAGATAAATAGGTACCGCTCCAGCGGGAAGGTAAACGGCATTTCCGTGTGCTGTTCTGGTTCGCCAGAAACGGCTTAGTCATGCTGGCCACACGACCCAGAAGCTGTACACTGGTTCCCTTGACCAGTAAAGAGAGATGAGCGCAGAGTTGTCCGTGACTGGACCTAATGTTCAGGGGTCCCTTTACCTTTAACTGATTAATTACACATTGTCATTAGGGCTGGGTGGCATTCAGTCAAGAACTATTAAAAGAACTGAAATGTAGAGATAGAGTTATTTTTAACAAAAATATTAAATATAATTGAAGTCATCCTCCTTACTAGAGGTTCGGAAAGTATCAAATAACATGAGTTTTAAGAATAGAAAGAGGTGCCCCGCTCCCTTTCTTGCAAGAATAAAACTTGGTCCTCCAGTGAAACTGATCAGCAGCAGTGAATGGGCAAAGTGTAGCATTAAAGGTAAAGGTAAAGGGATCCCTGACCATTAGGTCCAGTCGCAAACAACTCTGGCGTTGTGGTGCTCATCTCGCTTTATTGGCCGAGGGAGCCAGCGTACAGCTTCTGGGTCATGTGGCCAGCATGACTAAGCCGCTTCTGGCAAACCAGAGCAGCGCACGGAAACACCGTTTACCTTCCCTCCAGAGAGGTACCTATTTATCTACTTGCACTTTGATGTGCTTTCAAACTGCTAGGTTGGCAGGAGCTGGGACCGAGCAATGGGAGCTCACCCTGTCGTGGGGATTCGAACCACTAACCTTCTGATCGGCGAGCCCTAGGCTCTGTGGTTTAACCCACAGTGCCACCCACGTCCCAAGTGTAGCATTATTTTGCACAATTAGAGATAGACAAAGATCTTGTGTTCACTTTCAAAACAAAAAGCTATGGGTGGACATTCCCTTCATGCAATTGCAAAATTTTCAGGTACAAAAAAATCCAATGCTCGTCTCCAGTCCCACACTAACAAGCTAAGGTAAAGGAAAGGTGAAAAAGTACAATCTCCTTACCTTTGACTGCAAAGGCAATGCTGAAGCAATAGCCAGCAATGAAAGGAGAATATTTCAGGCCCTGCTCATGGGAAGACTGCTGCTGGAAGGGGCAACCCCTCACCGAGGACTCTCAGGATAAGAGGCTGAGGGAGACTTGTGTCCACAGATTTAGCTCTTGAATTAATCTTCCCTAGAGAGACTTTTCCTCATTTCATTAGGCACATTCCAGTAATGAGCAATGTTTGTATCCATATTTATATGTATTGTGAAATCATGTAAGCACCCCCCAAAGAGCATTTATCAAATGATATCAAAGGAAAAAATAGTGTTCTTCCTGTGTCAACATTTCATTTCCCTTTGAAGCTGCTCAGCTTACTTGGATGAGAGGATGTCTTGGCAAGTGATCCTTGGTATAAACTGAAGGAACAAGATATTTGTATTTTATTGGACCTTCTCCAATGAATAATTAAAAGAAGATGAAACAGCTGGTGCAAGGTAAGGTAATATATTTGGGGGGGAAACAAACAAACATGAAAACATGGGATAAATTAAAACATCATGATTCTCGTCCAAAAAATGGCATGAGCAGAAATCTGTTCATGCAACAGGGCTTCTCCTATATCATATTCCTCATTTCAGTTCCCAAAACAGTCTGAGATGTCACACAGGGACCTGCTGTGGAATTGCTGAGATCAGGGAGGAGGCAACTTCCTGTTTGTGTAACTCTTGGAAATAATCCAATGTGTTCAGAAATCAATTGGTTTTGTAAAGTTTCCCAAAAAATAATAATGTTGAGAGTGATGCAAGGTGCCTCCATCTGTGGGTTATTGTTTTTTTCTCTGGAGGGGGGATTGCCAATCTTCTCTACCAGTTAACTTTCACAATGCTGGATCCAACCCCATTTAAATATTGTTCCAGACATTTCACCTATGGAACCAGTTTTGTGTCAAATCAGATGAAATCAACATTTCAGACTAAAATCTATTAGAAGCTAAATTAGCCAGGCATATGCTTTCCATATGATGATCATTAGAAAAAGACTCAGTTAAAGATCTTAATTCTTTTGATAGTTACAAGAATGAGACAATTAAAATTGTGCACCTAAAATGAATGACACTTCCAAAATGGTGCTAGGAAAGTGACCAATGAGAAAAACAAAAGATGCTACGACAAAGAAACCATGGCATAATCTCATACCCTCACACTCACATGTTCAAGGCACATGTGAGAAGTTCAAAGGGTCACACTGTCTACCTCCACCACTCACCAACAATGTGCCCAGTGGCGTAGCAAGGTAAATTGGTACCCGGCTGCAAAAAATTTTTGTCACCCCCCATTGATACTTTTTTTTACAAAGGGTACCTCAAAGTTTTTCAACCTTGCTGACAAAGATCCGTACAGTTAAAGCTATGGTTTTCCCAGTAGTAATGTACGGAAGTGAGAGCTGGACCATCAAGAAGGCTGATCGCCGAAGAATTGATGCTTTTGAATTATGGTGCTGGAGGAGACTCTTGAGAGTCCCATGGACTGCAAGAAGATCAAACCTATCCATTCTCAAAGAAATCAGCCCTGAATGCTCACTAGAAGGACAGATCCTGAAGTTGAGGCTCCAGTACTTTGGCCACCTCATGAGAAGAGAAGACTCCCTAGAAAAGACCCTGATGTTGGGAAAGATGGAGGGCACAAGGAGAAGGGGACGACAGAGGATGAGATGGTTGGACAGTGTTCCCGAAGCTACTAACATGAGTTTGGCCAAACTACGAGAGGCAGTGAAGGATAGGCGTGCCTGGCGTGCTCTGGTCCATGGGGTCACGAAGAGTCGGACACGACTGAACGACTGAACAACACCTCAAAGTTGTTGAACTTTTTTTAGGGAAGGTTGCACAGGGAACAGCATAGTTGATCAGCTTTTTTACCAATCCACCCACCGGGGGTGCAAGCACTGATTTCTCTGGCAGATCAGCCTGTTTAATGCAATTAAGCCCTGGAACAATGCTAGCCATGCACCCTTGCTTGCTTGCAGATGCTTTGCAAGAAGGGGAGAGCCTAGCTTGTTCAAACACCCATGTCTACAGAGCGGTCAGTGCAATAGTAATGCTGAAACACAAACCCCACAGCAGCCATCACCAGTGCTGTCAAGTATCCCGTTTTCCCCGGGAATCTCCCTTATTTCAAGCAGTTTCCCGCTGCTATCCCTTATTTTTTATATCCCTTTAATTTCCCGTTTTTTCAAAGGAAGCAGCTCCTCTCCCTCCCCCTGCTGGCCAGGGACTGGGAAGACCTCACCTCCTTGCAGCCTCCAAGCAAGCGGGAGCCATTTCCCGCGCTTACAGGCGTCGTAGCCCACGGGCAGCTTTTCCAAAATACAGTAAGCCTACTGCGCGCGTTAACACCAGTGCCGCCCACTTTTGCTTCTGGCACCGCCCACCACTGCCATGTGACTGTTCCCAGGATAGGTGAGGCTGCAGATCCCTTATTTTCAAATCCGAAACTTGACAGCTATGGCCATCACTGGAGGAAATTAAGGGGAAAAACTCTAATATTCTAATATTTGGAAGGAAACTGGAGTGATGGAATCTTCCCCACTCCCCCCCCAAAAAAAATTGACAAAAGGCTCAAGAAAGTGGAGTCTAGGCTTAGGCTGAGTACACACCATACATTTAAAGCACATAGAAAGAGCAGCACCCAGGAAGCTGTAGTTTGTTAAGCATGCTGGGAGTTATAATCTTTTCAAGAATTTATTTATTTAAAAAACCTTTTTTTTTTGTTAAGCACCTGTTCAAGCACCAGCACCATCCAATAGTCATTTTAACCATCAATCGGAAAGAAGTTGCTCCAAAGCAGTGTTGTGGTGCAGAGACAGAAAGACAATTCTTTGGGAGCAACCAGATTTTTATGTGTCAAACAAAGCACCATGCATTGCCCTAAAAGTCCAGGGAACATTAGGTGCTTCTGAACGTCCTTTCCATTGGACATGCATCAATATAATGTTTTGTGTCAGTCCTACATACTTCCTTCCCCACCATGAGACTCATGAGACAAGCAAACCCCAGGGAGTAGGAACTTGAGCATCCAGCAATCTTTAATAAAAAATATGTTTAAATAAATAACAACAGAGAGGCTTGTACTATTGGTTGCATGAAAAAGCGGGAGGGGACAGATAATAGACACACACAAACCCCACACCTCGCAAAGTGGCACCATCTGCTATTTGCAGGATTCCTTCCACCAGCCCAGACTTGCTCTTCCGAAAGAGAACTTGCCCCCATCAAGAAGCAGGGATACCCAAACGTGGTGCCAAGCAGTAGGAGCTTTTAACAAAATCTGCTTCAGATAAGTTTTGAGCTGCAAGAATGCAGGTTGCCTTGGAGCAGCAAGGGGGATTGCTAGAGCGTCTCTGTAGAAGGGAATCATTGAAGAGACAGAGGGATCTTGCTTGGGGCCAGAGGCGGAGCAACTCCTGCATGCAAATGAGGTGCCACAGAGCATTGTGGGGGAGCGCAAAATGGGCGGTGGGGGGCACTCCGAAAGATCGGGGCTCCTTCAGGCTGGGCTGGTGGATGATGCCCGACTGCAGGCAAGTGAAGGAAAGCGGGGATATGGCCCTTGGGCAGCGCTGTCTGTGCTCGCTGTGACTTGAAGGGGTGTGGGCGGATGGTAGCCCAGGTCCAGGTGGGCTGAGTAAGGCAAGCAGGGCTAATGCTTTAGCAGGGCTGTGGTAAGTCCCAAGCCTACAGCCACTAGCTTTGCTGTGGCTTTGCTTGGGACTCTAGGTGGAGGTGCCAAACGTCACCCCCTTGAAGATGGCACCTTGGTGCCCCTTGAGAGGGCAGTGCCCTGGTGCAATGTGCCAGTAAGCCCAATAGGAAAGATGGCTCTGGCATGCTTCTCCCCTCCAGCCTACCTCGCTTGGCTGGTGCGCTTGGGAGTTGTGGGGGTGTGTGCCAAGTGTCACCCCCCCTCCAGGGTGGCACATGGGGTGGCCTGCCCCAACGCCCCATCCTTGCTCTGCCCCTGAGTGTGCCTCCCAGACAGTAGTGGTTAGTGGGGCAAGGGTGCTTACCCAAACTACTACCACCATCTCTGTGGTTTATGGAGAGAGAGAAATGGAGGGGTGAGACAAGGCAGTGGTGAAGTGAGTGTATCTGCCACTGATCAGTATTGCTCCCAGAGATGCACATTCAAGAGTACTGAACTATATCTGCGGTGCTCTTCCACATGAAGGGGATTCCGGGCCCAAATAGGATTCCCCCTCACATGGGAGAGTCCTACGCACATACGCCAGAGTGTGCAGAGTGCCCATTCATTGTCAGCTTTAGGTCTTTTGCTTCTGTTCCAGGAAAGGAACAATAAGCAATGTGTCAGTAGAATGTTCTTTCTGTACTTTGAAAGTAATAATTTGAAAGGTAGAGGGGTGGATTGAGCATATCCCTCCACTCACCAAATTATTCCTGCGAAGAATGCAATTTTCTACTTGGGATCCAACCTATCATATTGGAAAGGAATGTTCTGCAGCAGCCAATAAATGTATGTGCTGAATAATGGGGAATAGATATGGAGCCCAAAAGTGTGATTGATTAATGTCTGGCAAGTTGCAGAATTTGGGAAACTAACATTTTAAGGCCCGTTCCGTGGCCAATAAGCATGAGACGCCTTTGCCCAGCAGCACTGTGGCCCATAGATTGCAGCAAAATACTGGGCAAGGTTTTGCCCAATAGCTTCTATGTGTGATGGGCTCATGGGAAAAAGCTGTCCCATGAGCTCTTGCTGAAGAGGGAAGGGGAAGTCTATATGAGGCTGCTTTCCCTGGCACTCATAGCCATTTTGCTTTGAGAGCTTCCCACCTTCCCACTTTCGGGTTAGTGTGTTTACTGAGCAATTTTGGGTCGTTGGTTGACAGAGCCGGAAATGATTTTCCCCCCTCTCAACTTGATTGGCACTTGGTTGGGTTCCCCCCCACACACACACACACCCCTTTCCCTCAGTGAAATTATGGTTTTCCTTTGTTAGGCAGAAGAACATTGTGTATGAGTACAGAAATGGCATTGGTCAGGATCAACATAGTATATGGGGGCCCCCATAAGGCAAACCCAAGTGTGGGTTCAGTATCTGCCTGGTTGGAATCTGCACCCTCGTCCCCCGGTGAGAGCTTGCTTGCTTGGCTTGCACCACTGCAAGGTTCAACACTGGCTGGCTCTCATCATAGAGGTTCGAAGTGATCCAAACCCAGCAGATCCATTCCATCAACATGGGGCTTGTGAAATGATGAACTGATCCTGGAACCCAATGCCATGACAAGCCTTGCCCTGCCTGCTGCTGTCAATAAAAATTTGGTCTGGCTTTATCCCACCACCGTTCTACAGTCTGGTTATTTTGCTGCTCTCATGGGTCACATAATGTGCCTGCCTGGGCAATGGAGGGTGACGGTACTATGGAAGACTTTTCTGCTTTCTCTGAACAATGGCAATATTTTGTAAGATGCCCCACTACAAAATAATAATAGTTGCTGTGTATCATACACATTTTAAAATCTTTTATTGTCCCATTCTCTTTGCTTTTAATATATATATATATATATATATATATATATATATATATATATATATATATATATATATTTAACATCCCATGTTTGTTAACTGTGTTCACGTCAAACTTCTTCTTTCTTTTAATTTTTAAAGAAAACTAAATAAATAATTTTAAAGAAGAGAAGTAGAGCTTTAGATAAGAGAACGTATACAGAATTGATAAGGCAGAGATTAACTGCCAAGCCATCAACTTGTGTAAATCAGTATATATTCAACATTTATTAAATCTTCTTGTTTCTGAAATGTTGGCTGGGAAGTGCAGGCTAAATGACATGTCATTTTAAAAACAAAAACAAAAAAAAAGAAGTGGAAATACTGCAAATCTCACAATCTTAATATAGATCTTAAAGGTTGTATCTTGATAATTACAGGCAACCTGCTAAAATGTCAAGTAACGTGACAAGGACCGGAATACATATGTTTAAGCCACATTGCAATTATTGACTTAAACACTTGAGCTTCCATTTAAGATGACAAATGAAATTATGGCATCTAGTGCAATTTCATTATTCTTCCTAAGTATAAACACTTGGGGCACTTGGAAAGCAAGCCATGAAATGAAATGAAACAAATTTGGTGTTATCTGTTAAATTGTATTGCTTTGTCTTTTGAGAAATTGGGAAAAATTGTGTACAGAGTGGGATGAATATATGGTGTCATGTGCAGGCATGGGAAAACAGAGACATCACCTTGCTGACAAAGGTCCGTATAGTTAAAGCTATGGTTTTCCCAGTAGTAATGTATGGAAGTGAGAGCTGGACCATAAAGAAGGCTGATCACTGAATAATTGATGCTTTTGAATTATGGTGCTGGAGGAGACTCTTGAGAGTCCCATGGACTGCAAAAAGATCAAACATATCCATCCTTAAAGAAATCAGCCCTGAGTGCTCACTGGAAGGACAGATCCTGAAGTTGAGGCTCCAATACTTTAGCCATCTCATGAGAAGAGAAGACTCCCTAGAAAAGACCCTGATGTTGGGAAAGATGGAGGGCAGAAGGAGAAGGGGATGACAGAGGATGAGATGGTTGGACAGTGTTCTCGAAGTGACTGGCATGAGTTTGGCCAAACTGCGGGAGACAGTAGAGGATAGGGGTGCCTGGCGTGCTCTTGTCCATGGGGTCACAAAGAGTCGGACACGACTGAACGACTGAACAACAAAAGCAGGCATGGGCAATTCCTCAGTCATTAAGGGGCTGCATTTGCCATGTGCTCTTTTGAAGCCATAATGGGAGCATGTGGAGGCAGCACTCTAGCATCTTGCCAGTGGCAAGGAACAACTGAACAACCAGGGGAATAGTTACATACCTTTCTAAGTGGTGGTAGAATCCATAAACTCAACAAGTGTAACAGCATGAGATTAGTCAGTCATCATTTGCAAATGGAGGATTGTTTTGGATTGCTTCCCTAATAGACCTTTGGGGCTTACTTTTTTTCACCCTTACCATGACATGTGAGGATGTGACATTAATTTGGTTAGGCTAACTGGCAATAAAATCCTGCCTTATTCTTCATTACCCTGGTCACAGCAAACAAGGACAACAGGCAGGGAAGAAGATAACTTAGATACCCTGGTGAGCACCCTGGTTACTCAACCAACATTACATTGCTGGCTGGCTCCAGATGGTGGGGTGGGAAGAAGAGAACTGCCCTTGCACCGTGGACTCTATCCCATACCCATGCTCATATTTTCTTGTCTGCTCATCCTAAGCGTGAGACATGGAGGGATCTATCACGAGCAGACAAGCCACGGTTCGGCCAGTTGGTTGCAATGACCCTTTGGCCAATCCATTGAACCACTTTGTTATTGTCCAACAGAGAGGCAGAGGGAGACCTGCACATGAGTATGATGCTCACTGTAGATTCTTATGGTTAACATGTTGTACCCCTTCCATCCAAGTACTGTCTTGTATCTTTATACTGTGGTAGGGGGACATACTATCATTAGATCCTAGAAAGATCCTTTTGAAGATAGTTCCATGACTTAAGCTATAGAACTGGACCTTTGTCTGCTTGCTGACTGGTACTAATCTAGAGCATTACCAATCAATTTCTGAACCATCAGCTATATCTTAATGGTCCCAAAGCCTATCCCAAACATATAAGAGAACTGTTTTATAAGCAGAAAGGCAAACTGATTCTGAAGTTAGCAGATTCTGCTACTGCCAGCATTACTTTTTGAACCTTTGTGAAATGATTGCTTTTGGAAGAAGCTTAATGTTGTTTAATCCATTTGGGAAGTATACCACAGTGCAATATTAACTAATATTTCACAAAGCACTGAAATAGAAAGCAACATTGTTGATTTTTTTCTTCATCTTCCATATATATTTTGGTCAGCAGTACAAAGGAAAAGAACACCAGAAAGATGATACAATCTCATAGTCCAGTTTCTATCGCTTTGATGTTGTTGAGGTTTGAACATCTTTTTTTTCATGCAGTAAAACAGTTAAGAGTTTTATTGTCCCAATTAATCTTAAGATCCCACTAGAGGAAATGGAGCAGATCATTGTTCTCAAGTTGTTTATATATTTAGAAAGAAATGTGTCTTCTGCTACTGATATCTCTTATGCTTTCAACAAGTACCAGTTTAAACCTCTTCTAAATATTTTTTCTGAATAAACATCCGTGTTTGTAAGATCTGGATTCAGTTCACATTTCACATTTAAAGGTGAACCTCTATCTACTGTATATTCTGGCATATAAGACTACTTTTTAATCCAGGAAAATCTTCTCAAAAGTCGGGGGTCGTCTTATACACCGGGTGGAGAATCTGCGGTCGAGTATATCTCAAACTCTATATTTTAACTGGAAAAGTTGGGGGTCGTCTTATACGCCCAGTCGTCTTATATGCCGGAAAATACGGTAGCTATATTCAAATATTTTTAGCAGCAAATCAATAATAATGAAGATGACACTTGATTCAGGGTGCAATCTGACTGTGTGCTGTTGAGCTGAAGTAGCAATATCTTATGGAAAGGTGTAGTAAATATATTTTAAATTCCCATGTATGCTGCTCACTCAAATGGTTCTTCTCTCCATCAGTGGCAAAGATTCCAAAGGAAATAGCAGTGGGCATCATGAGAGGATATTTACAGTTATTTCACAACTAGCTGAGGACAGGGAAACTCCCTACTTTTCATCCCTGCTGTCAAGATCCTGCAAAAGAGAAGCGGGTTGCTCAAAGGAGCAAGAGTTGTGCAATTTCCTGTAAAGTTTGTGAATGCTAAGAAACTCCGTGTCAACTAGAGTCTAAGCAATCCAGATCCTCCCTCCCATTTCTAATTTCCATCTTTAATTTATTGAATGTGTTTGTATGCCACATCCCACTCAACGAATCCCTAACTGGCTTACAGGCAATAAGCAACAGCAACAGCACATCATAGTGACAGCATAAATCATATAATTAAAAAGTCAATAAAACAATTATAAATTACATTTAATAGAACAATACTGGCAGAACATCAGCTAAAAACTCAATAATCATTTTGTCAGCTCAATCCATTCAGATTCAGAGCCAACATACAAGACCCTGGTCAAATAGAAATACCCACAGCAGTACTATGACAAACACCCGTTCCCCCAACCATCACTTACATAGACTGTCCTCCAAACTCTTTTCAACTGCACTTTCCAAAGCAATATGAGAACTGAAATACACCCATCATTCAAAATTCACACTTCTCTGAATTTCGCAATGCAATTTTCCAACGAAGCAATGTTCACAAAAATGCACATTTTAGATGGAATTATGCATAAAAATAAATATATTAGTGGAAATGTTTGTGGATTATTTAGGTCTTTAAAAATTTACATGCCACTATTCACCGGCTAGGTTTCGAAGAGGAAAACAACAATAAAAATTATACAACATACCAAATTTAAAACATAGACCAAACCTCAACTATTTAACAACTCAATTTTTTTAAAAAAAAATCAGCAGTGGGATAAAGTTCCAAATAGTTAGGTGCACTGCAATGAAGGCACAGCTCCTCATGTTTTTGGCCCAGGGGGTAAGGTGGTCGTTAAGGTATCCTGGGTTTAGGCCAAGGCTTAGGTATTTATGGCTTTGTGCACTAGTGCCAGAACTGTGAACCTGACCCAGTAGCGAAGGAGAAGACTGGGCGGCTCTTTTAAGCAGTTACAAATATAGGAGCCTTTAAAATGGAATGGATGAAAAAAAAATTGGATAAAAAAATAAAAAGTGAAAGAAGGTATAGGCTCATTTTTTTCTTTCCCATTTTTTTTAGCAAAAAAAAATTGTATAGAATTTAATGGGAATGTTTCCCTCTGTTTAAATGTTTTTATTCAGTTTTACAAAAGTATCAAAATGACACGAACACATCAACAGATATTTGTAACAAAAAAGTTAAAATTATAACTCGGTTCATATGCAGATATTTGTAATTTTGTAAAAAAAAATTAGAAAAAAGATTTTTTAAACAAAATACACACATCTAGCTGTGTGAAAAAAACAGAGGACTATTTCTAATACAAAAAGGGGGAAGTGTTTGTTTCAGCTGTGACACCGTTGCTGCATAAAGTAGTATCATTATCGGTAGCCAACATCTGTGCAGTACCATCCTGCATGATACTAGTGTTCTGCATCTCCCATATAAGTAGGTTTTAAGTAGGGATTAAATGGTATCTGGATCAGAAAGCCCCTGAGGATGGCATAGAAAAGTAACCATTTTTATGAAGCCAATGGATGCTCCAAATCGTTGTTATTTAGGCAAAAACAGAGCAGGGTGAACCAAAAGGGATATTCTCTTCCTCAATATCTCCATATTCTGGTATATGCTTTGGCAGGAAATACAAAGTTTTTAATTTGGTTTTTCATTTAATTTTAAAGCCAGGATCCATCAACCATAACAAAACCTCAATAGGGGGGGGGGAATAGTTGATGAGTGCAATAGCACCTTGATTTTTAGCATTGTAAACCTTGCTGTATATAAAATATAAAATACATATTAGAATTATGGCTTATGTAAAACATGTAAACATACAATATACATTAAAATACCAATGAAACCAAATATTAAAAACAAATTTAGTATTTTTAAAAAAAGCTGGAATAGGAATTTTAGAAATACGTAGTAAAAATAAAATTGCATATAAAAATAAATGACAAATTGTCTATCTATGGTATATATTCTTTACTATATATATGGACTCTCCACTTCTGCCTCTATAATCATGATCCCTTCAGCTGAAAACTGCTAGCAGAAATTGGCCAAACAAAAATATTATCCAAGTCACAACCATGAGTGAATGTGTTCACATGGTAACCAAAGGTGCTTCTCTATGGCTTTATTGTTAAGGAAATATTGTTGCAATCGCAAGCAGCAGAATATTTATATGGCAGTATTACAACACATAACTGACACAACTTTAAGTAATGGAAAATGTGGCAACCCATTCATAGGAGGTGGTGAGAAGCCAGTCGGACCAGTCAACTCCTCTGGTTTCCAATTTGCTTGTCCTTCCAAGTCATTGGAGATGATGCTGAAAGTCCTCCATACCTGACAGAAGGCCTTCCTAAATAATTTCCTTCTCAAATACTACTTTAGTGATGGAAGGCAGATTGAGAAAGGGAATTTTCACTGAAGGTCAGGGACAGGATTCACAGGAAATTTCACAGCCCTGCTCTTGTAAGTAGTCAAGTTGAACAGAGCAATCCTACCTTTTCATGGTACTGGTGGTGGTGGTGATGAAATCAATGTCATCACCTTCCCATTTTGTTGTAGCCATGGCAGCAGTAGGGTTACTTCCCCCCACCTTTTCCTCTCCCATTGACTAAAATGGAAGGGGATTAATTAAGCCAACTTAGAGACTCGTGTAGCATCCTTGCATTTCCATTTGAGTGTGTGTGTTTGTGTGAGGTAAGCGAGGGGCTTTGGGTTTGGCAGACCCACCCCCATCCCCAAACTGTCCTCAAGATGCCTAGCTTCCCACAATATTAAGGTCTTGATGCCTGCATACCAGGAGCACTCTGGTTGCATAAATGTGGGTGCTCTGTAGGTGGACCTCCATCTTCTCCAGCCCTGTAGCATTTCTGCTGCTTTCTAAAGTCCTTCATCTGGCTTTCAGGTGGGGCTTCGATTGTACCCCAAGGCTGAAACACTTTGCCCACCTCCCTGAACAAAATGGGACTTGCTTATGAGAAGACATGCAAAGGATTGTACTGTGTTGTGCTTTAAAAAATGTATTTTAAGAGTTAATTGTTGTGGCTTCTTTTTATACCTCATATTGGTTCGGAGTTATCAGTAAAAGAGCTTCTCAGGGTCCTTTTACTGGACTATGTAAATTACAGAAGATCCTTGCAATAGTTGGAAAAAGTGACAGCCCCAATGACAAAGCTTCCTACAAAGGAAGCCCATCGAAGCCAACAAATTTTGGGAAGATATTGTAGTACTTTGGCCTTCAGCGGCTGTCATTTTTGCAGTTAATGTTAAAAGGCTTTGGCACACACATTTTAACAGCTGTGTTTCTTTCCTAAAAATTCTTGAATTTATCTGAAATGCCTACTGAGTGTTACAGCCCACCCCACCCCAAAATGCACCCGAGAACGAGGCCGATTCAAAAGCTCAGTGGAGACATTTTGGTGTGAAATTCCAAAGAAACAGCATTTGCATACTGAATGAGGCGAGGGGAGCTGCATTTTGTTAGGTCTGTACATTATGTTTTATTAAGACATCACATCTTGAAACTCCTAATCAAGGCAAAGTAAGAGGCTTGAAATCATTTTATCCGACTAAGCTGAGGCAGCCTGTTCAATTATCATCATAAAGGGAAATGGCTTTTGTTCTGCAGTTCTATGCAATTGGTTTTCAATAATTACCTTTATGTCTCTTTTCACTATCTGGTTTACAGAAAAGATCATGGTGCATGTACAGTTTACGTATATATATATATATATATATATATATATATATATATATATATATATCTTTATAAATGCCGGTAACCCTTTAGCTCTACATTCACCGCATATGTTATAGCATCCTTTGCCTTTGACTGACACGGTCAACGGTTCATCACATTTGCACCTCAGAGGCAATTGTTGCCCATTCATGTGTGAAAGTAGTAAAGTCTATTTAGATTAAATTGCTCAGGATCATCATAGATTGGTAAGGAACAAATCACAACATTTCTGATGAAAGAAGTCTGTTGTTGCTTTCCACCTCAAATATGCTTAAAAGAAAAAAGGGGGGGGACCCATCCTCAGACAGTTTTAAGCTCCTGAAAAGGAATCAAAATTAATCCTTTCAGGCTTAAATAAAAGCACGATGGCTATCAAGAAGATAATAAAAAAAAAAGCTGAGGAATGTAAGGAAATGTGTTCCCTGCCAAAGCCCCAAAAGGAAGGAAAAGTTATATTTCCGTTAAATATATTTGCTGGTAAAAGAGAGGGGGGAAATGCACAAACACATAAAGAAAGGGAGAGATAACCAATAACCAATATTCTAGAAGTAAAGCATAAATAATTTTGACTGGGGGGAAAAAGAACTACAAGAATCTTAGTTAAGAGACCTTAGTTAATGCTTTCTCTTTTTAAATAAAGACAGTGTAAATATTTCTGAATGCTTGCTTGAATATAGGAAGCAGTCTTAGGTATTTGAGATTTCCACCCTCATACCCATGTATTCTTAGAATAGTTGAAGCTTCTTATAAATCGGGGATTGGGAATCTGTGACCTCCCAGATTTTGTTGGACTTCAACTCCCATCAGCCACGGCCAGAATGGCCAACAGTCATGACTAATGAGAGCTGTAGTCCTGCAATGAAAGGACACAGGTTCCCCCCTCCCTGCTATAAATAATAACTCAGATAATACAACCTGATATCATTTTAAAACTAATTCCGTAAAGAAATTGTAAAAAAAGAGAAAAAGATATTCACTGTTAGGTTCACGTGACTACATTTTTGCCTGCTTCTTGACTCTGTTGTACAGTATAAGTAATAAAATATTTTAAAATGTGAGGTGCTTCTTAAAAAGTTGCACAGCAAGTGTGCTATTAGCAGTTTCCACACACATACATACACACCACTCCTAACAGTAAAATTGTAGATCTAGGACAATTTAAATGAGGACAGAGATAAGGATGCGCTATGAAGCAAAAAGTAATTTCAAAACCTCTAAAATGAGGATGAAATTGCAAATTGCTGATATTCCACAAAATAATGTCTCTACATACATTTTAAAACATATTTTAACTAATTCCCATAAATGTAACTATTAGATATTTAAGGAGAAAAACAAAACAAAGCAATGATTCCAGTCAGATTGCTGCATGGGTTTTGAGCTTAATCGCGCTAATGTATCAGGATAAGAATGAGATCTGAAAAGGCACCAAAACTGTATTAACACTGTATGAATGTATTTAACCACAGAAATGAGATGATGTACAAGGGCCACCAGACTTGCATGGTAGGAGGCGCTTCTTTGGGGGAAGTTATTTACTTCATTTCTTTTCTATTTAACAAGATTTATATGCCACTTTATTTTATTTTATTATTTTCTAAACCACCTCTAAGCTGCTGATATGAATAATTAAAAATCAGCTCAGCAACTGTCAGAGATGATGGAAGCCATAGTGCAACAATATTTGGAGAGGACCACTGTTTTAGTGCATTTCAGTACTTTTCATTGCTGATTTTACTGTGGTTTACAGTGCTGATGGTTTTATTCTGTTTTAGTTTTTATGCCTTTTTATGGTTTTCACACACACACACACACACACACACACACACGAAAACCATAAAAAACACAGGCATAAAAACTAAAACAGAATAAAACCATCAGCACTGTAAACCATACATATATATAAACCTGTAAATCAGCCAGACAATTTTTGTATTGGGTGGTATGAAAAGATTGTCAAATAAATAAATAAATAAATAAATAAATAAATAAATAAGAGAAAGGATTAAATATTTATTGCTTAGAAAAAGCTTTTGAGTGTGTACAGAGACACTTGCCCCATGCCAATATGGTGCAAAAGGTCCCAGGCCATTTAGGCTTTAAATGTAATACTGTGCTGAAAAGCTTCTCCTGCATTTTAATTCTGTTTTTACAGTTCTCCATCTAATAATGGAAAAAAGGACCTGTCTTTGAAAATTATCAAAGGGGGAAATTATTGGGGGAAATTATTGCGGGTAGAGTGCTCAGGTTTGGTCATGTTTGCCTTTATTTTGAGTGGTGCGGAGAGCTAGAGAAGCTGCAGGATGCTGTAAAAATATCTACTGAGGAGAGGTGCATGAAAAAGCCCATACATGAACACTCCACCCTTGGCCACCTCCTTGCAATGATAAGGTAAGCTCAGACCTCCACATCTACCAAAATGCTACAAAATTTCTGAAGTGTCCTCTGAGTTTGAGGCAGAAAACCTGAAGCCTTTTTTGCCACAGAAGAAAGTCTTCAAGAAGCTGGAGGACAGATTTCAGCAGAGCCCGGTGTGTGGGAACGCAACTGCCCCTGTACACACATCTTTCTCATATGGTTAAAGTGAGGACACACTTCAAGCCGTTTGGGAAGGGGTGTGGCTAAGATGATTTAATGAGGGGAGCACTTATCTTTTGATTTCTGGAAATATCAGGCAAACACACCTTTTTTTCTCTTCCTGCCTTGTTTTTCTTTGTTAAACTGTTGTTGCCATGAAGGCAAGCAGTGGTGGTACTCCTTGCATGATCTGGTGACATTCCTCCCCCTCACAATGGTCTGTAGCAGGATGGAAAAAAATCTCCTCCATTCCCTTCAAGGGGGAAATAACAGCTGCTCCCTGTGTGTGCTGTGGTGCAAGGATATTAGGAGGCATTCACACAGATTATAGGCTTGGCAAAATAACATGATGAACCTCCCTAGGGAACTACATGCTAGCGGTGGGATGGATGCACATGGCATTCCATTAAGTCCTTCAGGGCAAAAGTGATGTTCCCAACAACAGAACGGCAAGCACTAGCTTAAATCCAAGTGATGTTACCAGTGATTGACCCCATTAAAAGTTATGGCCATTATATCCCTCACAACAAAGTTGCTTGGCAGGTGTGAATGGGACACAGTTACTTCTAAAGTTGTTTGGATTGGGGTCAATAATGAGCTACATTTCTGTTCCAGATAATGTGACACTTACTGTACAATACTTGATCCTCATGTGCAGCCTGAAGCACCTTTTCACATGGCTTGTCCAAACACTTTCCTCCTACACCCATGAATATTTAAAAGTGTACTGGTGTCTGGCACAAGTCATATTAAGAGGGAGTTTGATTCCAAAGGCCATATGTGGAAATACAGGTTTAATACAAGGGAACACAGAGACTACCTCCACACATCTGCCCACCAAACCAATGGGGGGGACTGTCCTTTTTCCAACATGAAATACAGCACATATCTACAGCACAGTCCTGTTCATGTTTACTCAGAAGAATATTCTAGTGAACTGAACAAGACCTACTGCAATTAAATATTGTAGCCTTGACCTTATTGCAGCTTGTGTGTTAAGAGCATGGTATCAATGAAAATAAAATATAATCACATCAGAGGATGCTGAGAACTAACAAAAAAAGAACTCTGTGTGTGTGTGTGGAGTGAAATATCAGGCATTGCTGAAAATTGTTCTTTTGCTGTATCCACCTTTATTCTCAGGATTTGAGATTTTGCCAGAATGTAGCAGGTGCACTACAAGATGTGGGGGGAAACCATGTGGATACGAATGTACACTGAATATTTGCAGGAAACTGTGGCTGTGTGTGCGTGCCTGTGTTTTGTCCCCACATATAATCCCCAAATTAACCTGAAAAGGTCTGAAATTAGGCATCTTAACATTAGGGGTATTAAATTTTAATTTAGCTCCTCATTGTATAAATAAACTGCTGGCAGTGTTATACAAATGCACAGCAGCACATTAGTACTCAATGCAAGATCTAATTTAAAAGCAAAATGCTTTTTAAAAAAGACTTCAAGTCAGCAACTTTTTGCGGAGGCAGGATCAGTTCACTTATGTAAATGTGGCATTTATACCACTTCATAAGACTGAAGTTTCTTTTCAGAGGCTTCTCAAGACTGCTGCTTCTCTTTTGTGCGCATCATGCATCCAAGAGTGAGCCTGGACTGGCACTGTAATTTTATCATAATATGGTGCATGCAGTGCATCATTCCTTTCTTGTCTTGTCTTGCTTTACTGTATCTCTGCTTCTTTTTACTCCTTGCCATCACTTTGTTTGTTCATCTCAGAGCCAAATGTGCCAAATTCTGCACAATGGGGGTAGGCTTTGCTAGATGCAGTCTGTTTGCAACTAAGGATGCTTAATATAGGACAAAGCCTTGACTCCAACACTTCCTGGTACTCTATGAACCAAGCTCCATGTTATGCTTAAAGCACAATATAACCAGGCACTGGCTGGCTCTACTACCCTGCCATCTGCATGTGGATTGCCCTAACACAGGACTAGGGAACCTTTGCCCCCCCAAAGATGTTGTTGGACTACAATTCTCATCTTCCCTGACCACTGGCTATGTTGGTTGGGGTTAATGAGAGTTGGAGACAAGTCCAACATATATTTACAGTGATACCTCGAGTTACAGATGCTTCAGGTTACATATGCTTCAGATCACAGACTCCACTAACCCAGAAATAGTTAAGAACTTTGCTTCAGGATGAGAACAGAATTTGTGTGGTGGCAGCGCAGTGCAGAGGCAGTGGGAGGCCCCATTAGCTAAAGTGGTACCTCAGATTAAGAACAGTTTCAGGTTAAGAACGGACCTCCAGAACGAATTCAGTTCTTAACCCAAGGTACCACTGTAGTTGGTTAATGAATTTATATACCACTTCATGTTACAACAGACATCTCTGTGCAGCTTACAATCCTACCAATATGGAATCAATAAAATACATACAAAACAAATTCCACTTTCAAAACCGAACACCACTACAACTACTACTATTACTATAAATTCCACATTTTAAGTAACACAGTTAAATGCACCTCCCTTCAAACTTGGCAGTTCTATGATTCTATGAAACAATGTAAAAAAGTTAAAAACAAATCATACACAAAACATAAAACATATTATGAACCACCAAATGCAACTGAAAGCATCATAAAACTTTCATATATATTACAAAAAGTACACAATACAATCACCCAAATCATTATCTACATGTTCACACTACACAAAATTAATTTCAACACACAATGCTCACATACATAATTACTCAATTCCCTTACACCCACCATAGTCTAGCCACTCAATTCTCGCTTCAGTAAAACACTCCAGTGTTAAACATACTATAATAATGTCTTCCAAAATAATCCTTCCGTACTACCTTTCCTGTGGCACCCTTCTGATCATGAAACATGCCCAGAGGCTGTGGGTTGCACCAGCTAGTGAAACTCCACAGTTACGATTTTTTCTTTAATTAGTTATCGATGCAGGGTTTGAATATTATTGGGATCAAAGCAGACAGGGAGGGAAGTTTCATTCTTTTCCTCCCTAGCCTTGTGTAGATGTCGGGTTTGCAGCCACCAGTGTGCTAGTTCTCCTGATGATGGTGGTTATTTTTATATATATATAGCAGTAGATATGCATAATCAAAGAGCAGGAAACCTGGCAAAGATAAGGAACCAGTAATCCTCTCTCTCCTTTTTTCCTGGACTCCAGTTCCGATCAGCCCCACAGCCAGCATAACAAATTGTTATTTGTTTAAGATCCATGACAGGCATGAGGCAGGAGTATTCTCTTAGAAAGAAAAATGATGTGAGGAGTTTTCCCTACAGAATGTGGCAAAGTGCACTATAAGAAGTTGGATCCAACCCATTGTATAAGGGTATGTGTACAGTCTAAAGACATCTGAAGGCTAATTATATCACAGAGAATTGAAGGAAGGCTTGGAGAGGTCGCATAATCCTATTTTGCATTGGTCTTTCAACCCTCCCCTTGAAGGGTAGAGGAAACCTTTAACTGATTGTTTCATTTTGTCAAACCACTTTTCATAATCATCCATAAGCAGGATGGAGATGGTGTTGTGCTACTGAGGCAAGAGAGAGAGAGAAAGAAAGAGAGAAACTAAGACAAAGGAGGAAAAAAGACAGATGGGATGGTGTAGGTTGCAATGAACAACAACAAACGCATCCAAAGTAATAATTACATATACTGATGAGGCGGATCTTCTGTCTCTTCAACCTGGCAAGTCAATGAAGGGAAAACATCTTCCTCCCTGGGGATGAGGAGTTGCTCGCCTTTTCCTTCTCATCAGGGACCACAAAAGCTATTACCATCTTTCTGGTGTCATTGTAATCATGCCCAGTGATATCATTATTCTGACTGCAAATGCTGTGACAGCATCTATAAATATGAAGTGACAGCCCCGTCCTTCTTCCTCTTTTCATTCATTTGGTGCCCACAACACTTTACAATACAGTGAACCCACTCTCATTTGTGAAATTCTGCAGGGTTGTTTCTTTTCCATTTAATTTTTAATCAGCTTTTTGTGGATTAGTAAAGAAAACCAAAAGGCCTGATCAACACATCAACTGACAATTATAACTTGGCATGCCTTCGGCTAAAATGATTTAACCCCAGTGAAGTCAAACAGGGTGAATGAACTATAAATCCAAGCATTTCAGCTTAACTGGTTTAGGCAGCTTTCCCTTCTTCTGCATGTGAGATGCAAATGCAAAAGAGCTGGCACAAATTATTTAGATTGTTCTCCCGAATATTTTAGTATCTATTCATGATTGTACTACTTGTAACATTGTTCCAACATTCCATGCATATTTTGTCAGGTCCACTCATGTAAGTTTGCAGAAAGCGACCTTGCAGCATAACTACTGGCCCTGCCTTTTAATGCCTATCAATCAGCTAATGATGTCATCAGGAACACATCTGAGCCTATCCTGGAGGTGAACCTGAAAGCAAACCGGTTTAATAAATATACAGGTTAGGTCCCAAATAGCTGAAAGGCTGTCTCCATCCCTTCAGACCTTTTCAGGTACTAAGATCTGCAGAGTGGGCTCTCTTGGTAATTTGTGGCACAGGAGAGGGCTTTCAGGAGAGGTGAATCAAGTGACTCACGGGAGAGGTGCATCAAGTATCTTCATTGCACAGCTATTGCCATATGCTGAAAATGTACCTCTTTGCCTTTGAGACATTTAAGGCAATGTGTTTTGTGGGACCAACCTCTTTTGCTGAATTCATATTGGGACAATTTTACATGTTTTATAAATTGTAATGGTTTTTTTTTAAAACAACAACAACCAATAATTGCATATTCTATTGTTGTAACCCACCCTGAGACCTTATGATGAAGGGCAACTAGTAAATCAAATCAAATCAAATCCCACAGTGCTCTTGTTGCAGTGCTAATGGAAACAGAAGATCAATACTATTACCAAATATGAGAAGCAGGTGGAGTTTATGACCTAATTCTTTTCTCACCAATACTTTTGTATAACTGTACAGAGGCACAGTATAACTTGGAGAGACAGCCAGTGCAGTGTAGTGGTCAATGTGTTGGACTAGGAGATCAGAGTTGGAACTCTCACTTAGCCTTGAAGATCACTGGGTGACTCTGGGCCAGTCAAGATCCAACAACATAACAACATCTGTAGTGTGACGACAGGTTCCACATCCATGCCTTAGGCAAAGCAATGGAGAAGCACATCTGTTGCCTAGAGATCTGTTCTGAATGTAGTTGTACATTATAAGCAGTCGCGTCTAGCTTTTCTCTAACTTTTCTAGGGAAGAGTTTCTTAAATAGAGTGGGTTCTCCTTCATGGAGAGCACGTGTTGCAGTGGGGGCCAGCAAGTCACCCCTCTGTTGCTGGGCTGGTTAGGATAGATGGCCACTCCTGTAATTGGGTCCTGGGTGTTGTTGGGGAGATTTGTATGTTGCAATTGTTGATGGACAGCCCAGGGACTATATATTGCTTGGCTCACAGCATGTTTTCCTCTTTGCTGCGTGCATTGGATCACCTGCCCCCCCTTCCTATTTTTAGGCCTCTGCGTATGACCTTGCTATGCCTGTCATGGGGTCGTCTGCTTTTGGGACAGGGGCCTGGTAGGAATTTTTCCATTTGGCTGATTGGCAGGTGCCATCTAGTTTTCGCCTACTGCATAGCAATTAGTCACAACTTGTAAGGTTGGCGGTTAGGTATTGGTTGTTATTGGTTGGTGGAGGGGTCAGAATTGACAGTGGCTGCCCCTCCAATGCTGCTGCTGCGTGGGGAATTCTGTTAAAGAAATCCAGGGGCTCGCCATGCTTTTGTCCGTATCCCCCGGTCGGGGACCAGGGCCACACAAGAGCCCCTGGGAGCATTTGGGGAGAGGCGAGGATCAGACCCCCGGCTCCCATTCTCTCCCCAAAGTGTTTCCCCCTTACTGACGAATGTCAGTTCTTTCCCCAGCGGGACAGATAGTCTGAACCAATGCCTAAGCAACCACTCACATAATTTGTATTTCAATAAAGTTGTGGCCAAAATAATGCCAAAAACCTTAAACTTAAATTTATGTCTGAAGTGTGATTTATTTGAGGGGTGGTTTGTGGACCTCGACCCGCAACAGCTAGGGCAGGTTGCAGTCAGGAGCAGATAAAGGGCAGATCCTTCCAATTCATTATTCACTCAACATCACCCCCACAATGCTTTCCCCATAGCAGGGGAAACAATACATACCTGAGTATCTTTACCTATGCAAAATAAATGCAGCTTGTAGAAGTATAATTTGCAATACAAAAACAAAAACAAAAAAGCCAATTGGAGGCAAAAGAGTTAGACAGCTACTCTGCTGAACATAAGGTCACTACTTTCATTAGAGAAAAAAAACACACAAACATCAGTGTTACCCATAATGTGTGACTTGGCATTGAGCCAAATTTAAACAGATGATGTACTGATTATCAGCCACAGTTAGAGGGGAAATAATTGAAATACATTGTAAAGGAAGAAGCCTAGGCCATCAATTAATGGAACATGAAACATTATGTGGAAAAAAAATGTTTGTCAGCCTGTGTCATACAGAATTGAAAAAATAAGGACAATGAAGAGAGAACATTATTTTTAAACTTTTTTTTTAAAAAAACCAAACACATACAAGTCTGATAAAGCAGAATGAAATGAGGAGAAATCACCTTTGTGAAGAAAAGTAAATATTTCTGATAGGAGTAGAGTAGTGTTGAGAAAATGTTATTTTGAAGAGTCTTTGAAAAGTTTGCTTTGAAACTCATATCAACTCATCATTCCCACTGGAAAATTGTGCTTGTGGTGGCTGTGAGGCAGGGTACGTATTTCAGCAGAGAGTCCATGGCAGAGGAGCCATCTAAGGTAACCACTTACAGTATGTCACCTGATGACAAAAGGACAGTAAGTGCAGGTGTGGGTGGGTGTCAGAGAGTTTGACCCAAAGAGTTGTCCCTGATGGCCTGTCTCAGACTCCACAAGTGTATATGTGAAACTAGAAGAAGAAAAAATAGCCCCAATGCAAATCAGCCTATGTCTGCTTACACTGAATTGCATCTGCCACTTGTCCATTCACCCAATCTGAAGAGATTCCTTCAAAGCTCATCACAACCTCTTTTTGTTTTAGCCACCCTAAACAATTTAATATCACCAATGAATTTGGCTACCTCAATGTTCACCTCTTATTCTAGATCATTTATGCAAAAGGTCTCTGTGCTGAACCATTGGGAACTCCACTTTCTACATCCCTCCATCGAGAGAACTGTCAATTTAATCCTATTCTTTGCTTCCAGCTAGTACTGCTCCATAAGAGGACCTCTTCTACTCCTATTAAGCTTACTGTTTGGTAAGGAATATCATCAACTGCTTTTAGAAAGTCAACTGGACACAATGTCAATTGGATTGCCTATGCAGTCCCTTTGTCTGGGGGGTACTCAAGAGTACGCAGTACCAGCACTGTTTTCCGTATCATACTCTGATATTTAAACTGCAAGCAGTTTATACGTAAATTTACAAAATAGCTACTTGTATGTGACTGTTTCATCTGTTGCCAGAAAGTAGAGATTCCAATTACACACTAAAAAGTAAACAAAAACAAAAACACTTATCTCTGGCAAGAGGAAAGCAGGCATGGATTGGCACAGTGATATTTTTTATTCCACTCACATGACCTGCAAATGACTGCTTAAAATAAGTAACAGTAGACAACAGTTAGCGCTTTCCACTCTGTTTCTTTCTGTTCCTATCCCAACTTCTTCTAAGAAGAAACTGCATAGTCGAGAGAGAGAGAGAGAGAGAGAGAGAGAGAGAGAAGAGAAGAGAGAGCAGGCAAGTAGCTGCTTTTTATTATGATTACAACAGCTCTTTTCCCTTAATTTTCTTTTCACAGCCTTTAGAATACTTCTGCTCCCAGTCTTTGCCATTCCTATAGATCTCCTCAGGCATATGACTGCAATCATCTGGCACACCTCATACACCTTCAAACATTACTTTTTTCCGGAGGGTCTTGAGGGAAATATTCTTTTTCTTATTCCACTTCAATCCAAATTGTCAACAGTGCCATATCGATTACAGACATCACAAAGACTAACCATGCAGTGAAATAAGGTAAGTGCCACAGGAATACCTCTCTGGCATGCTGTATTTACTGCTTCGTAGCCAAGTCATCGAGAGAAGCCTCATGGTGAACCGTTTAGAGCTTGCTTCAGATATTTACAACGTTTCTACTCAGCAGGCTGGAAAAAGAAAAAGAAACCATTTCATCACTCTTTGTCTGTCTCTCTGTGTGTGCGTGGTTTTTTTTTAAAGCTGCTATCCCTCACATGACAATTTTGTTTTCAAAGTTTTTAATTTAAGATTTTTGAAATTTTGAATTGCTTAGTGTTAGGAAGAAAGGTGTGGTGGAGAATTAAGAACCTGCATTCTCCTTTTACTGGTATTGTAAGATGCCCACTCCTTAGACGCAGACATGTTATATATGAAGGGAAGTGGGGGAAGATGTGAATGAAAGCATCATGTGAACACATCTTGCTCAGAAGCTATTGATGTTTAGATCTGAGGAAGTCAGATAACTCCTGTGTCCATTGACTGAGCTATTAAAACTATGGACCAAGTTATTTCGAGCACTACTATGATGCAAAAACATGGACTGACAACACATAACAACCAATGATGCATCCTGCTTCAGGTAGTGCACAAGCAGAGCAGCTCACAGGTAACAACAGTGGTCCTAGAATCACAATCTTTCAGCAGTCCAAAGTCTGGACCTAGAGGCAACACAATAAGTAGTCCAAGGTTCAAACATGGGAAGTTCCAGTGGTCAGCTAACTTAATATCACAACCTATCAGGGAGCCATTGTGAACCCAGCCACTGTATGAGGGCAGGATAAGGTGATGTTAAGAAGAGTAAGATAATTATTGTTTTATTCTATGACTGGGATTCTGTTTATAAATCTCCACCCTTTTTTCTTGTGTGAAATTCTAAGTCAGCTCCAGATCTTCCCCTTCCCTCTCTTTTGGTAGTATCTTCATGAGATTTAACCTCTCCATTTAAAACCACGAGAACTGTTTTTTGCATGGTTGATTGGTGTAATTAGGCATCTAGAAAGTGGTGGCAATGCCTTGTTGCTTCCAAGGAGGAGAGGTATGGGCTTTTGAATGCTGCCTTCCAGGACTAGGTGACAATGGGTTTGCCATGGGTAAGACGGGCTTCACCTCTCAAGAAGGTAGTGAACAATGTGTCACTAAAAGTGCAAACCTGCTGACTGTCAGCTACTCTGCTGTCTCTACTAGTCATAAGGAAACGTAAGGCCTAAGAAGAGCTAAACACAACAGAGAGAAAAATAATGGGACACTTTCCATTAATATAAAGATGAAATAAAGTGTTTTGAATAATGAGGCCTGGGCAAATGGCTCTGCAGAAATGTGTCCAAAATTGTGAGCTTCCTAGATGAAGAGATCCTAAAAGAGAAGCCAATCATTTCATAGCAATGAAGCTGAACACAAAATGGTGGAACAGTTTCATTCCTTCACATAATCTCTTTGGGGGATGAAAGACCTCTATTGCAACATTTACAGTGCCAAAACACAAGCTATCGTTTTTGTTAAGTCACAAGAACCAAATCAATTATCTTGGCAATTTAACACACTTGGTTATTTGCAACAACAGACAATCCCTTGGTTCCTTCATTATAGGCAGCATATAGCCGCATTCACCTTGTGCCAGAGTCTCTGGATAGGTTATTATGGAACTGGTGGAGATGAATACGTTTGTTCCATCAAAGAATTTTATGTGCCCAAACACTGGTACATCCATTGCACAAATGAGTAATTTGTCCCTAATATGACCAGAACAGCCACGCTGTGTGTATTTCACTTAATACTTGGAAGTTTAGTGGAATTTCTAATGGCTACTAATGCTGCCTGTCAGAAGTAGGAGATGTATCAGAAAGACAGTAAGAAAAATAAGGTAGGAAAGGGAGAGTAGAGCAGCAACAGAGCTAACAAAGAGGAGAAAAGTTGTACAGGCCACATAATTAGGGTCTGCAAAGAATTCAGCAATGTACTAGCCTAGCTCAGAGTATTCATTCAATGTCTATTTTTAGTTGAGCATTATATATTTTTTCCAGATTATTCAGGAAGTTGGTGAACATTGCTGAACAGTCAGCCAGCTGTGTCTGAGTCCTTAGACATCCCCCTCCATGCATCTTCTGAATCCATGGAGCAAACCTCTGATTCGGGCCATAGTCATAATTAATTTGCATTCAGAGCATTGGGATAGGACTTTGTCATGATGAAGTCTAATCCTACTTAGTCTTAACCATCTTGGGCTAGATTGCAATCTATACCCATTAAATTATAATATCAATCTTGTAATTCGCAGGTAAGAAAAGAAAGGTTAGTTGGTCCCTTTTAAAATAATATATTTAATATATATAATATATTTAAATATATATTATTTGAAGGATGAAGACGGATGAAATGTTTTTAGACCACTGAGCTCTATTTCAAAGTGCCTTTGTCACACTTAAGCCAAACAAACCTTTCATTTTCAAGGCCAAAGTCTACCAGAAAAAAGTCTGCATCTTTAGGGAATCTGTGTACAGAACTCCTTGGCTGGTGATTGCAATTTCACACAAAAAAAACAACCCTCACCCCACTCCCAAGACCCTAGGACAATTTGCCACTTTTAAAAGGTCTCTCTGGGCAGCCAACATAAAACATAATGAAAAGGCAAGATTGATGGGTAGATGGTGTTCACTTCACAGGTGTGCACACCTGTCATTTGCAAAACTGAGAGGAGCCCAAGCTCATTCCAGAGTTGAGGGACTAACTGTAAATTCTCGTCATCACTCTCTTTCCTGCTTGGAAGGAAAGAGCCAATGGAAATAGCTTTGGATCCTGATGAAGCAGCAGCTAACAAAGTGTGTGTTTTCATCACACGCTTTGCCCATTAGATATTAATATATTTGATAAAGAGAAAATAAAAATAAATAAAACCCTGCCTTCTTAATGTGAATGACAGTATGGTAGCTTTAAAAAAAACAACCCTGCCAAAAAGTCTATATCACAGCTGCCCAGAGAGCATAACAAGGAGAATATTAGCAATGTCCAGATGCACATAAATCTACAGGGATACCTCTTGCCAACAGCAAAAAATGAAAGGGATGACAGTGTCAATCACATCCAATAGTCTATGTTAATGCTTTTCAAACAGGCCTTTCACAGCGGAAAATGGGGCTCATTAATAATGTATGGTCCAGTCGGAAGATGGAGAGGAATGTGGTCGGAGAGAATGCATTGTTCCTTATCCAGAGACTCTTCCTAACAATGCCAAGCCCATTGCTGAAGGACATTTTTTTCTTTTTCTTTTTTGTCTTTAGGACTGCACTGAAACAATTTCAAACCTATTATCCTAATTGGCCCTTTAGTTTGTAGGTGCATGCTGCAAATGTTGCACTTTTAAGAGCTATTCTTTATTTCCCCCTCCTCTCCACTTCTCTCTGTCCGCCCCCTCCCTCTCTGACAGGCATTTCCCCCCCTACACTGTATGAGTAACTTACCAAGCTTTCAAAACTGCCGGGTGGGTGATAATGCAGAACAGGGCATCTTTCTCTCTCCCCCCCCCACCCTCCCTCTCCATCACCTCCTCTCTGTTATTTGAGCAGCTGTCAAGAAGGTGGCTTGTGGGTTTGCAGGTATATATTTTGAGGCCAGCAGATTGGAAGTTCACACATGAGAATGAAGGGAAAGAAAAGGCTTAGGATGTCAAAATATATTTCCCTTTTGGCATGGAGAATCATCTCCCAGCGATTTGGTCAAAAGCACCTAATTGCTTCAAACAAGTCCATTAGTGTTGCCTCCTGGACCATCTGGAGTCTAAAATTGCTTTGTTTAAGAAAAAAACCCTCTTGCCTGCACCTGTACTTATTATGAAATATGTTCTCATTTAGCCAGGTGCCGATTTGGAGTGTGCAAGTAGGTACCGATTTGGAGTGTGCAAGTAGGTACTGGTAAGAAATTTTTTTTTTTCTTCTTATATACAAGTGAGAGGACATAAATATAAAGTGAAGACACTTTCTGTCTCTCATTGGCATGACATTTGACTCATTTGGTTTGGGGGTACGGACTTTTCTGCAGGAATCCTGATTATTGAGGTTAATGAAAAACAGTGAGTAAGGTGCGATGTGAGCTCTGTTCAAATTTTTTAGTCTATCATTTCAATCCACAGGGCCCTGAATTGTCATTGTGTGTCAACTAGGGAGAGGACAGCAGATGCAAGATGCAGTTTTATTATTCTATCAGAAACCAGACATTTTGGCAAGCCTTGGCAGGAACAAACGGTTGGATATATATTCCATCCCATGTGGTGGCATTGGAGAGAGATATATCAGCCAACTCAACTTCTGGTTGGGAAGATGATGTTACAGGATGCTGTATCTTGCCATCCCCTGGGAATATCATTTCCCCTCCCTCTCAAATCCTATGGCTTTCAAGGTCCTTTCTCTAGTAGCGACTCACCACAGCTGGGAGCCAATTCAGATGTAGAATTACTGGCAATAATGTGGGATGGCCTTTCATCGGGAAGCAGTGATATTATACATTAGTTAATCAACTGCAGTAAATGAGATTCAATCTGTAGATGCCATACATGAATTAATTAATAAACTTCAGTGATAACATTCAATGCTCATGAGTAGGTGTTGCATTCAGGCAAATGCACCCTTTCAAACTATTGTTCGGTTTGCATGATACCACACATGTGATAATTGCTATTTACAGTGACATAAGCTTCCTAAATAAGAAGTGAAAAACCCTAGAAGACAGTTGTTTCATCGTTATTGTGAAGTTAATAAAGGGGTTCCTCATTTGAAAGACCATGGAGAAAACTCTTCTATCAACAAGCTAGGTATTTTCTCTCCTACAAGTTAATCTTTGGAATGAAGGACTACTTTGAAATTCTGAAAAATCATTTCTCTAATCAGGCCAGGCACATTCAAAACCAGTGAACAGCATAGCAGTTTAAACTGAGAGACCATCCAGGGGTTTCCTTTCAGGAAATCCTTCATTCTCAGAAAATCATTCTCAGTGTGACAAAACCACAGTGTATTCTGGATCCTTCCCAGCAGTGGCGGAGCAACATGCTGCAGCCCCCAGAGCGGAAAACAGGCGGGGTGTGGTGCACAGTGCGGGGACGTGGTGCGTCGCCCGCGGGGGCGTGACACACGCTCTGAGGTTGCACGGCGTGCGTCCCAGGAGGGGGTGGCCACGATGGCACACTTCCCCCAAATGGTACCCAGTGTGGCGCACTCCCCCTGCCCCCCTTCATACGCCAGTGCTTCCCAGAGGCGTCAGCTTGGGCCCCAGATTGTGGGTACCCAGCGCCACATGCTGCAATGTGAGGTGATGACATTACAGTGCAGTGCGATATGAAGATGTCACAGTGCAGCACGACATGATGACCTGATGATGTTACGCCATAGTGCAATGTGATGACATCATGCCACGATGCACAAGTAAACATGCTTTGAATTAATAATTCTGGCATGGATTGATAATTCTGGCATTGATTTTGACGTAAGTCTTTAAAAACACACATTTAGGAAGTTTAGGAAGTTCAAGCAGTAGCATAAAGAAAGTGTTTGTCCGGGTTCTGGTGAGGATAAACCTTCAGTGGAGTCTGAAGGAAACAAGTCAGGTAGGAGTTTGAAGCAAATATGTAAGGATTGTCCACACTGACTGCCAGTCAGTCAACAACAGTGATAACCTGCAGCAGGATTGTTTTAATTTAATTTTAATTTGAATCCCCATGAATATTCATATGCCTAGACCAGACTTAACTCCTTGGCACACATCTTTTAAAAGAAAACCCTCCTGTAGAATTATGTGGATTCCCTCCTCTGCTCCAACCTGCATTTTCCTGGCTTTGTTAGCTCAGGGAAAGAAATTTAACTTGATGCTACATTTCCTCCCAAAGGAGGGGGAGGTATTTGTTTTCCCTGGTACCTGGCTGCCTGAGACAGCAATACCTCAGGTCGCGAGGCAGTCTGTGCTGATGGTCTCAACTAATCATAGTTATGTCCAGCAATAACCAGACTATAAAATTGTGTTTAATGTCCCCTGCTGTTGTTTCTAAGCAGCAGCTTCAATTTTGCCGTAGCACTGTGGACCGCTCTCTCTAAAAGGTAAAATGAGTTTAGCAGTTTGACTTCAGCTTTGGAAATACTTTTCTGACAAATTGCTGGAAGTATTCTGGAGAAACAAATGTATTGTGTCAGATGCCTTGATCAGTTGTGTTGACAGACTGAATTCTGTCAAATCCATGATTACCACATTACCCCCATAAGAACATAAGAGGAGCTCTGCGCTGACAGACCAAAGGCCCATCTACTCCACCATTATGTTCTCACAGTGGCTAATGAGGTGCCTTTGGGAAGCCCATAAGCAGGACAGGAGATCAATGGCCTTCTCCCACTTGTGATTCCCAGAAATTAGAATTCAGAGGCTTACCATACTGACAGTAGCACTAATAGCCATTGATACGATTTATCCTTCATGAATTTGTCTAATTCCTTTTTGAAGCCATCCAAGTTGGTGACCATCACCACAACTTGTGGAAACAGAGGGACGGATTTAGGGGAGCGCAATCAGTCTGAGAGACTCAAAGGTGCCACAGGCAGCACCACAACTATGATGTAGAATGGAAGGTGGGATGTGGGGGCACCAAATTTTGGTGTCTCACAAGGTGTGACTGAAATTTGAGACCCCTAGGCCCTCTACTGATGGCAGTGTATTCCATAGTTTAAAAAAACACATTGGAATGAACATGGTTTCTAATATTATGAAAGAGGGAGGAAAACCTTTCTCTGCCCACATTCTCTGTGCCATGAATAATTTTAAGCACCTCCATCATGTCTCCCCTACTCACCCTTTCTCTAAGCTGTAAAGGTCCACGTCATCCAATCCTTCTGATGCTGAATTCCATCTTCATAAGAAGCATAAGGAGAAATACACTGGCACTGAATCCACTTTAGGATAATGCTTGTGTATTGATTACACCCTTTTGCATCCTCTTTAAATAAAATTAAAGCCTTCATCATGATGAATTATGACCCCTGCACTCCAAGTGTGATTGGATTTGAAATTACTATCAGTTGCTCCTCAAATTTGTCTGCAAGAATTCTTCCACTTCTCATGTTACGTTTCAAAGGCCTTAATGCTCTTTTATGTGTCAAAACAGATAAGCAGAAATGCACTGGGGAAATGAATGCACATTTCTTCCCACTCCTGGCTGGCAACATTTCAACTTGGTAGGGCTGTAAAGTTTAACCTTGCTGTTTTCATCACAAGTACAACACTTATTTAAGAAAGTGTGCCATTACACACATGCAGAGTGCCATTGTCTCCTCAAGAAAAAACACATCTATGGAAAGAATAAGATATAAAGAAAAAGAAAAAGAAATTAAGCCATACCTATGGAAACTTCTCTGTATATTCTCAGAACAGATGTTTTGATTCTGAAAGGATACCAGAAGATGGTATCCCACCGAAGGCTATATCCTCTGGTTGGATTGACCTCATGACAACAAGAGGAAGTAGGAATCTGCACAACCGAGGCTAAGTAGCTAACAGTCCTAGCAATATAAAATTTTCACTTCTGTTGTTGTTATTGTTGTTGTTGTTGGCCTGAGATGCATGGAGGGGACTTCCTTGCAATAGCAATACTTTTGGATTGGGATTGGTTGAGTGGTACAGTGAGCTGATTGGACAGAGAACAGAAAATTGACCCAACTGTCTCAATGAGCCTCTCTAACTTCAAATTGAGATTAAACTTGACAGTTGTTCTTTCCGAATTGTCCTCATTCTTTGAACCAAATCCCTAAACTGTTTTCTTTAAATGGTGTGTGTACATGTGTGTCTGTGCATGTATGTGAGACAGAGAGGATTCAAGAACACTATGGAGTGGTTTGTAAGAATGTGTTTTCAGCTAAGGGGAAATAGGGGCCTGGAATATCAAAGCCTATACCTTTACAATTTTTTTTGTAGGATAATTAATGCATGTTTTGTGTGTGCAAGCGTATGGATGTGCTCACATCTGTGAATAATATATAGGTAGATGCTGTCGCGGGCCTTCGCCCTGTACAGCCCACCCCCGGACGTTTTACGGTCTATGAGTGCTGCACCAACGACAAACAGTCCCCAGCATGCAGCCCTTCAGACTACTGGCTGGATCCTGCTTACTTCATTCACCACAGACGAGGATATTGTGAACTAAAAAGATGTTTATTGCGTACAAAGCTTGTGGTTGCTGATAAATAAAAGGTTGTTCAATAAGCTTAAAACAGTTGTCCTATACCGGCCTAATACCTCTAATAGTAAACTAAATATCAATAACAACGCGTTTCACAATCTCATTATCCTCTCTGCTAACATCCACCTAAGACTCTAAACTCCCAGCTCTATCTCGTGACTCACACTGCTCAACTCCAACTCTAACTCCCCGCACTTAACTAACTCCTCCTGCCCATACTTCAACTGACTTACTGCCCACTGGGAGGGGTGTTTTATACCCAGGCTAAGCCCGCCCCTGAGGGTTCTAACTGTCAGAACATTTAACCCCTACCTGGCATGAGGCTAGTTCTCCACATACCTCCCTCCTTTTTAGGTTTGTATCAGAGGAGTTACTAGCCAAAGTATCCCTCTGATACAAACAACAGTTTAAAACATTACTATAAACATTACATTTATTAACTCTTACCTTGTCCCTAACTATGGCATAAACAGTTATATCTCCAGTAAAAGTACATATAGTTGTGAACATTATATACAATAGTTCATGCAGCATTAGGTCTTTATTGCAAGAAAAACCGTAACTGTCCATTAACCTTTGTCTTTGGGTCTTCATTATAAGGCGTCTGCGATGATGTTTAGGATCCTTTCACGCTCCTTATCGTCCTTAACAGTCGCAAGAAGTATCTTTCTCGGGGCACCAGTCTTTTCTCTGCCAAACGTGATGGGATGTAAGCTGTCTTCCCTGGCCAGATGACACAGTCCCATTCCGATCTCTGCACTCGAGGCGTCTGTAACGATTGTGGATCCCAAGCTGGGTAGAGTCCTTGTTTCTCAGGGTCAAAAGCTCTCTTAGTTCAACCTCTCCCTCCTTCAGGATCTCTGTTAAATGTTTAAGCTCGCAGACTTGTACACACATCTCCAGGTCATCATAAGCTGCATAAGAACTGGTTGTCTGGCTTTTAAATGCACTGGGAACTATTTTCAGAAGTTTGCGGATATCTTCTTTTTTAGTCAGCTTGCTGAAGTTTACTAGACAAGCGTGATCACTTAACGAAAATAGGCTAAAAAGCTCTGATTGCTTATTGCTCATAGCAATCTCCCTTGTTGTCAGTTCATCTTTGGTCTGTAGTGATTTATTAGTTCCCACTTCGAGCAATTTTAAGATTACTTTTGTATGCCTTTGACGTGGTAGCCCTGTTAATGCTGTGTAACTACATTCATTTTGGGCATTTATTTGTGTTGCATGAGCAGCAGGGTACCCATCTTCCCACCACACAATCTCTAGTGTAGGAAACACTTTCACTTTCATAGAAAGTCGATAGGCCCCCATGCCAGCTATAACTTCCAGTACGTCTTTCTTTCTATCTTTCCAACTGATGAATGGTTTATCATAAATATGACTAGTTGTTCTAACTGATCTCACAGATAGGTCACTGGTCACATTGCAGGTAGACACTCCTTTACCAATATCACAGGCTTTTTCAACAACATGACTACTGTAGTCTAGATTGGGTTCATGGTTTAGTGACTGGGTTGGGTTTATCATATTCTTATGCATGACCCGCCTCCCTTCACCATGCTGAATTATATTGTTTATATCATTCATTTTTGAAATGATCTTACAAGGACCTTCCCATGTCAGTTGTAACTTGTCACTGTTTACTGATCTGATTAATAAAATATCTTGTCCTGGCTCAAAAGATCTCTCATGTGCTTTTGTTTTATCTTGCCCATGTCCTTGTAATTGGCAAGTATGGCACGTTCGACAAAATAACTTTATTTGCTTGCCCATCCCAGGCCAAAAGAAATTTTGGGACACCCTTTGTTTGGTTCTGGTGATTCCCAAGTGACCTCCAAAGATACTGCCATGTGCATGTTGTATTATCTTGGTTCTGAATTCAGTAGGTACTATCAGTTGCCTGTGGATCTCATTACCCCCTCTATTAGGCTTTAAAAGAATCTCCCTGTATAGCAACCCATTGTTGACTATAAACTGCTCCGGGCTTTCAGGGGTTAATACTGTATTCACGGCTGTGGCTTGAAAATATTTCTGTAAATCTGTATCTAGTTTCTGCTTGGCTGCAAAACTAGCTGCTTGACTATTTGTAACTGGCATTATACTTGTATCTTGTGTCCGTTCAACAATTGTATCAGGCCTTTCCTCCTGAGGTAACTGTCGCAGTTTTTGTGCCCTAGTTATTACAAATGCACTCTGTACATGGTCAAGTAGATCCCACCCGATTAACATTGGAGCTGGGATTTCTGGTGAAACTGCTACTTGCCATTTTCCAGACCATTGTTTATATGTCAGATTAACTAATGCGACTGGCAAGATTTCTGGCTGTTTTGATATTCCTTTTAAACTGATTGTTTTGCCTTTAATAAAGTCTTCTGGCTTTAACAAATCAGGATGTACAATACTAATCTGAGACCCTGTGTCTTTTAAGCCTTTATATGGTTTACCATTCACCCAAATTTCTTCTCCTGTTTTGTGTAATAGCATGTCATCTTGTTGAATTATATAGCACCTCACAACTTGGGCCACTGGTAACTCATCAGCCTCTGACTGGGCCTCGGTTGTCGTGGCAACCATGTTGGCAGTTGGCTCTGTCTCCACAGTTTGGACACAATATGTCTGCTTCTGAGGGATAGTATTTGCACTCCTAGTTCTGAGTTCAGTTCTACAGTCCAGTTGTCTATGGCCTTTTTTCCCACATTGCCAACAGATTAATTCAGGCCTTTTACCCTCACTATATTTATTTACTTTTCCCTCAGTCCCCCCCCCCGTTGTCATAGGCGTGTTATGGGGAACATTTGCATTGGCGGGAAAAATTTTCTTGGCAGTTTCTGTGGTAAACTTTGTGGGCTGTTGCGTTCTCTTAAACTTATTTGTTTCCCACTGCTTGTCCTTATATTTTGGGGCATCATAAGCGTGTTCTCGGATTTCATTTATTTCATCTGCCAGATTAGCAGCTTCCAGGATGGTTTTAGGGCGTCTTTCTTTAATTAAATACTTCAGATGACTATTAATCGTGTCATAAAATTGTTCTAATGCAATCACCTCTTTTATTTTCGCCACAGAATCAGCACCCTCCTGTTCTAGCCACTTGTTTAAATAATTTGTAGTTTTAGCTCCTAGTTGAGCAAATGTTTCCTCACGCACCTTTTTTATTGTTCTAAACTTTTGTCTCAGTTGTTCTGCAGTAATTCCGAATCTAACATAAACCAACTGTTTAAATGCTTCAAAATCTTTGGATTGATCAGATGGCATTTGAGAATAAATCTCTGTTAATGTTCCACTAATACGCGCTCTCAGTATTTGCATTTTCTCCTCATCTTTTACTTCAAAATCTTCGCAAGCCCTCTCAAAAGAAATGATAAATGCTTCAGGATCGTCTTTATCTTTGAAGTCAGGGAATCTTTTTAAATCCACCCTGCTAGGATTTTGTGTGGAACTATTGTTGTTGTTTCTATTTTCTACAGCTGATAATTCAAGTCTTTTCATTTCTAATAAATATTCTCTTTCCTCCCTTTGTCTTTCTCTCTCAATAGCTAAGGTCATTTCTTTCTCTTTCAGTTCTCTCTCAATATTTAATTCTCTCTCTTTTGCCTCAGCTTGTAACTTTAATTCTCTCTCTTTTGCTTCAGCTTGTATTTTTTTTTCTCTTTCCTCAGATTGCAATCTCAATTCTAATTCCTTCAGTTTATATTCTTGTTCTAGTTTCCATTTCTCAAATTCCTCTGAGGCTTTAAAACTAGTCCCCTCAGCAGGATTTTTGTTAACTGTTTCAGTACTGGTTTCCTCAATCTGGGAAACCCCATTTTCTTCTTCAGAGCTTTCTACTTGTGAGTCCCTAAGAGCTGTTTTAGTCTTTCTAGGTGGCATTTTCTATTTATTTGGTGGTATTATTTCTGTACTTAAATCAAGGATGTTTCAGTTAAACTATTTCTCCAGGCTTAGTTTCCACAGTTTAGGTCCAAAGTCACGCCTAAAGTTACCTCAGTGCACTTTGTCCAGCGTACTTTTCCGACCTCTCACTATAAACCTTCCTGCCTGAAATAGTTTCAAACGCAAAGTATCTTTGTAACTCTCTCACAATCTCACAGTCTTAGGCGCTATCACACCACACCCTAGGGCCAGGTAATTCCTCTCTGAATTCCCCTTCTCCCTTTCCAGGTGTATGCGATCCCCTTCCTGACTAGATTGTAGAGTCTCACTGAAGTTTGCTTAAATCCTCTTTAAGCCTCACACTTCACACAATGCGTCACCCTTAAATCCTTCTTGTACCTTGGCACTTCTTGCCAACACTTTAGATCTTTGATCTCAACGTTACCACCACTTATTGACAATCTTTCGTCCCGACGCTGCCACCACTTTAATGTCTATTTTTTTATCCCGACGCTGCCACCACTTTAATGTCGCGGGCCTTCGCCCTGTACAGCCCACCCCCGGACGTTTTACGGTCTATGAGTGCTGCACCAACGACAAACAGTCCCCAGCATGCAGCCCTTCAGACTACTGGCTGGATCCTGCTTACTTCATTCACCACAGACGAGGATATTGTGAACTAAAAAGATGTTTATTGCGTACAAAGCTTGTGGTTGCTGATAAATAAAAGGTTGTTCAATAAGCTTAAAACAGTTGTCCTATACCGGCCTAATACCTCTAATAGTAAACTAAATATCAATAACAACGCGTTTCACAATCTCATTATCCTCTCTGCTAACATCCACCTAAGACTCTAAACTCCCAGCTCTATCTCGTGACTCACACTGCTCAACTCCAACTCTAACTCCCCGCACTTAACTAACTCCTCCTGCCCATACTTCAACTGACTTACTGCCCACTGGGAGGGGTGTTTTATACCCAGGCTAAGCCCGCCCCTGAGGGTTCTAACTGTCAGAACATTTAACCCCTACCTGGCATGAGGCTAGTTCTCCACAGATGCAAATTTGTGAGCATTTACAGGCACTCCCCACCCCTTATGCACATCCCACTTGCGTGCAACCATGTTTACATGGGTCACTGCAACAATCTAAATAAAATAACCACCAAAAATATATACAAATTAATCACAAAGCAGCTGATAGTGGCCTTCCTACATGGTGAATCAACCAAAATCTTATGGTGGTTCACTACCGTTCAGTGTCTTTCATTTCAGTCATTATCCCCTCTTTGCTATGGCAGGGAAAACAAGCAAAGCTCCATGCTTAGTTCATAAATCCACTAGTGCTCCTCCCCCCCCCCTTGTACTACTACAGGACCTTGACAATCCAGTTTCACAACACAGGAGCCCCAAAATGTCACTATCAAGTCTCAGGTGCTGTATTTAATGGAAATAAACTGAATAATTTAATGACCAGCTAATGTAGTGACTTAGACTGGGTCTATTATTGTTCACATTTACAATGCTCTTCCAGGATGTGGAAATGAAAACTGATATCTTGTAAACTACACAGCTTTAGGGACCTTAACAAATGTATATTCCCGGAACCTTTGTCCACAGAGTATGACTTACAAGCAAGTGCATAAAGATGGCCAACAGCTGCTGCTAAATTACAGACTTAATGAGACTGCATAAGTATTTTGATATGTGATTACATATCATTCCCACAAATTAGGCATGTGTTTGAGCAAGACATCACTTATACAAGCCCTGGAATGAAGGATAAAGAATTCCAGGGTTTAAGGTTGGTCCTGATCAACAAATATTAGGAATACAGTTACAGATTTTAATTTCAGTATCCATACAAAATGCATGCCATTCATCAAGTCTTAGCAGAAGTTTGAACTAGCTGCATGCTGAATCATCAACACACTTATCTCCGACTAAAAGGTAAAGGGACCCCTGACTATTGGGTCCAGTCGCAGACGACTCTGGGGTTGCGGCGCTCATCTTGCTTTATTGGCCGAGGGAGCCGGCGTATAGCTTCCGGGTCATGTGGCCAGCATGACTAAGCCGCTTCTGGTGAACCAGAGCAGTGCACGGAAACACCGTTTACCTTCCTGCCAGAGCGATACCTATTTATCTACTTGCACTTTGACGTGCTTTTGAACTGCTAAGTTGGCAGGAGCTGGGACCGAGCAATGAGAGCTCACCCCGTCGTGGGGATTAGAACCACCGACCTTCTGATCGACAAGCCCTAGGCTCTGTGGTTTAACCCACAGTGCCACCTGCGTCCCTTATCTCCAACTCTTTGGTCTCAAAAAACTGCAGTTGAAATTTGCCAGGGCATTTTTCTCTTCATATCTTTCTCTCATACACTTGAACAGGAAGAATTTCCTCATCATATTCCCCTTCTTCTTCTTTTTCTTTTTTGTAGTAGTCACCATTTCCTTCACACGATGCCTCAGAATGATGCTAGGATGATGGAGGATACAAAATGGTGGCTAGGCCTGCCCACACAGTTGTTGATGCTGCAGGGCAGCAGCAGCCACAATGAAAAAACAACAACTGAGCAGGTTGTGGCACTGAAGTCCTTCTGAATGTTCCACTGTTTCAAAAACACCATAATAGGGCACCAAGTGATCCATGAGACTGACTGCGGGGTGGGCTTGGGGAGTTTGTAATTGTGCACAGTTGTAGCACAATGTGGTGCAAACATGCTGCTTCAGTATAGTGGAATGGGTGGATGTTTCTCCGAGGACCCACAATAAGTATTAACACCTCTGTCTTTTATCCCTACACTGAACAGAGCAGCTGCAATATAATAGAGACAAGGCAAAGAACAGCTGATCAAATGTAGGGTCTGTGATAAAATGAAAATTTTCCCCACTGTTCAAGTATTTATGCTGTTACGGAAGCACTTAAAGCCCAAACTAGCCCAAAATTGGTACATAATAAGTGTAATGAAATGCAACAGTCCCTTCTACTCTGATCTTGTCGACGAAGCCAATCGGTTTTATATCCACCAGCTGAGTTGAATGCAAAGGCATTTACAGCCATAATTTCTTCCTACGTACTGTACAATGGAACGTCATTTAGAAACCCAATAGCCAGGAAAACACACCAGAGGAACTTAATAGGGAAAGCCGTTTGCGCTATAACTATTGCACTATACCTTACAGAAAGATAATTAAGCTGAAACCATCAACTTCTTAACACAATATAAAGAACATTGAGTGGGCTATGAGCCACAGTGGGTTGGAGGGTTTTTTTTAAGGAAAAAGGAAAAAAACACTGCTGCAGTTTCCTTCAGTATAAGTATTAAGTGAAGATGACTTGCTGAAAGTGTTACCTTAAAACAGGGGTCAGCAAACTTTTTCAGTAGGGGGCTGGTCCACTGTCCCTCAGACCTTGTGGGGGGGGGGCTATATTTTGAAAAAAAATACGAACAAATTCCTATGCCCCACAAATAACCCAGAGATGTATTTTTAATAAAAGCACACATTCTACTCATATAAAAACACCAGGCAGGCCCCACAAATAACCCAGAGATGCATTTTAAATAAAAGGACACAATTCTACTCATGTAAAAACACGCTGATTCCCAGACTGTCCGTGGGATGCATTTAGAAGGCGATTGGGCCACATCTGGCCCCCGGGCCTTAGTTTGGGGACCCCTGCCTTAGAATAATGTTTGAAAATGTTTGTTTTCATTGTTTCAAGATGGGTTTTTTTAAGCAGTTGACTAAGGAGTGCATTAGGTCAGAACAGCCACTTAAATGGTGACTCACACCTCCACTTTAAGAAACAAATATATACTTTGTATTTTGTGCGCGCACACACACACACACACACACACACACACAGTCTGGAATAATGGTGTTGAAAGCCAGTCATGCAGCATTGAAGATAATGATGTGGATGTATGCTGCCCTCACAATGCCGGGGGGGGGGGAATGGCAGCAGGAAACAGTGTGGCAGTGTTATCCTTATGGGTCTGCCAATGAGTGGTTGGGGAGTGCCCATGGCTTGCTTCCCTTCAGCTAGGAGCTCAAAGGGGAACTCAAATAGGCTTGGGGGGACCCAATTCCACCACCCCACCCCACCCCATCCACACAAAGCACCATGTCCTCTTGTTCACCATCTTTACAAAAGTTGCATCAGGCAATAGAGTTTGCCATGGATCAAGGGCAGCTCTACGGCTCAGTTTCAGGGAAGAGCTGGGTAGGAGAGAGATGGAAATGGTGAAGGAAGGCAGGGAAGGAAATGTTTCAAGGGTAATATCTGAAGGAATGAAGGTGAGTGAAACGAGATTATAGATGAGAGGCAGGAAAGGGGAAACAAACAGGAGCAGATAGAGAAAAGGCAATGGGAGAAGGGCAAGCGTCTTTGCTCCCCCAATTTGCTCCTTATTCCCATACCATCTGAGCTCAGTTTCACCACCTCCTAAAAGTACTATTTTAAAAAAAAGGAAATTAGCTGTGTATGTTGGATTTGGGGGTGGTGGTGGTATTTTCCCTCCTATAGCATGCAACATACCAGAGTACAGGGAGTTTTCTTGTTTGTTGGGCCCTGTTTGCATTATATCCAAGCATGCACACAGCCAAAGAAATCATTAAGCCTTACTGGAAATGAGAAAAAGGCATTTCCCTGTATTGATTATGTAATTCATCTTATAAGGTGGGGGAAAGGGAAGTTGCAGGGCATCATATGTGATTTAAGTAGCTCGAAAGGTTAGACAAATCATGAGCAGGAATTCATTAACTTCTTTGAACAATGAGTGTTCCAAGCAAGAAAATCAAAGGAGATATTAGACACAAAGAAACTATTTGCCATGGCAGTGCAAGTAAAGCGACAAAGATAATTCTCAAAGCCAATGGTAATGATGCTTTCTTCGGAAATGAACTGGATGCTATCTTCAACAGAAGGCGCACAGTGCTGATTTCTTCTTTAGTTAAAAGATGAGGGGGAGAAGAACAAATGTTAGCCAAAAAAAAGAAAGAAAAAAGAATACCCAAATACATTTTTAGCATCATTCCAGGCTCTGGAGATATGTATTAAAGTTCTGTTTAGGTTTAGGTTTAGGCAGCACACAAAAAGGGACTTTCGGGACTTAGTGAAAGACGAACAGCCAGTGTTACAGTTGAAACTAATTAAGATAAAGATGGTCTGAAAATAGTCATAAATATTCTTTTGGCCTTTGATATGCCACTGGCTGGGACAAAATATGACACTTTCTGACATTGCTTTAATTGAAATATTTGGCCAATGCCCACAAAGAAATGAAAGAGCCTCAGAAATGCAAGGGTGTCAATTCCAACACTTACCCAGCATACTTTTATTTTATTTTATTTTATTTTATTTTATTTTATTTGAGTGAGAGTTAAGCAGATTTACTCCTTAGCTGTGGCACTTCAGTGGATGATTATGACATCAAAGTGTGACAGACAGCGATTATGTTCTGCAGGGGGAGAAGGAGGATAAAAACAGACAATTAATTCCCATTGCTTAAAGGGACATTATCTTGGGATTGTATTTTTTTTTAAAAAAAAACTATAATATTCTGAATCGTGTAAAAAAAAGAAGAAGAAGTAATTTATCTGTCCTGCCTTGTTTCAAGGGAGGTTCTTTCAGATTTTTAGAATTAAGCTTCTTTCTTCTGGAAATGACTTTTAATTTGTCTTTCGACCAGGTTTTTTATGTTATGAATTTTGTTTTTCTCTTTCAGAACTTTACTTAAATCAGCCCCTTGAATATTTTTTCATTCAGGGATTTCAGCACTTTGTGCCTTTCTACATATCTATCACTTGGTTTCCTTTTTCTTAGTCAGTGTATGATTCTGTCCTTTAGATGATCTTTCTAGAAGAAATCTATAGCCATTTTATCAAAAGAAATCACATACTGTTTTATTAATTTAAAACATTTCTTTTTCTGCTCTTCATTGCAAAATGCATTTCCTGAGAAATGAACATCAAATCTGGATATATAATACAAGTAGCAAAAACAAGGCAAGTAATCACTAAATTGACACTAAATTCTGCCCAAAGCCTATGCAAATAACTTTGTCTTCAGCTGGTTTCAAAGGGTTAAAAGTGTAGGTGCCAGCCATTATTTCAAAGGACAAGCAGTTCCAGAGTTAGGGTGCCACCACTGGGAAGGCTATCCTTCACATTAATGTATTGCCAGTCTTGGCAGAGCTTTAAAAAAACGGACAATCTGTTTTGTTTTGTTTTGTTTTGTTTTGTTTTGTTTTGTTTTGTTTTGTTTTGTTTTGTTTTGTTTTGTTTTGTTTTGTTTTGTTTTGTTTTGTTTTGTTTTGTTTTTAAGGCATACTCTCTGGTATCCAAGCCCAAAACATTTTAGACCTTTCTCAGTCAACACAAATACCATGAAGCAGGCTCGGTAACATATACACAGCCACTGCAGTTCTTCCAAAATTGGTGTAATATGTTCGTGACAGACACACCTCAGTGAAACCTAGCTAGCTGCCACATTCCGCACTAGTTGTAGCTTCCAAGCTGCCTTCAAGGGCAGCTCCACACAGAATGGATCACAATAGTCTAGTCTTGAGGTTACCAATGAACAAATCACTGCAGCAACATCCTCCCTGTTCAGGAACAGTTGTACCTGGCAAACCAGCTGGACTGTTTATAGGCTTTCCTTTCCATGGATGCCTCTTGAAACTCCAGTGACAATGCTGGCTCTATGAGTAGCCACATAGATGTTCCTTCAGAGGAAGTGGAAGCCCATTCACAACAGTTAATCTGGGAAACCTCTTCCTTATCAGGATTCAGCTTCAACCTTTTGGCTCTCATGCAGACCACCACTGAATCTAAGCACTAGTCTAAGAAGAACATTTTATAAAGTGATAGATATAGTTAGTGACAATGGTTTCAGTCCAGAGTAATCCATCCACAAATAGAAAGATTCCTTATGTTTGTAAAAGTGTACTGCAATCTAGCAGAACCACCCACTCACAGAACAAGGAGAGGAATTGATTTCTTATTTTTCTTTCTACCTTCAATCTGCCCTATGCCATGTCTCACACTGTTCCAAAGAATTCTTCCAACCCGCCAGACAACATTTTCTGGGCTTCAGGAAAAATCAAGACTCTTCCCTGAGTAGAACTCTACTCACAGAATCTCTGTTTCCAATGCATAATGTACATCTAAGTAACAAATGAAATACTGAGTGTAGTTGTTGTGGCTCACAAAATATTAAGACCAATTCTGTTTATCCAGTGTCTCACCAAGCTACCATCCACTTTTTAAGAAATAACAAATGCAGTCTTGCAATTAAACAATGGCAGATGTTAAATTGAAAACATTTATTTGGGTTTTTAATCAGATAATATAGTCACTTTCTCCCATAATAGGTACAACTTTAACTTGGGGAATTTCCTTGAAGGAACAGCCTTGATCTGATGCCATTTACATGACTATTGAGTGCTAGACATCAAACATGTACAGTTTACAAACATGTAAACGTTTCTCTTTATATTTGGGCCAAATTGAAAAGAGAGAATTAGGAAAACAATAAGCCTCCAATATTAAATTCTCTCTAATGGTAGAAAGAGGTGGGAAGGTTTCTTTAAAAGAAACCCCAGAACTTTTTTTTTATCATAAGTAACTATTGTATGCAACATGCAGGTTTTCATCCATTATAGCCAAATGAATGGATGAAAAATGTGCTAATTGTTTTCGGTAGTATTTTTACAGATGTCTTTAACTAGAGCAATCTTTATATAGAAGAAAAAGAACCATCAACAGTAGCACCTGATATTGCTACCACAAGGGATTATTTTTATCATTTTTGTGTTGACGTTTTCATGTTTTTCAGAAAGACACAATCTTCAAAGAAGATTGGACTTAGGCAGGAAAGAGGAACTATTGATCATTGTCTTGTCCTTGATCATTTGATCCCTAAATATGCCTCTGGCTCTAAAAAGTTTTTATTCTCAGCTCTTGTTGACTTATCGCCGGCTTTTGATTCTGTATATCATGATCAGTTATGGGCAAAGTGGCAATCTAACATTGACAGGTGTCTCCTGATTCATATTAGGGGCTTGTGTAAGACGGGTCCCAATGCTCAACTTACAAAGGAGATTTCTGTTACAAGAGGTGTTTGTTAATTGTCTGTTTGGTTTCTAGATAACGCTATTGAGGCGCTCCTGGACAATACAAATTGGGCAGAGATAATCCTGGATGAAAGAGAATTTTGTTATGAATGTATGGAATCATGTGGCTGAAATCCAAATCACAGGGTTTTACATGCAGGAAAGAAGTTACTCATATATTCTCAGTGGTTCCAACTAGAGATGTCCCATTTAGGCACAGATTTTTCCCTCTGTTTTTTCCATTCTATTTCATTTGCACACCAATCAGCTGCTTTAAAAAAATTGCACTTATAAACCTATGCATGTTTGATATATGCAAGTGTAATTCTTTAAATATATGCATTTTCAGGCACTGTATTGCATTTTGTGCATTTTGGGGGCAAGAATCACGTACAGTGTACACCAGTATGATATTCAATAGATTATTGTGCTATATTCCACACATTCATTCAGTGGGAGGGTACTGACTTCCCATGTTAGCAGAGATTTCTGAGATTAGAGTATCTAATCACAATCTCATCACTTCTCTTTTATAAATAATAATCCATGCAATAAATAATAATCCATGGAGAGAGAGAAAAAGAATTAAAAAACTCCACTATCCCATCCAAAACTTTTTGGAGAGGTAAAGCAGGCCCTAGGACGCGGGTGGCGCTGTGGGTTAAACCACAGAGCCTAGGGCTTGCCAATCAGAAGGTTGGCAGTTCGAATTCCCACAACGGGGTAAGCTCCCATTGCTTGGTCCCTGCTCCTGCCAACCTAGCAGTTTGAAAGCATGTCAAAGTGCAAGTAGATGAATAGGTACCGCTCCGGCAGGAAGGTAAATGGTGTTTCCGTGCATTGCTTTGGTTAGCCAGAAGCAGCTTAGTCATGCTGGCCACATGACCCGGAAGTTGTACGCCGGCTTCCTCAGCCAATAAAGCGAGATGAGCGCCGCAACCATGACTGGACCTAATGATCAGGGGTCCCTTTACCTATACCTTTAAACCAGACCCTGGGGAATCAGTTGCAGCTAATGAACCAAGATGTGGAGATGTCTTATATCTATTCTGCATATTTATATTTAAGAAGTAAATTCTGAAGAAATTCAGATTTATTTTATTTTATTTTATTATTTGCAATGGGCTGACCCAACACCTGACACTCTTGTGGATCAGCACATAATTCCTAATCAGATTACTCAGTGGATGTTGCAATGATTTTTTTGTGCAAAAACAGCTGTACCAAAAATGTATATTACATTAAAGACACATACACAATATGTATCTTACTGGTGAGTGAATTGAAAAATGTGTATGGTATGTAAAAAGTGTGTGTTATATTGAAAGTGTACACAAAATGCATACAACGGGATGGAATGGGACAGAACGGAATGCAAAGGGATGGACAAGGATGCAATAACAGAACAAGATGGAAAAGACATTTGACTAAGTTCCTGAAATACGGAAATGAGATGGAATTAGCAGCTCAATCCATCCCTATTGATATTGCACAATTAAAGAGGAGGTAAAAAGTTATGGAAAATTCAGTGGAAGCCAAAGTGCATCTTAAGGAGACTGCAGTTGTCACCCCCATCTCAGTAGTGTTTTCACTTGCTCAGATGACATCCTCTGCTTTATTGCAAAAAAATACCCAAAACTCTTTAAGGGTAGGGATATGGGGAAAATAATCCAGTTGCCTCACAATCTGTTTTTTATATTACAACCCATATCATATACAAAAACCAGACTGTCACACCACACAGGTGGAAAGGTGAGTCTAAAGACTAGTGAATGTTGGGATCACCAACAATAATGCAATCACATAAACATCTGTGGCAGCGGTTTCTGCTGATGAAGTGTGAACATTTAGGAGGGGTGCCGCCAGCTGCCTTCAAACAGGCTGCAGCACAGAAATTACTAAAGGCATTCAGCTTGCACCTCTTTGAAGGCACGAGGGTAGTACGTCCTTCTAAGTGCAAATGTATTGCTTTGCTTTGAGTGAAAGCTGCAGAGGGCTGTGATAAAACATTAAAATCAAAGGGGTGGAAATGATATCAAGATCCTGGTAAACTGAAAAATCAATGGACTAATAAGAGGCATCATCTATGTATGTGAAGCAAGGGTGCATACCTCAAAGCACATTGAAGGCCACTTCCATGTTGGTTGGTTGGTTGGTTGGTTGGTTGGTTGGTTGGTTGGTTTTTCAAAAGGGCTGCATCACAACAGCTTTTTTATTACAATTTTAACTCAATGTTTATGTGCAACCCATTCCCTGTTAACCTGCTTTTCTCTTTGTGCCCCACAGAAGTCTTCTCCTCTCTTTCTGAACTATTATTGGTCTCACAGTAACCCTTTCTCTATTAGCCTTATTTCCGTGTGCCTTTCCACAACGTGTGCCTTTCCACAACGCCAGGGGGAGCCTGGGGCTCTGCTGATGTTGCTGGACTACAATTCCTATCGACCCAGCCAGCATGGTCAGGGATGACAGCAGCATCTGGAGGGTCAAGAGTCAGCCTTCACTGATAGAAGGCTCTTTTCCCTCTCTGCATACTATAGAATACTGCATGCTATAGCTTATGTTCTTCTTTCTCTCTTTGTTCTACCCTTTCCCACTGGAGAGGGAGTCCTCCTTCATTCAGTGCATAGTTTAACTGTGGAACCTGCTCCCACAGAAGGCAGTGATGACCACCAACTTGGATAGCTTTAAAAAAAATTAGACAAATCCATGTAGGATAGGCCTATGGATGCCTACTAGTCATGCTGGCCATGCTCGGTCTCCACTGTCAGAGGCAGAAATGCTTCTGAATACCAGTTGCTGAAAACTACAGGAGGAGAGAGTGCTCTTGTGCTTGATTCCTGCTTGCTGGTTGGCCACTGTAAGAACAGGATGCTGGACTAGATGGACCATTGGCCTGATGTAGCAGGTTCTTGCCGTGTACTACTGTACCTATGTTCTGTCTATACAATTAGACTGATCAGAACTCATAAGGATTGAAGCTTACACAGCATCCTAAGCAGGCTGCTAAGTTGGACAGAACTGCTAAACTAGTTTCTCATTAGGGAACTGGCCACGGGCATAGCATTGAAAGTAATCCATTATCTGAGGTTCTCTCCCCCCCCCCCGCCACCGCCGCCGCAGAAGCCCACAATGTTGATTTCCTTTAAAAAAGCTCAAAAACTTGGGCTGCCCTCTCCCCCTGGCTACACCCATGGAACTGGCATGATCTAACTGCGCCAGCAGGAGTATTGGATTGGCTCCACTGGTGCCTTTGCACTTTTCCAACCTTCCTGTGGCCTCCCCTCTGGTGAGCATCAGCAATCTACCTGCCAAGAATCTAGCGTCACCGTGAGTCACTTGAGATGTTGGTACAATGTAGAACAGTCATGCTTTGGTATGGGTAGGTTTTGCTGAGTCCTCTGATTTCTTCTGGCTCAGGAACTTGACAGAGCTGCCTGGGTTTTGTTTGTCAGATATTACATTTACTTGGGAAACAAGTTCCATTCACTTCCATTTGCCCCTCTTTAAAATTCTCACCCGTGTCCCAACTTTGAACAAAGAAGCAGCTAGATGACATTTCCCATTTAAGTCTCACTTCTCCCAAGTCGCTTTTGTTTTCCCCTTCTTTTTTTTAAGGGTTATGCAATTTTTAGTTTGTGAGAACATCCAAACAGGAAGCAAAATGAAATGTTTCTATCTGAATCGCCTTTGTCCTCCCCACACAATGCCTGCAAAGTCCACCTGCTGGAGGTTGGGTGGCTTATAGAAAGAGATGTCATGGTAATTTGGAAAAATGCTAAATGCGGGAAAGAGACTTTTGAAACCCCGAGCTTACCATACAGTTTGTCTAGCTCATTACATGCCAAAACATTTGATTGATGTACTCCCTTCAGTCACGGGTAATTTTAACTCATATATTTAAATAGCTCTTGCTTCTACTCTATTATAATTCATTGTATGGGGCAAATCAGAGCTCAGGCTTGGCCCACACTGGGTTGACCTGGACACCAGAGTGAGCCTTTGTTTTGTGTTGTGTAGGAGGCAAGCCAATATTTCAAAATCCTCTCGCTTACAGAGTCTCTCCTTGTCTTAATTGTAGAGATCTATCCATATGATAAGTAGCTCTTTATTGCAACTGATTGTAGCTTTTCAAGTCGTTCAGAGAAGCTCAGAAATGCAGTTAAAAGCTTCCTAGATAACACTTGCCTTTGAAATGTGGGAGTTTGCCATGAATTAATAACGTGAAAAAGAAGTTGTGCTCTTTTTCTGTTAACAGCTACAGACATATGCATCAATATTCTTGACCTCCTTGTCATTTGAGTTAAAAATTGTCACACCAATGTTGTAGAATTGTGGAACAATTTGGAGCTACTTAATACCTATTTAGCTATGTGGAGAGAGAACCCACATACAGATCCTGCCCCTGCCCCCTGAGTCTTGCCACTGCCACTATCCCAGAAGTCCTCAAAAGGGGAGCTCATCTGTAAAGGAGAAACATGCTCAATGTGCATACGTTCTCCCCACAAATGGCAACCCAACAAAATCAGAATTCCCAGTTATAGGGAGCACCTATGCACATGCAACAGGCAGGTGTTTATTTATTTGCAGGTATATCCCACCCTACCTCCCAAAGGAGTCCAGGGCAGCAAAGAGCAAGTAATGAAACAATTTTAAAATCTTTTAAAAACTATTCAAAATTATTCCAATACAGATGCAAACCGGGGAAGTTTTCAACTTAAAAGTTTTGTTAAATGAGGAAGGTCTCCAGTAGGAATTGAAAAGATGACAGAGATGGCACCTGTTTAAAATTTGAGGGGAGTTTTTACAGGCTAGCAACTGGTACATGAAGCAGCATGAGGTTGGGCCAACAGTAGACCCAACAGCAAGCTTCTCTCTGTGTCTCTCTCTTTCTCTTTCTCTCTCTGTAGCCCTGCTCCCTCTGTTTCCCCTATCGAACTTTAAATCAGGTGAAATAATTATTCACCTTAAAATTATCATAAGCAAATGGACAGGGAAACCCCAGTGCACTGTTAAAACAGAAAAACTTTGGAGTTTCAAAACCGTATGGGTGGTATCCAGTTAACAAATTTGCGAGTGGAACAACTGCCACCTGCACAATGTGTACCTTTAGTTATTTGTTAGCTGTTAGAGAAAAATTGGAGACTGAAACCTGATTAATATAGCATCTTCTAAAGGTGTCTGTGGACCAATGCATCCACTGGCGATATCAGAATCTGCAGCCTTGTTTCTTGGGATCACACAAACTCAGTGTGCCTAAGGAATAATGTGTATCTAAGCATATGTGACATCTTCAACACCTTAAATGGTTTTGGGTTATTCTTTTACCTGAATACACCACAGTCATAGTTTTGCAAGGGCTATACAAACAAAGAGGTCATCATGCTTCATTGTCTCTTAGCTAACCTGATGTCATGGACTGGCTGGAGGCAGAGGAGTTTTGGGAGGCACCAGCTGGGGAAGCCCCATAGGAATCCCCAGGGGAAGGAGGCTCAGATCCAGAGGATTGGTGGTAGGATGATGATGAGTGGTCAGAAGGTGAAGTGGGAACAGACTGGGAGGAGGAGGTGTTGGGAGCTGAAGAGGCAACTGGTTTTTAGTGAGCAGGAAGAGGCTGAGCCAGAAAGCAGTACAAATTCAGAGGCAGGAGGGGAGGTGGGCCAGGACGCAAAGATGAGGCAGGCTGCTGAGGAAGCCAGGGAGTCTCCCCCTCCTGCTATGACCAGCTCCCCTCTTTCCTAGTCTCCCAGGGAAGAGGAACACAAAGAGGAATGAAAAGAGTGGAGCAAAAAAAGAGAAGATGAAGGAGCCTCAGGTTGCTGGGGAAGGACCCAGGGGAACAGGAGCCTTAGAGAGTGGCGAGAGCCACAGGGAAGAAACTCCCAAAGAGGTTATTGTTTTCTTTTTGGATGACACGACAGCAGCAAGATGGTAAATAAATTATAGACTTTATGGAACTTGTCGAGTGGATGGCGAGACTACGCGACTAAGGAGAGGAGATGGTGCAGAAAGTCGGGAGAAATTTAAAAGTTATTTGAAAATGTATTGTAATGTTTCCTTTATGTCCCTTAGGGAAGTAGACATAGGTTTTTGGTATAAGTAGGGCATAGGTAAAATATAATTTAAAATGTTTTAAATAAATAAGAATGGATGAACCGGTAATAATTAAGTAACTAATGAAGATTGATTTGTTAATGTATGAAATTCCCAATGAAGGTTGCAAATGAAATTCAGAAGGAAAGATCAGGGGAAGTCACCTAAAGATGTTAATGTGAAAATGTTAAGATAGCATAAGATCTGTTTGTGTATTGTTTGTATTTGTATTTGTTTTGTTTGTTTTTCTTATAAAATGAATAAATATTATTTTAAAAAAGAGAGAGTGGCAAGAAGGCGGGGACCTTCAATTCTCGCAACTGCCTCATTGGAGCAAGACATACAGGGAAGAGTTGCTGTGATCACTAGGAGTAAGCTGTTTCGTTTCTTTGAATAAAGAGATAAATTCACCGAAAGTTATTGTAAGTTATTGTTGACATACTCCTGACTCCCGCCTTGACAGAAAATGTGTAATAGTAATTAGAATATATTGCAGCCTTTGGCCCAGAGATGGGGAAAAAAGTCCCTACCAGAGAAGAATGGCAGATCAAGTTGATGGATTATGCCAAAATGACTGGAAGAATCAGAGATCAGGAAGACCAAAATTTTAACAAGGAACGGGGGGGGGGACCATTGTAAACAGTTAAAATTGTTAGTGGGATTGGAATATCACTTGTAGTTTAATGGTGAATTTTGGACACAATGGAGTGGTAAAAGATTTTAGATTATCATAAAAGATGCAGGAGGAAATGGTTAGCAATAGGAACCACAAAGAGGAGGAAGGAAGTCCAAGAGATTCTTTGGAATCTTGTTTTTATGTTGTAAGTTGGACATGTAACTGTCGAATTTTAATTTGAAAAACCAAATGACTATTATTATGTTTTTTATAAAAAAGAATATATTGCAGCCTTTCGTTGTCACTGATGGTAGGGTATCCTAGCTGATGCCCTAGGAAACATGTGACACAACCACTGGACACACACGTTTTACTCCCCTTCGAAAAGTGTCCCTCCAGTTTGCTCTATATAAAAAAGAATATCTTCACCTAAGCTTCATTTTTCATTAGTAGCAATTCCAAAGAACAGTGGGGGCTTCCCTCTGCCCAGTTGTGATCTCCGGGAGCTGTGTCGTGAGTCAGGTGTATCTTTATTTTGACCTACTTTGGATTCCATCGTCGTCTTTATTAGGAACGCAGAGCTGTTTTTAAAGGTCCGCTGTCATTAATGCAAATGCAGCTTGAAGCCAGCTTTCTTCCATTAGTGCTTTCCTTCAGGAAAGGGATGTGTGTCACCCTCCGCCCAATCTTAAACATAATGTGATTCTAAAACACCAAGCAACGGATGTACATAAAATGCCTGACAAGAGGCTAGAATTGCATGTCATACATAAAACCCTGGAAGACGGAGCTGCTGCTTTTGCACCGGCTATGTTGCATTAGTGTTATTTTATTACCATTACTTAATACCTTTTTATGCTACTAAACATATGTGAAATTTCATGCAAGTACCATATTTTGTGGCCGTCCTTCAGTTTATAGTAAATTATCACACTCTCAAAAAGCTGCTTCAGACTTTAGAGTGCAGTTGGACTTGCCATGATTGCCATCTTTGTCGCACTTGGTGCCTGTTGAGATAAACACATAAAGTGTGAAAGGGAAATGTTGCTTTCTCCAAACAAGCTATGGACATGCACCAGAGAGCCAAATGTGACTCTCCAGCTATGTCCACTGCATGTCCCAGAGTGCTTGGAGATACATATCTCCATTAGATCGCCACAAACAACCAGTGGGATAGCAATGCAAACTCAACTGTGTCCAAAATGATCTGTCGCAAACACATAAAATTGTAAGCATTGGAACTCTGAAACTGCTCTGAGTACATAACCCAGAATTCTGATGTCCTAGGGAGCCATGTAATTTAGCATTTTTATTTTACTTGTATTTTGTAGGGGGTGGTGGTGCAGTGGCCAGAATATTCAGCTTGTAGCTGTAGCTTTTGGAAGCAACAAGATCTGTTTCAGTGCTATTCCACGTCTTTCCAATTCAGCTCATTATTCAGAATGGGATTAGTTCTGTACCCCATTCACTATAATGGGAAGCATAAAAATAACTATAACCCCTCCACACACACTTTTTGCAGAACTAGATAAAATTTTGTAGGAATAGCAATCAGTCAAGAGTAGATTGGGCCTGAATATCGTAGAAATATACATCAGCAGGTGGTGTTGATGGTGTTGGGGGCTCTTAATCTTTATCCAAAGGCTGGGGGGGGGGGAGATCACACTAATGGGGTTTTGGGGGGGGTTGTTTTTCTACCCCAGTGTGTTTTCCAATATATGTGGGGTGGAGAATGTAGATCCCAAATAATATTTGTGTCTGTAGTGTAAGATGAAGTATGCTTGTAAATACCCAATCAGCCAGTGCCAGAAAACACCAGTATTCAGAGGAGGGATAATTGGTCTGTGTAGTAAATGTTGGCTTCTGCCTCTGCAAATTGCGTAAGCAACACAATTTCTGATCTTTTAATAATCTCTGGTTTTTATTTTCAAGTACAACAATCAAGTACAAACAATGCAAAATTATATTTTACAAAAATGTAATAGAATAGTGTAAATCTTCAAAGAAAACACTGTGCCAGCTGAGGACTAATGTTTTGGGAGTGATACTCTAATGCCAGTAAGAAACCTGCACAACAGCTGCTCTTGGTGAAAGAACTGTCTTCAGGCGACATTATACAGTTCATGCAAACCTACTGACACTTTGTTTCCCTGACAATTTGTCTTTTTTAAAAAATGAGGGGGTGTTTTACTATCTGAAACCACTAATATTGGCTGAGGTAATAAACACATCTCAATGAAAACTCCAAAGCATTTCTTGGGTATTTTATGTCGAATGTGTGCGGATTTTTTTTCCACCAAAAGGAAAATGGTTAATGGCAACCGGCTGAAATTTGGAGGCACTGTACTAATATCTATTTGCAATTGGCACCCACTTATCATTACTAATGGATTTATGAGAACATTCCATTTTAGAAACCTTTCCACTCCCAACACCCCTGGTTGGAAGCAAAAGGTATGGGGCTGCACTTTTCCACTGCAGGCTCATTAAAAAAGAAAGAAAAAAGACCTAGATGTGTATATGAACATGCATATCATCATTCCAAAACGGTTAATATTATTTTACACAATGAGGTCCTATGAAAAAGGTGTTGATTTGAAGGACAATATCAAGTGTCCTGTCTTACCAGATAGTTCTTTAAAGGACTATATTGAATGCCATTGGAAAGGAATTTTTTAAAAATGGATTGCTTGGAATATTTGGATTAAATCATCAAGTATTATTCTTGTTGTTTGTTGGCATCTTGAGCCAATGCATAAAACTGTTTCTTAAGCAACAAATAAGTTCTTCCCAAGGTTAGCAGCTACACACTGTAGCTGGTTAATTAAGCCATCATGTGCAAAGAATGCTGTAGTAAGCATTCAATTAGGGCACCTCTTGACAGAGCTCTCCTCTCTGTTCTCCTCAATTTACTCCGCTTGCCTCCTTATTATGGTAGAGAAAATAACGGGGAAAATAACGTGTGAAAACCACATCAGGTCTGACAGTCTCCTCTGAGTGCAGCACAGTTTGGCATTTATTTCCTTTGTTTAAAAAGAACAACTGGATACATCCCACACAATTCCTCCTGTAGCAGCCCACATCATTTGCCTTCCTGGCTTCTTTGAAGATTACAGGCAAAGTTTCAATCACGCTGGATGCAAGCTTTGCAAAATATTTGACAGGCAGAGAAAGATATCCTGTGTGGAAAGCTTGTCACCACGGTTTCTAATCTTCCAGTGCCCGATATTAAATATTTACTATGCACAGGTTATCTAAAAAGGTTCCAAATAGGTTTACTGTAATTAGTGATTGTGTATTTGTTTAATATCGGGCTCTCAGGCTGTCCATTTCTTGAGAAGAAAACATTTCCTTTTGAGAAATGTGTGAAGGTACCGTCGATTTTAGAACGGGTCGTTTTGATAGGGATATTTTCAAATTTAGTTTTATGCCCCCAAAATTTCAGAGGGTTTACCTCATGTGCCATCCAGTTTACTACTCAAGCATTGGTATGCATTTTCAGGGTTCAAAATGGGATGATGCCAGGCAGATCATGAAATTTTGCTGATGACATGCTGCTTCAATGGATTTTAAAAGAACGTTCGTATGTCAGAAAAAGACATAAAAGGTTTAACATTTTAACTTGACAATAGAGGCCCCTGATCTCAGAACTGTTTCAGATATCATGTACACCCATGCACACAGTCGTGCTTTTTCTGAGCAACTGAACTGACTCCCCCCCCTGCCTGTCCACATCTCCCACAATAACAAATCATGTTTCTCTCTTTCCACTACGAAAGCCTGAAGAACAAAACACGTCTAGCTAAGTTGCCAGCACTCATGGGCTAAGAAGAGCTTTAAAATGTGATATCAAGAAAGATGGTTGAGAGTGAGAAGCTGAAGGAAAGGGAATAGGGCAGGCTGGTGAAAGACTGGAAGCAATGCAAGCTAGTATAGTGAATCCCAATGAGCACTGGCAATTAATAGCACGCTCTCTCTCTCTCTCTATATATATATATATCAATAGTTATTATGCTTCCTGAATCGTAATGCTTTTTATGTTTTTTTGTAGCATTAATTAGTTGCTTTTTCAGTTAATTTTGATTTAATGTATTCAGACCTTCAAAGGAAGTTGGGGGGGAGGGAGCAGTGATATGTACGCAGTTTTTCATTCTGTGAGGCTCTAAGCAATTCTTGCCCCATGGCTAATACCCTGAGTTGCAAGTTGTTTTTAAATCAGTAGCAGAACACTTGTTTTGCCTGCAAAAGGTCCCAGGGTCAATCACTACCATATCCAGGTATGACTTGGGAGTGAAGTGGGGAAGAGACCTGTCTGAAATGTAGAGACTACTGAGTTAGATATATTATTAGCTTCTTATTCAAACATACAGCAGTGTTGACTCTGAACGTGAAAGATCCCACAGTGTCAAGAAGTTCAAAGTGTGGTCTTTGACAATTTGCCATCTTTTTGTGAATATTACTATTACTTGTAGTCTGTGTATCAATCATTCAATTTTTCATTTAAACCATAGGTCATATCAAGGCAGGAAAATGTGAATGCAGTATTAAATATGGTTTGTCCCCCCGCAAAAAAAAAAGATTCATATACAAAATATATACTACAAAAGTCAATAATTGAAAGGAGCATCACTCAAGAGTTTGCATTACATATTATACATCAAATATTTTTTAAAGGTGCACCTTTTGTTATACTTGCAAATTCAAGATATTAGTATATAACTTGAGTATGTGAATTGGCACTGCAACATTACATTTTAGTTTTTCTTTCATTACTGCCTGACTCCTCTGAGCACACTGAAGATCACAAAAAATCTCTCCCTTCATACCCATCTTGCCCATCTTTAAAAAGGAGCGTGCTCTTCTGAATGACCTAAGTTAAAATACATTCTTTCACACGGTACCAAGTTCACCATTTCTGACATCATATAAATGTTAAATAGCAGTAACACTGTGCGACTGCAAAAATAAAAGATTTCTGTCCAGTGCTGACTTGTATACATTTCACACCTGAAGTGAAAAATCAAAACGACACTCTGCTCTGGACTGAATATCTTTTCTTTCTTTTTTTAAAATGGAGATCAGAGGCAGTAAAATGCTTCCCCTCTGGAATTGACTGTCTGAAGCGGACTATTTCACACCGCTCGCTTCATGGTAAGTCCAGTCCTGCTTTTGTCTCTTAATGTTCATTGTGCTTGGATTTGCTTTAAAAATAATAATAATAAAATATATAGATAGCTATTTTTCCCTTTAAAAAGTTTTCATATTTCAGCTTCAAATAGAATTGCCTATATACAATCCACCTGAGAAACAAAGCAGCTCTTTAACCTCCTGACAATAGCGTAGACGATTGGGCAGAGTTTGTCTCGGGTTTTGACCTCACTCAGTCTAACCCTTCTCCTTCCAAATCCCCATCTTATCTCATTGTCCTTACTGGAATTTCTCATTGAAATGATCCGGGAACAGGATGTCACATCCTGGTGGCTGTCGTGCTGAATAAATGCAGCTGCAGCAGCTGTGCAATAACCTAACAAAGTATAGTGATTAAAATGGGCAGCTTAGGAAGCTTACATTTTGTGAGATGTTCTCCAATGGAAACAGGAGAGAAAATCCAATAATTAAATTCTATTCTCAGCTATGCTATTTGAAGTGTGTGTGTGTGTGTGTGTATCACCGTCATAGAATTATTCCCATTCATCGATTATTCATGCCTGCAAAATACTTCAGGTCAAATGGCTTCCTTGACACCACATATCTGGGGCAAGGGGAGAGAAGTTTTTTCAAAAATAACTATAAGCTAACAATTGTGTTGAATGCTCACATCAGTGTTGCAGATGGAGTTAGTAACTCGTCTAAGAAAATTTAGCAAATCTAGTCCCATCATTTGAAAGCATAATACCTCATCTTTGAGAAAGCCTTACATTCACTTTTTCTGTGTGATATAAATAAGACATAACAGCATGGAGCTTGTCCTTTCCTGTAAGAAACTCCAAATAAATAGTTTTTTCTTCCCATAATAACTGGAGAAGAAAAGTTCATTTCTTCATCTCCTCCAACTCTGTTCCATTTGTCTTTGAGGTTTACTCTCTGCCGTTAATTACCTTTGATGGAGTGGTAGGAGTCTTTCCCCAGAACACTTTATATACTTAGGCTGATATATCATAAGTGAGAAATCTTCCGCTTGAAGCAGCACTTTAAACTGTACGGACACATCACAGTGACATACACTCAATAATAATGTTTCACAGCTTTTAACTAAGCTGGTAAGAGCTCCCCCTCCCCAAGAGACAGCTGCCCCCTTCCTGCACTGTTCTTTTGCAAATAGACTGATGTCTTTATTTAGGAAGTTAGAAAGAACTGGTTGGAGTCATTGGTGGTTTGAAGAACTAGCCGTTGAAAGAGGGATAAAGCCTATTCAGGAGATGGATGACAGGTTCTCATTTGGGAATTATACAGAACAATACTTTCCCATATAAAAATAGTTACTTCAGTAGCCACATTGCCCCAAAGACCATCACTTCCCTACTTTAAGAAAATAAAATGGAATGAAATAAACTGAAATCTATGAGGTCAGCCCACAATTCTCTTTGAGACAAATTGAGATTACATTTTCTTCAGCTGCTTAAAATAAAATAAAATAAAGGAAGAAAGCTACTACAGGATTATGATTTTTCATGCAAAATCTCTAAAGGTTTTGTGGGGAAGTATTGCTTATCAACTGACATTTAGAATCATGCTTGCCAATGTATCTTGCCAATGTATCTTCTCCCTGGAATTTGGACAGAAAAATGAATGGGTTCACTGTTGTCACATTAATACCAGCTCCAGTTAGCTGAATGAAAAGACTGCAAAAATTAGTTGTAGCCATTTGTGTATAGTTTGCATTTTTCATTGGCTCACAGTGAATAATTCTTTGGCTCTTGTCATGTTTCACAGAGTAACATACCGTATATACCCGAATATAAGCCGACCCGAATATAAACCGAGGCACCTAATTTTCCCACAAAAACCTGGGAAAGCTTATTGACTCGAGTATAAGCCGGTTCACGTTTGCCGCTGTGGAGGAGGAGGAGGAACGAGCAGCCCGAAAGCAGCCCTTTGGGCTGCTCCTTCCTCTTCCTCCTTTGGCAAGTTTGCATTTATGCGAGCAGTTCAGGAATGGAACAAGCTGCCTGGGGAGAGTAAAGAACCGCTGTTCTTGTACGCTTCTTAAGGAATGGTTGACTGGGGAGAGCGGGTGGCAGCACAAGCGGAGAGAAAGGGCTTCTTTCTCGCCGCCCCCACCGCCCGCCTCACTCGAGTATAAGCCGAGGGCAGCTTTTTCAGCACAAAAAATGTGCTGAAAAACTAGGCTTATACTCAAGTATATATGGTACCTAGCAGACTCAGCTCAATCCTGTGAATTTTGCACTGGCTATGCGAACTCCAGCACATGAATGAATGCCCTTGTAGGATGTCACAAGTTGCAGGGCGCACTAAATCAACTTCCACCACCATAGGAAAAATATCCACATTTCATTATGCCACAAAGCAGCCTTTCTAAACCTTGGATCCCCACTTGCTGTTGGACTACAACTCTCATCATCACAAGCTAGCAAGGCCAGTGGTCAGTGGTGATGGATGTTGTAGTCCAACTACATCTGGGAACCCAAGGTTGAGAAAGGCTACCAGAGAGGAACAAACAGAGGGGTATGTGGCAGTGAGCAGAGACAGATTTTACATGCCTGTCTCCAAGGTCCTGTAGCCATCCTGAGATCTGTCACAATCTAATGTGAATCAGAAATGCTTAAGATACTATACATAGAGGAGCAGGCTCAGTTTTCAATGAAGCCACATAAATTATAAGGGAGAAACTGAATAGAGTGGCCCCCAAGCTGTGCAATGGCCATCTGGCTCCATTTCTATATGCTTTTCAACAGCAGGTCAAGATGCATATTTTTTGCCCAGGCTCTTGGGGCTGGCGAATGAAATTCAGGCACCCCATATTGCAGTCCTGGCCTAGACTGCTGTTTAATATGGTTTTAATTATTGGATTAATTAAAATATGTATTGTATTCAACCACATGTAACCTGCCCAAAGAGTAGTGAAGTGTGTGCTATAAATGCATATAATAAGCAAACGAGCAAACAATGTTTCTGAGTACACCTCTTTACACTACTGTGTGACAGCTCTTCACTCCTAAGAGGTAAAGTGGTATACCTCAGGACACCATCACCAAGATGGCAAGACTGTCCCTGACAGTGGTTGACTCAGTCTCCAGTGAGAGAAACCCATAGCAGCTGTGATAGTAGGTAGAGATTTTTAGTTTGCATTATAGTTCAAAGCTATTGTGGGATTTGCAATGCAGGGTGCATTCAGACATGGAAATTATTGTATTAGTTTCCCTGGTTATAATGCTGACACTTCTGCCCTGGTTTCTAATGTCTCTTTTACACTGCAGTAGCTGGTTGTGTTATGGAATTGTGGCATTTTTATTGATTAACTGCTTAATTTTGTTCACACCTGTGAACACGCTACGGCACAGCAATGGACATTATTGGACCAATTGCTATCTTATGAGCATGTGCATGGGGTGAAAATAGATTGGAAGCAATTAACATGGAAATGAATTCCAAACTTCTCCTAGATTCCACTAGATTTCCAGAAGTAGATTTTACATCATGTGAAAAAATACATAAAATGAGGGAAATAAGCATGTAAGGAAACATCAACAAAAAAAGGAATAAAGTGGTGTCCATGTAAATCTCTGGCTCATCACAGATATGTACATTTGTAAAATTCACTGATGATTTGCTTTGTTAACAGAAGCAGCATTTAATACATCTAATATAAAAACCTGCAACATGGACCTGGCTTGACATATCTGTCAACCTATAGAGGCTGAACTTGGTACACAATTTTTAGAGCTGAATCAGAAAAATCCTAGTCAAGTTCCACCTTTATGTAGTGGACTGGGATGTATAAGAAGTAACAGGATGTTTCTTTTTCTTAAAAGATGTGTCACCTGTTTCATCAATGTACTTTCAATTTTGCAGGAATTTTCTTCTTGGGGGAGGGGGTGTTTTCTACAGTGATAGTTACCTTGGCACACAGCATTTGCTATCATTATTCTTGATACATTGCTTGTCACAGCTCAGTCTTCAGATAAACAAAATAACGACTCATGTTGCCTCTCAAAACAAGGAATAAACCCCAGATAACAATGATCCAGAGGATTTGAAAATTGTGCTAAATTCATATGATAATGAACAGCTGTGATGTATCGGTGACTCACTTGCAAAGCAGGATCCAATCCCCCAGATCCAATATTGCTTTTCTAAAGTTTCAGGATGTCCCAAATGGGCCTCAATCATATTATGTGGTAAAGTTCAGAACACTTGTGGGCTATTTCATGAGAAAGAAAGCATCTGTTCAAATGCAGAATGGCCACGATGATTTTGAGTTTTAATGCCACCTTTTGAACACTAACACATGCAAGCCGAATGCTCACTTTGTCCAATGCTGCAATTTCTCCCTCCCTCCCCTTGATTCAGTTGCTGAACTAGCACAAATTGAGCCATCTGCTAAGGGAAATCTCTTTGGAATTGTTTGATTCCTTTGCCCCTCTGCAGATAAGATTTCTTTGAGTGAGCCCTGAGAATTTGGGAACAGTCCCCCCCCCCATCTATATCTAACTGATTGAGATGCTCAGCCACTGACTCTGGAGATATCACTTTTGTATAATGTGGGAGGCTTCCCTCCCAATCAATTTTGCTACCAGGTTGCACCAACAATATCTCAAGGCACTAGATAAATTCAGTGTAGAGAACAACACTGATAAGGGCTTCGGAACAGAATGCTTTCTATTCACAGGGCCTATGCAGTGGTGCAGGTCAGAAAATATTAAGGAGCCAGGTGTGTGCTTTCTCTTCAGGGCATAGAAGAAAGACAAACCATTTTTACGCTGTGAAAAACAAGGCTGTGGGTTTTTTAAAAAAATACATATTCTGGATGTTATTTTCTTCCTTCCACATAAAGGTATCTCTATGCAAGCATGAATGTGTCTCTGGGTTGTAGGAAGGATGTCCCACATCTATATCAGAGCCTCTTGTGTTCATTATTTTTTGGGGGGGATTCGTCATTTTCCAGTCTAGAGTACTTACAACATATTCAGGGCTTAGCGCATTCACTTTATTCCAAATGGTAAATTCCATTTAGCCTTGCTACTAAAGAAGCAGTTGGCAGATCCACATATCCTCGTGTGCCGGACAGGGTGAATGTCCTGTTATATCTTTGGTAGTTGCTTCTGTAGATAGTTGATGCTGCTAGCTTTCATAGGGTGCATTCAGACAGCACTTTATTCCATTTCCCAGATGTTTCCTTACCCGATAATTTTCACATTTTATGTTATCTTTCACATGATGTTAAAAGCCATTTCTGGAAGTCTAGTGGAATTCTGAAAGAAAAAGAAAAAAATCTTATTCCTTGGTTCCAGAGAGAGAAAAAATCCAATTGCAACCCCTTTAACCTGGAAATATCATGGAAGATTTGCATTGCAGTTTTCATGGGCCATGCGGGCACTGCTCAACTGAAAAAAAATATGAAGTGGTATTCTGGCATACAGTTATTTCCCACCATTTTCATGAGTGAATCATGGGGTAACGGGAGCATGCGTGCATATAAAAGGAGGTGACATATCCAATGACAGCTGCTGCTGTAAATGAAATTTAGTGCAACATAGTGTTATACTGATCAAATGCTGCAATTCCATGAAGCAACTGGTTGTTAAGTTGTAGGTGGACACAGCAGACGACACAGTGATTTCCAAGCAGCTCTTGTTTATTCTCAGGCTGGAACAGAAGTGAGCTGAAGGCCTCAGCAGCTTGCTTATATAGAACTCAGCTACAAAGCAACAGTAACAACTTTCTGTAGTTAACCAATCCCTGAACGTCACTTTGTTGTTGTTGTTGTTCAGTCGTTCAGTCGTGTCCGACTCTTCGTGACCCCATGGACCAGAGCACGCCAGGCACGCCTATCCTTCACTGCCTCTCGCAGTTTGGCCAAACTCATGTTAGTAGCTTCGAGAACACTGTCCAACCATCTCATCCTCTGTCGTCCCCTTCTCCTTGTGCCCTCCATCTTTCCCAACATCAGGGTCTTTTCCAGGGAGTCTTCTCTTCTCATGAGGTGGCCAAAGTACTGGAGCCTCAACTTCAGGATCTGTCCTTCTAGTGAGCACTCAGGGCTGATTTCTTTGAGAATGGATAGGTTTGATCTTCTTGCAGTCCATGGGACTCTCAAGAGTCTCCTCCAGCACCATAATTCAAAAGCATCAATTCTTCGGCGATCAGCCTTCTTGATGGTCCAGCTCTCACTTCCGTACATTACTACTGGGAAAACCATAGCTTTAACTATACGGACCTTTGTCGGCAAGGTGATGTCTTTGCTTTTTAAGATGCTGTCTAGGTTTGTCATTGCTTTTCTCCCAAGAAGCAGGCGTCTTCTAATTTCGTGACTGCTGTCACCATCTGCAGTGATCGTGGAACCCAAAAAAGTGTAATCTCTCACTGCCTCCATTTCTTCCCCTTCTATTTGCCAGGAGGTGATGGGACCAGTGGCCATGATCTTAGTTTTTTTGATGTTGAGCTTCAGACCATATTTTGCGCTCTCCTCTTTCACCCTCATTAAAAGGTTCTTTAACGTCACTTTACAATCCCTCTTTTGCATATGCTGACCTGAGTGAAAACTGCAGCAGAATGAACTATATACACACACCCCTAGTGGCCTAGGGTGAGAACTTCAATACATAACACTGGTAATGTAGTTTAAAAGGAATGTTAGAAGCAGAGCCTGAAGCACTAGCATTTCTACCAGGAAAACTCAGGCAATAATCCTCATGTCTGAATACAATCATAGTTAGCATTCTAGTCTCTGATCATCTCTTAGAATCACAGAGGGTGGAGTGACATTTCTAGGAATGTTCACACATTACATTGGATAAAAGTGTGATCTGTGTGCCTGTGTGTGCAGATAGTTGAGCATAAACAATTGAATAGGTTTTTGCATACAACAAACATTCAGGGAGCGCACTTTCTGTAAACAGGATTTGAGCTGTGCAAATAAAGCGTACCCCTTTTCCACCGAAACTCTTGTGCAAGTGTAGAGACAGCTTGCACCTGTCTTCAGTACAATGTGTGAAGAAGGCTGCAGTCTACCGCTGCCACACCAACAGCTAGCGGTTGGTGCTGTCAAAAAGCAGTGTGACAACGTCTCAATTCAGCAACAGAGTCCAGTGTCCTGGATATGAAGAATCCAGCAAGAGCAAATGCTATGATTTCAGCTACAAAGGACCTAATACAAAAAGGAACCTGCTTGTGGGAATAAACCTATTTCCATTTAGGAATCTTTCCTGATGAATTATGAAAAGAAGTTGAAATCACATTTATAGGTAACATTGGAACATGTTATGAGAAAGCAGCCTTACATTTCTACTTTGCTAATAGTACTTCCTTTTTCCTTACTCTAAGCCCCTATATGTATGTGTGTGTGTGTGTGTGCGCGCGCAGGCATGTGTGCATCTTGTTTCCAATTGTTTCAACCCATGAATCTTGTTTCCAATTTCCTCACTCTCTTCATCTTAAATTGTTCCAAACATCTTTGGGAGAATTGTATTTTTAATTGTGGCTGTACAATGAATATTTGATGATCTACATTCATAGGGTAATCATGGAAAAAAATTCTAATCCTAAATAATATGTTGAATAATAATTAAAACTACTGAAGACTTGATTAAGGGTGTTAGGGGATTAGAAATGGGAATTAAAGATGGCCAAGAGCCCTGGGGTAAATTCAAGGACTTCAAACACCTTTTTTTAAAAAAAATCATGGTTTTTAAAAAAGATTAAGAAAATTATTGGACTAGAGATTTCCCCCTAGGAAACAATCTGTGAAAAAGATGTAACAAATGTCAGAGTGTAGTTTCCTAAATCTATGAATGGAGAGTTCAATCTACAGCCAAGTTAAATCGAAGTGCTTCTATTCAAGCATATATAAGGAAGTAGGGCAGCAGTCAGCTTAAGTTCCTATGCCCCATTTTACTGAGTTGTCAGTCGCCAAAAAGAAGGCAGGATATAAATGGGCATAAATTAAGAAAGGCGAGTAGGTAAAATATGCTGACGGCACCTTTTCTTCTTCTGAATTTGAATAGTAACTGTTAACCATATCCATTGTAATATTACTTTTGTTTGTTTTACATAAATGAGCAGTCAGATATGTGAAGATTGCAGCAGCAATCATTTTGAAGCTCAGACATAATTTTTATGTGTTTTATTTTATTTTATTTTATATTTTATTTTATCGTAGCTTTAGTTCCAGCACTGTCCCTCATGTGTGTGTTTGTGTTTGTGTGTGTGCATGTGTGTGTGTGTGTGTGTGTGAGAGAGAGAGAGAGAGAGAGAGAGAGAGAGAGAGAGAGAGAATGCTTCGTCTAAGAGCAGATAGTCTTTCAAGACTGAAGGGAACACATCTAAGGGAAGGGTTATAAGTCAGTAGAGCAGCTGCATTGTCTCAGGTTCAAATCCCCAGCATCTCCCAGCTGGGAGATGCCCCGTCTGAAACCCTGGAGAGCTGTGGAGCTAGCTGGGCCAATTGTCTTATAGAAAACAGTTTCCAATGATCCTAGACCCAAACCCCATGTAGCTGTGTAAAGGTCCTACATAGGATCATTGGAAACTGTTTTCTGTAAGACCATTGGCCCAGCTAGCTCCACAGCTCTCCAGGGTTTTAGACAAGCTATGCTCATATAATTTCAGGGATCCTGATAATGAAAGAATCTCTAATCAGTCCATATATGGGAATTCCAGAGGTTGGGAATCTTTTCCAGCAACCTTCTGGAGGCCAGAGGCAAAAGTGGGTGGAGTAAATAATGTTATTTTCACCTTCGTTAGGACACATCCTAACCAGGCCAAAGTGATCAAGGTTGGTGCCACTGGAGGGTTCTAGAGCAGGATGAGTTGCAGCTTATGTAGAGTCCCAAGAAACACATTAGTTTCCGGGCCTAATTCAAAGTGCTGGCTTTGACCTATAATGCCTTAAATGGCTCAGGACTGCAATACCTCATGGACTGCTTCTTCTCATATGAACTGACCCAGACCCTGTGCTCATCATCTGAGGCTCTACTTGGTGAGCCTCCTCCACGAGAGGCCTGGAGGGTGGCAACAGAAGAATGGGCCTTTTCTGCCATGGCTTCCCATTTGTGGAATGCCCTCTCCAGGAAGGCTTACCGTGCGCTTTCATTACATGTCTTTAGGTGCCAGGCCTTTGGCTTATTAAACAATCTATGACCTTTTCAATTGTGTTTGTGGTGTTCTTCTTTTCCTTTATTTTATCAAGTTTTGTTGCCCCTTCAATCGGCATAAGATTTACAACCAACAGGATGTTAACCTTCTTCAGTCAAAATGTGCTACTGGAATCACACTGTGTCATGAAGTAGTGTCATGGTAGGCTGAGAAAATCAACACTCCCATACTAACTAAAGTTCAAGTCACTGGAAGTGTTGCTCAGAGGGAAACCCATGTTTGCCATTATTGGTAGTGAGCTCTTTGATTGCAAAATTGGATGCAGAGTTATTTATTTATTGTTTTGTATTGTTTACAAATCACTTCCCATAAGACATCATGAAGCAATTTAATGATGAAAAGAGCAACATATATAAAAACCAAGGAAAAAGTCAAGAAAAATAGATAAGGATTGGAAGTCATTTAAAGAGTATATTATAAGTCATGTAGAAAAAGCTGATCTTTTGGCAGATCTGTGAAGGCTCAAGCAAATGCATAAAGGAGAGAAGGAAAATTATAGATAAAGGTATACACATAATTAGGGGGGGGGAAATGCAATATAGGGAAGGCTAGAAGCCATCACAGGGTGGTGGCGGGTGGCAGGAAAGGGGGAAATTGTTTTTTACTTTCTTTCTTTCTTTTTGTTTTTTAAGTTATGTAATTTTTGCTTTCAAGTTATGTCTTTTTTGTATTTGCAAAATTGTCAATAAAGTTTAAAAAATGGGGAACACACACACACACACCACAATTTCTAGTTCAACAACATTGTTCAAAACATTGCAGTTGGAAATTAAAATTCAACAGACTCCTGTCATCAATTGAGAACCCTGACATTGGCTGTGATTGAAAAGAAGGAGTCTCAGGCACCCATTAAGCAACACCTGAGGTGTCTATTCAAATAAGGCCTTAAAAAATAAATCTGTATAAATGATTTATTCATTTTTTTTCTTCTCTTCCCACCCAGCAACACTTGTGTGTTTGCCTATATTAGTTTCATAATTACTTGGGGTTTTTTTCCGTGCACCATCAACTCAGGCATGGTTATTCTTGTAATGCCTAATATGCAGAAAAATAGATGCTCATTGTGGACCATTTAAATCAATTGATAATACTTGCATAAAACAATTATCCCAACATTATTATCTCTGTGAATTTCCAACAGCTCTTTCACAAGCAGATGACTAAATTTTGGCTCAGGGAAAGCAAAACAAAAACCAGACACGTCCTGTCCCATCTTTTCTGAAATCAGCTATTATCTATGTGTACCAACAGGTGCCTGCAGATGTGATATTACAAATGAGCTGTAATCTGCTATGCAAGTGGCTCTAAAGTTAGCAGTTTGAAGGCTTCAAGTAAATCTATGAATCAAAAAAAATTGTAGGAGAGGGAAACAACAGTGACCTTGCTGTGGGTGTCTGCTATACATGTCTAAGCCAGACTGAAGACCTGGATGATGCCTTCCTACAGCAGATTACCAAGTATTCAAAAAGTTAAGATATTGTAGTCATGGGAGATTTCAACTACACCAATATCTCTTGGAACTCAAACTCTTCCAGGAATGTAAGGTCCAACAAATTCCTTAATTGCTGTGCCAACAATTTCATTTCCCAGGTGGTGGAAGAAGCAACAAGTGGATCATCTCTCTTGGACCTGGTCCTCACCAACTGGAATGAACTGATTGACAAAGTGGAAGTACAGGGAACCTTAGAATGAGGTTTGATTTTGTGGCAGTGAATTCTATACATGGTGTGACATTTATAAGTCATGATCAAGCACCACCACTGTGAATGGAACCTAGTGATTTGGACGGAAAGGGGAAGCTATACACCCCTACTTTTTTCATCTGGCAATTCTGGCAGTCTTAAAAACAAGCAAATACTCCATACAACAGCAGTGGGGAAACATTCTTTTTCAGCCCAAGAGCTACATTTACTTGTAAACAACCTTCCAGCGACTGCTTTGTAAGAGTCTAAGTTGTATCCTCTGCTGCCTAGTGGTGAGTATAGTCAGAGACAAACATGCTGCAGGTAGAGGCAGAACCATGCCTACTTTCTACTGGAATCCAAGGCTGTGGCTATGGAAGAAGCAATACCTTCTTCCAGTGTGAATTCTGTGAACCAGGGCTGTCTTAAGCATATGCAGCGCCGGAGTGCAAAAATCCGCTCTGTGCCCCCCCCCCCAGGTTGCCCAGTCCCAGGAGCTCAGAAGGGTGGAGCTGGCCGGCCGCCTCAGTGTCTTGCTGGCTTGGTCACCCCCGAACTCGCAGCGCAGAGCCGCCCGCAGCAGAAGACGCCACCGCGGCACTCCAACCGATGGGTGGGCTCTTCCCCAGACTCAACTCTCAGGCCCCGGACTCTCAGCCTGGCGCCCTTGAGAGCCCAGTGCCCGGGTGCCCTGCACCCCTAACACCTATGGGTAAGACGGCCCTGCTGTGAGCCCCTCCACTGTAGGCTCAGGTTGTATATATGTATAAATAAACAAACCATATGTTCATAAGGACACCATAGTCTCCACTGTCCCTCATTCTGAGGAAACTGCACCACTTGGAGATTGGGTTGGCATGCCACAGTATTTATCAGTGTGGCCTTTTAAATCCAACTTTATTCTTTTCCCAACTAGAGATTTATTTCACAGGGAGTACCGATCAGTATAACCTATAAAATTAGTATCAGCTTTACTTCTCAGACGACAACTATACGCCCACAGCTTCATTTCTCCTGCAAAATGTTTGAGTGTGATTAACTTGAATTCAGAGAGCAGATGTACACATTTCCAGAACGTTTTGAATACTTTTGTCACCTGGCTCATAAAATATGTATGCAAAAGTATTACTATTTGCAGTGATGTAAAACTTCTCCTCTGCTTCACATTGTGAAGTCAGCGAGAATTAGTTAGTTTTATGTGAGAGACTCCCCCTGTAATTGCAGCCGGCGGTCATCTCCTTCTTCTGATGAATCACAATTTCAGAGGTCCCTCAAAAACAAAGTTTTCATGGAGAGCCAAATAGTCCTGTTTCCTCACCACTATCACAGCTGCCCATTCACTTGCCTTCTTCATCTGGGTCTGTCTGCAGAGGGAGAATACAAAGGAAGGCAAGGGGAAGATGTTCCTCCTTTTCCATCTTACCATTGTCACATTTTTAATGCTCAGAAAGGGTAGCTGAGTAGGGGACAAAAAGGAGGAGGAAGAGGAACAGGATGCTCTGAGGGTCAGCAGTGCACCCCTCTGGAAGGTGTGGGATTTGGTAGCTATTCAACCATGTCAACCACAAGGCCTCTGGTTGGCCACTGTGAGAAAAGGATGCTAGACTAGACAGTCCTTTCATCTCATCAAGCAGAGCACTTGCTAGGGCCTGATGAACTTAACAACCTGATGGGCCAGGGGCAGGAAAACTGTTGGAGCTTGAGGGGAGGGCCACACTCCTTCATGGGAAACGTTTTGGGTGGGGGCACATGCCAGTAGCAAGTTTGGCCAGTGGAAAAGTGGATTGAACAATGAATGAGACTGTACCCTTTGGGCAGTACAAATCAGAGGCTTATATACACACACCTCTCCATCCAGATGAGCATGTGACTTCATCACAGTTCAAGGACACCCTTCAGCCAGCCAAAAGCACTCAAGGAGGGTGTGGAGCAGGATAGGTCAGGGGCATGTTCTGGGGACGGAGTGTGGCCTAAGGAGAGTCATAAGGACTAGGTAGAGAAGCATGGAGGGCTGTATTTGTTCCCTGAGCCTGAGGTTCCCCACTGCTGCCCTAGAGGATAGTGCATCTCCTCACCTAGGCCCTTTGGATCCAAACTTAGGCGCTACTGGCATAAAGAAACAGGAGCCCACATGCTTCATTTGTCAGATTTGGGAACATTAAGGTTGCGATCACTGAATTCAAAGTAGGCTAGTCTCCTGAACTGACAACTATATAAAGTACCTATCATGAAGCGGAGCGAGTATGTTTTAACAATTAGCAGATTTCCAGAGAGAAGTGATATCTGATGACATTAAGGACTGTGACATGAGATTATGACAATTTAAGTATTTAATGAGATGATTAGTAATCTTGGAAGAGTGCACTTTTAAAACTTCAGAGTACCGCTGCAGCCACCAGTCATTATTGCCGCAAGTTACAAACAATCAGCTAGCGTATATTACTGTGCCCGAGTCAGGAGTGGAAAATTTTGGGGTGTGGAGTAGTTAATAGTATTTGGGATAGGTTGTTGTTACTTCTGAAAATGATTCTAGAGAGCTAGGTTTGGTAGCAAGCTATGATAGCCATTTTTCAAAAAGTCCCACTTCTTAGAATTGTGCATCCTCTTGTTGTCTGCTGTAGAGGCGGCAACATGACATAGGGTCATTTCAGCCATGGCTGTGGCTGGCCAAACAGTCCGAAAAGTTTGAATCTCACTCCCTGGAAATGACCTCCCTTTCTTGTCCCAGTACATAAAATGAGAAAATGATCCCAAAAGATGCCCAAGGGTTGCAGCTTCTTCTATCCTGGGTCAAATCACCTTTAGAATCATTTTCAGCAATAAAAATTATCTCAATTTGAAATGAATCCAGCCCATTTTTGCTCCAAGCAAAAAAATATCCTCCTCCCCAGTTCTTCGCATTGCTCAGAACATAATGGAGGCAATTCTGCTGAATGTAGACACATGTAGACATAATATGGAGAAAGAGAGAAAGAGAAGGATGGGCAGGTGAGTTATGTATACATTACATAATGTATATGCTGTGTATACATTAGCAGCTTAGAATGCTGCAATGCTTTTTTTCCTCACTGTTTCAAGTAGGATTTTTATGTTGCTGTACACAGTAGTGAAAGGGTACACATTTCTTCACCCATTGCATATTACCTGATTTGCTTCCCCACACCTGCAACCTACCTAACCTCCTTTGGTTAAAGGACAAGCCCATCTTGAATCTCCCTGAAGCAAGATCAGATTTAGTTTGCAGCTGATTCTGATTCTAAATGTTCCTGGAGCATACCTTAAGATAATTTGGGGAGGCCGTCTCTAGGCTTTCTGAAGCACGACATGAGACTTGGCATCTTCACTATGGCATTTTCTGGGATGGTTCTTCACAGTCATTGTCCACCCCATCTGCCCCAGGGTCCTGATCTATGGCCTACAAATCAGGCTTATTTATCCTGTGCCATCCCAAGGACCACCTGCTGTGTCTTGGATTTGTGCCTGAAGCAATTCAGCAGTTGGGCTAAGGGTTTTGAAGGTTTTTATTGTTGTTATCCAGAAAAACCAATGCATTTTGAGCCAGTTCTTAATCACTGCTGGCTGATTTGTTGTTGTTTCATATAGAGGAGGCGGAGAAGTGTTTTATAACATTGGTGTTAGAAACACTATTGGCTTTGCTGATTTATAACTGATGTTTTTAAATTTATGGGCATGTTTTTTTGTATTTATTCTGTGCTTACTCTGCAGTTTAATAACAGATGCATATGCTGCAAAAAAGAGAGAGTAAAAAAATGGGCAAGTCCACTAAGATCAACGACAACCAATGTTCTAATTATTTGCAAACAATGCAAGTGTAGAGAGATGCTACCAATTGCACTTTATGGCTATTGACTAGATAAACACTAGAGAAATGATACTGCAATTCCTAAACTACAAGGCTCTCTAAGGAGAACCAAAGCAAAGATGAGTCCATACCAATTAAATGAATTATATCTGCTCCATTTGTGCAAATTGAGAAACAGTAAATACAAGCTGGTGTTTAAATAAATCGTTAGAGGTCATTTTTGTTTGCTGTATCCGTAGTATCAAAGACTCCAGAGTTAGTCACTGTTGGGCCATAGAGGAAGACGTGCTTAGTTCAATATCCCTATTACACTAACAAAAGTGTTATTTGCAGAATGATTTTGCCCATTAATTTGGTAGTGTGGCCGAAGTTCAGCTGGTTTAGCAGCTCCTGCTGTTGTTGGGGGAATTCAGCGGACATTTTATGCTGACATTAAGTTGGCAATAAATGCTGCAAGCACATCCTGATGACTGGCTTGAGTTTGCTAATGAACAAATTCCGCTCTGGAGTTGGCAGGCTGGCTGGTCAGCTGGATACTTAGAGATGGACCAGTTGTCTCCCTTATAACTGGTTACTCTGAATATCACAGGGGGCTCATAATGATGGCAAATTGTCAGACAGTTCATTAAACGTTTCTCTGTGTCATCGGTATAGGACGCCACATCGAGTTCTCAGCTTCTCTAAGAATATAGAAATCTGGCAATTCCTTACTCTGATGATGCCCGCTTTGCATGCGATAAATCTCCATGGTGAGGTTTTAGACCAAGATGATACAACTTGGGACCCAACAAACTGATCACGATGCATCAACCACATCCACTTTGCTTACAGGTGAGAAAGGTGAGAAAGGAGTTAGGGGTTATGGGAGGTGTGCTTTTCTTGGAAAGAACAGTCTACAGGGGTTAAGCACAAACACCAGCACTAGCATTTGAGGGGAAAGGCAGTGTGGCAGTGGTGACACCTTGGTTGTTGCCAGCCAGGATGGCGGTGTGAAGGAATACTTTGTTTTGTCTTGATTTAAACACTGAAGAGTATAAGGCATCTGTACCTACTGTTACAGTCTCTCTCTCTCTCTCTCTCTCTCTCTCTCTCTCTCTCTCTCTCTCTCTCTGTGTGTGTGTGTGTGTGTGTGTGTGTGTTAGACTGGGGAAGGTACATGGAATGTGAAAGGGCTCTTTCTCCAATCAAGGCAACCATGAGCTACCTGTAGAAAATTGTGCAACAACTGTTAAAAAGACCAGGCTATTGTGGAAAAGGAAATAGCCAGAACCCAGTCACAAACCACTGCTTGCCACTGTTGCAGTGTTCTAGAATCATAGAATTGTAGTGTTGGAAGGGGTCCTATGGGTCATCAAGTCCAACCCCCTGCAATGCAAAAATCTCAACTAAAACAGATGGCCATTCATTTCTGTTGCTTCTTTCAGCAGATGAAGCAGAGGGAGCCTGCCAAAACAGGAGGGTGCCTGTCAGGGTGGCATTCTGCCAATAGGCCCATCAACACTGGCATTCATGCTTTGCACTTTGTGCTCAACTACTTAGACTACAAGAGCAGAAGGTTCTCAACGTTCCAATCAATTGACAAGTGTGTTGTGATTTGGAGGAAGCTATCTGACTGGGCCTAGTTATGCAGTCCCTGTGTGTTGGATCCGTGGTGGAGTTTGTGAGTGACACCCCTCGTAATTGTACAGATCTGAAAGTCCTGTCCTTTCACAATCACAGGCAATGAAACTGAGTGAAGAGACTCGGGTTCCAGACGGGGAAGCCATTGGGGAAAGGACCAGAAAGCTTTGAAAGGAAGACTAGAGGAGGACATCCTGCCTTCCTATATTCCTGCACCATGCTGAACTGAAGGCAAAAAAGCTCAATACTGTAAAGGTTTTCTCTTAAGTACCTAAGGAGCACCAAGCTGGATCAGGCCAAAAATTGATCAAATCCAACATCCTGTTTCTTACAGATGCATCTGCAAAGCGGGTTCTCCTTCATGGAGAGCACGTGTTGCGGTGGGGGGTTAGTTTGGATAGCCACTGTTATGATTGGGCCCTGGGTGTTGTTGGGAAGATTTATATGTTGCCATTTGATGATGGACAGCCCAGCTTGTTATGAAAGGTTAGCTCGCAGAGTGTTCCACCTCTTTGACTGCAAGCTTCGGATCACCCGCCCTTCCCTCCCTAATTTTAGGCCTCTGTGTTGACCTCGCTGTGCCTGTCATGGGGTCGTCTGCTTTTGAGGAATTTTTCCATTTGACTGTTTGGCTGGTGCCATCTGGTTTTCGCCTACTGCGTAGCAAATAGTCACAACTTGTAAGGTTGGCGGTTAGGCATTGGTTCTTATTTTGCTGGTTGGTGGAGGGGATTGTTGACATATTTCTGACATATTCCACATTGATGATGGTTGGTGGAGGGGACTGCTGACATATTCGCTTGCCCCTCCACATTCTTCATGGTGTGGGGATTTCCCTTAAAGGAACCCAGGGGCTCGATATGCTTTTGTCCGTATCCCCCGGTCGGGGGCCAGGGCCATGCAAGAGCCCCTGGGAGCCTGTGGGAAGAGGGGAAAGGTGATTCCCACTCACTTTCTCTACCCGGAAGGTTTTCCCCTTTACTGACAAATGTCAGTTCTGTCCTTAGGGACAGATAGTCTGAACCAATGCCTAAGCAACCACTCACATCTCTTGTAAATCAATAAAGTTGTGGCCAAAATCATGCCAAAAACTAAAACCAAAATTATGTCTGTGGTGTGAATTTATTTGAGGGGTGGTTTGGGGTCCTCGACACGCAAAACATGATCTGTACATGCACTTTAACTAAATATAACAGGATAATACAGAGACTGTTTTCCCCTACATTTTGTTCCAAGCATGATAGCAGACTGCAGGATTTTATTTTCCATGCACCCCAAACCAATACAGAGCCATATGTGGAAGCTTCATCCCATGTGTGAATTGGTCTATTTTGACTGTGCCTTGGTTTAAAACACTCAATGCAGCCAAAATGTAGACGTACAAATGCAGACATGGATTAACATATAATTAACCGCATTTTGACTTCTAGTAAATTGGCTTTTGCTCCATATTTCTGTGATTACACTTGAACTAATTTTGAACCCAGCTCTTAAAAAAAAAAAAAGCATTATAATGTACGAGCATCTGTACCATTCTGAGGTTCATTTGGGACTCGAGGCATCAAAATGACAATATCTTTTCCTTGTGATGTTCCTAAACCCAAGTGCAATATTTTTTTAAAAGCAGATAATTACCTGCTAATCTTCAGAAAAAGCATCCAGACATCTGAAAGAATCCATTATGCCTTTAGGGTCTTTTCTTCCCATACTGTAAATACGATAAATGGCATTGCAAATTCTTCCCCTACAATTCATGTTAAATAGTGAGTGCCATGGAAATTATTATCTTGCCATATTGGAAATCCTTCTTATCTTTACATATAATTGGTAGATATTTTGGTTTAAGTGAATTAAGAATGTAGGGGGAAATACTTAATTCTAGCTAAAATAAAGAAGAAAGAGGAATAACTGTTACAAACTCAGAGGTTTGCTTATAAACTCGGTATTTCTTCACGTCCCTGTCATGCTTTAGAATCTGTGGATTATCCTGTGTTGAATTTGGCAGCATGTATTTATATTTTTGATCACTCAAAGTATTTCAAAATGACACATTCCGATTGGGACATATCCATCCTTATAAAACACGTATCCTTTATTGAGCAAGTTTTTAAAAGAGAAGTAATTTGATTCGAAACGAAAGAGAAATATTTTGATTCCTTATTACCCACCCAAATAATATTTTATTATTTAAGAGTGCAGATAGAATAATAAAATAAATGTAGCTACATTTTTTCTTAATTTATTTAGTATCCATCTTGCCCTCCAGCAATAATCATCCATTAGTACTGATATGTTGTATTCAGTCAAACAGATGACATCTTGATTCATCCTTTCTAATGAAACCAGGAGAAAGTGTCCTTTTAAAAATGGAGTTTGGGGGGAGGGACTGGTTTTGCTTAAAATTTATTGACTAGAAAAGTGTGTCCTATAGAATAAGAAAAATGTACATCCTATATAAAAATGAAAATGAATAATTTCTACATTATAAAATTTGTATTTTTTATTTTATTTTTTTGTTCTCCAGAAATTCTGGAGAATTTTGTCCTCCAAAAATTTTGTTCTCCAGAAATTTATTTCTTTATTTCTTTATTTTAACAATGATTACATACCACTTAATGAGGAAAAACCTTGAAGCTGTTTACATAAAATCATAGACAATGCAATAAAATTAGCAGACATACTGAAATGCAATTTAGTTAAAAACCAACAATTTTAAAACAATTTTAATGCATGTAATAACACTGCATGTCTTTGTAGGTGTGCCTAAATGGAAATGTACTTGGTAGGTGTCAAAAATAGTACAATGAGGGTATGTGCCTAATGTTAATGGGCTGGAAATCCTTCCATCTTATTTAAGGTGGAATTGAACTTTCAAAAATCATCTGCTGGTTTCTTTACAAAGCTTTCCACATAATTTGTTTTTATTCATTCATTTCCTACCCTCCTCACCTTTAATTCCCTCACTAAAACCAACCAGCAGGAGGTATGATCAGTTCTTCTTTTCTGGCCCCAGTCAGGACCTGGCCTCACTGGCTGATTTGTAACTCACACCTTGTTGTCCGCGTGTTTCTTTTTCTGCCTTGCTGGTTGTCATTACAATTCTGCATTATATAGCAATATATTGTGTTCATTTCACAATTGCACATTCTCATTTTGTGATGGCACCTGCTTCCATTCAGAATCCAAATAAACAATTCTGCATTGTGTGTGTGTGTGTGTGTGTGTGAGAGAGAGAGAGAGAGAGAGAGAGAGAGAGAGAGAGAGAGAGAGAGAGAGAGAGAGAGAGTCTGCCATGGACTTCATGAAATTTCTTGTAAGGAGAGAGACAGATGACAGGGACAGGTATAAAGATTTAAAACAAAACAAAAACAAAAACAAAAAAAACAAAGATTCCCAATCCAGCAGTTGTTTTGAAATAAGGACCCTAGGGGAAGCCATCAAAGCTACATTTTAAAATCCAACATCAACATTTCTGTTAAAGCACCAAAGCTCACTAATTTATTTACCTATTTTACATGATTTATCCGTTCCCCTTTTTAGTCCAAATTCCCAAAGTGCTGTTCAAATAATTATGATATTTCAACATAAAAATATTTTGATTAAACAGCAGCACATAAACCATAAACAAAAATCAAATAAAATTGCAAAATGCAGTAAACAGCACAGAAGGACTCGTTCCCAAAGCAGAACAGAATTGTTTTGCTAATTTCCCAGATGCCATTATAGAGAGAGTTTTGTTTTTTTTGTTTTTTGTTTTAAACAAAAACAAAAACAAGAACAACAACCTAGCAGCCAAACTTTGGGCATGTCTACCTAGAAGTATGTCTAGTTTAGTTTAATGGGAACCACTCCCTAGTAACTGTATTTAGGATGGAACCAAAAGCTCTAGAGTTACCTCTGCAAAGGCCACACTTTGTATGGAAGTTGTTTTGAACTTGCAAACAGGACCTCATTACCTGGAATGTGGATCAATCAAAGAATCTCTCTGAATAGTGAATCCCTTCTGCTGAACCTGGCCCTTAATTTATATAAGCCTTCCTGATCCACTCTACAGTGGTACCTCAGGTTACAAACACCTCGTGTTACAAGTACTTCGGGTTACAGACTCCGGTAACCTGGAAGTAATACCTCGGGTTAAGAACCTTACCTCAGGTTGAGAACAGAAATCGCATGGCGGTGACACGGTGGCAGCGGGAGACCCCATTAGCTAAAAGTGGTACCTCAGGATAAGAACGGTTTCAGGTTAAGAACGGACCTCTGGAACGAATTAAGTTCATAACCAGAGGTACCACTGTATATACTTTCATGAAATTCCCCATGGTCAACTCTTATCTCCCCCATTGGCTCCCTACGCTGCTTTTTTCGCAAAGAAAATTGCTTCTTCCCCACCTAGAAAGGCAGCTCGGGGGGGGGGGGGGGAAGAAAGGACAAATGTGCTTTTATCTTGGAATCTTCCATACAAATTAAAGTGCCCATTACCCATATGACAGTAATAAGTAGTCCTTCATTTTCTATTGACTGGAGCATAGCTTCCCTTGTTACCAGGAGTGATGTGCATATGCTCCTTGCACAGGCACTTGGCTCTGATGGGATTCTGCTGTGGAGAAATGAACTCCGTTAATATTCTTGCAGAAAAGAAAAATTGCGATACTCCGCTGTGCTACTAGAGCATGACTACACTCAGACATGGAATCCTATGCTAGACCTCAGAGTTTAGACTTTTTGATCTTCAGTGGAAGTGCTGGTTGTTCTTTCAAGTTCCTTGCAGCAGCTGAAGCAAACCTTTGAAAGTCCTATTTGCCCTGCATGAAAGGATTGCCTGTAACAAACGCTGTTGAATTCTGCATGTGCTCGTTTCTTGTAGTGGAACTGTCACACTCTTTTGTTTACTCCCTTCAAAAGTAACCATTTCAAAAGTAGTACATCCAAGTATCTCTTGCTGCCCTCTCCTTAAGAAATTTAAAAGTGCATCGCCTTTTTTATATTAGGGAAAACGTGATCGCAAAACGCGCTTCTCTCATTTATCAGTATTTCTGTGTTTTCCATGATACACAGCATTAAGGGGAGAGAACTCTCAAGTTACTTGGACATGGAATTAGTCACGCCATTCCTGTGTTGTAAGTCATTATCCAGTGAAGCATCAGAAGTTATACCATAGCCTAGTGCTATATTAAAAAAAGGAATGAATCAGGCTGTTTTACAGTCTGTGTCTGTTTCACCTGTATTTTTCCATCCCATTTCTGCATTACTGTAAATTTTTATTTAATTCACACAATTTTTTCCTCAATATGTATTTCAATAAATGTTTTCAAATGTATTTTATGTCACAAAATACACATTCATATTTCCCCCCTAAAATGTGAATTGTTATAAACATTTTGGGGTGTGCACCTCTCTCCCCCCCTCCCTCTCTCTCTGTGGTGTCTGTGTGTGTATGGTTTGCAAAGAATGAATTCCTCAAGCATCACTAATCAAATGCCATAGGATTAAACTATCATGGCTTCCTACATCATAGCAACATCCTTCAACATCCTAAAATGCACCCATCCCCATTCCAAATTATCTGTGCAGGTTTGAGGATAAGTTAGGGAAAGGAGGTGATTTTCATTCCCATTTTTAAATAACTGATCACAAAGAAATCAGAAAAGCACAGTAATGAAACTATTAAACCTTTCTTGACTTGTCTTGAAATAAATGCTGATTTCATCAAAATATTTGTTCCTGTTGAATTTTTTTTTAAAGTCTTCCATTGCTTCATTGAACTTTAATTCAACTATCAGTCTTTTCATGTAATAGCTTTCACTGGGATTTTCTGTTTGGCTGAATGATATATTCTATTATGCATTGCTTACATAAAATGTACTGCACAATATACCAATCACAAAACATTAGCCTTTTGTCACTAAAAAGTACCATGAAATGTTTATTTTGGGGTGGATGAAACATGTTTCTTTAATTGACAGGTTTTTTTACTTTCACTAAAGGAAATGAAATCTCAGATTTTAACCACTGTAATGCAGAGCAATATCTGAGGCTTGCCTTATCTAATCTCCATAACATCCCACATCTGCAGCACATATTTATTTCCTCTCCTCCTGACTATTTCTCTTCATAATATTTTCCCCTGTTTTCTAACCAGTACTTGAGCAAAACAATTATTTTTGTGGCCAACTTGTAAAAACTTGTAAAAACAGCAGGATATAGATACAGAGCTAGAGATAGGAAGGCTCTTCTTTATTTCAGTACCTTCGTAGAATACAAATGTGTCTATTCTGGATTTCTTTTCCTCAGCGGTAGGCTCACTGGTCATTTTGTCCAAATCCATGCCTGAAAATGTGCATCTGTACACCAGGGAAGGGAATACAGAAATGATGGCTGGAGGAAAGGAGTCGTGGTTTCATTTTCTTTTTCTTTTTTACAGAAGCAAATAAAATACACCAAAAGTGGAGCAATAGGTGGGTGAAAGCCTGGCTAAACAGTTTTAAATATAAGTTTCTTTTTTTAATGTTCAGCATTGTGTGAGAGCAAAAAAACAAAATTCACCTCACATATGTATGGGAAACACTTTTAATAAAGGACTTTGTTCAAGCTTATTTCATTACTTCTTTCTTTTCTTTTTTTGGTGATGGTGTGAAGTGTGAATTAAGTTGAATACAAAAGACTTCCAGTGCACTGAATTACCTGTTTCACCTTGAAAAGCCACACAAAATGAAGCTCTTAAAGCCTTTTGAAAATGACCTTTTTCCTCAGCAATGATTTATCTTTCCCCCCTCAAAATCCCTTTTACAAAAGGGAGTATGATTAAAGGAAGCCAAGCAGCACAAACACTGGCTGAAGATCCCGCTTATCAGGAACTCACTTGACAATGTATGTTTGGGGGTCGGGAATGCTGCAGGTTCAAGGGATAATTCAGCCTTTCAAGCACTTCAATTTATTTCATGCCTGAGCACTGTCATTGTGCGCAGACAAGATGAAACGCATCGTTGTGTAAAGAAATTGAAATGAAATCCTACTTGACCCAGCAGGATGGGGCATTATGTTTGACTCACTAGTGATTCCTGGGATAATATCTAATTCCAGGAGGAAAATTTCTTGATATGGCCACCTGCTGCGAGGGGCTTTGTCCAGGGATCACAAGTTGTTCTGGGTGACTGGGCTCAGGACATGCTTAAAAGAAAGCAGCCGGCCTCCTGCTGTCATTAAGATCGCTTCATTTTCTCCCTGCTCTCTATTCACTGGGAACAAGTGAATGAAGACTTGGGGAATAGGGAAAGGCGGAGAGGGAGACTCATTCAGGAAAGGGACCTGAAGCACTTCCACAAGGAGATACGCACTCCAAGTCAAGGCCTGCATGACCTGAGTTTCTCATGAAGGGCTGTGTTTATTTTTTAAGTGAGGATTTATTATTATTATTATTATTATTATTATTATTATTATTATTATTAAAAAGAGAGGCTAGAGCTCTCTTTTAAAAAAAAATACATGATGGCAGACCTGTCATTGGCATGTCTTTCTGCCTTGGGTCCCTGTGAAGTGTTTACTTTGAAAAGGCAGCACACCAGCCGATTAAATAAAACGGGAGCACTCCTTGTCTCACAAGGGGGAATCGTGGAGACAGCTTTATTACTTCTGTCAGAGAACAAAGGTTTTTCCCAGCATGCAGGGGATTATTAGGCCAGCAGCAAATAAACGGAATTCACAACGTCAAAGCTTCAGATGTGTCTAAGGAGCAGATGAGGGGCGAATCCATAATTGATTTCTCTGCTGATATATGTGTGTGTGTGTGCGCGCGCGCACGCACGCGCGTGCATGTGTGCATACACACACACACACACACACACACACACACACGTATTTAAAAAATAAAACTATGTGGCCATTATTACAGAATCTGGTTTTACTCTTGCCAGCAAGCACTGTTTCATTTAGATGCAAATGTTATGACTGAATAAGATCACTCATTTGGAAAGGCTATGGCTTGTCCATGTGTTGCCCATATTATACATCTATACTATGCAGGTTTGAAAGAGCTTATTTCCTTTCAGGAAATAAAAGAAATGCTGCTTACCTTGTTTTGTGATGAAAGATGGCAGCTTATTGGGTGGTGAAGGGTGGAGGGGAACATAAGACGAAATGACAGTGTATGGTCAAGATCGAAAGAAGGACTTGGGCATGCCCAGTCAGATTGTAATGGTTATTCCCTTCCAGCTTTTCTTTAAGTAGCAGGCAGTCCACTCACCCCGTGTCATACCAAAACCTCTTTGAAAGTTTTAAAAGTAGATTGCCACGTGGTGTGGAAAGAGCACCTATTTAACAAATACAAGCCCAGAGAACTCCTGGGTGTACAGAACGATTTGAGAAGTTTCTTGGATCTCATCCCACAAATTTAATTAATTGGCTACTTATTTATTGCTATTTATTGTTCCATTTTGGCAATGGTTCTATTTCTCTATTTTGTGACACATATCCTTTGCTTTTAATATATTCCCTAATCCTATTAATCTTCTTTGCAACATGTATGACACACTCGGCTTATTATTGTTGTTGATGTTGATGTTAAGCTTCAGTTCTGTAACAACTTACGTGGAAGAAAACTCCACTGAATTCAGTGGATAGATGTGTGTAGGTGTGTAAGGATTGCACTGTAAATATTCCAGTAATTTAAAAGAAATACGCCTGCATGTGAATTCAACAACAAAATGTTATGCAAAGCAAGAGAGATGGTGAATGCAATGAAACAGTTGGGAGAGGGAATACAGTAGTCTTAGGCAAGTAGCATAGCCCATAACTGGTATGCAGAATATTGCAGAACAGCATCTCCAGTTAAAGGAGCTGAGGAAAAATTCCTGCCCAAGACCCTGCATTGCTGCTGCCAGTCAGAGCAGTGTTGGGGTAGCTGGACCAATTATCCATCCATCATATATTCAAAATATTCTTCTCCTTTTAACAGGTAAAAATGCAATACCTCACAGGAAGGAGTGAGCTAAAAGGGGTTTGCATATACTCATTTTGTTCAGAGCTACCACATCTATTGTTATGATTGTTATTATTTAATCCGCTTTCAAGTCTGTGGCTGTGGGGGACACTCCTTCCATGACAAAGAGAGCTAAGTGAACAGGCATGTCCTTCTATTTCACTGCAAGAGTGACATTGTGGAGTGCTGGGAAATGAAACCGTTTGTGCCTCGTCAGTCTCAGAAGCTTCCAGCCTCTGAGATGTTCCCAAACTTATCCTCCCAGTGAGTTGCAAGGGTGTGAAATGACCTCCGCAAGGTATCCATTGGGCCATTTAACTATCCCCATTTCCCACCCGCCCATCGCATTAATGATATTCACGGACAGGAGGTCAGATGGGGAAAAGAAGTATTAAGAGAGATTTATTGGCCAGTTAAGTACACATTTTTGTCCTTAACCGCACTTACTCACTGAAGCGAACAAGAGCACCTGGCAGAAAGCAATGGCAGGCTGTTTCGCTGAAAACACATGCAAGTTACTGAGTAACCAGGGCTGCTAATGAATTGGTTTGCGTTTACAGTCTAGCTGTGGTGCATGTCAGATTCTACACGGTGCCTACTAATAGATCTGATTTTCTTGCACTGGGGATCACAACACGCAGAAGCGCAAGCAATAGGTTAGAATTTCTCAAGCTCCAGTTTTGCAAAGGTCATCGGCTGTTTAGAGCTGCCAGTGCACTAATCTGTAAAGTAATCCCAGCATTCATAATGAGCAGCGCTTGCTCGTCAACAGCATGACAATATACATTTTTTAAAAATAAAAAAGGACCTTGGTTGCTGTTACAAGGCTGAATTACTTGGACCTGATCCTGCTCTATCAGATCAATGGAAGTTTTGCTTTTCACTTGAATAGGTGGAGCGGGATAAGCCCTGAGGGCCTGGCATTGGTGCCAACGCCTTTTGTTTCGCCCAAGATTTGCACCCATGATGGGATTTGCCTGTCTTTGACACCTGCAATTAATTGTCAGCCTCAAAGACACCCAGTTAAAGAGCCCTTAAAACCCAGCCTCTGACATGTAATTTAAATCATCGTCATCATCATAACGAGCTTTTGCTGCTCGCTCAAGCAATCTTACATACCGTTCCTTTCTGTTCTCTGTGTTACGACAACTTTCAAGGAGCTTGCCATTTGAACAGAATAGACATCTTGCAATTCTTAGTCATGTTGGAGAAAGGCACATTTGATCTCTAAGCAGATCTCTAACTGCTTTGTGCACACAGAATCACAGACCCAGGGGGGAACCTGCTTTTCCCAAGCAAACAATTACATCCCTTTTACCCAAGTTGCTGTTTTAACTACTGCCAATGCCTCTTACTGTTCTCAACACTCCGGTGCATTTTTACAAGTGCCAGGAGACCTGAGCCTGAGATTATGCAAGGGCACAAAGGAGAAGCAGAACCATGGAGAGTATGCTTGTTAGGGCAAGTATTTGGAGCTGAGATATACAGTGGATGCTCACAGGCTACATTGCACCTGTGCATTGTTCTTGGACTCCTCTCTTAGCAGAAGCAGCAAATCTTATCCCGGTCCCCACTGGTAAAAGAAATGGCAGTGTCATGCAAGGCCCTGCCACATCACACCTGCTGCTTCCTGCACTTCCTTTTGCACACCAAAGTGGGCATGGTTCCACTTCAGCAACACAGCTGGAAGGAGGCTGATTGGCAGTGCCCACAGTTGGATGATCTGCCAAGGCAGATGTCATTACCACTGGATGTTGCCAAGGCACTTGAGAATGCTGAGTACTGACAGTAGGCCTGATTCCTTCCTCACTTTAGATCACAGATTTTTCTAACTTTGTAGAAAATTATTATTATTATTATTATTATTATTATTATTATTATTATTATTATTTTAAAAACTGCAATATTTTTATTTAATTTTATATAAATTTATAATTTTAAAAGGTGGAGCATTTGATAGATATACACATTCATTTTGAAACTGATTAGTGCCCATTTAAGGTTCATTTTTTATTGGGGGAGGGGGGTTGGCTCATTGTGTGACAATGATCTCCTTAAGTCAAATCTCTAAATAAAAATCACCACTATAGACCGTACAACGTATGAAAGCAAAAGTATAAATGTCTGTACTGAGGGCATCTCTGTGAAACCTCTTCGGAGAAGCACTGGGGAAATTGTGGACTTACAGCCCACCAGTTCCTCCCTCTGTGTGCACTCCATATACCCTTTCTTCCTGCATTTGGAATTTGAGGCAAGGTGGGGAGAGCTGCTGAGACTGGCAACTGGGAATGAAGATAGCATAGCCCTATCTTGCTGCTTTTCTAATTCAAGCTGTCCCTCTGAAAGCTGCTTAAAATATCACTGGTGTAAGATACTGTCTGTCTGCATTGCAAATAACTTCTAGATTGGTTCTAAACCTTAGTTACCTCTCTATAAAATGGGAACATGGGTGAACTTGCAAGATTGCTGTTAAAATAAAGAATGCTCACTAGCATATGAATTTTATAACTTGACATATGCCTCAGTGGCATTGATTGTTTTCCTAATTATATTAAAAGTATCCATTGTGTGGGCAGAGTCAGCTGCTCCTGTGTAAAGGGAACCCTGTTGCCAATAGACATGCTGTTGGCCACCCACCCTCCCCCTCTGCAGTTCCTATGGGCCAAAAATGTTGGAATGGTGGGAAGATGGCTCTACCCTAACTTCTCAGAACTATGTATAGCTTTGGACAGTATTTCTGCTGTGTGTGGAGACAACAGAGGGGGAGAAGGTGGAAGAAGATGGCATTTGGGTAGGTCATGGCTGCATTACAAAAAATTGCCTTTGTTTTCATTGCCTCTCTACCTCTTGTCACCTTGGCCACCCCTTTCCATCTCCTTCTTCCATTATCTCTGCAATTGCACTCAAATGTCTAGAAGGGGTTAACAATATGCTTTCTTATTCAGACAGCCCAAGGGCTGCAGAGCTGCTAAGAAACCACAGCACAGAGAATGAATATTCCGCATTGTTTAATTGAAACAATTATGCCAATCTGTGCTACTGCTGACACCCCAGTTTCACTAATGGACTGGCACCTGTATCTTCCGGGCTGCAGTCCTATACATAAGCCCCACGCTGAACTCAGTGGGACAGTCTTCTGAGTGCACATGTAAAGGATTGTCCTGCCAGCAGCTGAAGCATTAATGTGCCTAGGGCATCCAATATACCCTCCCCTTTTCAAATTTGTTTCCCCCATGGATGATTTCAGATGTTTGTTTGACTTGGATGCCTAGTCCAGGGCTATTGCTGCCAGTTCTTTCTCCTTGTGTATGGCTAGACATAGCTCTAGCCTCTTTTTCGTCAGTGTCCTTGCAAATGAGATAAGAGTATATGGCCTCTGGGTTGGTGAAGCAACGGACACCAGCTCCTTGAAAAGAAAAGAGGGGGATAGAGGGAGAGACCCCTGTTCAAACTACTATGGCTACAGATGATAATTAGAGCATCCCCAGCAAGGTCCTGGGTGAATGTTTCTTTCTTTCTTTTTAATTGCACCTTCCCCTCCCCCCCTTCAGTCCATCAGAAAAGAAAAGGTTGCATAGGTTTAATCACTGAGCTGAGAATAAGATTACCCCATGTCGGAGCCTGAAAGGAACAGCAGTATTGCAGCTAAAATGTGTTCAGCATGCTAACAAGCCTTCAGCCTCAGTGCGCAGTGTCTGTGCATATAGACGACACAAGGAGCCTCAAGGAGTTGATGTTAAAAGGATTCTCGCTTGGTGTTTCTCCCCATGCTGTTGATTAGATTTTAATTAGACCACTCTGCCGTAGTAGTCCAAATTATATCCCAGTTTATCCCTGGCTGATGTTCACAAGAGTGATATATCACGGGCAGTAAGTAAACAAATCTTTCAATGTGACTGGAGGTGAAAACAGAAACCTAAATCTCAGAAGCAATTCACGTTGGATAAGCACAATTGATAGAAAGCATTTTATTGTTATTCTTACATTAAAATTCCTGAGTGAGACAGTTGGCTGATTTTTATACATGGAAATTATTGTACGTGCAGATCCAGAAATCTCAAAGCAGTTTACAATCTTGCCTTAGCCAAGTTACTTTACACTACTGGGAAGAAATGTGTCATCTGGAACCGTTTTAGAATGCCAGGGAGATTGTTTGTATGAAAAGCATCAAGAGTTCCATGCATGTGGAAAGTTTACATGTCAGAAAGATTTTGACATGGACCACTTTCCAATAAGTGATTTGCACGTATGCACTAAAGTGATCAATGGTGCCCACTGGATGGCTGGCGGGACTGCTAGGAGATCTCTAGGGGGCTGGCCAGTGGTAGGCCACAGAGGTGTGGCCAAGTTGTTCTGGTTTTCCCCGCATCCTCCTCCGTTGCAAAAATACTTAAGCTGCAACACTTAAGCATTGCAGATTTACAAATAGTTAGCACCTAACGAAACTAAAAAGTGTCTTACTTTGGTTCAGAAGGGGTCCCTATTGTCACAGCTGCTTCTCTGCTGGGAGAAAAGTTATGTGTCCCTTGTCCTGTTCTGGTATTCTCCCTATCCTCCTCCTTTGCAAAGAAACAGTGGACACTTAAACACTTCAGTTTTTTTCAATACTAAGCACGTTAAGTGTCTTGTGATGGAGGGGTCCCTGCTGCCACAATTTCTAAATGGGCCAATACCACAATAATGACATGTTGCTCAGAAGTAAGCTCCACTGAATTCCAAAGGGATCGCTCCATGGTAAGTATGAATGTGGCTGCAGCCTGAATTGGATGCTCTTAAAGGTGACATGCAGGGTGGTTAAAAAGGAACCCCATGAATTTCCAGACCAATGGGATACAATTATTCCTCTCCTTCAGCTTATTGATTTCCCCCCCCCCCCTCCAAGAGAGAAGAAGAAGAAGAGTTTGGATTTGATATCCCGCTTTTCACTACCCGAAGGAGTCTCAAAGCGGCTAACATTCTCCTTTCCCTTCCTCCCCCACAACAAACACACTGTGAGGGGAGTGGGGCTGAGAGACTTCAGAGAAGTGTGACTAGCCCAAGGTCACCCAGCAGCTGCATGTGGAGGAGCGGAGACACGAACCCGGTTCCCCAGATTACGAGTCTACCACTCTTAACCACTACACCACACTGGCTAGAGGGATATTCAGTGGACTAAGATTTGGGACAGCAGGGTTAAAATCAGCCATGGAATTTACTGTGAGACCTTGGACCAGGTGCCATCTCTCAGCCTAATCTACTTCAAAATGGCATGAATGTCATCTTGAGTTCTTTGAAGGAAAAGTGGAATGGATATAAATTTAATATTTATAAATAAGAAACAATAAAACAGCCTCTCTCTAGATTCCCTGCCCCTGACTTTTCTTGGGGGGTGGGGTGGGGGGTGGAATCATTTTTTTAAAAAAAGTTCGTCAAATAAAACTCAATTTTTTTAAAAAAAAAACTCAATATGACACACACCAAGGACATTGATATAGGAGACCTTGCATGTAGGAGACGTTGCATGATCTTTTACTTGCAGAAACAGTTAATTGAATCTGGCCCTATGTGGTTGAAGAATTGCATCACAATATTCAGACAGGTGCGAATTTTGCGTGGCAGCTGTGTTTCGGCTCGCATATTATTGCACGAACTGCAGATTAAGTAGATTTGCATTAAAATGCAAATCAAACCAATTTTCTCCCCCATCCCTAAGTCAATAACATTGGAGCTCTTCATCCACCTTATCCCCCCCCCCCCATGCCTGGCATCTTCCTTCAACTTAGAGATGTACGTTTTTCTCTTGCTGGGCTACTCTCTTTTCAAATCATTCCCACGAATGCTAAGTAGACCTGCTAGTCCCAAAGGATCCCCTCCCTCCCTGCTTCTGAACTTGGCATGTTTCTTAAGGTAAACATAAGTTTCAATGTCGCAAAGGTACACCCTCTTCCCTTTCCCTCCACACCTTTTTCTTTTCCTTATACGGTAAGCTTAGAAACATTTTAGTAGATGCTTGATTCTATCATCTTTTTTAAATGTCTGCATTTACTAAGGTGCTGTGAAGTGCTCAGTGGTCCTTGCTTTGACTCTTGCAGTAGCTCCATAAAGATCCTACTTCTCTTACACCCAAACAGGGCTGTCTTAAGCATATGCGGCGCCAGGGTGCAAAGATCCGCCCCCACCCCCGGTTGCCTAGTCCCAGGCACGCAGGAGGGCAGAGTCAGCTGGCTCGGTCGCCCCCGAACTCACAGTGCAGAGCCGTGACTCAACTCTCGGGCCCTGGAGTCTCAGCCTGGGGCCCCTGAGAGCCCAGCGCTCGGGTGCCCCACACCCGACCGCCTATGGGTAAGATGGCCCTGCACCCAAATCCCACGAGGAAGTTTGCCTCAGCTTGGGAGTTGTCCAACTTGAATTCTAACCTGGGGACTGATAGAGCAGTTGGGCTTTGAATTCTTGAAAGATCAGGCTTAAGCATGGGCTTTACCTAAGAAGAAACATCACACACACAAAAACTGGTTAAGTGAAGCAAATGTTTATGGACCAGTGACAGCAAAGAGCACTCTATCACATTTTAGTACGCTTTAGTATTAATGGCTTATTCACCTAACACCTGATCTTCCTTTCTCTAACTGGCAGGTGGAACAGCTATAAAAGTACAGGTCCCTTCTCCCTTGTCTTCCTTCCCACTGTGGAGATGCAACTCATCATCTCAGGTGTCATGTTTGTGACAAATGCTGGAGGTTGATCATCAGCTTGGATTCCCTACTGGGCAAGAGGGCAGCACATATTGCAACATGTGGAAAGAGAGAGAGAATATGTGATTGTGGAGTTTAGGGAGCAAAAAAATGTAAATCTGCGCCACAACACCATAGCAATTCTCTCTCTCTCTCTCTCTCTCTCTCCTATGTATTCAGATCCAGGCTGTGCAAATAACAACTTTTCTGAAGTCACAGGTGTGGAAATTGCATGTTATTTCCACACTATGGGAAATAATTGGATTATCATAGTGTAGCACTGTGCATATCAACCATTATTTTGTTTTATCCTTTCATTGTTGCACAGATCTGTGGACGATCTGCAGTTCTGTTCAGCACAGAGAAGGAGCAGGGGAAAATACTGTTGATTATCACATAGTCCACACCACTAATTGTATATTCGTTTCAACAAATGGTTCCAGTATTAGAATTTTGCAGTTATTTGATAACAAGAGCAGGTCAATATTATCTTTCCTCCTTGCACAGTTCATAAATGCTGTCATTGTGTAGAGTTACACATAAGCCCCGCTGGAAACAGCACATAAACAAATATAATGTGCTATTTAAAAATATGAGGTATTCTGCAATTTTTATCATCTAAAAAATAAATAAATACCAAAAGGTCTAGCAGCATGTAAAATTAAATCTGCTGTTTGCAAATATTAAACAACACAGTTTGGCACCGAAAATGGGAAAAAAGAAATCTATAGATGTGTGATAAAATGAGGATTATTTCTAACCAATGAGCTTTCAATTTATTACTTAACTAAACAGGGCAATGAAGCATCCACATTTTACACCTGGAGCTATCCTACTTTCAATTTTCTGTACTGCTGCTGGCATTAATCAGCTGAACTGTTAAAATCACCAGAGAAAAACAGATTAAATGGTTCTTTAAATAGATGATAAATGTATAATTCATATGCTAAAACATTTTGTGCCACGCCCAGTAATATCACCTTCGGAAGAAGCTGCATTCAAAAAAATCTCCCTACAGTTTCCAATTTGCCATTAGAATAGAAGCCACATTTTTTGTTGAATGTATCATTGCTCTAGAGAACCAAGAGATTCCCGAATGGTGTTTTCTTTCAGCTATAGTGGTGTTTGTTGTCTAGAAAGCATCCAGGATCCTACCCCATTTGTCCAGCACTTGCATTGTTCTTTGTTTAACTCCTTGGCACCAGGAACCAGAATTTTATTTTCTAGAAGCAGCACAGAAATACTCTGATGGTTAAAAATCAACCATATGTAGCAAGCAATTTAATTAAACTCCCTTAAAAGGGAGGAGGAGGGGAGACAGAAAGATTGTCCTAACCATAAACTATCACAGCAGAGATGATAATCAGATCTTTATTGTGCTGAGTTCATCACTGATGTGTCAGCAGTAATGATGCTGCTTCTTTTCTTGAGCCCAGTGTGCTCAGAAGAGCTGGTCTGAATGTGGGAAACCTGAGTTCGAATGCAGACACAGACACGCTTGAGCAAGTCACATTTTCTTAACCTAATGTACATTGCGGAGTTGTCATGAAGCTCTAAAATGGCTCTCCAAAGCAGGAGAGTATTAGAACTGCTACCAAATTTTGCCCAAAGTGAAATGTGTTGTGAATTAGGAGCTTCCAGTCTGGGCAAAACATTCCAGGAATTATTAATGAGTTTTAGTGAGGAACGCTGCTCTCAAGACTATTTTCAAAACATACTACCGTAAGTGATATAAATCAATAAAAAAGTTGTTCATGATACATCAAAACTTGAGTAACTGAAATACAAAGACAATATTTTATTTTATTTTGAAACAAAATAGAAAATTATTTTAAGTAGCACCTACACCAGTGTGGTGTAGTGGTTAAGAGTGGTAGACTCGTAATCTGGGGAACCGGGTTCGTGTCTCCGCTCCTCCACATGCAGCTGCTGGGTGACCTTGGGCCAGTCACACTTCTTTGAAGTCTCTCAGCCCCACTCACCTCACAGAGTGTTTGTTGTGGGGGAGGAAGGAAAAGGAGGATGTTAGCCGCTTTGAGACTCCTTCGGGTAGTGAAAAGCGGGATATCAAATCCAAACTCTTCTTCTTCTTCCTTAGAGACCAACTGTGTTTGTTCTTGGTATGAGCTTTCATGTGTATGCACACTTCTTCAGATACTTCTTATTTTTTTTGTCCCTGATGTGGTGCAGTCCCCAACTGCAGCATTGTCCAGGAACACCACCATATCAGCGACAAAAAAATATTGTTTATGTGATCTTCCACACAGGGTAAAAAACTACTTTTGGAAATATAGTGGAATCCAGTGGAAGTTGTACCCTCATGTCCATGTTAATTGCTTCCAGGAAGAAATCTCTTTGCAACCCCAATTAGCTCAGAAAATCACAGGAGTCTCGTGCTGTAAATTCACATGGCAAAATTGGGTGTGGTGCTCTGGCATACAATTCTTTCCACCATGTAAAAGTCCTTCCCTGGTGGCTCCAAGCCATGTGGAAACACATAGTCCCACCTGAATGAGCTGTGGTCCTTGTAAGCAGGGGGGAGATGATGTAGGAACTGGTGTGGATCATAACAACTCACCTTTGGCATGGCCTTTTAAATGCCTTCTCTGATGGCTTTAGCAACTTTTATCTACTGCTGGATTGGCATCGATATATCTGACTCCCAGGCATAAGAACGGTAGATCCAATTATTTGGCAATGTGTGCTTCACATCTATCAAATCTCTCATGTTTGTTTTTGCTTTTGCTTTAACTGTGATGGGTTTCCAATTGAGAGTCTGGCGTGCTATTTTGGCAATGATACTCTTTGTCTAAAGACGGTATTTACAGCCTGCATTAGTATGAGATAATCACTGCTTGCTTGAATTGACAGCGGATCCCCACCTTGTTGCTGAGTCATATTTAGCCATCTGTATATGTTTTATGGTGCCATTTATTATCTGTTTAGCTGCACCAGCAGGGTGCTACTATTCTGTTTTGTCAATATGCTGACTCTTACCATGTCTCAGTCTTAGGATGCAAGCACAATTGCAGAAAGTGTTGGAATAAACTTCTTGAAATCAATTCCCACCCACCCCCTGACTCATGCAAAATCTTTCGTAGGTGTCTGCTCATTATTGATCTGTCATCATACATTTCTGCGTAACGCTTAACACTGCTGAGGTTTGTTTCATTTTTGTGTTTAGTCTTCATTCATGGTCAGTTCCTGCTGTTCTCTGTACGTCTAAACCGTGTTGACTTTGCAGAATAAAATGAAGTACAAGGGGAAATTGGCCATCAGCTGAACACCATAGGGGGTCAGGAGTCACTGCTCATCCTAGGTCAAACAACTTCAGATTACAGTCACTGGGGCTGGCAATAAAGAATGTCTGTGCAAGCAGGATAATCTTTAACAGTGTCCCTCCAGCATGGATTCCTTTGCCAAGCTGAACACAGGGTCAAAACAAGACTCATGGAAATGCAACCCTTTCTCAAAAAGCTCAGGTAAATAGCTTGGTTTATTGGGACTGCAATTCCAAGCCAAACTCTGATTTTGTTTTAAAAAAAACAACCCCCAAAAACCCATCATTGGGAAGACAACTGTGTCTTCAGTCTCTACGTATCTTCAGTCCTCACCCCCACCTCCATCACCAATCAAAAAATCTCTCTTTCCTCTCCACTCCCACCTGCTTCCCTCCCCATCTCCCCACTCCTTACCTGCCCCTCTGTTGTAACAAATGTTGCAGGAGGAAGGAGGAAGGAGGAAGGGAGGAGGGTCTCTTCATGTCTTCACCAGTAATGGTTGACATACCATTTCCCAAGTCCTGAAATCTATGTCAGATAAGAATTTGGGGGCCCATAATTGGGCCCCCAAATCTTTTTTAGAAAGAAAGAACGAAAGAAAACACAAAAATCTAGTGGCTGCTTTTACGTCATATATACATTTCCATCATTTGGTAGGCAAACTTAGTAGCTGCTGAGATACACTGGGTATCATTAGAAATTCTCTGAGACTAATTTGCCTGTTAAAATATTAATTTTCCTACCCAACAGGCTGGCTGTGAAAAATCACATTAGATAAACACAGGAATCCTGTGCCAGTCTCATATCATGACTAGGGGTTTTGGCACCAGTTGGAGAAACAGATACAGTGTGTTAAATCAGTGATGCAACCTATGTTAGTGCTACGATGGTAGAAACAGCCAAAACCGCCAGATACAACTCTGCAGAAAGTGAGTTGACATGGAACACAACAGGCTTAAAGAAAGGGGCAAAAATGGAGATGCCTCACCCACAGAAACAACCTGAAAGAAACAAAAATGTGTGGATCTTTTTATTTATTTATTTAAAATAGGTATGTCCCAAGTGACTGTGATATTCTCCATACACACACACACACACTGGCAGTGATCTACCCATTGTGCAGAATCACAGAATCATAGAGTTGGAAGAGACCACAAGGGCCATCCAGTCCAACCCCCTGCCAAGCAGGAAACACCATCAAAGCATTCCTGACAGATGGCTGTCAAGGAGATCTACAGATCTACCCATTGTCATTGGAGGGAGGAGGAGCGTGCGTGGGGTGGGTGGATTGCCCAGAGTTGTTGAGCTTTTTCGGAGGATCAGCCAGGGATCTACCAGTACATCACAATCTACTGGCTGGACATCCCTGATTTAAAATATTTATATACCTCATTTCACATAAATACCAAAGCAGTACACCATAATAAAATGCACCAAATTAACAATAGGGGATTAGTGTCATATAAATGTTTTGGTAAGGGATTATGTCTTTAATTGGTGTAGTTACTGGTCATATCTTGCTCGCGGGCAGGGTGGGAGAAACTGTTCCACAAAGCAAGTGCCACCACTGCAGAGAATGCCTTATTCCTGAATGCCTCAAGATGGACCATTGAAGGTTGTGGCACCACCAAGAGGTGCTCCCCTGAAGAATGGCCAAGTTAATATGCAAGAAGACACTGTCTTGGATACCCAGGTCCCAAGTTGTTTAGGGCTTCATAAACAGGTAGCAAATATATGGGCTTGGGAGGTTCATAAAACTGCTCTTCTTGCAAAAACATTTTTTTACTACTGGTGCCTGGGGAGATGAATCCTGAATTCTTAGAAGTAGTGGTTGAAGAAGACTGCTCACTAGCATGTGTGCTGTGCAGATTAGTTTTTACAGTAATTGAGAGACCAGTCTACAAAGACACTCATATATTTTACAGTAGGCCATTTCAACTCTGCCGCTCCACACCTGTCTTTGGAGAAAACTATTTTCATTACTCCAGTTGAATAATCAGATGATATTCTGAAATATAAGAATTATTGCTTCCTTCTCTTTGTAATATCAGTGTGTTTAAGGTTTTCTGAATTATATGAAGCAAAACCACACACCTGTTTTCTTTAAAAATACCCTGTCTTCCTAATTATATGCATTAAATGAAAATGAATGGAATTAATTAGGCTTTGCAAAAAAATCATAATAATAATAAATTAATTTTTTATTGAAAGAATGATCTGCTTCTAAATGCTTCCTTTTTAAATGTAAGAGTAACCTATATTTCATATAGCACAGAAATGGATGAATTAGCTCATCATACTGTATCCATTATACCTTTTCAGCTAAATTATCTTTTTAATCTCTGGTCTTTACCAGAATTTTAATCTTTCCTTATAATACCTGTAGCCACATGTCTTCAATCATTTTTTGCTCCCTTTCTCTCTCTGAGCTGTGTCTATATTTTGCAGTTTCGTTTTAAAAATGAGATGGGTCAACTCTGAAAATGGCATTCAAGGACATACGGTTATCATTGATTTATATTATGGCAGTATATTATTATCCATATTGTTCCCTCTCGCCTGCATTTATTACTTTTTGACTGTCATTATGTTCCCAGGAGACATCTTCATTCGCCAGTCCACCATGACACCTGAAACTTGCTGGAAAGTCCAATATCTAACATTTCCCATTTTTTTTCAAGATCAAAAATGTGCTGCTTTTACCCGGCACAGATCCAGAGCTGAGTAATCCTTTCATGGCCCAGAACTTTGAATCTGAAACCAAGTCTTCAGTGTTTAATTAGAAACATACAAAACTACCTAGTCCACTTAAAGAGAAATAATACATGAAAGATGATAGTTTTAGATCCGCAATTATTTCATCATTCTACCAACCTTCAGCTAAGTCTTGCTGAGATTAAAGTGCTATAACCTATAAATATGTCTTAGTTACAGCCATCCTGCTGATATATCCACATTTTAACCAAGGGACTAGAGAGTGTTTTTTCCTCACACCTGACTTGCTCAGCCATAAATATGCAAAGTGGCTTCAGGCAAAACATCTTTCGACCTCAGTTCACTTGTCTCCGGAAAAGGAACAAGTGTGGGAGTAGTTATGACACCGAGTTCTGTCTCTCCGTACCATCTGAATGAGATGAGCCTGTGCAGATTCTGGATCTTTGTTTGAAGACCACCATTGGGTGGCTGTGGGCCTGCTCTAGATGAATTCACACTCTCCTCTGCAGTAGTGGGTTCAGTTTCTACTGGGTGTGTGCGTGTGTTACTTCTTGGTTCAACATTGTCACTGGACAAATTACTTGGCACTGTTTACAGGTAGGAAGTGAAAAGGCCTTTAGTTTATACAGTCGTACCTTGGAATTTGAACGGCTTAGTTGCTGAACGTTTTGGCTCCTGAACGATCAAAAACCGGAAGTGAGCGTTCCAGTTTTTGAATGTTCTTTGGAACCCGAATGTCCAACACAACTTCTGAGGCTTCTGATTGACTGCAAGAGCTTCCTACAGCCAATCAGAAGCCGAGCTTTGGTTTCTGAACGTTTTGGAAGTCAAATGGACTTCCAGAACGGATTCCGTTCGACTTTCGAGGTACGACTGTAATGCAAAAGTCACCAGTGTGGTTCATGTACACCCACAGCTAACTTTCCTTGTTCTCTCTCCTCCTCCCCCAAATCAAGTTTGAAAGAAGCATTCCTTTGCAGTCAACATAATGGGTCATGTTTGCTTGCTTGCTTGCTTGCTTGCAGTATTAGCCTGCTCTTCATTGAAAATTTCTAGTCCCAGAGTGGGGGACTAGAAATGCCTCCTTCCCAAGGGCTTACTAGGCTTTGAGAAGGAAGTCAGAGGGCTCTAGGACCCTGCCAGAGTCTCACATCTCCTTAAGCTGGTGCTGGAAGGACTGCTGGGAGGGCAGCAAATGGCCTCGCAAGGGGCAGCATATTACCAAGGTCTGCCCCTGCTCTGGGGATCTCACATTCATGACTAAAATAATTTCAGATCATTTGGGAGTCATGCCACGGAAACTTCTTTCCTCATCTTCCTCAGTTTCTACTTTGGGGTCTGTGACTGTGGGTCAGTGATTTGCTCATGGAGTAATGAGAACCAAAGTACATAGTCTGGATTGAAGTAGAGTGTTGGTAAATACCAAGCCCATATGCAGCCAGATCTCTACTTGACTGGGCCAGACACCATCTCTCAGTCTACCCTACCTCTCAAGAAATGTTGTGACAGAATGGAAAGTGGTGTGAAGACAACCATGAACAATTTGGAGGAAGGGCAAGATATAAATGCACTAAAACAAATATAAGGCTGCTTTGTTTTTGCCAGTTTTCCCCTTGGCTGCCAGGAAGGATAGTTTCACTTTGCTTGCAAAGTAGCCTGTTTATATTAGCCTTAATGGAAAATGCTATGACACCCATTCACATTACAGTCAGAGTATAATGGTAATATTCAGCATTGGTTATGAGATGTTATGAGTAATGGGCCTTGCCTAAATCCATTTTGTGCTGCTCCATTGACTTCAAAGATGCTTTAGACAAACAGACGAGAGAGTCCTGCCAAGATTGTAAACGCCTCAGAAGCTGGCATAGATTTCTTTCTTCTTCGTCGTCTTTGGCCAGACCCTGCTCACCCTCTGAAACTGTCAGTGCTGAGGACAAGACGTGCAACTGAGACAATTCTAATGGAACCCCCTAGAACTTAGAAATAATTTGTGTGCACTCTTACACCAGACTATAATGCTTTTGGGTTCCCCCCTCCCCTGGAAAAAGAAACAAAATGCTAATTAGAAGCGCAACTATAGCAACCGTGAAAAATTTCTTACCTATTATGTACATTGTGCAGTGTGCATAATACTTTACATAGTTTAAGATCGCAGTACCTGCCCCAAGAAAATTACCATCTCAAATTGGGTATGTTGAGGCTGTTGGAAGGGGAGCAATTTGCAGTTGTTCACTGGCGTATGCTTAGTAGGGTTGGGGAAGCTATAGGGAGTCTGTCAAAAGCCCCATGGAAATGGTGGGGTGCTGCTGCTGCTGCTGCTGCTGCTGCTGCGGAAATATTTCAATGAGGTAAAATATCAAGAGTCAAATGCCTCATCCTCTAATAAGAAGCCCCTTAATGGAAAGATCCCCAAACTGTGGGTGTCTTCTCAACAAAGAAAGCTAATACTAATACTTATTTTTACCAGATCTGCATCCTATGTGCAGGACAAAGTACAAATCTGTATTAATTTGCTGAACTCTAGAAATGTTATAAAAAAAGGATTGCTATCCATTTTTATAAAGTTTTCGTGGTTTTTGTTATCAGCTATTTGCCAAAGAAACTACAGAGAGTGGTCGAGCAACTTAACTCTCTCTCTCTCTCTCTCTCTCTCTCTCTCTCTCTCTCTCTGTGTGTGTGTGTGTCCCCTTTATAGATGAAGAAAACATCTGGATATGTCCCAAAGACTTGACAATCAGGCTGCAGCACAAATGGCCAGCAGGTGGTGCTTGAGAGCCAATGGAACAAGGTTGATCTATTTGGGGACAGTATTGTACGTGGAGGGTAGATCAAACCTTGTGGGAAAGAAAGCACATCTACACTCCTAACAGGGATAATATACCGGTAAGCTGCAGCTTTTGCAAGAAAAACAAAGTTTAATCCGCCCAGCAAAAGTAGATCAAGGACACAAATCAGTTTAGTTAACTGACACATTTAGAATTTCTGTGTCACAGCAGCAGAACTTCTGATACAGACCCAGTTCATTGCTCACATTTAGAGAAATAGCAAAATTACGATCCGAAGTTTGTTGCATTTTTAGGTAACATCTGCTGCCATCAGACAATAGTTCCCTTCAAACAATTCTCACTTCCTCGGTTGCAGTTTTCCTGTTGCTGCAGTTAATTGCCATTGTCTGATATCTTCTCCTTTTTTTCCTGGAGTGACTCACTATGTTATTATATATTTTGGGAGATAATGATAAAAGCATCTTTTCTCAGAAGCCTGGAAAACTGGGGCTGTCAATTGCTGTCTGTGGAAAGATGCTAGCGATACATTCTCACCCCTAACTTCCAGCTGCTGCAGCGTATGATCTTTCCCTCTAAGGCTTCCCTCCCATAAGTATGCCTTGCCCAAAATGAGCTTTAGGATCTTTCTCAGGAGAGATCAGTAACTGTTACAGTTGTACTGGTTATTGCTCAAGTACAATAACACAAGATTACTTAATATAGGTAGGTTATCCTTTTCATGCCCTTTTAAGTAGTACAAAGTAATTGGCCAGGCCAGCCTTCCCATTAGGCAAAGTGAGATGTTTGCATCAAGTGTCAGATGCTGAAGGGTGCAACATGGAGAGAGCTGTGAGTGTCACATGACCTGCCTTAAACCCTCAAAATTTGCTGGCTTTTCTCAACTCTGGTACAATGGATGGTGCTGTCCCATCACCATTTCTGAAAAGGTATTCATTGCATTGTAGGGGGTTGCACTAGATGATCTTTGGAGCCAGTGTGGTGTAGTGGTTAAGAGTGGTAGACTCGTAATCTGGGGAACCGGGTTCGTGTCTACGCTCCTCCACATGCAGCTGCTGGGTGACCTTGGGCTAGTCACACTTCTCTGAAGTCTCTCAGCCCCACTCACCCCACAGAGTGTTTGTTGTGGGGGAGGAAGGGAAAGGAGAATGTTAGCCGCTTTGAGACTCCTTCGGGTAGTGAAAAGCGGGATATCAAATCAAAACTCTTCTTCTTCTTCTTCTACTACTACTACTACTACTACTACTATACTATGATTCAACTGCTACTTTGGTTGGGTTTTGCACATGGAATAGGGAGAGCTACCATCTTGCCCTTCACCTCAGGCAGCAAAATGTAGTGGGCCAGTCCTGCTAACCAGTGTAGTTTGACATAAGGAAAAGGGTACATTTGGCCACCTTTCCAAAGTGGACGTTCTAGTTGTGTTGAGCCAGAACCAAGAGAGGTGTTATTTCAGAGTGAGTTATACATTATCCAGTTCATTTTGTGTAAAAGCCCAGATAATTGGTCCTGCAAAGCTGCTCACTTTTTAACGACTTTTAAAGAACCCATTACACTTGTGAAACACTGATTTAAATGGCTGTATGTTAAACTACTGTTGCATCACTTCATGTCTTTTAAATGATGGATGCTTGAAAGGCCTCTAAATTAAAGCTCAGCTATAGTTGTCTCTATGGCTATAATCCAAGAAAGCTATATATCTGCACATGGAAGAAAACTTGCATGCATCCTGGGTTTTTCTCAGGAATTCCAGTGCATCTGCGTAAGACTGCAAAGGCTCTAATCCTATACACACTTACCTGGGAGTAAGTCCCATTGAATTCAGTTAGTAGCTATCCATGGGATTGCACTGTAAATCAAATTTTCAGTTTGTGGCATAAATTGAAATATACATTTGTTATTGAGCAATATGCACAAATTTGGAAGAAGTGGGGGAGTTCTATGCTGTCATAGTTCACCAGAGAGCCTGGCTTTCTCCAGACCATCATTTAAGAGCTCCTGTCCCAGCATACATTAACTGGCTTAACGGTGTTTTTCAGTTCAATAAAGCAATGTTCATGCCTTCTTCGCAGTTCTTCTCTATTAATCCTGTTACACAATTATGTAATGTTTCCCAACTTTTATTCAGCAGCAAGGAAAGAGGTAGCAGCCAGGGTTCTTTGCATAGCCCTCTGTGATAAAAATACACAGCATTCAATAGTCCTCTTAACTAAGATCAATGGAAGTTCCACCCATTGGAAGAGAAGTAGATCCATTGATCTGCTTAACATCCCACAGACAATAGCTAATTAATTGAAACCAATAAACAGAAAGAGAGTAAATCCTATATATTGATCCTAAACTATGGGAAAAAATCCAAGTCTTCTTTCTCAGTTTCCTTTTCTTCCAGGTTGCTCTCAGGGGGGAAAAAATGACAAAACCAAACTTGTCCTGATTTTAATTAAGTTTTCTTGGGGAAATAGCAGATGTTGCATTATCTGTCTGTAAACTCCTTCTGGATCTGTCAAAGCAAACATTTCAAACAGTAGGCTCCATAGAACCTCTGCAAGAGCTGTATGTAAACCAATGAGAACAAAAGCCATGTCATAAATTACTGGGATTCTGGAGGGCCACACCTGGACGGCCACATCATCATGCTTGAAATTGCAAAGTAAATTTACAGCACATTGACATGAGTAATCTAATGATAACTGCTCTACACAGACTTTGATGTGATAAGGGAGAGGAAGAACACACTAAACATCACAGGATGTGTGACCTTCAGGGTACTTCATAGATAGCAATGGCTATCTATGGCTCCCAGAAAGTGAGCCCAGCCTCTGAAGCTGGATGCTGTATCTCAATGAAAGGAAGCATGAGGGCCATGTGGAACATCTTCCAAGGGCTACATTCCAATGTTGGGCAGGACCAGAGGGAAAATCAGTAGAACAATGGATGTGACTCTTACCTTTGTATATTAAGCTACATTTCAGCCACACAAAAGCCCATCATCATTGATCATGTTTGTTGAGATTGATGTGTGTTAGAGTCCAGAACATTGATGGGGCCTTGTTGCCTATCTTTGGAATAATCCAACAAGCCCACCCAGTTTGTCCGTGATTCAAGAAAAAATGGTTACATTCCCAGGCACACTTTTCTTTTCCCTTCCTAGTTGACACAAATAGTACATATTTGGAAAACATGACCAGACAACACCCGACAGCTATCACAGACAGACCTTGAAGTTTATGAACCAAAGAGAACAATTAACAACCTTGTCAGCTCTAATAAATTAGTAACACACTGACTTATCTTCATATTATATGAGAGTCCATAATTCTTTACCCTGTCTCCCTTCAAAAAAAACCCACAAAAACTTGCAATATTTACAATACATGACTTTGTTCCAGAACTGTAATCACATTTTATAACAGAGTAATAAAGTTTTTTTAAAAATAATAATAATGAATAATATCAATTTCAAAAGGGAGCAAGAAGTTCATGTATAGGAATTGAGCTGGTCTGCTGCACTGCATGCTGAAATATATCGCCTGTACCCTTAGAATACATCAAAGGGAGGAGAGACTTTTATGGCCTCATGCACGTCTTATGGTGATATACACTGTATCAGATAAATCAACATTATGTTTCTGTGATAAAGCCAATAACCATGGATAGTCAATTAAGCAGGAAGACATGTCACACTGTGTGTTACACATGCTTATTAAGTTTAGAAGCTCCCGAGACCAGCCTCGGCTGCTGAGGGCTTAAACGAGAGATTGAACAAGTCCTTGAAACAATTGGCCCACATGGTTTGATTTTAATTTGAGACAGACTATACAACTCTGGAAAGTGTCAAATAAAATGCAGAGTGATATCCAATATAACAGGTAGATCTTCAGGGAGGTGATAATAAAGGTATTTCTGCACCTGATCAGAAATCTGGGAAAGCAAGAGGGTGGCAGATTTCTTCTTCCTATGTCACGGGACAAAACTGATGACTAGTGGACCAAGTGGCTATCAAGTGGGCAGCCAATGGTGTGTTTCCCATTTGGTGGATGGTTGTCGGTAGTCACCCAGTGTTGAATGCCCTGCTAAAGTAAAACTCCACCTTGGCCTGAGCTGCATCATGATGATTCATCACAGCCCTATGTAAATACAGGTGAATGTGTGATCTTCAGGCATTCAAAGATAATGATGAGGCATTGTGATCTTTCAAAATATTCCCATGTGACATTACTGTCCCAGTAGTACTGCCTTATACTGGCAAACCAAGTGCCAATACTGGTGGACAGAAACAATTGGATTATAACCCTGCAGTTAAGTTTTCCCTGCTATCTCAAACCCTATGATCAAACTACACAAAATGTGAAGTGTGTAAATTAATTTAACCTATCTGTTGTTGTGGTGGTGGTTTTAATGTACTTTTGTTTTAATGTACTAATTGATGCTTTTAAATTGTGGTGCTGGAGGAGACTCTTGAGAGTCCCATGGATTGCAAAAAGATCAAACCTATCCATTCTTAAGGAAATCAGCCCTGAGTGTTCACTGGAAGGACAGATCCTGAAGCTGAGGCTCAAATACTTTGGCCACCTCATGAGAAGAGAAGACTCTCTGGGGGGGGGGAACCCTCTAATGTTGGGAAAGATTGAGGGCACAAGGAGAAGGGGACGACAGAGGACAGGATGGTTGGACAGTGTTATAGAAGCTACCAGCATGAATTTGACCAAACTGCAGGAGGCAGTGGAAGACAGGAATGACTGGCATGCTCTGGTCAATGGGGTCCATGGGGTCACAAAGAGTCAGACACGACTAATCGAATAAACAACAACACTAAATAGCAACTGCAGGAGGGGCTTGATGAAGATTGGGACTTTGCTGCAAAGAGAGAGAGGTGATTTATCCTTCCATACAGCAGCCATCAAAAGCCATCCCACATCCACCCAAATCAAGACAGCTGCTGTTCTTAAGAAGAAAGCTGGGGGGGGGGGGGGTAACATGAAGACTGAGGAAAAAGAGCTAGAGATACAAATATGTTGAGAATGTTGGATGCTGGTAAAATGCATATTCATTTAGAAACAGTTTTTTCACAGCAGATTGAAAAATTTTTAAACATAGATCAGTCTGCAAAAAAAAGTAACGAAAAGGAAGGCAAAATAGAGATGCAGAGAAGAAAGATGACTTGAAGAAGGCCAGAGCAAGATATTTCTTTTCTATTGGGCAATGTATTTAATGATCTGCAGTAAGACAATGAAACCACCCACCTATACATTTAATAAAAATATTGTAAGTAGGATATTCATTCCCCCAAACAGAGCCAAATGGATACTGTATTCCTGAAAGAAATGGTTGCAGAAACAGACACCTTGAAAAGTTTGTTAAGAGAGTGAGGGGGGGACCAGATGGATGATGAGAGCTATGCAGAAACAGCTTGTGCATAATGTGCAATTTGAAGATGCATCATCTGAGTCAATAAAAAGGATTTGCTGTTCTTCTTTGTGAACAGTGAAGGAGATCCATATTTGAAACCACCTCTCTGTCAGTGTAGAAAGGTCTACCACCATTGCTCCTCCACCACGGATGCTCCAATGGTAGAGAAGACAAAAGGGGGGGCATGCTGGGGTCGATCCACAAAGTCCTCCATTGTCCTTATGGACACCTCATAAAAATACATAGAACGGGAGGCTGGCATACTTCTTTTCCTTCCCACTGAGACCACTGGAAAACATTAAAAAAGAGAGAGATCTACTGGTGGAAGGATTCACTTTTCAGACTGTAATTCTATATGCACTTACTTGAGAGTAATCTCCATTGAACTCAAGGTGCCTGTCTTCTGAGAAAACACACCAGGGATTGCTCTTTGATTTGTGTGGATAACTAAGGACATAACTTAGAGTCAGATTAAACATGGTTTATGCAATTCTTTCCTCAAAGATTTATTTTTAAGCAGTCTTGTAGGCTGAGCATGAAGAGGAGCAGGATGAGGACTGCATTGCTGTTTTCCTACCTGCTGCCATCTACTTAAAATAATCCTCCTTTAGCTGTCCCTCCACAGCACCTGCCTTCAATTGATCTTTGCCCCCCAATGATTTTTTGGGGGAGCATTTTCTGGGACTGATAATCCCCTTCTTCACCACTGTTTTTATTTTAAAGCGACTTATTAAATGCCTCTAATTTTGCCCTAAGAAGTGCTAAAGTTTTTCTTAATCATGTCCACATTCTTTTCACTCCACAAATCACATAATGCTTGTAACTGAATATCAAATCTGGGTCAAATATCTCAATCTCTTTCACATGCAGACACTGATACAATAATGTGCGTGCACATGCTACCTAGATCGGTGTCAGCAATACTTTTCCATTTAGTTTAAGTCACAAGTTGATTGATGTGATGATATTCCGAAGCAAAAGAGGAAAGCGGCTCCCATGCTGGCATTCTTGAGAATGGAAATCCTCTGAAATCAATGTGTTGTGTGGATGGGCCCTGCTTGCTCAGTTTTCTCTCTGCGGAAAAGAAAATTGCTAGTGCCACCTGCTGGGCTGCTGTAGATTTGAGGGATAATTCATGGTGAATGAACCATGCAACCATAGAATTGTAGAGTTGGAAGGGACCACGGGGATTATCTAGTCCAACCCCCTGCAATGCAGGAATATTTTGCCCAAAGTGGGGCGCGAATCTACAGCCCTAAGCTAAAGAGTCTCATGCTCTGCTGACTGAGCTATCTGTTATGTGAGGAGCATAACAATAACAAATAGTTGCTTTCAAAAAAAAAATCCATTAGTGATCTAACTTTGTTGTTGTTCAGTCGTTCAGTCGTGTCCGACTCCTCGTGACCCCATGGACCAGAGCACGCCAGGCACACCTATCCTTCACTGCCCCTCGCAGTTTGGCCAAACTCATGTTAGTAGCTTCAAGAACACTGTCCAACAATATCATCCTCTGTCGTCCCCTTCTCCTTGTGCCCTCCATCATTCCCAACATCAGGGTCTTTTCTAGGGAGTCTTCTCTTCTCATGAGGTGGCCAAAGTACTGGAGCCTCAACTTCAGGATCTGTCCTTCTAGTGATCTAACTACTGCTATGACAAAAGGGGAAAGGTAGCATTATTACTAGTTTGTCTTACAGGATCTTGCTTGCATCCATCGGGAGACTGATTGGCTGACAGACAGAGGGGTTTTCAGACTAGCAAATATTTACAGAGTTACCAGTAACAACTATCTCATAGGCAGTGATAAGAAGAAATGGAAAACAAAGCAAGACAAAAGTTTCCATTTCGGTATCTTTATACTTCCCCCAACATTCCTAAAAATAAATCAAAATGAAAATAGGCCCTCTGTGAGTACTTCTAGATGTTAGGATCATCAATTGCTTTCAGCCAATATGGCTTGGGAATGGGGGAAAAAAATCTTCCCTCTGGTGTCTCGAAACATTTGCCTGTTTGAAGCAGGTAGCCAGCAGTGGGGGGCTGACAATTCCATATACCTTCAAAACTTTGCTCGTGGTTTATGCAATCCCTTTGTAGCATTCAGTATAGGCCACTTGTCAGGGAAAGGATGGAGAGTTAAGTTGAATCATTGGTCTATTGGATCTAGTAATGCATGTGTGTTTTTCTATGGGATATCAGGGGGAGCGTTAGTCAAGGTCAAAGCTGCAGGCTATCCTCGTATGCTTATGAGTCATTAGGTGCCTGGATCTTTCAGCCAGAAGCAGTGAGCCTAAATAGTAGCTCTGACATAACAGCTATTCACTACACTTTCTTGTTCATCCAAAAGAAAAGGGGAGGGGGGGCCTTCTTCATTCTCATCTAATTTTTTCCATCTGGATTTCTCCTTGGTACTAACTGTTACTAAGCTGGTTTTAGATGAGCCCATGCTTGAGTAGTTGAAGAAGAATTGTTGGGTTTTTGTTTTGTGTTTTTTTTTTCTCTCTCTCTCTCCTCCCCCCACCCCCGAAGTTGGGCTGTGACAGAGGCTGCATCATTTAAGCGTTATTATTTCAGTCTGTTCTGCTCTTTCTGAGCTCAGGCATTTCAAGTGGCTCTAATGAAGTAAATCCAAATGACTGCTTTGAGACAAGGAAAGTACCTGATGTGCACACAAAATATATTTTTTTTTTTTACCCTGTGGTGGCTTGCAGCAATCATTTGAAGAGAGTTTCAATTTCATTCATGGGCACATGTCAGGCTGAGTGGCTGTCTTTCCAGCCTGAATTATTGTTCTATGGCAGGTTTGCCCCAATCATGCTCCACCTCATTTGCAGGGTAATGTAGAGAATTTCTAAAAAATAATTTATCAATGGGCGCAGTCCAGATATGTTAAGTTTGTGGCAGCTGCAAGGAAAGCATAGAATCACTGAATTGTAGATTTGGAAGGGCTCCCAAGGGTTCCACGGGTTATCTAGTCCAACCCTCCTGCAATGCAGGTATTGCAACTAAATAATCCCTGACAGATGACCATCCAATCTCCGTTTAAAAACCTCCAATAAAGAAGAGCCCCCCGCTTTCCGTTCCATGATGCAATGGTTGGAGTAGCAGGCTAGACTTTGGGATGTCCCAAAGTTGGGGTTCTCGCAGCTTTTGGACTACAATTCCCATCATCCCTAGCTAAAAGGACCAGTGGTCAGGGATTATGGGAACTGTAGTCCAAAAACAGCTGGAGACCCCACTTTGGAAAGCCCTGAGCTAGAGAAACCAAGGTTCAAACCCTGACTGAGATTGCAACCCTACTGCTTTTATTACATATTTCTTAATACCAAAATAGGTCGCCAAGCAGTTTGCAAGTATAGGAACCAATCACACAAGGATTTAGATATAAAAACCCTTTACTCAGACACACAGTTCAACAATTCTGTTAAAATATTAAAATATAAACATCCATCATTAAGATTTGCAATAAAACCATCACATTAAAACAAATCAGTAATTAAAACAGGAGAACTAGGTCAAGAGGTCAAAGGACTGGCTGAGTAAACAGGAGTGTCTTCAAAAGCTGATGGAATGCCAATACTCAGGTAGTGCATTCTTTAACACTGATGGGAAAGGTCCTGGAATAAGTCCCATTCAACTCTGTGATGCTTACTTCCAAGTAGACGCATAGAATGTTGTTGTTTTTTCTGGCTGTATTCACATGGACGTTTATTCCATTTGTGTGATAATGCTCCCTTAAATGTAACTTTCCACATTGTATTTGAGCTTACACATGGTGTAAGAACTACTTCTGAAACTATAGTGGAGTTTAGCAAATGGATTGTTTCTAGAAGCAAATAAGACAGGAATGAGCACTAAATACGCATATGCTCTCATTCTCATCAGTAACTTATAATGTGAGTTTGGGAAAGTTAGGAGTAGCAAAGATGCATACTGAATCAAACTGTATGCGCAGCAATCTGAACAAAGTTTGGAAACCAAACAAACTCCTTAATATTTCATTGTCAGTCTACAAACAAGATCAGATCATTCTGAACACCAAAATCTAAGGAGCATTTCATAAAGATTACCAAGGTTTTCTCATATAAAATTGTCCTTCTACATTAAAAAGGGAAAGGGAAAGGGGGGGGGCTTAGAAAATACTGGCAAAGCCTTGGAAGCACATTAAAATCTCAGCAACTTGGTGTCCTTGGAAATCACACAGGAACCGTACTTTTTTATAGCTTGTGCCTTACAACTACCAAACAGTGCTGCAGATGTTCCCATCAGTCTCTGGGACTTTAGAATCCATTGTTGCTCTTCACCCACCTCAGCAGATTCATATCAGATATCACTCTTTTTATAAACACATACTCCACAATACAAACATTCATTCCACTTTTTCATGTCATGAGAACATGGAACTCATCAAAGAACAAACTTGCTGTGAGAAAATTAAGCTTTGCCCAATGCTACTTCTTTTGTGACTAAAGAGAACACAAAGATTTTTTTTTTTTTTTAGGCACCTTCCTCCTCCTCAAACACATTATCCCGCTCATTTCCGCCTTCCTATTGTTGTCCACTTTGGATTCATTTCCCTGTTTGTCCTTTTGGCCAGCTGACATTTGAAAGAGTTCTCTTTGGGAGGAGGAAAAAAAATATGCTTGGCTGAAGGATGGGGTGTCCGATATTCAGCCCACGCTTCTCCCGTGCCCACATTAAAACAAAAACAGAGAAGAATTATTTAAGATTTAAACAGTTTGTCGAGTCAAATTTGGATACAAACCAAAGTTTCAAATTTATCTAGTGGTGCCCATGGCTGCTTTTTTTACTTTTTATTTCGGATTCAAGGGTGAATAACTATGTACTTAACACACATGCCTAGTGCCAATTGGAATGGTGCATAAGGTCAGCCATGTGCCACAGCTGCTCATGGGTACCAAAGGGGCAACCAACATGGCGTATTCCAGGTGTCATTGGACACCAACCCAGCCAGTCTGGCCAAAAATCAGGAGAAAATATGGGAGTTAGAATTCAGCAACATCTAGAGGATACCACAGGACAAGCGGGTGGCGCTGTGGTCTAAACCACTGAGCCTAGGGCTTGCCGATCAGAAGGTCGGCGGTTCGAATCCCCGCGACAGGGTGAGCTCCCATTGTTCAGTCCCAGCTCCTGCCCACCTAGCATTTCGAAAGCACGTCAAAGTGCAAGTAGATAAATAGGTACCGCTCCAGTGGGAAGGTAAATGGTGTTTCCGTGTGCTGCTCTGGTTTCGCCACATGACCCGGAAAAACTGTCTGCAGACAAATGTCAGCTCCCTTGGCCAGTAAAGCAAGATGAGCGCCGCAATCCCAGAGTCGTTCGTGACTGGACTTAACTGTCAGGGGTCCTTTACCTTTTAGAGGGTACCACACTGGCCATTCCCTTCACATGGATGTTGCTTCCCGCCACTTAACTCAGAATACCACAAGAAGGGTTTCTCTCAGTGACATATCAGGATCGGTTTGTGTCAGTTTCTGACTTTTCTTAAGTTTAGTTCATCACATTCCACATTCAGGGATAGCCCTAATGAACAGAGCTACAGTAACACCAGGGAAACACATATTTGTCAATATTGCATGCAGTTTCATCCTTAGCAACCATCAAGATTTGACATTTTAATGAACATTACATAATATTTGGCTGATTAACATGCTATGGATTTTTAAATATGTTTCTGGGAGGGGGGATTATTGGTTTGTTTTTGCTTTTGCTTTTTTATGGATTTTGTATTCTCATTTTGTATTGTACTGGTGAAGGGCAATATACAAATTTAATAAATAAAAATTAATAACAATCCATGGCTGGGAACATCAGCAAAACTTACAGTGCCGAATGAGCTGCTGATGCCTGTTTAAATGCCTGATGGGTGCACCAGAGTGAAGCCAGGGGTCAAAGTCTTCACTCTGGTCCACACTGCAAGTCACACTCCCAGGCAAGGGTAGACCCCAGCAACCTGCATGGCCAGCAAAAGAGGAAGTCACATCCTCCAGCAGCCACAAAGGAACCAGAAGACCTCTTCCAACCAAACCGCAATCACCACTCACCGCCAGGATGACGGTAAGCAGCCTCTCTGAGCAGACATGTATAGCATTGCACTGCATGCTTCCCGAGTGGTGCTGTGGTCTAAACCACTGAGACTCTTGCACTTGCCGATTGGAAGGTTGGCGGTTTGAATCCCCTTGACAGGGTGAGCTCCCATTGCTCTGTCCCAGCTTCTGCCAACCTAGCTGTTAGAAAGCATACTAGTGCAAGTAGATAAATAGGTACTGCTGCAGCAGAAAAGAAAACGGTGTTTGCGTGTGTTCTGGCACTCATCACGGTCCTCCGTGCACCAGTAGTGATTTAGTCCTGATGGCCACATGACCCAGAAAGCTGTCTGTGCACAAACACCAGCTCCCTCAGCCTAAAAAGCGAGATGAACGCCACACCCCATAGTCACCTTTGACTAGACTTAACTGTCCAGGGGTCCTTCATCTTTCCCTTTCCCTTAAATGTTGCACTAAAAATCAGCACATATTAAATTGAAAAATGCAGACTCCCAGAAGAAACAATAGTGACTTCATTTGACAATGCATTTCATTTTCAAAATAATAATGTGGGAGACATAGCACAAAGACAAGAGTGTGTAAATTAAGCAATGTTTTGCTTATTAGGAGAGGTATGAGGTTATTCATCTATGTGAAAAACTTGATTTTTTTTCCCTTACAATCTGGGAAGAAAAAAAAGTCCATCTCAAGATTGTATTAGCCTGTCTAAATTATTCCTGATGGATATCAGTGTAAATGAAAAGAGCATCAGGCCGGTGATTATCATCTAGCATGTGACACTTTAACAATGAGGTTAAAGTAATTTGTACTTCAAAGGAGAAAATATTTTACTGCCTCTGACCTTTTTCAGTATTTTGTTTTTGCTGGCAATTCCACTTATTCCCTGTAGATTTCTGGAAATGTTAACAAGGAGAAGAGCAGTATCCGATATTAAGCAAACCAACATAATCAACATTGGAGATTGAGGGTCCAAACATCTGCGCTTTACACGAATGCCAGAGAATACATTCATTGGTGAAAAAATCCCACAGACTTGGATATAGTGAGGTTTTCAGAATATGAACAATAATATGAACAATACTAGTAAATACAGAATTTCTGTTGGCTTCAGTCATCAAACACCTCTCTGCAACGAAAGTTTTTCACCACTTGAACAGCTGCAAAATGTTTGATTTTAGAAAAAAGTTTTGATGATGACTGAGACCAATGGAAGAACATTCCATTTTCCCTGAAAAGTGCAGGAAAAGTGCTGTATCACAAACTTCCACAACATTTTTATGCTAATTTTATATAGAACACACGTAATACTCTACACATCTCATGATCTGCCATCCTTGAGCATGATGATCTGATAACTGGTGGCCATTCAGCTCCAAGCATGTTTTACAAGGCTGATTATGAATACAGTTTCTGCCCTGGTTATGGCCGTTAAATGGCTTTGGTCATCCTGATAGATGACCTTTGCTGGGAAACACAGGGAGAGCATATGCTCACTGTAATTCTCAATGACCTCTTGGTGGTTTTTGATAGGATATACAGTACTTCCAGGCTAACATGTGTGGGTTTGAGGATGGAGGGACTATGTTGCAGTACAAACTCAACTTCACTCCAGATCAGATGGTGATAATGGTGATAATGAACTTTTAGTTCATCTATTCCAGGTGCTATTACATTCTCCCTTAAGGATAAAGCTTACTTTAGAGTGTGCTCTGGAACCCAACCTAGATATCTAGATTGCATCTATGTCTAAGAGTGCTTTATATTAGCTTAGGTTGGAATGCCAGCCATACCAACCTAGAGGACAAAGGCATAATGACTAAGTCATACATGCCTTGGTAATTTTTCAGCTTGGTCACTGATGTGTTTTGTGATGTGTTAATTCAGAATCTGCTGCTGGTCTAGAATTCAGCTTATATATAGAATTTGTTGCCATCTGCCTGTCTCAATAGACAATGGAACATCATTGTTTTGTTTTTAACCTGATATTGTATGATATGGTGGTATAGAAATAAGTCAATAATCCAGTACTTAAGTAAGAACAGTACCAGTTAATTCATGGGCTTGGTCCAAAACTGGTACTGTTCTTATGCCATAAATATTTTGGAGACACTTACCGGTATCTCTTAACCCATAATCTACTGACCCAATAAAACTTGTATTTAAATTATAGTATGATTTAGTTTTGCAAAGTTTGTGTGGATAAGCTGAGCAGACGGTCATGTAAATACAGTATGGACTATGCTGACCTGGGATTGGGGGAATCAGGATAATTTCTAGAGGAACTTTTCCTGGATTTTTGTTGTATAGATATAAAAATGTTCTTCTTGTTGATGACAGGGTGTGTGAAAGTAACCACTGATAGCTGAGAGAAAATATATTCCTTTTGTCTGCTTACTCTTGGAAAAGTTTAAATAGTTCCATACAGAAGGAGCTGGGGTGTTGTTTTCATTGGGAATGAGCTGATTTAAAACTGCTTGGTGTACTGGAGTTCTTTTTATAGCATTCAAAACATTATATTCTGCTCAGATAAACTGTTTGTTAATGGACAACAAACCACCAGATAATTCCCAAAAGGGCAGAAGCAGATATTGTATAATCAATATTCAAGTAGAGATATGCTGGTTCCCAATTTTCTGCTTCTATTTGTGCCTTGTGGAGTTATAAAAAACAGATGCAGCTACACTGCTTGGGCAAGAAGAGCTAAATACATTTTTGCCTCCAATGAAAATCAAGTGCAGAGGCACCATCATCATCATGGTGCCTTAGGTGAGCAATAATCATTGCATTCTGGGATATGGGACTAGGATGATGGTATAAATGCCAATTCTTCATAGCTATCTCTTTGTCACACTGTGGTATGACCAAGAAACAAAACTTAGCATGGGCCTACACTTATGAAGAGAAAGGGCTATAGATGTTGTTGGCTCTTGCTGGTTCCCACTGTAATGTCCATAGTGGGACACATTTGGAAATCTCAACCCCCACCACAATAAAAGGAAGGAGTATAGAATACACAGAAGATAAAGATGATAAAGTGACTGGAATGGTTGAGGGAGTTGGGCATGTTTAGCCTGGAGAAGAGATGACTGAGAGGTGATATTATATCCCTCTTCAGATATCTGAAGGGCTGCGACGTGGATGATGGAGCAAGCTTGTTTTCTGTTACTACTCCAGAGGGTAGGACTCAAACCAATGAATTCATCTTACAAGAAAGGAGATTCCAGCTAAACATTAAGAAGAACTTGCTGACAGTAAGAGCTATTTGATAGTGGAACAGAAAACCTTGGAAGTTGGTGGACTCTCCTTCATTGGAGATTTTTAAACAGAGTTTGGATGGCAGTCTGCCAGGGATTCTTTAGCTGCGATTTCTGCACTGCAGGATTTTGGACTAGATTACCTTTGGGTCCTTTCCAACTCTACAATTCTATTATACTTTGAGCAAACTTCCCTAAGGTTCCCTGCAAGATGCAGGCTGCCCAATCAGATCTCGAGGGCATCACCTGCAAATTTCATCTACTTATGTGAAATGGGGGGGGGGGAGAGGCAGTTATAGACTTTTTAGATTCTCCATTGTAATCAATAAGGGTGAAATGGAGCTTTGCACTTAACAGATCAGAGTTGAACAATAAATTGAATCAGAACAACACAGAGATGATTCCAAACATGTATGAGCTGCTTCCCCGTACTGCTGATACAGATAGGAGGGAAATATTATGGTTGTTGCACCCCCCCCCCCCAAATACTTTTGATCCAACATTTTACCTGTAGTGAATGGAGTGGACTGTGCTACAAGGGGCTTGTTTGGCAATATTTGCCATTTACAGAGCTCCAGAACCATGTCTCTGAACTGTATTCAATGGATATGACTGATACGGTCATGTCCACTTGATGTACAACTATCTGCAGCAGCCGCTGCATGAAAGGTGCACTGAAAGTCTTTTGTGTGATGCTTCAGTTGACCAAATGGATGACAGAATAAGGCACAGAACAACTCTCCATAGATTTCATTGCAGATGATGTTGTTAAACTAGAAGAGGGTTGTGGAGTCACCTAGGGAGGCTTTGCCAGCAGCTGAGTGTAGTTATTTATAGTAAGAGGAAATTGGCTCTTTATATGCCTTTGTTCCTTATTTTTCCCCCAGGGCTGAACTCAGCCATGAAAACTCAGAATGTGTCAATCTGGTTGATATGCTCAATCAGAGAAGTAATATGGGCATTTTTGCTATAGCTGAATATTTGTAAGGTGAAGTTATTGCACCTTGCTTGATTTTAAATTGTGGCAGGTTACTAAGGGACACTCATAAGTTGGTTTGTCCCAGTCTATTAGTCATATATTAGGTTTCTTTGTTTTTTAACAGAAAGTAAAACACACATGACCATGGGATTTAATTTTATATACAAGGCAAATGACTGAAATCCCCATTTCAGTGGCATTTAAGCAGCCAACTTTGGGTTTGAGGTGGTTTTCCAGCTCTTCACCAGTTCAGTCCAAAAGCACTACAAAAGATTTTATTTCACAGTTCCCAGAGTAATCTACTTCTGTTAGTTCTGCTTTTAAATGAAAAAAAAAAGAATGAAAGAGAGTCTGGGGGAAGAAAGATTAATGAAGCCAAAGATTATTAGGATAAAATAAACAACATCTATGTAGATAGCTCTTAATGATGGAAGCTATCTTGGGAAATATTTTGCAAGTGAACATACACCCCAATGAGCACAGCTTTGCAGCTGTGGAATATATTAAGTCATAGGAAGGTACTGAACATTTGTCACAAAGTGCCACTCATAATAATAATAATAATAATAATAATAATAATAATAATAATAATAATATCACTTTGATGTTCAAAGTGTTTTACATAAATCAGGGTAGGCAGAAGGGAGGCCTTGATCTACATCCTACTGATTGATTTCTGAGTGGTTTGCTGTTAACCAACAAAGATTTCTGATTTGTTTAAGAACAGCAGCAACAGCAAAAACACTGGGTGGAATACAAGGTAGTGCTAAGGAAATTATTCCACCAGCACCAATATTTTTGCCTGCCCTGCAAAAATACCTCCCCTCTCCCAACTGTGCACTGTTTTGGGAGGTCTTATTTTTAATACTTATAGAGCGCTTTCCCAAAATGTTCAATGCGCTTTACATTATCTTGAAATCTTTATAACATCCCCGTAAGGCAGGGAAGGATTGTTATTCCAAAAACTAAAGAAAAGAGAGAGGGCTCCCAAGACTAAAAGACAGCAGCTGAGCAATGGCAACCAGCAAATTCACAGTTCAGTTGAGATTTGAACAAGGGACTTCTGGTTCATAGCTCATGTTCTGAACCATTATGCTTGAGCACAAACCTATGGGGAGAGATGGAAAAGGGAGTTCAGAACTACTGTACTTTGCTAGAAATCAGGTTCTCTTGGCACTTCCTGGATCCTCTTGAGTAGATCGAATCCATAGAAGGATTATATTTGACCAAAAAAAAGAATGTTGCCTTTTTCTCTCTTTTTCCTGCACCATGGAATAACTGCTGCCAGGATTTTAACACAGCTCTGCTCTAACTTATACCATGGAGCTACCTTTGAGACATTCAGCCATTGAGCTATTACTTTTAGAAGTGAAGCTTTATAATAATCTACTATATTGGGAAATTTTATTCCTCCTTCATTGTGGCTTTTTCCCATGGTTGCCATGGGAACGCAAGCTTTTTTTTATTATTCCACACAAAGTTTGTAAGTAGTTTTTGCCAGCTCAATGATACCCTTTTGTCAATCTTTATCATTACATTTTCAAATAGAAAAAGTATCTAGATATTAAATGTATTTTAATGCCACATCTTTGCCTATCCATGAGAGTCAAACCTGGAACCTTTAAAAAAAAAAGTTGCCACTACAGCCATAACTGGTTCATAATTTAATTTAAACAGCACCTCTACGCTTGAAGACAACCAGATCCCCAAATATTTCATAGGCTTAACTACTCAATTAATTCCGCTTACCTGAATCAAATTTGCTTAATATATTGTGACACATTCCTTCCCATAATTTCAGGTTTTGATGGGTTCATTTTGTAGCCAGAGACTTCACCAAACTTCTCTATTCCTTCAAGCACTTTTAGTACAGATTTTAAAGCACTGGTTAATGAAAGCATTATATCACCAGTGTACAAACAGATTTTGTAACTTGTAGATTCAACATTTATCCCAGTCACATCTTCTGCAAGTGTTAATGGCTCAAAACACAGACCTGACGGGATGTCTCTGCCTCTGTTTTGCACTTGACAACAAGTTTTTGTTGATATAGAACTTGGGGTTTACCGGTAAGTAAAAAAAAGTAGACCTCATAAGCCTGAATTCTGTCCACTCTGATAGACATTGTCTTGGCTGTTCTTAAAACAGCCCTGTAAGGTAGGGCTGAGACATCACCTTGCCAACAAAGGTCTGTACAGTTAAAGCTATGATTTTCCCAGTTGTGATGTATGGGAGTGAGAGTTGGACCATAAAGAAGGCTGATCGCCGAAGAATTGATGCTTTTGAATTATGGTGCTGGAGGAGACTCTTGAGAGTCCCATAGACTGCAAGAAGATCAAACCTATCCATTCTTAAGGAAACCAGCTCTGAGTGCTCACTGGAAGGACAGATCCTGAAGCTGAGGCTCAAATACTTTGGCCACCTCATGAGAAGAGAAGACTCCCTGGAAAAGACCCTGATGTTGGGAAAGATTGAGGGCACAAGGAGAAGGGGATGACAGAGATGGTTGGACAGTGTTCTCGAAGCTACCAACATGAGTTTGACCAAACTGCAGGAGGCAGTGGAAGACAGGAGTGCCTGGCGTGCTTTGGTCCATGGGGTCACAAAGAGTTGGATGTGACTAAATGACTAAACAACAAGGTAGGGCAGCATCTTTGCTGTATAGAACTGAGACTGAGAAAATGGCCTCTTTAGGGCCAACTGCGAATTTCATTCTAGCCACATGATTTGAACTGGGAACCTAGTTCACAGCTTATCCACCTCTTAAAGCCACACTAGATGATAATACACAGAGGTGTGAACCTCCTCCTATTGTTCCTTGAGTATCAGAAGCTGCTACTTAACCCTTTCCCTTCCTGTCATTTCAAGAAGGTTAACTCTGCGAAACCTGCACCATGATGCAGATTGGTTCAGGGGTTACTTTGGAATCTGCACATTGCCACTTATGGCTTCCAAGTAAGACATGGTGACTCAGCTGTGAAGTTCATTGGGTGACCTTGGGCCAGTCACTATCTCGCACGCTAACCTGCCTCCCAGGGTTGTTATGGAGATGAAATAGACAGGGGAGGGAGAGAACCATGCATGCCACCTTGGGCTCCTTTGAGGAAAAGTAGAATTGAAATGTATAAATAAATAAATTTTAAACATTACAGCCACCTGGAAAAGTGGCTAGCTAGCAAGAAAGCATCTTACTGGCACATTTGGTCAAAACAATGTAGCAATGTCCCCTGTGAGCAGCAGAAGTTCATGACGTTCCATCATTCTCAGGGAGATATGGGCAGATAAAAACATGGCTGCCTGCCTCTGGAAGATCAACGCAGAAGTAGGACAGGGTTCCATTCGTGGTGCATATATCCGTATTTTGGATACTTATTTTCTTTTCCTGAGAAATTATCCTGTGTCTCCGAGTTTGTGTGTGGTATAAATATATTCCAGTTCCAGTACATTGGGTTTCTGTGCTACATTTTTCACACACTTGTAATTGTTGTTAGCAAGCCTGACAGTCATCCATCTTTGCCATGCAGCCAGTTCTTTTAAAATAAAAAATAAAAACCTGCCTGTTTGCAAACTAATATTCACTCAGAAACACCTGCACACGAGTCATACACAGCTGTACATTTGTCAATACCAAGCCAGCTGTAGATGATTCCATATGGCATTTCCCCTCCATTTAAATCAGGCTCAGAAACAAACACAACATAGGAAAAAGCTGCTGCAGTATGATAATTAGGCCTTATCATAGCTACAGTCTTCATACTGTCAGATTGGTGTGGCATGTGCAGAGATGGGGAGATGGTTGTCCTTAAAACTGATACCTGTATAAATGTTCCAGAGTACAGTAGTCTTAAAGCTCAATCTGGATTTCAGCAGACATCAGAAGGTACTATTTGATTTCCTGTGGACCTCTCTGTGGTGAGTGATTCCAATGAAAAGTGGCAATAGTAAAACCAGGAGTAATTCAAGAAACACCAGAAAAAATTATCTAGGAAAACAAGGGAGAATTAAATAGCCTTCATCTGGCATCAGAAACAACAGCAAGGTCATCTGTACCAATCAAGTGCTCCTTGGAGAAAACATTATGTTTACTAGGGTGCCACCACTGAGGAGGCCCTATTTTTGTTTGTCACCTACTGAAGGCACCTAGCACCTAGAGATGGGGGTTCGTGGGAATAGGTAGTTCCTTGAGGAAAATAGGGGGGCAGCATATTGAACTGTACCTATAAGCAAATTAGAACACTCCAAAGAACTTCAAAAATGGGCAGGATATGTTAAGATACCAGTAAAATGTTCATGGATAAACTCCGGATGCCAGCACATTGCTTTGTTGCAATAACAGGTTATCCACAGTTATTCTTCATGGACAAGTAGTAATGAGAGAAAGAAGCTATAGCATGTGTGTCAGTATCAGTTTTCTGTGTCAAGAAACAATGAGGCCACATCTCTGATAGAGGTGGATCAATTTATCTTTGTCCCATCCTCATTTCAAGTGTGCATCAAAATGTGTGCATCTCATCCCATTTATGTCCAGATTCCACTTGTGTGGCATCACACTGTTTAGCAGTTGCTCCAAGATGCCTTAGAACATTTTTAAAAGAAAGAAGGGGACATCTGCCATGGGTGCAAGAGGTACAGTCCCATTCTGTATAGGGTCCGTGTACTGTCACTTTATGGATGTTCCTGGGTATGTTTTCAGCTGCATCTGGTCTATAATCTGTGACATGATGGAGGGTATACTGCTTTTCTCCCTCTTCTCTATTATTCCACTGCTGTTTTATCATATTCTAACTGCAAGACTGATGCTCTGCAAAGGGCAGTGCTGCATTTTTAACCTGCATCAGGAGCACAGGAAGGTTTCTCATCAACAGAGAGCTCCAAGCAATGTCTTCCCCTCCTCCTTCTCCTCTTTCTCCCCAGCTCAATTAAGAAACAACATCCCCCCCTTTTCTTTTCAGTGCCTTCCTTTTATCTACTCCTCTTCTCATGTTTCTCTGTTATTTCCCCACCCCACCCCTTTACCCTTCATGCCATGGCCATGGCGCTGAATGCTGATGAGCTCCTGCACCATTTAACCCAAGACATTCCTTTAACATTTTCTCTTCCTTTCAAGCGTTGGAAACATGAGATGAACTTTTACAGGTTCGGTACGTGGCAGGTAATCGGATGAGAAGTTTGCGCTCTTTGCATTTCCCCCATGGGCTGAAAAAGAAAAAGGAAGGGGGGGGGAGAGAAAGAAAAAGAGTTGGGGTCTCTCAGTCCGGCTCATCTCTACTGATGAGTAGCTGGTGGGGGAATCGACTCCTGCATCAAAAGCAGGTGGTGGAGACTGCTAGCTGTTTTATTACTTTCTAAGGCTGGCTGTACCGGCAAATAATTGCTTAGGAGGATGAAGCATGCTGACTTCGACTCCTGCGCAACAGCAGAATTGTGTCACAATGGAAGCAAAGGCTGATGTTGCTTGTGGTGTACAGATATTTTGTACAAATGTTTAGATGGTTGATCCAGGTCGACTCACAAAACTTTCCCCCTCATCACAAAAAAACAGCATTGGGGCAGGGGCTAGGCCAGGGGTCTGCAACCTTTAAGACACAAAGAGCCACTTGGACCCGTTTCCAAAGGAAAAAAAAAAAACCTGGGAGCCGCAAAACCATTGCGACATTTAAAACAAATATAACGCTGCATATATTGTTTCTTACCTTAATGCAATAATAATAAATAACGTATAGGAGCCAATGCAAAGTATAATTAGTAAAAACAACAAGAATAAGTTCTTACTTTTTTGCATTGACTCAGGGGCGTACCCAGGATCAAAACTGGGGGGGGGGGCAAGCCATGGTCCTTCAGGTTGTGACATTTCAGCACGGAAAGGCGAATGAAACCAAAATTTTAGGGAAATTATATATAATTATAGCAGTGCTTTATTACAGTAGTTATTACAATTATTTGCTTGGTTTTTTAAAAATTTTATTCTAGTTACATGTCTTATACCAGGGGTGGCCAACTCCCAAGAAACTGTGATCTACTTTCAGCAGTGATCTACCCCCGTTTTTTGGGGTTCAGCTCAAAGTTGTTTTGGGGGGGTGTGGTGGGTGGGAGAGAGGGCTTCCCCCTCTAAGATAGCTTGGCAAGCGAACTAAGAAAGAAAGAAAAAGGGGGGTGGGAATGGAAAAGTGGGGTGGAAAAATATAAATTGGGGGTGTGGTGGGTGGGAGAGAGGGCTTCCCCCTCTAAGATAGGTTGGCAAGCGAATTAATAAAGAAAGAAAAAGGGGGGTGGGAATGGAAAAGTGGGGTGGAAAAATATAAATTGGGGGTGTGGTGGGTGGGAGAGAGGGCTTCCCCCTCTAAGATAGGTTGGCAAGCGAACTAAGAAAGAAAGAAAAAGGGGGGTGGGAATGGAAAAGTGGGGTGGAAAAATATAAATTGGGGGTGGGGTGGGTGGGAGAGAGGGCTTCCCCCTCTAAGATAGGTTGGCAAGCGAATTAATAAAGAAAGAAAAAGGGGGGTGGGAATGGAAAAGTGGGGTGGAAAAATATAAATTGGGGGTGGGATGGGGTGGGGAGAATATCTATTAAAAATATATAGTAGTTTAAAAAATAAAAATAAAGGGGGGAAATCTTTTTCTTCTTTTTCCTTTTTTTGAAAACAAAAACAAAAGGGGAAGAGAAAAGAAAAAGGGGGGATAGAGGGAGAAAAGGGTAATAATAAAAATTCAAATAGAGTGGCTGCAGCAGCTGTGGGGGGTGTTTGTTTATTTTTCGTTTGTTTGTTTGTTTTAAAAATGGGATTTCTCCCCTTGGATTAAAAAAGGAGGGGAGGAAAAAAAAGAGAGGGGGGGTGGGAGAGCAAGGCAAAAAGCCAAAAAGCAAAAAACAGTTTTTTTGGGGGGGGAATCGCGCCAGGCTCTGCAGCGCGCCGGCCTCGGGGCTCCGGGCCCCCGAGCCGCCCTTGGGGCCATCGTTGAGCATGTACACCGCCCGCAGCGAGCGCTGGCGAAGCACCGGTTGGCGGAGGTTTCAGAAGCAGCCCGGACGTTTTCGCCGCCGCCGCCCGGCCTTCCTGTTGCACAGCGGCGCAGGAAGGCTCCGAGTCCCGGCCGGGCCCCCGGGCGCCCCCCGGATCCCGCTGCCAAAGAGGCGCCGGACGGCGAGGCGGAGCAGCAAAGCCAGGCGGAGGCGGCAGCAGCACCATCCGGCGACCGACGCCGGGAAGGTCCCCCGCCCGCCCGCCTCTCCGGGGAGCGGGGAAGGCACAACGGAGCCAAGCCCCACAAGGACACCCCAGCTGCCCGCCGGGCCCGACACTCCAAGGAGGGAAGCGGGCAGGCACGGCGGGTCAGGAGGATGGCACGGCGGGCGCAGCCCAGGCGGGCCAGGAGCGCAGCGCAGTGCCCCCACCACTCCGCACCACCTCCGCGCCCCAGGCAGCCGCCCCGGAGCCGAAGGAGGAGCGCCTGTTGCGCGCTCACAGTGGCGGGCCACGGCGGGGACGGCCCCGCTCCGCTCCGCCAACTGCGCTGCCGCCGTCGCACCAGGCCCTGCCCCTGCGCCTCCCCCCGGCTGCCCCCTCCCTCCCTCTCTCTCTGCCCCCTGCAAACCGCCCCTCCATCGTGGGCAGGGCTGGCGCGTCTTCCCTCCGGCCGAGGAGTTCTCAGGCGCAGTGCCCCCACCACTCCGCGCCACCTCCGCGCCCCAGGCAGCCGCCCCGGAGCCGAAGGAGGAGCGCCTGTTGCGCGCTCACAGTGGCGGGCCGCGGCGGGGGCGGCCCCGCTCCGCTCCGCCAACTGCGCTGCCGCCGTCGCACCAGGCCCTGCCCCCCGCGCCTCCCCCCGGCTGCCCCCTTCCTCCCTCTCTCTCTCCCCCCAGCAAACTGCCCCTCCATCGCTGGCAGGGCTGGCGCGTCTTCCCTCCGGCCGAGGAGTTCTCAGGCGCAGTGCCCCCACCACTCCGCGCCACCTCCGCGCCCCAGGCAGCCGCCCCGGAGCCGCGGCAGGGCCGCGAAAGAGCCGCATGCGGCTCCAGAGCCGCAGGTTCCCTACCCCCGGGCTAGGCTGAAGTACCAGCAGACCAAGACTAATTCAGGAAGCTTCCCCAAACTCAGCTTTGTTTCATTTATCTTGTCAGTTCTACCTGGAATCTGTAGAAGGGGGTGTTGCTGCATTTTAACAATGCTCCAGTTCCTGCAGTGAATTTGCTGTTCTGTGGGACCTGCTGAAAAATGCAGACTGTTTCCCTCCAGTCTGCGGGGAAGCATTTAAACATGCAATCTCCCACCTGTAGTCTGACACGCAGGAAGGGCTGCATACATTACAGGACTGCTTTGATTATGTGTTTTGCTAAGTGATATAACCACCTCTTTCTTGTTGGATCAAACTTAAATATCAATAAAAACTGCCAACCGTTATGCATTAATCAAAACAGTAGTTCTATGAACAAGGGGGGTGGGAAATGACAACAGTGGTAATACATTAATGGGGCATTTTGTCTATTTTCTGTGTTACTTCAGTACGCCTTGGAAATATGGTATTTGATGTCATTATGATAGCATAGGATAACTGCCTGATATTGATCATGCAGGGTGTTGAATTCAGAAACAGGAAACCCAGTCTGCAAACCAGCTGTGCTGTGTAGGAGGCTCCTACACTTTAGCCTCCATAGCTCCAGAAAGCCCTAGACATGTATTAGGAAACCACAAGGTTAAGGTGCCAGGGCCAGAAACTGTGCCACTCAGTAGTTGCAGCAATGCCAGCTGCCTGGCTGTTCCTCCTGAGCCCCCTTGGCTGTACCCTTCTGTTGGAGGACACAGATGTGTGTGCCACATGGATTGCCTTCAGCAACATAGCTAGCCTGATCTTCTCAGGTGCAGTCAGAATTGCCAGCTTCTGTACATGGATTGGTGAAGACACCATCTTGTCCTTTGCCTCAGGCAGCAAAATGTTTTGGGCCGGCTCTGCAAGGTGCCACACAACAACTGGTGCTTTTTCAAAAGACCTGCAAGTGCAATCACTAGGCTGGAATCTAAACCTATAAAAAACGCTGTGAAAAAGATATTGAATTTGCCATAAGCTCACCATTGTCATCTATTTTCACATTTATATAATGCACTTAAAACATTATATTTTCAGCTGTATGGCTGAGTCCTAGTAGTTTATTTACTGGTACCTTAATTTTACTACCAGTTTCCTTAGCTTAGGGCTGCCATACGTCAGGATTTTCCTGGACATTACTGGGATTTAAAAGGCAGAATTGACATACGGGGAGAATTTCCTTTATTATTATTAAATTTTATTGGGTTTTATAAACAAGAAAAAATGTTATACAAACAAGTATATTCTCATGTCATTTGCATATCACAAAAATAGCATAATAAATGCGTAAAAAGGTCTGCAACAAAAGTTTCAATATTAGTGGTCAATGTATAAGTTCTTGGTTTATGAATTGATTTAAACAATCAGGAGGAGGAAGAAGGGGGAAAGGGGGAGTGGGGGAGTGGCGAGTGGGGTTGTGTCAGGTGGTTATGCTACAGGGAGAATTTCGAAAAGGCGGCACTTTGTCCTGGATGTTAGGCAAGTCAACCAAAAAATTGTGGTTTGGGGTTTGTTTGTATGTTTGCATTTTTGAAAAGAAAAAAAAACTCATCAACTTTGGGGTTTGTCTACAAAAAGCTCAACAATTTTGGGGTGTCCTGGTTTTTACTTTTTGAAATATTGCAAGCTTACCTTAGCTACACCTTTAAGAAAGCTGCAGGAGAAGCATAACGTGGCTAAAACTGATGGGGTAGTAATAGAATCATAGAAATGTAGAGTTGGAAGGGACCTTGAGTGTCATCTAGTCCAAACCTCTGCAATATAGGGATCTCAACTAGATCATACGTAACATGCAACCTCTGCTTTAAAAGTTCCTAGGAAGGAGAGTCCACCACCTCTCGTGGAAGTCTGTCCTACTGTCCATTCCTAGTCCATTCCACAGCCAATGGAGCCTAGATTCAGGCATCAAAAGGGCCACTGCTCGGGGGTGGAACAGCTGTCTTGCCTGCAGAAGGTTCCATGTTCAATCCCTGACTTCTCCAGGTAGGGCCATGAATGTCCTCTGCCTGGAGCCATTGACAGCCAGTGCAGCCAATCCTGAACTAGATATACCAACAGCATGAGTCTTAAATATTAGGCAGTTCCTTATGTTTCTAAAAGTGTATTTTATGGAAACTGGGCTCTTCCAAATCCAGCTATCCAGCTAATTTTCTGTCATAGCTGGTACCCTTACCTCTATGTCCCTGCACCCTTTCATTGTTATGGCAGGTTGTGATCTCAAAAATAGCCTCCTTTTAGGCCTGAAGGTTGAAATAAAACTTTTGAAGGATTATATTAGTATTTGGTATCTGCAGGAGAAAATGGGGAGAAAAGGCAAACAAATACTGTATACCATTGATAGTGAAGCTATTAGTACGGTGGAGTCAAACATTACAGTATCAATCATATATAAGGAAAAAATGCAGGGAGAAACCTTTTTTTTAAAGAGTTTAACAATTTAGCTATTCCATTTGCCTGGACATGGTGTGGGTGTGGGGTGTGGGTGGGTGTGGGTGGGTAGGTGTCCATGCACACAGTTCCCCCCCACACACACACACACATACATACACATTGGAAAAGTAGGTGTCACGTTTGCCTTTCTTAAGAAAAAAATTATTCTGGCTTTTTCTAATTAACAAAAGAAAATAGGTGCACTGGATGATTGCAGTGAGCATATTCATTCCATTCGCACAGCTGTGTGGTATAAAGTGGGAATACATTTAACACCAGATTGTGATGTAATCTCCAATAGACAGGGTGTTTGCATTATGCATGAGAGGGGGCTCTCATTGTGTGATTCTGTTCCCATTTTGTGCCACAATGTACCTCTTGGATCAATCCATGCGGGGGTGGGAGTAGGATATCTCAGTTGTTTGGGAGTTTTCTCTATACTGAATGTGTTGCGTTCATATTGTCCACATATATTCTCAGCTGTTATCTTGCTGCCGAAAATACATTCCAAAATTTCTGAAAGCGCATTTATTTTGTGGCAGAGCTTGCAGAGTTCTTGAATCTCTCCCCCCCCCCCACTTCTTCCCTCCCCATCCAATTAGAAGCCTCTGAACTCACTGGATATAATTTTTAATGTTTCTGCTAGTGGTATAAAGTTTTAAGATTAGTACCTTTGGAAATTGAATCTGATTTTTAATGATTATAGTGTCACATTTCCAGCCCAAAATACTTTTAAAATGTCATTAGCAGACATACCATTAATCATTTTGATATTTTTACCATTAAAATATCTTTCTTTTTTCATTAAAGAAATAATGAATTTGAAAGTAAAGATAGAATCTATAGCGTATTAATGGCAGGAGTGGAGACCAGATTAATATGCTTAATTCTCCTTTGCTCATGACATTTTTGGTTACGTGAGGCTTCTGTGCAAGATAACCGGAGCTAAGAAACAAGTGGCTAAGCCCCAGTATTTTTATATTTCAGCCCTAAACACCTCCCCTCTATTCCATAAGACTTTGCACATATGGCTTCTCCATTAATTTCAACAAAGGGGTCAGCTCTACATTAACGAAGAATGACTCCACCCTACCCCCCCCCCAATCAAAACAAAATAAAAAATAAAAAATTCCTTCCAGTAGCACCTTAGAGACCAACTAAGTTTGTTCTTGGTATGAGCTTTCGTGTGCATGCACACTTTTTCAGATACACTGAAATAGAAGTCACCTGACCCTTATATATAGTGAGAGAGTGAGGAGGGATATTACTCAGAAGGGTGGTGGGAATGGGTGATTGGCTGATAGGTGTGGAAAACCTGTTGATGACTGTTAACGACTGCAATTAGTCCTAAAGGAAAAAGCAAGGGGTGAGATGGCTAAAGCTCATACCAAGAACAAACTTAGTTGGTCTCTAAGGTGCTACTGGAAGGATTTTTTTATTTTTTATTTTGTTTTGACTATGGCAGACCAACACGGCTACCTACCTGTAACTAACCCCCCCCCCCCCCAATGAATGAGATAGCTCTTTATAGGCAAGGGAAAAGCCATTCACCACAAAGTCACTGTACTCACCAGTGACCATTAGAGAAGGACTGTTGTGACATTTATGGGGAATTAATTACCACTGATCTTGATGCAACCAGCCTTCATAAATACACTCAGCTGCATGGGAACTATTTTGCATTGGAGACTATCATGTGAGCTGCAATAGGTGTGTGACAATGCAAATAATATGGTGTGCATAATGCAATTGGGTGGGCAGGGCTAATCACATGAAACTTGGGGTCCCATTCATCTGGGAAAGACCCAATCATGCAGGAAAGCTGAGGTATTAGCCACATGACACAAGGACATTGGATAGCTCTAGTGATCTACACAGCTCTCTCTCTCTCTCTCTCTCTCTCTCTCTCTCTCTCTCTCTCTCTCTCTCTGAAAGGAATTTTTCTTCTAAACATTCATTCTGATCCAAAGCTTTATGGAAACTATGAATATGCTGTGCCATCCAATTTCTGTGCTTGCTATTAAAGGCCCACCTGAAACAGAGCCCCGATGGTGGAACCACAGAGGTTATGTAGATTTCTGTTAGGTGCCTAATCTTAACATGCATGCTTACAAAATGGCTTCTTCATCACAGGAAAGTTTCAAAAAACTTCCTTGTTACTGAGTTCTGTAAAACTTTTTGTCTAGAAGAGGTGCCAGAGTTCATCTTTCATGTAGCTGATTTGCTTAAGATCTCAAGGTTAAAGCTATCCATATTTGCCTTTTCAGGTGTTGCCTCATATTCAGGCACTGAAACAGAACCTTCTATAACACTGGTGCAAAATTTGCAGAATCAACTGGATCAAAGTGCCTTTGACTTATTATTTTTGCTCAACTTTTCTGTCGATAGAGACGCAAAGTGCCTTACAAGAGTTTAAAAAATAAAATAAAACATAAACAGCAATCAAAGTAATCATTACATGTTGGTTTAAGACAGCGGAAGGTCAAAGCCAGTCAACTATTCTCCACCTGAGGAGTTTAATTGCATGGTTAAAATCATCCCAAATCAAGCGAAACCCAAGCAGCACCTTACTCACAAAACTATGAACAGCAAAGACCTGATTTGCATCCTTGGTGGTAGCTGTTGGGATAGTATGCTGTCGTTTTAAGAAGAACAATTTATATTGCCACACAGAACTGGTTCCAGCTAGAAGATGGTGATCAGAGACTGTTCGTTATCCTAAAGTCAGTTTAAGTTAAAGTTTAATCTGTTTAAGTGAAGCAGAGCCTCACATGGCACCAGGAGTGGGGTTCCAAAGAAAAGTTGATTCAAAGGCAGGCCGCTCACTGGGAGGAACAGAGGGAACTGCACAGATGGAAAATGTGAAGGGCCTTAAAGAGCTAGTGCTGTCAGATAATGCTGCTGAATCTTGTGAGAGACTGTGAGATATATGTATTGGGAGGCAGCTGGTTATGGTGAAAACAAAACAAGTAGAAATGAACGGAGCTGTATTCTTGGGTATTGCAGGGCCAGAAATAATGGCATTCATAATAACATGAAAATTAGACACTCACTTACGATATGGTCCATCCTATCAATGATTCATCTAGGGTTTTGGGGTTGTTCCCAAATTAGCAGCATAATTTCAGGAAGGAAGATGAAACAATTCATATGGCAGTAGCAATGACTTCTTTTGTAGATGATTTCTACTATGGTTGAATATGCTATCTCCTTAGTGCTGGCTTAGTGTGGCCCTCCAGATGTTTTGGGACTACAACTCCCACCATCCCTAGCTAACAGGACCAGTGGTCAGGGATGATGGGAATTGTAGTCTCAAAACATCTGGAGGGCCGAGTTTGCCTATGCCTGCCTTAGTGAGTGTCTGCCTGTCTTTCCTTCCTTCCTTCCTCCCTCCCTTAAACACTACCTGTGGCCAGCAAAGCTGGAACATAGTTCCAGTCACCATGTTCCAAATTTACCCACACGCCCGGATGCTAGTGCCATGTAGTTAACATTGTTCCAGGGGCATTCTAGGAAGGAAGAACCAAAGGCGGCCCTACCATTTTGCAGAATGGAGTGGCTGCCTCAGGCAGCAGGTGCTGGGTGGTAATGAGTGGTGCTGTAGGGCAAAACTGTGCTATCAGCTGAGAATTCTGTGCCATCATCAATGCTGAAGTAAGATCTAGCTGCCAGCCTAGTCAGTTTCATGAACTTGGAATATGAAAGCTGCCCTGTCCTGCACCAGGGAAAATGGCTTAGGCTGACCCTGGGAGTGTGACGGCCTGGGATTCGGGCTCGGACTCAAGGCCGGAGGAGTCGCAGCCTGCACTGGACCCTCTGCCTGGGACATCAGCTTAACCAAGTCTGGGGCCTGGTCCTGAGGAGCCCCAGTCTGCTCAGCCTCCCCTGCAACAAGACTCGGCTGAGTCGAGTCTAGGGCCTGAGTCTGCCTTGGTTCCAGATGCAGGGGATACCTTGTTGCCATCAGCCGGGTCGTCACCAGCAGCTGGCCCACTGCCTGTGGGTCCTGTAACCCACAGGCGTCTCTCAAGCTGCAGAGACTCAGGGCTGATAGAAGGAGAGACCAGAGTACTCGCAGGAGGAGTGCTCGCCTCCAGGCGAGGCGAGGGAATGAGTCGCCAGGGGATTTGTGCCGTCTGTTACCCGGTTCTAGATAAAAGACAGCCAGACCCCGCCCCGGGTTGCGGGAGCAACATTGTTGGTTGCTAGTTCCTGCTTGAGACCTGTCTTGCTTTCCTGCCTGAGCTCCTGACCCACCCTGGTTCCCTGCCTGCATACCTGTCCTTGACTTTGCCAGACTCCTTGCCCTGCACCCAGCTTCAACTACTATGGACTGTCTCTATGCTGAACCTTTGACCACAGACCGGACTTTGACCTCGCCTCTCGGGTAACCCACAGGACTAGCACAGGGATGAGCATAGTAGTTGTAGCTGCTGCTGCTGCCACTGTCACTACAGAATATATTTTGAAAAAGTAAAGCCTTCTTCAGGCATTCAGAATAATGCATTAGAGGTCAAACTACGTAGTGGGTACAGGTACACTTGCTGCCACTGCCCTCAAGCATCCTCATACATGCTGTTCCTGTTCCTCCTTTCTTAACTTTCATGTGTCTTGTTGTGTATTGATTCAAGGATTACCATATCTGTATTACTATTGTCTGTATTCACATTAGGGGAAAGTAACTGCCTTCCTGTTCCAGAAGGAACAGCTACTATTGGTTCATTCAAGTTGCTGCATTTGGATCCTCAGTCTTATTGGTTCCCACCAAAAGGCAGCTTTGTGACTGCTTGAGATTGCTCCCTCCAAAATGTATCCTTTCTAGCCAGTCTTCTGTCCCTATAAATGTAGCTTCCCTCTCCTCAGTTCCCCAGTCTTGTTTGCCTGGGGAAGCTGTCTCCTGCCTGCTATGTCAGAGAGCTGAAATCACTTGCTGAAATCATTATCCCCATGCTACTACATGTCTGAAGGGTGATTTTTCATTGAGTTGGATCAGAATCAGCATTCCCAAACTAAGAGAGGATTCTAACCATGTTCAGCCGAATGCAGTTTGAATCTCCTTCCAAACCTTTGTGCTCAGTGCAGAAGAGGATGAGATGGGGACAGAACAAACAGGGATTTGGGGGTCAGAGTGCAGCATGCATATCCACGACCCCTGCCCATTTTAAGCCCAGACACATTCTGCTGAAAGCCTAAATGGGGCTTATAAGAAAGGAGGGAGGAAAGAGCTGTCACTGCAGCAAGTAATATATTTTGAATCAGGCAACTGGATGTGGTTGCCGGACCAGATCCTACCTTCCTGCCCACCGCAGGCCTATTTTAACAGGAGGGTGGGGCTAGCCACCTATCAATCACCCGACCTTTGTATACCATCAAGTGACAACATGAAAGGGGCTCACCTTCAAAGTCCATCTTCAAGCAGTTTCAACACAAACTGCTTCAGTAGTGATGCCTCTCAGGTGCTCATCTGCTGATAGGCATGGAGAGATATTGCCTTAGAAGTCTGATTGCAAGTGGTTTGTTTTGAAGCTGCTTCCAAACACACTTCAAAGCTGATGTCTCTCAATGCCAATCAGCTGATAAGCTCTGAAAAACATCATTCTAAGTCCATTTGCAAATGGTCTCAACACAAGCTACTTGCAAACTGACTTTGAAGTGCTGGCCGCCACACCTTTACCTGTCTCACACCGGATGTTGCCTACAATGACCCACCCCTGTTTTAAATTAAAGAAAAGAAAGTAATCTGCCCAAACCTCAATGGTAAGCAAACACTCCCAGAAATCATTTCAACCATTTTGCTGCCCCACCTAAGATCATTGAAGTGTCCTGTCCCCTGCCCATTGATTTGTCATTGGCAAATGAGGGTCATGAATTTAGGGGTCTGGGGCTATTATATACCAAATAAAAGTGAACTTGAAGAGACATTTCACAAGAATATTAAGAGGAAAGGCAAGTGATTTGAAGATATATATATATTTTTACAGAGCTGAAGTTGAACAGTCAGAGCTGCAACTGTGAGCAGCTAACAACCTCTATCATAAGAGATTGACTTGTGATTAGCATTAGAGAAGAAGAAGAAAGATGAAAAAAAGGACTTTCGGAAGATGCAGATCTGCTTTTAGACAGAACATTCAGAATGTGCCAAGCATCCGAAATTACCTGCAGCATGGTTGCTGTTTTAGATCCAGATGCTGCTGTAACTTCAAGCAGAATGGAAAGCAAACAGGAAGTGAAAAGGGCAAGAAGAGAGTAGGAAGTCAAAAGACCAGAGCTGACCTCCCAGTAGTGGCATCATTGCCGCTTCTTCCCATGCTCCCAAACCCTGGCTGGAGAGACCTGAAGAAAAGCGTTTCCAAGTGGGGCTGGACATGCACTGTTACTTTCTACTCTGGCCCCCACTTTTCATTTTTAATACTGAGTTTGTTTCTGTCTCTTTGAAGTTCAGGGGTACTAATCACTTTCTTAATTAAAATAGCTATCACATGGACCAATAGTCAAATCCAAAAAAAACAGGCAACTCTTCATTCCTTGTTAGAAAATGCAAACAATGGACTATTCACTAAAACTATATTTGCCAGATTTTCTCAGCCATTTGTCTAGAGGCCTAATAATCAATTTTGAATCATTCAAATGTAGTCAAACTGAAATGAATATGAATCATTTCAAATCCCTATGTTTGGAACCTGCAGAATAAATCTTTCCACTCTCCAAGGTGCCGGATGTCTTTGTCTTTTCAGAGAGGTTTTATTGGTTGTAGCTAAGAGATAAAAAAAAAATGGGGAGGGGGGAGAGAGAGGGAAACATATAGCAGCAAAAGTGAAAACAGCTGGAAATATTTGAGGCTGCCTCATGTTACTTTGGGAAACATGGGGTGGCAACCTACCCATGGGCATTTGCCTAACTACTAGGTATCTGCCAGAATATACAGTAGCAGCACTAGATAATTACACACTGATCTCACCTTCTCAGATACTTTTCATATGTAATGCACAGAACACACATCTAGCCAAGGCTGACTAAGTAATTGATAGGTTAGGTTACCTATAGAGAGCTGATCTTTTTTCAGACACCATATGCACTTTATGAATATCTGAACAATGTTACAGAGTTTGAAAATGGTTGGGTTTTTTTTTTGAACAAATCCTGTTATTTATTATCAAGGTGTGCTTTGGTTCACTGCTGTCAAGCACATCTGACAGAAACCCTCATTTTTATATTAAAAGGGTTTAGGAGCTAGGAAAACTCTGGGATTAACATGCAGAAACATTCATGTTTTCCTGCTTGGTGTTTACTGGGTAAATGGGGAGGCTCCAATCTGATTATTCATGTTTTCCAGCTTCCTCAATACAAATAAATAATAAGGCCTGCATATTTGCTGTTGAGAGTTTATGGATTATTTAATTGACAACGTGTTTTAGAATGATTGTTTACATTGTTCTGCCACTCTCTCCTATTCCATTCTATTCTGTGTTTCTGTTGTATTCTGCTCATCACTATTGTCATAATATTCTGTTTGCTGACACAAACCAGACAGAGCTGGTTCCAAGCAGCTGCTGAAACAGAGATGAACTGGAACAACTTTACACAATGCTAAACTTGTACCGTACAAGAAAAAGAAATTACCGTACTGATTTAGAACACATTTCTCTTTCAGTCTTTCAGTCTCGATCAGTGGTGCAGCTAAAATAATTTGCAGATCTTAGGTGGGTGTGGCTTCAGATTATCATACATATCACTTCAGATGTGAATTGCACAACCAATATTTCTCTCCTCTCATGCCCATTTCCTACTTCACGACAACTCGATACACTATGTCCACAGCATTCCCCTGATCCACCAAGCTTGTAACTCTGTAACAAATAAGATTTGTCTGGCATGAATTGTTTTTGAGAAATCCATGATGGTTCTTAGAGAATCACAGCATTCTTTTCTAAGTGCTCACAGAGCGATTGCTTAATTATCTGTTGTAGGACCTTTACTAGTATCAATGTCAAGCTGATCAGTCAGTAGTTACCTCGATCTTCTCCTCTCCCCCTCCTTTTGAAGATGGCGGACAACATTTGCCTGCCTCCAGTGCACAGGATCCCCCAAGAATATGTGTTGTACCACTGGGCTATGAGTACAAATCAGCCCTCGGGGTATGAGTGTTTGTGTTTGTTTGCAAGGAGGGATATTATTCCATTTCATGAATAAAACATGGTTGTTGCAACTGCTGCCCCCGTGAGTAAATTGTGGATTTCATTCTCAGCATGTTAGCTAAAAAGGTTGCTGATACACCAGATGTCCCACAGGATGCAACTGCAATTTGTTGTGCTGAAACCTACAGTCAAGCCAAGCTATTAAGCCACCAGGGGCATTTTAAGTGCACTGCTGCACAGGAGCAGATAGGGGGGAAATTGAAAGCAGAAAACTGGATTGCCTGTACACTGCTGATGTACTGGCTACAGTTAACATCGTCTTTAGAGATTACCTAGACTAGTAGTTTTCAACTTGTTCATATGATCTAGAAATCAACTTTAGCCTCAACCTGCAATATGAGCCCTGCTTGATATATAATGTATAAAACATACTTTTCAAAGGCTGTGTGAATCCCACTTTCTGTTTTCTCTCCTGCACTAGAGAACTGCTGCCAATCTGAAGAGACAGTGCTGGACTATGGTCTGTCTCTTTATAGCCTTAAAATATAAACCTGACAGTGCAACCTATATAAGCTATATTCACACAAGACACAAGGCATTTGTGGGTCCTATCCATCAGTTGAAGATCAATGATATACACCAAGGATGCCCAACATGGCACCCTCCAAAAATGGTTGGATTAAAGTTCCTTCATCCCTGAGCATTGCCCATGCTGGCTAAAGAGTCCAACAACATATAGTGGGCCCCATGTTGGCTATCCCTGATATAGACTACAAAAAAAAATCAAAGATAAATGACCAGTTTGGAACTTCACCTAGTATGCAATATGTTGGAAGTGATACCACGGTGTTATGAAATTTTATTTTTAATAGCTTAAAATAAAAGCCTACTGAAGTCTGAATATATGCTTGACTATAATGTGTTTTTTTAAATAGCTAATGCAATTCATTTCCTATGCAGCATGCAGAATATGTTCTATAATAAATAACCAGTATGCAGCTACAGATACCACAAATTTTGACCTATCTCTCAGCATTAGAAGTTACTCAAAACTGATTTATTGATGGCTTGTGTTGGAAGAAAAATGGAGGTAAATTACATTATTAATATGATTAGCATATTATCTTCTAGCCACCAGGGCATTCACTATTAAAATAATAAAAGAGAACTTTTTATGAAGCATAATTATTTGGCATAATATTAAGCATAAACTATGTATGCTTTTTCTCTAGACTACTTCTGATGTAGCTTAAAGCCCCCACAAAAAAGAGTCATATACTAATTTAGTTATTCTGAGTAAAGCTAGCAGACAGTGAAAACAGCATGGATCCACTGAAGGTAGAAAAGGGATTGTGGTACAAACTAGATGGATGATACTTGAGTTGCAGCTGCAGGGGGTCCTGATTTGCATCAGGGCTAAAGCACAAGGAAGATGGGGTGTTAACAAAGCACTTGCTGTTGTGTCTCCATGTATTTATCTTCATGGCTAATTATAGCTATTTGAGGGACAGGGAATTTGCAGCAGAGACCCCTGAGCAGGCTCGCCAACTTGCCCATGCGACTGATGGGGACCACACCACGCGGAATGCTGACTTCACGTATGCACGCCATGCAGCGTGCCAACATCACACATGCCACATAGTGTGCTGATGTGTTACGCAGGCAGCAGGCACACAGAAGCAGAGTGTGGCCACTGGGCTTTGCACTCAGCCTCCTTCTCCCCACATGACATTTCCACAGGATTTGGGGTGTAGCTACCTCCTTGATTTTTTTGGAGGGGCTCAAGACCCCTCAGCCTGACTAGTTGAGGCATGGAGGAAATGGTTGTACCTCCTTACCCTCTGGCATGGCCTTGAGCCAAATTGAGGTCTCCCATAGCTGCTTTTAGAAGGCAATTATCCAATCAAAGGTCTACCATGGTACATCTAGTTAGGCCCTCTGAGGAAATCACACCTTTCAGCAGTTCAGTTTGTTTCTTAGTTTATCTAACAGCAGCATATTTACAGAAAATACGTGGTTGATCACTGAACCTTTCAAAATTTTGCTTTTTTATTTTGCTATGTTACTACATGTTACTCTTAGCTGTGTGTCAAGATTTACAGAGTTTTCTGTTACAAAGGCTGTCCAGTCTAAGTAAAGTTTAAAGAATCATAAAAAGGGAAGAAGAAGTGGCCTAGAAGTTACTCAGTAACTTCTAGTCATTTATTTCTAGTCATTTCCTGTAAAATGTTTAAAGTAACAAGCCATAGGTTGTATCCAATGTTAGTCATATAAACTCAGAGTAGACTCAGTGAAATTTATGGGCATGGCTTGAGTCAATTCATTTCAATGGATTTACTCTGAGTAGAACTTAGGTGGCTACAGCTCTGAATGTCCAACCTTGAGTTGCCTTTTTTTCTCCTAGAGAAGAGGCGCTTCGATTAGCAGCAAGGAGACTATCAAGCACTTCAATTATAAAAGACATTCTAGTCAAATAATTGGAGCTTTGGGTGGGTTTTGTGTAGACTTATTGGTTTGTTGGTTACCTGGACTTTCTTTCTTTCTTTCTTTCTTTCTTTCTTTCTTTCTTTCTTTCTTTCTTTTCTCTCTCTCTCTCTCTTGCAGCTGATGTATATATTTGATGCCTTTGCACAGAGAATGAGAAAATGGCTCTCATTATATTAAAACAATTATTGAGAATTATTAGTAATTAATGCATATTTAAAATTATGAACACTCATGGCACAGTAGCCTAAGTATCTCATTTAGAGATAATTACACTCTAGCCAATGGTTCTTCATTATGTGCTGCCTGGGTTACTTTATCTTATTTCCACCCACAAAAATCATGAATGTTTCGCCTGAGCCTTAAAAAAAAAAAACAAGGGAAAAAATAAAGAAATGGATCAGAGATTACAACAAGCTTCTAATGTCAAATGGGCAGGCAGACAATCTAGATAGATGTCAGTTGGCACTAAGTGACAGTAAGCTGCCTTATGCTGTTCCCTGAATGATGGATGACAAATCTTATTGTTATACAGATGCTTAACTCACTGATGTGCATTATAATTTTGAAGATGCCAGCTGATTTGCACAGATTAGTATGCTATACAGCTAGAAATAAAGTGCAGGGAATAGGAAGCTCGAATTGGTTTATTTTTCCTCTTGTTTGTTGCCTGACAGCTTTAACTCTGAGACCCATTCATTTTGACAAAGTGAATTTATAGAGGTCTGGGACTGGGCTGGGACTTTCCCCCCCTGTTAAAAGTGGGAAGGTTTGCCTGGAGCTGATTTGCATTTTAGATAGGCTGATCACTTTGACTGAAATGTCTTTAATAAAAGGGGGGAGGGGGTCAGAGATGGAATTCTAGAGCTATTAAGGTCAATGGAAAGTGGTCCACATAGCTGTGTGGTGGCAGAATTTAATCCCAGCAGCAGACGATAGTGTGGCAGTGTTAACTGAGCATGGGAGGCAGGTCTGGGCAATGTGATATGAGAATTATTGTTCCCTCATGCGTGCCAGAATATGTATATACCTTCATGTGTTCTGATATTCCCAGTTCACCTTGATTCGGAGCTTAGAAGCACTCTATAATGGGGATAAATTCCCAAACAATGTGGGAAAGAACATCTGCTGAGGGGTTTATGTAATTTTCCAGTCAATTAGTTCTGTCAGGAAGATAAAGTATTTCATTCCTTTGAAGAGGCCAATAGTATAGTTTGGGGGAAGGAAAGCCCTAAGATGGTAGAAATGCAGCATAAAGCAAAGTGGTGTGTGCGTGTGTGTAAGGGGGTGATGTATCCAGGTTGTGTGTTTTCATCTTATCACTCACTTCTTGTGTTTCAGACTATTCATCCCTGCATTTTTCCGGGAAACTTTGGTATGTAGAAAACTCAAAAGGACAGGAGTGTTACATTATCTACACAAAAAATCCCATTCCATATAACTAGGAGCATATATCTGCTGAAAGATTTTCCCCAATATAGATGGGTCACATTTTTCGCTAAATTTTTAAAATTTATTATTATTATTATTACTATTACTATTATTGAATTATGTGAGATGCATTGCATGTCCTCTAGGCCCAAATAGCTCAGTAAAACCGCACAGTAACAGCTTACAAATGCATGCCACGAAGTGGGGAAAGTTTGTGCTTTGCGTTCTTTTCCCTCACAGCAGATCGAGTACAGCCATTAAATGAATAAAACTGAAAGGCTTCTAATGCATTATAGGCTTTCAATCTGGTACACTTAGGGGCTCCCCAAACACTGCAATATGATTTATAAACTGCATTGAAAGGTTTCTCCGGCGCTGTGCTGGTTCTTATCATGGGTCTCCTTATTAATATATCCTGTGGAGGAAATAGCTTTGTATCAGGGAGGAGAAATATTAAATAATATCAAATGGTAAGTCCTTTCATGCCTTTGAATGTTAATTCATCATCCTTTATCTGGGGTTTCTTTGATTTGTGCCTTATTTACTTTGTCTGTGCAATGATAACAGAAAGGGTCAATTTTGGAACTGGATATTAAAAGCAGACCATGGAGATACAAACAACTGTCCCATCAGACGCATCTCATTTTACAGGGCAAAAGGCCACGTTTTATCTACTCATTTCCAGTAAACAGTACAACAATGCTGGGAGACATAGGAGGTGAATAAGATATGCACAGGTTTTTGTCTGAGTTCTCGGATATTTTCACCTTCATGGAGCTGCATTTGATCAAGGTTGGGACATCAATGCAGAAATCAAGCAGGGTGAAGTTTTTTCCTGCTAAGTGAATGAACTGCTGGGCTGCTCTTAAAAGCACAAGAGCAAGACCAGTTTAAAAGTTGACAACCTCAGTCAGAGAAACGAAAGATTGACTTTATCATTGAGTTACAGGTGGGTAGCCGTGTTGGTCTGCCATAGTCAAAACAAAATCAAAAATTCTTTCCAGTAGCACCTTAGAGACCAACTGAGTTTGTTCCTAGTATGAGCTTTCGTGTGCAAGCACACTTCTTCAGAGGTTATCATTGAGGTTAGGCTATTTATCATTGAGGTTAGGCTATTCCTTAATGTTAATCATGTACAGTATCATTTACAGGATCAGAACCCAAACACTGAATCCCCTGAACTGTTTTTTTTTGGGGGGGGGGCAGAAGCAGATATTTCAATTGAAGCATCAAACAATCTCTGTTAGATTAAAAAAAAAAAAGGCAGCAGGCTGGAGAGATAGTGTTGACCCACTCACTCAAATAATAGCCACATCCCCACCCCTTTATGGACAGTGTTCTCGAAGCGACTAGCATGAGTTTGGCCAAACTGCGGGAAGCAGTGAAAGATAGGCATGCCTGGCGTGCTCTGGTCCATGGGGTCACGAAGAGTCGGACACGACTGAACGACTGAACAACAACAATGGACATCTCACTGCCATCAAGTATTAATGCACTTTAGAAGCATTGAGACATACCCAGTGGTTTTGTGCCGTTCATGGAGAGCTCTTCTATCCAGCAGAGGTTTCCATGAATGCAGGAGTGGCCCAATAAATTTTGGGGCCTGGGTCGAAAAACAAAATGGTGTACCCTCTGCCAACTCCCCACCAGGGAAGAAGGTGTGAGTGAGAAGCTATGCCAGGAACAAGATCCACATAAGGATCTACTGCCCCTGTAGACTCTGCTGCTTGAGGCAGTCACCTCACCTTGTCTCATGAGCGGGCCAGCCCTGTATGAATGTAAGTGAAGGAGCTTACTTACTTCCCCTTACTTACAAGTTCAGCAGCCCCCAGTTGACCCCCCCCATGAGAGAACATGAGAGTGGCTTGGGTGTGGGGCTTCAGGAGTAGGGCGAATTTGCAAATACCACTTTCCTCCTCCTCCCATTCATGAAAGCCTCTATGGGATCAAACAGCCTTCTGTTAATAGAAGGACAGATCTCGATGCCTTCATAATATATACAGTATCACCCTGATTCTCTATGTTTTTATGCAGCAAAATATTGGTGAGATCACACAAAACCATGGCACGTTTGTGCTGCTAATGAGCTTTAAGAGCCAATTAACGTCATCTGTTTCATGAGTCTCTGTAGTGAAATGTAAGATGACAAATTAAGATCTATGTTTATGCTCAAAGCAAAATGTTGGAACTGTATAGAACTCATCAGAGGTTTGTGCATTTATTCATTCAGTTCTTCATTTATTTAAAACTTGTATATCCTGCATTTTCTGTAATTTGAAACAAGCTAAAAACAAATAATGTGAAACAATAGCAATGACCCCAAAAGAGAGAAAAGCCTAAAAGCAACAAAATAAGGCATGAATAGATAACAATAAAGAGAACCCCAGTTAAAATATGGCCAAGAGGCAAAATGGAATAGGTACATAGTTCCCTTCAGTTTCGTTCACTCAATATATTCCATGTTTCAGGTAGTTTCCCATAGATTTGCTCCAATTCATACAAAAAATTAAAGCCACACCCCAATCAATGCAATGCCTAGAAATGACTAGTTTCTTAATATGAATGTGCATCATAGGCATCTTGATCTTATTGAAAGGTGATCTATAAATGCTACCAATTTCTCCATTCATTTTATGTGCTACCAAACTATAATTAGGAGCAGCACTTGAACAGAGCAGTGGGGATTGGTGTCTTGTGTTGCTATCACATTCAGTTGCAAAGTGTGTGAATAAACCATATATCATAAAGACACCACAGACTCCGCTGTGCCTCTTTGTTCCAAAAGGAAACACAGACCCTGGTAAACACACCTGGTACCCCTGGTAAACACACCTGGTACTCAGAGACTGGGGTGGCATGTAACATTATAAACAGCACCGAGTCTTGTATTACCTGCATGCAGGGTCATGTGACAAAGTCTTGCTTAATAAATCACGTGTACCGGTAAGTTTAACAGGGTAGCTACTGAGATTTCATTGCTGTTATGTTACATTACATTACACTACCATCAAATTCTTCTCACATTTGCATCAGATGAGGTAGAACAGAGCAGATTGCAAACCAACATTGTCACTATGGTACCAGCTTACGAAGGAAGAGGCCTGTTTCACATGTCACTTTAAACCATAGTTAAGCTTAACTATGATTTAAAACATATATACAGCACACTGGCCCACAGAGCAAAATTAAGAGCTACTTCAATGCCCTGCTGCTACAACTGTTGCCATGGTACCAGGAGCTAAACCATGGTTTGGCTTAGCATTTTGTCCAAATCCAAGGTCATAGTTTTGTCTCCCCACAAATAATCCAGAAGGTTTGTTATTAGTTTACCACTCCAGCAGTGCAACAACTTCAGATGTTAGGAGGAGTGAAACAGCCATGATTTTTGCTCCATGCACCAGGATGCTATATGTTTGCCTTAAAACGTTTAAACTAAACTATAGTTTAAAGCATGGGCAGGCAAACTAAGGCCTGGGAGCCGGATCCGGCCCAATCACCTTCTAAATCCGGCCTGCGGGTGGTCCAGGAATCAGCGTGTTTTTACATGAGTAGAATGTGTCCTTTTATTTAAAATGCATCTCTGGGTTATTTGTGGGGCATAGGAATTCATTCTCTCTTTCCCCCAAAAAAATATAGTCCGGCCCCCCACAAGTCTGAGGGACAGTGGACCGGCCCCCTGCTGAAAAAGTTTGCTGGCCCCTGGTTTAAAGTGAGTTCTGAATGCAGTCAGAGAATTCTAGGTCAGTTTATAATGCATTACCTATGTAACAGTTCATTCGCCTGATAAATGTAAACATGAAAAGGTAAAGCTTAAACATGCAAACATAAAATTGAAGCTGCACCTTAATGCAAGACCCTTTACCTAAACACCTCATTGTACTGTTTTATAGCAAATTATTTTGGGATCAGGCGTGTTTCCAGATTATAATAGTTTATCCAGCTCTATTGTAGCCAGCACATAGTAAATACAAAATAATCTGGTGTTTTGAGAGCTGAGCTTCTTTTTGAAAAGAAAACTGTATTTATTGAGTTTCCTTAGAACATGCCAAGAAATGTAGCAAATGCAGGCAGGTGGGAGTGGGAGTACAGCAATGGACTAAATTTAAAAAATAAACCCAAAACAAAACATATAACCCGAGGTATAGGTTAAGAAAACAGAGTTAGATGGCAATAGAAAAACTCCAGTCAGCAAGATACAATATATAACGGATCAATAAAGCATTAGTCTTTCTCATTGAACACTCACCGCCTTCCAGCTTCTTTAACTTATGAACCTACCGTAGTTACAAAAACTTGATCTTTCAATAAAGATTAGGGCTTTTATATTGCAGGAGTTAAACATATACCTGTATATATTGAATGAGTTAAACCTCTGGGCCTTACATGTTCTGCACCCCCTGTATTCCTTCCTTATGGCCTCCACCTATTTTATTCCCAAACATCTAACTTATTGTGCATGCTGTCTTGCCTCCTGTTACAAAACTGAGAAGAACCGAAAACTACTAAGGTCTAACTTGCCAGTGTTGTATGTCTCCCGTGTGAATGTTGATTCATGTGCTCCTAGATCACCACAATCTCGGAAGATAGTCTTGAAAGATCAGGGCTGATCCAATATCATGTTGCTATCTAAGCCCAAGGAAGAGATGTGCCCTCTTCTCTTCAATGCCCAGAAGCCAACCAGACAGACAGTATACATGACAACATTTCCACAACACCCAAGGGCAGCAGGTTTGCTTGTGGGACAGAGACCAGACCACATGTCACACACAGATGCCCTCTAACAGCTTGCCACTGCTCCCAATTCCTCCAGTGTCTGCTGCTTGAGATGGCAGCCTCATTCTGTCTAATGACAGGACCAGCTCTGAGAATCCCTCTTTCATAGTACATGTCTCACTGGCCCTGCTCCATGCCCTCTCTGAATGCTTTTGCTTGGCTGCAGTGTGTTCTTAATTGTGATAATAGATCTTGCTTGCCTAGTTTGAAGGTGGGGCATGTGGATAGAAGAATCTGACTCTTGCATAGCTAACATCCATCACATATGTTGCTCCATCTACTTTTGCCTCTGGCCACACCCACTTTTTGCTCTGGAGGGTAATGTCAGGGAGAATTAAGAGGAGGAAGTGACAGCAGAGGCAGAGCAGGGGCTCGGGGATGCTGTGGAGCCCTTACAGGGACAGAGGAAGTGGAAGAGCGGGTGGAGATTAGCCACGAGGAGGAAGGGCTCAGGGATGCTGCAGAGGCTCGTGAAGGCAGCTCAGACTCTGGAAGGGACGGGGCTTTCAAATCAGCACAGACCAGGAGGGAAATGAAACGAAAGGGTCAAAAACGTCTCTAGCTATTCCCCCGCCTACTTTGTTGGTGGGGGAATCGAAGGAATCTGACTCAATGGGTTCGGACGCATAATCCTGAGCTATAGCTGTTTCTTGTATATATGTAATAAAGGCTGTAAATATCAAGCTGGCTGTGCCGGAGTATTAATGCAGAGGGGAGACACCACCTTTACAGGTAAGACCCGAACCAATGGCTTCAAGCTACAAGAAAGGAGATTCCAACTAAATGTCAGGAAGAACTTTCTGATGGTAAGAGTTGTTTGACAGTGCAATGGACTCCCTCAGGAGCATGGGGGTAGCTGGTGGGGCAGGGGGGCAGCTGCCCCCATCAATAAAAATCAATACAAATCTGAGATTGCCCCCCAACAAAAGCCTGCTCCCCTAACAATAATCCTTAATCTTAATACTATTATGTATTGACTTACCCCATGAAATAACAATATATACATTATCCTATATATAAGACATAATACATATATGTTTAATTATGCCCATGTTCAGGAGGTTGTGGACTCTCCTTCCTTGGAGGTTTTTAAGCAGAGGTTGGACTACATGACCCTTGTACTAAATGACCCTCGGGATCCCTTCCAGCTCTACAATTCTTTCATTCTCTGACTTCCCCTTATATATGAGTATTTATATAAACAAGTAATTGTGTGCTATATGACTTCCTAATGCCTTATCAAAAAGTCAATGTGGATGTAATGAGAGAAAATGGAACAATGAATCGGCATTGTTTTGCCGACTCTCCTTCCCCATGTAGAGGCTCTCCCAATTCTCCAAGGCAGAGTTTCAGTCAATGGAAGAGGCTGCAAGAAGAGGCACAAATCATTTCTGTATATCAAACAGAGATGTAAGAGAGGAGTGTCCTTTCTGCGAGTAGAATTCTGTTCACAGAATCTTAGGATCCAAGCCATTGCTGCAAGGTGAATAAGAGAACCTTTCTGTTTGTGGTGCGAGGTATCCTAGCTATAAATACCAATACTTTTCTTTCCCAATATGGATGATTAAAAAAGAAGCACTGGCTTCCCATTTGAAGAGTCAGTCAAACATGGCAGGACATGAAGGTGACATTTGAACACTAAGTGCCAGTAAGCAGAAAGCTGTACCTGAGTGAGAATGACTCATTCATCACAGGAAAGGGGATATTCATTTTACTAAGTGTAATTGGGGGCACACAGCTGAAGTCCTAAGTCACAAAACTGAATTCAGAACTCTACAGAATGAACGATTATTAAAGTCCTAAGTAAATACTGCATTTTATTTTATTTTGAAGTTGAGGTGACTTTATTGGAGGGGCATACTAAAAAGAATGATGCCCAATAGCTTACGGAGTGCATGGTTTCTCTGGATATCCTTTTTGGTAGCGCTTCAAAGGGGCCTGATGTAAAGCAAGTTGTGTTGCTCCCCAGTCTGATGATTTCAATTCATTCCCCCTGCTGTGTAGTTGCGTATCATAGAGTTGCCAGATGTCCCTTCGATTTAAGGACATCTCTCATTTTAATGGGGATTGTCTCTTAATCCAAAACACCATTGCCCGCTACAATATGATGGATGTCTCTCATTTCAGAAGGCTATATATAGCTCAAAATTCTGTCAAGCAAACATCTCAGCTCTGCAGCATCCCTTATTTGGGGGGAATTTGATATGGCAATTCTGCCATGTCATGACAAGGCCATGGATGACATTTACTGGAGCTTCTACAACTAGTATTGCATGCCAGCATCTCCTTCCACTCTTGAAAACCAGCCATCAGTTGATGAGCCTTCTGCCACAATGAATTGCTGCCTGGGGGAATCATTGCCAGACTGCAACAAGCCTGTATGGGAATACAGATACTACAAAATGAACCAGAGCAAACAAGATGCAGGGGTTCTATGTTACTGAACATTTCCATCAATGAATGATGTGGTGTCTTTCCTTTGCGGTGAATGATTCGCCTAAAACCTTCAGTTGCTACTGGTCAATAAGGTTGCTAGATCTGACTCCAAGGCCCTTAGGTCCATTCTAATCAACAGTGCTCTTTAAAGCGTATCTTCTCTATCCAATCCATTGAATGGACAAAGCAGACACTGCTTAGCATAATTCTAGAAAAGCAGAAGAACTTTGGGACTGTTTCATTTTAAAGATTACAAATTCTTAATGGAATTTGTTTCAGTTGTTGGGAATGTTCCTGCCTGAAGCCACAGAACTGCAGTTTTAGTTTTCTGGTACACTGAAGATCCTGTGTTGAGCAGAGGACTGGATCACAGCCAAAGTTCTTTCCTAGTCCTTTATTTCATTATCAAATTGAATTTGGTGGTGTGCAGAATATGACATTAGTGCTGTGCCGAAAGCTATTCTCTAATTTATTAAAAAAAAATATTCCTATGCCAAAGAGGTGTTTCCATCTCTTTCTCAGGGCACTTCACGGTTTCTGAATAATTTCAGTGTTAGCTGGTTGAGTTTACCTTATCGTTGCAAAGTGGCCATGAGTAGTGTGTGTGCATTCTTCTTTTCAGCACTCTGCAGCCTCTCCAACTGCCTTTATCTCCTGATCTAAAAAAGCCCCATTCACATGCCATTCAGCTGATCTTCGGTTTCCCCATACTCTGCAATGCAAGTGCAACAAAAACATTCCTCTCTTAACTTTTACACAGCCTGATTGGTAACAGTTTTGGCATTGTTTTCTATTTGGATAACAGGGTTGTCCCAGCCAATCAGATGCAGCTGCATGGTGAGATCGCAGAGTATAAATGAAGCTAGTGCAGAATGAAAGCAATGCCTTTTCAAGAAGCACCGCCCTCACTCTGAATAGCTTTGTCTGCTATTCAGTGATATAGACACGTAGCTGAATTTGATTCTGCACGGCACTATTGCTACTAGGAAGAAGTGGAGAGCCAATTTCCAATCCAAAATGGCACTGAAGCTACACCCAACTGGGCCTGTGAACTATTCCAAATCAGCATGAGAAAGAGGTGCTTTAGATGGCCTTTCAGGAAACTTTTTTAATGTAAAAAAAAAAGGTCAGTGGGGAACAGCGCTAGTATTTGGTTTATAATTGTTTTAATATTGAGAATTTTAAAAAGGAATGTTGAGAAAGAAGGGCAAAGAGTGTGGGAGTGAGGCATTTCCCCCTGCCCCCGGCATCTCACAATTCACATTTGACCAAGCTGTGACAAACCAGTAGTGACAGTATGCACAGTGGTAAGGGAAACAGCCTGGTACCCACACACAATGATGATGAATCATTAACGCTCATTCAGAATCCACAGGCACTTTCTGGATTTTTCAAAGAAACCTCAAGGCAACAAAAAGCAATGAAATACTCCTTGGTGTCAGTCATTCTTTTCTTCTCTACTGTTCAGTAATAGGGCTTATTTTATATATTTGAAAAACCTTGTAAGTACCTCCAACCAATTAGTAATACTAATAGAGTTCCATTTTCAACTAGGCTCCATAATACTGCAATCCTACACCCACTTACCGGTACTTGGGAGTAAACCTCCCAGAACTCACTTGCATAGTATTGCATTGCAAGTATAATTAAAAGAGAGAAAGTGTTTTTGATATATCTTAAAGTGAACATCTACTTAGCGGACTTACTCCCATGTAATTGTGTATAGAACTGCCTGCATGCAGGGCAATCCTAACTGAGTGGGGGATGATTGGAGTAGTAGAGCTGCCACCACATTTGAAACCTTGCCAGCTCCTACAGGTCAGACTGGTACAGGGTCCAGCACCTCCCCTGGTAATGGGCCAACATAGGATCTGTAAGATCCTTTGTCAGCTGAGACACCTTGCCCCAATGCCCCAATATGTCCTGTTTTGAGGCCCTACACAAGTTATCACCAGAATGGGAGGCCAGGCTAATATAGTTTTCCACCCATGCAGGTTGAGGTCAGGCTTCATTCTAACCTCCCTCCCTTCATATTTATTAATCTTAATCTTTGGCAATGTGGCCACATGCAACCCCCCGAATGTATTCTTTTAATGGAGGGTTATTAATTACCTGAACGCCATTACTATTACAAACCTGTGCACATGTACTTGGGCATAAGAGTACAACTGAAACCAGCATTTGAGTTGAGCAAAATGCCTTGTATCTAAGAGACCACATCAATATCCTGGACTTTGGCACCAACAGAGAGTATATTTCCCTCCACAGCTAAACCAAGATACCATCTTCCTTTGTCTTGGAAGCAAGATGGAATTATTTTGTTAAACAATGCCACCACTTTGAATCTGCTAAAGAGAGAGGCGAACATATTATCATACCTGTTGTGGACATTGGCATCCAACACTTATCAAAATTAAAAGGGAAGCCAACTCTATTACTGATGTCATCTAAGCCCCTGAGCACCGACTCAACATTATTTGGATGCTTTCTTGTTTATGAATGGACAGCCAATTTGCTCGAGTGGACCAAGCTGGAGTGCAGAATATCTGCACATTTAACATCCAATAAATTTTGCCTCCTTATTTTCTTTTGGGTTTGCAGCCGTACGCAAATAGCTCTCGTGCAGGGATCCTGTCAAAATTAGGCTTCCAGATCCCAACATGGAATCGTTGTCTTCTCTATAAAATCAAAATAAAAAAATCCTTCCAGTAGCTACTGGTGCTACTGGAAGGATTTTTTTATTTTGTTTTGACTATGGCAGACCAACATGGCTACCTACCTGTCCATAAAATCAGATAGCTTTACTTTATCTTGAAGAACGTGTTTTAAGATGCTGAATCATCACATCCAATTCCAGAAAGTCATACAGAAGCTTCGCTGATCCCTTCTAGTCCACATAGTGCAGTGATGGCCAATCTTGGCCCTCCAGCTGTTTTGGGACTACAATTCCCATCATCCCTGATGTAGTCCCAAAACAGCTGAAGGGCCAAGTTTGGCCATCACTGATATTGTGGAACAATGAGATCAGTGGAAGCAGAATGGACAATGCAAGAATGGACAATGCAAGCACACCTTTTCAGTTTCTAATTCCTAATATTTGGAAACTATTGAAGAAATATTCCAACATACTTTCCCAGCTGGATAAATAGATCTTTACAACAAATATCTACTTTTCATTTTGTTTAAAATATATTTGCTGTTTTTGTGTTCTTAATTGCTTTTAATTATCTTTAGTGTGCATAGCCTCAAGGTGGTTGTTTAGAAAGCAATTACTAAATCAATTATATTATTGTTGTTGTTATCATGATTATGTAATCCATAGCATAATGTAGATTCCAATAAATGCATGAAAGTCTTCTGCTTACAAGACTTAACCTATGAAAAAATCAGTTCCACACACGCAAAGAGAATTGTGCATCGAGATGGGCTTCCTACAGCAAAGTGAATGGAGCAGCCATTGTAAGGGGGGGGGCAGAATCAACCTTTGCTTCAAAAACCTGGCAGTAAATTGCTAGGTGAGCAGCACAGTGGCCTAGAACCTCCTTAAACAGTTACAAAACATTCCCATGGCTTTGGAAACCTGAGCAATTCATAACATTGTTTCTGGTAATGGGTAAGAACCAGTTCAATAGCTGTCATACTTATTATACCCAAAGCCGAGCTTTGTTGCAATGTGCAAACCAAATCACCAAGCACAATAGAATAATGTCTGCTAGTGTCTGTGGGCGATGAGTCTAATAATGATGAGAGAAAAAGTCCTTTTCATACAGTTGATGCTCCTTTCAGTTGGCTTATTGGCCATATCAAGTTAAATGTTAATTGCAGGCTACAGAGAGGTTACTTATCCCTTTGTAATCAAATATCTCTTTCATTAACTACCTGTGCAACAGTATACCTGCTATTCAACGTCTGACTGGCCCTTTTGTTTCCAGAGCACCAGCAAGCAAATGGGCAGCAGCTGAGATGTCTTAAAAGCCATGCCAGGATTGGGCGGAGGATGGCAAGGCACGAAAATTCATTTTAAGCTTTGACTACAACAAACTAAGCATTACACGGAAGGGTAAAAGGCCAAGATGTAAGAAAAATGTAAAGGTTTTCGTCTTCAGGAAAGACTATTGGAGCCAGAGAACTCACAGAAATGAAATACAGCCTCTTTCTCATAATTACTTTCTCATTACTTGCTGACCTCCAGAGTGACCTTGGTCAGTTCATTTTCCTCCTCCTGGCCAAAGCATTCCAACTCTGATTTTTCAAACGAGGCACCAATTTTTCTTCTTCCATGCCATAAGAGAAAGAGGGGGAAGGAGGGTGTGTATATTTAATGGGATTGCCACCCCGCTTGAATTTTATTTTATTTTGTCATAATTTTGTTCTTTGGCCATTTGCCAGAACTAAAGGAGGAAGAGGCTGTGAGAGGGGGTATTTAGTTGAGTTAGTTGTGCAGCCATAGCACACACCTCTGCGGAGGACTTTACATAATTGGATAGTGGTGGCGGAAACTTCTGCACTGAAGGTTGTGTGTTGTGCAGGAGAACACAGGCACACTATGCTGCCATGTGATGCTCTTCCCCACCCTCTCATAGACCCAGGTTCATGGAAAATGCAAGTGTGTGTGGTGTATGTGGTCATTTACCAGCTCTGGCTGGTAAGACAGCTACAGCCATTCCCATATTGGGATAGCTTGACAACAGTAGCCCGTGCATTGGGAACCTCAAGGTTGGATTACTGCAATGTGCTCTGCACGGTGTCCTTTTATTTAAAATGCATCTCTGGGTTATTTGTGGGGCATAGGAATTTGTTCATATTTTTTTTCAAAATATAGTCTGGCCCACCACATGGTCTGAGGGGCGGTGGACCGGCACAGTGGCCCACGGCTGAAAAAGGTTGCTGACCCCTGTTCTAGAGGCTGCAGCTAATGCAGGCTCTGTGCTGCTCGTGGGGGCAAACCACCACCAGCATACAGCACCTTTTGCAGGATTTACACTGGCTGCCAAACTGCTACTGGGTCAGGTTCAAAGTTTTGGTACAAACATGAAAAGTCCTATACAGTTCAGAACCAGGTTACTTGAGAGACCGCCTGACTCTTTATATTCCCAGCAACTCACTGTGTTTTGTGAGTAACAATAATAATAATTTATTATTTATACCCCACCCATCTGGCTGGGTTTCCCCAGCCACTCTGAGCAGCTCTTAACTTATTTATTATTATTATTATTATTATTATTATTATTATTATTATTATTATTATTATTAAAGTGATAAAACATAAAACATTTAAAACTTCCCTAAACAGGGCTGCCTTCAGATGTCTTCAGAAAGTCAGATAGTTGTTTAAAGAGTTTCTCTTTGTTCAGTCGTTCAGTCGTCTCCGACTCTTCGTGACCCCATGGACCAGAGCACACCAGGCACGCCTATCTTTCACTGCCCCTCGCAGTTTGGCCAAAGTCATGCTAGTCACTTCGAGAACACTGTCCAACCATCTCATCCTCTGTTGTCCCCTTCTCCTTGTGCCCTCCATCTTTCCCAACATCAGGGTCTTTTCTAGGGAGTCTTCTCTTCTCATGAGGTGGCCAAAGTACTGGAGCCTCAACTTCAGGATCTGTCCTTCCAGTGAGCACTCAGGGCTGATTTCTTTAAGGATGGATAAGTTTGATCTTTTTGCAGTCCATGGGACTCTCAAGAGTCTCCTCCCGCACCATAATTCAAAAGGAGGAGGAACCGGCAAGCCACTCCAGTATCCCTGCCAAGAAAACTCCATGGACAAAGACAACAGCTTCTCTTTAAAGTCCCTGAAATATCAGAAATCTGCTCCACAATAACTTGGAACAGAGCCTTCTGTGTGGCTGCCCGTGTTTTGTGGAACAGCAATGTTGCTGAGATACAACAGACACCCACTTTCTGGGAACCAATGGAGACACTTTGGTTTCAACAAGCTTTCACAGCTGGATATAATGCATTCTGCCTTAGGTGTTCAGCTTTTTAAACCTGGCTTTGGTTTTTTAGTTGTTAGTTTTCGAAGCTATTTTTAGTTGTTTTGTGGCAGGTGCACAAATCACCTTGTAAATCAGTGTAAATTAACGTGGTAAATTAATAATAATAAAATATTGTCTGTGTGTGGCTCCTAGTCACAGGGCAGGTGAATCAGCAAGGCCAGTGGATATGCCAACTCTTTTCCTAGGAGTAAAGTGATTTGTGGTCATCTCAGCTCAAGCTACCTATCAAACATTTTGATCTGCCATTTTGAGCAAGCAGGCCAAAGGTCTACATATTCTGGCCCTGTTCAGATATTAAACATAGAAAGGTTAAAGCATGTGATGAGAGTGTGGGTGCATGCCAACCTTTTTTTCCAACATCCCCACATGCACATACATACCCTCACTACCACCCAATTTCCCCCTCACTGAGGGAGAAGATCCTTTGGCTTAGTGTACTTAGGATTCTACCCATGACTTCCCGGTTCTATCACTTTGTTATGGGGAGCATGCTGAGCACATTCAGCCAAATGTGCAAAAAACCCAACAACCATTCTTCAGTCCTTCTACCCAATAAGCAGCTACAATCAATGAAGACTATGGTGCAGCCCTGTTCCACCCTCATCACCATTTCAGGTGAATGCCTGGATAGGACGTTTGATTACCTCTAGGATTTTCCAGGCACAACCCTTATTTTCTGCCTCCTGTCGCTGGTCAATCTTTGTCCCCCATTTTGCATTTTGAAGATATTTTTACAGTAAATTGCAGAACGCTTTTTTAAAACGTTCCTTGTTCAATTTGCTAATTGTCTACCTGAATTCCCCTCACCCAGCTTACCTATAAATTAAAATCACTAGGAGAGGAACTCCCTTGCACGAATATGTAAATATAAGCTACTTCGGTTTGGTACAGGTGTGCCATTAGCTATTAGCATTATACAGAGAAGGCTAAAACTAGTGACTGGCAAATTCACATAAGCGTGATCTGAAATCGCTTTTATATTTATAGATATTTGGGGAGAGGAGATTGTTTTGAGACTTTTCTTCCAGCTCATAAAGTGGGTTGTAGGCATGCCTCTGCTGAATAGCAGAGTGCAGTGCTAAAATGTGTCCTAACTAATGGCTACACATTGGTCATGATGCATTATGTCTCCCCTCCCTTGCCTCACAAACACACTATCCCTGGATGCTAATAACCTCAGATTCAGAGTCAACTTGCAAGGTAAGCAGGTGTGCTTAGTTGCTGAGCTGTGTTGATGTTCCAGGGGTCATTTTTTGGTGCCTATTTTGCATTTTAGATGCAAACTGATCCCATAATATAAGCCTTGAAGCTTATATTAGAAAATGATGTTATTCCACAAGTGGTAAGAACTTGACAAACTCTCTCTCTATAGATACAGTGTGTGTGTGTGTGTGTGTGTGTGTGTGTGTGTGTGTGTGTGCTCTGCATAATAAATATTAGTTGTTTCATAGTTCTCCTATATTTGCTCCTGCCGCTTGGCCTTAGGATAACTATAAACATCTTCCAGTTCACTAGTGGACTGTATAATTTTTAAGCTGCTGCTATTTCAAAACGATGTTGCAGCCAGATCTATCTATGATCCATATCTATTGGCTTATGCACTGGAGGGAAATGCACAGGGCAGTCTTTAAGTCCCCTAATTTGTTATTGTTACTATATCTTTCATTTATGAATCACTCCCTATGAAGTATCTCAAAGAGATATTACAATACAATTTCAAGACAACTGAAAAAAAAAACTTTTATAAAGAGTTGCATATATAAAAAACAATTGAAACAATTTCCTATGCAAAAAGTTATGGTATTGCTACAGCAACAAAAATAAGATGTTGCCTTGATGCAGCTACACTAATAGATCCTATTGTGCCTGCAGCAGTCACTGCCCCAGATGTGGCTTAATGGAATGACTGAAAACAGATGACACCCAGCTGTTCCATCTGAATTGGGAGAGAATGGTCAGAATTGGAAGAAATTTTCAGATATGGTAACTCATTCTGGTTATATGACGCCTGCCACGATTCAGACAAATTGGTGCAGGGGCTTCTGTGCTATGGAACACTTATAAGTTTGTTATATCTTCCAGCATCAGATAAGACTCACAGGAATACTTACCCCTTTTGCCTAATTTCAGGAGGATAGAATCAGAAGCGTCTTTTGCAAGGCAAATCTTTAAAGTTTGGAATAAGAGATCTGCATCACCTGTGGTTTTTTTGTACAAAAATAGCACATATCACAGATGCTGCTAGGCAAATACCTTGCAACATATTGTAAGGGTAGGTGCAGGAATTCAAAAGTTATGATGAATCAAACACAGTTTTAGAGTCTGTTTTTATTTCTGCTCAACTGTTAAGTTCTTCCTTCTACACTGTGATGGGAATCTAAAAGGAAAGCCTTGGTAAAGTCATTGGCTGGTTAGAAGCTAAAGCTGTCACTCACAACACTATAGTTCTCCTCTCCCTCCCATGCCCCTCCTCCTTCCTACCTGTTGCCTTTTATGATGAGCTTTGAGGGAAAACATAACCATTTCAAACACATAGTCTGAGAGGGCCTTTCGGTGGCTGCACCCCATTTTCAGAACTCTCTTCCATAGGAGGTTTGTCCAACAGCTTCACTTTTGTCTTCTGCCATCTGCTAGGTCTACTGTGGATGTAGACCAGCTATGATTTACATGTCCAGCTACCTCTACGCAGGAGTTATAGAATTCCACAAATGGAGGGGAGAGGAACTACAGGTACCATCCTGCTTCCAGTTTTTGAGTTGCCACAAGCTTCACCCCCAACCTTTATTCAATGACCTGAACATACGTGAGAACGTGAGTGGGAACCCTTCTACAAAACTATACTTTGGTGAGCAGATCAGACCTCCATGTCTCCTGGGCTAATTACATCTGGGCAAGAGAAGACATCAAGCACTACAGCTGCATAACCAAACTTGTTAACATTAAGAACTGATACTTTTCTCTCTCTCTTTTTTGCAGGAAAAGTTTTATTCTAAATAGCTTGCTACTGAGAAAGGGCCTAGTCACGGAAAAGGTATAACAAGCAGAGGAAATACAACTTGCATGTCTGTTCAGTAGAACTGAATGATTTGCCGGCTCCCAAATTTGACTTCAGCCCCTATAAAATGGCGATAGTCATATCAAGTAACTGGCACTCATTGTACTGTGCATTCTCAGTCCTAGTAGCCTACACCAGTGACATTATTACTTTAATGGAAAAGAACAGAAACAATATTTGGTTTTCCATTGCAAGTACAAAATCCAGGTTTGATTCCATTGGCCTTTATGGAGTTATTAATCTTTTACATTGATAATAGAATTTTAAATGCATTGTTAAAGCTACGTACTTTGATGTCCTCTTGGAAAACAACTTAAGAGCTGAGGTTTTTCTAGACCTGTACTGAAACTGTTTCAACCCATTAGTTTTTATGCTTTACTCATGCATGACATCCTTTAAACTTGAAATTAGAAAAACAAATGTTAGGTTTTTCTTCCACCATCTGTTACTTGTTACATGACCCACAGAGAAAGCCAAACATTGTTAAAATTATATTACTTCTATGGATTCTTCTCGCTGTCTTCCACGTTCTGAATCACTCTGCAATATGTGCAACATATAGACAGATATATACGCCTTTTATGAGATCGCTGGCCTTAGCTTCTGCTAACATACCCACAAGCTGGCAGGTGTTTTTGGTGGCTGTAATTAACTTGCCGAAGCAATTATAGCAATTTGTCTGCTTTAAGGAGCTGATATATAGCTGATCCAGGTTCTTACATACAGTAATCCACAGCTCTTAAATGCACCACTGCATTGGTATGTTGGCAGTGGGGGGTGGAGAGGGAATCACCATTAGAGGACGCACATACACATGCATTTACCAACATTAAAGGGGGGACAGGATAACTTTAAGTACAGCTGTAACCTGATTAAATAGGTCAACTGTATGAATTATAGGCCGCAGTTCTGTACATACTTATCTGGGAGTCAAGCCCAATGGACTTAGTGGGTCTTATTCTGAGTACACATGCATAGACTTACATTTCAGTCAATTAATCTAGCAGTTAAATCTGTACGTATCGAGTTGTATATGAGTAAAGGCAAAGGCAAGGATCGGCCTAACCTTACTTTTCTTAATGAAACAAAGTTCATGTTCATGGAACAGGATTTCTATATTCCTGGACCTCCCCCTGTGTCCCTTAAAGTCTGTTCCTGTGGGTTGGGAGACCTTTGGAAAGAGATATAGTGGCAGGAAGTAATCAAAATCATTCATCCCTTAAATCAGGGGTAGGGAACTTTTTTTCCAATTAAGCGCAGCATTTCCTAGGGATAATCTGTGTGGAGGGACTTAATGGAGAAGATAATAGTTTTGAGGCCTACTCTTATCTCTACAGTCACACAATGCTTAGGTCTCAGCCTAGCAAAGCAGACCTTTGCACATCAATGGGCTTCTGCACATATAGCACTCGATGGATTAGGAACCACAAATGTAAATCCGATGTGGCTCCAAATTATGAGTCTTCTATCTCGGCTGATTTTCCTTAAATCAAGACTGAGAAACCTCAGGCCCTGGAGCCATATGCTGCTCCCCTGGTCTCTATATCTCACCTTCAGGACTCTGCTCAGGCCACTCACCCTCCCCAGGCCACATCCCTCACTGGTGTATATTTTGCTCTAGGAGGCTTAGTTTGGTCAGAATCGAGTATACACTTCCATAAGATCCTCTGAAATCCATATGGAGTTGACTCAAAATATCCAGTGAAAAAAGCTGACTCAAATATAGCCCTGTTAACACCTGAAAAGAGAACATGCTAGAGTTTTTTCTTCTGCTGCTGCTGCCAGTCACTTCTTCTTCTTCTTCTGCCAGTCACTTAACTGACACACACAAAGGAGAATCAGAACCTCTAAACTACAGAGTCTTAGCAGAATGTTCTGGTATGTGGCAAGTCCTGGTACATGGCAAGATCATTAACTGTACAGAGAGGTGTGTGCTTTTCATCAGTGCTTAAAAGGTCTATTTTGACCTGAGAAGGTCAGGTTGCCTTTCTCAAATGCCTGAAAATGAATAACTCACACCTGGAATCTAAGTGGCACCACTTTGTGCGCTGAAGGTAGCTAAGGAGTTACACCGGAGAATAGTTTCAGTGGGAATGTTAGAGCTATCCAAAAGTACACTGAGACAGAGTGTTCTCTGGTTTATTGTGAAAACTTTCCAAAAGTATCTACTTAAGTATCTGTTTGGAGGGTAATTGGCCCACTTTTTCTAGAGTCGGGACACTTAAAAAGAGAAATTGAGTGGTTCACCAAGCCAATGGGAAACTACCAAAGACAATGATGACTCTCAGAGTAGAGCTTGATTTTAGAGCTGTATATAACTCCAGACTAAAGGAAGTCTGAAGGAAACCACTACCTAAGTAGTTAGCAAGGTTTCTACTTTCTCTGTGCCTTTTACAATTGAGTGGCATATCAACCTTTCTCTGTATTGAAGTACAGTGAGAAGGAAGCTCCATCTACTGGATTTCTGGCTGTCAAAGAACACTTAGGCACAGAGTATTCTAACCCCGATACTGTCAACGGAAAGGAATGCAAGGATAACCATAGATCATGTGCACACGCAAAAATGGCAGAGTTACAAATGTGTAATGAGATTCCAGTAAGAATCTAGCTAATTAGATGACAGTTGCTATTAATTTTCCATGTTACTGGAAATGGCACAAGACCCTATTTTTGTAATAATGACTTGGAAAACTGTCACCACGTGATCAAATTTCAACACAATGTCAAAATGTGTTCCATCTCGTATGCAATGTCATTAGCTTGGCAAAAGTCAGGAGCTCTCTGAAGAAAGAGTTCAGCAGTAATTTTTGGAAAACTTTGAGCCTCTCTTAGAAGTACATTGGCAGGTGGATGAAAAGATTCTTAAGAATTTGGACTTTAAGAAAGGAAAAAAGGAACATTTCAACTCTTCTCCCCCCAAGCTTTAAAAAATAATGATGACAGGGCCCTGGAAAGTAAATGAAATGTATTAAATGACCATTGCTCTCAAATAAAGTCAAAAATTAAGTACAGCTATAACCAAGGTAAAAAAAATGTACTTAAGATAAATGAAAAGAAAAGTAGTCCACTCCTCTGATTAAACTCTGCTGAGAAGTATTTTATTTTACTTAATGAAAGTATTGATAATGCGTCCTTCACACAAAGGGCAGAACTATACATAGTTGAAACCTAAAATGAAAAATAAAATTAAAGAAGCATAAAACAAAATAGCAAGATTAAGTTACAAATAAAATCAGCAGTTGCAACAAAAATTCAAGCGCTAGCATATCTGGCCCCTCCCAAGAACCTGGGCAAAGAGATGCAGCTACTGCTGCAGGCAAAGTGATATTAATTTTATGGTTGGGCACACCTCAAAAGGTACATCATTGCATAGACAAGGATCACCACAGAGAAAGCCCATTCACAGACCCCTATCCCCAAAATCTCATAAGCTGTGGGTCCCATCAGAAGAACCTGTCCTGCAGATCTTAAAACTGAGAATTTATTATTAGAGGTGAGCAGAAGATTTGGATAAAGCCCAAATCAAGAACTCAACTCAACTCATTTTATTTCAGCTTTAAGCCCATAAACATAACAACCAAAAACAGAAACAGAACATCACAGACTGGTTTACAATTACTAACAATAAAATAGCTTAAAAAATACTCAGCTGTGGGAATACACTCCGTGGGTTTCTTTAAACCCGCGATTATTTGTGTTAAGTTAATGTTAATAATATGCACTATTTTATGTATTCTTCCGTGTAGAAGTGAAAGCGAAAGCAGGGCTCAGTAGGCGTCTCGCCACTGAGATCCCTCCGCCTAGACTTTTTGGTTCCAGAGGTTTGAATTTGTGAATGATCAGTTAATCTGCTTCCCGCCTTTTTTGGGGGCAGCAACAGCGTTCCTATTGGTAAAAATATTAATCATGACGTTGCACTTGGTTGTCAATAAAAGGCTGCGGCTCCCCGTATTAGGCGGACAGTCAGAGTTAGGGTTCAGATGACTCAGATGTAGATAGTTGGGATTTTTGGGGAACGGGTTGGTTGGGTTGGTTGGGTTGGAAGTGCGTGCAGGAGGTAGAGAGGTTAGCTTGCGGAAGAATTGGCGGTTTAGGCTTAGCTAGCTTTAGTCTTAGGTAGCCTAGAACTTGCGGAAGAATTGGCGGTTCAGGGTCGGTTAGCCTAGGTAAATGCTAGTACAGTTTAGGTATAGAGAAAGGTAATAGCCTATGCGGGTCAGCCAAAGCCATCTAAAAGAAACAGTGATTGTCTGTCTTTATTTCGTCTCGATTTTATTTTTCGTAGTCTATTGGCGCTTTTGCCTGGCCATAGTTTTGGCCACCTTTTGTTTGGGTACATTATTAAAGGGGACAACTTAGGAGGTCGCAAGTGCTCACAGGTACTTTTACGAGGCACTTTTCGTCGGACTACTCACGCACCTTCAGATTTAGCCTGGCGGACAACGGCGCGGTGTGAGTTTAAGCTCCGGAATTATCGGCCATCCCGTTCGCAGGCTTGGCCGGCGCCCGTGCAGGAACGCCTGTGAGGCGCTGGCCGCAGATCCCCGGCAACTGGAATCCCGTGTGCAGTGGGCCTTGTCCTGCACGCGGGAGGCTCCAGCAAAGAATCCCCGCACTCAGCTGAGTAGAATATGATAAAACTTAAATTAAAATTTCAAACTGTATATAGCAAACCATTGCGTTTCTTAAGTGTCAGGACTGAGGTCAGAAATTTTGCCATATGTAAAGTTACAATCGGGTCAGTATCTTGCAACAGAAGAGCAAGGTAAGTCTCTTCCAAATACCCCGGTAATTTTTGAATTAGTGGAAGTAGTAAAGTCTTTTGGGCGTCAGAATACAAGGGGCAGACAACCACTATATGGTGCAAGGATTCAATCGAGCAGTTATCACAGGCACATAAGACTGAAACTTGGCCCCCAGAAAATCTGTGAAAAAGAACGTTTGAAGGGAAGACATTAAACCGTGCTTTAATAAAAGTGAAACGGTGACTAGCCATAGAAAGAGTTGATAGATAGGCAGGTGTTTGAAGTCGGGGTACAATGCCCAGAGATCTCGGTGAGCATGTCCCCCCACCCAGCATAATATTGCGCTGCAGCTCAATATCATCCAATCTTTGGGAGATGGTCTCTTTTGCTATACTTAGATCTTGATTCAGAATCTCTAAGGGCGAAATTCCAATAAGCAAAAGTTTGGCGTGAATCTTACTAGCCCAAGGGCTCATGAACTCATCGCGCCATAAACATTGGGCCAGATAATATTCATGCAGTCTGTGCCAGAGTGTCAACCAACAGATAAAAACACGCTTCCACAGGAGCGACTCCAAGGAAGGCATCCACCCAAATCAAGAAATGAACTGGGGCTGCCTTGGATAGATTTGGGGCTTGCCTGAGCCAAAGCAAGATCTCTCTGATATGCTCCAAACTAATCTTGATACCTCCCAAGCACTTCCTGGTGATATGGATATTACAACAACTGTGCGGACAATGTTTCTGCAAAAAATGCAAACATTTCTCCCCAAGCAAGTCCTTCAGCCTCTTTGCCACATGCCCACACGCCCTGTCAAATCAGGTTTGCATTTTCTTTCTGCAACTTTTGATGCCAATTGAGCAGAAACAAGCTTGAAGCTTTTTTTCCTTTCATTTATCAGAATGCCCTAGCCCCATCCATCTGAATTTTTGCAGGTTCCTTCCTGGGGCACCTCTACAGTGTATGCCATTTTCTTTCTTTCTTTCTTTCTTTCTTTCTTTCTTTCTTTCTTTCTTTCTTTCTTTCTTTCTTTCTTTCTGTTATGTATTGAAGTTCTCACCCTAGGCCACTAGGGGTGTGTGTATATAGTTCATTCTGCTGCTGTTTTCACTCAGGTCTGCACATGCAAATAAAGGATTGAAAAGTGACGTTCAGGGATTGGGTAACTACAGAAAGTTGTTACTGTTGCATGTAGCTGAGTTCTATATAAGCAGGCTGCTGAGCGCTTCAACTCACTTCTGTTCCAGCCTGAGAATAAACAAGAGCTGCTTGGAAATCACTGTCGTCTGCTGTGTCCACCCACAACCTAACACTTTCTTTCTTTCTTTCTTTCTTTCTTTCTTTCTTTCTTAAATGTTGATCACAAAATCCCAGGGAGGGATGCAAATGACATTTAGTTCTGTGCCACCAAAAATCACATTTGAAAGTGCCTAGTACAAACCCTATTTGTTGGTAATATGGCAAGTTTCTTACCTAGTGGTACATCTTGTGTGTATGTGTATGTCTTACAAATTACTTATAAAACAAAATGATAGTTTAAGTGAATCCTTTTTTAAGCAGTCCCAAACTATAAATGCTGCCCTTGAAGAAAAACCACTGCAGCTATCCTTCTGAAAATTGCCAGGATTTTCAGAGGCTACCATGCCTGCATTCCCCCCCCCCAATTTGGACAGAACAACAACAACAACAACAACAACAACAACAACAACAACAACAACAACAACAACAACAACAACAACAACAACACAGGCCTATTCAGAGGAATCCAGGCTTCATTGGAGTCATGTTGAGATAGCTGTCAGATAGCTGCAGGTTAGGTTGTACAGCTCAAGCTATTTGGGGCTTTCAGGGGGCAGGGCATCAGGCAGGAAGCAGAGGCAAGAGTGAGCAAGAAGAATGGAAGACTAAAGGCAGGACCTACTGGATTCTTCATTCCACCAGATCTCACCTCATTCTGTTCCCCAGAAGCAGCAATATGTAGGATTGAATCTTCCAGCTGAACAACTGCTGATCTACTTCATCTGATTTTTGTGTGTTGCTTTTCCTTTGTGAGCAGCTTCCCTTCTATTTAGCTATTAAGTGGAGGATCCAACCCTGCACAGTACTGGCCATGGCTCCTTCAAAAGTGGATTTCCTGCATGCAAGCACTTCCCTTGCATGCAGGGAAGCTGATCATGAAGGATGAGCAACAGGCACTACACAGGATCATGTCCTCCTGCTAATCAAGAGGATCTGATCCTGCATGGTGCTGGGGCACCCCCACCCAGCCATATTTTTAAACCCTACTTTAAACATACTGTTGTGTTAAAATAGGATTTTAACAGCTCTTACACCCACATCCAATTTGCTTTGGGGGAAAATCTGGGGCAGGACAGGTGCCCTTCAGGGCAGCACAGGGCAGATCAACCTGATCCAGGGGCCACAGATCAGATCAGGGGTCCATGCACAGCCCTAATAAGGGCCATTTGCTTATATGATGAAAGAGGAGTGGGCACACTAATGTAGGATACGTATGACTGCAATTAGGCATAATAGCTATATGGAGCTTCCAGAATGAGACAGAATGCCACAGAATACCAGTTCCTAGGGAGCAACAATAAGTGGGCTATTACCTTCAAGCCCTATTTGTGAGCTTTCTGCATGACACCTTCTACTGGACTTAGATGGGTGGGCCATTGGTCTGATCCAGGAGGGCTCTTTATCTGTTCAGAACTGAGCCAGTACTGCAGAAGAAAAAGACAATATTCCATTTACTGTATGTGTGGTGTGTGTTTTTAGTAGTCAAATCCATCCTATTATTTTCGCCCCTTGTGTGTCATTTATTTGAATATCCTTTAGCTATGCCATTGCTTCAGAGTTGCTTTGTTTCTCTCTCTCTCTCTCTCTCTCTCTCTCTCTCTCTCCTAATCAGACTGCAATTCCAAGGTGGATGCAACTTTTAATCAGCGTATTTGTTTAAAGTGCATTGCCTTGACCAGAACATGTCTTTCTCACCCCCCGCTGTATTATTTCATCTGGGATATGGCTGTCATTTTATCATGTTTATTTGCTTTAGGCGTGCCTGCCTGAACCACAGGCAGTTTCTGCAATGTGCCTTGAGGCGCATTCTAAAATCCCCACGTCCCTTTTGCTGAGTCTTCAAATGAGCTGCATCGCTGGGTGTTTATACATATCACCAAGATGGCACTAGGAGCTGAAATCATGGCCTTGGGGTTGAGTTCTATTTGGAGGTGCCAAAATGGTTTCTCTGCTCTCACTCAGCAGCATGACATGCGGTCACTCATTTCATGAGCTGCAAATGAAGGCACTGAAGTGACTTTGGTATAGCAGACAGTCCATGCAGCATTTTTTGGCAACCATATGTGTCATAACACCTTAAAGAATAGAGGGCCAGGGAGGTTCGAAAATTTACAAAGAGTGACACCTAAGAGCATGCTAATGCTTTCGCCATCCTGCTGCATCTTGTCGGCTGAGTCCAGGAAATGAACGTGTAACTCAAACCTACCCTTGTAGCTCTCCAACTTATTAAAGCAGAAATCTGAAATATTTTTTATTTATTTTTCTGAATCTAGGGTGGTATTATTAATAATATTCCAACCAATGCCTCTGGCCATATGCTTTGACCTTTGAGAAGTCCTTTGTGAAGCTCGATCCTGAAACCACTTATTCCAGCAGGGGACTCATTGAAGTCAACAGAGCTCCTGTCAGCATACATGCTTGGGGCACTGGAGCTTTATTATCTAATCAATGTCACTGAAGATATTCATACCAGTTGAAACCAACCGGGGATCACAAACTTTTTATATTACGATTCTAGAATAAAGTTCTTTATTGAACAGTTTGGAGTGAAATGAGCATGGATAACAAGCATGGATGTTTCTGAAAGGCTTTATAATTTAAAGCAGGTCTGGGGAACCAGTAGCCCTCCAGTCGTTGTTGGACTCTTAATCTCAGGATCGTAAGTTTGAGCCCCATGCTGGGCAAAAAAGATTCCTGCATTGCAGGAGGTTGGACTCCAACTCCCATCAGCACCCGCCAGCAAGGCCAACCTGATCAGAAATTATGGGAGCTGGAGTCCAGCAACATCTGAAGGGCCACAGGATTCCCACTCTGATTTAAAAAGACTAGGAAAATGCCCATTCCCATTCTGGGTAGGTGGGTGGCCTAAGAAAGAGAATATCTCAGTCACCTTATCTGCAATGCTAAGCCAATACCCCCAATTTATTTATTTTTAAATTTTGCCCCCCCCAAGAGTGTGGAGAGATATTCAGCCCAGCTTGAAAATAAATCCAGATCTATGATATATCAAAATATCAACAACTCAAACTTATCCAATTTCCATAACTTGTCAGAGCTCACTTTTGTCAGTGGAAATATAGGCTTGCCACTGAGAACTCAACCTGCAAACATATTTGGGGAGAGAGGGGTAAAATGAACAAGGGCAAATCAGCAAACTTGTTTGTAAAAGAAATGAGAAGACATATCTTCAGTGGACGGCTGACATTTCTCATAGGAGGGTAAATGCAGGAGGGAGTGATCCTATTTATACAACCAGCTCTAGATTCCATTTCATGCTTTACAAATATACAGTATAGGGTGCCTCCTTTTGTGTCTTCTCAGAGACCGAACCTGCTCCCCAGGGCAACCCTTGCCATTCCTTGTCATTCAGGGAACACAGCCAGCTGCTGAAGTTAGGCTTCCCATTGCACTGTTACCAAGCCACCAGATCAGACTGAAAAAACATGTGTTAGTGCCCTGTATATTATCTTTGGAGCTCACGGGTGCCACACTAGTACAGCAACATTTGCTTTTCAAAATGCCATTCAAAGTTGTCACTGGTACACATCAGGACACCACAAGAAAATGACTTTCAATAGGGAAACTGAAAAGGCACATTCTTATGAAGGTAATCAACTTTTTGTGGTGGTGATGGTGGGGTGTTCCTTTTCATATTATTTTACTCAGTAAGGTTTTGGAATGTTTATCCTTCCCCCCCCCCTTTCTTCTTCTTCCTAAGGCTGTCTCATCCAAATGTTTTTGTAACTTCATGAACATGTCAAAGGTCCTCTGCGGGAATTCTGTGGGAAATATGCGGAATGACCTGCACATAAGAAACAAGGAAAACATCACAGCATGAGACAGCATGGAAGTTAAAATGAAGCATCTGCAGCTCTGCACATGGCACTGCAGAGATCTGTAACAGGACGTTCATATTCAAAGGACAGCCAGAATGTAAGGCTCACATACTGATTGAGAACCTTGCATTATTATAATCAGCATGTAGAATGTGGATCAGTATTTCTAAATGAGGAGTATTGATCCAAAAGAGGGGTTTATTGCTTTTTTGTAGACTCTGCTTTGGTCTTTCTTAAAACACACACTCGGAATCTAAAATCTCTTTTCAAAAAGTCCATGTGATGAAATCTCCTGTGCCCTTTGGTTATTTGTTAGAAATATTGTCAACAATTATTATCCCTTAGCAGTCAAATTTCAAGAGATGACCAGTGTTTTCCCGTGCTAATGAAATGAATGACTCTATTCCATGCTCAACAAATAACCTCTTAAGAACAGCCAAATAAAAATTTAGCTGTAAACTCAGAATTGTAGTTCATTGTTTTCATATTTTCAGATGAAACAGACAATGAGGGAAGAACACAAAGGATGGAAAGATTGCTCACTGTATATGTAAAATGACAAGCAATGCTTAGCTCCAATTGAAACTAGTAGGGCTGCTCTCCTTCTTTGTTTGTTTTTTCAATGTTAATCTTCTAAATGCTAACAGTCCGGAATGTCAAAGAAGCATAGGCCACTCACTGCCTCTAACAACTCATGCAATCATATTTATCAGATGTCATATTTGCTGCCTTCTATGAGAGAGAGAGAGCTCCTTTTCATATTGTGGAACTGAAGGAAATCTAATGGCTACAAAACAAACAATGGAAACATTGAGTTGGATTCAGACTAAGACTGCAATCATATACCCATTTACTAGAGAGAAAGCCCCCTTGACCTAAGTAGGGCTCACTTATGAGTAGTCTTATGAGTCTGATGCAGGGAAAGCTTGAGTTGGTCAGAATTACCAAATCCCATGTATACATTTACAACAGAATCATTCTCCATGTCTAATTGCTGGAAGTTGATTCTTAGTCAAATAGAATAAACAGTGGGATACAAATTGCCATGAACACTGTTGGTAATGTTGTTTTGTGTTGAACATGCCAATCTGTTATGAGAAGATATGGAGACAGTCAGGGCTTTTTTTTCCAGCTGGAACTCAAGGAAACTCAGTTCCAGCACCTCTCAGGTGGGTGCCATTGCCATTCTAAGAGAACAACAGGTGCGTTCATGGTGATCTCCAGCATCTCTTTTTCTGGAGATAGTAAATTTGTTGAAAGTGGGGGGGGGGGTCATCAGGTGTGCTAGAGGGTTGGGGAAAAGAATCTGCCATCAGTGATGGATAGGCTGTTGTGAATCTAGATTCTGTTGACTCATACTGTCAAGGTAAGAGAAGAAAGGCATAGTTCGGGCATTTGTTTATAATTCATTAGAAAGCAGAAGTACAGGATGCTCTTCAACAGTAAGGTTTACTTTGAGAGATTTGATATTTTTTAATTGGTATAGTATTTTTTATATTGATAATTCTTATGTATAGCATTTATGTATTCACATAACATTTATGAACAATGTTAAATATCTACCTTTCAAGGCCCAAAAAACGGAAGGGTGGAGGATTTTCAGAGCTTATAAATTGATGGGCTTTGTGTATGTGGTGTATAGCAGTGGGAGGGGAGAGCATAGACTCTATAGCAAAGATTGTTATATTTGGGAGCAAAGCAAGAACATTGAGATTATAACCAGCAAACTAGGTCTAGTTTGATGATATGCTGTGCTCAAGTATGAGGTCCAAATTTACTACACACTAGTAAATGGCACACATAGTGAGACAATAAATAGGCAGCTAATAAAGGAAGGTACGTCAAGCACAGCAGTAGAAAGAAATGTATCAGGAAGAACAACAATCTCTTTTCCTTGCCATGAATTTATTCTGTAGCAACAGAAAGGTGTAGATATGGGAACTTTTCTCTCTCTTTTTCTTTTGGTAGACTGACTCTCAATGATAACAGCTTCCGATGCAAAGTGTTCTGTCACTGCCACAAGTTTTATGACCTTCCCTTCTTCCCCATGAAGTCTCCCGACTCAGCCAGTGGTCTGGAACAGATGACAACACTGTTTCTTTGTTCTCTTACCCTGTGGCTGGGTGTATCGAGGGGGTTTCTCGGCACAGTTGGTCAGCATTGTGCATTTTGTTCTTTACCCAGCAGATACTAAAGAAACACAGGAGCACAGCAGGGCCCAAATGACAGTGCTTAATAATATAAACAGACATGCAAGTGCTAAAGACATGTGCCTGGTAAAGCAACTATTCTGGAAGCTTACAAAGCACACACAGTAATTTACAGAGCTACCACCTTCTTCGTGTCCATTTCAGAAGGATATGATCTAGTCAGTACCTGGTCCTATACTACTGAATCTACTGTAGGCAGTGGGTGATTTAGTGCTAGGGAAAGGTACAAGACAAAGCTGGTGCAGTAGCCCCAGAAAGCCTCGGGAGTCCTTAGCTTGCTAACAATTTCAATTGAGGATTTAAAAATTCCAGTCTTTAACTCTTAAAATGTAACTTTAAAAACAAACAAACAAACAAACAAATGCTTGTGAATCTTCCTGATGTCTTTATAATGATTACCCAAAATATCACAAGCAGAAGCAGGATTATTTTTATATCTGTAGTTTTTACTTCTTTTAACACAGTAAAATATATATGGGCATTATCAAGACAATTATAAGCAATGGGACACAATTAGCATTAGCTCTATCATTGAAATTAATTACCCCTTTGGCTCAATTGCGCCCTTACTTTTTAAATGAAAGCTGAAAAGTCAAGAGGCGAGTCTAGAATATCAGTGAGGGGGGAAGTGAAGCCCTACCAACCTACCAGTACAAAGGATTAAAAAATGTTAATTAAAAAAAAAAAGATTTGGGCAGATGCAAGAAGAAAATCAATCACCCAACTAGCCTCACCCCAGACGTGATCCTGCTCTAGCCTGCAGCACTCCTACAGGTTCTGATAACAGTACCTGCTGTAAAGCTACAAGGAGAGAGGGTACAAAGGTGCAGAACCTACGATTTTAAAAGACCAGGCTACAGCTATCTATGTGAACAGAGAATAATGGCGAGAATTTAAGAGGCGAAATCCAAAGATGGATGTGAGATGCTGAAGAAGAAAGACTTTCAGATCATGCCATTTTAAGAAGAGAAAGTTTCAGTTCTTGCAAAGTAAGAATGACATTTTTCTTTTACTTATGGGAGCCCCTTTAACAAACTAGCTGGGATCATGGCCTTTATGAATTATGGGCCCTTCATACCATGGATAGAAACCATAATACTCACTCCTTGCCAGTGAAGTATATTAATAGTAGATTTGGCTTGACATTATGGTCATTAGGGCCCTCTGGAGTTCTACTATAAATGTCAGTAGTTGTTGTCAGTAAGTTAAAGGTTTTGTTTCCTACAGGCTATAATAACTCTGTGTGTGTGTGTGTGTGTGTGTGCGCGCGCACACACACACACACACGCACACTGCCTACCTGCAAATAAATCTTATATCAAATAAGGTGCACTGCATTATGAAAACAAAACAAGTCATTTAGTGGACAGTGAAATGTGTGACTACCAGGTGCTGTTCTCCAGCTTGTGGGAGCGGGCACAAGAATTACCAATAAAATAGAAGCACATCAATAACATGTGGTAAAATACATGTCCTTAAAGAATTAGTTTTACTACTGATCGTGTTCCCAGGTATTTTATAGAGATGTGCTCTTGGCTATCACATTTAGAAATTGCATCAAGCTGCTTGCTGAGTGCAAAACCAGAGAATGAGAACCAGTCTGATATTATAGCAAACTGGAGCCAAACCTGAATGTCCAATTCATCACAAACACTTGTATAAATGTATATGCTTTATTTAAATGTGCTTATTTCCTAATGGGAATCTCAGGGCTTAGTGTGAGCCAAGGCTTTAATGTAGGATGCTGTTTTCAATGCCAGATCATTCACAGTGGCCGCTCCCCACATCAAATGGGGGGAAACATTTGTGTGGTCACGCACAGCCCCTTGAGCTCCTAGGCGACACCTGGTAGTTCGGACTGGCTGCCCCTTCTCCCAGGAGGGATACCTGGAGTCTCCGCCTACCCCAGCTAAGTGCCCAATCCCGCCTGAGGGAGGCGTTGCCAGGGGATTGGCCAGGTAAGGGGAGGGACTACCTAGCCCATACAATAGAAGGTGTAGCTTACCGGGAAGCAGCAGTCAGGCTCCAGAGCTTCTCCCACCCTCCACTCCCTCAATTAACGCTTATTTTGCAGGTTAACCTCTTCTCCACAGGTACGCAGGTGCTGCTATGTCAAGGCCACTGTTAAAGGACCAGAAAGGAATTTCCTTGCATTGGCAGGTTTCGCCTTTCCCATAGCAATTCATCACAACTTTGGCAGTTTCAGGCAGAATCCTTTAGTCATCTTCCTAAGGGTAGACTCCATCAGGCAAGGCCTCCTTCCACCTGCCTTGTCCCACCCCTGGCCCTGGGAGTCCTCATAAGGGAGCTGTTCCTGAAGGAAGAACTGCGAGGGGAGAGACTCCATCAGGCAAGGCCTTCTTCCACCTGCCTTGTCCCACCCTCTAGTCTTTGCTTCTCAATTTGTATTGTATTATTTTTTGTACTGTGGTTTGTCGTTGTTTTATTGATTAGTTTAGAAATTGTTTATTGTAAATGTTGAGTGGATTTCTCTTTAACTTTTATATGTTGATATTATTTTATATTACTCTAATAATTGTTGAATGTTACTTTTTTATGTAGGTTGCTTATTTTAAAGTTTTGTTTTATTATCACATTTTTGTATTGCATAAGATGTACATTTTTTTGTTTCTTCTGCTTGTAAACCGCCTTGAGTATCGTAAGATAGAAAGGCGGTATACAAATAAATTATTATTATTATTATTATTATTTTACTAAATGGGAGCGTGGGGCGGTGACTCCACACCCCCAGTGCGGCAGCGATACCAGGGTTACCCGTTAAAGGGGTATTGGGGGGAGGCATTGACCATACGCCGAGAGGTTGTCATTGCTCTCCCCCACCAGTGGCGACAAATGGGGGGCGGGCTATCTGCTTGAACATATGTTCTCCAGAGCCAGCCCAATCCCCGCACATTCTGGATAACCCTGCAGTTTTCAAGATCCCTGGCTGGGGGCTGGGAAGGATAAACGCCCAATGCCTGAGCCAAGGTCTCCCTACATCTGAATCTTAATAAAGTTGTGGCCAATTTTAATCCCATAGCACGTTGTCTTGTGTCATTGTTCCGCTCGAAGGTAGCCTGGGGTTGGGGGACTCCGCCTGTCCACACAATGGTATTTTGATGAATTTGCATGGGCAACACACACAAAAGGCAATAATTTCAGATCCCCGTTAAGTCCTTATGTCAGAGACTGGGACTCCTCTTTAGATGAACACACTGAAATATATAAAATAATCTACCTATTTTATGGGTTGATTCCCCAAAGGAATGGGGTTTACTCACCACTATGGTCAGATAATTAGAACAAAACAATGTTTGATTTCATCAAGGTGGGGCTGAGCTAGATTTGCTCTTTTATGTGTATTATTCTGAGTATTAGAGGTTGTTTTATATCTATTTTGAATCTTTGTTTTTCTAAGTCACTTTGAATTCATTCTTGGGGGTGGGAGGAGGCTGATAAATAATAAATAAATCTTAATGGTGTAAGTTAAAGGGGTATTTTGATACAAAGCCATCTTCTGCTGTTTGTGTGTGAAGACACTGAGAACCAATTCACACACTATTCTGTTAATGAAGGGAGAAAACTAAGATGTTTCCTGTGACATTCCTGAATGACTCTCAAGAGTCTTTCTCAGGGCGGTCACTAAGGTCAGTCATTCAACCACTTCGCCGTGTTCAGACTTCAGTTTAAACACCTGCTCTCACCATCTACTGGCAAAAAGAGCCTTGGGAATCTCACTTTATTATTACTCAAGTACATCTCTACCAGTCATGTGGGGTAAGATACGTTCTCCTTATAATCCACCCAGATCAGAACAAAGAATGCTAAACATATTTCATTATGGAACATAATATCCAGAACAAGTAGTAATTATATGCAGCATTTTTATAGTTCTGGTTTCCTAACTAGATGGTTTCCTAACCTAGCATAACTGATTATCATGAGCTCTCATAACAGCTCTCCTAACTCATACGCTCATTATCCTTCTCCTCTAATTCCCTCTCAATCTCTTTCTCATTCGCAGAAACTCCTTCCCCGCTTCAACTGCCATTCCTCAACCAACACTCTGTACCTGCAGCTCACTCTAACTCCACCCAGCATTCCACTCCCCTCCCCTCCTGTCAATCATTCCTCTACTAGCACTTTTGCCACAAACACCCTAACAATTTTGCCGCCACCGCCCCTGCTGCTCCATCACTTGAGCATTTAAGTGGCTGGTAGTGGTGGCACAGGAGCAGACGAAGGAAGTGAACCATTCCAACTGCTAGAACAATGAATAAACACTCATTTGAATCCCTAGACATTGCAACCAATCTTCTTCTAATGGCGATCAACACAACAACCTTTAATAGAGAGATGGTGCTTAGTTGGAGACAACATTGAGGCTGGGGGTAGTCAGTGCCTCACTACCAATAACTGAAAATAGACCACATGATTTCTTGGACCAGGGGCAGGGGGGGAGGCAGAAATATAATAAGAAGGTGTTGTGGTAGATAATATTTTTTCCATTGTATCATGGAATTTGTGTGCTCTTGCATCACAGGCAGAAAGGTTCTCATGAAAATGCTTCCTATAAAACAAAATCTATCCTAAGAAATTGCCACGTTTTAACTGTTGCAAGGTGTTGCCTGATGCTGTCATGGCAGAATCTGTCTGGTGCATGTTGAAAATAAATCAGAGCACAAATGGAAAGTGCAATAAATGGCATAAAAGAATATACACTAACATTTATGGCAGTTGGTAGGGAATCTGGAAGGGTCCTGGTGAAGATTAACAGCAGGGATAAAGTTTCCAGTTGGAGAACACATTATGCTGAATTAACAGTCATGAGGTGGGGGAAATGAAATTGAAAAATCATCATTTGATTTCTTTGCAAAGGACTTAGAAAAGTAAACTTGAAAAGCTGAAATAAATAAAGTATATGATAGTTCAGATGAGTATCTGTAATTTAAGTTAACACAGAGAAATATCAATAGAGGTACCGGTATCTTCAAATATACCAATCTGCCTTCCCACACTTAAAATTTTTGTAATATTTTCTCTTTGTTTTGTGGTTGTAGATACCAAGGAGAAGGATGGATGGATGGATGGATGGATGGACAGACAGACGTGAAGTAGGTGTGTATTTTCAATTGTAATTTTAGCTTATATTTTATATTTTGAACTGTTGATATTATTTCATTTTTTCTTTTTATAAACTTGTTTTTAACATTGATTTTTACTGACAATTTAATGTATATTTTATATTCTTTGTAAAACAGTTGGAGGTTTTATTTAAAGTTAAGTGGTGTATAAGTTTTTGTTAAATTAAAAAAAATAGATTAAACAGATGTCTTATCTTCTCTCTTACTTTCATTTATTAGTAATTTGCATTTTAATGGTTCTTGTTATTTCAGGTCCTGTCTACCCCTTCTTCATTCAGGAGAGCACAGTAGCTCATTGGTGAAAGAGTTGTGCCATGGGGAGGCAGCAACTTATAAGAATGGACTCCAAGCTCCAAACGTGATACCCAAAATATTCCTGACTCAGTGGATGTGGAAAGCATTGAGGTGCCACTCCTGATGATTGTAAGTTGTCCAAGACTCACTTCCATAAAGCAGCATGCTCAATCTTGGTATTGGACATTACCATCACATTTCCCCATACGCTTTTGGAGAGGCGAGCCATTGACTTAGCTGCCTTGGCAATATGCTTGTCCAGCTCAACATCAATAGAGAGTCAGCTGGTTATGGTGGAACCCAGGTAGACAAAATTGTCTACCACTTCCATACACACCATACATTTAAAGCACACGGCTTCCTCCCAAAGAATCCTGGGAACTGTATTTATCCCTCACAGAACTACAGTTTCCAAGATGGGAGAAATCATGTACTTTAAAAGCGTTTTAGATAGGTGGTGTGTACACAGCCTTAGTGAACAACCAACACCACCCACCTGAAGCACGAAGCAAAACATTATTTGTGGAACTCCCCGAGTTGCGGTTGATAAGTCATATTACAGAAATGATAATTGAAGGTCTCTTCTCTCACACTTTGGTCAGGAGAAGTGCTTTTATTTTCCTTTGAAAGATTTAAATGGCTGGGGGAAATGCTCACTGAGACAAAAAAAAAAAATCCTACCTTCACAGGTACACCGATGGGATCTGATCTGGCGGTAAGAAACCTGCATTGAGTTATTGGGGTCATGGTGGATAGTTCAATGAAAATGTCAACCCAGTATGTGGCAGGCAGCTGTGACAAAGGCACATTCCATGATCTTTTCATATTACCCCTCAGTGAAAATACAAGGAGTAAAACACCTTTTAATTTTAATGTCAATGGGATAGAACTTTATTTTTTCAAGAATTAAGCATTTCTATAATTCATTTTCCCATTCTACTACATACCGTATACACCACATACATATGAAAATGGCCATTTCCTAGGCCATGAAATTTGGTATTGTGAAACATCAAGGGAAATGCTTTTGGCTTGGCCATGCTAGGGTGGCACATATAATGGTGGGCCAATTTAGCTTCTGAAGACTAACATCCTTGTCTAATCATAGGCAGTTGCAGCCTGGGGGATTGTAAAGGTAGCAGGAGGTCTGGCAGAACAAAAAGGAGCAGGTGCTTCAGAGCAAATAAAGCTTCTGGGCTATATTTTCCAACAGCGCAAATATCTGGGTAGTAATATTCCAAGAGGAAAGCACATCATTGTAGCTGGGATAATGTGTTGTATGTGTTGACTGTCAGATTTGTTTTATAGCAAGGTAATCATGTTTCTAATGATGAAGCTTTATGCTCAACTGTGCTGAGATACACTGCATATTTGGTCACCTGGTGATAAAAAAGCTTTTCTGGTCCTGGTACCACATAATTTTGTGGGGGAGGTGGGAGGAGTGTGGAATGTTTTTGTTCACAATTCCAGGCACCCAATCCCATTCTCCTTTCCACTTGTTTTCCATTTCCCTCTTACTCAACAATCACTCAGTTTTAGGTTGTGAGTTGGGGGTGGGATTTCCACCCTGAGTCCCCCTCCCCCAATATTATTTGTACTTCTGCACACCTTGGTGTTCTCTCAAGCCTGTCAATATCTCTATTTTGAGTGTGCCATTTTGGTTTCGTAAGAATTGGCACTCAGCAACTGAGATTGTTCTCAGTACTCTGACAGTATATTATTCTGTGCCTTCCGGTGGTTAAACAGTTGCATGCTAATGCTGTGATTTTTCAGCCACATCTGCCAAAGCTGTCTTCTTTTGCCTTGTCATTTAGTCCATGTTCTATAAACAAATGTTTTTGGCCCCTTTCCCCCTTTTTGGGAAGACAGCTGCTGGGAATGACCTGGCCAACTGCTCATGCATAGCTTAGTAGGAGACCTAGAGATGCTTCTCAGTGACTAGAGCAAGTCTCTGACATAAAGAACAGACGCCTCAGACTCACAATCACACATCATGCTCCATAACTCCACTAGCAGTTCAATAGGACTCTCTGTCTGTCTGTCTGTCTGTCTGTCTCTCTCTCTCTCTCTCTCTTTTCCTCTCTCTCTCACCTTATGGCAATGAAAACTTGGATTCCAGCAGCTGCAAACATTAAATATGGCTCAACCAAATCACCAGAAGCTGAATATTTAGAATATAGGCAGCTTGAGCTTTCAGTGGTTTGACCTACATCTTAAGACAGACGACGGTAGCTAAACAGATAGACAAATGGACAGACAGACAGACACTGCCCATTTTCCAATGAGAAATGAAGTGACCAAAAACAAAAAAAATCAGAAAAATCCCAGCAATATTCCTCTGCCTAAATAGCCTGAGAGGCAAACCCTGAGATCTGTATTTCCAAAGTGTAACAATGAGATTAACGTTTTTCCCCTCTTCCTGCTCTTTGGCTGAACCCACCTATGTGTGTGATAATTGTGTTTCACATAATAGGTCTGCAGTGGGCTCTGACTGACTGTATAGCATTTCTGTTGGCTGCATATGAATATCTCAGTTGCTAAAAGGTTCAAAGAAATATCCTTGGAAACTGGGTGCACTTATCAGCACGTTTTGTTAACAAATGTTATCCTTGTTAAAAGAACGAGAAAGTAGAAGGCCTTCTAATCCTTTTCACCTCCTCTGCCAACCTGCCGTTGTTCCCACTGTCTGAGCAGTACTGTCTGAAAAGTTGGCTGGGGTTTTTTCCAAGGCATTTATATTTTAATATGCCCATCACCCCACAGAGAGCTGGTTGTCATTTCACACAGACTCACAGTGTTGAGAGCTGCATGGGAGCTTACTTGCCTGAATCAGGGGTTGAGTGGAGGGCAGGATCAGAAGGCTCTGCTTTCTGCAATTGGGTGAACTGTTTCACCACTTCTAATCCTCAAAGCCAGATGCGGCAAGGTCTCTGAGCCCATGCTAGACCATCAAGTGACAGTACACACACCTGACAGAACCACCAAGTGGAGGCTCTACTGTTTGTATTGTTGCATGCCACCCCAGTTTTCAAGCAGAGCGAGATTCCAGGGGTTCCAGGCACTTAACCATGGTTCGTGTTTCGTTTGGAATGAGGCACATCAGAGACTGTGGTGTTTTTATGGCATATGGCTTATTTACACAACCTATTTATACAACTCCAGCCTATGATAGAGGGTCCCACGGCATGATCATCTCAAGAGGGCTTTGCTTCCCCCATAGCCGCAGCCTTGAAATCAAACAGAAATCAAGCATCGCTCTGACTCTCTGGCTTTCTCACTATCCACAGCAGTCTGAGATAATCATGTGTCTAGAAGGGAAGAGAAAGGGAAAAGCAGGAATTCTCACACACAGAATGTGTACAGCTGCACTGAAAGCATAAGTATAGGAACATATGCATTTAGTACTCCAGTGATCTTCATGGGTATTGGGAAGCACTGGGGGAAAGCTGGAGTAACCTTTGTTGTAGTGCACAAGGAAGAGGAAGAGGAAGAGGAAGAGCAGGAAAGAAAACTTAAAAATAAAAGGTCAAAAATAGCATGGAGGGGAAACAGGTGGCTTGTACCAGTGTCATTAATTATATTACAAACAACAACCATAGGTAACAATGAGGGAGAGGGAGAAGATTTAAATTTTTATGCAAATTAGTCAGATTCACACTTTCCAAAGCAATATGTGAACCAAAATACAGCTCAGTTTTGAAACTTCAGATTTTGCAATGCAGTTCTCCAACCAAAAAATGTATAAAAATGTGTATATTAGTGAAAAGTGCAGGAAAAAGGTCCACAAGACAATTGCCTGCAGAATGGACAAAATTGCATACAAAAGTGTCTTTATTAGGTGAAATGTGCACAAAAATTAGTATGAAAACACATGAGCTTTTTAAAAAAGAAATTGGAAACATGTATGGAAATGGCGTGAACAAATGAGAAACCAAATCTGAAAGATCCACTCATTCCTAATCAGCATAGCAAAGGGTAAACTGGCAATGGGAAGGTTTGTATTTTCCCTGGTACAAAATATAATGCATTTACTGCTGGAAACATGTTATATCCTTACACCTGAATCACAAGCTGTAGGAACCTGGGTAACCAGATGGCAGCAATGGCTGCATTTATTCTACAAAAAAACTATCATTGGCTAAAGCCTTCAGAGTAATACATCATTTGTTTAAAAAGTGAAAAAGCTATTGGTTTTAATTGTCACACACATTTACAAATGCAAGGCAGCAAGATCCCACAGGTCAATGGAGATATGGAAGTATTCGTTTGGCCACTGGAGGGCTCTCATTTTTTTTTTAAATTAGTGAAGTCAAAAATGAATGTACTTTGCATCTTCAAGAGATAAAGAAGAAAAATGGATAGTTTAAGCAAAAACAGACTTCTTCCTGTGTATACTCCTTTCCTGGTTAATCATTTCTTTAGATCCTTAAGAAGAAAATGGTTTTATAATTTTCATAAAAGTGACAGAGGATCAACAAATGCCATGATATTCTGCTCTGTCATAGGTTCCTCTTTTCCTTCTGTTTATGGACATGTCGCATAGTGATTGACTATTTTATCAATCAGACATAGTCAGTACACATGTGGTAGGAGGGATCAATATATTCAGCATAGATGGAAGCCTTCTGCGTTTTCTGGGTGTGTCCTGTTCTGCAGGCTATGTACTACAGACCCCACAGCAAAAGAGTAACACACCAAGTACAACAAGAAAGTTAGAAATCTGACTGAGCCTCACGTGATACTAGATGGGCATATGCCCCCTTAACAGGGCTAATCATTAAGGACAGACATTGGTTTCTGGACCTTGGGCAGTAGCCAACTAAATAGTTCTGTTAGCAAAAGGAGATTTAGTTGTTCAATAGAACATCTGAAGAACAGATTTAGGGGTCGTGAGAGTAGGGGGTGGTGCGCAGGGAGAATAAAGAATGGAGAAAAAAATCCAATGTGCAGCTAAAGCTCCTTGTGCTAGTGTAACTGTTTAGTTTGATATCATCCCTTGTTACTTTTGCATGTGTTCACCCTTAGGTCTGTCCTGTCCTATTTCTGTGTTAGACAATTATATCTTTATCTTTTTTAAAAAAAAATCCTTACAAGTTTTCCTGGTTCAATACATATTTCAATACTTAATTTACATATTTTTCTCAAAATATGCATTCCTAAAACATACTTTTCCCCCTTCAGAAAAACACATTTTAAATGTATTGTGATATGTTTTTAAGCCAAGAACTTTATCCAAAAAATTAGGAAATATGGAAGCTGGAGGATATGGAGAAGAGCAATCCAAATCCACCTTAAGGCAGGCTTGGAGAGGGATTAACAGAGGCGGAGCTAGCTGCTCCAGCACCCGGAGCGGCGCACATGCTGTGCACCCGGGGGTGGGGCTAGCGATGCCACCCCCCTCAGGGATGACACCCAGGGCAAACCGCACCCACCGCACCTCCTTCCTCCACCAGTGGGGATTGATAGCAGGTGTCTCTTGGCTCAGTTCTGCCAGCTGAGTTGCCTTTTCATCAGTGCCAACCTCCCTCCCTTCACCAGGCCAATGTGCAGGATGATGGCAAACTAGTGGATTTTTAGCTGGCAGAGCCAAGCCGAAAGCTCTGAAATCCTGTATTCTGAGTATGGGCAGGGGGCGGAGCTGGCCTGTAATCCACTAAATCCTGTGCCGATATCAATGATGTCATGCAACAGGTTAAAAACACTTCCACCATCGAAAGCCAGGCCAAGGCATAGCTGTCAGCCTTCCCTTTTTTTGCAGTGGGAAACGGCGCTGGAATAAGGGAATTTCCCGCAAAAAAAGGGAAAGTTGACAGCTATGGGCCAAAGATGCAGTGGTGAGTACACCAACCCACCAAGCCCTGCCGGGTTCTGATCCACACATTAGGTTGGGAGGTGTAGATCATGTCAGTTTGTACCAGAGTATGTTAAGATCAAATTCGTCAAGCCTGGTTTATAATGTGCTGTCCATCATTCCTAAAACCTGAAGCAGTGTGTTGTGTTTTTTTCTGCTTTTGGTCCATGTAGACAAACAAGTCCTCTGTGAGGATAACTATTCTGATTTTCCAATCTTTCAGAAGGAAGAGTTGCTCTGCATCATACTGCTCTGCATCATACTGTTGCAGTCTTTTGCTTTAATTTAAATTATGGCTTCAGTGTAGGGACATTTGTGGGATACCCACATGAATAGCCAGGATTAAAAACTTGGATGCTGTCTGAGCATTAAAACCACACAATTTTACAGCCCATGCTACAGTTGCATTTAGATTAGTCCAGTGAGGTCCTTTGTCACATATTACTCAATCTCAATCTCTAAAGGTCAGGATATGCAAGCAGTTTAATTTGTCCAGGCTATAACTGTAAATCCAGAAGGCTAAAATTTTATGCAGCTCAGCTTTCTAACTGAGTAACATAAGTCTTTTGTAATGGAGTGCTTATTATTACTTTAGACTTAAAGGTTGGTATAGAAAGCCTGTTGGTCCCAGATGAGAAGAAAGAAAAAGTAAGTAAGTTTCTGTCTTTCATTGGATGAACTTTGGCTGGCAGAAATTTAAGAACAGAAGTATGACATCAAGCTTTAGAAAGAATGAAAAGATGAAGGAGCCAGTAATTTCAAATAGTTTCTGAACTAATATTCAGGCTGGTTTCATTAAAGAATGCAAATGTCTTTGGGTATGATCCACTGGGAAGTTTTCTTTAGCATATTGATTGAAAGGGGAGCTAAGAACAGTAGTTCTCTTGCACAATTTTATTCATTTCTGTGGGGCTTGAGAAGGAAACTATCCCAATGGATTGTGGCCTTTGTCACTAAATAAGGCTTTATTTACATGAACACTACATTTTCTTCAGGAGTCTGAAGATGACACAAATCTCAGGCTACTGAAAGCACATTGCTAATGATGCCTGTAAAGAAATCCCTCAGGAAGATCACTGGTAACGTAGCTCTATCCTGCAAATGTACATTGGCTCTGTGTCATTTTAAGTATTATGCCCCTCCCCGAAAGAATAATGGGAACCATAGGAACCAACTCCTAGGGGCCAAGGTATCTGTGGGGCCCCCAATAAAATATTTGAGGGGATCAGGGGCCCCAAAGTTGATGGATATTGCCATTCAAATGGTGTGTGTGTGCTGCATCTTGTGATCGATTATGCAGGGTGGGGCTTACCTGGGCCACCCAATATTTTATTCAGGTTGGCACCCCGATGGGAACTGTATTTTTCTGAAAGTGCTGAGAATACTCATTTAGCTTCTGTGCAAGCAAAGGGTGCTCCTGTTGCAATTTTGATATTTTGATGGGCCGAAAATATACCCGTTTCACCGAGTATTTTCTGAATTAATTTGATTCAGTAGTGGACAGTGTGCTGCACTGCTCACCTCCCTCCCTCTGGCAGAATTACTGCTGCATAGTAGGATGGAGAGCAGGAGGCCCAAGGCAGCTGTGAAGTTGGTGCAGTTCAAATGTGCCAGTGTGCCTGCACCATGCTAACCTTTCCATCACCTCTCTCACACACACCTTCCATCCAGGTATGCATCAGCAGGCCAGGCTGAGGAAGGCCAGGTGCATGGCACAGCACCACATGCTACAGGTCTACCATTAATATTGGCAAAAGCTGAGGCTGCCTTTCCTTCTCCACCTACAACCAGCATCTGACAGTGGAGGGGGGAGGCTCGGCTCAATATGTAAATATGCAAGAATTTTCATGTCCTGTACTACATAATCTACACTGAGTGACAGTTGTAACAGTTCACATAAAATCTACAGACATTATATTTTACTCCTAGATTCACCAGTATCTAATACAGATTTAATGAATTGCATCTCAATGAAAAATGCTGCAACTGGTTATACTTTGATATATGCTGGGCTCAAAATCATGTTCAGGGGAAACATTGTTGTGCAACAGATTTTGGCAGAGAATTAATTTATTTTGTGCTAAGATCATTTTTTTATCCTCAGGATAATTTTATTTTCTGCTGCAACTTATTTCTGATGACTCATTCATGAATTCATTATTTTCTATCTCTATATAATTTTGGTTGGTTCTCTGTTCTATAAACTTATTTCCTAAGCACTTGACATATATTGTGATCTTGCCGACACCATACCATGATTTGATTATCTTTTCTGGAACATGTAAACTTTTTTTTTTAAAAAAAAACTTCCTGTAACCTGGTAACTTCCACTTTCAAGGAAATGATATCTGATATAACTCTTTCCCCTCTTTGGGGAGGAATGCTGATCAGCTGCAGATTGGTAAAAAATTGAGAGGGCCAGGTCCATTTGAGACCTTGTTCCATGCTGGTGTTGGCAGAAAAATAATAATACTTACTTTTCATTATTGCATGAAATATTCCATCAACAGAGGGATGTCTGGAACATTAGTCAGAAAAATCTTTTACAACCCCCTGAATCCATTAGAACCATCTGTAGTCTTCTGTGACATGTTTGCGAAGTCTATTCTGTTTTTTGAAACACCAGTGATCTGAAGGTCCCCACTTCTAGATCCACTGATTACTGAAAGTAGTAATTACAGTTAGACAACCCTGACCTACACAATCCAGACGGCAATGTGTCACAGAGTGGAATTGCCTAGAAAGCAAATACCCCCAGGGGACTTAAGTTAATGAGCTCAGTCACTCACATGTGTTCCTAACAAATTTGGTGCGTGGGTGGTGGGTTCCTTCCAAAAACAGTGATCAGTCAGTGCCTAAATATCTAGTCACAAACCCTGCAACTGATGACTTTCCCCCATCCTGGGATGGTTACAAATAGAATAATACAGTATCCTGTCCATCCAGTATTTTTCACCTGAGTGTAGATGCAGTTGGAAGCCACACTTTCCAAGGGTTGAAATAAAAAGCACCTGGAAGACCACCAGAGGACCTGACGTGTGTGATTGCACTGCGAGACATTTTTGGTAGATCACGCACAGCCTCCTTTCCAGACAGTGTGGGCAGAAGGCAGCTTGCTGCTGTTGCTAGGAACAGAATCCAGGATCACAAGGGAAGCAGGAAGATACCTGCCAGGCAAATGTTGGAATGCAGCCTGCAGGAGCTGAACGAAGTTATTACCAACGATGGAAATGTCATATCGCAAATGATAAATGGGTTTGTTAATATGACAAAGGGTACAACTTGATTGTATGAAGCTGAGTGACAGTGACTGATTATCACTTGTGCCAACGAACAAATGTCTTCTCCCACTGCTCTGTTGAAGGCCACTAGATGCCAACAGGACACCAAGCTGCCTTCTGCTACACTCAATGTGGCTGTGTCAGCACAATGAATTTGTGCATCAATACTAAGACATTTCACATCTCTAACCAGGATTGCAAGTGCAGATGACTTGAATGAGGAGGTGTCTGATTGTGTTACAGACTTTTAAATTTTGATTTATTACCCACAAAACTGCATGTTTCATACTGACATAGTACTTATAGGAAGCTGCCTTATATGATGGTCCATCTAGTGCAGTATTGTCTACACTGACTGGCAGCAGTCCTCTAGGGCTTTGGACAGGGGAAATTCCCAGCTATTTCTAGAAATGTTGGGGACTGAACCTAGGACCTTCAACTTCTAAAGCAACAGCTCTGCCTCTGAGCTATGGCAATTCCCCAAAGGACTCAGAAGCCCTGAAATCTAAGCCTTTAAATTCTGCCTCCTAGAAATTATTATACATACCAGTTCTGGGCAGCAAGCAAAGGGTGATGGGTCCATGTGCTTTTCTGTTTGTCATCATTTGTTGACAGATGACTGATGAAGGGAGGGAGGCTCTGATCACACAGCTGCTGCAATGGTAAACATCTGCAAAAGCCCACAGTTACCTGCACAGGTACTTGTTCATGCATTCAACAGGATAGATTTCATCAGGCTACCGTGACCATGGTAGTCCTTATAGGTATTCCATGTGTTGCAAGCTCTTCCCAGTTTGTTTACTACCACTCAGTGGTGCATCTAGTATGTGGCAGTGGGTAAGTCTACTGGTTGTGTTCTCAGCCACCTTTTGGAAATAATAAACATAGAATTTAGAAACACAGGAAGTTGTCCTATATTGAGTCAGATCCTTGGTCCATCAAGCTCAGTATTGTCCACGCTGCCTGGCAGTGACTCTTAAGGAATATATTTGGAGATGCACGGATTGAACCTGGGACCTTCTGCATGCAAAGGCAATGCTCCACCACTGATCTACAGTCATTCATAAGACATTTTTATGACTTAGACAAAAAGTCCAAATGATATTCTTCATGATGATAAAAGTATAATAATAAATAACATGACCTTTGCTGACCTTTAATGATGGCCAAAATCTGAAGCCAGATGTGGGCCACCACATGCCACCTAGTGGTAAGGTTGGCCATGATATATGGCCATGGATTATAGAAATCATAGCAGAAGCCTTTCCTTAGATTTGCAAAGGTTAGCCCTATCCTGTACTGATTTGGACCTCTCTTCTCTATTTTCAGTACATGGGACAAAATTATTTTTCTCTATTAGGGAGGGGATTGAAATATTATCCGAGTCCAGCCACTGCCTTCCCTCCCATCCAACAGAACATGGATTACTTTGCCAGTGATGCCGAAGCACTGGCATTTCTGTAGCATTAGATACATACACGACTGCAATATTGGATATTTTTGGATCATGGGGTTCTTTGTTTCAGTGGCAAGCAGGAGGAATGTTTAGCTATTCTCTCTGGCAATTCCTGTTTTGAAACAGATATTAGCCTTTGGAGACAGGAGTGCCTGGCGTGCTCTAGTCCATGGGGTCACAAAGAGTGGGACACGACTAAACATATCTAGAAAATAGATATTATGGTCATCAACATAATTAAATTGACTTTTTTAATAAAAAAAGGGTTTCATATAATGCATGCATCTTTTCTGAAAATGGCACTTTGGATTCACAGGATCACCATCTCATTCATATGGTATCAGAGTCCTCCAGTTCTACCTCCTTTTGTTCTTATGCCCCAGATTCCCTGGAAGGCATTAATGTGCTTGTTGCTGTAGAATATTGATAGCTCACATACCCCTAACCAAAGGATCTTCTCCATCGATGCATTGTGATAAATGTGAAATTGCTTTCTATAATGATCAGCTGATCCAATATTACATTTCCCCCTGCACTTTAAAGCAAAGCCATTGCTTCCTTTGGCACAGTATAAACTAATGGGATGGACAAGGGAAGCAGATTAATGGGCAGTTAGCTACAGCAAGGAATCCAATAGCCAGGCCACCTAAAATGTATGTGGATGTCACTCTCATATTCCCCAAGGGTACGGATGGAAACATTTGCTAGCAGTTTGGTAGGAGCACTTGGAGGAGATATACAATTGCTATTTGTGCTGAGAGGTGATTGTGTTTGGTGGGATGGGAAATTATGCTGCATGGGATCCAGCACTGTGGTTGTTTTGCACTTCTATTGCTATGGATGGGCAAAACCGTCAAGGTCGATTTCTCATTTTTTCCCATCTTAAATTTAGTTCTCTATATTTCTGCAGCAATTTCCATTAACTTGTTTTTTAAAAAAATCTCATGAAAATTCATTGGGATTTTAGTCAAAATTTCTCCTAATCTCCTGTATGCAGTTTTGACAATTATAAGCATTTGTGTGTGCAGTTTTCTGTAATACAATGCATTTTGGTATGCTATTTCCACTAATGTATGTGTTTTATGCACAGTTCCACCTAATACAGTGCAATTTTGTAGAAAATTGTCTGGTCGGAGAACTGCATCGCAAAATTCACTGCTGTGTTTGTATATTGGTTTGAGAAGTGCAAATTATGTAGGTTCTCAGGAAAATGCAAACAAAATCCCATTTTTCCTCCATGTTCTTGTTTAACAATTACATATTCACACACACAACACTTGGGGACTAAAAAATAGGCATCACCATAGTGTTACTTTATTTATTTTGGTTTAGTGAACTGGATCTCAGCATAATGAAAGTGAGGTTGGTAGATCTCACATAGGCAAGCAACCTGCTCTAATTTATTCAGATGCCTCTCAGCTAAATTAATCACCTTGTTAATTAGAGCCAATACAAATGGCCTACACTGCAGTACATCGTACAAAAGGCTTGATACAAAATTATCAGATTTCCATGCCAAGTGCAGCATGGACAAAAATGGATGCCAACAAACAATTTTTACCACCCAAAGCTTCATGTGTGAGGCACCTTGCTAGTTCTTAGCTATGTCTACATTACTGAACCAAATATTTTGGCTCAACAATGCTGCTTATGTCTTTGATGGCTAGAGAAAATGATTTTAAGTCTTTTTCCTATGCAGTTATCAATCCTTGGGTATTGCTACATGATGTGGAGATTATAGCTTTGGACACTAGACCTTTTGTTCCACCGGCCAGTTGCTTACCACAGAGATTCACAAAAAACTGTTAGTGACCTATGTATTTCTTTACATGAGTTCAATTATTCTGGATTCTGATATATAACTTGGATTTTTCAAATAAGACTCATAGCCTGTAGATGCCTCCTTTTGCCATCCTTCCCATTGCTTATACTTGTCCTGATCTTGGAACAGGGGTTGCTGAAGAAATGGCAGGAGGGGGTGACATAGGTGGTTCCAGGAATTTGACCCAGAACTTCCATATTCCTAAAGTGGTATCTGCAAATGGATTATTGATTCCAACAAGTGTTGAAGATTTGAAATGAGTGCTCTCAGTGCTGGCTTATGGGATATCAGTTTCATCATGACTCATGGAATATTGTGATCACTTTGGACTAAGTGGAAAAAGTGAAAATATGATTCCAACTATGGAAAGCTGAAACCTCCCTCTTTAGCATATCTGTGCAGTCTATTCTACCTCAATCTTGATTTCCCCCTACACACACACACTACCTACAAGTGCGTTCTTTAGTCGTTTTGTTCCGGACTCCTTTTACCAAGAATATCTTTAGATATTACTACCTTAAAGTAGTTAAAGCTGCTAGACCTGTATTAAATTGGAGAGATGCTGTTTTTTAATTTTATTTTTACCCTCTGAGAAATGTTAGCACAAAATAATTAAGATTCTGCCAAGTTAATTTCTATACCTGATGCTATTCAAAAACCTGTCAAGAGAATGATAAAATTTTCAGTTACTTGTTTTTATCTCGCAAATTCTTTCCTCAATTCTTATACAAAAAATGGGTCACCTCCTGTCACTTCCCATGGTTCTTTCATAAGGTATAATGAGATGTCAAAAGGCTTGTGCTCAGTGAGGAAATGAAGAACATGGCCTGCAGGCCAATGAAAAAATGCTTGTGACTTGGTGGCCAGATAAAGAGACAGACACAGAGGCTGGATTGAACTAGGGCCACTTTATTTAACATTTAAACCCATAAAAACGCCCTGCAGAGGGAAACACTATTGGTGTGAGAGAGAAACTTGAACGTGAACTAAACCACAGTCACTAGGGTGACCAAAACCCTGCCTGCAGGAACCGGAGGCACAATGGTTCATCCTGCACCCCACTCCCAGGCAACATTGTGAAGGTGAGTTGTAAGGCCTTTGCTGCTCCACCAACACCAAGCTGAAGTCTCATAGCTCCAGGCTGATGAAGCACTTTGGCCTCAAGCCCCTAACCTACTCCAGAACCCTAAAAGTAAGCTTCAAGGCCAGCACATCACTCTGAAAAGAGCCTAAAGGTGATCACCAGGCTGAGACACAACTGCACCCCTCCCTGCACCTAACCCAAAAGACATTGAAGAAGCCTAGTTAATAACATAGCAGACTATCTAGTGCCACCACCCAGATATTCAGTATTGAGCAGAGGGAAAACAACATGCTTCAAACAAGATGTATCAGCAAACAATTCCTATTCAGCCTTGAATAGACAACTGGCAAAGCTCATATAGCTCAGAGGACTCAGGGCAGGATGCTACAGTGGAGAAAGTGAAGATTTAGGGCAGTGGCAACCTTTTATAGGCAAGCCTCTGCCCAGAGCCCATTGGCCAATATAAGCGAGCAATTCCCACCTCCACCCCTGGAGAAAGCAACTCAAACCATCATTCCTCATTGGGGTAGAGCAAATTCACCCTCAACTGAAGGTTGGGAGCAATAGAATTCAATTTTGGTGGCAAATCTTCTTTGAAAGAAACATTGGCTTACACATGGCATAAGCACACGGTGGGAATTTCCTTTCCTTCTTCTGAACATAGCTTCCTAAATCCACTAAAAGGCCACTCTAGAGGATCAGGGACCGTCACGAAGGACTTGAGTTGTAGCATTGCCAGGGGGTTGAGTTGGAACTTGGGAATCAACAAAAAATGGACAGAGCATTGTGTAAGATGCCTCTGTCCAGTTTTAGTCAATTCATGGAAATATTCCAAACTCATGTGTGCAGCTCTGGATCCAAGCCATTACCCCAAATCAATGCATCTTCCATTATCTATTTCCCCAAAAAATGGATGGTGGAGGATGCATCAATTTGGGATAACACTCTGGATATTTTTTACAAATTGGTAGAATGAGAGTCTTTATGTCATTCCTAGGCTGGAAAATATCCAGTGTGAAATGTTTTGTTTTTGTTTTTAATCCACTGGAATGTCAGGAAGCTTCTATTTGTTGTCCTCATTGCTTTGTTTTAACTAATTTTAATATTTTATTTTTCTATTGTAACCCGGGACCTTATGGTGAAGGGTGGGTAAGAAATCAAATAAATATATAAACTATGATGATGATGATGATGATGATGATGATGTCCTGGATTCTCAGAAGCTTTCCATTCTTATCTGCAAAAGAGCTAGAACTATCCAAGTTTAAACTTCAATGACTATTCAAATTGAATACAGGTATATCATTCTCTTCTTCTTCCATCTCCTGACAGCAAGTAGCTATTTATATGTAGCTTGTAAGAGAGATGAAAGTAGTAGTATATCATTCCCTCTATTTCTAGTTCTGAGACTGCAAATGCTGGTGCTTATATAGCCAAAGGACACCATCCACACAAGAGAGAGATATCCGCAGGATTGGAGGAATCACAAGGTTTCAAAAATACACAATAAATCTTCAGGGGGAAAACCTCTAAAGGGTAAGAAAAACTGGAAAAACCCAATGAGGACTGTGTGTGCTGAGTAGCCGCAGAATTGTAGAACTGGAGACAGTCATCTAGTCCAACTGTGTGCAATGCAGGAATCTCAACTAAAGCATACATGACAGATGGCCACCCAACCTCTGCTTAAAAACCTCCAAGGAAGGAAAGTCCACAACCTCCGGAAGGAGACAGTTCTACTGTGGAACAACTCTTGTTGTCAGAAAGTTCTTCCTGATATTTAGTCAGAGTCTCCTTTCTTCTAACTTGAAGCCATTGGTCAAGGTCCTAGCCTCCAGAGCAGAAGAAACAAGCTTGCTCTATTTTCCATGTGACAGACCATTGGATATTTGAAGATGACAATCCATATCTCGGTCTCCTCTTAACTATGCTAAACATACCCAACTCCCTCAACCATTCCTCATGAAGCTTGGCTTGCAGACCCTCATGGTTGCTTTCCTCTACACACATTCTATCTTGTCAACATCCTTCCATACTTGACACAGTACTCCAAGTATGGTCTGACCAAGGCAAAACAGAGCAGTACTATTACTTCCCTTGATCGGGACACTGTAAATCTGTTGATGCAGCCTAGTGGTGCTGGAGTACCTGAAAAGATGGGGGCAATAGAATGGAATAGCTGGAATCCTGAACAGCAGCATTCTGCATTGCAACTGTGTGTGTGTGTGTGTGTGTGTACAATGGGCAGTATCTAACAAATGTGTCCCATAAGTACAAAGATTTACACTTATGCAATGGACCTTTCCCCTTTCTTCTCACCCTATGCACACCCCACACTCTTCCCAAATCTGCTCTAGAAGGTTGAGGAAATCCCATTAGCAGATTTTGGGTGTACACAGCGGGGAGGAGGGAGGGGAAATTCTGTTACACAAATGTAAATCCTTGCACTGATGGGTACATTGGTGGATTAAGCAGTTTCTCTATGTTTTTGCAGGATGTAATGCCTGCTTTACATGCTAACTTACATTACATACAATAACTTGCATTATTGTCTCTGCCCTCCTTGCCATAGCAGCCTCCATGCACCTTCTCATGAAAAATGATGGCTTGCCTGGAAGACATGTGAGCCACTATTGTATAAAAGCTATAATAAGAACTCCTTATTATTACAGTCATAACTCATATCAAATAAACAGGTCAGCATAGTGACATTTGAGAAAAATATTACTGAAAAATCACTACAAGAAAATGGATATTAAATATGCATAGAAGAAATATGATCAACCTCGTTAACATACTAGAGAAAATGAATAATAGCCATGGGAAAGGCATGCGACCAAGATAACACTGTTGGTTGAAGTTTCAGATTATTTAATTTCAACACAATTCGAAAACTCGGTGGGCCATTGCACTAGGGCATTGTGATAGAAGTCCTGTTGTCCTGGGCCATTGTCACAGGACAGCAAAGTTGATCAACACACATGTACACTTTTATCTGTTAATGCTCTTTCACACGTAGCCATACACCTATTGGGTGTATGGAACCATGGCCACAATCCAACATAGAGCCACAAGACCAGGCACCAGCTAGGGCTGATGAGGGTTGTAGTCCAGAACATCTGGAAGTCACCAAGTTGGCAGTGGCTATCTCAGCCAGTAGATATATCTGGAGTCTGCTAGCCTGGTGCCTCTGAATCTTATTTTGGACCATGCCGTAGCTGAGTGATAGAACACATGCATTTCTGCAAGAAGTCTCATGTTCAATACAAATAGTTAGCCTGGGAAGGCCTCTGCAAGATATATTGGAGAACCATTTCCAAACACAGTAAACTGGACTAGAAAGAAGAATCATATAATGCAACTTCCTTGTTCATCAGTGTCTATTAAGCCAATATGTTTAGAGGCAGCATATTTCAAGTTCTAGAATCTTGAGATAAGCAGATGATAGCGAGCAATGTTATGCTCTTTTTTCCCAAGCAGGATGCTGGACCGAATGACCCTTGGTCAGATCCAACACAGCAATTCTTCTCTTCCTTTGGAAACTTGAGAACTTCACTATTCCCCAAACAAAATGTCCTTTCAGCAAGGGAAAGTCTATTAAGCAACATCAATTCCCTCCGTAATACCAATCTTAGCTATTTAGGAGCAAGATGACACACAGGGATTGATGAAATGAAACATTTCAATGCTTAACAAAAAGAGGATTGTGTCTTGACTACAAAATAATCTTGAGCCTGTGATTTAAGCAGCCCAAATCTCTTGACCAAAGAATGGATTAGCCTCCAGGTTGTCCATTTACCAGTAATCAACGGGGCTGAAATCCCCACTATCCAGAGAGTCAGCAAGAGGCCTTGTGCTCACGTTCTACTCTGTGCTCCTGATCTGCAAAACAATGAGATCAGTAATGAAGTGAAAGGTTTAAAAGACTCTTTCCTGATTTACCCTCTGTCTGACTTGATTGTTTTTGGGGTAGTGTAATCTTCTTAAGAGTGCAGTTCCCACAGGGTGATGAGCAGCCAGCCACTGGGCTGTGGACAACAACCAAACGATGTCAAGGATCAAGGATCACCCAGTTAATAGCTCTACACTTGGGAACTGCTAACATTTTCTCAACCGAATAACACATTGCAAAACTTATTGGCATTTTTAAAATGAATTCATTGGTATTTTTCCTACATAAAGATTAAGAGAAAACTCTTTCTACCTGGCTGGTAATTAGGACTTGAAATTAAGGAACCATGGGAAAGATGGAAACATTCAATGCATTAGGCAGTCATTTCATGAAGAAGAAAAGGTATGAAAGGGCAAATGAAATTTGAAAAATATTTTGCAGATGTAGAATTGGGGAATAGTGATTCAAATGCCTCTGAAGACTAAGAACGATTTAAGAATTAATGAAATCCAGGATGGAAAATCATAATTGCTTTCCAATCATAAAAGCTGTTGTGATTCCATAAGTACCTTTCTTTACTTGTGACTTCTTGAATATCTACCCTGTGCTCCCAGAATAATTTGTGTCTGTGTCCTGTTGCTTTTTTAAATGCTTAACACCTTTCCCCCATGCAACAAGCTGCTTTCAGAATGTCAGCTTCTGTTGCCTTGTGTGCATTTTTTTTACTTCTAGAAGGAAAGTAAAATATCTAATTGCATAAAAGTGAGAAGGAATACCATCTCTGCTTGTGTGTGTGTGTGTGTGTGTGTGTGTGTGTGTGTGTGTGAAATCTGACTCCCACCCACAAAGGATCCAGAAAATTTTGGTCTGTCATAAAGGCTTTAATTTCATTTGGAACTCCTGATTAAATTGATTAAAACTTGCAGCTTTATTATACAGGCAATGTTGCCCGCATGCTCTTTGAATCTGCAAAAATAGTCTTGTGGCATCTTAACACAGAACGGCTTTTCATAAGTTTTTAACAGAAGTTTTATTGTTCATTGGTGTGTACCGTGTCTGTGGGTGTAAACACACACATAAGAGCAACTGGCCCAGCCTGTTCTCACAGTGGCCAGCTGCTCTTATGGGAAGACCAAAAGGAGGACCTGAGCGCAACAGCACTCCCCTCCAGCAGCTGGTATTCAGAAGCATCCTGCCTCTGACAGTGAATGTGGCACATAACCATCAGGGTTAGTAGCCATTTCCTCCATGAACTTGTCTAACCCTCTGACTCACATCCATTGTACATGGATGTCTGCAGAGGAAATGTTTGAGTCATGCAAACATCCAACATAACTTATTTAAATAAGTGTAAATATTTATTCAACTTAATAAAATTGTAGGCTTGGCTACCTAATGGAGCACTCAGTTGACTACCTGCTGGAGCTTTCAATTTCTCTGCATGGGAATCATCCTGTATACCAAGCCGTTCATATATGACTTAATACATGGACCACTGGATGTATGCCTACAGTGCCATCCTATACTCTTCTGCTTGGAACAAGTCCCATTCACTGTTGTGTAGCCATGCATAGGATTGCTCTACAGTTTTGGGTAGCATAAAGAAAATGCATGGAACCTCATGGCAAGCAATCACATGTAGGTATGGGGAGAAATTCCATTCCATTCAAACTTACCCAATTTACACTTTTCAAAACAAGAGGTGAACTGAAAAACAGGCCTGTGAAATTTGCACTTCTCTTAATTTTTGCAATGCAAACGCCCAAGCAATATGTACAGGATAAAGTGTGCATATAAATGCATATCAAGTTGAAAATAACATACAAAAGGACATAATATTTGAGGAAAATGTTTTTTTGGGGGGAATGCTTCTCTACATTTTCATATCAAGTTGAGATTTCTTATCTTTAAAAGAACTCCTCATGGTAATCATCAGCATTTTAGTGCAAAATTTTCCTAATAAGTACAATTTTGTATAAAATTTTACCTAACCTACATATGTTAAGGCAGGAAAAATGAGAAACTGATAAAAACTGAAACTGACATAGTTGCTGAGCCCTAATCTCCTGCAAATGACTTCTGTGGTGTGACATCTACCTTTTGGGAAGCCATTTTACATACACAGCCTTCACACAGAGCTTGAGGGCTGCTAAAATAAGCAGCCCTAGAAAACAGAGTTGGTTTGGATAGATTTTCACCAGAGAAGCATGGCATGCATTTAAAATATTATTTATATAAATCTCTCTAATGGACAGCAATCTAATTGCCTACTTACAGGAAAGAGGCAAAATGGATTTGAAAATATTTTTTTTGTGTGTGGAATACTTCAGCCTTTCTCAAACATAGCATTCCAAAAGGGCCTAGGGTCAATACAAATGCAATAGATGAAGGCTAAAAGGTAATATGACAGCAAATTTGCTCAAAGAGCTCAGTAAGGTGGCATTTGAAACAGTAATGGGCCATTAGGCCATTTTATAAGGAAATTAAAGTCTTGCATACAATGTATAAGGCACAAAGCCTGGCTTTTCTGCACTGCTTTGAACAGTTGTATTCCTGGCTCAAGTAGATATTTTTAAAATTATTTCAGACTGGAGGACAGACACTTTCTTCAACAAGTGGAAATATTTAAGATACAGGAATGTACTCCGAGGCACTCAAGACCAGTTCAAATAGCAGAGGCATATAACCAACCTACAAATTACACAGATTCCTGACTTATATGCCTCTAAATTTCACCCACTTTGGCAACAGGGGAAAACATTAGAGCTGATTTTACATTCCCCATTATGGGGAACACTAAGTTTCATTTTATACAGACTGGCTTGGAAACCCAAACACAGTTTGGAACATGAGAGAACACAGAGAGGCTCAGAAACAGTTCTTAATTTCTATTTTTTAAAAAAATAATTGTGCATACAAACAGAAGACTAATATTGGGACCTGTACGCACCCTATTGTATCATTCATGAAATACACGTGCATGGGAAAGGTAGTGTGGACCATGCCATATATTTGATGCATTGGTAACCATTTCTGAGACTGCAAACTACTAGCTGCTATGCTCATGAAGCAGTCTACCTTTCTATCACATAGTTCAAAATATTCTTTCTTCATGTATCCCACATACCTGTACACGAGAACCTGCATATGGTTGAAATGACCCTAGAATTGCATAGTATGTTCATATTCATGATATACCTTCCTTCAGGAACTTATTTTATTTAGCTAGCATTAAAACTTGACTCGTGTGAAAAGGATACCTGAAGCAATAAAAGAAATGGAACATTGCAACAATAATACAAATAATGAACAATAAAGATAACAGTCTTGGTTATATTCAATTCTGTATTTCAATGTGCTCCTTTATAGTCATGATATGCGTTTCACCGTTCACAGCCATATGCTTCTCACATTTACACCCACAAATAAAGTTTCATTGTATAAAGTAGTGGTTTTGTCTAGATACATGGTGATTCATGGTCTGAACACACAGGTACTATAATATGACTCTCTGCAGGCAGAGAATACTTTGCAGTTGGTGATATCGATTTGAAAGGAAAGCAACAGAGAAATTATGCAGCAGAGGACTCTGGGTACTAAAACTCACAGCTGCTTTAAGAAACATATACAAAAGACTGTGAATGCACTGAACTGAATGCTGAAACTAACAGATAAGAAAATCACAATATGCATCTCTGTTCTAGGAATCATGGCGAATAATGATAAATACAATACTCGGGGTTTTATGAAGAAATCCCAGAGTCAAAAGCTAAACAGATTCCACACACACCCAACCTGGCCTATTCAGGTTTTGTCTGAAAAGGTCAATCAACAAGAGGTGGAACATGATGAATCAAAGGGAAGGGCCTGGAAAGTCAAGAACCAGGAGGGAGAGCCTTGTAAGCCAAAAAGTAAAGTCCAGAGGAGCAAGAGGCATAGCCAATAGAAAATAGAATGTGCATCTAAGGTGTTCAGTAAATGCATACATTTACAGATCCCTTGCCACCAAGCAATGCCATTCACTTGTGATATCAGGCTTACAGAAATCACAGAATCTAGACTACAGTCATGTTGCAGCCAGAAGGCATAAGAACATAAGATGAACCTACTGGATCAGGCCAGTGGCCCATCTACTTCAGTGTCCTGTTCTCACAGTGGTCAGATGCCTGTGGAAATCCTGCAAGCTAGACATGAGCACAACAGCACTCTGCCTACCTGCAATTCCCAGCAACTGGCATTAAAAATAATGCCTCAATTCCTCCTTCATTGTTCATCCCAAATCAATTTCCTGCCCACATCCTCAGCCAAATCAATTCCTGCTCAATTAATCCCAGATTAATTCCCCAGCCAGATTTTCCACAATTAACTTTCTTTTCGTTTCTGACAAATAATAATAACAAAAAATCCTTACCCATCACAATGATATGTTTCATCCTAAGGTCCCAAGGTAGATTACAACAATTAGAACATAATATTGCACAATATTAAAAACAGTTTTAAACAATTTGACATTACAGAAATAATGTGTGCCCTAACAAAATACAATGGTACCTCAGTTTTTGAGCATCTCAGAAGCTGAATGTTTCATTTTTCGAACGCCGAAAACCCGGAAATAATTGCTTCCGTTTTTGAACACATTTCAGAAGTTAAACAGCTTCCATTGCATTTTTTTTTTTCAATTTCCCCCATTAACTTTGCTGACTACCCTTTGCGCCTCGGTTGTCAAACAGTTCGGAAGTCGAATGGATTACATTCGAAAACCGAGGTAGCACTATATACATCTTACATGTTAAAAGCTGAGGCAAAGAGATGCATCTTCAGCATTTGCCGAAAGCTATATAAGGAAGATGGCCACCTCATGAGAAGAGAAGACTCCCTAGAAAAGACCCTGATGTTGGGAAAGATGGAGGGCACAAGGAGAAGGGGACGACAGAGGATGAGATGGTTGGACAGTGTTCTTGAAGCGACTAGCATGAGTTTGGCCAAACTGCGGGAGGCAGTGAAAGAAAGGCGTGCCTGGCGTGCTCTAGTCCATGGGGTCACAAAGAGTCAGACAGAACTGAATGACTGAACAACAACAACATATAAGGAAGATACCAGGTGCACCTCTGTAGGAAGGAAGCTCCACAATTTAGGGGCTGCCACAGAGGATGCCTTCTCCCAGGCCACCACCCTCAGCTTCTGAAGAAAATGGGACATCCAAGAGGGCAGCCTCTGCCATTCTTAGCACCCAAGATGGCCTGTAGGCAGAAGGCTCTCTGGCTGCCATTGGTTTAGCTGCTCAGGTTGTACTGAGGAGTAGAGTAGGTAGAGGAGCTCAAAGATGGAGGAGCCATGATAAAAAAGAAGGAAATGGAGGTGGTGCTGGGGAAGGTAGTAGGGAAATATAATAAAGAAGGCAAGATATGGTCCAGAAGAATGAGAGGAAATGGAAAAGTTCAGAAGGGGGAATCTGAGGAGGTAAGGCTAACTGGGAGAGGGCAGGTAAGGAAAGCTGAAGCTCACCTGTTACTTTGAAACATTGGAAGCTGCCTTATGCTGATTCAGTCCATCTAGCTCAGTATTGTCTGCACTGCACAGCATAGGCTCTCTGAGATTTGAAATGGGGGGTCCCTCCTAGCAGGCGCTAGTAGCCAATGATAGCCTTATCCTTCATGAATTTGTACAATCCACTTTTCAAGCCATCCAGGTTGATGGCCATCAAGTGTCAGAGCTTGAATCTGGGACTTTCTGGGTGCAAAGTGGTTGCTCCACTACTGTGCTGTGACATTGCCAGCAAAGTCTTTGGTTGTAGTCCTTCATTTTCATTGACTTTGCTTCCTGCGTTGTCAGTTTTCTTGTTATCAGTACCCTGTTGCACCATGCAAGGGATTTCAAGTTGTTGCTGCCTAATTTTAAAAATGCTTTTAACAGCGGTATCAAACAAAGCCACAGTGGAGAACAGAAAATGAAAAAGGAATTGGGATATCCTGCTACTACATAAAATTGATAATAGCAACTGAAGAAGTTGAAAGCCTGCAACAATAGCAGTGATTGAATAACTGTACAGCAGGTATGACATTAACGAACAGCGAACACTAGTAAAATATCCCGTGTTCAATGTCTATTAAGCTGCAAGTACCCATCTATACAGTAAAATTATTCCTTCTCAGTCCTTTGATGGGCTATTTTTTGTTTCTGCTCATGTCTCTACATAGAAATATAAATCAATATTAAAATGTTCATTGTATGTCAAGGGGCTGTCACATCACACCTATGAAAATGCTTAATTTAATAGCAGGCCTGCTTAACAAAATGAAACAAAAAGATGCTGTGACAAAGCTACCTCCTTTTCTTTTCACTAAAAGGATTCTGCCCCTACTCTCAAGATTGGTTGTGAATTGTGAATGGTATGCTGACTGCACACCCACCTATGGTCTAAAACTGAGGGAGAATCCAAGGATCTTCACCAGGCTTCCTGAAACTTGGCCCTCCAGATGTCTTTGGCCTACAACTCCCATGATCACTAGCTAGCAGGACCAGTGGTCAGGGATGATGGGAATTGTAGTCTCAAAACATCTGGAGGGCTGAGTTTGAAGAAGCCGGATCTTCACAGTGAGGCCATCTTGACTTACACACACACCACAAATCCCTGCAGCATTGTGGCCAGTAAATGTGCTGTTGCCAGAAGAATGCCCAATGTGAATGTTGACATCGGAGTTCACAATCTCACTCCTTGCGCAGACATTTACCGAACACATGTCGAGTGGAGTTTCTGTCACTGATTGAATCACACCACTGCCTTTTGAGTTGTTTCTAAACTGGTGTTGGTGCAGTTTCCCCATAAGCAGTCTGTTATTAACATCTAAGATGCTCCATGCTTTCAGCAGATGGTACATACATTTGACAGATGCATCACTCTTGCCTTAAAAAATGGGCTTGGAAGGAATATGTATATTTAAAAGGAGAAAACTGTGAGTGTGGATTTTCATCCCTGGTTATTCTTGTTGAAAGCTCTTGCAAAGAGTGCACTGCAATGACCCAACCAGTCAGCCATGCCTGAAGTCCTGCAGTCAAGCTCTCCCAGTCGAGGAATGGCAGTAGCCATTGCACAAGATGCAGCTGATCAGAGTAAAGGGAAGGAGGAGGAGCTGCTTCTAAAAAGGAGCAAATATGTCTCCAGTTCTTGTACAGTGCCATGTGCTCTCATAGATTTACGCTGCTGTCTTCAAGGCAATCTGACTGTTATTCTTATAGGAGAAGCTAAATAGGTAAAAGCAGCCATCAAATCCTCGTGTCTGGTGTAAATTATTTTGGCACTGTGTAAGTGTGGACTCTTTGCATGCTTTGTTTGATAATATTTCCATCTGCAAAGTCTGTGGTGACGTGATTTCACAAATCCTACACCACCACTGCGACAGCTGCAGCAGCCAGTTGTAATCATGTGACAAGCGCATAGCAAAGTCTCTTGATTAAATGAAGGTGTGTGTGAACCTGTCATGGTCAAATGAAGCATTTCTTTATAATGAAATGAATGCAAACACCTACAAGTCAGCAGATAACTGCTTCCCCTGAACTATTAGAGGGGGTCCTTGCCATGAAAGGACAAATCCAGGCCGGCGGACTAATCACACAACATGAGGAAGCCCACATACCCCTGCCGCCGTCTTTGACTCAATTGGGAGATTGACAGCAAATGTTGAAATTTCATTTTCCCCTGATGCTAGCTGTGAATTGTTCTATCATGTTATTTTTGCTCTAATCTCCCACCCTCCTGTTCCTTGTTGTTTCTTAAATGTCAGTATCGTGAATATCTATTAAAATGCAGCACACCCAGCAATTCACTTGAGATAAAGGGGTGAGGGTGGAAAAGAGTGGGATGCTTTCAAATATTGACCGAAGCTATTGACACATATTCTCTACATCTTAACTAACTAAATTACAAGGCAAGGTATACAGTCTTAGGGCGGCTACACAGCATGAGCCTCTGCATAACATGACTGTGAAAAGTGGCCATGGGGTGTGTTATGCAGAGGTGTGCTTCTAAATATAGCTGTGGCATTCCCTTTCATGTATGCATCTCTCTGCATGGGAGAGAGAACCTTGCCAAAAAAAAAAAGAGGGAGAGGGAGGAAGAAAAGGGAAAGGAAGCCCAAAAATGCACATGCAATGCAACTTTACACAAATCCACAAGACAGCTGTAATTATCACACACTGTAGGCAGAAAATATCTTCTGCCTCTGTCAAAGGGCTCCAAAATATATCCACTGTTTCATGTCAAAAAGGTGTCATTTGAAAGCACATCCCATGCGGACAACGAAGACATACTTTAAATTAATTGGAGTTGTTAGTTAATCTAACAATTCAAAAGCAACCGTCTCTGAGGTTCTGACTTAACATCAGGAAAAGCTTTCTGGTGGAACGAGCTGTTTGACAGTGGAATGGACTCCCTCGGAAGGGTGGACTCTCCTTGGAGATTTTTAAACAGAGGTTAGATGGCCATCTGTCATGGATGCTTTAGCTGACACTCCTGCTTTGCAGGGGGTTGGACTAGATACTCAGGGTTCCTTCCAACGCTACAATTCTATTATACTACTCCTTAGCCCTCAACTGCCTAACTCTCTGAAAAGGGCAAAAAAAAAGCTGTGTCATTTCTCTCTGACCAGGTCCACTGCCTCACTGGAACAGGTCATTACTAAGCCACCCCCGGCCACTTTTCCTTCATCTCTTTGAATAACTCAGCTTTCTGAAGTCCTTTTTCTTCCTCTCACTACTTCACTTCCTAGAAGGGAAACCTGGTCATCCAACTCTATGCTATAGTATAAAATGGATCAGCTAGAGCTCGTTTGGCCTAATAAATTCCAGGAATGGCTTTGTTGAGCCATAATTAGGATTGTTATTTTTATTTAGTTCACACACACTCATTTCTATGTACATATTTTTCCAGTCAAAATAAGGGTGCCGGGTCTCCATTTTCTTCATGAGAATCCTCCTCTGTCTGTTTTTCTCTTCTGCTTTTTTCTGCTTGGAGAAGGAGACTAGCTAACACCCAGTGGAAGGCAGAGGGCAGGAACCCACAGTAGGCTGCACTTATCTTGTATTGTGTCAAGCCTTTGGTCTGTCTATCTATCTAAGAATTTTCCACACTTTACATTCAATGGCTCTGCATGGTTTCAGACAAGCAAGAGACAGTCCCAGTCCTACCACAAGAGTCCATGAATTGAACTGAGGAACATCTGTATGCAAAGCAGATGTTCTACCACTGAGCTATGGCCTTTCAAACTCTCTCTCCATCCCTTATACTAGTTACTAATTTATCAAAAATTTATAAATGGATTCCCAAGTCAAAATGCTTTTTCTTCTTCAGCAAACATAGCATATATTATACACTATATAAGAATGATGTGTAGATATTGATTCTTTTCTATCTAGGATTTCCCAGTTATATAGGGTTTTTGTTTAGTTTTTATTCCCTTGGACTATATTGAAATCTGTGTCCTATGTCACACTCCTCATCAACATGCCACACTGCATCATGTCATTTTATGCAGCACAAATGTGACAGATGCAGCTCCAAAATGATGCATCATCATATTCCTGGCCTTGAGGAAATATGAAAATAAATACATTTCTGAATTTGTTTTCTATATGCCAAAGTCAAGAAAAGAAATATAAATTTGTGTGGACTGATTTGGAATACAGGGCAGGGAGCTTCCTGGTGATGCAGGCCAATAACAAAACAGTTCCTAGCTATTAGTATTTATTTATCTATATATTTATGTATTGAAGAAATTAACTTTAAGAAAGAAATATGCATCTTTCCATGTGCACTGGTTTTCAACAACCTTTAATTACCGGTAGCTAAGACAAGTTTGCAAGACATTCATATTGCAATGCAAGCACACCAAGAAAATCTGAGAAAGATGCACTGGAAAACTTCTGCTTTCTATTTAACAAATAACAAATACCTTTTTGGAAGCGGGTCTTTTCTCCATTCTTAGCCTACTCTGTAAGTAATTCAGGAAATTCTGATCTTTTGGCCAAGAATCTGACAGAAACCTGGAAAATAATACAGCAGTCATTCCTATTCCTACTGCAGTACTTGCCACAAGCCCTTTCTATCATTCCTTCATTTAACTTATGGAGTTATGGTTTGGGGTGTGGGTGCAGAATATTAAGTAGGACTTGCATAGAGCTAGTGTCTCTTATGCCTTGGAAGCTGCTGAGAGATCGTGCCTGTAGAGAAGCAGGTCCCACGCATGGTGTGTATGCATGTGAGAATGAGTGAGTGAGTGAGTGAGTGAGTAAGGGGGGGTGTTGCTTCCAGATATCCTGTTCATTGAGCAATCATGGGTTTGCATGGAGATTATTGCATGGCAATTAAATGTTATTTTGCATCTTCCAGAAAGCCCATTTCCCCATCACTTTTCTTTTCACAAAAAGTCTTATATTTGGGTGAGAGTGGGAATTGTGTAAAGGGTTTAGTCCAAGCCTCTGCATTTGTGCAACATGAGTTTTTCCAGGATGTGACCAAAAGTAGCGACCATCAGGATGTGCTCAGAAAGAGAGAGAGGAAGAGATTAAGGGGCCTCCAGTCTCTTATACATTTGGTTATGAAAACAATTCTTCCTGTATGGGAATAATAGAATGACTTAGAGGGAAAATACCTGAACTTCTTGAATCTCAAGAAGACCAGTTTGACTTTTTCTTTCTCAGGTGATGCTAATAGTCTGCATATTTTTATTTTTACTTTAAGCCCTTCAAGAATGTGTTTGTTAGAAAATTCTTGTGCCATTCAGATTCCAGTGATCTCTCTTAGGACACCTGAGAAGGAGAAGAATTAGCTGTTTCTCAGTGGTGAATAAAGAAAAAGATATAAGCAATTCTAGGGTAGGAGGGTGCATTATTTTGTCTGACTTTGCACAAAACTATTGAAGAAATTGTTTCCTGAAATTGGGAGGTAGCCCCTCCATACTCTGCCAAGATTCATATTTTCAGGGAAGGGGAAAATATGTCTGCTTTGAATATGGCTTTGTCAAAATGTTGTTGGGCTTCAGAAATGAGTGAAGAAGAGGAAATGCAAAGCGGGAGCTGATTTGGAAGAGGTTTTAATTAGGAACCCAGCACTATAAAGACTAATATTGCTTTCTGTTCCCATTCTGTTCATTCTGTTTGTAATAGGGAATAATGACATGCCAATTGTATATCATTATGGAGAGCTATTTAGGGAACTGAATTTTGCCTCTACACTTAATTATGCTTTCTATACTAGGTTAGAATTTGATTGCTACTGTGCTGCTTAAGCTATTTTTATTTCTCTCTCTCTTTTTCTTTCTTTCTTTTTCTTTTTGGTTAAGCCTCAGATTGATGGTTGCTTTATTCATCATGGCTTCTGTCCATGGCTTTCTTCTGATGCATTAATATCTCTGATATCTAGTGACCAAACATGACCCACCCAAGGTCTTTGGGAATGAATGAACCACCAGCCACTAGAGCTGTATGGCATTGCCTTCCATGGGTCTTCTCCCAGAGACCTGTGAATAGGGCCTATGTGGCAGTGCTATTTGTTGAATTCCTGTCTGTTAACAAAACAGATTGATTACAGACAATTTATTACAAGCTAGTGGTGAAGAACCTTTTTCAGTCTGAGGGCCACTTTTCCTAATGGACAAACTTACAGAGGCCACATGCCAAGAGTGGGCAAGACTAGAAACAAATTGGTTGGTGACATTCTTTAGCAGACCAATTTCTAGCCACAGAAACCCCAGAGATTTCTACATGCATTTCACCATTCTCCACCCAGGTAAGTAAGAGGCGCCATCACAGTTCAAGAAAAAATTCCAACAAGAACTGCAACATTACAGGCTTTTCACACTGCTCACATAAAAAGAGCTGCCACTGCCACCACCACCACATGGGGCTGAAATTGCAGGCCAGCTCAAAACACACACACACACACACACACACACACACACACCATGCACTGGTCATCTAAAAATTGATGTGTTAGAGAATTCCATCAGAAACAGAAATTGCTGCAATTTGCAGGTACACCTCAGGTCAGGAATGGGAATTACACAAGTGAATATGAGCAATCTTTTTTTAGTCCACAAAATTTGCACATGACTCCAATATCTGAGCAGTGCGAGATTCCATGTGTTCCAAGCACTTACCTGAGGTTCATGTTTCCTTTTGGATTGAGGCACAGCAGAGACTGTGGTAACTTTATGATATATGGTTTATATACACACAACTGAGCCTACGAAGGAGGGGTTCACAGCATTAAAACCACAAGAGGTTGTTGTTCCCCTATAGTTGCAGCCTTGTATTCAAACAGAAATCAAACATTGCTCGATCTCTTTGTCTTCTCAGCTTTCTGCTTTTCTCCTAGTTCACATCACTTCGCACTCTGCTCTCAACTCCGGCACTGTCCTAACTCTTTGCAAGTTGAGGGAGCGGGCCCCACCCACTGGCTGTCTTGCACAGAGCCTCTTCCCCTTGTTCCCCTTGAAGGCTTCCCATTGAAGCTAGCCTGGATATTCCAAGAACTAGAAAGGGGCCCGTGCATTCAGCCCACCCCCACCCCCCAAACTCATAACAATACTTTGCACTCTTTACTTGAACCCGCTCCTTGGTCTTTACAATTTCTAGCACTTGGAACTTTAATGCAAGGAGACATATAGCTGGGGAATGAGATCATATGCATGAAACTGTGTGTTAATTCATTTGATATAGTTACTGGAATAGTTGCTTCTACTTAATCAAGACTTTTTATGGTAATGAAGTTCTCTCTGTGTGCTTCATTTATGTTGATTATTTCTGTTTGCTGCCATAGCAGTAACCCATAAGGCTGGTGATTACCTAGCTTTCTGCAAAGGCTTTCTTTGCATGGTTCTGAATTATCTTCAGACTACGGTAGGTATTTTCTTCGCCCATGTCCCCAACTATTTTCCTAAAAATAAAAATAATAAAAACTTATCCATGGCATTTATCAGAATAATAAACTTCAATAAAATGCACTGGGGAAACACAAAGATTATGGAGCTTTTAAGTTAGATGATATATATTATAGCCCTGTTCATTATCCAGTGCTTTGCTTCTGGAGCAAACAGAATCAAATTTAAAGTCCTTCCACTGGTATTAGACCACGTACAAATGCATTACCATTTGCCACACACCTTTTCATTAGGATGCATCAAGGACTGTGGTACAAGTGTGTCAGATGGTTCCATTTACATAGATTCCATGAAGGTCAGAACTGGTGTTGGATAAGGGTAGAGGCATAGGAATGGATAGCTGGGAGATACAAGGGTCCGGTTCAGCATAGGATGGCACTAAACAAAGCAAATACTAGTGGTTCTCGTATGTGATTTGACGTGCTCTGTGTATTGGTCCAACAGTTGCACAGTGGCAGCTAAAACAAAATTGGATCCATAGAATCAAGCTGTCCCAGGTCCATTTGCCACTTACATACTTCGGTTCATAGTTGCTCATAAACTCACTGGGTAGTGCCTGAAAACATTTGGAAGAGTGTCTTAAAGTCTGGTCATGTGGTTGTATAAGTGTCCCAACACCACAATTATATTATGATGCTGCAATTTTAACATTACTGGAAGTCTGGGATTGGGAGAAAAGCAGAAATTGGCACCTCAGGTGAGGAATCTTGGAAAACATCCATCCACCGCTAGTTCCAGTCCAGTCTTCTCTGACAAATGTATGTCGAGTCTCATCAGAATTATTCTAATTCCCTAAGAATTCTCTGGATATTTCACCAGAGCCGATTCACTTCAAAATTTCTCTTTAGAAGAAATTCAGCAGCAATTCGGTCTCTGGTGTCTTCACTAGAAGTTGTATTAGGTCAATAGTTCTGTGATAGATCTGAAGAGACTGTGGAAGCAATGACCACCACAGTGTGATATGATATAAGATGATAATTTCTGCCACACTTCTGAGATGGATGCAGTGGAAAATTTCCTCTAGAGAACCCGTTAGCTTACTACGGACATCTTATTGCCAACTGGCCTCAAGGTGCCTTTCAGTAAAAAAATGCAAATAACAACTTTTAAAAGTCTGCTGGGGGGGGGGAACAGATAAATAGAAGATAAGGCAATAATGACATCCCATAACATCCAGGATAAAGCATAACTACCACAAGAAATACTGATGGCCACCAATTAGATGGCTTTAAAGCGGGAGTTAGCCTTATTCTTCCTGAATTTGCCTGTCAATGGCAACTAGGCACAATGCCTACATTTACCACCACTATAATACACAGCTCTTAGTATCAGTTGCTGGGAGAAAGGAGTGGGGAAAGCACCATTGCATCTGTGTCCTGCTTGTTAGCTTCCCATAGGCATCTAACTGGCCAGTGTGAGGACACAATAGTTGTTTTAATCAAGCAGGGCTCTTTTTATCAATTTTTTTTAAAAAAATGGAAAGGCCCTTTAAAAAAAACATTAAAAAGCATTTCAGGTGTGAACAGGACCGATTTCACCTGGTGCCTGAAGGAGGAGCAGGAAGATGGCCAGGGCAGATGTCTGGAGAGGTAGTTTCACATGAAAAGGCAGGGCACACAGAGAAGGATCTGCGAAGCTGATCTCAAGTGGCAACTACATTCTTGTGAACAGAGCAGTCCCTTTTCATGACAGGATGGCATTCACCTGCTAGATTTCTGAACGCCACACTGCTGTGGGAGACAGAAAAGGGGGCCTCGGACCTGCTCCAGCAATATATCTAAATATGTCATTTTTTCTTTGACTAGAAATAAAGCTTTCCAGAAACAATGTACATTATTTTTCATAGATATTTTACAGCACATTTATATCTGCAAATGATTTTTATTTATAGGGCCCTTGAGGAAAAGTATCTTCAGAAAAAGTTAGGCCACTAAGTGTTTAATTATGGGCACCTTTGAAAATGATATCAGTCTACTATATATGTATAATGAATATCTGTGAGGGATTGCTCCTCCCTTGGATGTTGCTCATGAGAAACGACAAGCTCTCCGGTATGCTAAAACTATTTTATTTTCATAATGTAGTTACAGAGTTTCTGGAGTACGTCTGCTCAGTTACTTTCAGTTTCTCGGAGTGGCGGGCTTTGGTGCACCCGCCAACAAAACCAACGGCTGGGCACTCTAAAATGACGTCGGCGTCGCCTCCTTCCCCCCATCGTCTCATCCTCCTGTCTGAGAGACTGTTCTTGGTCTTTGCCCTTCCCTCCCAGAGCCTGGCATCTCCCCCTCTTCCGGTGACAATTCCTGACGGGGGCTTGAGCTGGGAGATGAATCTGTGGAAATTATCGGTGGCTGTTCTCTATAACCCAGTGACCCCCCCTTCCCTGGAGGAAACACTATCTTGCTCCTCTCTCTCTCCCTGCTCCTCCCGAGTAGCCCCTCTTTCCCTGACACTATCCATTCTTCTTTAACAACCATCAATCAATATTATTCTGTTGAATATGCTCAGTCCTCATTAAGCTTCCTTTTTGGATGAAGGTACACCCTTAAGTTTTTTAATGCATGTTGTGACATAAAATATATTTATGTATGGTTTCCTGAGCCTATTGATACCACCATCTTATTTCTCACTGGCCCTTTTTTTGGTTTCAGTACTGTCGTCATTCACCATCTGAGTTTGCTATTGGAAGGATGACTGCTTTTTATTACTAGAAAAAAGTATGTGATCAATCACAGTATTTTTCAAGATGTGTGGCACACAGAAATCTTAAGCCAAGACCTTAATTTTCTACTTAGACTCCTACTCTTCTAAATTTAATCTGGTCACTGACACTTGAGCAAGTCATGCACACAATATGTTAGAATTCTTAACCAATGATATTCTGCCAACACATCACACTCAGATGTGATAGGATAGGGCTCCAAAGTGAAATTGTTATGTCACCATCAGTCCCAGTGAGATGATGAGAGTCCATCTCATCCTAGGTCTTTTTGACCTGAGAACTTTCTGTGAGACAAGTAACACGAGCAAAACTCTAGCTAGGATATACCATTTCAGGCTTCAAGTGGGAGACAGTATAATAGACTCAGGAACACTTTCCACATAACTCCTTGTTACGGGCAAAGAAAACATTTCTAAGAGTACTGTGCTCCCTAGAATGCCACTTGCCTGTTTTTCTAAGGGACCTCAAATATCCAGCTCTGCACTTCCATGCTGAAGTGATGCAGTTGAGAAATACCTGTACTGCATGGTTCTTCAGGTTGTATAGATTGACTTAGATGTCATATAGGCAGGTGAATGAGGACTAAAGCGCTGGGCGGGGGGGGGGCTGTTCCTGAAAGCAGGCACAATCAGGCAAGGGAAGAAGTTTTGCAGCTTCTTATGGGTTGAGAAGGCACTTCTCTTCCTAACTACCTCCAGCAGTTCCAGGAAAACACAGTCAGAGAGTTTGTTGGCATTTATTTCAATGTTCCTTAGTTGTCCTCTCCCTTTTCCTGCACTGTCAGGCCTGTGGCGAGAGGGTGCTCTGACTCCCTCAGAGCATTGTGCCTTCCCCCATAAGCTGGGCACAAGCTTCCCAGGCCTCAGGAAGGAGGTTTCAGGACTCTGACAGGATCCAGGAGTCCTGCTGCCTCCTTCCTAAACCCAGGCAGGCTTTGGGAAGGTGGCAAGAGGGTGCTCCCTGAGCAACTAACCCCAACTGTTCCCCTATGAAAAATACCACTGCATGCTAAGTTTCTCCCCTCTTTTTTACAAGTCATGTAAATGCGCCACTGTCCTCTCATTAACCCATTCGCAGCTGTTTGCCATCCCACCCAGGAAGAAGACTCAAGAGACAGAGTAATTGGTGGAAAGGTTATGATTATTTACAATATAACTAGACAATCTGCCAAACAATAATGAGATGGTGCGAGTATGGACAGGTGGGTTGAATTAACTTGTCCTGTAGGCATGTTAACACAGCCAGATGATGTGGCTCCATAGCCAAGAAATGGAAGAAAATTATCCCTCCTTACTAAAAAATAAAATAAAATAAAATATAAAAAGCCTTGGGTATGTGAACCTGACATCCACACCCAGGCCCCACTGTCCAGCATTCACCAAGTCATGCACGCCAGGCATAAGGGGCACTCACAATGTCCCCTAAGCTGAAGGCTATGGAAAGTGACTCAATATCACCTTTTAACCCAATGCCTCCTAAAGTTACCTGTGATAAAGGTCTTAATTTCCTCACCTACCTGCACTGCTGGCAAACAGGACAAATCATCAGAAAAATAACAAAATAACACAGTGTGACATAGGTGAAAAAGAGGAGTCTCAAAGGCCAATCAGGGATTTCCCCTAATTCCTATATAGCCACACACACCCCACCAAAAGAAAAGGTGGCTGGTCAAAATCTACTCTGTAGGGCGAGTGGGAAGGCATTATGAAGAGAGGAAAGGTGGTGAAGAAGACTTCATGGTCTTAGAAAACCACCCAAATGCCTGCCTGTGACTGGGCACACCTGCCCACTTGAGACTAAGTCTCCATTCCCACCCACCCCCACCCCCAGGAGAGGCCAGGTTGTGTATTCTCCTCAAATGATCCCTCTGTGGCTAAAGAGCTGGTATGGTATTCCCCCAACATTCTCCAAGCTTTCCTTGTGACATGAGATTAGGGAAATGACTGAAACAAGACTGCTACATCAGCTCTGCCTTCTGGCATTGGATATGATGCTATCTCATCATAGGGAAAACCTGCAGAAAATGTTTCATAACACCTGACTGCCACATGAAGGCACCTGCACAAAAGCATAATCTTTTAGTGGTGCTGTTAAAGCAAATCAGTTTAAACTCCCCACCCCACTTTTCAATTTAATTCTGTTCTATTTAATTTCAGATACAGAGTGAACTTTTTGAAATTAATCTGCTACACACCAATGTAATTATTTCAATGATTTCTTCCCATTAGTATCTACTTCTGTTTACTGTGTTGTGTATTAGTATCTCTGTCCATTATTTTAATAATGCTTAAATAGCTAAAGTGAGTTTAAGCTACTTATGATGAACATCTAGGGAAATTCACTAGATGAGGCCAGACTTGCCATGATGATAAATTGCATAATAAATACAAAGGAAGTGGGCACAATTGCAAGCTATGAACACATAAATCTGGCCAGAGAAGTGGTGCTAAGGAAACTGACATACAATGAGTTCAACTGTCTTACTTCCAAGTAAATGAGTATAGCATTGCAGTCTACTATGTAAATTAAGAACCCACCCATATCTGGGAAGCCATGCCCACCCACTCCAGAGTGGACTAAATCTGCCAATAGGTCGAGGGATGTTTGAGAGGGAGGGGAAAGTAAGGAGGTTTGTACTTTTCTTCCTGTTTTTGAGGGGAAGAGCAAGTGTGTGTGTGTGTTGCTCTTTCTTACATCAAAATAATTAAGAAGTGGCTAAGTGGTGTATATTCTTGCTTGTATGTTGTTTGAAACTTTGCAGCTTGACATATGAGTCTTTCTGGTGCTAGGCCAATCTGTGGATGTCTAGAATGCTGTCCAAGGAGTTATGAAGAGCTCTGAGCTTCTTGTTGTCCTTGTTAGAAGAGAACAACATAGAATTTAAAAAAAAAACTTTAAAAAACTTAGATGAAGCATTAAAATCTTTTTTTTAAAAAAACTTCCCCTGCTGTACTTGAACAATAACATAAATAAATAAATAAATAAATAAATAAATAAATAAATAAATAAATACTGAGCTTATAAGTGTTCCACAGGCAGCATTTTGGACAGCCTCACTTCTTGGAAAGCCCACACAAAAGAATTGAAACTACAGTGGCAGAGTGATGCAAGAGTTTTTTGGGGGGGACCTTCTCCAACTTGTGAAAGAAGATTATCAACCTTGTGTTTCGATTTAATATTTGCCTCATTCCCAAAGTCAATACACACCCCTAGAAGCTACCTCTTTCCTTTTTTCCTTCCTCTAAAAACTGACTGAGGAAATGTGGGTCCCCCAGTATCTGTGACAGTGTGCACCTGAGCATTCCCCTTCCTTTCCCTATTTTCTAGACCAATTTCATCTGCGGTAAGCATACACCAGAGGAGGGGCACCACATGTTTGAAGACAGTGTTGTGTCAGCCTTCAAAGTAGGCCTGTCACCTTTGCTTCCTGGCCTTTTCTACTGTGGTTTTAACAACATCCTGCTAGGCAAACATTTAGCAGGTGATGGTCGGGCCCCTGCCCAGCCCCAGCCGTGCACCCCTGACATCATGGACATAGGTTTCCTGGTATGATGGTGAAAACTTCACCTGCTTCGTTTTGTGGTTTCTGTCCATCATTCTTAAAAGCCACATGAACAAGCCTCATTAAAAAAAATTAAGCTGTTGCTCTAGCTGATAGTTGACCCAACAAGCAGAATCATGACAGGGGGGAATATTGCATATTCATGACACTATGTTGTATATTATACCTTTCCCATGGGTACTTGCTTTCCTTGTTTGAAATCACAACAGCAAGAATAACTGGCATGTCAGCCATGAAACCAAGTTAAAACTATAGTGTCAAAATTAAACTTCTAGTTAGGGAGAGTAATACTTGACCAGCAGCAATATCTGCCAGTATGCAGACTCCGAGAAGAAAGCGCAGACTATTTTTAAACAAAAATCTCACTCCAGCTGTGTAGCCTTAGCACTTTTATTTTTTTTAAAAAAAAAATGCTTTTGTAGGAAAAAGAAGATTTTCCCGCATGAATTTCCCCTACCAAGTATTTTCATCAGATAATTTTGGCAGCTCGAGGAGTTTTTTCCTTTCAGCGCAACAAAATAAGCCAAACAGTCTAAGTAGCTTATTTTGTATATACTGTAAAGAGTTCCTGTCCAAGCCACACAGCTGGCATTTCTCAATCAAGTTGTCACCTACATAGCTCTTCAGCATAACCCACCACCACCCCACAAACATGCGCTTTGAAGATAATGGTACAGCTTAATGCACATCTGCTGAAACAGTATGCATCGCACTGGAACATCTTTGTGTGTGCTCATTTGGAATCAAGCACTTTGCTCGAAGTATTTTATGGCCTGTCCTTCATCGGGAGGCTCAGAAATAATTTATAAGCCTTGCTGCTACAGCTAATGGAGTTTCTACTTTCGTTCATTTGATGAAGTCACTCCTTTTGGCTCCAAGGGGTCTTCAGTTCAGCAAGCGGAAGAGCCAGATTCCTCACATAACATGGCATGTGCCTTAAAGTATTCATGAGCTCCTAAAAGTGACAACAAAAGAGATTGTTTCTAAGTGTCTGCTGTTAGACAATTCATGCCAATCACAAATCCTTGAGAAAATATCATTTACTGCCCAGGGATATTCACAGCTCTCACCTATTCAAGAGCGTGAAACTCAGAAGCAGTACTATACAGGAGTTTGAGAATGGTGATCTAAGCAAACACAAATCCTCATTTTTCAAGTTATGGCAAAGATAAAGGTGGGAAGCACTGACCGTTTAACTGAGTCTACAATAAGCAGCCATTGTACAAGTGGTGCCTTCAATGGAAATGAGGACACCAAGTTCTACTAGTTTATTCCAGTTTTCCAGGTGACCAATATAAAGTTGGTGCAATTTAAATTTACTCACAAAAAGTATATGTGTAAACAATTGCTAAATTGAGTAATGTCCACTCCAGGTTGACTGAACATTGCTGGGAAATAATAGGATTTATTTTTATCATTTAGAATGTTCTATTTAGGTCACTCCACATGTCAACTTAATTACCAAATGCCAACTGAAATGGCCTCCTTCTGGAATTATCTTTCCACCACTTCCTTAATGTGGAGATCTGTATCTCATGCAGCACTTTTCATACCAACGTCATCTCTCCTCTGAAATGGGCAATGCTGGTGTAGAACAGAGGTGACTATCATAGCTCCCTCCCTTCAGATTAGGGCACTCAGGACAGGCCATGTGGCAAGGAGTAGAATGACTGTAGGACTCACATGGAACACTTGGGAGCTGCTGCTGCTGCTGCTGCTGCCTCACATACATCCCAGCACCTGTAGGGATGGCTTGGTGTGACAGGATTTGGGGATTCATATGAAGTATTATTAAACTGCCCCCCCAAAAATGTTTTGAGACACTTCTAGAAAGTTCTTAGCAAATATCAGTATTCATAATTCATAGTGTTAAGTCAAAGGAAAATATTCTTAAGTTCCATTGGTTTTCATTGGAGAGAAGTAAGTACAGTGGTACCTTGGTTCTTGAACTTAATCCGTTCTGGGAGTCCGTTCGACTCCCGAAACCATTCAAAAACCAAGGCGCAGCTTCCGATTGGCTGCAGCAGCTTCCTGCACTCAAATGGAAGCCGTGTAAACCGTGTCGGACGTTCGGCTTCTGACAAACGTTCGCAAACCGGAACACTTACTTCCGGGTTTGTGGTGTTCGGGAACCGATTTGTTTGGGAGCCAAGCCGTTCGAGTACCAAGGTACCACTGTATGTGTTTAAGGCTAAAATCCAGCACCCATGGACTTAGTAGCAAGTTAAATTGAACTCAGTAAGGCTTCCTTGTCATGTACAGGATTGCCCTCCAACTCACCCACTAAAATCAATGGGACCAGAAAATGCTTAATGTCGACTGGATTGTGCTCGTTGCATTTTCTTACCAAGTCCCCACTCTGCGGTGGCAGATGACTATTTATAACAAATACAGCTGAAAAGGCTTTAATGGATTAAACAATAAATTTAATTGATTAATCAAGCAGCGCTTAAATTTATTAATCAGTGGGAGTGAATTTTAATCAATGGTGACAATTTTAATTGGTGTGGCTTAAGACTGAAGGGTATACTTATTTTGAAGCCATTTAGCCTCTGAGGCATTAACCACAAGAGGAAATGAAATGGGACCTAATAAAAGGGGCAGAAAGACGCACCAAAAGGCAACTTATTGCTTGTTTATTGTAGTAAATTATGCCAGACCATCAACAATAACTGCAAAAGGTGCCTGTATTGAGCTTCTCATAATGTGCAAATATATTTAAATTTGATTGGCTAATTACTGAATTAATTGGCTAAAAAGGTAGGTGGTTCATCAACACCACCAACTAAATCTTTAGTACATTGGCAGACCTAATGAGAAAGCTCACAGTTCATTGATAGTGTAGAAATATGATTTAAATCCTGCCTTATTTCAGCACCTGGGAAGTCAATGTATTACTCTATATCACAATAAATATTGTGATATAGTAAAGGCGAGGTACAGTGGAACAGACAGAAGGAAAAGCATGTGGGGAATGAGATAATATAATGGCCAATAATAGGAGAGCATCAGATGTGCTCGTTAAAACCTTTTTCTGGCTTTGCTTATGGTTGGTCTTTCTCCTCCCCCCCCCCATCCTTTACGAGAGTCCCACGATTCTTTCTGTCCTGGTTCCTCTTCTCTTTCATGCCAGCCCCGGGTTATCTTACTGGCTGCATGCCTTTCACACTCAAAGCCACACTAATGACTCACAAATCTTTTTACTTCCTGACCGGGCTCACTCAGTTGAATCCAGGCACTTCCACGTTCAGGCGGCAATTTGTGGGTTAAGCTGCAATAAGCATACAGCAGGCAGAAGAGCTCAGGCAGAAGAGCGAGCTTGAAGGGAGAGGCACAAAGTTTCCCTGTGTAATTTGTGCCCCACAGCTAGACCGAGCCAAAGCCAGCATGTAAAAAAAATAATTAAAAATTGGCAATTAAGCCCCAAAGCAAAAAATACCAATTAATTATGATGATTAGCTATGTCTTCATTAGCAGCCCATAAATAAATCATGTACTGCATCATGTAGCTACTATTACTGCCGCACCAAAAGAATGAAATAAAACTTTTAGCAGGATTTGGGGGAGGAGGGATAAGTTGAATTAATTATACACAGCCTCCTAACCTGGCATGTGCACTGTGCTTTCAGCATGGGCCGTGTTCCATTCTGTATGTTGATTAGCATATGTTTGCCATTATATTTAAAATATGCTTCTCTGCCAAGCACAAAAAAGAACATAAAGCCATAATGAAAACAAAAATAAATAATATATCAAAAGCTGGCTTTATAAATGATATAAATGTTTACATGGAACAAACATATTTTTTAGCATTCTGTAGCCACCCCTAAAGTTCTTTAAAGTTTTTAGCACAATATTTCTGCATTTGACAGTATATTGTAGAATATGAGAGGGTTGTATCCAGTGGTGTCCCCTGTATACAACCAAAATGGTTCCAGAGTCTTGGGGAACCATTCAATGCGGGAAGTAACAAGGGGGACTGCAGTGCAGAGGGAGTTGGCAAAAACTGGATTCCTTCCCCCACCAGCTGATGAAAACCTCTACTGGTTCAAAGTGCCTTCCACCAGCAGATTATCTGAAAAGAGATACTGATGCTAAACACAGAAACATACAATGTTTTTCTTCTTAATTAATCACCTTCCACGCAAGTCCCAAGCCAATGTACAAAATATTTTAAAAACAGCTAAAAACAAAACAGTTTCAAAACAGAAGACAGGTTTAAAACTGAATGTTGGTAGACCGTTCCCAAACACAGAACAGCTGTTTAGGTCAATAAAGGCAAGATTGTGTGGATTTGCTACCCTGATTTTTTAAAAAAATGCTATAATAATTGCTGAGATTCCACAGTGTCATTATATGGAAGTCCTGTATTTTTTCAGCAGAGGTTACTCCCAAGTAAGTGTACACTCTCTCATTTACACTGCATGCAGTGTGCTCCTCCTGCTAATTTGAGAAGCGATAGAGCTGTACACATTATGTTAGCCACAATCCATATCTGTCTGCATCTATCCTGTTGTTTCTTATGAAATAATGTATTTTGAGACGTTTGTCCCTGATTCAGCTTTGATTCACACTGAGGAAAACAACCTAGCTGTGTTTTAATATTGTAATGTGTACACAGACTAAGCGTGCTCAGGTCTTCCTCCACATGCCCCGATGCTGCAGACAGTGCATGAAAGGAATGAGTCTTCACTGTGCACTCCCTAGGCTGGATTCAGAGCCATCCATGACCAGTGGCAGAGCTTCATGCTCCGGCACCGGGGGGGGGCAGAGAGCAGGCGGGGGCAGGGTTGGCGTGTGTCCCAGGAGCGTGATGCGCGTCCTGGGGGCATGGTGCACATCCTGGGCATGGCACTCCTCCTGCATGGGCGTGGCACCCAGCGCGGGCAAAGGGGCAGCCACGATGGCACCCCACTAGGATCGTGCTGCCGGTGGTGGTGCGCTCCCCCCACACTCCTCTTCCTCTGCCAGTGTCCATGACAAAGGGTTCCACACACACATCCTCTCAGATTAGTTCCCATTAGCTTCCCGGATGTTAGTGTACTTTGCAACATAAATTTGTAGAGGGCAGGTTACAAATAAACACAGGAAGAAATGGGGCAGCTAATACTAAACACCCAGTGTTACACTGTGGTCCCAGTATTGCACCAAAGGTTCTTAAAGTCATGGAATTTTTCAGTGGAAAGTGAGGCAGACCTTTCATCACCCTTCTATTCTCCTACCTTAATCTTGGATTTTAAGCACCTTAGGCTGTTTGCAGTGTCCTTATTTACACTGATACATATTCTGAGGTTTATGCAATGACCCCTGGGGTGTGTCGTGCACAAAGGTTATTGGGATTTTGCCAACAAGTGAAGATTTCAGTGATTCTCCTCTGGGTATGGCTTTATTACCCACACAGAATGAGAAGTTCCCATGCAACTGCCTGTCTTTTACATATAGGTATTATCAGTGCTTCCCCCCCCCTAAAAACATGTTTAGAGGTACTCTCATTTTCCTACTCATATTGAAATACTGCCCCTCAATGAGGCGAAACTTAGATTCACAAAAAGTTTAGGGATATGCATACCCCTGCCTCCCCCCAGAAAAAAACACTGGGTATTATATTGAATGTTGCATTATGTTACTCCCCTTCCATTTAATCTTAATTATGCCAGAGTCTAAGCAAGATGTTACATTTCTTGAAATACATTTAAATAATGCAAAGGTTTAATATGATTCACTTGGTGAGATTGTTTGAGGTTTGAATAGCAATAGTGTTCAGAAATCAGAAATCTGACAATGAGACTTTTCCATACGGATTTAACTGTTTGATTTTATAGCAAACGTCCTCCATTCGCAGCTTGTAGTTTCAAACCAGCAATTGTGTGACTATGTAATTGTGTGGTAATGTAGAATGACACAAAGCCAGTCTGAGTGGGTGCAATCCCAGAACCCAGGCAACCTACTAAATTCTGGCACCTCCAGCAATGAGCAATTAAAAAAGTAAAAGGGAAAATGTTCCCTACACATATTCAGTTCAATGAGTGGGCCTACAGCATTCATCTACTCCCATGGGCTTTGCATTAGAAAATTTTGCCATATTTGTACCAAATATATACACGGATATATTTGAAACTAAATTGATCCGTCCAGCCTAATAACCCTCTGGCCTGATCTTTAAGCTGCTTTGCTGTCAAACCAGCATATAGAGCTAGGGCTATAATTCTGAGGCCAACCTGCTCACCCCCTTGCAAGAGCCTTGAGATCCAGCCTCCATGCTCCATCCCAAGACATTAGCACCTATCAGCCGGAGCTGTGTATGCCCTTGACTGCAAGGGAGGACAGCAAAACAATGACACAAGTTACTTTGCAAAGTGCCGTGTACACTGTTGCTGCATATAATAAATAATAACAATGGAAATGACAGCATAAATAACAGACCCCAAATGTAAGACTGTACTTAACTTATAACTTTGATTGTTAAAAGAAGAAAAAATGCATTTGCATAATATTTGTTGTACTAGCCATATATGCAATACATTAAAGCTGGATATACATCTGACATATAATCAATCCTCTAGAATGCTTTTCAGGTTAAAATGCTTTTTGAAAATTAAACAGTGAACTCTAAGGAAATGAAAGCAGAGATCTAATTCAAAAATTCACTAAGGCATGTTAGAAGCAATTTAAGGGATGTACCATCTCAGGTATGCTCATGTGTTTCTGATTCCAGAAGTGACACATAGGTGCTTTCAAAGAGTTCACTGCAGGCCTTCTTGCAGATCTCAATCAACCTTTGTTTTAATCTAAGCTATTATTATTATTATTATTATTATTATTATTATTATTATTATTAGGGAGGCGGGTGGCGCTGTGGTCTAAACCACTGAGCCTCTTGGGCTTGCCGATCAGAAGGTTGGTGGTTCGAATCCCCGTGATGGGGTGAGCTCCCATTGCTCAGTCCCAGCTCCTGCCAACCTAGCAGTTTGAAAGCATGCCAAAAAGTGCAAGTAGATAAATAGGTACCGCTCCAGCAGGAAGGTAAACGGCGTTTCCGTGCGCTCCTCTGGTTTCACCAGAAGCGGCTTAGTCATGTTGGCCACATGACCTGGAAAAACTGTCTTCAGACAAATGCTGGCTCCCTCGGCCTGTAAAGCGAGATGAGCACCGCAACTCCAGAGTCGTCCATGACCGGACTTAACTGTCAGGGGTCCTTTACCTTTTATTATTATTATTTTATATTTTTAAAAAAACCCTGTGCCTCACAATGTTCTGTGAATTAGTTTATCTTTCAGTTTCCAGTCTTTAAAGCTTTGTGGTTCTGGTAGTTTTTTTTATTAGTAATAGTAAGCACTTAATTATATTCTGATCCAGACATTCATATCAGCTGCAGGAACTGCAAAGCACATGTGCAGCTTCTTGCCATATATATAAGGACTTCTCCATTCACTCCAGTGGACAGAAGCGTTCCACACTTGCGAAGAGAAACCTGCTCCTTCTGTTGAAATGAATGGGAAACCAACTTTTGAAAAGAGCACGGTCTTCATCATGTGAGGAAAGCAGCCAGAAGTTCTCAAATTGCAAGACTTCATGCTCATTTGGCAGAAGCTGTTAATGTGTAATGTAATATATTTGAAATATATTGTGTAAACCCAAGACAAAAATTATGCACATTTTACAAGCCAAGATCAGCATTTCTTAATCCGACAGGTTGACCCTGTTTAAGGCTACTGAATTATGCCAGAGATGAAGTGTGCATTGTTATTTCAAAATCAAGCCCACTCTGCTACCTATTATACCGGCCAGGAGCTTGGAGGTCATTTTCCAAGCTAGTGATGTTCTTTTGATATTCAAGCAGAGATCTATATCATAAACTGTGAAAGTTGAGACAAAGATTTTTATCTCGAGGTGTTAAGGAGCCGGACCTCCTTTCTCCATTAAATTGGCAGTTTGTGACAAGCAGGGAAGGGGGAAATTCTGAAGCTAACTGGGTCTCATTTCACAAATCCTTTCCAGTTAGCCTTCCATCTTGCTCAACAGGCTAACAGAAGATGCAGTGTAACCTAAGGAGGCCTGTTGTCAAACCAATTGTTGACTTCTGCTGGTTTAGCCAGTGAGACCAGAAAGAGTTTAATTGGCTATCATATTGCAGAGCAGGAGAAAGCAGAATGAATCACCTATTGTTTGCAGATTCTATTTCACAATATACTTTCCTGTGTATATGTATATGTGCAGGAGGGGAGAAAGCACAGGGGGGGAAATCTATTCACATAAGAAAGAAATCTATTTTCCTCCTTTGATTGACAGGGTTCCCAGATGGGTGCTGTGGGTGGGTGCTCCTCATGCATGCATTTGTGTGTGGGTGAGTGGGTGGTATTGACACAGTGTTGTTTCCATTGATAGATCAGTCTGTATTCCCCCCCACCCCGAATTTATTATTCTATGGCCTTTAAAAATTGGGGGGGGGGGCATTGTTTTGTTTTGTTTTCAATTTAACTATTTATTTTGTGTTTCTATCCTGTATTTTTATCTTCTGAATCACCCTGAGATCTTTGGATGAAGAGCAGCTTATAATTTTAATAATGGTGGTGGTGATGATGTTAAAAATATCTCCATGCTGTAAGCACTCTTAAGTGTGCAGCCAAAAGCCTGGTTAAAATATGATTCAGGTTTTCATTTAATGATTTAAGTTTTATCTGTGTGGGAGACTGGGGGTGGGGTGGGGGAGAAAGAAATATTTGGAATGGAACCACTGTAGAAAGCAAGTCCACTATCCTCCGGTGGACAGCTACGTCAAGAGCAATGAGAAAGTGAAGCATTCTGGGACATGGTTTCTGTTTCTTATATGAAACACATTCACAGCCTTGTTTATATAAGGTTTTGCACTATTTACCAGGGCATTCCACACTGCATGACAAATGAACATACAGAATGATACAAATGCACACAAATGCAATGTGTGCCATAGCTTGTATTTTCTCTAAAGCTGCTGTGAATAAAATATCAGTCTTCATGTTTTTTATTACATACTTCCTTGTCCTTTCCCGTAAACTGAAAGATATAGAAATCAGGGGGGTGGGGTGTACCAAAAAAGAAGAAATAGCGGTAGCAGTTTTGTGGACAGATATTAACATACTCTGCAGATTCATTTTCTCCTTGAAGTGCTTCCAGCAAAATACTGAACAGGACCAGTGCTGCTTTGCTTACAAAATCTGACATAATCACAGCCCTTGGCAATTTAGTATTTTTTGTTGTTGTTACATTTGTTGAAGCTCTAAGAATCAAATTAACAAAAAGCAAAATCCAGCCTAAATCTTCAGTGTAATATGGAATAACACGACTTCACCAAGATGTCTGATTGCACAATGATTTAAATAATAATAAAAAGTTTTTTAATGATCATGCACAGATTGATATTGCCAATAATTTCCAGATGTAGTTTGAATTGTTCCGTTTCTGGTGGTATCTATTCAAGGTTGTTCCTCTATGAAGTGTAGTTACCTATTTTGTGTTGTGGTGTAAAACTGACGTAAGGAACTTCCTGCTCAGGGTTCCAATGCAGCCCTCCAAGCTTTTCTGTGGAGCCCTCAGCCACGTGGCTTCTCCCCAGGCCACACCTCTCCTAGCCCTGCTTTCCACCCTCCTTGAGTGTTTTTGTCTGGCTTGAATGTGTCACTGCCTGGCTAGAGGATAGAGAACAGAGAATGAGTGTGTGTAGTAGTAGTAGTAGTAGTAGTAGTAGTAGTAGTAGTAATCTATTATTGTAGAAACTAGGCTGCTCTACATTCCACCCACTTTTCCCTGACACCCACTTTTCCCTGACAGTGCAGTCCTATGTGTGCCTACCCAGAAGTGTAAAGGAGAGAAGTTTTACTAACTGTGCAGAGACGTTGGGAAGGGTGGGATAAATTCTAATACCCGCTGGGTAGATGTGAGGTTGTTATGTTGACTGAGGAAGCAGAGGATTTCAGTTTTCTTTTACTAAAAGTCAGCTTTGCCATTGATTTAAATGGTGGAGGAACTGCAATAAGCAGCAGACCAGCAGCATTCCTCACTGGTTAAAAAAAACAGTCTGCAACCTGCTTGGAACTGGGAAAGAAGACTTCTCAGGCATGATTTATTGGGTTGCATTCAGCTTGGTACCTCAGCTTAGGTCCTACTGAATTACACAATTCACGGACACATATTAAGATGTAAGAAGGCATTAATTTTCATTCTACCCTGTATTCATTGCATGTAGTACTGTTTCCATTCTGCTGCAGTTTTGCTTCTGTAAAAAATGATGTTATTCATTTCACTGTCTGCTGCAGTAAAATTTTAATGATATTATCATTACATTATTCCACACCATTCATTTCAATACAAAGGTCATTTATTTAAATGCAAAGGAAACCCAATTCAAAGTGGAGGTCGGCATCATCCATTACATATCATTTGCAGAATGAAGACAATATAGGTATGTGAAAGGATGCTAATTTTTAATCCTAGAGACCCACATGTAGGGGTTAGCAAACAAAGAAATCAGTTTACCTCCTGTATTCAAAACACAGGTCTGATTGCATTTAGCAGAGTTTTAATCTCAAAATTATGCAGCAGTATAGCATCAGTAATATGGGCTAATAAACTTTATTTTATCCTAATTCAGCTGCATGAAGCAACTGACCCTCTTTATACCTCTTCTGTAATAAACAGACTAAACACTTAAGTAAGTTTAAAACTTTTACTTACATAATCCAAGGTCTTATTCGTGCATCATTCAATACCACCAGAATAAATATTGCAGGCGAAATATTCTTGGGTAGCAATCACAGAAAGATGGATTCAGGACATGTCTGAAGCTGAAAGGTATCTTGAGGCACACCCACCTCCATGGCTTGCAGAGCAAAAAGAAAGGGAGAGTAAAAAGAACAGTAAAGAGGGGATGTGACCTCACTAAGCCTGCTCTGTGGTTCTTAACCCCTTCATATACTAACTAGCAAAATATGTGTGCTAAACAGTGGGTGCTGATTGTATTTGCTGGGTTAATTTCCGTTTCAGACACGGAATGAATAAGTGAACATTGGCAATTTCCACTGTTGTCTCCATTTCCATAGAAATTCTCTGACATCCCCAGACTCACCTCTCAGAAATTTAATCTAGCAGATCAATAGAACAAATATTGCTATTCCACCTAAAGTTAGATAAACTTTCCACCTGTGATTTCATTACCAAAACTAATATGTGGATCCGTAAGACGCACACAGTGCTTTTTTTTTTTTTTAAGGACAACCTATTATCCCACATCTTCATTCATCACTGAGGAATGATTAAAGTAACACCTCTATGGAATTAAAGACAGGGCTCAACTTTATTATCTTCTCATTTTACTGAGATAAATTAGAGAGACATCCATTTAATCAATCAATCAGATTTCCTTTCCCCGACTAGTTTCATCCAAAGTAATCCCACTCTTAGCTGAAAGGTAACTCTTACTTAGGAAGATATTAGGGAAAGCATCCCCTCAAATTTACTGAGATATCTTTCTGCCTGTTTTCTTGTTTTTCATTGAAGCGTTGAGAATTAGTTTAGAGCTGGCTGGTAATGCTTTCTGATTCCTGCTCTAACTTTCAGCACATTTCCTCAGCAAGTCATGGAACTTTCAGTGTGATCTGTCTTGTTCTTGAAGCCTTTGCTTCTCGTTCTAATGTCTGAGCAGGGAATGCAGGTCTTATTTGCAAACACCCAGCCTAGCCTTCTGTGACGAGTCACTCATTGTCAGTAGACCATTTACAAAATACAGAGTGAATATAAATCAGCGGTAATCTGGATGTATTCAGAGACATCTGCGAACATTACAAAAACAGAACGGGAAGCAACGTGAGACTGCATAGTTCAGTCTTGGAGGCTAGTTCCCTGTTGATCTCAGGCTATTCCCTGTAGCATGAGAATCTAAAGATGTGGTTGAATGATTTTTATTTTATTTTAAAAATCTGACTAGATATATGAACTTCGCATTCTATCTCCCAGTGGCTTAACTGAGAAGAGAGTACACTTACTCAACATCTTGTAAGTTTCTGGAGTTCTCACTGATTTCTTTCCTCTCGCTCCCTTTTATTTTTAGGTTGTGTTTTATTGAACACTGGGGTTTTGTTTTGTTTTTGGGTTGTTGTTTTTTTGTTCTTGTCTTGCTGAAACACTGTTAAAGGTTAATAACCCATAGTGTTTCCATGCACTTTCTCACCCTACTGTTTCCAAAATGGGAGTTTGCTGACCATGTCGTTATGTTTTTCCTTGTTTGCATTTTTATGTGCATGACTATATTTCAAACTCAGAGGCAGTACTATTGCCATGACAGTGAATCATGGTGACTGAGAGTGTGGGTTTTGATTCACCAACATACACAAATCTGTACCTTGCCAAATAACTTACTAGATAGTATTATTGGGTCTGTGGCTTATATAGGACTGAGTGTTATATGGATTAATAACAAAATTGATGTGATACACTTTGAATGGCCAAACCTATTGCAAATGCAAAGTATTATTCTGTATTCCCAACTGGTGTTTGCTCCAGTAGGGGCCATTGGGGGCAACTGAAATGACAGGGGGCTAACAGATTCTGCGCAAAGAGCTGCTGACAGTGTAACCTAAATGGTCTAATGATCTGACTTGGTATAAGGCAGCTTCCTGTTTGTTTTCAGGAGTGATTCAATTTAAGTTATAAAGCTGTGTATGATTTTAGGCTAGTATATTTTAAAGGTCACCTCCACTGAGGCAATTGAGACCACCATTTTATTTCCAGAGTTTCAGCTATGAGGAAAGGGCACTTGCCTTCAGAAGCCTAATTTACCAAGGAAGCTGTTTTATAGGATTTCAGGAAATACTCTCTTTGTATTACTACAAAGCTGCCCCCAAATGGTTAAGTCAATGCCAAGTTTTGAAATGCTGTATATATTGCATATGTATGTGTTTTACATGATTTATATTAACTATATACAGAGACCTGTTTGGGTAGCTGGTAGACCAGATCTTTGTTTTTAAGAGCTGCACTCTGAAAGTGACATTTCAGAAGCTATCAAATGTGCTGTGAACATTACGTCTTGCATGCTCAAGTACTGAAATGGAAGATCTGCCAAAGATCCACAACATGCCCCCAGGCAATGCCTCCAAAAGGAAATGCAGAAGAAGAGGATACAACTTTGCTGTCTAGCACATAGCACCTATCTGCCAGCTGTGGATATTTAGAGTGTAAAGAGGGGAAGTCAGATCTGTGTTGTCCCTGTGTTTAACCTCACTGACCAGCAGGAAAATAAAACCACCTGGAACTGACTTAAGTGACTTTTTCCTGCTGGTGGTTGCCTAGTTGTCTCAGCCTATTATTTCACACTGCTAATGTTGCTTTACAAGATGCTCAGTGTGTGACAGATGGCATGCCCCAAGGGCTTCCACATGCTACCTAAAACCTGATTGTCCTATATCATGCATTTACTAGGACTGTTCTTCTCTGTGCCTTCAAACTCACTCTCAGATGTATATAAAGAGCCTTTCCCTTGCTAGGAACTAGAGCTACCTTTATTCATTTATTTACTTATAAAAATAGTTATATACCACTGTTCATTAAAAAAAAAAAATCCCAGAGCGGTTTACAAGTGTAAAACATAAAACCATATAATAAATAAACATAACATTTAAAATCTGATAACCACTTATTTATTTATAAAAATATGCACGTACCACTATTCATAAATAAATATCAGGGCCGTTTACAACAGTAAAATATCAAACCATACTGTGTATGTGTATGTGTTGTGTTGTCTGTACACACACAAACACACACCCCTAGATCAGAACTTTCTTGCACATGCCTAATTTTGGATTGTAAATTTTGATATAAAGCATTATTTTTTTATTTGTCTTTTTCCAGCAAAGTGTTTTCAAATTTGAACTGCTATGCCATCATGGACATTTGCTGCCTTGCTGTAAAAACCAGCAAGGAGGAACCTAGTGAGCTAGTAATAATAAGTTGGTGGTGGGCGATTTCCATGGATTTTCCTGGTTTCTAAATAAAACACGGCGTTCCAAACCAGTTATTCCTTCCTTAATCTATATTTTCATACAAGAATGGCAAGCCTTCCCAACAGATATGATTCTAGAATATGCAGCATTGCTAAATGTAAGGTGACCTATTGAAAAATATCCACTGGGATACCTGGAATATTCCTCCCATTGCTCCACCACCCTAAAGAGAAAGCTGGTACTATCCCAGTTCATGATGCTAAGCCATGACTCAATTGCTTTTGCTGATTTGATTGAAGATTCTGTTGCTTTCTTTCTAGGGACTGGTCTTGTTACTTTAGCCACAACTGCCGCTAACTATCTTTTATTAATCTTCAGCTGGCACTGTCCAAGTTCTTGCTGCCAATTCATAACACAATTGCTCTTGCTGGTTGGAGATGCTCCTACTTTCTTCATGGCAACTAATTTTTGTCACTTTCCCAGTTCCTCTGGATGCAGAGTATTTGGCTTCTGGCCATGTCTCTTTCCTCAACCTCTGTATTCATCGCAAACTGTGAACAAACCGTATATCAGGGTTACCGACCCTTTTAGGCTCAAGGACACATTTGGATTCTTGAGGTATAGGCACCCCCCCCCTTGGGGTCACATCTTGCCCCCTCTCCTGGATCAGCTCCCATAGTGTGAGAGAAGGAACACACATCCTTTTCCAAGGTATCTGTGTAAAAGTCAGATCCAGTAGAATTAACATGAGCCTTGGAAAGCACATAGAGCTGAATGATGAAGTGGAAAAGATTGTCACTCTTCTAACTTCCTGCTTCAGCTCCAGTCACCTTTTTCTCTCATGAAAAGTACAAACAGTCATGACCAAGGAGGCAGTGACGGGGAGATGCTGAGAGGCTATGAGGGTGCCAGCGGAAGACCTCAAGGGTGGCATGTCCAAGGGATCAACATTGGCGGCCCACTGATCAGGAACGCTCTGCACAACAGCTTTAGATGACTTATTACTGGGAGGAGCCTGCAGCCAGCATTCTGACCCCTCTGGGTCTATGCATGCATTCTCTCTCAGTTATCATCTGAAATGAGCTACGCTGTACAAGGGATGAAGCCATGGACCCACATGAAGTCACAACACCTTGCCATTTGTTTTCTTGCTGTCTGTCTGTTGATGCAGCAAGGCAGGCAGGGGCGGTGCTAGGGTTTTTTGCGCCCTAGGCAAGATCACCTTCTGGCGCCCGCCACCCGCCAATCCCTAGCACTGGCCCTGCGGAGAAGCCCAATTTCGGGCTGCTCCCCCTCCCCCGCCACTCTGCCGTTGGCGGAGGGGGCAGAGAAGCCCAATTTTGGGCTGCTCCCCCCTCCCCGTCACTCTGCCGCTGGCGGAGGGGGCGGAGAAGCATGATTTCAGGCTGCTCCCCCCTCCCCGCCACTCTGCCGCTGGCAGAGGGGGCGGAGAAGCCCGATTTTGGGCTGCTCCCCCCTCCCCCGCCACTCTGCCGATGGCGGAGCGGTACTGGGTGGTGGCGGGGGGCAGGCTGGCCAGCGCCCCCTCCATTTTGGTGCCCTAGGCAACTGCCTAGTTCGCCTAAATGGACGCGCAGGCCCTGAAGGCAGGTAAAGCCATTTTCACCGGAGCAATTTTTCAGATAGGTATTTGTATTATTAATTGTGTTGTAAAATAAGCACATAAAAATGACCTTGGGAAGCCAAGGAGACAAATTAAAAGGAGATTTGAAAACATTTCTCACTCCTTGTTACAGATATTCTATTTACCTTCATTAATGGCAAACTTGTGGAGAAGATTTATTTTGTGTTATTTTGCGACCTAATCTTTTTCTTCCCTTTCTTTCCTCCCACCTACCCCTTTTATACATGATGTTCAGTCCAAACAAATGATCCCTGGGCACAGAAGCTTAGCAAAAGATGTTTGTCAGGTGAGTTGTCCCTCGCTCTCCCAGCTCCCATTCCATCAAATGATTGCAGCCACAAACTGCTGACAGAAAGAAGGAATTATCCAAATCAACAGAGGCCTGGCAGAGAAAGACTAAACATAAGAATAAAGCTTACAGATGCTTGGAAATAATCATAGCAATCAGAGCCTAATAAAGTAGCACTTTAAACAGCAGCTGTTGCCAGGGGAATAGATGACAAATATTAAATTCCCTTCAGCCCACACCTAAGTCACTTAAGCAATTAAGCATATTTCCACTTTTGGAGTTTTCATAGGTACTTATTAGTATTGTGGAAGAGTGTGCTAAGCAACCCACAGGATCTATCAGAAGCCTTTTTGTGTCAATTACTTAGTATTACTGTAAACTGCAGAGCTTCCAGCAATTATTGGAGCATTTCTTTCCCGTCCTTTCTTAGAACTGGAAGTGCATTGATTTATCCTACTTCGTAAAGGGCACGGGTGCATTTCTACCCAAACGACTTATGCAAAAATTGGCTACTCCCCCTGTTCTATGTGTAGGCAGCAAAGCTTCTCAAAATGTCACAGAGGTCAAAATGGGATGAGTGACTATCTAAAGAGGAAGGAAGTAAATGAAAATGGTACATGCAGCTGTTGTGTTTCCTTTCCTCGTTCCTCCTCCAGCCTCCTTGATCATCCATGCCATGAAAGAAAATTAGGCACAACACAGAGGGACACAAGAAGGGAAAGGGAAAGGGAGGGTGACTCTGTCAATTTTGGTTTCAAGTTTCTCATTTTTCCAGTATAAAGATCTGTTCTACACATTTCCACATCCATTGGGGATTTGGGTGCAAATTTCTCCTAATATGCACATTAGTATGTAATTTTCTGCCTGATACACATATTGCCACAAAGCCATCTGTCTTAATATAATGCTTTTTTTGTTTATTTTGACTAACTTGTGCATTTTTATGCATACTTATTCTTAGTATCTTGATGGCAGAAAAGTGAGGAGGAATTAAATAACCTTTTAATGAGGGTGAAAGAGGAAAGCGCAAAATATGGTCTGAAGCTCAACATCAAAAAAGAAAACTAAGATCATGGCCACTGGTCCCATCACCTCCTGGCAAATAGAAGGGGAAGAAATGGAGGCAGTGAGAGATTTTACTTTCTTGGGTTCCATGATCACTGCAGATGGTGACAGCAGTCATGAAATTAGAAGACGCCAGCTTCTTGGGAGAAAAGCAATGACAAACCTAGACAGCATCTTAAAAAGCAGAGACATCACCTTGCCGACAAAGGTCTGTATAGTTAAAGCTATGGTTTTCCCAGTAGTAATGTATGGAAGTGAGAGCTGGACCATAAAGAAGGCTGATTGCCAAAGAATTGATGCTTTTGAATTATGGTGCTGGAGGAGACTCTTGAGTCCCATGGACTGCAAGAAGATCAAACCTATCCATTCTTAAGGTAATCAGGCCTGAGTGCTCACTAGAAGGACAGATCCTGAAGCTGAGGCCAGAGCCGTCTCATCCATAGAGGCCGGTGGCGCGGCGCGCCAGGGCGCAGGGCACCCCAGGGGCGCCCCCGTGAGCCCGCCGGCATACCGGGCTCCCCCTCCCCAACCCGCCCCCGCCCCCATGGGCAGGCGGGCACTCGCGCGCCGGCGGGTGGGCGGGCTGTAAGCCGCCCGCCCTCGCCTCCCGGAGCCCCAGCTGGAGCGCTGAAGCGGCGCGGGGCTTTGCGCGACCTTCCAGCACTCCAGCTGGGGCTCTGGGAGGCGAGGGCGGCCGGCTTGCAGCCCGCCCGCCCGCCGGCTTGCAGCCCGCCCGCCCGCCGGCTTGCAGCCCGCCCTCCCGCCGGTGCGCGAGCGTCCGCCCGCCGGTGCGCGAGCGTCCGCCCGCCCGCCCCTCATCCTCTGCCCGCCAGAGCGCGGGCGCCCGCTCCAACGCCACGCCTCTCATCCCCCGCTTGCCCACCCCCCCTCCCGAGGGGCGGCCAGCGCGGGAGGGAGGCGGGCCGAGAGGCGGCAGGCTGGGGGCGCTGAGGGATCGCTGCGCCAGGGTGGCAGATCCCTCCAAGACGGGCCTGGCTGAGGCTCCAATACTTTGGCCACCTCATGAGAAGGGAAGACTCCCTGGAAAAGACCCTGATGTTGGGAAAGATGGAGGGCACAAGGAGACGGGGACGATAGAGGATAAGATGGTTGGACAGTGTTCTCAAAGCTACCAACATGAGTCTGACCAAACTGTGGGAGGCAGTGGAAGACAGGATTGCCTGGCGTGTTCTGGTCATGAAGAGTTGGACATGACTAAATGACTAAACAACAAAACTCTTAGTATATGCACTTGTGTGCCCATTATTTGGGTCAGAGATCTGGATTGCAAAATTTGGGGAAATGCAAATTTCTAAAGTTTGCTGTGTTTCAGCCTATGTATTGTTTCAGAAAGTGCAAATTTGACAGGCTCACTTTTAAATGTGAATTGAATGGAATTTATTCACCATTGCTATATAGGAATAAGATCAGCGGTGGTTTCATTCTACTTCAGTCTCTGACAGCATTTGAAGGTACAGACAACCCCGAAGGGGCTGAGAACTGTGTTAAGTTTATATTAAAAAGAATACTCCAAATTGTCTTGCTGTGCCTTGTTGCATTCTGAGCAAATTTACTGTTCTTCAGAGGCAATAGCATTTTGTTATTCTGTTCTCAGGCAAATCATAGTGGAGCAACCACTCAGTCCTGGACCAAGCTATGGTATATGGACATAAGGCCTATTCCATGGTTTATTGAACCAGCATTGTTTTGTCTGAACCAGGCCTGTGACATACCTTACTAATCCCACATAACTCTATGCAGAAAGGAACAGAAAACAAATGAATCTGTTTTGAATGTTAAGACTCAGCATTGAAATTTGTCAGGCAGTAATGAAGAAGATGCCTCTCAACATGTCCGGAACGTTATCTACAGCTTGGTATCAGTAGGAGCAGGTTCCTTGTTGGAGAATAGCTTGAACACTCTAGATCTCAATTGAAAATTAACCATTGCCTCCACCTGAGCAATGTAAATGCTGCCTAGAGTCCAAGTTGATAGCAAATCCTTCAGCCTACACTGCTGTCACCTTAAAAAAAAAGAAAAAAAGTTCACCAGCCTTTGTTCACCCGTCTAGAACCAGCCTATAGAAAAATAATAGATGAAATCTGCAGAAAGTCATACTTTGTCCTATTCTCCAACCCCCTGCCATTTCTTACATATAATACTTTTGTTGCTTGCTTTGTTTGTTTGTATGTTACCATTGTACTAAAATCATTGCTGGCTGGAGTTTTAAGAATTTCCTTTAATTATCCTAAATCCTTTTTTAAAAAAAAATACTGACACTTTTTGTTCCTGACAGATGTTGACAGATCTGTACACAATACAAGATTAATACCAGTTATTATGCATGGTTGGGATTTTAGACTTTCCAAAATGAGCACTTTCTGACACTGTGAGCGTGGATGGGGGGAGGAAAGGTAAAAGCAAACAATGAAGGTTCTAAAAACAGTCTCCTTTCATGTCTCTCTTTCAACTTAAGAATATTTAGCACAATATGAGCACCGCCTGCTGTTTGGGGACTATCCAGCTTTATACATATGGAAATTAAAAAGCTAAACAAAGCAGGCTTAATATACCACAAATCAATTCAGGTAATAGAACCAAACTGGTCAACGGCGTAAGAAAAGAAAGTACATCCCCATCAATTTGCCTGCGCTGGTTTTCCTCTGTGAATTGCCCTTTTGTGGATTTGTGCACTGACCAGGAAAGGGATACAACTGCAAATGATCTTTTCATGTCCTTTTAAAATGATAAAAATAAGATAGTCTCCAGGTGGTCTTTTTTCATAAATCTCTTTTAAGCTTCGGGGCTACCCTGTGTGGCATTCTGACAGGCCGACAATAAAGAAGTGCTTATGATGGTCTGGAGGGGGGTTGTTCTAAAGCTTCCCCCTACTGTTAAGCAGTAAATCGGGGACTGACAGGATTCCTCACCTGCCACCTCCTGCCAGGGTGACATTAAATCTACACTATATACTCTAATCTCCTTCTAACCACTAGAATCAGGAATATGGGGGAAAGTTAGATTGAGATATCTGGATTCCAAGGTGTTTCGGTAATGGTAAGATCTGCCCATCCTATGGCAATGTTCCAGTATAAATGTGCTGGGGAAGTAAATAAAAGTTAAAATTCTTATGTAGGGTTTTGTATGCCTCTGCAGTCTTATTGCTCTCATTTATTTATATTATAATAATATATAATAAGAGAACGAGTCTCCTGAATGGGTCACTTGACCCTAGTTTACCTGAGGAAGCAGATGGACTTTACTTCTAGTAGAATAAAAATGAAGGTGTTTTTAAAAAACAAAACAAACAGCAATTACGCGTGGCTGGTGATTCGAAACAAGTTAACACCAAACACTTCATGTGTTTCAAGCAAGTTTAATGGGTATCTGTGATTTTTACATGGACTTTTATGGATTTCGTGCACTGCCGTGAAATGGAAGTGCTTCATGAGAGAAACATAATAGTGAGAGGCACTGTCAAGCTGAGAGTGAGTCACCATTAACATTCTACTATTCTTTTTCATGATCCTTTATGTGGAAGCAAGGTGAGCCATTGCGGTCAATGTGGCATCCTCCAGATGTTGAAGGATTACAACTCCTACCATTTTGTGACTCGGAAAGTACAACAAATCCAGAATGCAGCAGCAAGACGGGTGACTCATAGTGGCCACCAAGACCATATAACACCAATACTGAAAGACCTACATTGGTTCCCAGTATGTTTCCAAGCACAATTCAAAGTGTTAGTGCTGACTTTTAAAGCCCTAAACAGCCTCAGCCCAGTAAACCTGAAGAAGCGTCTCCACCCCCATCGTTCAGGCCCAGACACTGAGGTCCAGCAACCGAGGGCCTTCTGGCATTTCCTCACTGTGAGAAGTGAAGTTAGAGGGAACCAGTCAGAGGGCCTTCTCGGTAGTGGCACCCACCCTGTGGAACGCCCTCCCATCAGATTCAAGGAAATACCGGTAACCAGGCATATGAACTTAGTAGGGTTGGTGTTTCTAGTAGGAGGCATTTTCCATATAGTTGGGCCCACTACAATGAATGCACAGCATCTTATTGACATGAGTTATGCTTCTGGTCTATTGATGGGGGACTACAAATTGTGCTTGCCCGGATGATCTCAGAGAGTGGCTTGGGATATTATACCAGGCCATTTCCTCCTTTGCCCCTTTAAAGTCTTAATCAGTAATGGATGATGTGATGTTATTTCCTATGAGTTCTCACCCCTGTAGTTTGTGGCAGTTAATACTGTTGCCATGGGGCTGGCCTAGTGATGTCACATCCCATGTTTCCTTACTAAATGCTACAGGGAGAAAAAGGGGGAACAAATAACATTTCCTGCAGTGATCCACATCACATCTGATGCACTGAGACTAGTATACTTCAGTTTATTACTTGACCAAAGAAAATGGGAGGTGCATTTCCGGTCTTTTCCGCAGGTGGGTAAACAACTGACTTCTGCAAGAAACATGCAAAAGCACATCATGTGGTGAGGAGAAAGAAGAAAAAGGCAAATTAATAATGGTTTCCATTTTTATTTGTTTTTGTTTTTGTCAAAGGCCAGCGTTCAGAGAGCATGATTCAGTTTAGATGACTTTCAGCAAGATATCCCCGCTGCTAGAATTAAAGTGAGAAATGGACGCTGACTCTTGGCTTTCCATGGGGTGTCTGGCAGGCTATGGCACCAACGCTGCTTTTATAAACAGGAAGAACCTTAACGCTTCTCTTGAGTCCTACCAAAGCTGAGGATTTGCAACGATGATGATGAAAGCACATAAGATCTGTTTTGTTTCTCTGTGATCCCGTCCAAAGCCCTTATAATCCTTTTGTTCCCTACTGAATGAAAAAGAAAGAAAGAAAGAAAGAAAGAAAGAAAGAAAGAAAGAAAGAAAGAAAGAAAGAATCTTTATCCAGCGCCATTTTAGCCCAGTCCACAGAACGCCATGAAGATTTGCTGAATGGCTGCAGCCTTCAATTTGCTCTTGGGTGCAAATCCAATTTATCAGTTGCTGCTCGATACCTTTCTCCCTAAAATCATCACATATTCATAGTAGTAAAATGAATCTAACAGGCACATTTTCCAGTCTCTTTTTGTGAGGCAGGATCTTGCACATATGTATCTATGAAATTTCCTCCATGTTCCTGTAATTTGATAATTTCTCCCCACTCCCCACCCCATGTACCCTTCCTCTGTGTATTCTGTGTTGTCAAACATCTGCATTCCAACTTCAGCTGCTATTGTAGATTGGTTAGTTAGCTAATGCCAGACTTCTTGGTCTGGCTTCATAATCCCATTAAGTTCTTGAAATATCTTCTTTTTGAAAGCCAGGATGCCTTGCACTCATAGTTCAAGGGCATAAATCACTTACGTAGCTAGAATTTCTACAAGTGCTATTGTAATTTAGCATTGAAGTACTGTAATGACAACAGTTTGTGTAGCCCACCACGTAGGGCTTGCAATCCCAACCACCAGTTTCAATGTTGGTGTAAATAAGGGACTGAACTAAAAGATGTGACAGAAAAGGACAGAATTCCATAGTATAGTGAGGGTCTGGTTGGGCAAGAAAATATGCTTTTCATTTATTTTGAGTTCCACCTGGGATTTCCTTTACCATTTCATGCGTATAATAAATAGTAGCTGTCAGCTTTGCTAAATTTATTACTTATTCACAAAGGACTTATTTATAACCCTTCTAATTTCGTAGTCACTCTTTAGGAATACTAGTCAACCAACTTCCATCCTAAACCCAGTGGAATTAAGAAGACCATTTGTTGCTTTGTTTTAACTTGTGTGTGTGTGAATTTAACATGCTTGCTGTTTTAAAATGCTCTTAGCTACTACAGGAGTTCTTGACTAAGAAATGAAATAGAAATAAGCAATCAAACAAATACTATGATCTAATCAAACTAACACCAGGTTGTACTTTAAAATATATCATGCAAACTAATTGGAAGTAAATAATGTTGAAGTTTAATGGGGCTAGTTCATAGGCAAGTGTTTGACAGAAGAATCCCGTTCATGTTTATTGTTTATTTTATTTTTAAAATGTTTATCCCGATTCCTGCATATTTCTCCAAAGAGACTGAAGATGGCAAACAGACAGTAATAGAAATGGAATAAAACAAAATAATCCTTGGAAAAACTCCAGTATGCATTCCAACAGATAAGTTAGCAATAGCCAACCTGTTTAGCAAATTCAAGCAGCACAAAAGTAGCCCAGAACTGAGCTGGCAGGCAATTTCACAATTAACCAAAAGCCTTTATAAATAATAATAATATGTCAAGGCTTCATCTTCACCAGCTGCCTGAAGCAAAACAGTGATGGAGCTTGACAGACCTTGCTCAGTAAGATATTCCACAAAGTAGATGTCACAACAGAAAAGACCTCACTCCTGGTTGACACCAGGTTTTCCTCCCCAGTTTAATGGACTTGGAGCAAAGCCCCGGATGACAGCAGTAAGATCCATTGTGTTCTGTTGTGCATACACCTCAGCAAGATTGCAGTCTGAGACTGGGATACCCCTAGTCATGAATAATATTACCAAAATCAATGTAATCAGTTGCAGACGGCGTGATGAGGTGCCTCTACTTACTTGACCTCCAGTCAGCTGCGTTGCTGCTGCTTACCAAGAGCTAGAGAGGGGTGGACAAGGTGGTGTAAAGGTTGCAAGGATGTTTGCAAATGCACTGGCTGGAGTACCAGGTTGGCTCCACTGGTGCATTCACACCACACCAAACTCATTACTGGTGACCTCTCAGTAAACAGCAACAATGCAACCGGCCAGAGATGAGGTGAGCAGTGGCAGCCCACCATACCATCTGCTATGGAATAGAATGTATTAATGAATCACCATCACTTTGATCCTGACCAAAAAAAATGGGCAAACATTTAATCAGAGAGACAATAGGGGGTTGAAGATTTGAGCCCTGGCATGCTATAATTTTTGTGGAAGCAAATTAGTCAATTGGTGGAGAAAAGATACATTGATTTACCATGGTCTTAGGTTGCATTCCTATTCTTGTATTCGCTGATTGCAAATTCCTTTCTCAGCTCTGCCAGAGAGATGTAAACTTAATGAACTGAAGTGACAGGTTTTTGCATCCTAGGTTAGGCAACCTGACAGCAAAGTTGTGTTTATGTATATGCCTGCAGATTGTATATGTGTGTGTGGGCCAGGAAGGCAAATACAAATTTTGTGGCGCTGCTGGAGGTGCAATCAATAAAACCACAGATATGCTTCTTAATTCAATGAAATCCATAGGGAATTCTTTTTGATGCATGGTGCAGTTTAAAAGGAGAAAACAAAATAGCTCCCTAAAAATCTTGCATATATCTCAATTACCATCAGCTTTGTGTTCTATTTGAATATGTTTTCAACAAATTGGTTAATAAATAAGGCAATTGGAGTGTGACTAAGAAATATCTCTGCAACCTCTCTTGCCTTAAAGCAAGAAAAGAGAGGGGGGTTTTAACCCTAAAACTACTAAGCTAGGACAGAGAAAATGTTGAACTCACAGAACACACACACACACACACACACACACACACACACACACACCTTGTTGTAATATACTAAAACACCAAAAAAGCATTATGGCAGATATGCCATATAAAAGTGTTGGGGGCTATATTTATCATTTTCTGGAGCAAAGATGCTTGGCTTGCTTTTCTCAGGTGCAATCTAGATGAGGATATACTGTGATCCTAACCCTAATAATTGTAATCTAGGCCTGAGTCCTCCATTTAGTAAGTACTGTCATTGGACAGGAGTCAGCTTTGCCTGCTGAACAGCAGCCTGAAGTGGGAGAAGGTGGAGTGACTCCACCTGCAGTTGATCAACCTACAAGGATGCAGAGGAGAAGGCATTGATGCAAACCAGCTGGTTTCAGCCTTCTTAAGCAGAGCTTCCAGCAGCAGTCGGATGCTGGAAACAACGCTTGTAGTTCCCATTGTGACTCTGCTGCTTCCCACTCATATTGACCCTAAGATCTTTAGATTCCCTGACCCCTGGACCATCTGACCATGTGGATTGCTGTTCATCTGATCCTAGGACTGGACCTGACTTTGGATGCTGATTCTGCCTCCAGGCAAGTACACCTCAGGGACTCTTCTGGTTGGCTGGCCTCTCAATCCACTGAGCTCTGCACGTGGTTGCTCAGCAATGAGACTATGACATGTAGACATCTGGATTTCTTCAGCACCACACAATTCTATTTTCCATACATTCAGTACATGCACATCTGGGCAGTGGCGGCATCACAGCAGCAGGCTTCAACTACATTGTGCACATGTTCATTTGCATGTCTGCCATGTATCCACATACATGCACTTATATTACATAGTACTAATTCATACAATTGGGAGCCCTGACTTTTTAGGGATCCTGATCACATGCATATGTAAAATATGCTACATATATGCCAATCAACACTTGTGCTTGGTGGAATGAAATATGCTAACCTCCAACCCTGTGTTCACTTTATGTGTGAGACAGTCATTCAAATGCTTGGTGGTAGTGGTAGCTTGGGTGAAAGTAACTACTTCATTGTTAAAGTTTTTGTTGATATCCCTTATGATGTATGCCAACGTGGTCATAACTTCAAGCTCCTCTTCACTTTTAGAATGCATTTTGCTTGCTTCATCTTATTGTCTACTTCCCTAGAAGCGGTTCAGCAATTTCCAGCAGTAGAAACATTACTTACTCCCAAGGAAACCTCAGTAGGATTGTGCTGTAAGTCCCATTGTGCAAAGTGCAGCATACTCGGTAGCAAAACGTTTAGGACTGTTTTCCCCCTGGGTGTGACTCATGCTATGTATTGATCTTGGAATTCCCCAGCTGTCTCCCTCCTCCTTTTACACACTCAAGTAGCTGACACAGAGTGATCCTGGTGTTTTTTTCCCCTTTTCTTCAATGGAACATGCATAAAAAAATAATAATCATCCGTCCTCAATTCTGAAAAGGGGCGTATGGGCGAGAAACTCATGAACAGCAGCTGCAGAACAAAACAACAAAATATGAGAGGGCCTGGATAATATAATTTCTTCAGATGTGTTTCTTGATTGGTATCTGCCCTAAATGTTTCAGCTTTCCTTTATGTCTTGTTTACCAGTTCTTTTCACTTCTTCCCTCAATTATACTGCATCCATTTTCTGACTGCTTGAAAGTTTTGCCAGTCCCTCTATCAAAGAGCAAGGTGAGAACTTGATCATTTAACTGCAAAATAGCAGAAAGAATGGGCTGGATCCAGAAAAGATGTACACAAAACAAAGCTGGCAGAAGCTGACTTCCCTATCACCATGGACCACCACTGCCTGCTGGCTCTCTTGATGGTTGGGGTCTCTGCTGAATGGAGCAGGCTGTGGTAATTGGGTCTGAGAGAGAAAGGGAGAGCTCACTTGAAGAGGTTGCTTCCCTCCACCCAACTTTCAAGGATCCCTCCTTCTCTCACAGCCCTTGCACCACACTCCACTCAGGTCCCCCAATCCATTAACTGCTTTACACCTGCATTTTCCTGGATCCAGCACCATCTAATGAAGTTTTGTGTGTGTGACAAAGAATACTCATCGATAATTCTGGGAGGCTGGCAGCTGCGGACAGGCACAGCTGTGGCTGTTTGAGCCCTCATTCAGTGGGGCCATTGGAGAACGTCATCCTCCTCTGCGAGCTGTGTGGGCCCCCAGGAGCATGCACATTTGAATTGGTCAATCGCAAGCAGGCTGGGGGGTGAAGCCTGGCTGACAGACCTAGGTATACTAGGCTTCACTCAGACCTACTGGCCACCCAAATATGGTGGCTTTTTCTTCCAATTTTTAAGTATTGTAATAATTCAAGGGAGCGCATGAAAAAGTGTAGCAAGAGAGCTGCTTTGCACAGAACTACTGTATTCTATATGCTTCCTTCATTGAGAATAAAATCATATATTAGGTTATATCTCAAAGAATAAACAATGAGTGTAACGTTCAAAGTCCATGTCCAGCCAGCTTTCATTGTGAGAGGCTCTGAGTGAAGCTGGAAGTTTGTTTCTGTTGGTTCAATTCTGTGTGTCATTCCTGACAGGATAATGACTTCACAAGCATGGCAAAGGCCAGACTCATTTTCTCTCCCTTGGTGGAGAGCTGTGAAGAGACGTTTGAAACAAAAAGTTGCCAAAGAATTCTAATTTGAGAAATCCCACAACAGGTTCAATTGGTTTCTTTTTGTTTTAGTCTAATCTCCAGATACAAGAACTTGGAGCAGGCTTTGTAATAGGGTTAAGATTATGTGCAATATGGTATGCAAATGTTGCTGCTGCAGAGGGCATGGGATAATACCTAATCTGTGCTAATGATTATGTGACTAGAAAAGTACATTAAGCAAATGTTTTGCATGGAAATAATGTCATGGCTTTGCCAATTTACAGATATTAATGGATTATGCTTTGTACTTAGCTAGAAAATCAGACTAAGTACTTCTACATAAACTTTGTTAGTAGCCTTTATTTAACAAAAGCCATGGGTCTAGCCTATTTATGTATCACACTTTTTCATGCAGCTATTTGCTTCTTGATCACTATGGGGTAAATGTGTCAGCTCATGGCCAGGCAGTTATGTGCATCTACCACCGTACAGAAGATTGTTTCCCCACCCCCATGACCATCAGCAAATGCAGTATTTGTAGCGGTATTCTAGTTGAGGCAGGTTTACAGCTATCATGGTTTAGTTCTGCCCAGACCTAGGATATCCACAGCAAACAGAACTTTAGACTTCACCATTCCAATTATAGGATTATATGCCTGCAAATCAGCTGTTCAGATTCCTCCCACCTTTCCAACCTACAGGGGACAGTGAGTTGGGTGCTTAAGGGCTGCTAGTGAAGTGCCCAGCTACTGGCATGAAACTACACCCTCATGTGATTGTACATGGGAAGGAGGAGGAAGCTTGTACCTGGGCATTCCTGAACCTGGGTTCATCTGTGGACCTAGAAGTGGAAGAGCCTCTAGATCAATTGGGGCTTTCTGCCATGATCCAAATTTCACTGCAGGCCCAGCAATGTGTTACGTTTATACCAGTGAGTATAATTGGAACAGAGGAAATGGACAATTTCTATATGTTTCATAGAAACACATTTAGGAAACATCTATTTCACAGGCTCATATGTGTATTAACTCTAATCCTCATTTACAACCTTTGATTCCTTTAATAATCTGAATACAAAAATACAATCTTAGGAGAATTGCTTTCCTCAACCATTCAAAAGTTCACTTAGACTAGCTTTCTGTTTCCAACAAGAGTTAGCAGCCAGACGTCTCTCAGATAGAAGACCAGGCCTGAAGGTGGTTGCCTTTCCCTGGTGTTTGTTCCCAGATAATAATCTGTTCATAGTCACTGAAAAATCAATCCATTAAAATGTTCATAAAATTGAGAAGCCTGGTGCACTGTTTTCTGGTGAGGGGGATAGAATGAACAAGGCTTTCTGACATCCATTTATGTCTCTTGAAGTAGAATCAGAAGATGTTCCCTTTGATGTGATTTCTCTCTCACCTAAACATAGTTCTTTCTTCACAGGACTGACTTTCTAGATTCTTGGGTATCTTTGTTGCCAACAACCTGAACTGGATATAGTATCCTTTTCTATCTCCTTTGTACAGTTCTGGTGTATATGCAGTTGCGGTCTTACGGATTGATAGTATAAACTTTACAATGCATAGCTTGTCAGTGGAAAACTAAATTTTGCTAATTTTAAGAATACCCAGGGGCTGCTTCTGCCACACGTGAAGGGTGGATTACTTGTTAATATTCAAAGGAACTGAAAGGTTTAATTTCCCATTTTAAGGAACTATTAGTGTTTCCAAGCAACAGGTAAAGTTATCACATCCTTGAAACAGACTATGCAAAGCTTTCTTCTGCTAAGTTAAACCATTATCCTTGTAAGGCCTATTCTCTCTGAAGGGCAGTAGCTGGCCATTGTCTGAGGCAATGGATTTTCCATATAAGATGTGTACAACAGCACATGGACAACTAGCCAGTGCCGTAGCTGCAGGACTACTAGCTGTGGGTATTTGCCCTGGGTGAAGCCTCCAGAGGCTCCTAGCCTGTGTGTGTGTGCAAATGCCTGAGGGGTGTGTGTGCCAAACTGGGTCTTTGACCCAGGGTGAAATAAAGCCTCGTTTTGCCGAATCTTTCCCTAATGCACTACATTTCTATTTGCAGGGGGCGTTTTGTTTAAAAGAGCTTTCAAACTTGTGAAGTGGTACTACACAGATACTAGCTTGCTCAGAATTAGGCTACAGATGCTGCTCTTTCTCTTTTTTGTTATTTTTTTAATGTTTTGGAATCAAGCTGTGGTAAGCACTACAATAAATATAAAAATAGCAAATGGGATGAGATGCCATGTGTTGGGATGCCAGAAATAATACATTTTGGGGGTGTGGTTTTTTTAACAATCAAGTGGTGTATAAATTTTATGAAATTAATATATATATATATACTAATTCCACTGAGAGAGAATGCAACAAATACAACTGGGGAAAGTAGCTCTTTATCAAATAATAGTAGGTTGTTAGCCAGGAAACACGGTTCCACCAGCAACTTTACTCAAAAGTCTCCATTTTGGGTGGAAGAATGAGAGCAAGCATTGGATTGGTCACAAAGAGGGAAAAGGTTCCTTGCGTACCACTAACTGTTCTCTACTGAATTAGCTTTTCCCATCCTCTATTTGGCAGGTATAGAGCCTCTGAAATGTGTAAGTACCCTACTCTTCCCTGAGTTCCAATGTAATGAAATCCCATTGCTCCTCTGTGATATTGGCTAAGAGAGTTCTCAGACTCATAGAAGGCAAGATATCGTGCAGAAGGCCCTGGGAAAACCCACTGCTAGAACAATATCCTGAATGCATTAGTTTAGAAACCTGCAGCAAAGAGGAATAAGGTCAAGGTTGCCTTGGAAATAATTTTCCCCTAGAATACTACACCACAATTTCCCCAAGCATTTGCGTTTTCGAAGGGCTTATTCTCTGAACATGGAAAAGCAGTGTACATATGTTTAAAAGCACTTGTCCCAAGCAACTGTGGTATCGGGAGATATGTGTAATTCAGAAGAAAAGACAGTAGTCTGATCAGGGTTAAGCAGTGCTGCACAACTGATGACTCACCAAGCTGAACACAGACCATTAATCATGTATCTCTCCCCCCCCCCCCCAGACCTTGCTGTATCACCTTTTCCTCTGCCTCACACTGCAGGTACAACAGTGCTGTCAAGCACCTGGCAGTCGCATGGTCCTAAAGTTAAGAAACACCTTTCTACCTTGCAATCTGATTATTCTGTTCACCTGAAAGATGAGAGGTGGTTAACTTCCTTCCACCTTCTGCTGTTGCCTTTTAAGGCTGTCTTGTAACTCTACATCTTTGGCATTTTATCTTAACACATCACCTCCATGCAATCTATATTAAAAAAAAAAACGCCAGCCACAAAGCTCCATCTGTCTCCTTCTCCCACTTGCATGCATTTCTCCCCTCCTTTTCACAAAAGATACTCTATTCATTCCTGCCTTCCACAAGAAATTCCTACATAAAGATTAAAAGGTGACTTCACTGAGCAAATGGTAGGTTCAGTTTCTTCTCTCTCTCTTTTTAATGTCTTGGTAGCTCTTTGTTCCATTTCTAGAGTCAGAGAAGAATCCTGGTCAAATTGGGTTCCTTTTTTTTTAACTTGTATGAAGTGAGCCTGAGGTTTATCTTCCTTTCTCCCACGCCCCACGCAATACTCCCAGGCATAAAGTGAGGCAGGACCAAAGCATTACCAAGTTTATCTGTAACCATGATTTCCCTGAATCTGTTATTCATGCCTGGAATGAAAGAAGCTCACTTATCTCTCATACTAGGTAGGAAAATGTTTGTTTGGCCTGGGCCAAGCTATAAGAAAGTCTCTCTGTCTTGCAAGCGCACAGTCTGATTCCATGCCCACATGCCCAACATACATAGTCATCCATTGATATACAATGTGCCTGATATTTTCAAACAGTTTTTATTAGGAATATATTGTTATGGGTCTGTTGGTGCTAAATGCCTGGATATAATAAATGTTAGACTTTAATTAGAAATGGTATGCTAAAAAGGGATGTCGGACTAGGATTGTGTCTTAAGATAGATCTGAGTGTGCATTAGGTTGTGCATGACACCCACTTCAAAACCCCTGGAATTAGTATGTGCGAAAGCTAATGAAGTCAGGCAGACGACATAAGTTGTGTATTAGACCCCGTCTATATTGTTACCATCCATCCATCCATTGTTACCATCCATCAGTCTTGGGAGACAATAGAAGAATGAGCCTTCCAGAGTCAAACTGCTGCTGGAAGGTTGCCACACCTGCTGTGGATGTAGCGACAGAAATGGATGAGACATGTTTTGCTGCAGCTGGGGCAGATGAAGGCATCTGGTTGTGCTGCTGTAGATTTAAGTCTTCATTAAGTCAGAACCAATTTCTTTGTGGGAAGTGAGCCATTAAGCCAGGCTTCCTCAACCTCTGCCTTCCAGATGTTTTGAGACTACAATTTCCATTATCCCTGACTACTGGTCCTGCTAGCTAGGGATCATGGGAGTTGTAGGCCAAAAACATCTGGAGAGCCAAGTTTGAGGAAGCCTGCATTAAGGCAACAGAAGATTAACAAACCGAGACATCACAGGAGTGGAGGCCACTCTGTGTGTTACAAATGTCTAAGGCTTAGGCGGAGCAGGAATGCTGCTGCCTTTGGAAGGGGGTTCACTTGAGATGTGATGCTCAGAACCCCCTCCAAATTAGGCACAGGTTTTATATGTGTGTCAATAAGCCATACTTTGTAAAGACACTACAGACTCCACTGTGCCTCATTGTTCTAAAGGGAACACAGACCCTGGCAAGAATGCCTGGTACCCCTGGAATCTCACACCACTCAGAGATTGGGATGGCATGTAACAATAAGTTACATGTCAAATAAACAGAAGTGTGAACAAAACTACACACAGATACAGCCACAGCTGGATACAGATGGCTGTTTTTACCATACATTTTACCTACAGTTAGTCCTGATTTGTGGTAAGAATTCTTAGCACTTGGCAAGGCAATACAGACAACTAGGTTACCAAGTGGCTGCATCCATTGCATGTTGACTTGGAATTTGGTAAATGGTTGTCAGAATCCACCCAGCAATTTTTATAATTGCGATGGCTGGAAAAGTTGCTGCTGTTGAAATCACTGAACTGTCTGCCAGCTGTATCTGTGTACAATCCAGTTCACACTTATGTTTCCACATGATCAATAGAGAGTGGCTGAGATGTCTCTTATGGCTATTAGTCACTGCACACAGCTTGAGAAGAGCTAGATGGAAAAGTTGGTTGCAACCTGAGTTTCTTGCGTTCCTTTGTCAGCATTTCATGGTGAAATAAATAGGCTTTGCTGAATGACAAATTAATTGAGAATCAAATTAATGACCCAATCTTTCTCTTTAATTAACGGGAAGGCTTCCAGACCCTCTGGGGAGTTCAAACAAAGCAAAAAATATATAGGTACATCATCTCAGCATATCTCCAAATGTCTTCTGAGCTTATGACAGGTGCATACATGTGAAACCATTACCTCCTCCCTCCCCTGCTTCTCCCCCTAGCTCCATGATTGCCTAAAGCCTATTTGAAGCTCTCTCCTCATGCCCCAAACGTGGCAGAATATTTTCCTCAGAGTAATGATGCAAATAATGTCAGATTTAAAAACCTCAACGCTGAGAGGGGCTAACCCCCTCCCCCCCCCACACACACAAAATGCTTGGTTTGGCTGTGCGTGGGAGAAAGGCTTGAGATGGGGGTTGCTGCAAAAGGAAGCAGAAAGTCAAATGAAGGTTAGTGATGGTCAATGAGAAGCTCTCATAGCTGATAGGCAGATAAGTGGAGCACATGAGGACTTTTACTTATCAGAGCCCAACAGCCAGAGGAAGGCAAGGGTCTGTGCCAGCAATAGATCTAACACTTGACTGGGTGTGTTAGATACAGTACAATGATCACAGAATTGGGTGCAGTCAGCATTTAACACCCTGCAGCTGTGGAAACAGTAAAATGATCCCAACTTGTCATTGTGAGAAAAAGTAACGTTCCAACAGTCGTCCCTCTCGGCCTCCTTAGAAGAAACAAAACAATGGCCATCCAAGACAGGGCCTCTTGTACTTTGAGAGTAGAGTAGGGTGGATTTTTTAAAAAAAAGAAAAATCTACCCATATTTTTAAAGAATATTCCTCAAAGGCCAGTGCTCTACCAAAGCCTAGGCAATTGCATCACAAGAACAATAGGTTCTGGGAAGGCAGAACTTGTGCTAAAAGGCTAAAAGCTATTTTGAAAGGCAGAGTTCCATATTTGAGGCTGAGAAAGAAGTCCCCAAGTTCAAGTGCAGTCATTTCCTCATGTCTCCTCATAGGTAAAACACTAACTTTGGCTGCCTTGATTTCCTTTTACTACACATTTTACCCCTTGCTCACTTCCGCTCACTATCTGCAATAAAACATTATATTATGATGTTGTTGTTGTTGTCGCTGCTGCTGCTTTTTGCTTTTTTGAAGCACTCGGGGTTCCACAAGCACCATGATTAGATACACCTTTCTTCCCCCAAATGCCACCTCACAAACCCTGTTTGGACTGAGACTATAGTGCAAGCAGGCTTCTTCCAATCCATTTTCCCAATGTAAATATTCTCTCTCTCTCTCTCTCTCTCTCTCTCTCTCATATTCTCTCCCCCCCCTTCTATTACACAAGGAAGGGGTACTATAACTCTGATAATATTTTTTGTCTCTGCAAATTCCTTGCAGAGTTGTTATAGAGATAGTCAAATAAAGGTAAGGTAAGAGCATAAGAAGGTGAGCACTGCTGGATCAGACCAGTGGTTCATCTTGTCCCCCATCCAGTTTCCCACAGTGGCCATATGGATGCCACTAAAAGATCCAGGACAAAAGAAACTAGTTATTTACATAGTGCATAATTGAACTATGGGATTCACTCCCTCAAGAAATAGTGACAGCCATCAACTCGAATGGCTGTAAAATGCATGGATAAAGTTGGTGGCTATGTTCCAGATCCACTATTGGAAGCAGTGAGCCTCTGTATGCCAGTTACTGAGATTCACAACTGAGGAGAGTGCTTTTGAGCTCAGGTCTTGCTTTGGAGCTTCCCTTAGGTATCTGGTTGGCCACTGTGAGAACAGGATGCTGGGCTAGATGAGCCATCATTCTTATACCTCTGGAAGCCCACAAACAGGTCTTGAAGGCAATACCCCTCTCCTGTTGTTGCTCCCCAGCAACTGGTGTTTAAAGGTAAAGGTAAAGGGATCCCTGGCCATTAGGTCCAGTCGTGTCCGACTTTGGGGTTGCGGCGCTCATCTCGCATTACTGGCCGAGGGAGCCAGCATACAGCTTCCAGGTCATGTGGCCAGCATGACAAAGCCGCTTCTGGCGAACCAGAGCAGCGCACGGAAACACCGTTTACCTTCCCGCCGGAGCGGTACCTATTTATCTACTTGCACTTTGACGTGCTTTCGAACTGCTAGGTGGGCAGGAGCAGGGACCAAGCAACGGGAGCTCACCCCATAGGGTGCCTCATAAATAGTAGCAACAGTCTTTCTCTAGGAGCTCATCTAATAGAGGGTTGCTCCCAGACCCTGTTTATGACGGCTGATTCCCTAAATTTTATACACTTTTAAACCTGCCCTCTTTGCACAATGGCACCAATCCAAACTCTCCAACCGTAGAATTCCCATGAAACCTGCAGTTTCACTCTTACAATAGCCCTTGTTAGATCTGACCGTTTTAATAACACTGTATTACAAGCAGGGATCTGAGGTTTGCCTATGGCCATCCAGTGAGCTCATAGCTGAGGTGAGACTTTATTTGGAGACTTTTCAATTACAAGAAAGTAATAGGGTGACCAACATTTCATTAACCAACATTTCATGAACCAGTCGTTTCAAATATAAAAACCAATTTTCACTTACGTATTCTTTTCAGAGTTATCAAATATCAAATTAACAGAAAACATAACATACGATACCTTACAAATTTGTAATGCTGTCCCCAACATTTTTACAATTCAGTTTATTATTTTTTATGTTTATCGGTGTCAGTATCACAATATAAATGCATGACTGTGCCCAGCATAAAAATCTAAATATAGGAATTGAATCTTTTTCACGTTCTCCCTTTTGTGAGGTTTGACCCAGGCTCTTCCTGTTGTACAGCTTGTGCACACGCTTATCTGTTATGACTCATCAACTCTCATAGGCACTAAGGGGCACAGTGAGCATGATGGGAGTGATTCATATTCAATTACAAAAGCATAGTACCAGAACTAACATTTAATCATTCATTTCAAATATAAGAATCAATTTTCATTTACAGGACCTGGAATCAAATGGTCAGGAAGGATCCTTAGTCAGGATCTCCCAAAAGTGTGTTTTATTTATTTGTAGCAGCTGCCGGAGTGAATGTAGGCGGGAGTAAATCTGAACAAAACCTTCACACAAGAAGACGGTGAGAGTTAACACCTAACTTCAATGCTGCCTTTCTAATTATAATCCATCTCCGAAGCTCCTATTTGCCCCTTGGGTGTCATGCTGCTTGCAGACCTCCCACGCCACATTTAGATATGCCCTAACACCTGGATGGTTTGGAGTAATTGCAAAGGACCCTCCAAGTGTCCCTATTTTCCAGGGACAGTCCTGGATTTACAGAAGCAGTCCTGGATTCTGATTTGATTCTGGAATGTCCCACTTTTCCTTAAGATGGGCCTATTTTCATAAGAGATATGCTGGGGAAGATGGTGGGATGTTCCTAGTTTCATTGGAGAGAAATGTTGGAGGGTATGGAGTTACATGATCCCTAAGCCAAGGCGATAAGCAATTATACAACCTTTAGAAGACATCTGAAGGTGGCCCTATATAGGAGGTTGTTATACACACACACACATATCTATATATATGTTTTATTGTGCTATGTTTCTTTATATGATGGAAGCCACCTAGAGTGGCCTGCTGGGGCAACCCATTAAAATGGATAGATTTAAACAAGAAAATGGTGATGATGGGATAGGATGGCCCTATTTTCATCAGAAAAATGTTGGAGGATATGCTATTAATGTGTTACTCATGTGTAAAAATGATACTGTGGTTACCTTGGAGGAGGGCTGCACTTTCCCCCCCTGCCCCCAATGTTGAGGAAGACACAAAAATATCCCCAAATTAACATGGCAGGAAAAGGCTAGGCTAGAATCTTATTGCTGACATTATGGTTTTGCAGAAGTATATTTTCCCCTCCCCAACATGGGGATTCATAATGTCAAGCATATGTTAAGTGTGGCGTTCGCCATCCATTACACAGCAGGACTTCACAACTTGTGACTCGCTTTGACAACCACATCCCACCTACTATGAGATGGGTGGCCTATTAGGGCTTCTGTTTTTGCTGCCTGCGTGGAATTGCATAAATATGAAGGTTGTCAAGCTCCTCGCAGACCACAAGGTAGGTGGGCTACATTTGGCTTGGCAGGTCACATACAAGTTATGCAGGCCTACTCAACGGGTTATATTTGGAGCGCATTTCCCCCCTGCCAATCTGGTCAGACTTAATACATTTTGTACAAGGATCAGCAACAGTACACCCTTTACTGTACTGTTAGGATTAGCTTATGATAGGAATGCATTCTGTTTGTTTGCTTTTTATTTTAGAAGTCATAGAACAGAACTAAGTATGATGAGCAATCAGCTGAAGAGATTTGAGAATTGTATAAAAGCAAAGGAAAAGCTGGCATTAAGTGGTCCAAGTAATTGGGTAGACTGCTGTTTATTCCATGGGTTTGGAATTACACACCCTGAGTGAGCAAAAGAAATGATGATTGTAGCACTTCTACAAACAGAGGAGAGCAACTCTAATGTTGCTCTTGATCTAGATTTTGTTGCCCAAGAGACAATGATTGCAGCTCATGCACATTTTATATTTTAAAAAGAGCCTTCTCTTCCCCTCTTAAATTAGTATTAATGATGCCCTACTTCACCATTAATATTTTGTCTCTCTGCAATAGATATTGAAGTGATGTTTTTCTATAACTTGAAGAAATATGTTGGAAAATAGGACTGCTTTATGACTTATCGGGCTTCAACTCTTATTTTATTTTATTTTATTTTATTTTATTTCTTCAGTTTCTAAACTCCCCTTCACCTGATATTCCAGGGCACTTTACAAACACAATCTTTACATGAAAACAATAAAAAATTAATACTGAATACTTAAAATTATAATGAAAATATCCTACAAAATACAGTCTAGTGAGTGAATCATCAACAACAGTGGCAAACCTTAGTGCATCCATTTTCACCCAAGGGCCCCCCCACACACACACGACAAAACAAATAAATAAACCCTTCCAGTAGCACCTTAGAGACCAACTAAGTTTGTTCTTGGTATGAGCTTGTGTGCATGCACACTTCTTCAGATACACTGAAACAGAAGTCACCAGACCCTTTTATATAGTGAGAGAGTGGGGAGGGGTATTACTCAGAAGGGTGGTGGGAATGGGTGATAGGCTGATAGGTGTGGAAAACCTGTTGATGACTGTTAATGACTGCAGTTGGTCTTACAGGAAAAGGCAAGGGGTGAGATGGCTAAAGATAGCTTTGTCATGTATAATGAGATAAGAATCCAGTGTCTTTGTTCAGACCAGGTCTCTCCATGGTTTTAAGTTTGGTAATTAGTTGCAATTCAGCAACTTCTCTTTCCAGTCTATTTTTGAAATTCCTTTGTAGTAAGACAGCTACTTTGAGATCTTGTATAGAATGTCCTGGGAGACTGAAGTCTTCTCCTACTGGTTTCTCTGTCTTGTGATTCCTGATATAAGATTTATGTCCATTTATCCTTTGGCGTAGGGTTTGGCCTGTTTGTCCAATATAGAGAGCTGAAGGGCACTGTTGGCATTTGATAAAGTCAGTGCAGAACTAAAGAATTAAAGTATTTGGAAAGGCTGTAAATTACAGTAAAATGAAGCTGCACTGCAGCCAAATTTAGATCAATCCTTGAATATAGAAGTATAGAGTTTGTGAGCAAGCATAACTACTGCAGTTTCAAGTTTAAGACTCTTAACCACTGGCTCCCAGTGACCTTGCTAGCATGGGCTTTGCTTATCAAGGACCTCTCACAGTATATGGAAGGTTTTCACTCTGTAGACACCAGTCGGAGCTGTGGTTTCATATATGATTTGTCTGGACCATGAGGCACCAGCTCTTATTCTTTTTTTCCATTCAGAGTGGATTTAACATTCCTTCTAATCAGGAACTTGGGTACTAAGTTCTCACTGGAACCAAAATGGGACCAAAGACAAATGAGAATCCTTGAGGGACCCTGAGGTCTAAAGCTAACACACACACACACACACCATTAAGAAAAGCCTTAAGGTGGCCAAAGCAGCCATAACTCCAAAGGAAAGTCCAATGATTAATTAATTAATATACTGCTTATATGTCGAAATGGCTTGTAAGTGGTTTACAACTATACATACATAATTGAAGTGCACAATAACAATTCCGCCAAAGTATTAAAGCTTCCCTAATTAAAATGCACAATAAAAGAAGCCAGTTAAAAAGCATGGCAATGAAAACAGTTAAAAGACAGCTAAATCATTTACATCAGAAGGTCAGTTCAGGGCAATACTTGCCTTCAAGAGCTGGCAGATTGCCAATACTGATAAGGGTCTTTCATATTTCAGCAGGAAAGGTATCCCATGACACTAGTATGCCTTTTGTTACCACAGGCCAATCATCAGGACATGGCAAAACTAACCAGGTACTAATAGGAGGGTAATGCCCTTGGAGGGGAAGACAGCTTTTTGGTAACTTTTTTCAAAGTTATTTGGGGCTTTTTATGTGAGTTGCAGAAACAACAGCTAGTGCAGATCCCTCAGCCCTGGCATGATATATGCCCAATATGGAGCACCACTCATGATTTGAGCTTCTGAGTTCTGCGCCTGCTGTAGCCTCCAGATCAGCTGCAAGGGAAACCCAACAGAGAGCACGTTCCAATAGTCCAGTGCTAAGGCTACCCACACATGTGTCACAGTGGCCAAATTTTCCCTGTTCAGGAAATAGGAGCTCTTCGCCACAGAAGCCACTTGAGCCTCCATGGACAAAAACTGTTCAAAGAGCATCCTTAAGCTGTGTACTTGTTATTTCAGAAGGAGAACAACACCATCAAGAACAAGGAAGAGTCCTAATTTCTTGGACCTGGCAACCACTTAGTCAGTGTCTTTGTTTTAGCAGGATTCAACTTCAATCTGTTTACTCTTTTCCAGGCACTGATTCAGTTAACACAAGGCCTCTAGTCACCCAGATTTAATAGAAAAATAGAGCTGAATGTCATCAGCATTCTGATAAAATGCATATGTATCCTGCACACCAATACACATATATAATACTGTTTGATGTGTTTTTTCTTGGGCCAATTTCACTCCAGTAGGAGTCATTAAGCTGTTCTTAATTCAACTTGAGCCAAGGTGTGAACATATTTGCAAAAGCCTTTCCTTTGGCTAGGTGTGGTCCTACACAGGGCTGTCTTGAGCATATTCAGCACCAGGGTGCAAAGATCCACCCGGTGGGCCCCCTCCTCCAGTTGCCCAGTCCCAGGCACACAGGAGGGTGCAGCCGGCCGGCCACCTCAGCATCTCACTGGCTCGGTTGCCCCCAAACCCGCGCCATAGAGCCACTCACAGCAGAAGACTCCGTCGCGGTGCTCCGACCGATGGACGGGCTCTTCCCCGGACTCAATTCTCATGCCCCAGACTCTTGGCCTGGTGCCCCTGAGAGCCCTGCGCCCGGGTGCTCCGCACCCCTATCTCCTATGGATAAGATGGCTCTGGTCCTACATGAGTAATGCCAATGTGGGCATGTACAGAATTGGAGTCTCCCACTTCTGTTCCTCTCCCTTATGGGGACTGCTTGCTTGAGCCCTGATCAGAGCCAGCAGCTCAATTAACTCTGCCTCCATAGTTGGATTACTGGTGATTGGTGCTTAACCACACAGATTAATTACTTTCCAACAGTGACTGTCTGCTATTAATCAAGTTTCCTCAGGAATGCATGTCATTTGATCCATTCTCTACCTGACACCATTTGAGTAGGAAAAGAGCCCTCTATGTGCAGCACCATTTGAGTATTCCAGCTCCACAGCCACCATTTGAGTTCTTCATAATCTTCTGGAACGTCTCATACCTTTACTACAATTGATTGACTTGGCCCCTGCTTAATTACCTGCATTTTGAGTCATAAATATCTCCTTAATCCTGCTTCATTTTCATGGCTAGCTCACCCATGAGGCAGGTTGAAGCAGCTAAACTCTGTGGGACAGGCACCCTGCCCACCCCTGCTGCCACCGACAGGGTTCCTTTGATAAAACATAGTTGAACATTGGGAAGTTAAATATGGGTGGCCTCGTGGAGGACTAGAACAGGGAACTGGAGTGCCCTGCAAGTCTGAGACGATGGCAGTCAATAAGCAGTGTATAATACAAAAATGTAGATGAACAGCTTAAATATGCAAAATGATTACGAAACAGATATATATTATAATTATCATTAAAACACATGTCCAAGAAATAAAAAGGTATCCATTATCAGAGTAACAAGCCCATCTGTATACCCCAAGAAGCTGTGTGTACCATGATGTCAGCAAATGTACAAGTGCCAGGTAGGCAAAGTGCGTCACCTATTTATGCAGGCAGCAATGACAACATTGTCACAGCTGTAGTACTTCATTGCACAAGATGACCAGCAACTCCTGTTGAAACATCCTTTGCATCCTCGTACAAACGGTCAGTGTTCCGACCCCGGTAGGTGTTTACACTATAAGCATTCACGGACAGCTCCACTGCTAAAGGCTGCTTTCTGTTTTCCATGCCGTCATTTGGCTTGTAACTCTGATGTTAGACCAGGAGAACGGTTTGGTAACAGATCGTTAATTGAGCGTGGATTTAAGAAATGGAAAGACTGCAACATACATTAAACCAGCCATAGCTGGGGGTGGCAACAACGAGGCACAGACATCCTCCGGCAAATTACTTTGCCTCCATGCTGGGGAGAGGAGATGTATTCCAAATGTTCTCCCAGTTTCTTAGGTGCAAATGTTTAGATGAGAGAGAGAGAAATTTTATATTTACGAATATCTAAGTGGTTAAATATTTGGTGCACGTAACAAATGCACAGCTGTGGTGCAGTCGACATTCAGCATATCTAAATCACACTGCTCTTAACAAGCAATTTAACATATGCATAAAAGTGGTTAACTTTGGGCTGGCTTTTACGGTTCTTCTTGTTGTTTTTAACATGACACTTTCAAAAGCTCTGGGTGATACAATCCTGTAGGTTCCTTAATGGGCTTGTGGAGATGATTATAGAAGAGGTCGTTTTTCCACATAGCAACATATTCTGAAGCCTGTGGGTAAACTCATTATCACTATAAGAAAAGTAAAATCATATTGTATTGTGTTGAGTCCCTATTACAAGCATCACCCCCAACATATTTTTAAGACAGTTGCCACAACCTACACCACTACAATGCTTTAAAAAATACATTGTAAATGGAGAGGAGTAGCTGATTCTGTCAGCGCATGAAGAAATAATATTATTGGTAAACATCATGTCGTGGATTGCAGATTTGCATATAAAAATCAGGGTGCTGGCTTGCAGTGAGATGTGCAAAACTGCTGTATTGTTCCAAAATTAGAATAAGGAAAATATCTTCTTACTGCCTCTGACTGTTTTTCCACCTCTTCATTTATTATATGTATCGTCAATAAAGATCTAAAATTGGGCTACTAAGTCTTTAGTAAGTCTTCCTTGTACCGGGGCTGTAGTACTTCAATCTGCATACGGAAGCCAACATTGTGATATGTTCCTCTATGCACAAAGATTTTCTGTACCTAGAAATCTTGGTGTCATGAGAAAGGTTCTAGCCTAGCCTTCTCCCTGATGTGCTCATTTTCTTATGTGCAGAATCTGTTGGATAGCGGAGGGAAACATTTCAACATCTGAAGCAGCACAGGAGCAGGTTTCGCCATCCCAGTGAGATCCCAAGGCCAAAAGCTATGGCAAGGTGGCAACAAGCCTTGCTTGTCAAAGGTAGCTTCTACAATGAAAATGGAGAGTGACGTCTAGATTTTAAGAGGATATATTGTTAAGTAGGAGACAAAAATAATTTTTCCAGTTTTGTACTGCAATGTGTCCATTGTTGTACTGTTTTCATGAAATTGGTTTATTGTGTATTTTAATTATGTGTTTTTAATTCTGTATTTTAACAAAGTTGTACAGTTGGTTTCTGTGTTTTGTAAGCCCGTCAGAAGTCATTTGAGCATTAAATGGTATATCAATTAAGAATTATTATTTTTTTTAAGTTCCTCTGGGTTTTACAATACAGTCTTAGTATCCTTAGAAAACTGGAAAATGAAGAAAAGGCAACAAGACAAGCATATGAAGGAAATCTGAGCAAGATGCATGAGTTTTCTAGCAAAGAGAAATATAGGAGTATATCACTCAGTATTTTGTTGTTTTTATACATGGTGAGAGAGAGCAAGGCAGGGAAGTGTTTTAGAGCAGTTCAAAATCCATAACCCTATATCCTTTTAAATAAGTGTCTGGTGAAAGGAACTTCTTTTCTGAAACTGTATTTAATATTTCACTGTGGTTTTCACAAGATCAGTGGCTATTGGCTTTGTCCAAAATCTCCTGGAAGCTGGGAGAATAAGAGGTAGAGTGAACATTAAGAACAGGATTTTTTTTATTAGCCTGCTACTTTACTTTGATATGAAAAAACACAAATCTAGCCTTTTGTGAATCCTGTTGGTTTGAATCTGTCTCACTGCCCTCGTGTAGCTTGATCCAAATCAGGCCCCCTCATCTGCCTTTTCCCCAATAAATGTGGCTGAGCTTGTCATAAGCCTGCCATCTCAAAGAAAGGTGCCTTATACCAAGTGAGACCATTTTGTTTGTTACATTTATATCTCACCTTTCCTCCAAGGCACAGTTCTCCTACTCCTTGTTTAATCCACACAACAACCCTGTGAAGTAGGTTTGGCTAAGAGGTAGTGACTGGTCCAAGATCACCTAGTGAGCTTCATGGCTGGGTGGGGACTGGAAATCTGATCTCCTTGGACCTAGTCCAACACTCTAACCACTGCACCATACTGGACCATCTAGCTCAGCATTATTCACACTTATTGGCAGTGGCTCTCCAGGATTTCAGAATTTCAGCTCTACATGGAGATTGAAACTTGGGCCTCCTGCATGGAAAACAGATGCTCTACCACAGAGATAATTGGGATGCAGGTGGCGCTGTGGGTTAAACCACAGAGCCTAGGGCTTGCTGATCAGAAGGTCGGCAGTTTGAAGCCCCCTGACGGGGTGAGCTCCTGTTGCTCGGTCCCTGCTCCTGCCCACCTAGCAGTACAAAAGCATGTAAAAGTACAAGTAGATAACTAGGTACTGCTCCAGCGGGAAGGTAAATGGCATTTCCATGTGCTGCTCTGGTTCACCAGAAGCAGCTTAGTCATGCTGACCACATGACCCGGAAGCTGTATGCCAGCTCCTTTGGCCAGTAACGCGAGATGAGCGCCGCAGCCCCAGAGTTGGACACGATTGGACCTAATGGTGAGGGGTCCTTTACCTTTACCACAGAGATAAATCTCCCTAAGTCCATTCCTTCTTGACTCATATTTATTCCCATTTTATTAGGGACATACACAGACTGCCATCTCCCCATCACATACAATGTAATTTGCAGTCACACATTGGTGTGAGTCAATAAGTGTACATGGCAGAGAATGTGTGGGTTGTTATGTCCACCCAAGGCACCAGCCATGGCAAATGGCATGTGGGTCCATGAGTGAATATGTGTGTGTGTGTGTCAGGGATTGGACTCAATGGGATGAAATAGGAGGAGGAATGGTGGAATTCACCCCACCCCCACCACGTTCTCCTGATGCTGCATTGATTTACAGCAGGGGTTTGAGGAGGATCACAGCTCGGAGATAGATGAACAGAAAAGTTGGAAAGTGTTAGAAGAAGTTGGGGGGAGAGGCAGAGCAGTCAGCTGACACATTGTCAGTGGAGAGTATTTCTAGCCCCCCTTCTCCCAGAACTCAGCATTCATTAAGAGTACAGGAACAAAGGACTCAGAGACATAAGGGGAAATGCTGTTGCTAGGAAGGGGAGGAGGAGCCCAGTTGGAGCAACGCTAGGGCTTGCTGCGTTCTTTTGTTTCTCGCTATTATGAACTCATTATAAAAAGGACTCTACCTTGTTATCTCTGCTTCTTGCCACAGTGGGGGAGGAACAGACTTCCCAAAGCCTTGACAGTGTGTAGGATTGAGTGTGTAGGGTTGAGTGTGTGTGTGTGTGTGAGAGAGAGAGAGAGAGAGAGAGAGAGAGAGAGAGAGAGAGAGAGAGAGAGAGAGAGAGAGAGAAAGAGAATGAGTGAGTGAGTAAATCACCCTACCTACCAATGGCACCAGTCACAACCATCTTAAAACAAGGTGTGTCATGGGATACTTTTTGTGGCTGAGATAGCCATTCTACAATTAAGTAGATATCATTTCAGGTGATAATGAATGCAGAACCATAAGCATAGGAAAGATCTGCGGCTTTTTCCTCTGGGCCCATAATTCCGTAATAGAGCACGTGCTTGGACTGCAGAAGTTCAACCCCTGCCATTTCCAACCCTTAAAAGCATCATGTAGCAGCTGGTGTAAAGACTATCTCTGTTAGTCATAGCAGACAATGCTGTCTATAGAGATGACCTGATAATAGGCACATTCCTGTAATTCTTTCTCCTCCCAGGACTGGGAGTTTCTGACGTTTCAAAGCAGTACTTATCAGGCAAGAAGCCCTTGTATTATGTTGCTGGCAACCCTTCCTTTTACATTCTTGTGATCTGGATTATACCACTGTACATTTTTGCATATTGGACCAAGTGGGAGGACTCTCCAGTTACCAGATAATTACACCTGCAATGTTTCCCTGCCAGCATTCCAGTCTATAGTTAGGTATACATTTTCTGAGAATAGAAAGAAAGCCCTTCCTTAAAAAGGGGGGGGAGGTTAAAATGAAGAGCAGCTGAAGAAGTATGCATTATCCATAGTTCTTTTGTTATTGTCAGACTGTGAAATCTAAGACAGAAGTTTTTATCTCTGTGCCTCAGTTCCACCAACTGTATATTGCGGGTGGTGACATGTTCTCCTTGGAGATATATCAGGGGTGGTGACACGTGCTCCTTTGATACGCACAGCTGAAAACCCCAAAATTATTATACTTATTGGAGCCTTATAGCTCTCATCATTGCAGTAAAAGAGACCTCTGTTGTGTATTGATTGCATGAAAAGTCAGTTTGTTCTTGATGAAACTTCCAAGCTTTGTGAACAAGCAGATTTATTTTTTATTTTTTTATTTTTTGCCCTTAGATTTCTTTGCAGAGGGATTCCCCTACCCATGTACCATTCATTTCAAGTGCAACACATAGAGGTTGTTTTTCACCTCATTAGCATTAATCTCTTCAGGCTTCAGCTTTAAAATTGTGTGGGAGGTGCAGCATAAAAAACACTGGTTCGGTTAGTTATCATTCTCAAAACCTTCTTGTTTTCTCTCCTGTGGTTTCAGCATTTCTGTAACTGCTGTGAATCCAACCCAAGCTGGTAGCAGGAGCAAGCTATGCTCTGACATGGGTACTGTACACAGAGACACATCTCAGAGAAGCGAGGCATACAAGTCCAGTGTTCATCAGCCTTGTGTCCTTAGATGTTATCGGATTGCAAGTACCATCATTCCTACACTGCTTAGCCAATGGCCAGGGATGATGGGAGTTGTACTCCAGCAGAATCTGGGGACCCAAGGTCTATAGCCTCATTATAGAGTTTGATTTTACAATGAGTTTTAGGTTCTCGGAAACTATGCAGGGAAAAGAAAGACCTGAACTTGGACTTGGGGGCAGAAGTTCAAATCTTAGCTTGATTTAAGTTACTAACAAAAGACCAGGAGCAAACTATAAAAGCTGTTGTACGTCACAACTGAACCACACATTATGTCCAATTCCAAACAAGGTTTAATTTGTAAAGCAAAACTGCTGCATCACTCAGATAGTTAAAGGGAGAAGATTTGGCCAAGTTACTGTTTCCTGTGCCGCTGTCTCCCTGCATCAAATGGTGGAGCTATGCCTGCATAGTGCTGTGCTGTGGCATTAAAATATAACTATCATAACTAAATCTCTTCACTGCACTGCTTTGCTTAAATTCAACCTTGAATGTATCAACAAGCAGACCTTTAAATATTGCTTGGAATCTTGCCCCAAACCACTGAAATCTGAAATGGCATTCTGGAGGGAAAATATATAGGAAACAAGAGAGCCAATGGATGCCTCGAGCCTTGCCGCTTCACTTTCCACAGAGCAGCCAGTCCAAATGCTCTGGGGAGGTTTGAGCCAGAAAACAAAATCTATTTTAAACCTCCATAGCCTGCTTTCAATAAATAATTTTAGTCCAAGGTAGAATTTGCGTCTGCCATCTGAGAAGCAAGGGTTCAAGTGATATTTGATCATAGATTCATTGGGTGGTGTGCTACCCTTTTGTGAAAGGAAGGCACTTGCAAACCAGCAGCACCAAGCAGGATCAGAGAGCTGTTAAGTAGGGGGATTCAATCCTGCATGGTGCTGGTGCATCCCCTCTGGCCTTTTTTAAAAACCTATTTTAACTTGAATTTATTGCGTTGATATCCCACCTTTTTACCCAATGAGCTCAAGGTGGCATTCAATTTCCTTCCAACTCTGCAATTCTATAAATCTATCTATTTATAATCTATTTAATCCTCACAACAATCTGTGAGGTAGGTTAGGCTGGCCAAAGGTCACCCAGTGAGCTTAATGGCTGAGTGGGGATTTAAACCCTGATATCCCAGGTCCTAGTCAAACACTTTATGTTAGTGTTTAAAACTCCCTTTAAAAACACGTAAACCAACCCCCAAATTGTTTCTGGGATGGATTTGGAATAGCACAGTGAAGATCTGCTGAATCCATGGGCCACAAGGCAAATGGGAGGAATGCACATTCCTAGCTTTGATGCTGCGAGCCGATGAACAGTGACAAAAATAACTATTTGATACCAACAAAGGCTAAAGTGAAGGGGGATACTTACAAGTGCCTGGTGACAAATTCTGTACTGTGTGTTCTGCCAACCTAGTGTAGCTGCAGGCACTGGGCTTTTCATAATTGGGACACCACGCTAATGCATTAATGTCTGGAATTATATGGCAGTTATCACATTTTCAATTACATAGCGCATTTGGCAATTAACATTTTGTTAATCATCCAGTTCCCAATTTCATGTTACTTTTAAAAAGAAGTATTTTACCCTCCACCTATGTACAATTACTGTTTATCATCAAGGAATACATAATTAGAGTTGAAGTTTTGTACTTAGAGCAGCTTCTGGTATTTATTCCTCCAGTAGAATTCAATATACAGTGGTGCCCCACTAGACGAAAATAATTCATTCTGTGAATATTTTCGTCTACCGGTTTTTTCGTCTAGCGAAGCGGCAATGCAAACTGCGTTTTTTGCTAGGCGGAAAAAAAAATTCGTCTTGCGAGGCAGCCCCATAGACAAATTTGTCTTGCGGGGCAGCCTTCCGCTAGACGAATGGCTTCGTCTAGCGAGTTTTTCGTCTAGCGGGGCACCACTGTACTTACTCCCATTCCCCCTTGTTGTTTTTCTTTTGAGTTTAGCTCAATTTACAACCTGCAATTTCCTGCTCATGCATTGGGCAGCATTGTGGCTATAGTCAACATGTGATAAGGATGCAGAATTGCTCCGGCCTACCCAGCTGCTGGCCTGACTTCCATATGATAGCCTAAACGTAATGTGTATGCATAGCCTAGGCTTGATTGTACTCTTTGTACATACACAGCTTTTCTGGATGGGCATTGCATATGGGCCCACTTGGAGATCAGCATTACACGTTACAGGGACTTTCAGGAAAAACGAGGAGCCACCTTGAGCTCCTCAAAAATTAGGAGGGGTGCAAATTTTTAAAATAAATGGTATACAGGTCCTATCTTGAGTTATGGTAGTCTGATCAAGATAATTGGCCTTCATTGGGAAAGTTTTTCCATCCTGATCTTGGTTACCACATATAAAATGGGTCTATGAGTAACATACCTCTCATAATTGTGAAGAACAGAATAATAAAATGTGAGTCATTTCATGTACTAAAAATATAGTGCCACTTTCTGACTGAAAATATAATTAACAGAAGTAATTCTGGTTTGTGTCCTTTTCTAAAGCAGGCAGCAAAAGGCTTGGATGGAACATTCTATAATAATAGAAGCATCTAGGTCTTACTCTGAGCGTCAACCAAACATATTTTTGAAGGAAACATGGAACATGGTTTATCCATGAGATCTTATCGAGGATGAGAGGGTTCATACTAGGAGAGGCCTACCCTCAGATATGCTGTGTCTAGGCTATATAAGGCTTCAGAAGTCATAAGCAGTTATGCTGCTAATGTATTCCAACACCTAGCTTGACATCCACTTGTGGTAAATAGTACTGGACTTGCCACCAATGAAGTCTCCATTACTGTAGGAGAATGAAAAAGTCAGATGGAATGAAATCATCTGAGAACTTTTTTATTCTGATTCAGAGAGCAGTTGACATGCAGCTGCCTTTCCTGCAGGCAAACTTCAACATTCATTCTTTTCCAGCAGAACTGTCATCTGGAAGTTTCTGCTAATATAGAGCCACATCGCACAGCACAGTTACTCATGTCAAACCAGAAGAGTATTTAATCATCAGTTAGGTCATTTAATTAACTGTGGCATACTTATGCCAAAGTTTTCAATGGATATTAAAGAAATATGATTATATGATATGTGTGTCTAAACTCTCCTGGATTGTAATACTATACATTTCAAAGACAGAACAAGATCTGCATGCCCACCTGTCTCTTCTTCTGAAATTGCAGTTATTTGAAAGCGTGGCAATGCGTTTGGTGGACCTGAGCAAATTACCTGGCCACTTCACAGGAGGAAGGGACCAAGCAGGGAGAACAATAGGATCCTGCATGGTAGCAGAAGAAGCTGGAAGAAGGCAAGTGTTGCACAGTGCAGGCCATGCATATACAGAATGACTAGCAGCTGACACACAGGCTGATGATAACATTGGGCACTGAGGGCCACACACTAGCACACTCAGTACCAAGTAAGACCTGGTGTAGATATGAACATTCATCACTTAACCACTGCAGCCTTCAGCGGTGACATGCATATGAAAATGAACCATCACACACACAACGGAACAAACAGAACATTTGTATCCTATGATACAGTTGTCCAAAAGAGTCAGTTGCACATACATGTACTGGCTTCCAGTCATCAAGGGTTTAGTTCATACATACGTCCATCACTTTATTATCCAGTGATAACTGCAATGTGTGAATGTTATTCAATATAACATCCCAAAGATGAGACTTTCATATCAGTTCAACGAAGAGGGTTTATATATCAGTTCAACGAAGAGGGTTTACCTGTTTAGCTAATAGTAATTAACAATCCTTAACCATGTCTACTCAAAATTCAGTGCTGCTTTCTTCCAGGTAATTGATGTTCGGACCGCAACCTTAATTAATCAAATGTGGTAAAATCTAATGATGAACATGATTCTATGTACATTTGAACCAGCCATCCCTTTGTAAACAATGGAGTGGGATCTAACCAGAGGCCTTGTTAAAACCACAACATATTTTATACATGTATTTATTTCTTAGATTTCTTATCTGCCTGTGTGAGTTACTATAAGAAAAACAGTGGGGCCTAATTTGATCAGTTGAATGTCTGGCATCTGGTGGGCGGGGCTTTTGTGTTATGCTCTGGAATCAGCCCCTCCCTTCAGGTGTTTAGTTAAGTTGAATTAGAGAGCCCATCTGTCATTCTTGCCTCATGTTGTTTTAGTTTCTCTCAGACATTACTGTATGTTATTGTGTTACATTACAGTTTTCTTTATTATTAAAGCTTTGTTTGACATATACTTGAGCTGCTTACTTTGCTGAAAGAAAAGAAACTCTGCTAAAGAATGGTGGAATATCCTAAACTGGGTGAGTAAGGGGATATTACCAGTCTGACAAGAGGATTGATTTTTTAAAAAATCACCCCCACCCTCCACAACAATAATATGTACAACTGAAGAAGAAGAAGAAAAGACCACCACGCAAACAGTCAATAAACCCCCCCCCCCCCAAAATGTAAAAACAATCAAAATCTATTTTATATGTAAAACAATTATATCTTTTTGAAACCTTGTTTTGGGGGATTTTGCCCAGCACAACCTCTTTAATAAAACAGATTTACTTGACACACGACCCTTCAAGATTGATGCCAAACTTCTACCTACATACCTTTATCCCCAAATCCCCAAATGAAAGTAGACCCCCAAATGGAAGCAGATCTACAGATCAGCCCTGCCTGCCTGCCTGCCTGCCTGCCTGCCTGCCTGCCTGCCAGGTGCCTGAAAAATCCCAAAGCAAGTTTCAGTGTATTCAGTCTATTCTGTTAAAATTGCTTGATACAGAAGAATCTGTAAAGAAAAGCTATCTCGTTGAAGCAAGTGAACATGTGTGGAAGTGATTCTGCCTCCTAAGGTATCTTGCCATTTCAAGATTAATTTTGCAGTCCACGCTCGGTTGTCTAGTTAGTGAAGAAAGCTGTAGATATCCTGTACAATCCATCAGGATAGTAGAAATAAACTGTCACTACCAATCTAGGATGTGAATATGTTTATGTATGAGCTGTTCTGCTGAAACCAAAAGGAGCAGAGACCTAGAGAGTGATGAAAAAAACAGGGTACTTTATATGTTATATGTTAAACAGAAGCTAATAGAAAACATGGGAGGGAGACGTTTTGAATCACTTTTCAATTACAAAGAGGTTAAGCTTATTATCAAGAAGTTTGGGTCGTATATTTTACCTACTGTGGGAAAAATGATACAATTGGCTATGGGTGGCATCTGAATTTGAAATGTGTATGTAGTGCATCTCATTGTTTTAAATTAAGCAACCCATTACAAGCAAAAGTATCACCCAATATGTGACACAATGCTCATTTTGCTTTTGCAGAGATACCCATACTGCATATGTAGTTCTTAGATATACTGACATGCATATGATTTCATGTACTGAAATAAATAAGATTTTCCAAGCACTACTCTAACGGGAAAGAGTAAATTATGTTTTAAAAACACTTGAACATCTATAGCATGCTAATCAGAAGTGAGGCTGGAGGGGGTATCTAACACTGTCTACTCGGCGTCACTATCATGTCTGATTTCTAAACAGGTAAGTCAATAAAGCTACTTGAAATTTCAAGCCAATCCACAGTTTAGGATTCATTTATATTTGACTGTGTTTCTTTCATTTAAGTGAGCATTCTCAGATGGGGTAACTCTCCACCTCACAGGAAGTGATCCAACCAGCTATGAATCAGGTACTTTGTGCTATGACTAATGAGAGTGAATTCAGGGCTAGTTCCAAAAGGCTTACCCTCTGAGTAGGAAGTGGGAAGAGTATTTGCAGAAGCAGGGAGCCTGCATTGCTGCAACATATGGGAATGTGGATAGGTGAATCCAGCATAATGTAAATGCACAAATGGGAACACTGGATTGGCTCTACAGGTGTGTTTGCACCACACTGACCTCACCACCACCTCATCCTCTCCTCACTTTTCTGGACATGAGAGTTTCAAGAGGCTCGATAGACCCAAAGTCGTGAAGGCAGGATAACCCACCTGTGAAGGCTAGTGAGCTGTAGCCCCAGGATTTCCCTTTGAGTTGGTGGAGTAGCCAAACTTCATGAAATGGTTGGGAAAGCAAGAAGCTAGGGAATCAGGGACATTGTTTCAGAAGAGTAAGAGAAAGCCAGCATGGTGTAGTGGTTAGAGTGCTGCACTAGGACATGGAAGACCAGGGTTCAAATCTCCACTCTGCCATGGAGCTCAATGGGGTGACCTTGGACCAGTTTCTGTCTCCCAGCCTAACCTACCTCACAGGGCTGTTGTGAGGGTCAGCTAAGGAAGGGAAGAACCATGTATCCCAACTTGAACTTCTTGAAGGAAAGGTGGACTATGAAATAAACCTTCTATCCTTCTGTGCTTCAGATCATAAGTGGTTATTCAACAGGAGCATTGAAATTTGGGAAGTTTCTTTTTGTAGCCTTTCTGAGAACGCTATCCATGACATTTATATAGTGCCATCATTCAACAGAACTGCATATCCCACATGAACTCAGAAGTAGTTAATGCATTCTGTGTGCTTAGTCCCAAGTAAGTGTAATAGACTTTGAAGAGGAACACATTTTCTTTTCTGTTAGAGCTTCCGACCCATCCATTGCCTTCCCCCATCTCTATAAGGCTGCGAAACCAGAAGAGTCACAGCATGCTCCAAGACTGAACTCCCCTGCCCAAGGCATAAATGGAATACATTAAAAACTGTATGCAACGCATCAGAAAGAGACAGAAAATTATCAGCAGGATGAAGCCTTGTTTCCATAGAATAGAATGAGCACTGATGCAGTACTGCATCTGAGTTGCGTTCAGAAGGGTCCTGGGGGAGAGGGAAGTAGATAAGGATTGTGATCCACATGGTGCTTCCAGAAAACTCATTTATTGAGTATACATTCCAATTTGTTTCTGGGGGGATTAGATGACTTTAGCTGTTTAAAGAGAATTCATTCCGAGTGGTTTGTGGGTTAATTGATGTTGCATCATAGCAAGTGTCATCCCACACTTTCCAGTGTATTTCTCCATTCTTTTCCTTATCGCAAAAAAGTTGTGATCTCTTTTGGGGGTGGGGAAGTGGGTTTGTTGCACAAGAACTCCCCATCACATATAATTTTGGGACCTAAATTTGCCGGTATGTGATTTACTCCTACATGAAAATAGCAACAGTCTGGAAGCGCCAGTAGACTAATGCATGCACACCATAGATCCAGAATCATTTCAAAGGAGGTGGTATAAGTTGCAAGGATGCCATCTCCAGAAAGACTGCCAAAGGGTAATTTCTAGAATTTAGTGTTTTACCTAAAAGCAATATAGGTAAAGGTAAAGGGACCCCATACCATTAGGTCATCATGTCCGACTCTGGGGTTGCGGAGCTCATCTTGTGTTACTGGCCAAGGGAGCCAGCGTATAGCTTCCGGGTAATGTGGCCAGCATGACTAAGCTGCTTCTGGTGAACCAGAGCAGCACACGGAAACGCCGTTTACCTTCCTGCCAGAGTGGTACCTATTTATCTACTTGCACTTTGATGTGCTTTCGAACTGCTAGGTGGGCAGGAGCTGGGACTGAGCAACGGGAGCTCACCCTGTAGCCGGGATTCGAACAGCCAACCTTCTGATCAGCAAGCCCTAGGCTCTGTGGTTTCACCCACATCTCCACCCGCAATATAGAGCTCCACAAAAAAAGTTGAAGTACAGATGTTGACACTTGATAAAGCAATCCTGCCAGAGAATTCTCTTGTCAGCCAGGTATTGAAAAAGGGACCAACTCTCACCACTCCTTCCTGATGGTGTTAAGCAACTCTTAAATCAATATGATGCAGCCATATTCCTTTTTTTGTCATCCTTCCTTGTCTGTTAGTATAGTGACAGTCCAAACACAGATCCTATGCAGAGTAAAGCAAGTGCTGCATTAGCTCATTTAGGACAGAGATGATGGCCATCTGTCTCAGGACAGAGATGATGGCCATCTTTGAATGTTGTATTTACATCATGTGAAGATGGTATTGCTTTCTGAGAGAGAGGGTAAAGAGAGAAGGGCAAATCTGACACTTTTTGTTTCTCTCGGTTTCTCATTTTTCCAGTCATAAGTTCGGTTCTCCATAGGTAAAGGTAAAGGGACCTCTGACCATTAGGTCCAGTCGTGTCCGACTCTGGGGTTGCGGCGCTCATTTCGCGTTACTGGCTGAGGGAGCCGGCGTACAGCATGACAAAGCCGCTTCTGGCGAACCAGAGCAGTGCACAGAAACGCCGTTTACCTTCCCGCCGGAGCGGTACCTATTTATCTACTTGCACTTTGATGTGCTTTCGAACTGCTCGATGGGCAGAAGCTGGGACTGAACAACAGGAGCTCACCCCATCGCGGGGATTTGAACCACCGACCTTCTGATCGGCAAGCCCTAGGCTCTGTGGTTTAGACCACAGCGCCATCCGTGCCCCCCGGTTCTCCATATCAGTTTGCAATTAAACAAGAAAGTTCTCAGGAAAATTCATCAGCGTTTTAGGAGGGATTCTACCTAATTGTTGTATGCAATTTTGGCTAGAACACTTTTTTTTGCAAAGCAATTTTAACAAAGCAATTTTGGTATGTTATTTTCGATAATATTTGCACTTCCATCTTTCAGTACACATTGCTTGGCTGGAAATCAGCACTGCAAAATTCAGAGAATTTGGTAAGCTGGCCTTTAAATGGAAACTCAAACAATTTTCTCCCCCATCTCTAGGGCTAGGAAGCATCAGGATCCTTGCTAAAGTAGTGGGATGAGACCAAAACATTAATCTATCAACATGAATGAGTTGTTATCTTTATTTTCAGCTGTCTCAAAATCTAACTACTTCTTTAATCTCTTTCTATTTTACTCATGCAGCAAATCCAAAAGTCTCACTGAGTTCAATGAGACTTTCATCCTGCTGTGAGTGCTTGGAACTTTAAAACACTGGTAAAAACAGAGATCATGGGAGTGGCACTATTGCTGTAGACCAGGGATAACCTAGCAGTCACCTGTATCGTGGAACAATTTTCTCAGTCGTTTGGTGTTTCTCTGTTCCAGAAGGGCAGAATAAGACAGCCTATGAGAATACAGAACTTGTCCACTTATTCTTTACTACTATGACACAGTAATAGAGTGTCTCATTTGCATCATAACCCAGAGCACATTTTGTTGATTCTACTATTAATCGAAATGCATTGTGCGCTCTGATGCATAATACTCATATCAGTATAACCCTTCAAAAACAGTGCATCACCTTATCCCAGTCCATCATAGCAGATATCACAGTATAGCCAGCTTTAGTTCTCCTGGAATTGCTAACAATGGCTACTGATAATAATAGTAATTCATCTCCATAGGAACACAATGCATTCTGTTTTAATGGAAACAAGTCATAACCAATGGAAATGGTTTGTGACAAATTTCTAAGAATTTGCAGAGCTACATAAATAAAAGCAATCATTACATTAAGAAAGGACACAAACTCAAAGCAAGATCACAATGAATTTTAGTAACTAATATCAGCATCATTCACAAGGCAGAATGTTTCATTTTTATTAAATAGAAAGAACATTAAATCATAAAACTAATGTTTGAGGTTAAAGGTTTATCTGAAGTTTGGGAAAAGTTCAATCTATCATTCAAGGACATAACTGTACTTAAAGGTTTTGTTTATCAACTAATGGTCAATAAATTTTAGGTTAAGGAATGTGTAATCATGATAAGCTGAATGTATGGATGTCACGATAAGGATAGTTGTAAAACTTGATGTATTGATGTTAAAGTTCTGAGAATGTTTATAAATGATAAAATAGCTTAGAGTGGATTGTGAGCCTAATTTATGAGACAGTGAGTTATTATTTTCTCATGATAAGATTCTGAGAAACTTTATAAATATGCCCTAAAGTTTGAACTACCAGTTTTCTACAATATGAAGCTCACTTGCCTAAGCCTATGTTGCAGCATCTTACAAGAGATAGCAAGGCCAAGAAACTTGGAATGCTCTCCTACTTTGAACTATAGAATTCTTAAGATCTAGACTTTGGAATAAGAAATGTTTAAATAGTACTATTGCTTACTTTAAGCTATATATAGATTCAAGTCAATAGATCAATTTTTATTGTATATAGCCAAAGGCCTTTACAATAGGTGACAGAGAATCAAAGGAAACTTCCATCTAAAATCATACACGTAACCTGTAGCAGTTTACAATATAAAAGAAAATTACAACATTAAGACTTCAGATTGGAGTGCATTCAAATAGCTGGAATGGAGCTTTTTGGCTGCCAGTGCAAATTTGACTACCTGGTATGTAATATATAGATATTTATCTGCTAGGAATTCCACTGTCACTTCCTATGCGGATCGATCTGGAAACTGATTAAGAATTGGCGATTTAAATTTTCCTCTGGGTGTTGTATACAGGGGACAAGTCAGCAGGTAGTGTGTGATGTCCTTTACCTGATTGCATCTACTGTATGTACTGTATGTAGGCAACATTTGCAATCTGTATGGAGAATTCCCCAGTATCTCCCCTCTAAATATGCTGAGGGCATCTGTTGAATTCTTAGTTCTACAAAGTCTCCACATAGTTATGAAAAGGTCAGAGTCTCAACGTAATGGGGCCTTGAGTGATTGGTCTTAATTTGGAGGTACCAATTAGAATAGCAGGCAGCAATGATGGATGCTCTGTCTTGGTTGGCATCCTGATCAAAAATCCAATTTCTGAGATCATATGGGCTAAGGGCTAAGTAGTTCTCATTTGGAGATTATAAACCCTAAACTCATCTTGGCACTTTTTTGCCTAGCTCCATGTCCTTAGTTACTCTAACCAGCAGAGCTTTGTAAGAGTATGGTCTTCAAATGCATTTAGCCTGCGCCAGTATCTCAGGTAGACTAGATCAATTCTGGCTGCTAGCGAGGGAAGGCCCAACTTGGCTCTGAGGTGGGCTGCTGGTGTCCCACAGGGAAGCCCCCAAATCTGCCTCATAAATTTATTTTGTAGGACTTTACTTCAGATTTGACACCAATTTCCCATATCTCAGAGCAATGATTTTAGAGACAAAGGTCTTAATACCGTAGCTAGGTTGGTTAACTGTCTACCCTTTGAATGGAAGAACCTATGTAGCTGCCAAGTAGAATGGCCAAATATTAGCTCAATTGCTTCCAGATGGGGTTTCCATGGTGATTTCCCATCAATAAGTAATCCTAGATATTTAAATCTGGGTACTTGCTCAAGGATGTGACCATCTAGAGTCCACCTGGACTTGGTAGTCTTCAGGCCAAATAAAGTGGCCTTGGTTTTATCATAAATTCAAATTTAACCAGCCTCCGTCTAAGTTCGATTTTATTCTGGGATAACAAAACTAAGTCATTGGTGTAGAGCAAAATTGGCTCTTTATGATTCCCGAGGGTGGGGACAAAGAAGGATGGGGATGCCATATCAGGAATGAGATTATTTATATAGTAATTAAATGGGAAGAATGCCAGTATACAGCATTGCTTAACATCTCTGTTAATTGGAATTGCTTGTGAGAGGGCGCCTTGACGGCCTAGTCTCACTTGCATGAGGTTCCCTCAATGTAGTTGTTGGAAGAGCCAGAGAAGTCTTTTATTGATATTTGAATGGGCCAGTTTGTTCCACAGCTGTTTCCTGTCTATTAAATCAAAGGCTGAGGAGAAGTCAATGAAGGCAACATACAGAGTCTTATGTGGGCTTTTGGTGAATTTACAGATTAGGTGGCACAAAACGAAAACTTGGCCTATGGTGCACCTGCCCTTTTTAAATCTTCTTTGTGGATGACGGCTTGTTTGCTGTCCCATTCCAGAATTTTATTTAGTAGGTACCGTGAGTATAATTTGGAAGCCACATCTAGGAGACTAATGGGTCTATAGTTATGAGGATCTGATGGGTCTCCTTTGGGGGGGGGGATTGGCACGACTATGCTGCTGTGCCACCCCAAGAGGATGTCTCCAGTCATGTTTATGTGAGTAAATAGTTTGGCCAAAATTGGGGCCCACCAATTTACGTCTGAGGAGAATATCTCAGGAGGGATCATATTTTCACCCAGTGCTTTCCCAGGACGCAGTGACATAATCAGTTCTCCAATCTCTGTAGTGGAAACAGGTGGCCAGCCAGGGAGGTTTGAAGAGTTTTATGGCCTGAAAGGGATTAAGTTCATTTCACTGCCATAGATGTCACTAAAGTGGGTCACCCATGTTTCAGGTGTTATAAGGGGCACAAGGCCAAAAGGTTAGGCCTCCTTGAACTAGGCTCCAAAACTTAGCTTTGTTCCCCTCGATGAGAGCAAGGCCAGGACATTTCCAGCTATTTTCACAGTATGCCCTTTTTTACTCCCTTATCTGAGTTTTGTACTCTCGTTATCTCCGTTGTAAGAGAGTAATGGCCTCAACTGATCAAACAAACAAGACTTGTCGGGTCAATTTGGGCAGTTCTTTTTTCTTGGACCTACAGTCCCTGTTGAACCAGCTCCAAGCGCTAGCAGGAGTTTTAAGTTGGGAGGTGGAAATCAGGAGTGGTCTGAATTCCTTAACTATCTCCTTATACAGCTCAAAAATGTTCCTGGTCCCTTCTAGGGCTTGGAAGCGTAGCCTTTGGAGTTTTCTGTGCCATTCTCTGCTTGATGCTACATGCAATTTGGTGGGACCATTTAAGTCTCCTCTCTCCATGTAAGTGACCCACCATTTTAGTTTCTGTTAAGGCTTTTGATCGAATGTGCTTCATTTGGAGCTATATATAGATGCTATATATTATTATTATTAGAGAAGAGGAAGAAGAAGAAGAAGAAGAAGAAGAAGAAGAAGAAGAAGAAGAAGAAGAGTTTGGATTTGATATCCCGCTTTTCACTACCCGAAGGAGTCTCAAAGCGGCTAACATTCTCCTTTCCCTTCCTCCCCCACAACAAACACTCTGTGAGGTGAGTGGGGCTGAGAGACTTCAAAGAAGTGTGACTAGCCCAAGGTCTAGAGGCATTTATTTTTATTAAAACAAATAAAAAGTGAACTCCAAGATTATCTAACACTGCAAAATACTTAAGATATCTGAAGAAGTGTGCATGCACACGAAAGCTCAAACCAAGAACAAACTTAGTTGGTCTCTAAGGTGCTACTGGAAGGAATTATATTATTATTATTATTATTTGCAAAATACTGTTTTATGAAATCTAAACTGAGCCCTCAACAATTCTATGTCTACACTTTCTTGAAGTGGATTAATCAGTTATAGGCAGTAACTGCAACCTAGGGCTGGTAATACAAATTGCTAATATATTCGGGGGGGGGGGAGAGGGGAAATGTCATCACATCCTGAGCTACATGCATGTATCTGAATTAAATGATTCTATCTGCATATGGTGCTACCTTGCTGTTTCATATACTAATCGGCAATGTTTCAACCACTAGTCATATCCATCAAACTCTTAACACCTGAAAATATAAATATATTGTAAGGCGAGCACCAATGGACTTCACCTTCATCCTCCTCCTGACTGTAGGGCAAATTTATTTGTCCCTGTAAATTCCTGTGAGAATAACAGCTACGAGGAGCTAATTGTTATTAATGTGCTAATGTGCCTTATCTGAGCTAAGGTTTTACTATAACATATGCAGCGTTTGGCTAAGCTGCTGGCCAACAATGTCATTCAAAGGTTCGTTTTTATATGCTGCAAACAGTGGAATTAATTCCTTCGTTATTAAAATATTATGTGCCCGATATTTCTCATGTTATATGACATGACAAATACAAAGAGGGCTTTAGAAGAATGTAACAGAGTAGGCCCTTGGCTTTCTGCCATTCAAAGCTAAAGGACTGTGGAAATCCAAAGAATGCAGTGACAGCAAGAGCTGAGATTTCCTGTGCAACAAAAGCAAAATATATTTTATAACAGCAGCAGTCTTGGGCTGTTTGATCACTTAATTGCACTGATGCATTTGGAATGATGCCCCCATCACACCCAGAATCTATTGGAAGTAATAGAAGTATCATTTCTATTTACAGAAAAAGACTGGAGAGCTGCACCATAAGCGTAAGATGTTTTTCCAGAGATAAAGCCCAGTGAATTTAATAGGAATAAACCCTTGGTTGGTATATTTAAGGTTGCATTTAATGCTGAATTTTAGAATATCCCCTATGTAGGATGGCCTATTGCTATCTTCATCACTGGCAAATAATTATTGAAATAAAACAAAATATTATTTTTATATATTATTTATACATAATCTCTTTACTCCAATCTATAGATTTACATATGGCTAATTTTTCATCCCAATACAAATGTTTCACTTCCCTGTGTTTCCCCCCATAACATCAAATGTTATATGAGAGGGTCCCACCCATCACAATACAAAATCCAAAGATATTGAGCTGGACCCAGGCTAAATTAACTGCATTTCCTATCCCACATACCTGGGAATAAGTCCAGGTGAATTCAGTAGGACTTACTTCCAAGTAAACATGGTTAGTATCATGTTGCCAGTTCCCATTGAAGTTAATGAGACTTAAGTTAGAGCCTGCTTTTCTCATTGATTTCAGTGGAACCTAAGTTAATGTACTTAGACTGGAGGAAACCCGTGCTTTTGAAAAACTTTGACTTTACAGAATGAACAATTTTACAGAGCAATTCAGAATATTTTCCCCAAGCACTGTTTTAATACTGGGCTTCTTTGGGAGGAAAGGCAGGACATAAATTGAATAACTAAATAAAAATGTGATTATGAAATTATAGTAAACAATGAACATTACACAGAGAGCTATTATTTCCTTTTCTTCCCAATACTAAATGTATGGGATCTGGCAGTCTAAGAACTGTAGTGTTGATATTCATAACTTGAGGTGGCTTATAGAATTGCTGCACATTGTGCACTGTTCTAGCAAATTTGGAATCCTAATGTTCAAACATATCCCCTGGACCTATACAAACAGATGGCACTCACCAAATCACCTTGGCCGTTCCTCTCTGATGGATTAGTATGCTGAATCTGTCAAAAGCAACGGCCTTCAAGATGTTATGTGCACAAGGCGCATAATGCAGTAAAGAAGGGCTTTATGCGGTGCCAGTTTGAAAGACAGGTCCCCATTTGCCATTTTGCATGCATTACATTTGATCCAGGATATTTGAATGCATCTGTTTTATATGCCACTTTGGCTTTTTGCATAAATGCATATACCAGCTTCATTATGAGTATTCCAGGCAGTCATGACACATGCTCATTTCTGCGGCAGTCAGCATAGAAGGACACATCAAACAGAGATATTCATTAATGTTATGCTGTGCCTTTGTGTACTGGACAATCCTGACTGTCTGTGACTCTTGAGACGTATATTCCATTTCATATATATATGGAAGGACATGAGCACAATGGAGTTTGTTATCACACACACACACACACACACACACACACATTATATATATATATATATATATATATATATATATATATATATATATATATATATATATATTGCAGCAGAGTGCAGAAACAAATAGTCTCATAAGACTGCTGGTTGAAAGAATAAAGAAACTTAAGGTTTATTATTCCTGGCAAAACAAAGCCATTCTGAGTACAAGCTCACTTGTGGTCATTACAGTGTCATAAGGTTAAACAAAATTGCTTTAACACCAGGATGTACAGAGAAAGACTGACTGGCAGAGAAGAAGGAGGAAGAAAGTAAAGCCTGAGATACAAACAATCTATACAAGAAGGAATCAGCAAGGGAAGAACAGGTTGCCTTTCTGTCTGTTCTCCACCCCCCACTCCCAAACTGGTTCAGGTAATTTATTGCAAGTGTCGCTGCTTTACTCCCAACAGTTTGAATCAAGACGTATCTGTGATAATGGTAGGATGCATAAAGTAACTTATAAGTGTCAGCTTGGACAACCATTGTTATCTACATTATTATCTTGAGAAACACATGAGGTTTGTTATGTGAATAAGAGTGTCTGATGCTGCACTCTTCCTCACATATCAAACATCACAAGACATTGCAAAATGGCACCCCACCACTATTGAAGATGTGTAGTACCTTCTTCCCCCACATGGAGTCGTCACAATACCACCTCCATCAAGGCAGCAGGCACCACCACCTCATGCAAAAACACATTCACCACACCCTGGACCCACTCAACTATGACTTCCTAGAGGGGACCACCAACCCCAGGCAAGGTACAGAATTTGAATTCCTCATAAAATGCAATTTCCTATTATGGCAGTGAAATGGTCATGAGAGAGTTACAGAGTGGGTGGAGTTGAGAGAGATTTGCTTCATAAAATTTATATACAGCTTGATTGTAGAAAACCTTAAAGCAGTTTACAAAAGAGGCGATCAAAAGATATGTTTGTTGCCTCCTTGGCAATCGCTGTTCTCCATATCCACCACCATTGTTGATCCTCCACCTCTCACTCTCACTCTGTGTTACACTGCCAGTCACCACCCTATCTTGCTGCTTTCCCCCCCCCCCAGATATATATTTGTGTCTAATTATCCCTTTCCCATGCCATCCCCACTGGGGCAATCAGTCCAGCCCCCATATTGTACCCATTCATATTGTACCATTCAAGGAAGCAGCACACACAGCGGCATTATTTATTAAAAGCCTGTATCTGTAGCTGTGCAGGTGTACATTGAGAAGTAGCATTGGAAGAAGAAAAAGACACCAATAAGACCATAATTAATAAGAAGTAGCATCTGAAATATGACTATTTTGGTTGATGTAACAAGATAAAGCTTACTTCCCACAGATTCAGTGCAAGGTCAAACTTCACCTTTTTCTTAGAGATTTCCCATTTAGTTTGAGTTTAGCTCAGATTGAAGATATGGGAACAATCCTTGAATCCCATCTATGAGCACAATCCCATGTGAGTCTAAATGTCATCTGGGTGGTCATGAGCAATAGCATCCTTTGTTGATTTAAATGAGAGATAAGGGTTCTTTACATCCTATCGTAAACAGGAGATCTTTGTTAGCCTTACGGCATTAGCAAACCTATTGTTCTTCATGGCACACTCCTCATGGTTTTTGGTCTACATGCTCTCTCACATTTCAGAACTGCTTCACCAGGAACATTCTCTTAGGTCTTTAATTTCAATTTGGTCTGAGACCACAAAACGCACTCTGTGCTATTTCTCACCTCAAACTAGACAGCAACTTGGCTGAAGAAAATACCCAGCCGGTGTTTTTTCACTCACCGTTCAATGCAGGCACCTATTAAAACCATTCACAGTGCAGTTTTATGAAACAAAAGGTGCATTATTGGCTGAGAGCCATCCAACATAAATATTCCTTGGTCAAGATCTCATAAAGTAGAACATCCTGACTAACGTTAAAAGAACCATGTAACAAGATTTGTATGTCAGATTACATAAAAGTGAAAGTTTAAAGCAGATTAATTGAAAATTATTGTAGCATATGAAGAGAATTTTGCTGATATATATAAAAGCAAACCACAGACATGCATGCAGGGAGATGCGTTATCGATTCCACATGTGCCTACAATTTCCTCAAGTGGAAAAAAAGCCTTTGTAGATTTCATATGTTGACTTTTTCATAGGGGGAAAAGGTGGTTTTCTGCACAAACACGATTTGTAAACATTTAGTAGCTAGTTTCATTTCTGCAGTCACCGCCATTTTTGTCTGTGACACTGTGGGTACGAAATGTCAGCACACATGAGAAATTCTAGTTACCAGTAGCTTGAGGTTCATACTTAAAGCAGAGCTTGCCTTGAGAGAAGCTGATGGGCCGGGAAGGGGAGAGATCTGTATTTTAAGCAAATTGGGAAATCACAAGACAAAGAAGAATGGAATATATCGGGCACTTCATCCATCAGCTGTCATCTGCCAGCAAATAGGAACTTCAAAGAAAAACAGGAGGTGCTTTAGAGAAGAAATATTACAGGCCTTCTGTTATTGGTTTTGTGAGCTCACTCTGCGCTGACCCTCCTCTCTGGCCTAGTGGTGATTAGCATGGGGACTGCCAGAGTTGTGTAGTGTTTATACCTGGCTTCCATTATTCATGCAACAGTGAGCTGCAGGAGAGTATACCTGCTCATCTATGATGCTCCCTGAGTGACCTTCCTGGAGATGAGGGTGGCGTGAACTGATGGTAGTGATTATTTTGAATAGCTAAGCAGAGGAGATAGGCATATAAGCATCTAAGAAGCTTCTCAGTCAATGCAAATGTATTAATAATGTATTTGGGTGAAAGGAGAAAACTGGGCTATGACTCTGGAGGGTTTTTTTGGGGGGGGGGGTTCAGAATCTTGGGAGGGCTGTGCCCCACTTTGACCCACAGAGGAGCCTCCACTGGCTGCATTAGGTGGTGGATATATTCTGCTACATGTCATTGTTGCCATAATACAGTGATACCTCTGGTTACAAACTTAATTTGTTCCGGAGGTCCATTCTTAACCTGAAACCATTCTTAACCTGATGTACCACTTTAGCTAATGGGGCCTCCCGCTGCCACCATACTGCCACCACATGATTTCTGTTCTCATCCTGAGGTAAAGTTCTTAACCGGAGGTACTACTTCCACGTTAGCGGAGTTTGTACCCCGAAGTGTTTGTAACCTGAGGTGTTTGTAACCCGAGATACCACTGTAGTACATTAGTGGTGGAGTTATACTGGAACTTTCACACATCATGACAGGCTGGTGGCCCTGAGTTAGCATTGGGCTTGAATTCCCATAATTCCTGACCATTAGCCATGTTGCCTGGGACTGATGGGAGTTCAACAACATCTGTAGGGCCAGGGGTTCCCCATTCTTGAGTTAAATCATCATTTTTAAAGGGAGAACCGTCATTTTAGATACTTAGAGAAGAAAGCTTTAAATATACTGAGTGGAGTTCAACTTCAAGCTGTTCACTGAACTGTCCCAATGGAACAGTGACACAAGACAGTTCTTAACGTGACAGCTCAGAGCTGTCATGTAAGAGCAGTGAAACCAATTGCCAAATAATTTGTGACAAGCCTAAAGATATAAAAGAAGACCTGCCACTAAGGAACAAATCTTTCTTCTATGCCTAAATCCAATAACTTTCAGCAGAAGCTAGCTACCCAGGTGCTGAACAATACAGGCTTTAAGAAGTCAGCTGTTAGTTTTTTAATGAATAATATTAACGCTGTACATAGCAAGTGCATGGCAGGCGGTTTCTGTGGAAAAGATGCATCTCGTTTATTATGCAGCAATGAAGGCAAAAGGGGGAAACACTATAAGGTAGCCTATTTACCATATTCAATATGATTGCCATTGTGGAAGTAATCTGAGGTAACCTTTATAAGTAACAGTAAAGGCAAAAAGGCATATGTTTCTCAATAGATAATGTTGGGGATATTGCTAAATGGATGGAAAAGGAAAGACCATTCTGGGAATCAGTGAACTATATAATTAGAAGAAAGTAACTGGAAGGACAGATCCTGAAGCTGAGGCTCCAATACTTTGGCCACCTCATGAGAAGAGAAGACTCCCTGGGAAAGACCCTGATGTTGGGAAAGAATGAGGGTACAAGGAGAAGGGGACAACAGAGGACAAGATGGTTGGACAGTGTTCTCGAAGCTACCAACATGAGTCTGACCAAACTGTGGGAGGCAGTGGAAGACAGGAGTGCCTGGCGTGCTCTGGTCCATGGGGTCACGAAGAGTTGGACACAACTAAACAACAACAAAAGAATAATGGTTACAGTCCAGCCAAACTGAAGCACATTTAAGCCCCATTTGAGAAAGCTAAATACACCCTGTTACAATCTAGGTTTAACTCTGTTTTAGACCAAGAAACACTGTGTGGCACTGTGTGAGTTACTTAGCCTAATGTGCCTCCACAGGGTTCTTGTAAGGATATAATGGGAGAGAGGACTCCTTCTGTCAGTAACAATATAGTATATTACATGGTCTATAGCAGTGATGGCCAAACTTGGCCCTCCAGCTGTTTTGGGACTACAATTCCCATCATTCCTGACCACTGGTCCTGTTAGCTAGTGATGGTGGGAGTTGTAGTCCTAAAACAGCTGGAGGGCCAAGTTTGGCCATCACTGGTCTATAGGAATGGTGGAATACAGCAAAACAACAACAACAACAACAACAACAACAACAACAACAACAACAACAACAACAACAACTAAAGCATCTTGCTTTATTGAAATATTTATGGCATCCAAAACATCAAAAAATAAATATATCCAAGCAGTGTATGAAAAGATAAAAAGGCATACAATACCAACAACCAAAACATAACAGGAAAAAGCACAGCTCAAACTTCACAGAGAACATCAAGATATAATAAAATGCATGGCCAACAGCTTCATGGTAGAAGTAGTGATATCAGGAGGTGATGAAACCCATGAAGAGCTACCTGTCTCCAGCCTGCATGCTAAATTAGTCCCGGAAGGGGTGCTACATTAGCCCACATGGGCATTTCCCCCCAGTCACACCCAGAGGTGTAGGAAACCACTCGGGAACCCAAAGCAGCAAACATGACGTGCACCCGGGGACAGGGCATCGCTACGTAGCATGCATGCACAGCATCGCTATGTATGCGCATGCGTCGTACGTGCCGACACTGCACATGCGCTGTACATAGCGGGTTGCCGGTAGCACCACTCCAGTGCCGTACGGACGGTGCCAGGATCTTCTGCTCACGGCTGCAGCCACAAAGGGAGGATCCTCTACATGAGGCTGCAGCCGCGAACAAAGGATCCCAGCACTCTCCGTACGGCGCTGGAGCGGTGGCACCGGCAAACTGCATGCTTTGTCACCCCCGGAGATGTGGCACCGGGAGCGCACCGCCCCCATCACCCCGTTGCTGCGCCCCTGGTCACACCCACTTGCCCCACACCTGAAATCATATGGCATCAGGCTGGGGTCAGGCAAAAATGCAGCTGCAAAGGGAAACCTTCAGGTGCACTTTCAATTGTTCACTGGCAGGCAGCATTTGCATTCAGCATCATTAAATATGGCACCCAATGCAAGCTCTGCTGGGGTTGGTTCCACTTGGGAGATACTGATTAGGAGCTTCTGAATGCAGGCGATCCATGCTGAAACTGGGGGTTGCAGGAGGCACTGAATTTAAATCTGGCACTGACTGCAAGCCCTGCTTTAGGAAGAATCTTTCCTTGCAGCCTGAAATGTTCCTTTGCAGATGCCGATAACAATAACTTAGGTATCTGTAACATAATAGCCATTATAGACTACTGTGCTGATAAGCATTTAAAGCTTGTACAAGATGATACAATTGCTAAACCCTATACTGATTTAATGTATCATTTTCTGAATTTTTTGAGGTACTGTAAATGAATTGGATCCAATATCCCCATATCATTCATGAGTTGACAACTCATCTCATTTACCCATTTCAGGAATTTGTCAGTCAATGGTTTATAAAAAGAATGACATGATCCGGCTATGTTTGTTTGTTTATAACACTTATATACCATCTTTCATTAAAACTTCCAAGGTAGTTTTAGAGTCATAGAAGACAAAATGAAAATCAATACATTGAAACAATAGATACAAGAGCATCCACAACAAGCTATAAATACTATGTTGGCCCGAATAAAAGCCAAACCCGGAAATAAGCCGTACCTTTAAAATTCAAGGGGAAGAAAAGAAAAAGACAATACCCGAATATAAGCTGCTCCCTTAAAATTGTGTCTTATGCTGGTGCTGGCGGTCCTAGGAGCTATGCATTGCCGTGGCGCCCGCCATCTTGCCTCACCGGAAGTCCCATAAAAGCCCATATTTGTAAGGTTGCGAATTTAACTTTTCACGGTTGGAATTTTGGGGGGGAAATGTGGCTTATATTCAGGCCAATACGATAATTACGACAAGCTAGGTATCAGTGACCAGCGAACACTTGTGGTGAAAGATAAGATTTTAGTGACTGACAGAAACACTTCAAGGTTGGCACATGCCTTAGGCAATTCTGCAAGCTGGGTGCCACAATGGAAAAAGGCCTTCTCCTGGGTTGCCACAAGATGGACTTTGACAGACTGGCAGAAACTCCACTACACCATTACAGAAAATGAGACTGTATGTATGCCTCCCATATCTCTATTCTGCCCTTCCCCTCTGCTACATCAAGGAACACTTTATGGGATATGGTTGCCAAACACAATCCTCCCCCATTTGAGATATGTTATTCGTATATTGTTAAAAAGATATAGCCCACTCTTTGGTATTACTGCTTCTGAATGTTCTGCATGTACAGTAGCATACATGTGAGCTCATTCATGCACACTGAAGGGGAAAGAGCATTATATGTGATACACAACAACCATGTGTGGAGGAATTTTTGGTTATTTGTGGTAGATTCCCTCCCCTCAAAATTTATCTCCCTACAGTACTTGAGCAGGCCCACTGACTATGCATAAAAGAGCCTGTTCCTTTCTCAGGTCAGCTGCATATGACAGCATTTACAGTTAGCCACAACAGAAGGTTTAACTTAAGCCTGGTGTATTATTAGAACAATTAATGCAATCAACGTCCAAGCATTTAGGTAAAATGAAATGATCAAATAGCTAATTTGGGTTCATGGGTGGGATCCTTCACCCACTGAAGTCAATAGCAGGGGCGGGGGGATTTCAGCGGAGCAGGATTGCCACCATAAGCCTCCAAGTGCATACCCAATCCTGTTCCTACAAGTGGTCCCAATGACTTCAATAGGATTAATCATATGGCTCTAATGCAGTACATCTTGACATTTGGAAGACATTTGATATGGTTCTACATGACATTTTCACAGTGGTTTAGGAAACTAATGCAAAATGCAAACAACATTATGCCTAGAAGCTGATGTAAAAATATGAAGAAGGTGGGGGAGGGGGAGGACTTGAGTATTTCTCACTCAGAATGATTCTATGAGCCCAGTCAACTTTCCACATATATTTCTATCAACAATTTTTGTAACGGGGATGTCCACAGAATCAAGGAACTAATAATAGCAACAACAGAAACTCTTGTTATTTATTTATTTAGCATCTGTAAACCTGGCTTTTCAGCCAAAAAAAGCTCCCAGAGCAGCTTACAGATCAATAAAACACAAGACAGTTTCTGAGCTGGCCTAAAACTACTTAGTAATTTCATGCTGAGTAGACAGACCCCAGGGGCATAAGGCACGTACTGGTATATTGGGGGTAAGGTGATGTGCATGCACATGAAAGCTCATACCAATAACAAACTTAGTTGGTCTCTAAGGTGCTACTAGAAGGAATTTTTTTATTTTGTTTCGACTATGACAGACCAACACGGCTACCTACCTGTAACTGGTTCCAAATTGTTAAGGGCATTGTATACCAGTTCTAAAACATTTCACCTGACCTGGTTACATATTGATAGCCAGTGAAAATTGCCCGGCACAGGCATTATATGCAGGCAATATGTTGACCAAGTTAACCACGGCATTTGCACCTGCTACAGCTTGTGGTCCAAGCCTAAGGCGAGCCTTACATAGAGTGCATTGTAGTAATCAAGCCTTGGGCACAATGGAACTTACTCCCAAGTCAATGTGCCTAGGAATGCAGCCTAAGTTTCTTACCTATTACACTCCCGGAACTATTTTTACAGAATAATCTTACATATGGGTTGTATTCAGTGCTTCCCCCCCCCCTTAAAAATGTTTAGGGGTACTCTCATTTTGACTCAGGAAAATCTCAATTTTATAGTTCCAATTGGGAAAAATAAATACAGTAAATGAACAAAAGTACAAACATGCACAAAATGTTTAGTGGTATGCATCTCTTTTTTTCTGGAAAAATAGCACTGGTTGTATCCATTGCTGTTGTTCCACTCATGCAACAGACTTCTGCTGCTGCAATGGAACTTCTTTTCCCTCTCCCTCCATGATAGACCTTCAAAATCTACAAAAGAGGATTGAGGGATCCTCTGGGGTAGATTTTGGAAGTGTGCAAGGGAAGGATAGGAAGAGGAGGTCTCACTGCATAAGCAGAACTCAGCTTGCACATTGGCTACAACCATTGCTATTTTTCCAGAAAAAAGAGATGAACACCTCCCTTATTCTCTTAGAATGGCAATGGCGCCCACCTGAGAGATGCCGGAACAGAGTTCCGGCAACTTCCGGCTGAAAAACAGCCGTGGATTCAATCACTGAATACAATGGAGCTTGTTCACAAGTGAGTGAATATAGAATTGATATCTTATAAGTATATTTTACATGCACTCTTGCTTAACGATATTGTTTAACAAATAATGAACAAGAACATGTCCTTTGGTTAAAAGACCACCATTAAGGTTATTTTGCTTAAAAAAGAAATCTGTATACAGAATTTTCCCAGTGATTGTAAACCAGTAGATGCCCAAGTGATTATTCAGTAGATAACTCTAGATGACAATTTTATTTTTCTCACAAACAGTTTGTAATGATAAAAAGGTAAAAGTCATCCTATAAATTACTCAGTGCAAATTATTCTCCCTCTCTAACTGCTAATGGCTCGTTGTCAAGTTGGCAGGAATTATTAAATGAGGTGTCTGAGAGAGGGTTCCACCGGTGTTCAAATGATTCAATATTTTCAGTAATGGCTGGATGGCTCGCATGGAGGAGAATATGCTAATGACATGTGTTGATTAAACAAATGATGAAAAGAAACCAAAAAGCACTGTTTTGGAGATGAGGGTAAGAAATATACATGGATATTAAACCATGTAGTTTTCAGGTAGTTTGTATGCATACTTTTTTTTCTTTTGGCATTTTAAACAAGTATAATGCTGGCAAGGGCAATAGTGAGGGTCAGTAATGGCTATTGATGTAGCAGTCAAACTGGAATACACAACTAGGCTTCTGATCCCATGCCAGGATCTTGGATCCCTCCACATGGATTCCGCCTTACGCATGAATACATGGGGATGGTACATGAATTGCTGAATGTACCAAGACTGAGCATATGCAATGTTCAAGTTAGTAGAATTTGTGATGGCCTGGCTCAAAGAGGCAGCCTAAAAATCACTGAAATAAGCAAAACAGTTTCAAGTGAAATCTGGCACAATTGTACATAAACATATTTTATTTTTACCAGTTTCCAAATCCACATGCTTTCGCTATACACACCTGGGATTGGTCCATGTTCAGATAAAGATGGTTGCAACATACCTAGCCAACATATCTAGCCATGTTTCCTTCGACATAAATCCCACTAAAAATCAATAGGACTTGATTTCTGGAAGAAGAAGAAAAACACGATTAGGGTCGGGCTGTTTGCCCCACTGGAAAGAAAGGGGAGGAATTCAGCATAACTATATTATGATCATTTCATCACCACAAGCATTTCTGCTTGCCAGACAGAACAATCCCTCCTATCTTTGTCCCCCATTCACATTATTCTGGGAGTTCTCCCAACCCCCCAGAATAGATTTGGGGAGGGGTGGGGACCACAGACAGGGGAGGAAAGCTCTAGTGCACTAGTAGGAGCCCTTGCTTTCACTTCTATTAGTGCACCAGGTTTAGTTGAATTCAAGCTAAGGGACAAATTAGTTGTGTCTAGCCTAACACTCCATTGCAATCAATAGGACTGGAAGCATGTGTTGCATGGGCTTACTCCCAGTGAAGGAAGAGTGTTCTGCCTCTGTACAACTTCCTCACACAGCTAATTCTGCTGAATCAGCTTTGCATTTAAGCTGCATTCAGGCATTGATCTAGGTACTCAGTGAAGAAGAACAAGGGCAGAATCGTGTACACATGTGCCACACCAAATGACTCCATGAATGCTAGCCCTGACTTTCCTTGCTAAGCAAGAAAGGCATGCAATGAGTTTAGAACCCCTGAACAAGCGTATTGTTTAGTTCTCCCGAATAAAGAGTAAACACATAGCTGAATCCTTCTATGTGTTACAAAGTGGTGGGTAAGCAATTGAAAAATGCCTCTGGTGTTTAGAGCCCCTCTTTCTGTGCAGCTCAGATGCATTTTCATTTTGAGAGGGGGAAATAGCCTGAAAGCACCATTCTATTCTAACCTAAGTTCCTGTGGGGCTTATTCCCAAGTAAGTGTGCTCACAGATTGCCCTGTGAATACAACCAGGCCTTCTGTTCACCCACAACCGATAAATACAGTATATTATGGGACTGTAGCCCAGTTTCTAATTTGACCCTTAATTGCTAAGCCCATGCCAATGTTTTTGCTTACATTCATTGTCATCATCCATCCTAATTTAACCACATTTGACTTTTCGTTTCAACCTTAAATAGAATGTTGTCTGTACGCAGCCTGTGTTCTCATTTTTGTAAATTACCCTGTAATAATTAGCACATAATCTGTGTGTGTGTGTGTGTGTGTGTGTGTGTTTTCCCAAAGGGGCTGAAAGCTATATGTGTGGTCGGATCCCAGTTCTCATGTGAAGTTGTCCTTACCTGGCCATTGTGGGTTATCCAAATACTAGCACTTTATAACAGTGTTTTAAAACTTAGTTCTTTAATGGAACGTGGGGGTCTATAACTCAAAACAAAAATCCATAACAGATGGTGAGAAGGGACTTGTTCCTAGTCCAGATGAGCGCCTTCTTTTTCTAAAACTAATTGGGAACACATTCCAAAAAAGCAATAAAGTAAAATAAAATCCTTGTAGGTGTACAGATTGTTTCTCAGGTGGAAAGACATGCTCTGAACAACAAGCACATTTAACCATTGTTTCACTCACCACTTTGAAATTACCCAATTGTGTAATAATAATAATAATAATAATAATAATAATAATAATAATAATAATATATTATTTATACCCCGCCCACCTGCCTTGATTTCCCCAGCCACTGGGCAGCTTCCAACAAAAGATTTAAAATACATCAGTCCTTAAAAACTTCCCTAAATAGGGCTGCCTTCAGATGTCTTCTAAATGTCAGATAGTTGTTTATTTCTTTGACATCTGATGGGAGGTATATAGCACCTGCTTTTCTAATATACAAAGTCATGCATTTCTAAGCAGAGCTGGCATAGTGGCAGGCGGTACCCAAAGGGGCAAGTGGGGCAAAACGCTAGATGGAAGGAGCCAATGGCCGGCAGAGCCAACTAGTGCTGGTTTTCTCCCCACTTCCCTTACAAAGGCACTCAGTGCCCTTCAACAATGCAGCAACCTCGCACCTAACCACACAGTAGTACCTTAACCTCGTTTCAGAGGGGTGCTGTTGTTTGTTTTTGCCATATACATTTTCAAATACTTTCTGGAATTACTTCACTCCAATGATGCCAGCTGATAAATAAATAATAGCAATAAGACATCAAAAGCATTTACTCATAAATTCATTAACAAAGTACACTACATGTGCAATATTAAAATAGTTTCCTGGTTTATTAGGATCCACCCATGCTTACTCAGAGGTAAGCTCCTCTACATGCAGTTGTGGCCACACCCAGCTCAGTATGCATAGGATTGCAGCCCAGCAGCCCAATCCTATGCACATTTGCTTAGAAGTAAGGACTTGCTACATGCTAAATGTGCATTCTGAAACCATGCCAGCCCAGTCTATAAATGTGTTAAAGTAGAATGCAGTCATTTCATTTGCGTCAATCAGTTGTGGATCATTCTGAGGCACTTTTAATCAGACTGTTCAACTTAGTCTTCTGAATTTTACAACAACAAAACAAAATTTCTGATGTACAGATTTAATTCAAAAATACTTTATCTTATCAACTCCCCATAGCAACACAAGCTACTAATCACATTACTGAGTGTAGATAGCAAGACACTCTCTCTCTCTCTGTGTGTGTGTGTGTGTGTGTGTGAGAGAGAGAGAGAGAGAGAGAGAGAGAGAGTTTTTTTTTGGGGGGGGGGTATTTTTTGCTTTGATTCTGCCTCTGCTCCTGATCCTTTCCTTGGCTTTGTAACACCCAGTTAAACAAACAATATTTTCCCTTTTATGGTGGAAAACCTGGGCCAATGACACAGCTGAAGCTAAAACTGTTTGAAAGCTTTTGTTGGAGATCTGGCTGGAAGTCACTGCTTAGTCTTAGTGGAAGGCCGAGAGTGCTCCACAAATACTTTACAAGGCAAGGAACTTTAAAGACGGATGACAGCAAAAACTATTAGAAGATTAATGAGGATCCCTGCAGCCTGGTCTTTTATGGATCACCAGCTTCTCTTTCATCAGCTATATTTACTGGGCAAGTAAATCTAATGCTAAGAAATATTAAAAGATCTCCCACAAGCCTGGTTAAAGGTAAAAGACCCTAAACAAAAGGCTGAACACCATTCTACCAATAAAACAAAGGCTTCTAGTTCCAAGGAAGTACAAACAGGAGCAACAACACGCAAGCAGGAAAAACTTCCTTGTTTGTCAGTAAGTCACATTTTGCCACCCCTTGTCATGTGGCTATTGAGCTGTCTTTCCTCATTAGCCAAAATCATATAACATAAGGTAGCTAATCATGTTATAGCATTGATCCTTTATTATACAGTATGTTAAACCTATACAATCATTAATAAAACTATAATGTTTTTTATGATGTACAGTCTTTAAATGGAGACTTTACAACTCCACAGCATCTAACCACAGTCACACAGGAGGTGAGCTGAATCTGTTTCTTTAAAAAAGAACTTTACACGTATTAGAGGGTAATAAAAGCATGCTGTGCACTTATAATAATGGGGCCTAAATAGCAATAAACTTCTCCAGTAATGAAGTACAATACAGGTGCAGCCTAAACGTGGTTAATAGGCTTCTTTTAAACTCTGTTTGAAACCTCCATTGAATTCCCCATCTCTGTTTAGAGAAGGATAAGCTCCCTCTGGAACATTTCAGATTGGAACCAACAATTAAAACAGTGGAGAATGCTTGGAGAAAAAGTTCTTTGCAGCAGAATGATTTTAACTTTGCCCCTCATTGCTGTTGCCTCCCTCACCTAGTACAGTTACAGAAGCGGAGGTGTCTAGCTCTCATCTTTCTCCTTCTCCTCTCTGTCTGCATTCTCCCAGTTCGGACACCTGGAGTGCTGGAAGTTTCAATTTTCCCAAGGCAACATCTGGTGCCCTGGAAAAATTACATTCCCTAACATACCAGGTGTGTCTGTTAGTAAGGTAGGATGGAAACAAGAAAAGCCAGTCAGCTAGACAGACAGACAGATCTGACCACCCCTTCTCATGCTGGATCCTTCCTATCACCAAAGCCAGAGCAGAGGCTGTAAAACGCTATCTGGAGAAAAACTCAGGGCTTCAAGTACAGTACTCACTTCAGCCAAGGAGTCATGCAATTCACCAACATCTGTAGTTTCATTCTATGACCAAGTATTTATTAGAAATCTACAGCTGAAAACATAAAGAATATGTCAAGGGTGGGTGCTACACAAAAGTATTATGCATGTCCTTTTTATATAACGGATCACAGAATCACAGAATTATAAAGTTGGAAGGGACCCCAACATCTAGTACAATCCCCTTCAATGTAGGACTATGTAGCTGTCCTTTAGGGGGATCAAACCTGCAACCTTGGTTTTATCAACACCATGCTGTAACCAACAGAGATACAGTACACAGATTGCCTTTATCCTTAATATAGATCAGTGTTTTTCAACCTTTTTTGGGCAAAGGCACACTTGTTTCACGAAAAAAATCACGAGGCACACCACCATTAGAAAATGTTAAAAAATTTAACTCTGTACCTATATTGACTATATATAAAGTAATTCTCTTGAATTTTTCAATTTTTCCCACGGCACACCAGGCAACATCTCGCGGCACACTAGTGTGCCGCGGAACAGTGGTTGAAAAACACTGATATAGATACTGTATTTTGGTTTCACTGCACATGAAAAAGTAAGATGGAAACTACTATACTAATATTTAGGATCAAATATTTCCCGCCCCCCAGGTATGGAGTTGGCTTGTGGTGATAGAATTATTATAGGCACTGGCAGTGTCAAATCCAGTTGTTTGTGGATCCCTATGCCATCCATGCTAGAAACATATAGTATCTTCTACAGAACATGGCATCCGCTTGATGCGCAGCAATGCAAAATAACTGGCTTGTGCATTTTCGTGCAAGATATACTGAAACAACAAGGAAAGCAAAATTATAAATTCAGGACACACACGGAAAGTGTTACTTCTTTATTCCCACCATTACATACAACATCCGTAACCCTGGATTATCATGTCATCAGTGCTGAGTTATAGCATGGATATCCTGCAAGTGTTCAAGTCTGGGAGTGAGAGTTCAGATACGTTACCATTCCCACCCAGTAGCTTTCCCAAATATATAACTTTTGGGTGAAGAGTAATAATGCCATCAATAATAACAGCTTTTGGAAACAAATTATTTTAAACTTCCGAGCAGCAGAAGTTGGTATATGTGTGTGTAGCTTTTCTTGTTTGCTTGTCATCGGATACTGCTCAAACCATATTAAATAAGCAGCTTGTAGTCTTATCATGAAAGGTGTGGCTTTATTTGGTTTTTTAAGAAATAATAGCCATACACAAACATAGATAAACTATAAGGTATGGAGTTCCTGGAATTAAATATTCCCCATGGAAAAACAAAGCAAAACTCTGTTTATATAGTAATGATGATGATGATGATGATGATGTAGAAAACCTGTGTATCAGAGAGGTTGGGGGAGCTCCTAGATTTAAAGCTTCTTTTTCTGACATAGCTTTATGTGGACTTGAAGGTAGTATACATTCAAACACAGTAGCAATCTAAACTACTTCACTCCCATTAATTATGTACTGTATTGCTTACCTCAATTTATAGATCAGCTGTAAGTTTTGTCTTTTACTATTTTCAGAACAAAAAGCCCTCTCAAGGCAGCTCACCATCAAAAAAGATTTTAAACTAAAACACTAGTATAAAATGCACCCCAACACCTATCAAAATGCATGCAGCAACAACAAATCTTTATTTATCTCCGATACCTGTGCAATCAGGGTAAGACTGCAGTTCTAAACCCACTTAGCTGGGAGAAAGCTCCATTGAACACAATGGGATTTACTTCTGAGTAGACATGTATAGGATTTCACCGCCAACATAACAGAATCAACACAGAGCATGTATCATGTGTTATTAAATCCAAATTTGGGCAAAGAACTACTGTACTCAAAAACACTTGTGCTCTTGCTAGTATTTTTTACTTCATTTCACTCTTCCTGTGTGTAAATCCATACCTCCATCTGACTGATTCATATAGGGATACTTACACATTTGTAGTAACACTGCTATCTTGACTCTGCATAGATCTCTGCCCAATCCACTTCTACCCCAGCAACCACTAATATATATGACTGACAGTTCCTCTCTATGGGCCATGTTGGAAGCTGTATTCATTTCACCTGCAATAGTCTGCCTTGCACTGGCTTTTAAAGCAGGGCACATAACCAGGCTGGCCATAACAGGTGCGTTTTTTTTTTTTTTTGGAAAACTTAAGAATTTTAACAGAATATTAAATTTCACAATGGATCTGGTTTTATTTATTGCAGAACAGCTGCAACCCAAGTAGTCAGCAACATTTACTAAGTATCTGGATAAGCCGTTAACAAGCAGCAGGGTGTGTAAGAGAAGCTAGCACACTCTAGTGCGTATGTGTACACATGTACACCATTTTGAATGGTAAACTAGAGATGGTTATTTGCAGAAAAGGGGGGGACTGCTCTCTGTAAATAGGAATAGGTGGAATATATGCAAATCAACTCTAAGCATTTCTTCAATTGCCCTCCTGGTCTCCCTAGCCTTTAGAGGACTAGCTGAGTCAAAGAGCAGGCATACCAGCTAAAATTATGGAAGGTACACTCTAGGAAATATGCATTGTGTGTACTAATCTCAGCAGTGGACTTTCTGCCTAAACTGGAATAGTCTGACTATATGAAAGGCCAGCAGGGATGGCTGCATAGAAGTTTTCTGTTTGCTAAACGTAAAATTGCAAGATACTGGAAATCTCAATTTCTTTCGGACATTTATTGTGGCTTGGGAAAGACTGGGGTTTTTTTTAGCAGGTAGAGGGGCAGGAATCTTCTCGATATAAAAGCCTGTGGTTTTAAAATGCAGTGATTTCCACATGTTCTTCTCCATTTTGATTTTACTCCCAGTGTTTCCATCAACTTCTGTTGTAAGGAAAAGCTGTGGTGAGAGCAGCTGGCTATAGAAGTTTATTTATAACTGTTGTAGTCAAGTAAATTAGTATTCTCACCTGTGGTAAGGCCTAGCAACAGAAGACTCCAACCGCTACTAATCACACAATCACTACCAAGGCCAACAAATTAACAGTAACACCCTGTAATGTGCAAAGCACATAAAACCAATTAACACACAGCAGTACAAGTAAATCATACAACAGAACAAAAAATACTCATTTTCAACAAGATGGAGAACCTATGGTTGTCTAGAGACTGTTCAACTACCCAGAAAACCCAGACAGTATGGCTAATGGTTATCTAGTAAAGGAGATATAAGGAAGATGTACCCCTTTCTTGATTTACAAAATTCTCCAGGACAAGGAAGAAGAAAGATTTCCAGAATACTAATGGTGAGTTTGGATGACTATCAATACTATACATGTCCACTCAGAAGTCCCATTGCAATCAATTGGGCTTAGTCCAAAATATAGGATTGCAGCCTTATGTACTGATATTCCTGCTATGTACTGATATTCCTCTTACTATAATACTGCAAAGAATGCTGCTGCAGGAAGGGAAAGATTTTTATCAGGAATATGGTAGATGAGAAAAGAACTTGTACCCCTTGACACTTTGCTTTGAATTGCCCCCTTCCAAAACAGCTTTTCAAAAGAATAAAAGGAGCATCAGGCTCCTGGTATACAGTTTTGTATACAATGTGTAATTTATCTCTAACTCCTTGCATTGAGTCAGACACTGCATTGTTTGAAAAGAATAATTAATTCAATTTTTAATATGCATTAATGAGCCACGCCGATCTTTTAGGATAGGTTGTTCTTGAAAACGTTTATGTGAAAGCTTTCTTAAAAGCCTTATTGTTCATTTTAAATCCCTATAACTTCATACTGTAAAAGTAAGTAGCTTGATTCTATCAAGAGTTTAAGGCATTCTTGTTTTCCATTAGCAGCTGTTCCAATTTCCGACACTTAACAATTTGCGGCATGTTGCTCCCATCAAACTGAATTTCCCGGAAAAAATAATAATGAAATGTCGGGGTGACTTAAATGTGTCACCCTGTCGCTAATCCATAAAACAGACCCACACTAAACATGGCTGGAAAGTTAATTGAATAATTAATATAAGTATGCAAAATATACTCGTCTGAAGAACTAAAAATATTATTCATGCTGAGGAAATGCTGCTTTGCTGGTAGAATTAACAGTGCAATCCTATCTATGCTTGTTAGCTCAGAAGTTAGTATCGGTGTACTCATTAGGACTTCCGTGCACAGCTCTGGTTGGCCAGAAGTGGCTTAGTCATGCTGACCACATGACCCGGAAGCTGTCTGCGGACAAACGCCGGCTCCCTCGGCCAGTAAAGCAAGATGAGCGCCGCAACCCCAGAGTTGTCCGTGACTGGACCTAATGGTCAGGGGTCCCTTTACCTTTACCTTTAAGTGTCTATAGAATTGAAGCTTGAAAGCACAATCCTGTCGATATTTAGTCAAAAGAAATTCTCATTGAGTTCCATGAGGCCTATTTGCAGGCAATTGTAGGATTTGTAGGCTCAGTCTGTCTTCGTGTAAACAAACCTGCTTACTCGTGTATTTCTCAAAGAAAATGTCATCAGGCTGAAATGAATATTGGTAAAGTCCCATATTCATTCCCAGGGAAGTGTTTTAGTTATTTATTTCCATCACTCTTCTCCTATTCATCTGCCAAATCATTCTTTGCAGAATAAAAAGAGAGGTTTTTGTACAACGATACAACCAATGACAATTCTGAGCATATTTTCCTTAGAGGTAAGTCCAACTGAATTAATGCAAGTAGATCTGTTAAGGATGGGGTTGTATTTTTATTTTTTTTTAAATGAGCTTGCACTTTATTTTTTAGCTTGTTTCCTTTTATTAGTGATGTGGGCTGCTTATTAATCAGTGTTTAACAATGTAATTACAGCTGTTTTTAGTCACACTAGATAACACAGATGAATAAATGATCCGCAAGTAGCAGTGTGTGTAAAAAGGGTAATGAATTCTTTTCAGAAGCCCATTAATTTACTAGTAATAAATATATAGTATGATGAATTAGGAAAACTTGTATACTTCCTGAATATTGCAACAAAAGTTTCCAAGCATTTAATCATCCTGTTTTCCTTCATTTACTTCTCTTCCTGTGTCATCACGGGCTGAGACATGCCTTTCTGTTCTGAATTAAACAGTCCCTCTAATGCTGTACATGAGCTTTACCTACCACTGGTTATGGCATCACTTTGAGGCAAGCTAATGATGTGCCTTCTGTTGAGGAGACCCGCTTGAACACGGCTCTTTCAAGCCTGGCAGAATTAGCCTTGTCTTTCTCAACTGCCCTTAACTACATTGGATTCAGTTTGGAAATGACATCATTTGAAAGCAGGAGGAGGCAGATCAATTAATGTAACCCACCTTCGTTTGTTAAGTGGCATTATCCCATGCATCCCAATTCTTTGATGATGCAACAGTGTGATCCACAAGGAAATCTTGCTTTCAAAGTGATTACAGTGGTAGCTTGGTCCCTGAACTTAATCCATTCCAGAAGTCCGTTTGACTCCCGAAACCATTCAAAAACCAAGGCACGGCTTCCGATTAGCTGCAGGAGCTTCCTGCACTCAAGTGGAAGCTGCATCGGATGTTTGCTTTCCAAAAAACATTCAATAACTGGAACACTTACTTCTGGGTTTTTGGCGTTCAGGAGCCAAATTGTTTGACAGCTAAGCTGTTCGAGTACCAAGGTACTACTGTCTTTATTTATTTATTTTTATTTATTATATTTGTATACTGCTATATACCCATAGATCTCAGGGTGGTTCACAACATAAAATTATAATATAAAAAAACAAAAAATGCACAATAAAATTAAAAACAAAGACAACACAATAATCCGCCCTTCCACAACACCTTTGAAAGGGCAATAGATGTCAATCAGCCAAAGCCCTGGTTCAAGATGTTGTGGTATCCTTTCTATGAATCCAGCTGACATCCATTATGGTAAATATTCCAAATATATGTAGACTCATAAGCTGTATGGGGAGACCATTTAGCCTGTCACAAATGGGCAAAATTTGGAGGAATGGTCAACTTTGACTTGGTGGTTTCTTTGTTTTTTAAAAAAGACTAAGCCTGCAACTTGTGGTATAGTGGGTGGAGTTTTGGACTAGGACCTGGGAGACCAGGGTTCAAATCCCCGCTCAGCCATGAAGCTTACTGGGTGACCTTGGACCAGTCACTGCCTCTCAGCCTCACAGGGGTGCTGTGAAGAGGGAACCATGCAGGCCACCTTTAACACCTTAGAGGAAAGGTGAGATTTAAGGGCAACAAGCAAACAAATATTAACCACCTTGATCAAAGGTCCCAAACACAGCTCACAAAATATGGCCAACAACCATTCAATATAAAAATGGAGAGAAGAGACAAAATCAGCGAAAAAACCAACATGGGTTGTGGCAGTTTGGAATTATGAAGCTTTTAAAAGGCCTCCAAGAATAAAGTGGTTTTCACTTGGTGGGAAAAGGGAGCAATTGTATAGGCAACACAACCAAGAGTGGCCTCTCTTCATTTGCCACCTCCATCTCTGACAGCTGAGACATTTGGACAAGGACATTGATAGATTATCTTCTCTTTTTCCTCCTAATTCCAGGTGGATAGAAAGCATTCAGAACAATTTATGGTGTTAAAGGCAGTGTAGAACATCCTTCGCATCTCCAGGCAGGGCTAGCAAAGACTCCAGTTTGAAACCCTGGAGAGCCATTTCCAGTCAGTGGTTTGACTTGTTAGAAGGCAGCTCCTATATTCATGTGTGAATGTATACACACACACACACACACACACACACACACACACTATACATCCCTTTGAGATTTGGGATTTTTCCACAGTGCTTGGTTATACTGCCTTAAACAATCTGGAGCGCTGTTGCTCTTTCAAACAACAGGCAGCCATATTGGGCGTTTGAAAACTTTATTTAGTTCATACAGATGCAATGGGAATATCTCACAGGGCTGGTCTGTTCATGAAGTGGAGACCAAAGGCCCTGATCTTTGACTCCAGACTCTTGTGCCAGTGGCAGAGCAAGTGGTTCCAAATTAATGGTAGGTAGGAGAACTATGGCAAGTTTCATGGAACTGTTACTTAAGGGGATTTTAAAGGTAGTTCCATGTTCTGAATGAGACCATACTTGTGTGGGGAGAAGACAGGTGCTGGCTCTTAAAAAAAAAGCCTCTCACAAAGATTATTTGTATACATAGAATCATATAATTGTAGAGTTGGAAGGGACCCTGAGGACTATCTAGTCCAACCCATTGCAATGCAGGAATCTCAATATGTGGTCTCCCACCCAATTTGAAACTACTGGACTCTGCTTAGCTTTGCAAATGTGCTAGCTGCTTTATTGCTGCATTATCTTCAATCATAGATCAAACTTCCTTTCCGCTTGTGACTATGTATCAATCTATTTATAAAAACAGATCTATAGATTGCTTTGGCTGAAGAAGAAAAAAATCCCCAGAGCAATTTGCACAATATACAAAGAATAAAATCATTTTTAAAACCACATATAATGTTCATTTTATTTCAAAATAGCACTCAAAGAAGCACAAAACCTAAAATAAACTGGCATATCTTGACCATAACGAAACCACTCAGCACCAATTGTATGTAAGAATAGCTGCTGAAAGCCTTTAAGACCCATTTATAGGGACAGCGACTGTATAACTTTACACAGAATTGAATTCTATAGAAATACAGTTCTTAAGCACTATTTTACAAATATACAAAGATATCCAGAAAGAACATTTCCTAAATGAAAGTGCCAAGACTACTCCCAAAGTTTGATTAGGCGCCAACGAGATAGTGGTAAAGGGAAGTAGCTCAGTCATTGAGCACGTGGCCGTCAAAGCATAAGATCCCAGGTTCAATCCCTCATATCTCCAGGTAGGGCTAGAGATATTCCCTGCCTGAAACCCTGGAAAACAACTGCCAGTCAGTGTAGACAATATTGAGCTAGATGGACAGACCAAGACAGCTTCCTATGTTCCTAACATAAGCTCTTGCCCAAAATGGCTCCTGCCTACCCTACTTGTGCAGAATTCACCAGCCTTTCCCTTCTCCAGGCCTTATGAGGTGGTCAGTGGTGGGCTACATCCTGCTTCCCACTCACTCTGTGTGTGGGTAGTCATAAACATTGTAAAATATTGTCAAATACCTTTCACATACATCTGCCTGCCGGTTGTCACACATTATCATTCCAATACGAAGTATCACATAGTCTGTATGTGTCGCACAACCCTGGCATCTTTAGCACATATTGGCATACCTGTACAAATGTGAAATATCACGTGAAAAGGGTGGGAGACATTAGAAAGCAAGGGAAGGCAGCATTTGAAAGTAACAGACAATGCACAAAAATACTACTGTGAAGCAAATGCATGAGTGTGACTTCGCATTTCTGTTACTGTCCCCTCCCATCATGCTCACCACAAATTGCCACAACGTTGCTACCACTTCCCTTCACCTTGATGCATGACTTGCTTTATGAATGACCCCCCCTGCGCCCACCCCCCACCTCTGTGTAGCTTGCTTATATATTCACAATTTGTAGCAATGCTGTAGTGTAAACTGTAGCCATACTGGGCTTGCTTTGGAAGCGAATCTGACAACTTTGTAAAGGTGTACAGAATGCTTAAAACCTAAGAAAACTTAGTATCCAAGAAACAAAAATGTGCTTATATCTGATTCTGAATTGCTACCCCTCCCCCCCAAAAAATGCTGCATCTGGTTATGAAAAGGAACTATATCTGATTGTTTTTACAAAAAACAAAAACAAAATTAAAATAGGGATAAAATTGCCAGTCCCAAAAGGAAGCTTGCTATCTTTCATTAGGCTTGCTAAATGCTCTACAATGACCTCCTTGTTTGCGTAATGTATGACAAGTTTATATTTTTGTCTGACAAATGTCGGATGGTATGTAGGTGGAAGTGTGAAAGTTGATATCATAATTCAACTGTATATGCACACACACACACAATTAACTGCTTGAGGATATATGGAGGTAATCTTATATGTGTAATTGTAATCTACGTATCTAAGCAAAAGTGATTACACATATCTAGAGGAAGGAACATGAATTGGTTTTGTGGAGGAGGACAGAGCTCACTGTGTGTGGCTTCTGTGGGAGTGATCTGAAGAAAGGGAGCGAAGGAGTTGTGTAATGGGATGATTTGCTTGGGGGAGCTCATTCACAAATCATTACTAAGAAAAGAAGAAGTGAAAAAGGATTTGCTTTAGCATGTAGCAGGAAAGGAATTACATGAGCAGGGATTGTACAATGTAAATGATGAGAAGCAAATGGAGAGGAATGAGTCATCTATAAGGAAACAAAACTACCCAGCATATGAAAATATTATTTACACCTTTTGTCATTTGGTCCATACATTTTAGTAGACTACGTTGGTGCAAAAAGCAAAAGGTGAAATTTTATAAATGTACACATACATTTGAATTAAATAGAATAAGGCAATACACCACAGCGTATGAAGAAGGAATTTTGACTTTCTGTTCTTTAAACAAGCAACCCCCCATTTTTTTGACAAAAGAATTTCTAGCCTGTTTGCCTACATTTGCATTCTGTGGTGGAAGTTTTCAGACCTGCTGTTCCTGCTCCTTCCGGCAGTAACATTTGTTTGATTTTTACATATTGCCATGAAATTGGGAGCTGGGTGACTTAGGGGTTTCTTCCAACATGGTGATTCTATGACTGTTACACTGGAGTCTGCTAAAGTGACTGAACCAACAAGGCTGCTGGGAATTACCTTAATGGTCTTTGCAACTGTCTATTTTGTTATGGAATTTAAAGGTTGAAAGCTCTCAATAGCCTTAGGGATAGTTCATGAAATATCTGGAAGGGTGTTGGCTCTCGCTCTCTCTGCCACCCCAAGTTGGTGTTAATGTAAACAAGAAGACATTTGTGGAAAGCAGATTGACAGTTTTGATGCTAAGGGAAAAAAATACAGAGTGAAGTTTGGACTGTATAAGAATCTTTAAGGCAATGTCTGTCTTCCTGAAGACCTGATGTGGACTGTTCCTGCTTGTCAGTGTGTTTCAGCTGGTCCTCCCCCTAGGCTAAACTTGTATATTTGTAAATAAACTCAAGTAAGCCTCCAATGACCTCACTGCAAAGGAAACCAATTTGATGTCCATGTTCAGGGGATAGGATTGCATGCAGCAATATTTAGTTTTATTAGTGAATAAAAGGTAAAGGGACCCCTAACCATTAGGTCCAGTCATGGACGACTCTGGGGTTGCGGTGCTCATCTCGCTTTATTTGCTGAGGGAGCAACAGCTTCCGGGTCATGTGGCCAGCATAACTAAGCCGCTTCTGGCGAACCAGAGCAGTGCACGGAAATGCCGTTTACCTTCCTGCTGGAGCAGTAGCCTACCTATTTATCTACTTGTACTTTGATGTGATTTCGAACTGCTAGGTTGGCAGGAGCATGGACCGAGCAACGGGAGCTCACCCCGGCACAGGGATTCGAACCGCCAACCTTTTGATCGGCAAGCCCTAGGCTCTGTGGTTTAGACCACAGCGCCACCCGTGTCCCTTTATTAGCGAATACGCATATAAATATAGATAAAACCAGAAGCAAGCATGGAGCTCTCTTCCTATTGTATAAGTCTGACCTCTCACCACCTTTGACACAACAGACAAGATTCTTGCCTGTTTGGACTCCTCTATTTTTCTGGTGGTCTGCCTTTAAGTATTGTTTCTTCAATTACACATTTAATCAATATTATGGCATCCATTTGTTTAGATTTTTTATTATTATTATTATTATTATTATTATTATTATTATTATTATTATTCCAAATATGTGATACCAGAGGTTCCCATTCTGTCCATAATATGCATAAGACTGGTAGAGTTTGTTTTCCCACAACTCAGCCCTTGGTTGAAAGAAATGTACATATGACAATACTGTGATCAGTGTGTGTCAAACCACTATTAGTAGTTTGATATGTCTAGAGACTTTCCTTTGGTGATTTAAGACATTCAAGCAATATAGCCAGGATGGTAATTCATGTAAATTCCATGTACTTTGGAACCGGAACCATGAAGAAGAAGAAGAAGAAGAAGAAGAGTTTGGATTTGATATCCCGCTTTATCACTACCCTAAGGAGTCTCAAAGCGGCTAACATTCTCCTTTCCCTTCCTCCCCCACAACAAACACTCTGTGAGGTGAGTGGGGCTGAGAGACTTCAGAGAAGTGTGACTAGCCCAAGGTCACCCAGCAGCTGCATGTGGAGGAGCAGAGACACGAACCCGGTTCCCCAGATTACGAGTCTGCCACTCTTAACCACTACACCACACTGGCTCTCTGAGGAACTGAGGAATTATAATTGCTTCTGGGAGACCTCAGGGAACCATTTTTGCTAGTCACAAATGATAGCAGTCAATGGCATTGATTCACTCATCTGTGACAAGCATGTTCGACTAATAGGTTAGGATAAATATCAAAATACTCACTAGAGTAATTTAGGAAGCAATCAGTCTCCTGAAAGCCAGATTTTCTGAGACTTGCTCAGTCAGAAGAGCAGACCTGAACTTCATGTCTATGTGTGTGTGTTTACTCAGAAGTTAGCCCCTTTGTGTTCGTTAGAAAGCTTATCCCAAGTACTTTCTGTCTTTCAAAATAAAGCAATGAAATACGCTAGCACTCAAGGCTCAGTCTAAGCCTTATTTGTGTAGGTTGAAATATTCAAGATATTCTTCCCAATCCATGGTCAAATCTTATTCTTCAGCACACTTTGAGAAACAGTCCTGATCTAAGTAAGACCCAATTCATCCATCATTATGTGTGATCCTTGTGACCCCACACAATTCTGTCTTTCAAATGTCCAGACAGCCACAGGGAAGTGGCAGCCATGCTGTTCTATTAAAACATGAATTGGGCTGCAGTCTGGCGGGATTGTATTTGGCAGGCTCTCTTGGAAAGGATTCTAACAGGGAAGGTGCCATCAGCGAGAGTGCTCTTGTTCAGTAGTTGTCAATCTAGCTTCTGCAAGTGATGCCACTGCCAGATTCTACATGTGACTTGCTTCCACACTAGCATATGCCTTTCTAGTTTCGGGGTTCAGTTCTGAAGCAGACAGATAGCTAAACAAGCAATTTGCATGCTCAAACACAATTTTTCATGAATTTTCCCATAGGAATTCAAGCATGAGAATCAGGAAAGATTCCACGAGTGGGAAATGTAACATGTGAATCTTCCCTCAGTCACTGTTAACAAGGTGGACTTGGATTCAGGCCATTTTGAACGGTGCAGAAACTTGCCTAGGGAGTGCAAATGTTCACTTACTAAAAATACCAGTTTCAGAAAGCAGCCTTCTGATTTTATTGTTGCGGTTAAACTTTTAATTTGATGGTTTTTGAGCTGTAACCTACTGAGTTGTATGGAGCCTCCAGTGGCTTTTTGGCATGGAATTTTATGGGGAAATTGATGGTTATAGTTTAGTCCCCATAGGTGTTTGAGTTTACTTGTAAGTAACATTTTCTTTTCTTTTTTCTATCTGTTCTTCTTCACAGAAGGTAAATAGTACCTACCCAGCAGGATGAGTCAGGGTAGATTCTATAATGTACCACTGCAGAACAAACAAAAAGTGTTAAGAAATATTACCAAAAGGTACTGGAAAAGAAAACAGCATGGTTAGTCAAAATAAAAAAAGATTTCAACTTAGGTGTGTATCCCAGTAGGGAATGTAGATATACCAAAACCAGAATTAATTAGATGCTATTTTATACATTTGATTCGTTTTATAAGTTCAAAAACAAAAAGAGAAATAGCAAAATAATTTAAAAATTCTTTAAGATTTCAGGGCTCTTCAGTTTTAAAGAAGCTGCAAATTATTTATTAAATGTACCTCATTCTTCCTCCCTAAACATCGCAGGGCAGCAACCACATCAGCCTTAAAGCAATGCAGTGAAAAATCACAATGCATCTAAAAATAATGACAAAACACATTAATCTTTTGGCTACACATTGTATATATCATCACCCCAGTATTACCGATTTTCACTGGTGTTTACCTTCATATCAAAACATATTTTTTTTATTTTTTTTATTTTTTTAAACAGAATTTATTAGCATTTTCATAATATAACACAAACCCAACCCCACACCTACAAATACAAAACAAATACAAATACACATAATGTCAGGATTCTTCTTCTTATCTATATACCTTAAGTTAAAAGCAGCATGATAAAGGATAGAAGAAATAAGTTTAGCTATAAGAATACTTGGTTAAGATCTAGGTTATAATGCAAAGATTAAGACAATTGTGTTTTTTCTTTTAAGTAAAGTTAAATTTTTTACAGAGAAAAGTTGTTAAGGAAATAGTATATTGATTTAAAACCGAAGGTGTATAGGCGGGGGAAGTCAAAAGTCAAGATTCAGAACTAGAAATTTTTTTTTGCAAAACATATTTTATATGATGCTACTCAAAGAAAGGTGCACACCAATCCTTTGCATGTTTACTGTGAAGGAAGCCCCACTATCTTTAGTGTAATTCACTCCAACATAATATAAAATATATAGGGCATTACAGCCTTAGGTACATTAATGTTACTTGTGTAACATTTTTGTTACAGATACAACAACACCTAGAATGCTTATCCCTACCAGAGGAGCAGTGATCAGAGTGGAAGTCTTTGATGCTGAAGAGCTGCTGAACTGAAGACAATGCAGACTTGGTCAGTAACCTAAGTAGGAGATAACTAGGAGCAAGGTATATGTATTAAATAAATATTTGGAAAAAGTGCTTACCTCTGTCAGGCTCTTAAAATGAAAGCAATTTCCATGATATCTACAGAAATTCTATACAGCACTAGGATCACTGTGCTACAATCGTTTGGTGCAGCTCCAGTAACAGCAAGTTTTTATTCTGTCCCCTTCTTTCATTTTATATATTTTGGGTGAGTGACATTGCTAAGGACATCAACCCACTACTAATCATGAGTGAAGTGCACAGCTAATTAAAATCAATGGGGCTGTGGCTTGCTATATGGTCTGCAAATTGACGATTTGGAATGGAGCTTTATTAGAATAATGCATAGCACCATAGGGAATGAATCTAGTGAAGTTTCATTGCTATTGTAGGAAGTTATACTTGATCAAATAGTGTTTCTCAAACTGTCCTGAACTCAGGCTCCTTCTAAGTTTACCTGATGCGCCAAGGAGCACCTGTCTCTGCTGCTTGGTAGAAAGTGTATCTAGTTCTACCTGCTGTAGGATCCTTACTAGGGCTAGGCCATATATCAATATATTGTCCAAAACCAGTTTAAAGTTCATATCGTGATATCGGTTTAATCATTTTTGACCTGGCAACATATCATGAATCATGATGTTTGTGTATGCTATGCAACAATCACAACATGAGGAAAACCATGAAGCCAGCCAAGGCCACTACATAGCTTCATCCTTATTTCAGACACTGTGATATATTGGTATATCATGATGTTTAGCTGGCGATACATCACGATGTTGAAAACCACATATTGCCCAGCCCTAAGATTCCTTTCCATCTTTAGTACAAGGTGCTTCTCCCGCCAGTGTTAGTTACTGCTACAATAATACCAAACATACTATGAAAAGGACGTAGAATAACAAAATGGTGCCTTAAATTGTGCAAATTACTTGCCCCAGGACTCTTTTCAACCCAAGGGCCTCGTTGTCTCGTGAGAATACGTCTGGGGCCACATGCTGGTGGCGGGTGGGGCCAGAGGCAAAGTGGGTGGAGGAACAGGTGTGACTCTTTACCTTTGTACCATAGGCTACATTCCAATCATGCAAAAGTCAGATATTCTAAACACATAAGCCCTCTGTACCCGGGCAAGCCAAAGCCAGTGAAAACCACTCAAGGAAGGCATAGAGCAGGCCAATAAGTGATGTGGCCTGGAGGAAGGGGCTGTTGCCTAGGGAGAGGCCCAAAGGCCAGACAGAGAAGTCTGGAGAGTTGTATTGGACCTGAGGTTCCCCACCCAATTTACACTTAAACCCAAATCCTAACCATGTTCACTCAGAAGTAAGAAATATTGATTACAATGGGAATTACTTCCTGATAAGAATGCTTAGTTAGGGCAGGGATTAGGACACTTCAGTGTTGTTTTTTCTCCTTCACAAATACATATGCACACACAGACGAGATAAAGAGCAATATAAAGCAGTAATTCTACTCATGCCTGTGATACTGCTTGTGCTATCCTATTTAAACATGTGTAGTCTCTAATTTAATGGGAGAAAGTATTTATATTTTCCTTAATGTGTCTTACGTTATCCAGCAGCTATAAGGCAGGTACAACACTTTGGACTTTTTATTTGTATTAATTTAAACATAACTGCAGTAAATGAAAAACTTGTAAATGGAGGTTTTGTTTGAAATCTGTAAACAGTTATATAAGTAAGCACATTTAAGTCCCATTGATTTCAGTGGGAGAGTTAAGCACGTGGACTTAAAAGTGACCAGATTACCGTATATTTTATATTGTTATAGCCTATACACACTAAAAGGCATATTTCTAATATGCCTACATATAATAGTAAAAATGCAACCTATGGTTGTATCCCACTATAGTAGATTGTTAGTGATGCCCATTAATTTCAATGGGTCTACTCAGAGTATGGCTAACATTGTCTATATACCAATAATTATTTCCATGTCCAGCCACAATATGAAGCTATATTACAGTTAGAGAAAACTACAATTCTAGTTTACACAAGTTGACTACATTTGTTTCAAAGATGTAAACATGTATGTCATTTAGTATCTTTTAAAAGGGCACAGACTGAAGGTTGCTTTTTATAGCAAAATGCAACAATAAATCCTTTTAAATGTAGAAACATATTTCTTCTAAAATTCATTACTAGTAATTCATTACTAAGCTTCACATTTCAGTTACATATAATGGTCTCTGGTTTCAGACTTTTTTCCAAAGTGGAAAACAAGTATTCTTTAACTTTTTGCAATTCTTGACAAAAATAATAATTAATTTTGTTATGTATTCCATTCCTACAAAGGGCACTGCTAAGATCCCCAATACAATCCGATTTTGCAGAGTAAGCATGCTTTTCATCACTGGGGTGAACTTTTAAAAACTGACAACTTTATTTTCCTTTGTAAACAACAAAATTACTTTTATCCGATTAGTTCTTGTTTCTGGTTGTGTGTTAGGGGGTAGGGAGCCAAATAACAAGTAGATTTATGTTGTCCAACTGGTTTCTTCATAACTGCTGTGGAAAGGCGTAAAGGGGCAGCATAGTAAAACTGAAAAGGTTGCCAATGTTAATAATTTTACTTTTTAAAGAACTGCAAAGTATACAAAGGTTTTGAATTACATACAATCAAAAGAGGTTGTTTTATATTTGCAATGGCTGCTTCAGAAACAAAACCAAATGTTTTATTGCAGATGTTTTTAGCCAGCAGATCAAACGGATGCAGTATCGTGTTACATAGTTTTTTCTTATCACTTTTTTTAAAAAGAAAAAAACAACACCAGAATATTTCATTTGTATGTTCTTGTTCTTTTATTCTGTATGCCAAAAAGGACACTGCAATATGCAAAGGTTAAAATTAGAAAAACTGGTGATCCTTTTTAAAAACTATATGCACATAGTACACATATACTTCCACTAGTTTCAAAGCTGTGAGTTTGACCCAGATCCACATAAAAGTCTTAAATTGAACCAAATCCACATATCAAACAATATAATCTTCTTCTTTTTTTGAGAAGCTGAAATTGAAGGGAGTGTTCTTCTTGGGAAAGTTCAGAAAAGTGGGGAGACAGGGAGAGTTAGGGTATGCTACAACAGTTTGCTTATGTAATTTGTTTTCTAGATAATTCAAAGAACTTTATTTAAAGCCGTTTCAGTTGCTTTAACATGGGAACAAAATCCGCTCAAATCTCACTCTATCAGCTTAGAAAAATTGAACACCAGATTGTGTCTATTATTTGCTGGGGAAAGTCCTTTCATGTTTGCTGCTGCAGCAGCAAACACACATTGCATTATTAGTGTACATGCTTTTTAGAAAACATGCTTAACATTGCCACTTTTACTTTGAAGGAAAAGCAGCTCATCAGCAGGTGTTGCTGCAAGGAGTGAAGATTAAGCAGCAAACAGCAACATGGCTTCCCTCCTCCTGCCCTGCAACAGAAGCTGGAAAGGAGGAAGAGAGATTCCCTGCTGTCAGGAACACCCACTCCTACCAGACAAGGCATCTCCTCCTCTAAAGTCTGCCGGGGAAGCATTCAAGGTAGAGAAACTGGAGGCTGCTCTTACCTCTGCTCTCTTGGGAGACCCTGTCAGCACAAACTTGGCCCATGGTGCTGCCTAGAGAGAGAAAATGTAAGCAGCCACCTCTGCCAGTTCACACACCCTCTCCAAGTCCTCCTCTGGGCAGCACAGCGGTGGAGAGTGAACCTTATCTTTCCTTCTGTGCTTCAGTGAGACAGGAGGTCGTGGCTATTTCTGGCAGAAGCAGCTCCTGTCTCCACAACTGCTCATTTTCTGTTTCTCAGTAGCAAGGATTGGACAAATGCTGGCTGCTGCTGCTGCTGCTGCCGCTGCCCATGATAACTCAACTGCCCTCTTGCTCTGAACCTGTCCATTCACCCTTGCAAGTTTGGACTGGCTGCTGCAGCAGCAGGAAGAATTGGGGCGCCAGAGCCAATCATAGGGGAACAAGAGAGCACAGGGGCTGTTCACTGGAGCAGTGTTTTTCAACCACTGTTCCATGGCACACTAGTGTGCCGCGAGATGTTGCCTGGTGTGCCGTGGGAAATATTGTGTTTATTTGATTCCTATTCAAGAGAATTACTTTATATATAGTCAATATAGGCACAGAGTTAAATTTTTTAACATTTTCTAATGGTGGTGTGCCTCGTGATTTTTTTCATAAAACAAGTGTGCCCTTGCCCAAAAAAGGTTGAAAAACACTGCACTGGAGGACCAGCCACTATCTCTGCCTGCTCCCTCAACTTTTGTGTGGCCATTAAGGCCACGCAGAAGGAGGCAGTCAAGAAAATAAGATGGCCCTTTATAGCAGTAGCCAATTCATCCTCCCATTTTGGGACCCAATCACTGCACCACCAAGAGTGCAGGTGAGCCAGCCAGAGGTTCAGATGGCTGCTCTTTCCTCGCCCAACCCTTCCTGTGGCACCCCCTAGAGGGTAAGGGAGTGGGGCTGGCAGAGGTGATTGGTTGCATTTTGTTTCTAGGCAGCCCCATGGGCCCAGTACTTCCTGCCACAGTACCCAGAGGGGATGAGTAAGAACGAGGAGCTCGGAATGGCACCGCACACCAGCCAAAGCGTTCAGAAGAGGAGGCGCTCCGCTTCCTGCCTGGTCTCCTTTCCAACTCTGCTGCAAGCGCAAAGCAAGGGGAAGGGAAGATGGGGAGGCTGCTCATTGCAGTTTGATCTACTCCTTTGTAACAGCTGCTCATCAGCTGCTATTTCTTAAAAAAAAAAAGTGGCAGCGCCAGCCTCGCACTTTTAAAGTCCGCTTAACTTAAATGTGCAGCTTGACCCTCAGACAGACCCGAGCCCGCCTCCCGCCAGCAAGCGCTAAGAATACAAGCACCAGAAGGGGAATCCGGGACTAGCTGCAACCTGACACCTTCCACCGCTGACTGGCTGAGACGCGTCGCTCCGCCTCCGCCGTCCGAGCGACTCATTGCCCAGCCGTGCCTCCAGAACCCGGAATCCGGCTTTCTCGTAGGCTGGGCTCTCCTGCCAGTCATTCTGAAGGACGGGCTCTTCTCCCCGGCTTTGGCCCGGCCCCCTTTCCTCCTCCTCCTCCTCCTCCCACCCCCCCCGCGCCTATTGATATTATTGGAGTGTGGTGCGAGCGGCCGGTCTGCAGTCGGAGACTCGCAGGCAGCAAATACGGAGAGAAAAAGCGAGTAGGGCAAGGGGAAGAAGGCAGCCGAGGAGAGAGCTCTGGGCAAGAGCGCTGCGAAATAAAACACGTTACAGAACAAGCTCTTTAATCCCCACCGAGTGGCAGCAGCGGGAGCAACAGCAATCAGCGCACAGTCTCTCTCTCTCTCGAATATATATGTAATTAGATATATTTTAAACACCTCATGCACCATGGTTTTTCAAAGTAGGCTCCCTTCATGGATTATTTTGTGTTGCATCTGGCTGCTTCGCTTTGCACACACGGGGGAGGCACAGGCTGCGAAAGAAGGTAAGGCGATGCCGAAAACAAAAGTTTATCTCGTTGCAAGGGCTTCCTGGAGTGTTTTATTCTTGCTTTCCGAGATTTGCAACTGCATGCAGCCCCTTCTCCCCTCTCCCTCTTGAGCCCAGCAGAGATGAAAGGGGCATCGCTGGGCACCCGCAGCCCCGTTCCGAGTGCCTCAGCTCACTTCCTAGGCAAGTGAGCGAGCACCCCATTCATAGATAATAATGGATCCCCATTGCAGCCCGATTGTGTGTGCGTGTCTGTAAAGAACGGCGCATTTCCTATCAGGATTTAGGTCTGTAAGGTGTGCACGTGATGCAAAGCCCTGGGATGGTTTCAGGTCTGTGCAGTGCTGGGGAGGGGGGTGGGGGCGCATATCGGTAGGACCGCTGGGGAGTTTCTTCTATGGCGATTAGGTTGCAACTTAAAACGTGGCTGATAGCATAAGCAATGCAATTCTACCCCCCTTCGATGCCCCACCACCGACATAATAAAATATGAAAAGATTCCGCGCGCCGCCGCCCCCCCGCCGGAGTTTGTGGAGGAATGAACCTACTCCATGACTGCAGGGGAGTTTGGGGACGGAGGATGTGATCCCAGAGGGATTTGGGGTGGGGAGCGAGGGCGCTTTTTTTGGAGTCGCCCATGTCACCTAGAGCAGCTCATCCGAAAGTCTACTTGTCCGTTTCGTATTGATAGCGGGATCTGCAGCTCTCGGAGCGGCGGCGTTCAGTCCGAGAGGGAGCAGGCGGAGCAGCCGCCTCATGTAGAACTATTTGCATCACATATGCAGTCTCTGTGCGCGCGTGTGTGTTAACAGTGTGCACATTTTCACGAGATGTGCTTTGCCTCCCCCCCCCCACCCGCGCCCTCTGTTGTGCATAATCCATAGGCTGCTTCTGTGTATGGCAGGGAGCTAATCTTATTTCCTCGGCGTCTTCCCTCTTGAATGGCAACCGGGGGATTCGAAAACCACCTCCATCGTTTACAAAACGTAGTTTCGCAGACCTTCGAAAGGCAACGGTTCCCCACGAGATGTAAAAGACATCTCTTGCCTTGCGGGAAATGGGAGGTGCTGTGAACATATATGTTCGAGGGGGATATAATGTCTTTGTGGGGGGGGGGAGAGGACCCCTCACTCCATATATTCTCGCTTTTTGAGTTTATTTGCATGAGGTAAAATGCATGGCTTAGTCGGAGCTAGGAAGGACGGGTCCTTCTCTTCTCGGTGGAAACGCGCCCTGTACCTAAGGCAGGAGGGCGAGCGGGCGGAGAGAGGGCGAAATCAGGCGCTCTCGCTCGGCCGGCTGTGGAAAGTTTATCCGGAAGACGGAAAACGCCGGGGGAAACCTGGCGAAAGGATGAGGAGGGGAGGCGGCGGGCGGCGGTGCCCCGGCTCTCGGGAGCGCGGAATCCGGGGTGGGAAAGAAGCCAGCATCTCCTCACGCGGTGCCCTAATGGAGGGGCGGAGGGAGGGACACCGGACAGACAGAAGCCGGTGTCACTTCAGCGATCCCGTTGTGTCCAGAAGGGAGTCATGATTTGTGAATTGACGGGGAGGGGGGAGAGAGAAAGAAAAAAAACCAACTCGTGTGTGTGTGTGGTGTGATCTCTGGAGTTCACCTGGGGCAGCCTCGCAAAACTCCTCTCCAACTTTGGAGACCCTGCTCAGTCTCCCTTCTGGTCCGGCCACTTAAAATAATAATAATAATACATAGCCCACGGTGGTGGTGAGCGGTGTGTATGAAAGCCACCTTTTGAAAATGGGGGGGGGGAGCCTCGTGGGTTTTTTTTTTTTTTGGAGGGGGGCAAGAGAAAAACAAGCCCGTGGGGAGGATGGGGAAAGGCACACACACAGCCCCACGACTTCCTAACGATCGTTTGAAAGGGGGACTCGGGTTCAGTGGAGAAGCCCGCTATTGAGATTAGGGAGGGAGAGCCAGGGTCGCAGCCTCCATCTCGGGCAGCGAACGGGGGGGTTTCTTCTCCGCTCCCTGGAAACAAATCCCGCCAGCTCAGCTCGGGTGCCGGTCGGGGGAACTCCGTGTAAAAGGCTAAAGGGGGCGCTTCTTGCGGAGGTGCTCGCTGAGGAGGAGGGGGAGAAGCGCGGAAATGGGCTGCCCCCGCCGCGACACTTGGTTAGCTGAGCGAGGCGAGAAGGCGCAAGTCTTGCTCGCCTCCTGAGCCCGGGGGGGGGGAGGGAGGCTGCATTCTCCTGGGTGCTCGGGAGCAGAGATGCCTCTTCTTTTTCAGTCGCCTGAGGGAAGGATGGAGCCCCAAGGAGATGCTCCGCTTCCCTTTTCCTTCCTCCTCGAGTTCCCTGCCTGGACTAAGTTCCTAAGCCACTCTCTCTTCGCGGCGCACAAAACATAATTTGCTTGTGCTCGGGGCTTGTTTTGCTCTGAGGCATCGGCTGCGCTTGTTACAGTACTTGAGGCTAAGCTGCACTGAACCAGATGGGGCTTACTTCTGAGTAAAGGCTTCTGCTGTTTTCCAGGCCTGGTGTGGGAAAAGTAGAAATCGAGTGCCTCTGAGCATGTGCAAAGTGACGCACATTCCCCACTGGCAATGCCAAAGGGGCTCTCTCTCGGTTAGATTGTTAAAGGAGATTGCAGAAAGGAATCTTGTGGCACATTCAGGCTTTGGGTAGGATGCACTGGTCACTGGTGAGAACAAAAAAGTATTGGGACACCTTTAAAATGTTTAATAGATACGTACTATTGAAGGTGTCCCAATACTTCTTTTCTTTCCTCCTGACATACTGATCACAGTTTGTGACACCCATAGGGCCAAGGATCGATCCAAACCAGACGGTATGGCTCCCAGTCAGACTTGTGTCCTAAACTGAACAGTGTGTTTACAGCAGTATTTTTTTTGGGTGGGGGGTTGGGAGAGATTTTTATTTTATTTTTTTAAGCTGGGGTGTGTGTGAATTGATCAACCATTTAGAGAATAGCTATCAGGTGTGAAAAATGTGTTGAGTAATTTCTTTGGCACTTAATTCAGTGTACTGTATCCGATTGCGAGAGAGAGGAGAAGAACTTCAGAAAATAGCATAAAAAAATAGCATGCAAAAGCTATATACCTTTATGGCAGAGCTTTCCAAACTGTGTGTCACAACATATAATTGTGTGGGGTGAAGTGTGTAGGTGTGTCATGCAAATGCTCCCCAAGCTCTTATAAGGGGTTTGTTTCACCTCCGGTTTGCTAATAAAACTGAATTACTCTGTCACGAAATGATGCACTAAAAAGTGTTTCACCAACATGAAAGCTCTGCTTTATGGGTACCAAAGGTTACAATTGACCAAAAAAAAGTGGCTCCAAAAGGTACAGCTAGTTTTATATAGTAGCACCACTGTTCATGAAATAGTTTTCTATCTGGCAAGTTACACTGGCTGTCCTTTATTTTTGAGCTGTTGATCAGTGGGGGATCTGACTACTGCAGCAGAGCTGGAATTGGCCAATGTGTGGGCTACAGATTGCATTAGAGGCCTTTCTCTAACAGCATCTAAAATGTATTTCATTTTCTGTTGTTATTGACCTGGTTTGAGTTGGTTGGTTTGTTGAAGGAACTTGTTTCTTTGGAAAAGAAAAACCTCTGTTTTGAGCACTTGGCAAAACTTAAGGGAAGTTTGTGAAACTTGAATAAAGGGTCCCTCAACACCTGTGAAAGTATTTCTTTTTTCTCTCCCCAAAAAGTTGTTGTTTCTTTAAAACAACAGTATCATAAAATGGGATTATTCTCATAACTGAAAAATCAAGTTAAAGCACACTAAACACTTTAAAACTTGTATTCTGTGTACTCAGTTACAGGTAGGTAGCCGTGTTGGTCTGCCATAGTCAAAACAAAATAAAAAATAAAAAAATTCCTTCCAGTAGCACCTTAGAGAGCTACTGGAAGGAATTTGTAAATTTTTTATTTTGTTCTGTGTACTCAGACAGAGAAGAGAGATACCCCTTTCACTATACTTTTGTGTACGATACATGTTTAGGTTGTTTTGATTACCACTGGGAATGTTTAGTGCAATTAAAGATTACAACCTGTTTTCAATAGATGTACTGATAGAGACATGGAGGGTTAAACCTGCACTATGACTTTTTTTTTAGCTAAGCTTATCAGCATGGTCTTTAATTAGCAACAGCAATACACAGAACTCTATTAACTCCTAGTTAGAGACCATTAATAGCTGAAGTCCCTTAGATACCTGGCTTAATTAATTAAATAATTAAATGAAAAGTGAAGCTATTTAAAGTTTGAGAAGAGCCTGAACTTCAGTGAGAAGGCACAATGTAAGGATACCAAAAGATTGTTTAGAACAATATACTTTCCACAATATACTTAAGTGTAGGGCTGCAACCCTTGGTGCATATTTATTTGAGAGTAAGCACCTAAGTGGGACTCTCACATTTGCGAGCATAGGTGATCAGGTTGGAAGGCTGCATTCCTCTTTGGTTGGAAATAAGTTGCATTAAAATCATTAGTGAATACTCCCATTGCACATGGTTAACACTGGATTACAAAATTAGACAATGGCTGAATATATTCCTCAAAGTTCTATTTTTTATGATGGGAAGGTTTTTTCTTCTTATTTCTCAAAATATGTCAACGTGCATGGATAGATTTCAAATGGTACTCATGGCAAGAAGTACTTTTAAATCTGACTGCAGCCAGCTACACACTTGGGCAGGGATTTCAATATAATTTACTGCTAATTAACTGTGTAGAGAACTGCAGGCTGTATATTGATTTATATTAATTGGTTATTTTAAACTGAAAGGTGCTTTTGTTAACAGTCGATTAGTAAAATGTACTCTTGACTAAAACATGTCAATGTAAAAAAAGAAAAAAAGAAACACCAAGTTTGTATCTGCAGTTAGCAGAATGATGCTGTTTGAAATAATATTTCATTATTTGCAGTTTACATACTGACCAACAGTTTTAGGAGGTGGTGTGGAACTAAATGCACTAATGTGTCAGTAAAGCTTTATGATAATATTCAATGGTACTCATATTCAGCAAATTATAAATAAATTTATATTACTACCCATGTTTAAGTCCTCTTGTATTTATTTATTATTATTTTTTATTGGAGTGAGTCAGAAACTACTGTAAAATAACAGTATTTCTAAGTAGCAGGTAAGTTTACAGTACTTGTAATTTATAACAAATTTTACAGATAAAAAACAGAAGTGTACTTTCTGTTTTGCTGAAGTGGCAAAAAAAACCTTCCAATTGCATTCAAAATCTGTCAGTTTCATCTTTGCCTTTTTGAAATATATTTCCTGGATCTCAATATGCATATGTACATTTTAATAATTTATTTTATAATGATGAATTGTAAAGCTAAGACATATGTATATTTTTGATGATGAAAAGTTCCAAATTAACTGGATTTATTATTTTTGACATTCCAGTATAATGCATTGTTTTATATCGTTTTATATACACACATAAACATTATTGTCACTCACATTCTCTAATACATCTTTGACTAGTACAGATCACAATAGGTTATAACATAGTTAAAAAATTAAAAAGTAACTTAATGTTAATGTATTCAAATGCATGTTGCATAAGAAATGTACTTTAATGAAAATGGAAATACATTCTTTGTATTTTCTGTCATTTCCCGATAGAATTATTTTGTTTTATATTACCTAATAAATTACACCTTAAAATTTAATCATCTGCATTAGAGGAAGTTCAGCCAGCTGCTCTGTGTTAATACTTTTTGAATTGATATTTTATGGAAAGATAATTTAATAAATGAAACTTTTGATTCTTAAAATCATTTTAACACAAAGATTTTTTTCTCTTTCAGTAATATTGTTGGATTCTAAAGCACAACAGACAGAGTTGGAATGGATTTCTTCTCCTCCTAATGGGGTAAGTATACCACAAGAACAAGAGAAAATAAATTGCACACAAAAAATCGCACAAACAGTTTAAACTAAACATTTTTCTGAAATGTTTGTCAGTGTAACATTTTTTTCCTGGGAAAGGAGGTATAGTTCAAACGTATGTTCTATAATTTAATAATACGGGTGTTTTTAAAACATGAGAAACATTTCAAGCATTTTTTTATAGAACTTAAAGAACAAAATACAAAAATTGCTGCCATTAAAGCAGAAATTTTATGTACTTATTTTCAGAACTTCACTTAACAAACTTATCCTGGTGTATTTTGACATTACTTAGATAATTATATCATTAAGTCATTCCTATTTAGACTTCCTTTTTTTCATTCATTTCATCATATGCGAAACACCCATATCAAATCTGTTTAGAAACAATATGATAGAATGAAAGAATCTAGATTCTTCTAAAAATGAAACACCCTAGAAACTATGTCATATGAGTGGTTTAAATAAGTAAGCATCCTTTAAATTTTTCTTCTGATGAAATTTTGATTTAATTAAAAGGGTTTCTGCTGCCTCAGCACTTTGAGGATTGGGTTGCCCACCATTTAGAGTAGTTCTTAAATCACCACAGTCTTTTTGAGTGCCTGTGAATAAAGGTTTGCGCAATCAATCCTTTAATCCAAAGCTTATAAAGAAATGTGGAACTGAAAGAGCATGAACTGTGAGTGGGGATACAAAAGTGTAACAAATCCTGTATATAAGAAGAATGAAAACCTGTAAGTGTCTTAGTTGAAAAGCAAGATCGTAAACTCAATCCAACATAGGGTGAAAGTAAGTTTGAAGGCTTTCGAAATGTAATGTGAGCTGAAAGTTCAAGACAAATAATAACTTCATACGCATGTTGGAAAGAACAATTTTAGGTAGACTGCAGTAGTCCAACCTTCAGATTATAAAGGCATGGTCACATGTTTGGGGGCTGGAGATATACAGGTGAAACTCGAAAAATTAGAATATCATGGAAAAGTCCATTTATGTAAGCAATTGTTTTCATTAGCTACTGGAGTTTAATATATGAGATAGACTCATGACATGCAAAGTGAGATATGTCAAGCCTTTGCTTGTTATAATTGTGGTGATTATGGTGTGCAGCTGATGAAAACCCCAAAGTTGAAATTGTTAAGGTGTATGCCATAATCATCTGAAGAAGTGTGCATGCACACGAAAGCTCATACCAAGAACAAACTTAGTTGGTCCCTAAGGTGCTACTGGAAAGAATTTTTTCTTTTGTTTTTTCATATATTAGTTTCACCTTTTAAGTTGAATTACTGAAAGAAATGAACTTTTCCACGATATTCTAATTTTTCGAGTTTCACCTGTAAAGTGTTGATGAAAAGTGATGGGAATACACTTCAGTGGTAGTCCATGCTGTAAGTGTTATATTTAAGATACTGATTAAAAGAAAAGCATTGTACCCCTGACAAAGAAAAAAAAATACTGGTGTCATCTAGCAAATAAAAAGGCACAATGCCAGCATTTATTATGCTTATTTGCTATATGCGCTAGAGAGGTTGACGGCTCTTGAGGAAAAAATAGTTTCAGTGTTCTTAGTGCATGTTCTGAAACCAAAGAAAATTAAACCAAAGTCTCCATTATTAATGTCAAAAAGGGCAATAATATGTTTTCTTATACAGTATGTAATTCTAGAAAGTACCAGTAGCATACAGTACTTCTGATAATCAGCACATTTCTGCAATACACATTAAAGCTGGGATATTAATACAATATTTTGAAACATTTTATTTCAAGGTGATTGTCTCTTACTTCCCTACTTTTAAGCTACAGACAGACATCAGTTCCTGCTTAGATTGAGTTTTCAAATTAAGGAAAGGTAATTGCAGTTACCTACTGGTACTCAAACCGAGGAAAGAAATGACATATAACATATTTCCCTTTCTGTATAATACCAAACCTGGTATTATGTACTGTTCTAAGTAGTGGAATGAGAAGAGACCATTACTCAGTATGCAAAGCATGTGCCGTACCACTGAAGATTGCAGACTTCACCCCCATTTAAAAAGAACTTTGGTTATAAGGGTGGGGCAGTCGTTTGCCTGCCAGTCAGTTGGCAGTACTGTGCTATGTAGACCATTGGTCTGACTTAATATAATGTAGCTTCACATGATTCCTTTCTTAAAGGGAATATTAAGTTTCAGTGGGCAATTAGTTCAGCTCACTAAAGCAACAGTGTGTATTTCATTAAGCTAACATGTCGTATCATGCATATTGTAACATAAATATTGTAGTGCTTTGAAAATACATTTTTATATTTACAACTTCTGTGCATTTCAACATTTACAACCATAATATATTTTGTGGTAATAAGTTCCAGCATCAGTTCATCAATGTCTGCTTTTCTTAGAGCGGTGGACCAACACTAAAATGATCTCATTTGCTGTCAAATAGGCTTGTGAACTATTGTGTAATACATGGCAAGTCAGTCTTCCTTAGTGCTTTCCTTCCATGAGTCATTAATAGTGATGACTGGGGTAGATATAAATGGCAGGGGTTTCAAGGTCACTTTTCTATCAGGGGGGAGATTGCAGTATCCCCCACTCAGCCCCTTCTGTCACCTGGTACAAATTTTACCTGCTCATTACCTATTGGCATTAACAACAATTAAGCACCCCATGAGCACAAAACAAAAGGAGTGGCTGATGCTGACCAGGGTTTGAAAGTAGTTAGCAAAACCTGAATAAGAGTTACTGTTAACTTCAGTTAATGTGAATACTGATATAGCACTTAGCTGCAAATAATAAGAGTATTCCTGCAAGAAAGGAGAAAAACAGTTTCTTTTTAGGAGGGTGCATGCATATGAGCTGTTCTTAATCATTAATGTTACCGATAACTGATCCTGAGTAATGAATTGTTCCCACAAGTAGATGAGTGATTGCGACCCAACCTGATTCACACTCCAAGGCCTGTTCAATGTTAAGGAAATAATACTGCCAAAAAAAAAAAAAAGGTTGAATCCAGACCTGCTTTTCCATTTTTGGAAAGGCTCTTTCTGTTCTTAGAATAAAATTGCACCTGACAGGGGTTACTGCTCCACAAACTTGATGTTCTCTTGGGTGGAAGTGAGGAGATGACTCTCACTTGCTTTTCCTTTCCCCTGCAGCCCACAATGCCTTCTCCCACACTCTTCTTAAGGGTTTCCCAAACTTCTTGAGCAGATTTGTAGAGGCATGGGGACTACCAGGGGCAGGGCGGATATGCAAAAATAGCCTTGACCTTTTTGCCTGAAGGAGCATCCCATGAGTAGAGTTTCCTATATGCCAGTACTAACTTTTATATATTCCTTCATTTTCAAAAACAAAATCTGAAAAGTTATGCCTAGATAGTTTGCAATATACCATAGATGTAAGCTTTTTCTAATATCATTTTCAATAGATAAGCCAATTTGAATGTCATTATTTTACTCCAAAGGGTTAATTCAGATTGCATTTTCGATATAATTGCAGTCATAACTTGATTATACACAGCAATATAATAATGTAATTCATCAAAGATAATTGTCGTGTATCACCTCATGCAATTCCACGAACAAAGCTGTAAGGTGATAAGCCTGTCAGTGATAGGCTGTATGCCATATGATGTTTCCCACATGGAATGTGGTAATTTTTCTTCATTTGTTAGACTTGGAAATAAATTTTTGGACTAGTCCTTTGGCCTTCCCATTGAACTGTGTTCAATCACCTATTTTTTTCATTGGCCGACGAATCACCTCAATCTTCACTCAAAACAGCTTTATTCATTACCTGCAGGAGAAAATATTATTATTTTCCTTCCTTCAGAAGAAAACACATTGAAATAAAGATAATGTGGACTAGACTAGCATAGCCAAATGACTTTTACGAGTCAATAATTTAGGGATCTGAATTGTTACTGTGAACCAAGTAGGACATTGGGTTAAATTAATAAATGACTTTCTTGAGTTTTTGCAGTTCATGTAAAATGTACTATGAAGAAAAAAGTTTCTGTTTCAAACAATTAGAATTGAGAACAGCTGGTTTCTAATGCATGTAAACTTTCTGTTCTGATTTATTAAATCCAAGGAAGTAGAAATCTAAGGATGCAGTCCCTAATTATTAGAATGCTACCATGCTTCACTGGATACCATATGCATACCTTTGTTAACACAGATACTTTTTACCTATTCGAAATTCCACACAGCATACTTTTTTACTCTTAGCTGCAGAGAGGCTGCATAGCAGATTGTAGCCCCGATATTGCAGCCTTTGTTTGTAGATTTACATCTTTCTAAAGGCATTTTGTTTATTTTCATACACCTGAAGATCTGATTGATTTTGTGGAATGGAAAGCCGATAACACAGCAGTAGCCCTATGGACCTGCGTGCCATTTCTCTGTATCAAATGTGTTATGAATCTGTGCCCTGTGTAAAATGCAGGGACTATGGCTGGGATCCAGTGTGGTTGTGTAGGAAGCTTTAGTGAAGCCAGCAGGGCTTCTAATTGCAGCCTCCCTGAGAAAGTATCTGGAAAAACCTGCCATGTCAGACACAAAGTCTTTGGATCTTGGCCCACAAAATTTGTGTGTGTTGTTTGTTTGTTTATAAAAGTATTTATATACCACCCTTTCCTAAAATACCACTCCTGTGTACAGCAATATAAAAACATAGCCTTCCTCCTTCATTAAAAGTAATACAGAACATCATTAAATTGACCAGCTACTCCAGAAAATGGTAAACTGTATATGCCTGGTGCCATAAAATCTTCAAGAGATTCATGGAGGTCAAAAGTGAGGATGTCTGCCGAATCGCAGTTGGAAGGGTGTTCCTCTATAATCTTAGTTTTCTCCTTTAATTGTTAAGATTGCAGACCATAGTCCGTGGAATCGGTGACAAAATTCTGGTGTTTCTTTCAGATCTAGAGTACCCATTTAATGCGAGATGAAGTAAATGGATACGGTCTGATTATAAAAACATTTATATAGCAATTTAGTGTGTCCAAACTGTTTCACTTACAATATCTTGTAGTCCTTGCAACAAACTTGTAAAGTAGTTTGGTATTCACAATCTGTGTCTTAGATAGGACAGAGGCTAATACACAAATTCCTTAGTTCAGGTAAGATTCACAACCAGGTCTGCTCACTCATTTGGCTACTACAGTATACTAGCTCTCCATGTAAATACTTTTGATTTTGCCAGTGTTTGGATCAGATTCATCACCACAGTTCAACCCCCCCCCCCCCATATTTTTGAGAAAGATGCTTTATTGTTAAGTATGCTAAAATGTCCTATTTTAATATGAATAATTATTTCTTTTATGTTTTAGTGGGAAGAAATTAGTGGGCTGGATGAAAACTACACGCCTATACGAACGTACCAGGTATGCCAAGTCATGGAACCTAACCAAAATAACTGGCTTCGGACTAACTGGATCGCAAAAGGCAATGCACAAAGGATTTTTGTAGAACTAAAATTTACTCTGAGGGATTGTAATAGCCTTCCTGGAGTCCTGGGAACATGTAAAGAAACTTTCAACTTGCATTATTACGAAACAGACTATGACACTGGCAGGAGTATCAGAGAAAACCTGTATGTAAAAATAGATACTATTGCAGCTGATGAAAGCTTTACCCAAGGTGACCTTGGGGAGAGAAAGATGAAACTTAACACAGAGGTGAGAGAGATTGGACCTCTGTCCAAAAAAGGATTCTACCTTGCATTTCAGGATGTAGGTGCCTGCATTGCTTTGGTTTCTGTCAAAGTATACTACAAGAAGTGCTGGTCCATTATTGAGAACTTAGCTATTTTTCCAGATACAGTGACTGGGTCAGAGTTCTCCTCCTTAGTTGAGGTACGAGGAACCTGTGTCAGCAGCGCAGAAGAAGAGGCTGAGAACTCTCCTAGAATGCATTGTAGTGCAGAGGGAGAATGGTTAGTACCTATTGGAAAGTGTATCTGCAAGGCTGGTTTCCAGCAAAAAGGGGACACATGTGAACGTAAGTAGAAAAAAAAACTTTTATGTATTCCCCTACTGAATATTTTATTCTCTCTCTCCTTCTCTCTCTTTTAAATGACTTTTGAATGAAAGTGTTGCGTTATTTAGTTCAGATACCATGAGCCTTGGAATTGTTATGCTTCACACTAGCTGGCGTAGATCAATTGCATTCAAGGGTGGAAGTCAACAATTGAATGTTGCATTTTGAAAAGGCTGTTAAACTGACTATGCAGAGCACGGTTCATCTTTACTAATGGTGTTGCACGCACATTGTAAATGCAGTTACATAATGCTATTTTACAAGAAATAGGCCAAGGAGGGCATTCTTCAGAATACCCTTGAAATCACAACTTGCAGAAAAGATACCATGAACAGTCTTGTGTGTGATGAATGCTTGCTGCTTATTCTGAGTAGCTTATTTGTAGGAAACTATACAGAAACTAAAACTAAGAGTATAATCACTTGTGATTACCGGTAATTAGCCACTGAAAAGCATTTTTGGGATGCATTGGGGTTAAGGTCCTAGGGGTGGCTGTAGGGAAGCTGCTATTCAGAAAGGAAAACGAGTCCCAGCATGCATGGTTTCCTCTGCACGAATATCAGATCTGGTTCCTAAAGGTTTGATTCTACGTGGTTTGATTCATTACACAGGATTCTAAAATGCAAACACGTTTTATTTCTGCAAGTTTTCCACAGGTGGATTTTATACAGTGTGATATTGACTTTAGATCTTTTCAGGACTGAACAAATCTTCCAGTATTGAAGATACAGAGAATAAGAACCTGTGCATTAAACTTGGGAGACAGTGTTAAGAATTGTAATATGAAAACTACCCAGGCAAATCTGTCAGAAGTATCATAAAATACTGCTAACTTTGACTTTTTAAAATAATAATAATAATAATAATAATAATAATAATAAGTGACTTGGGATGAACAAAGGTTGATCATAACAGTAATGGTAAACACTTCTTTAGTATTTGCTTGGTTTTTACCAACTTTTAATTATCACTGTTTTTTTTCTGAAGATAAACATATCTTCCATAAAAGTGAGAATATTGTTAAAAATGAAATGTTGAGACCAGTGTGTAGAAATTAGAATTCTAGTAAATTAAACAGTCTTCTTGATTTTAGACATCAATGGTATTGTTGGTTGAGACATTAAATGATAACTTGCTTTTAAATTTCTCTGTGTTCATTTTGCAAGAACAGTTCTCATATCTGGCCTGCTGCCAATGAAACTGCTAAGACAATATGCTACTCTGGAGGTGATCCAGGTTTCATTTTGTAGGGTTTTTTTTTTTTTGGTCTTCCTCTGCATCTCTTTGTTCAAAAATAATTCTGATAAGTTTCAAAATAAGCCCATGTACAGTGGTAGCTCAGGTTACATACTCCGCTAACCCAGAAATAATGCTTCAGGTTAAGAACTTTGCTTCAGGATAAGAACAGAAATTGTGCTCTGGCGGCGCAGCGGCAGTGGGAGGCCCCATTAGCTAAAGTGGTTCTTCAGGTTAAGAACAGTTTCAGGTTAAGAATGGACCTCCAGAACGGATTAAGTTCTTAACCCGAGGTACCACTGTATATCTATATTTGAGGAGGACTAAGACATGTTAGATAGCTACTAACCCTATTTATTTATTTATTTAAATCTATATACCGCTTGATTGTAAAAACAAAACAAAGCTGTATACAAAAGATAAAAGCTGTAAGCTCTTTGATGTTGGAAAGACATGAGGTGTCTTAAATGCCTTTAGTCAGTTGCCTCATTCTGATACTAGTTAGAATTTTCTGCTTTGAGAGCATTAATGATAAACTTTGTAGTAACTTATAATGTAGCTGGAAGAATGGTACATTCACTTTGAAGGAAATTGAACACAACATTAATGCAATTTGCTCTTCTTACTGTCAAGTTTTGTAGTATATGAAGCAGAATCAGGCTTTAACTGATCTTTAAGGTCTGCATCCTGCAATCACTTTGGATGTGTTAGCAATTAATTATTAACCTTATTGGGTCAAGTGAGTAAAATAGTGAATGTTTGCATTGTGGTCCACACTTGGTCACCCTAGCTTTGAATACATTGAATACGTTGGCCTCCATCCACAGATGTACAGCAAGGTCTTCGTGTGCAAAGCTTAACCTTTGCGGAAAATTTATATAAATTCCAGCATATATGTTGTGGTCTTTTTATCATGTGCCCAACTAACCAATAGGATTTAGCCATTTGTGTGGCCAGATCTGTACAGTATGTTTCCTAATATGTTTTGTTGTGGTGGTGTTTTAATTAGTGTTTTGAAATTGAATATATTTGCATATTGCCAATATAAATATCTTTGTGTACTTTCGTGCATATGCATATACTATGCAATAAAGAAGCTAATTCAAACTTACAGGAGTACCTAAGAAAAGACTTTCTCACTGACTATATTTTCAGTGTGGTGTATAATATGTTTCTTCTTTAGACAGAAACTATATTCAGGTTGAAATAAATGAAGCTTTTTTCTGGGTGGGAAACTTTGAGAAGTGCTGATTTAATCCATATTCCATATGTTCTGTGTTATTTAAAAAGGAAAATAATACTCATTTGCTCACACATGGCTATATAATATTTCATATGCTAGGAAGCACTTCTCAGTGTGCATGAAATATATATGAAAATTAATTTGGCATTGTGTCTAAAAAGTCAGACTTCCAATAAAAGCAAAACTGATCTACTCTTCAGTTTAACTGCTTCATAACATGATGAAATAGTTGTCCAAAACAAGTGAAAGGGGTATGGTCTTTTTTGTGTGTCACATGGCTTATGTGCTGAAACAGCATTCAGTGCAATGTGACACTCGGCTATTCTGAATAGTTTTAAAAATAAATTTAAAAAACCTGTTTTACCCATAAAATGCTTTAAATATGGCCAGGTCTTGTGCTGTCCATTTGTTTCTAGGTAATGTAGATATTATTAAATTGAGAACTGCTTGATATTACAGGTATAAGGAGATTACTGTCATTTAGTTCCCACACTTACGTATGTACAGTGCTATAATTTGTGTGATGGAGAAGAAAGCACACTGTACCTTCTTCCTTCCACCTCACGCAGAATATATAGTAAGAGAAAGGTTGTCCAGGTGCAGGCTAGTAATGCATGGAGCCATGATCTGTGTGGTTCTTCCCCTATAAAAAGGAGGACTCTGCAATGAAATGAAAGTGAAATGTATATGAATGAATACATTGGACAAATTTGAATGGCATATGAGATGCCTTTCTGGTGTACTTTGACTATAACAACATTTTCCCCAAACAACAGCTGCTAATATCACCTGGGAATCTCACTCCTTGCCCAGATGGCATACATAAATTTTCGCCCCATCCCCTTCTTCCCACTTGTTTCTCCTTCATCTGGTTGCCTTACCTTCCCTCTTATCTTGATTGAAGACACAAGACTGGGTTTTCAATTATTGTGCAGAATCCAAAGACTGTAAGAGAGGGACATAATTTAATTATCAAAAGCTCCCCACCCCGCTGATAATTATGTACCGCACAAAGAGTTGGTTTGTATCTGTGCTTTGCACTTTTACAGTTTGCTCTGATTTTAGTTATAATTATTCTCCTTTATTTCAGTTATTTATTGTTAATGAAAAATCCCAGAAAATAAATAAACAAAGCCACACTACTCCTCTGAGGGAGGAACTGCGTGTTATCCTTGTATGTTCACAAACCGGAGTTTGCTGTGATAGCATTTGTGTGTGGAAGAATGTGATTATAGAGATGGACTGAGAGGCTGGAGGATTGTTTTACCATGCCTGCATCTGTCAGTTCTCAATAATACTGGCCTACCTTCCAGTTGTTATAAGGATTACTAAGATAACACATGTAAAGTGCTTTGCAGTGTTCAATGTGAATGCTAAACGAGTAAGCGGGAAGTGAGCTTTACTAGTGCATAATCTCATATCATGACCATTGAACTGGATAGTGGTTTCGGTGCTGAAATTTGGTTTTAAGAAAGCAGTAATCCAGAAGTGAGCAGAGGTGTAGGAGATTCAGAGACTTCGTATACCTTCCAGTGTGCATTTGGTATGCAAAAATCTGTATCTTTTGTATGTTGCATTTCCCACTGTGCAGAGCAGTGGATGTATATATATTTCCAATGAAAGCAGGGCCCTTTTCATTCTGTAGCAAGAGAAACAACCAGAAACATGTACTTTGAAGTTGCATCCATATGTGTAATGAGGAACATTAATGTCCTGGAATAGGAGAAACGGGTAGCTTGCTGTGAAAGGTCAGACACCAGAGAAGCAATTCTTTTTATTCCCAAGTGATGAAGAAGTTTAATTGTCATATATCAATATTACAATGCTTTCAAAGTTCATTCATTCTTTCGTTTTATTTGTACACCACTTTTCCACACATAAAAATATGCTCAGGGCAGCTTGCAACAAAGAAAACAGGAAAGCATTTCAAACAGACACTACAAAAGCAATTTCATAATAACATAGCAAAACAATACCAAATTTAACAACATGCAAAAAATAAATAAAAATTTGATACTAAAACTATAAAAAGATCACATAAACAAAATGCAGCACCCAATAGCAAAAATAACCAGGGAGCTTCATGGCTTCACCTCATTCCTAGATACCCCCATCCCATGATGTTGCTCAATGACCCTTGCCTTTTATAAGTTGTGGTACGATTGTGTGAATTCTTAGGTGCAGTGTACATACTGTTGTGTATCTGTGCGTGTTTCCATTGCCATAAACATTGAAAAAGGCATTATTGGAATAAGAAATGCCAGAAAACAAGCATTCAGAAGCTGAAATTAAGGTGGAAGGAGAAACTAGAAGGGGGTGGGGGGGTGGGGATTAAGGAAACCCAGTCAGGGCACTGTAAGCATTCCATGCATGAACCAAGTGGAAGATAAAAGATTTATGTGATGAATATTTGCATGATTGGGCAAAACATTCCAAACCTGATGTGCCAGTGAAAGATGGAATCATGCACTCACTTTCACCCAGCTGTCAGTCCATTTGTATTGATTAGCTCAGGAATTCTAATACAAGTCTACTTTTACCTGAGAAACCATGGAAATTGTGCTCTCTTTGATCTTTATCTGGGCCTGAAGCTACTCTTATATTTATTGCCACTTAAGACTGTAGTGTAAAAATCAATTATTGCTCCCTCACTTTTAGCATTAATAATACATGTGCTTAATGTTTTCCCTCCATTGTGCAAGCCCCACATTCAAATGGTAGTCTAGTTTATTAAAACCAATAATATGGTCATAGAATGTGGACATGTAGTCATTAAGTCTGAAAGGTTATGAAATAAACTGTTTCAATTTAACGTGCTGCAGCAGACCAAATAGAATTTCTGTAAGTGGCTTACTTATTGCATGGTTGTAGAAATTGAGACTTTTTTATTTTATATTTTACATGAACTTTTATTCCTTCAACAGGGAAATTTGTGATTTTAAAATCATTTTTTCTTGCTCTTTTTAAAAATTAATCAAACTAGACCGAAACTGGGATTGGAGCAAAAATACATGCAAAATATCATATGTGCGATTTCAAGGAACTGGTGTTTTTTTAAGCCAGTTGTTTGGATAAACTCATGTAATTTCATTTCATTCAAGAAACCAAATGGTCAAAATATATGTAGTTCAGAGCATTTACTAGTAATGCAGGAGTTACATCAGCGCATATTTTTTTTAGGAAGAAATTAACTGGTATTGATCTTTCCTTGTTTGAGCTAGTGCAATTCTGATAGCTTCATAGGGCCCAGTATTTCCAATCCTCTGCATATGAGGTTTTGATGTAGTGGGAAATCACATATCTCTGAAAGCACTGCATGGCTATATGTGGTGAATGAGAAATGGGCCTTGTCATTGCAGACAAATTGGCTTGTGGCAGCGAGTAGCCTGGTTCATACAGTACAAACCCTGTACCTGGGGATTCACTTAACAAATGTGAGCAGGGGCCCTGGAATATGGATATTTGTGCTAAGCACACTTCATAGGATAGGTAGTGCTGGTCCTTTGGCCAAGCAAAACAAACTGGTAACAGCAATGCCAGTCGCCAGTCGTGAGGCCAAGTCATACTTTCAGCCCCCTGAAAGTTACTACTATGGCGTCTCCGCCTTCTGTCTTTTAGATTGCAAGTATTTAGGGCCAGATACTTGTTTTTCTTCCCTGTAAAGTTCCATGTATCTTGCTTTAAAATAGTAGTAATTCTTAAGCAGCTTACTGGAAAGTAAGTTTGATTCCAAAGGCCCAGGTTTCAAAAATATATGCTGAGGATTGTAGGGTTCCACAGCTTTTTAGTTTCAACCATACTCCTGGCTTTTGTTTAAAAAAAAAATTACTACATTGTGAATCAAAACTTTTAAGTCAGAATACGCAAATGCAATCTGATAAAATCTCTGGAATGCAAGTGTAGCCACAACTGTGGATTTAATTCACTGTGGCTGGCAGATGGCTGGCTATGGTGGGACTAACTTGTATAGGATGTCACTGCATATGTCTTGCAGTCATATGACTGGATGGGCAAGTTATCTAGGCTGCCTAAATCACATGTCTCCTCTTAGGTATTACAGCTGTATGGGATAGTTGAACCATTAGTGAGGGTTGGAAACCATAAACCTTGCCCTAGTAGATAGCAGGTACAATGTATACACAAGCAGTTGTGGCATCGTACCGTTTTCTTGTTTTCAGCTGCAGTGTTCGCATATGCTTAAGAAAGCACAATAGCAGTCATTAAAATTCAGTAGATACCAGTCTTACTGCTTGTTACCAGTCCAAAAAATGGAGTCTAGGAAAACAGTGAGGTTGATTGATGGTGATATTCTGAGAAAATGTACACAAACAAGCTGCTTAGGTAACTTGAGCACATGAAACCAATGTAGCATAAGCTCAAAGATCCTCTCAGCAAGATCTGATTCTTAATCTAATAAAGTTGCAGCCCATTAAACCTCATTTATGGTCTCTACATCTTCTTTCTGACTCCTGGGGCAAAATGCAGAAGCCATTTGATAATTTTTATTCAGCGACCATCCACAGCAAATGAAGTAGCTACTGCAAAGGCCAAGTAATTTAATATGTCAGAATAGCCTTAAAAACATTACCACCATGTTTAGAAATCACAGGGCTCTTGTGCATGTTTAAGAGTACACCTCCTTAAAAAAGAAATAACATAAAGCAAATTCAGCATTCCATAGTGCTAGCTAATAATTAACTGGCTGATGGGATTTATAGCCCTAGTCCACCTGCTAGCTTGATGTCTGGAGGCTTGATATGCCCAAAAAGCCTTAAGTGATATATCAAATATCAATCCAGTCTCTTCTGTTATGGATCAAGTATTCAATTGTCAGACCCTTACTCCTTGCACTCAAGTCTGTATATTTGCTTTTATTCATTTTGGGTTTTTGTATGTGCAGAAAAGGGGCTTGTATCTTTTTCATTTATCACCCCTACTTGGAACTCTACAAGTTCTTACTTTACAACTCTACTTGAACTACACTCCAGAGAACCCGCTCTTGAATCTCCAGCACAGCCATTTCTGGCAGAGCTTGGATGTCATTGTTGATTAGCACTGTCTTCAAGCTCCACTTTCCCCAAGAAATTAAGCAGTGTCCCCATGTTACCTCAAGAGATGTCTAGGCATATTACCTATTTGGCAGCACATGATCAGCCAGTTTTATAAGATATTAAAATAAATGCTTACATTGGATTATGGCCTAAATAACAGATTTAGGGGACAAACACATTCAAAGCTATCAAATACAATTTGTACAGTGTGACTCTGTACAGACACACTGTCACAAAATGAAAGTTATTTTCCTTATGTGGTTTCTGGATGGTCCAAATAAAGTCCCTTTAGGCATAAACAGCTTGCTTTGCCTTAAGATCAAAATCAACCCAACACAAATTTCATGCTCACCATTTGTTGTTTTGTTTCCTTCTGGACTAAGCCATGTATAAAGGAGCCCCCAAAATGGACTTCAGATGGGAAGCTCAGGGCAGGCAGGCGTGATGCACCTTTCTACCACTTCAAAATTTCCTGTTCATGGGAGTGGGGGGGGGAGATCACATCCTTTTTGAAACACAGAACTCCAGTTCCATTAAAAGGCATATAGGGCCAAGGGGATGGAGAAGGGTATTTCCGCTCGCACTTTAGGGACATCAAGGTATTTAGGGTGGGAATAAAGTGCACTGCAATTTCATATTCTGAACCCCACCCCATCTGTGTACGGGGTTGCTTTGTACCTCCTCGTTCAGTCATTCTAGCTTTTATTGCTGATTTGAAGAGGCAGCTGCTGGCTAGGAGTTCAGATGGGGGAAAGAGTCAGAGGAGTGTTACTGAGTGCAGTGAGTAACTATTGGGTAGAAGTTAGAAGGAATCCGATGCTTAGCCAGTCTCAGCTTTGCACAGCAACTTGCAGTTTGAAATTGCATGGTGAGCGCAAAAGGTAAGATTGCTGTGGTAACAAAGGCACAACCATGTTCTTGATATGAGCTTTCGTGTGCATGCACACTTCTTCAGATACACTGAAACAGAAGTCACCAGACCCTTATATATAGTGAGAGAGTGAGGGTGGTGACTTCTGTTTCAGTGTATCTGAAGAAGTGTGCATGCACACGAAAGCTCATACCAAGAACAAACTTAGTTGGTCTTTAAGGTGCTACTGGAAGGAATTTTTTATTTTTTATTTTGTTTTGACTATGGCAGACCAACACTGCTACCTACTTGTAACTAACAGCCTAGAGTTAGTATTACTCTGTAACAAAGGGAAGAAGGGAGAGGCAAGGAAAGGAGAGCAGGGAATCAATAAAGGTGAACTGTTTACACCATCCCGCCTCTAGTTCTTATCTCTAGTCAAAATAGTGCCTGAATGTGTATAACTGCATTCATATGCATAACATGCAGCCATACATGTTTAGGCATCGTTTTGATTTGAAGTAAGAATTAAAAGGGGTGCAAGCTGGCCACCTAGATTTTGAAGAAATAGAAGCTGCAGGGTACCACTCCAGAATATGTTCATAATAAAGATTTCCACTCCCATTGCCAAAAATTACATCCCCACTTCCTTTCTCCTTCACAGGTGCTATTTACAGAAAACTACAGCTTCAGTGGCAAGTAGCAGCTAGGGAGGGCAATTTTCATCAGGAAACTAGCCTGGGCTCCCAAGCTACATCAGGAGCACCCATGGCTGCTTTTCCTAAAAAATAAATGTGACTAGTTTAATCATATTTATTGTTAAAAACACATGAATTACCTAAATTGAAGGATTTATGTTGCTTAACTTTATGCAGCTTTGTATTCATTGTTGTTAGTTTCAAGTCCAATGATTTTCTGTCGCATGTATTTAATAGTATGGGTGCGTGGTGTGTTAGAATTATAAGCAATTGTGCACTAATGAAGCTTGGTTTCAGTTGCTGTGGTGTTAAGGAATGAATATTGAATTTCAACAGACATCAAACATTCAGCAGATAACTTTTTTTAAAAAAAAGAAAACTTCTAATGCACAGTATACAAGAAAAAATGCACAGTCTCTGCTTTCACATCAGATCTTCACAATTCTGTAGTTTTAAGATATTTATTTGTATTTAATTTTAGGAAAGAACTACCATTCATTTTTCATTAACGTTGAGGAGATAACGTACTGTTAGCTGCCAGTCAAAAATGGAGTATAGGAGAATACTGACACTGATTGATGGACATGTTCTGACACTACACACATACAGTCTATTTAGGTCATTTGAGCATGAGGCCAGTGCAGCATAGCTCCAAAGATTAGAAAATAATCCTTCACTTGAGTTATTCCAGGATATGTGAAAATTCACTTGACACCAGAGTTTTCTAAACCATTTCCTCCCATTAAGAATTGTGTCTACTTTGATATGGCAACTACAATCAAGGTGGTTCTTCCACAAACTAAGACAAACACCAGATTTTCTGTATAAATTCTGTTAGTGGCATATCACTTTACAATGGGCATTTTCAATTTCTATCGTGTTCCCTTTTAGCAGAAAATATTTTGAAAATCAGATACCGGTACTAAGGGCAAAAATAAGATGCTAAGGCTGGGCACATCATATATTCAATTGTGAGCTTCAATTTTATTTATTTATTTATTTTAAACATTTTCCACTGTTGCCTTTGAAAAGGAAAAAGTTTATAGGCACCCTGCTGTCATCATGGAACTTTCCTTTCCTTGTATCACTGTGGGTGGCTTTGGGCATGTTAACCTGTCAATTAAGGATCCCTCAGGAGCAATTTATGGTGCCTTGAAAGAAGTTGCACCTCTTGAGACTGCTGCGCTCTGGGGCTGATTACTATATGAACATAGGCAGAAATCATCCAGTGACAGCCTACAGCTGGTCATTCAATTGCATGCTCATCGATGAGCAACTGCTTCCATATATCAGAGGCATGGTCAACAGAACCCCTCCTGTGCTACTATGGGATTGAACTACTTCACTGCCATAGGTTTAGGGATTTAGGGACGTCGCTTTGCCACAGTAGACCAAGAACTGTTTTATGAACATGCTAGAGATTTAGAGGCTATAATTTAGTCCACATTTTCTTGTGTGGATATTTAATCTTCAGTGAATCTACACGGCTCAGATTACTTTCTCCTTTCCCAGTCAGGTCAGTTCTTCATGCATTCTGCAGTGAAATCAGAACTGTGTTCTGGGGTGGTAATTTCAAATGCTTTATTTGGTTTTATTAATTATGGTTCCGGGCAGATTGTTAGTGGTCTTTGTGCTTTGGAATGTGCCAGAATTCCCCCATCCTTCTGCTTTCAGCTACTAGTGCAACATTGTACTGAGCAACCTAAGCCAGCGACAACTTCTCTTCCCCTCCCACCGGAATTTCCTTGGAATCTACTGGTAGGCTTTGATCTGCCATTTGGAAACTTACTTTGCTAACGTCTCAGGAGGAGGGGTGTGTGTGTGATAGTAACCCCACGATGTCACCTTTTTCCTGTTCTGATCCTAGGAACAGGTGGGTAGCCGTGTTGGTCTGCCATAGTCAAAACAAAATCGAAAATTCTTTCTAGTAGCACCTTAGAGACCAACTGAGTTTGTTCCTGGTATGAGCTTTCGTGTGCATGCACACTTCTTCAGATCCTAGGAAGTAAAAGCCAGCCTTAAATTCCAGGAGTTAGGTTTTGGTTTACTTCTTTTATTTTTTGTATACAAAATGTTTTGGTTTTGAATGCTTTCCTCAGTTTCGAAAATAGTTTGGCATGCAACATGGGGAGTTGTTAAGAGAACAACTTCTAAAGCGTCATGGGAATCATGGAACTAGTTTCATTTTTCTTAGGATCCTGGTTTTGGCCATCATCCCTGCATTGGAATTCATGTGAGCAGTTTGTGTGAGCTTATCGCTCCTGAGTGTCATCACCATAATATATAGTGTTACAGAAAATGTAGGTCTTGTAAGATACTTATTAAAGAAAGGTATGAGAAGCTGCTTTATCCTAGGGTCAGCTCATCTCTGTAGTTTGTAACTGCCCACCCTGAGCTCCTTAGGGTCTGAGGGATAAAGTGCTTCCTAGCTCAGCTTCAATAGATCTTTTGTGCAGCAATGTCTGGATTGAATTGGGGTTGTTATGCATGCAAGACATGTATTCAAACACTGAGTTAACCACCTTTCCTTTTCATTACCTTTGAGAAAGTAATGCTTATGAATTGCCTACCTCACCAGGTCTGTTTGAATTATTCATGCAAATGATAATCCTCTGGTTTAGTAAGGAGTTGGCACCTTTATGCTAATTATATGTCAGTTGATAAAAGTGTGAGGACCTGATCTTGCAACTTTTTATCAAACAAAAATGTCAAGAAGCTGGAAGAGTGCTGCATTAGACATTTTAAAAAAGTGACCTTTATGGTTTTAAAATGTAACTATAGGCTTGTATTCTGCATTTTGTTCTCTGAAATTGTTTTATAAAGCAAGAGTACCATGGATCATTGCGTGCACTCTTAGGCACTTTGTGCAGTTCAAATAACAAAGTATTTGGGGTGGTTTTTTTGGGGGGGGGGTCTTTCCTCCCTCCATGAATGTAAGTACTATGTAAGTAACAACACCTCCAAATCAGATCAGGCCCCCTCACAAACCTTGTATCACTCTGCTGTTTCTGTACAGAATAGCTATGTTTTCCTATATACCAGTCGTTCTGTTTTTCCAGGTCCAGAGGATTTGCAAGAAGCTGTCCAAAATATCGCCTGTGGAGCACTGAAGGGCTTTTAAAATTTGTTTTAAAGCAAAGCAGTGGGTGATTTAAGAAAAGGAAAAAAAGTTTGAAATTAGGTGGGTTTAAAACAAAAAACCCTAAGTTCTGCTTTAACATAAACAGCTCACAGGTCTTCAGAAATCTGCAGACAGTGTTCTAAGTACCATCACATTGTAAGTCACTTTGGTTTGCCTTGGCCGGGATAAAGTGACTAACAAATCTAATAAATAATAATTAATACCAATAACAAACTGTTTTAGAGTCCTGTAAGGCTTAGTACTCAAAAGGCCGGTGTGGAGTTTCATTTTTTAAAAATAATAATAATAATAAAACAAAATAAAATGTACAAGTAAGAATGCACACCACTCAGTCACTTGCAAATTATTTTAAAGTTAAAAAGGGTAAACAAAATCCCCCACTATTTCCCTTGAAAATATGACACTAATACAGATTATGGAAATGTGTTAATCCCTGTTACTTCAACCACAAAAAGTCCCCTACAATATTTTTCTGCAAATTGGCAAGTTTAATCTGTTTTGCAGTTAGGGCCCCTATGTCTGCAAATTTTTTCCACTTTGACCAAAAGGAGAAGAGGTTATATGTATTCTTAAGTATTCAACTTAGATCCTGAAAGCAGAGAGAACGCAGAGCTACTCGGAAACAAATTGATGTCAAAAAATTCACAGATACAAAGTGAACTTTGGGACCCATGCTCCTCCTCCTCCTTTGGCAATTACTTGTAGCTAAGTAAGATTGTCTTCCATAAACACGGTTTTAACAAAGAGTTTGTAAGTGACTGTGGAGGCCAATTCTGGATCCACATGTCCTTCCACAGTGGGGACACTGGTTTCCGGGTGGGAGTTGACCATGGTGTGGATTTGCCAAGTGTGCCTTCCTCTTAGCATGTTTCTCCCTTGCGTCCTGAGTTCGAGTGTCTTCAAAGCCCATGACACCTTTGGTAAAGGCTGTTCTCCAACTGGAGCGTTCACAGGCCAGTGTTTCCCAGTTGTCAGTGTTTATACTACATTTTTTTAAAGATTTGCCTTGAGATAGTCTTTAAACCTCTTTTATTGAGCACCAGCATTGTGCTTTCCATTTTTAAGTTTGGAATAGAGTAGTTGCTTTGGAAGACGATCATCAGGCATTCGCACAACATGACCAGTCCAACGAAGTTGATGTTGAAGAATCATTGCTTCAGCAATGATTCTTCTTCCCAAGTGATGTGTAATCATTGCTTCAACAATGATTCTTCCCAAGTGATGTGTACATTTTTTTGGAGACACCGTTGGTGGAATCTTTCAAGGAGTTGGAGATGGCGTTTATAAGTGGTCCATGTTTCACAAACATATAGTAAGGTTGGTAGTACAATAGCTTTGTTAATAAGCATTTTGATTTCCCTGTGAATGTCCTGGTCCTCAAACACCCTGCACTTCATTCGGGATAAAGCCACACTCGCAGAGCTCAGGCAATGCTGGATTTTGGCATCAATGTTGACCCTTGTGGAAAGATAACTGCCTAGGTAGGAGAAGTGATTGACATTTTCCAACTTTACACCATTGAGTTGGATTTGTGGTGCTGCAGAGGGATTGTTTTGTAATTGGTGGTGCAGCACTTTGGTTTTTTGGAAGTTGAGTGATAGGCCAAGCTTTTCATAAGCTTCTGCAAAAATATTTAGGATAGTTTGGAGGTCATCCTCTGAGTGCACGCACACTATGTTGTCATCAGCATACTGAAGCTCTATGAGGGAAGTTAAGGTAACCTTACTCTTCACTTTCAACCTGCTCAGATTGAAGAGCTTTCCATCTGTTTGATATATGATTTCTACTCCGATGGGGAGTTTCCCTTCAAAAAAGTGGAGGATCATGGCAATGATAAATACTGATTGAGATGCCTTGCTGTCTAAACTGCATATAGCTTATTCATCTAAATCAGAGCTAAGAATTTGATTTTGTGAAAGCTTTTCAGAATAAATAACTCAGTGGTGGGGGTTGTAGATACTGTATACTATTAACCATTACCACAGTATTAATTAATAATTAACAATAGCTTGCAAAAGATTGTGCAATTCAGGAGGGAAGGAGCAAGAAAAATTACCCATCCACTTTGGCTTTGTGACCAACTCCGGTAACTTCTATCTCTTTGGTTCTGGGAATATAAGGGTAATCACAGGGCTTAACCCTTTACATATGTTATCATTAACTACATGGCCTGGAATCACTGTAGCACGTCTTAGAATAAAAAAAAAACACCTTTGTGTTTCATTGAATTTATTACTGTCTCCATACTATATATGGCAACAAAGATAAAAATATATCCCGTTAAGTCTAATAATTTATCTGTGTTAACTGTGACTATTGGCCACATGTGATTTGTGTTCCATCAGTTCCAAATCATTTCATTTTGTTTTGCTATGCCGCATCCTTTTTTGAATGCTCATTATGATTGTTTCTATGTCAACAGAATCCTCATATAGAATTGAGGATAATATTGGTGGATTAAGAATTTCAACTTATCCCTGTTAAATAGTGGAACTTCTTTCACTGAATCATCGGGCCCAGGAAGCAGTCATCAACAAAAGAAAACAGTTGCTTTTTCTAAGGCTTTCGTATGGAGATTGCGAAATCCCTAACCTAGCTTTATATTCTGGCCAATTTTGGGGAAGCTCTGCCAGTTTCATGCGATATCCCCAAAAGACCAAGCAGAGAAAATGTTCCAGATTCTGCACTGAAAATGATTTTGTTTTTTTGTTTTGTGCGGGATTGGGGAGGGTAATTTTTTAAATAAATAAATAAATAAATAAATAAATAAATAAATAATGCATTCAGGAATATAGCAAACATTGTTTCTAACCTAGGCTTGTACATAAGAAAAACAAATTCCAAAACTATATGAATAGTTTGGGGCTGGCTCATTCAACGATATACTTGAAGGCTTTAATTTCATTTTACCATGTTTATCATAATTAGGTATTCTCAGCACACAGATTTTTGAATCCAGCTTTAGATTTCTAATTTATCATGGATATGATTGAGTTCCTCCACTGAATTAAAGCCGTGTTTTAGTATTTCACGTGAGTGTTTCTTTGCCTGAACACTAGGGAAATAACATTGTTCTTCTATATACAGCATAAGACTACAACCCTGAACTTATCTCTTTGCAATCTCCAGGCTCTCCAAGCACGTTTGTTCCAGGGTGCATAGTAGTATTAATATTAATAATTATTTGTCACTGCTTCTGTTTTTTAAAAAAATGTCTTAGCAAAAAAAAAATGTCTATTTAGGCACACACACACTTCATCTGATGAGTTATAAAATGGTTAAACTTTGCAGCCAAGCCACATATCAGTTTCCTCAAAATGCCATTAGGAAACTGAGATAAATGGTGCAGCATTTTCTGTGTTGACATGATGTTTGCCTGTCCGATTGCATCCTTCCCAACAGACAGCAGTGAAGCAATTAGAAAATAAAAAGACATCTGTGCCAAGGTTTGGCTAGCCAAAGAGGGCAAACTCTTGTGTTTAAGAGGTATAGAATCCAATCGATGAAAATGTCTGGACCTGTTAGTACCAATAAAGCTGAAGGCCACTGGGAAGCTCAGAGAGGGTCTTTTGTTGTGGAGATAGAAAAGAGGCCCAAACGGTGACACTTAGGGAGGAATGAGGTCAGCCAGTACGATCATCCATCTTCCTCAGTGGCAGCTTTCTGTCAGCTTCTAACCCTGCTCAGCAGAGGATCTAAACCTCTATTGTTGACACCAGCCAATTCTCAGCCAAGTGTAAATGAAGTTAATATTCACTGACCTTATGCATAGCCAATGAAGGCCCTCAGTGTCATCTTGGAAATAATGTTATCTGACACTTCAAAAGCAAATGCTGGCAGGTTGTTTGTGTATTTTTTCCTTGGGTAGGGTTTTTTTGTGCTGCACAAGTAAGCAGAGCTCCATTGTTCAGCTATCACACTATTCCCCCTCCCTTTCTTTATATTATCCGCCCAGAGGATATTTTTACTTTAAATCAATCTACCGGGTAAGTATGTCTTGGTTTTTTATAGAACAAAGCCTTAATGATAAGTGTGCATTGACTGTCGTTTAGAGATACAGCTCTCAGTAAAGTACATTTCAGCAGTTATAAACATTTAACATGTTAAATGAATACAATAAGTATGTATACAAGACTTATATACGGCTCAGTCAGAAACACATACCTCTTTAACTAGTTTATGTAAAATGATATAAAATATTCATAAGAAAATACCAATAAAGTAACAGACATTTAAAACAAGTAGACATGATAGAAATATCAAAATTTATCAACAGTTTAAAAATGAAAATACATTTGAAAAAAATCTATATACACATAAGAACAAAACAAACACAGCTTGGGTAACATGAGCAAGGCAAGATATAACTGAAATAGTTTTCCCTTCCAGCAAAACCCCATTGAAAGGTAGTGTCAAGGGTGATTTTACATTTAGTAATAAATTTCTTTTACTGTTACCTTAAAAGCATGTATCCAATGAAAACGGATAAGAAATTCTCAAGTGGAAATAGCAAGGATTACCAAAAGTCCAGACATCTGGGGAACGCCTTGGAATAAATAAAAACTAGATGTAAGAAGTGATATTATTAGTAGACTCAATGTTCTGGTTTGTATGTCTCAGAAAGCCAATCTTGCAGCTTCCCAGAGATTGCATGTGGTTTGTTCCTCCTCAGTTGTTCTGCTGCTGCTTCCCAGTGAGTGAAATCATAATTTGGCCATGTGTGTCATTTGAACCCAGGCTTAAGATTTTACTTTCTTCACGTGAACCACAAAGATGTAAGTAAGGTTGAGCTATGGTTTACAATGGTTGGTCCCACAAAAAGCATGTAGGAAGTGATCCAAATGATTGATAATTTTGGCATGGAGTGAAAAGTAATTGTTCTGGGAGCGCCCAAACTAGTGAGATGGCTGATAAGTGATTATTTGACATGCTTGATAATATGCTGAGAATAACCAGAACAGATCTGCATCTAATTCACATCATTCATATTAGATGTGGCTGTAAACAGTCCATAGAAATTTTGGAAAGTCTGTATTGATTTTTCTTCACTTCATCAAACTTGTTTATTTATACTTATTAAAGACATGAACATGTTTTCTGGAACTGCAAATTTATTCAGACAGTAAATGATCACCTGCTTTTCCCATTAAATTAATTTAAGTCAGATGTGATAGACTGGGCCTGATCATGTTCCTGTGCCAAAGGATAGGAAATAAACAATAATTTAAAAGGAAAGAAAAAATATTTATAGCTGTGTTTTATTAGGCCTAGTCTTAGTTTTTCACCTGTGGATGATCAAAAAGGTCCATTCAATAATTGGTGAATTCAGTTGATAACTAGATAGGATTATAATTATACAACACTAATATTATTATACAGTATAGCACTAATCCTATACATAGTATTAAAAACACCATGAATATTTTACAAACTGCAAAATAGCAAATACAGGGGCTGGTTTGAATCATGTTGCTTGAGAAAGGGATCTTAAACTTACCTTTTTACACCACAATATTCCAGTGAAATATTTCTGCATATTATCTTCAGAAAACAAGTAATGCTGCCCATTAAGACATTGGTACATGCATGTTATGTGTAGCCATGCCTCGGTTGGGTGTTAAATTACCCCCGGAAAATGCAGGGATAGTTTCCATGAAAACATAAACAAGCTGCAAAAGTATTTCTGGAGAAAATTATTCTCCCCCACCCCTAGCCACTTGAGTAGAAAGTCTTCAAAAACATAGCATCTTCCATACTCTGTTTTTATCAGTCTTAGATCACCTCAAAGACTAACAAATATACTGTTATAGCATAAACCACCACAGACTATACAAAGGCTAATGTGTTATATAACAATTGTGGTTCAGTCCTCACAGAGTGGGATGCGGGTGGCGCTGTGGGTTAAACCACAGAGCCTAGGGCTTGCTGATCAGAATGTTGGCGGTCCCTGCTCCTGCCCACCTAGCAGTTCGAAAGCACGTCAAAGTGCAAGTAGATAAATAGGTACCGCTCCGGCGGGAAGGTAAATGGCGTTTCCGTGCACTGCTCTGGTTTCGCCAGAAGCGACTTAGTCATGCTGGCCACATGACCCGGAAGCTGTATGCTGGATCCCTCAGCCAATAAAGCGAGATGAGCGCCGCAACTCCAGAATCGTCCGCGACTGGACCTAATGGTCAGGGGTCCCTTTACCTTTTACCTCATAGAGTAGTCAAATTAGTATACACTATAATCCCACCTACAGTAAATGTATTTGGGATTTGGATACCAATCTGAAATCTGACAGGGCAGGGCCCATGTTCTTTCTGTGTGAGTCGTTCTGCATATTGTTGATGCTAAATGGAATGCCTCTTCCACCATAAACCTGCCCATACCCTAAGATCAATATCCAAGGCCCTTTTCTGGATGTCACCTCTGAGAGCGGTTTGGTTCTGCTCTGCCCTTATGGAATGCTTGTCCCAGCAAGGTGCAGCTGGAGTGAATGATGCTATCCCTTAGGTGCCAGGATAACAGTTTCTTCAGCTCTCAGGCATTTGCTGGCACACAGTAGGCTGCTTATTATTAATTGATTTCTGTCAGTCTTTGGTTATTGACTGTATATTTTAGGGCACTGCAGTGGAATACAAAGGCCCAGAGTATTATTTTTTAATCTGAAGAGTGATTTCTTTTTCTGTGTGAAAAGGAGAGAAAGTACTTGAATTCATTCACGGGACATTCGTTTTGTTTTCTGCTTTCAATATTGAATAGGTATTTTGCCTTTTAGGTTCCGTAGGCCAGGAACCAAACAAGTGATCCTCAAATAATCTAAATGAGAAGTGTTTGGTTAAAAGTACAATTCTGTTTGTTTTCCCCGTAAAGAAAAGAAGTAAAGAAAAGTCAGAAGACAGGTTCTTTGTACTAAATGTCAGCAGAAGATTCATTACGCCAGTAGTGACATCTCTGGCTGTGAATTGTGGGTTTCGGCGAAGGTGGCTGCTTTTTCTTTGTAGCTGTCCGAGGGGAAAATAATCCTTGCATTACCTACAGCTGTTTTTGTGTTGTCACTCTGTCCAGCTTTAACACAGTAATTCTGTCCCGCTCTTCCTGCCAAGAATGTCAGAGTAAATAAATAAATAAATAATCGTGTAGGAAGATAAAATCTCAGGAGGCATTAGTATGATTTTTCTCCTGATTAATGCCTTTTTTTAGTGGTGCAAGATTGTAAGGAGCAAACTTTTGACCCGCTTCTGTTATTCAGAGTAATAGGTAACTTTCACCTTCACTTTGTCTGGGTCTCTGTAGAAAAGGTATGTATGGATTGGAGTTCACTCTGTATTGCATTGTCAGCATAGCTGTGATTTTTCCTGACAGTTACATCAGTAGGGATAAGGAAGGAGGGGTGAAATGGAATTAAAGCATGAAAAATTACTTTTTTCTCTTGGGTTCTAGAAAACAGGTTTTGATGCCCTTCTATGCAATCTTCAGCACATCTGCAGGTAATTAAATTTATAAAGAATAAACATCAAAATTGTGTTTGAAAAATTTAATATTGCAAGGAGGGGAAGGCAAAACAAAATCAATTGCAAGTGTAAATAGAATATTTTATGGTCAACATTCTGCATTGTTCAATAAATAAAGAGTACAATTACATGACTAATAGAAAACCATATTGAAAGCCAACAATTAAACTGTGTATATGTTCCAGTTTGCTATAAGCATGAGAAGTAAACAGATTGTTGTTGACATACCTCGTTTCTTGAGAGACAATGGGGTATGCCCCGGGGGGGGGGGGGGGTTGAATTCAAACCACCTGGGACACGAGTGGCGCTGTAGTCTAAACGACTGAGCCTCTTGGGCTTGCCAGTCAGAAGGTCGGTGGTTTGAATCCCCACGACAGGGTGAGCTCCCGATGCTCTGTCCCAGCTCCTGCCAACCTAGCAGTTCGAAAGCACACCAGTGCAAGTAGATAAATAGGTATCGCTGTGGCAGGAAGGTAAACGACGTTTCCGTGCACTCTGGTTTCTGTCACAGTGTCCCGTTGCGCCAGAAGCGGTTTAGTCATGCTGGCCACATGACCCGGAAAGCTGTCTGTGGACAAACGCCGGCTCCCTCGGCCTGAAATGAGATGAGTGCCACAACCCCATAGTCTCCTTTGATGGGACTTAACCATCCAGGGGTCCTACCTTTACCTACTAAAGTCAAACAGCTGCATTAGCAGCACCAAAGTGACTTCCCTGGGGCAGATGCCTGGGCAGTGTGTATGGAGATCCTGGGCTGCCCAGAGCCGCAGACAACAAGACTCTGCTCATGGCCTCACTGATGTGGTCCAAAGGAAAGCAGAGGAATATGTTTGTTACCAACATGGCTGCAGGAGTTGCAGGAAGGAGGCATACAAGGCAGTGTTCAACCATCTTAGGGACTCCAATCCAGATTTGTGTAGTGTAGTGTTTACCTTTTAGCCTTTTTTTCTCCTGAAGTTATCCCACAAGGCAGCAGAGGTTTAGGATAAGAGTTTTCCTTCTCCAAGATGGGCTACCTTCTCAGGTTCACGAGCCTCATCTGCCCCTCACTTCCCCCTATAGCATGTGCAGAAACTGCCTTCTTGACCAATACATAACACTGTGATCAAAATTTCAGCCTGTATGTAGTTTTGTTTTTTAATTTTTATTTTATTAAAATGCGACATCGAGCATAGAACAAAATCGTCACAGAAAGCAGGTGTGACATATCAAAGAAGAGACAAAGACCAGGAATGAGACATCAGCAATACATTCCAGACTTTTCATAGAATAGAAATTGAAACAATTCTATAAGAATAAATAAATAAACTTTTTTTTTTTTTTACAGTAGCACCTTAGAGACCAACCAAGTTTGTTCTGGGTATAAGCTTTCGTGTGCATGCACAGGGGCATAGGAAAGGGGGGCGGTTTGCCCCATGTACCATTATGGAGGGGGGTGACAAATAATCAAGGAATAATTACTGCCCTACTAGAGTGGTTCATGAAAAAACTTTTTTTAAATGCCTGCTGCAAAGGTCTTATCTTACTACACTAGGGATTATATAGCTATATATGAAATTTCATGCATATCAGTTAATATTTTGACCCTCTTCCATGAAAATAGCTGTTTACTTGGCCGTTTTCCTATGTCGTGAAGGCTGAAATTTCAATTCAGTGGAGCAGGGTCAATATATTAACTGATATGCATGAAATTTCAGATATAGCTATATAATCCCTAGTTTAGTAAGATAAGACCTTTAGAGCAGGCAATTTTTTTTAAAAAGAAAAGTTTTTTATGAACTGCCCTACTGCCCTACCCTCCGCTGGGCTTCCCGGGTCCTGGAATGTCAGCCTATGTGAAGAAAATGAGACTAGGCTGAGTATATTAGATAATACAGAGCATGGTAAAATCACAATATATAAAACCTCCCCTCCAGTAGTTTCAAGCACTGCTACAGGTTCCACATAATATCTGTACTGCATTGTTTACTGTGACAGCACCTGCACTTTGGAACTCCCCAACAAAGCACGTGCCTTTGCTAGACTCTTTTCGGGCACCTGCTAAAAGTATTCTTCTTTAGGCGCTAGATGCTTAGGAAGTTGAAGTTATTTTAATCTTAATATTTTAGCTTTTGTATGTTTTATAGTAGGATTCTTAATTTTTCTTGATTTTACTGCTATGGTGTTTTTTTGTTTTGTTAAACCACTTTGCAGGTTTTTTAAATTTTTATTAAATAAATAACTAAATAAATATAAAATAACACAAGCCAAAACACAATCCATCCTGTAGATTTAAGTATCTGCCCATAGTCGCCTACTTGTTATCAGAGGCCCTGAATCCACATTCCTGTGTAAGAAAAATGTGAAATAACGTAAAATAACGCAAAAAAATAAAAATAAAAAAATCAATGTTGTGGGGGGTTGACAAGATATTTTCCGTGCGGGGTACCACCTGACCTTCCTACGCCTTTGTGCTTGCACACTTCTTCAGATAAGCTGAAACAGAAGGCACCAGACCCTTATATATAGTGGGAGAGTGGGGTGGGTTTTTTCTCAAAAGGGTAGTAGGAGTTGGGTGATTGACTCAATGGGTATGGTAAACTTGTGACTGTTAACGACTGCAATTAGTCCTACAGGAAAAAGCAAGGGATAGTAAATGACCAAAAATAGCCTTAGCATATGTAATGAGACAAGAATCCAATAGATCTATTCAGACCAGGTCTCTCCATAGTTCTCAGTTTTGTAAGAAGTTGTAATTTTTTTATTTATTTCGACTGCGTCAGACCAGTATGGCTACCTACCTGAATCTATAAGAATAAAAACATCCTTGGTGTGGATAGGAGATATCCACTTCAATGGAAGTTGTATCTTATTTACATTGGGTAACATCCAGCTAAGCTTTACTCAGAGTAGAGCCGTTGACTCAGACTCAGTGTAGGCCTATTTATCTGGTTTTTGTTTTACCAGGGAAAATCTATTAAGTAAAAACAACTGGTTATACATTGCAATTGCCGTGGAAGTGGGTTACTGCATCTCTCTTAAGTTTCTTTTAGTTGGTGGCTTGTTAAAGGTTTGGTGATGTCTCAGTGAGTCATCGCACCTCTACATCCTTTTGCTCTTTGCCTGAGCACAACATAGCAATTTTCTTGCTGACAGCTTAAAGAATATAAATATAAATGTGTGTGTGGGGGGGGGGGGAGGAATTATCTTGGAAACTGTAATCATAGTACAGACACTGGAACGTACACCACAAACAAATATAGTGTTCTTGTGCCACACCTGAATATCAGAATTTTAATATAGGTAAACAATAGTCTTGCCCAATATCGCTGTATTAAAACAAAACAAGAACAAATGAAAATGAACGTTGCCCACACCCAAAAGCACAAGTTTCCATCTTGAAATATAATTAAGGGCTGGTAACATTTCTTATTGCTCACTGCCGGGGGGGGGGGGGGGGGAGAAATACCTGTCCAGAAACACATGTCTAGAATGGGGAAAGATTGTGGAGGGCAGAGAATACTACCGGTACTTGCATGGAGAAACCAGAAAATGCAACACAGAAACTTTCCATCAAGGACCATCTACAGGTTTGGATGGGAAGCAGTAAATGCCTACAAAAAAATGAAGGCTAAAATAAATTGCGTGTGGGTGCTTCTGTGGCAATCGCACACAGAGAAAAATTCAATCCGAGAGACCCATTTGCAACATAAATCTCCTGTATGGAAGCACTCTAAGCAGCTCGATTGCTGTGCAACTATATAACCTATAAAGCCAGCTGTTTTATACATCCATGCACAGTTCTTCTTTAATGTTAATGGTCCCATTCTTGGATCACACTCTTTTGATGGTTGAGAAGCGTGGAACTATACCTCCATTTAATAGCAGATACCTGTAGTCACTTTCTCTCTTCTTCTTTTTTGCAGAAAGCAGAACTTGGAGGGCATTGTATCCATACATGGGCATAGCCAGGATTTTTGTTAGGGAGGCAGGCCTTTGGTTGGGGGAGGCAGAACCTCAGTTTGCTATGTATTTTTATTGATATTTATTTATTTGGGGGATAGCCGCCTCTCCCTGCCGTCCCTTGGCTACACCAATGTATCAATAATGTTTTAACTGCAAGTTTTCCTTACGTAATTTGAGAAATTGTTCTTTGATTATTACTTGAAATGTATTATTTTACTGTTTACTCTTTTGTGTTATTTCTACATTTAGAAGCTAAAGAATAAATCCAAACCTACTGCTAGCAGCCCTTTGTGGAATGGTGAGGCCACATCCATATCCATAGTCTGCTGTTCACAGGGGCCATGATATAAGCTGGCGGGGAGCCGGGCAATTAGGCATGAGGGCAGTGTGACAGGGCAGTTCAGCCCTGCCCTTTGAAGGCCTTGTTCCAGGCCTTTCTCCTTGCTCTCATTGGTAGGGATGCTGCTGGGAGGTCTTCTGAATAGAGGTACCGGTAATCGTGTTCTGAAGGCAAAAGGTGGGTGCTGGGAGGCTAGCTTAGCCAGGAGAGCTATGTGGAGGGACACCTCCTCTTAATCCACACACAACCACCACCCAGCCTGGTGTAAGGCTTTCCTGTGAAACTTGTAATTAAAAACCATTTACATTATCACTACAGTGGTACCTCCGGTTGCGAACAGGATCTGTTCCGGAGCTCTGGTCGCATCCCAAGGAATTTGCAACAGGAGGTGCTGCTTCTGTGCATGCGTGCGCAGCAAAACCTGGTAAAATACTTCTGGGTTTGCCGCGTACGTATCCCGAAGGATACGTAACCGGAGGTGAACACAACTAGAGGTACCACTGTACTTTGACCCTTTTTTATCACATTATCACCACTTTGACCCTCCTTTTTTGTATTCCTACAGATATACTAATTTTATCTTAGGTTGTTTTTTTCTTACTGATATTGACACAAATCTATGTCTATATAAGTACAACATATTCACTGAAACCTTCAGCACGTGGAGTTGGGAGAGAAACTGTGAAAACTTAAATGTGCTAGGCTGTCAGAGGCTGGACAGAGGGGGAATGGTGGAGACCCCTTCCCCATCCTGACCCTTCCAGGGAGGAGGAAGAGGAAGACGGTATAGATTTACAACAGGGGGTTGAGGGAGGTTGCAGCTCAGAGGCAGATGAGCAGAATAGTTGGGAAATAATGGGAGAGGAGGAGGAGGGGGAAGTGGGGTGACAGCTGATGGACACAGCGTCTTTAGAAAGCATTCCAGACCCCTCCTCTCCCAGAACCTGGCAAGCCTTGAAAGTAGGAGAGCAAAGAGCTCAAAGACAGAGGGCACTTGTCAGCACCCGTAGAAGAGATGATGATGATGATGACGAATGAGGAAGTGGGAGGGGTGGGGGTGGAAATTCACTCAGGACAACACCATTATCCAAGAGGCTGGGTTCTATAGCCTCTTTCTGTAGAGTTTGAAATAAAAAAGGACTAAGAAACTTTTCCTTGTTTTTATACTTTCCTGGGCACCAGCTGGGAGCCGCTGACGGCATCCTGACAGCACCCTTCAGGCATCCTTCTTAGTTTGCATTCACAAAGTTTTATGATTGTGATGCTACCAGGGCACTCATATTATAATCTCGCTTTTCATATTGTTTGTGCCAGAAAAAGGTTTTTTTGGGGGGGGTCACATTGCTTAGACTCCAATCCGTGCACATCCCATATCTTCCTGAACCAGAAATGTCCTTGTTACTCCCCTGGCTCTCACAGTTTTTGTTACATGATAGCCCCCTACAGATGGCAATAATGTGGTATCCCTGTAGAAGTATCGCAAAAGAAACTGAAGCAGAACATATCCACCACTAGTTCAAGAATATGTGTCAAGAATATGTTGCAGAATACATCCACAAAAAAGCACCCACCTGGAGAGGTCTCTGGTCTGTTTCGCAACTGAACCTATAACCCTGATGTCAGTTTGCCACCACAGCATATTTTTAATATAACATGTTCAAAGTTGTATCCATCTCCTCATTTTTTATTTTATTTTTTACTACTACCAAATAGGATTTGTGTGCCCGGATGTTTTTATCTGCTTATTCATTTCTCTCTTTTTTTGTTCCGTTAACTTCCAAAAAGCCAGCTCATCTCAAAAAGAGGCAGAAGAAGAGTCTATTAAATCTGATTTATTGTTCACAGAAATGTTTACACAGTACCAATACCTGAGCAAATTCATTAAAAATTGGGTGCTGAATATAGTAGGATTGATATTTTTGAGCAACAGAATATATGTACATGGCCTGCAGAAGCTCCCTCATAAGTGATAATATACAAATGGAAAGAAATCAGCCAGGCTCTTAGATTTCACAACTTAGACTGATGTTGCAAGTTGTGTGTGTGTGCTAACAGACTACAAGAGCTTGCAAAAAATTGCCCTTTGCAAAACAGTGTGAGATATTTGAGTGCAGTCAGTGAGCAAAGTGGTCTGCCTGGCTTGGACATAACACATTTTTTCGTGTATAAGATGCCCCCATGCATAAGACTACTCCTATTTTTGGGGACTCCAAATTAAGAAAACACCCCTCAGCACTACTCGTGTATAGGACGAGCCCCAATTTTAAACCTATTTTTTTGGTTTAAAAAAACCCCCAACCCTAGTCTTATACACACAAAAAATACAGTACTGGTAGTATGCTTTTGTGTTACACAGTCAGGTGTAACTTTTGTGTTCCTCCTGATATAGCTGTGGGAAAGAGATCTGAAGCTTTTGCTTCTCTTTTCAATTCGCAAAAGTTTAGTGGTGCCTTCCCCAACTTATTGCCTTCCTGATCTTTTGGACTATTAACTTCCATCAACCCCAGCCAGCATGGCCAGTTATTAGGAGTAACAGTTATTTATTTATTTATTTATTTATTTAATCAAATTTGTTTATTGCCCTTCATCCGAAGATCACAGGGTGGTTCGCAACATAAAAATACAAAATGAAAACACGAAATACACAATAAAGCAAAAGCAAAACAGACCAATAACCCACCTCCCACAGAAACATTTAAAAGATGCACAGAACGTTAATCAGCCAAACGCCAGAATTATTTTTATTTCTTAAATTTGACGGTAAGAGCTTTTTGATGGTAAGTGCTTCTTGACTGTGGAACAGACTTCCTTGGAAGCTGGCGGACTCTCATTCATTGGAGGTTTCTAAGCACAGGTTGGATGGCCGTCTGTCATGGGTGCTTTAGTTGAGATTCCTGAATTGCAGGGGTTGAACTAAATGACCCTCAGGTACCCTTCCAACTCTACAGTTCTGTTGTGGGATGTGTAGTCAAACAGCAGGGGTCACTAGGTTGAGGAAGGCCAGTTTATAAACATCTGAAATAAATAGTAATTTCACATTATGCTTGTGCTTTGAATTTTGGTTTGTCTTCATTCTGGCATAACATTAAGATCCTCCTACTCACTGAAGAAGGAAAGGGGAGCAAGGAACTGATGTGGCCAAGTCTCATTCATGCAGTGCTTAAAGTACCATTTAATGCTACGTCTGAATGAGACCTATATAGATTGTAGTGCTTTATCTCCTATTTGGAAAAGCAGCAATATTTTACATGAATGCGATATAGTTGGGGATTTGTCAGTAAATTCTATCAACTTTGGTGTGTGAGGGTCAAATTAGATAATTGCAAACTGTGATGTGAGTGCTCCCCACCCCCGAAAATTTTCTGTTTCGTTAGTTCATTAGGAATGATGAATTTGTGCCAATTGCAAATACAATATTTGGCATGCTCAACAGTTTCAGAGTTACTAGCATTGTTTACTAAGTACAAGTAAAATAATCATGCACTCATTAGGGCATCAGAAAGTTTTCCAGTGCCAATTATCCTATGCAAATCATCCTATTTCTTCAAAAGATTGCACCCCCTCAAAATCTCCACCACTGATTATGCACAGATGTCTGCATAATCCACTTCAAGAAAATGTGGTTCTAAGTGGAAGACTAGTGCGAGGATACTGGGTATCTAATAGTTTGCCTAGTTTTTCCTCTTAAAATAACACTGAGATTTCTTCTATCTCAAGTCCAGGTTACTAGAAACATCAACCTGGGAGGTGAGCAGCTTAAGGGAAATTTTAAGCAGGTATTTTTGTGTCTTTCTGGGTCCTTAAGTTTGATAACATTTGGGGATTAGAGTGTGAGGCATGGGGGTGTTGTTTCCAATAGTTGCTTTTATTTTTTTGCTTGTGACAGGCAGGAGGTAGGAAAGATGTAGAAACAATCTTTATAAATTTAAGTATTAAAAATAGAATAACTTTTTTATTGTCCCGCCTGTTTGAAAATGAAGAACATTCCTGATGCTGCAGAAAGGTAACCCATTTTAAACTCATTAAAAACACATTGAATGTTTATTCTCACTACGATGTGCTAATAGCACTTTGAGCTATTAGTGAGTGTCTGTTGTGCATTTGCAATAAGTTGCATTGCTGGGTCAGCATCACCATTTTGTGATAAATGAGTGGTATTAACATAGCTGGGCATAAGTAGATTAAAAATAGCTTAGGACATCAGCTTTTATTGTATATTTCAGCTATTTCCTCCTGCTGCTAAAATTATGAGCCAAGTGTTAAATAATTTATGACTTCACGTTTACAAATAGGGTAACATTGTATTGATTTTGTTGTTACAATCTGGAGTTTTAATATGGATGGATAAAATTCACTTCCACTTTAGTCTTCTTGTCGGTGTGATGTACCTGAGGTTCTTCGGACCCTTCTTTTATTGCATAGAGATATACATGGGGGTGGAAAGAGAAAAAGAAAAGAAAAATGTCTTTCTCCCTTATCAAGCTTGAATAGAATAATCGGAAATGTTGTGTGAGCTGATGAAAAACAAGAACAAAGCCCTTTTCTAATATATATTCATATGTGTATATGTGTGTGTGTGTGTGTGTGTGTGTGTGTATGAATGAATGAATGAATGATGGAAGAGAAAATAATTGTAAAACACTATTTTAAAAGCAATATTTTTATGCAGCCAGTTCATGCTACTGCAAATCTTTTAGATCCAAGATTATATTAATGATGCTTTGTGATTATAATCTTGCTGTCATATGTGGCTGTAATACTAACGGGTTGAGTGGAAGAGGGAAATTCCCCCACTCCACATTGCATAGACACACCTACTGGGAATGGGACCTCTACTCACAGAATTTGCCAACACTAGAATTTCAGGCATAACCCCCTGGGCCACAATCGAACCCGTTTAGCAGCACTGCCTTTAAACCAGTGGTTGAGGGACTCAGATTAGGGCCATGCTCTGTAGGAGGATAATTTCATTCATTTCATTCTGTGCCGGTTTACCAGTGTTACTCCTGACTTCCCAGTATTTATAATCCCTGATCCACACTAGTGGAGCCTGAATAAACCCACTATATCCAGAGCCCCCAACATGATGTCCACAAACCAAGAATTTCTGTCTCTTCTGTGATTTTATTTTATTTTTTGGCTGTTGAGGGTTTCCTTTGTTTGAGGGTTGTGGGGCGGGGGTTATTACCTGCTTTTTGCATCCATGTTCTGTTTGATTTTGGTCAGTGTGTAGATGTTTTACCAGTTTTGAGTGCTGTTCTGAACGTAAACAGATTTTATTCTGTTAAATAGGTGTTTTGTCATACAACAGTTCCTTAGATTTCCAGATGTGCCTCTGGGCCCAAAAGAGTTGGGGGTCCTTGCACTATATAGACAAAGCAACTCATGTACTGTAACTAACATGCATACAAAAAATAATACTGTAGGAATCAATGTGGCCATACACCACTGCCAAGAGTTTCTGTTAAAACAGAACACACACAGACTTCTACAGTCTTTCTGTGTTATAATTTTACATATATTGTCTGAGATTCAGAGCAGGTCAGTGCTTAAGTTCCATGAACTTGAGAGGGGCTTGTCTAACTTTTTTGGATTAGGACAATTATGCTTCATCACATATCTTCTGTCTTGATGATGGCTATTCTCTTGCTCCCACCTAAGTCAAGCAAGAATTCAGTTTGATTCAGCTCATGAAGAGCCATTGTTGTTGTTGTTGTTGTTGTTTTTAAAAACCCCACAGGATATTTTTCTTGTAACTTTCAGCTTTCCCAACAACAAACTTTGATGCCAGAAGGGGATTGTAGCTTGAGGTGAGGAATAGCAGCAGTAACCAATTATCCAAGCATTGCTGATCCCATTTATGGAAATTCGTTTATTGCATCTTTGAAAATGGGGACATGTGGGGAGGGGGGATTAATGCAATATATCCATTTCTAAACTTTAAAGGGGATAAATAAATAAATAAGCTACTTTTAACTGTTGCAAGATGTTTAGTGATATGAAGGGGGGAAAGCACTATACACACAGCCTAATACGCCATGTTCGATTTTGTAGACATGAACAATGCATCGAGGTCTTGCCAATGTATGCATGAGCCAGTCTTTATTTCCAAAGAGTTTTCCATAGAAACAGGAGAAGCGAACTTAATAAGAGGCATAGCTTTGCTTTGCTGCTGTGGAAGAAGTTTATCTATTGTGAAGGGTGGGCTTCTGAATGAAACATTTGTCTCCGGCTTCCTTGTAATTGGCAGTATGGCCAACCTTGTCAGCTGGATTGGAATAATATTCTGATTTTGTGAGGCTAAAAAGAAATTCATCCTCTGTTCCACTTTTTAAAATTGATATAAGTTTCTTTAGATCTTACGATACCTAGCTGGTTCCAGTTATTCTGATTTTAGCCTATCACGTTCCTTGTACAAGCCAATAACGCTATGCTCTTTGAGGGAAATGTAGTCCAGGGATGAGAGCTGTTTAAGTAGCAGCGTAGGCTGCATTCTTTTTGCCACTTTCTAAGTTTTATCTTTCAAATATTTGTCAGCTGCTCTCCCTTCTCGTGCAAATTAAAGGTGCTAGTTATGGCCTACAAAGCCCCAAACTACTTGGGAACAAAATACTTGAAGGCCTGTCTCATTTTAAGTGAATTTTGTGGCCCTCTTGCATGTGCCCTTGCCTTCTTAACATGTGAGAAAACTTCCTTTGTGGTGGTGCTCTGTATGCGAAGCTCCCTGCTCCAAGAGGTTAGGTTATCTTCTTCATTTATTTGTGTCTGTCCGGCAGTAAAAACATTAAATTTTGAACTAGTGTTTGATTCTGTGAGTGCAGCTCTGTGTGTGTGTGTGGTGCTGTTTTAGTTTGGTAATTGGTCTTCTAATGGTTGGATTATTGCTTTTAACTTCTTTGTTTTTCTTTTTGTTTATAAGCTACTTTGAGCAATTACTTTGGAGGGGGAAAGCAGGACACAATTCTTTCAGTTCAAAATAAGATCGAGGGGTGCTTAGGAAATAGGTTTTGCATGGAAACAAGGTTTTTCAGGGAAACATACTAATTGTGTATCACCCTTGGCAAATTCATAGTATTGTGTAACAACGTTTTAGAACAGGGCAGTTCAACACACGGCCCAAGGGCTGCATGCGGCCCTCAAGGCCTTTTTGGGTGGCCCTCAGCAACATTTGATGCCTCCCCTCTCGACAGCCCTAGCACTACCTTCCCATACCCAGCTAAATGAGTCACTGAACTTTGGGAAGGAGGCACGGCATCTCTGACAGGGTCCTAGAATCTTCCCACCTCCTTCCCAAAGCCTAGTGGGTTCCCTGTCAAAGTACCTCTTGCTATGCAATGCTGGACTGCCCCTGTTTTAGAAGGACTGATATGTGAAGCACAAAGCTGTTCAAGTTTGTTTTCAGGTAAGTAGGAAATGCTGATAAATAAACAATAGCAACACTAGGGCCAGCCAATACAATAAACAAAGAAGCAAGCAAATATCCTTTTAGGCTATTGAATAAACTGTGGGCTGTTAGAAGCTTTTGCAGAAAAATGTTAGATGTGTATTTGTGTTATTCCCCTTCTCCTCCCATTTAATTTCACATATCAAGATTTATAGGCATAATAAGCATTCAGGGCACAGCAATTCTTGGGATAATTAGGGAGCTTGCTGAGATTTTGTTTTTCATGCTTTCCGTCAACATTGGGACTGTGAAATCTCCAGCTTTAAATTAGAGTGGTATGTGGGCAGAACCTGGTAAAGAATTTGTGCCAAGTGATTCTGCCTTCTCCTACATATAGATTAAATCTGGATCTCCAGTAGCAGTGGAATTAGATGGTAATGAGAAGGCAGAATTCTCATGTGATAGAATTGACTCCCATCACTTCAAATTGCTGGTGGAGGAGATATTTCTCTGAAAGTTTCTCTTGTGGAAAACTCCCCTGGAAGTAGGAAAGTCAGAGTGGTAGGCTGTTTTTTCCTCTGTCATACTTTTCTACACACAGAGTTTTTTTTGATACTGGGGGACATTCAAAAATGGTATATATTTTATGGTATCTGCCTAATTATGTGCAGTGTGTAGATTCAGTCAACTTGTCAGTTTCTACTTGATTGTCCTCCATTGCTATGTCTTTTTTTATATTCTTTCGAGTGCATCGGCTTGAACAACCTGCTCTGACTTAGCAGTCATGGTTCTACACTTAAAATAACAATTCTAGCATCACATCTGTTCAGTTAGTCAAATACAGATTTCAGTTTCTCAGGAAGACAGAGCTGCTTTGAGTACAGGGCTAAAACTATGGTCCTGTCTGTTCAGTGCTCCTGCCTACATACTATATTACGGCCTGGGGACCTTCACAACATGTGGCATGTGGTTCTATGTGGCAGTGCTTCTGCTGGTGTGTGGTGGTCATGTATGTGTTTTTCTGTAGCTGTTATTTGCATGACAGCATCACCATGCAGCAGGTGGACTTGAGCTGCTCTGTGCACATGCTAATGTAGATACCACCCAACATGGGGTGTTGGAGTTGTTTTTGCATAGTTGTTTTGATTGTTTCACTGCTAATTAATATATGAATGCACCAGTTACAAGTACAATAAATGGCCATGATATATGGCGACAAGCTAGTTGGAGGGCTCTGGGAAACAATGTATTTAGATAATCTGGAAGAAATGGGGCAGATCACTGTAAAACCTTTAATTTGGATCTAATGCCCTGCCCCAGACTTCTCTGAAGTTTGACCTTCCCAATGTAGTAAAACCAAGGTGGAAATCTGAGCTAAACTGTAAAAGTTGCTTTTAGAGAGAGACAGTGTCTGTGAATTATCTGCCGGCCTACAATTAAGTTGGGATGAGTGTGATTCAGTCTCAGTGAAGTCGTTATGGGATGTAACAATGTTTGAGATACAGAAGAATTCAGATTTGCCAGCCCTTTAGAAACCTGCTCAGGATACACCAGCATCCCATCTCTGCTCTAGCTTAGTCTTAGTGGCTGCAGGTGAGCCCTGGTAAAGTATAGATGTTTGCAGCTGTGCAGGAAGGTTCAATTTCAATATATATCAGTGCAGCTGTTACTAATCCCAATACTTGAAGCATGTACTTCAGTCTTTTCACTCATTGTGTTTTGTCAGCACATTCCTTTTAAATCAGTGTTGCTTATAAGTGTTATGCTAGATTTCAGGTTAATAGTGTTTCATGTTGAACACGCCACTGGTTTGTACCACTGGTTTGTACCAACCATTCTTTGGTGCAGATAACAGGCTTTTATGGTGCCTTGAGGACATATATAGGCATAATTTTTCATAAACTACAGTCCACGTCAAAAGCATGACGTCCAGAGTTTTTTTTTAGCTGGAACGCAGTTACGGCACCTCTCAGGTGGGTGCCATTGCCATTAAACTAGAACAAGGGAGGCACTGATGGTGAGTTCCAGCACTTCTTTTTCTAGAAGAATAGCACTGATTAAGTCCTGTCCTGAATTACAGGGATGTGTGTGTGTGTGTGTGTGTGTGTGTGTGTGTGTGTGTGTGTATGTTTGTGGATAATTACATAATTATCACTGACTCTTAAGCTTCAGTATTTCATTTCCCTCTTACTTCACTGTTTACAACCCCACTTCTCCAAATATGCATATAACTTGGTAAAACACTTTTTGTCTCTGAAGTAATTAATAAAGTAGTTGATAACTCAGACATCCTGAGTTAAGACAGTTGACAATTGATGAATTGTAATGCAATGGTTTCATGTTGCAATCTCCTTTTTTTTTTTTGAAACAAAATAGAAAATTCTTTTAAGTAGCACCTTAGAGACCAACTGTGTTTGTTCTTGGTATGAGCTTTCGTGTGCATGCACACTTCTTCAGATACCTTTTTTTGAAGTTCTTTTGTTTTGACCACTTTAAGGTAAGCTACCAAGTGTCCTAAGAGGCTGAAGTGTTCTGCTACTGGTTTTTGAATATGCCATTTTAGATGTCTATTTATTCGTGTCCATTTGTTCTTTTGCATAGAGGCGTGCCTGTTGTCCTATGGACATTGATGGCAGATGACGACATAATATCATATTAGAAGATGAACAGGTGAATAACCCCCTGGTGTTGTGGATGAAATTATTAGGTGCTGTAATAGTGTTGCTGGAGTTGTCATCCGGGTCTGCTACAGGGTGTGGTGCTTGTGTTTGTATATGGCGTGTTGTAGCTGGTGAGTAGCTGTTTTAGGTTTTGGAGGAATGCTGTTGGAGTCCATGAATACTGTAGATTTCTTTCATAGAGAAATCCGTGGCCGTCCAGATTTAGTTGTACTACAGCTTCAATCAGCTGTAGTTTGCAGAGCCAATGATCCTTGGTTAGAAGAACCAGTGTTACATTCTGTGTTACATACTGCGTTACATTGTTTGCAATGTACTCTTCCCCTGCTCCGAAGCACTCCACTAACAAGTTCAAAATTCATTCAAGTCTTTAAATGAAATCTCCAAATACGAAAGCTGGTATTGTGACTAGTTTATTGGAATTGAATCCAGGAAATGCAGGTTCAAATCCCTCCAAATTATGAAGCACACCAGTCAACACCTTCCAGCCTAGCTTATTTTATGGGAATAATTAGGAGTATAAAATGAAACAACCAGCGTATCCTGAAATCTATAAGTAAAATTTAGGGTAACCCGAAATGTGATAATAAACAAGGTTGCAATTCTTTTTAAAATAATAATAAAATTATATGTTTTTATTGAAAGGTTATTGAAAGGTTTTCCATAAGTAACAAAAGTACATTCAGTGTCTCGATGTTTTTAAATATTCAATTATAGCCAGTTACAGACATTTTTTTGTTGTAGGCAATGTGGGGTTGAAGGGGAAAAGAGAAGTGGGGAGAGAGGGGGGGAGATAACATATCAGTGTAAAACTTTATTTCAGTCACAGACCAGCATAAGATAAAACATACAGATAAACTGAAAACATAAGACTTAAAACAGGTAAGGGATGAAAACTAAAAGGTGATTTTGCCACACATTGTTTAGAAGGATAAAAACAAGGAAAAATGGTTAAAAGTGACTCTAAGGAACATAAAGGAGCACAGGTCTTGCATAACATAGAAAAAGGAAAATAGGAGCAGGGAAAAAGGGGTGTGTGTGTGTGTGAATGAGACATTAAGCTTTGATAATTTGCATAGTATATGCGGAGCTTTTTTGTCAGCATCACATTGATAGGTATCTTATTTTTACTGGCAGAGTGGGAGATCAGAGGGCCCAAGGTATGGTTGGTTGAAATTCTAAGCATATGTATTATGTACTAGGGAGTAAATGTCATTGTGCACAGCGACACATGCCTCTGAGTAAATCTGCATAAGATGGTTCTGTACAATAAGAGGGCATGTAAAAAGACATCTATAAGTGGAATGCATTATTATCCAGAAACCATTTAGAACTTGGAAAAACAAAAGCAGATACGCAGCTAACTGTAGTATAATTTATTTTTCTTTTACTGTGACATTAATAAAGGCAATTGCTTCTATCATGTTGTCAGGATTCCCTCCCCCATTCCAGTTATTCAGCTCCATGACTTTGCATTTGCTTTAGTCTTTAAACAATTCCAAAGGCTATGGGTTTGGACTGTATTTATTTATATACGTTCCCTATTCGTGCACATTATTTCTTTGCTATTTATGGCTAAACCCCACTTGAGTATAATACATTTTGCTTGTTCAGACACATTTACAAATACATTTTCTTATCAGATGCTTGTTGAACATTTACACACCAGGGCATGGTTTTAAGAATGAAAATAAACGAAATTTGAAAATCTTACTTGACCTCTTCCACCTGGTCTCCATCTGTGATTATTCTGTCTCCACAATCTGTCATCCGTTTTTCCTCTGTGTGTTCTTTATCATTTCAGATGGGTGCGTTACTCTGCCCCCCTTTCCCCTTTCTGTATTACACTTAGTGGAAAGTGACATTGCCAAATCCTCAAGTTCAGCCAGGCAGATTTGATACACTATCAGCTGAGATACAGTTCTGATGATCAGGGTGTGCAATTAGCAGAGACAGCTTCATTTCACAGTGCAGTGACTCCTGCTATACTACTTCGAACTGCAGAGTTATGAGTTTCTGGGAATAACCCCTCCTAGAAAAACTTCCAGAAAATAAACCTGTCACACAGCTATCAAAATTTCTCTTACTACAACTATACAGAACTTCCTTCTCCTCTTGGTTTATTTAGCCACATTCCACGCATTTCCATGCTAAGTTATTTCATTTCCAAATTTCTTTTAAACAAGGATATATATATACACACACACACACACACCACACAGTGCCACCCACCCAACCCATGCACAATTGTATTTCTTGTTAAATTACATTATGACTTGGCTTTATTTTTTATTGTTTCTCTGTTTTCAGTTTAAAAATTTAGTAGGAAGATGTTCTGTTTATTTGATTTATTATATTTCTATGCCTCTTGTCATTAAAATTAATCCCAAAGTAGCTTACAAAACCAAATAACAATAACATGATAGAACATAAGAAAACATCACAAATGCAGTAGAAATCATATAGAATAATTAACCGATCATCAGCAAAGCAATTGCAATTTATAAAACACTGTTAACAAAGCTACAACTAAAAAAAGAAAAAAGCTAAACATCACAATTAAATCAAAAGATACACTTCTTTTTGTGGCATGTAAAGCAGCTTGGAATACAAGAATTATACACATAAGAAATGGGTGAAAATGCTCTTTTTCTGGAGTTAACAGGCCAGTTCCAGCAAATTAGCTCCACTAGTGGAAGCCTGAGCAAGGACTTCTGCTAGTGCAACAGGGCTTCTCCCATGGGCGTAGCCAGGATTTTTGTTAGGGGGGGGGGGTCAGGACTTTGGTTAGCGGGACAGAACTAACGTGATTGGTCCATTAGTTAAGTATCTCTATTGTTTCATTTGATTGGAGGGGCAGCTGCCCCCTGCCCTCCATTGGCTGTGCTCATGGCTTCTCCTACTCTCCTTGCCCTCTAACTCTGTCTCAGCGAGGGGGAGAATCACCAGAACAGTGTTTTGAGGGATAAGAGGGGAGAATATTCCATTGGACAAGTTGAAAAAGGACTATGAGCATTAATAGTTCAGTGGCTGGCACAACTGCATTTGAAGGATCTCCCTAGGATTTGCATGCTGTCTTAAGAATCATTTTTGTTATTTTCTTTTCTTTTGACAGTCCCTCTAGTGTGGTAGGTAAGAGGATGAACTGGGAAGTCCCTAGTTCAGTTTTCACCATTGCCATGAAGTCACTGGATTGCTTTAGAGAAGTTGTTTTAAATTTCATTTTAATGAAGTATTTTTTTTATTAAAAAAAGTGCTTGTGAATCAGATTGTTTGTGTAAATTCTATATCTCTAGGTCTTGAAACTTACACAAACATATGTACCTACTTAACTTTCAGCACAGGAAGACTTCAGCTGAAGCTTGTGGTGCACATATAGGCATGCTTGATAGCTACAGAAACCCTTAAATTTTTGATGGCTGTATAACGGTCTTTCTCTTATCTGATTGTCCTTTGAGTACTGTTTTATTGATGGCTCTATAGTGAAACTCAGGTTTATGTCCCCCGCCTCCCTCCCCTTTTGAATAAAAGCTTGCTGGAACACTTAGAGGAAGTCACTACCAAAAGAAAACACGAATCTGATATTAAATTATTTTAATTACATTTCAATTGGAAAGCCTATAGACATGTCTGCTTCTGTTTATTATTATGCATAAGCCCTCCAGATTTATTTCTTGCTGGCTTGCCATTAAGGCTTACTAGAGAAAAATTAAATTAAAAAACTAATTCAAATGCACTGTGACAAAGCCTCTTGAAACACCACCTTACCTTATTGCTTTCTTTATTCAGCACTTTATATCTGAACACGCCATTTTTTGGACCGATTCACTCAGTTGCGATTGTTGCATCATAATTAAAATGTTATCATGTGATAACATAAAATACTTGTCTTTTGTACTTAGTTTGGATGTAAACCTATACCTGTACCTCAGTTTAGCCCCTGGGACTGAGCTTTGGTCTCACAGTTTAGTAAATTTACAGTTCTAGTTTGGAGGCAAACTCTGTTTTGTGCAAGCCATAGTTTGAGTTGGATATTATAGCCTGGTTTGCATGTCAAAGGAAGCCAAACTATGGCTTAGCAAGAACGTGTCACAGTCATTCTTTCCTACTGTCATAAACCAAGGCTTGGTTTAGCAGGTCATCCAAACCTAGGCTTCTAGTTAAGCCAAGATTTATTATTGACTACAGCTTGTGGGTATTGAAGAGAGAACATAACTGCAAGCCAGAGGCAATATCAGAGTGTGCAGACAGAGGAGGGGTGGGATGCAAACAATGGTTTGACTGTTACATTTACATGTGAGCTGAACCTTATTTTAGTGCAGAGAGTTTGAGCCACGGTTATATGAACCAAGTATAATGATGGGGGGGGGGGAGAGCGAGACTGGTATATGCTGAATTTGTCACTGCTTGGTTCTTTGATTTACACATTAGTATATGCACTATATGATGTATGACTGAACAAAAAAGCAATATTCAGTAAAATAGAATATTTTGTTGAAAAATGGAGTACACTGCAATATTAAGCCAATATATTTACTAGGTTCAGCTTTTAAAAAAAATGAAAATGCCTTTTCAAGTTTGGGCACTTCTCTTTTGTGAGAACAAAAGACAGTGAGCAAATCTTGAAAGATGTTAGAAATACTTATGACAGCCAGGGTATTATTGGGTGGAGGGGAATAACGAGTCTGAGAGATTCTTGACAAGCAACAGCAAACATTGAGCTGGTGATGGTATGCAGCTAGAGGACAGTCTTATTTGGAGATGTCATTCACACTATTGCTGAGGAGCCATTAAAAGTCTCGTGTTTACTTTGGCTAACCATACAATGTAATTCTTTGATGGAAGCACACATAGACTTTAGACACTATTGCTGTTTAAAAGAAACATTTGCAAGATAAAGTAAACATATTTTAAAGCTAGGCATTTATCACTGCATAGTGTGAGACAAATAAAATACAACAGCCCCATATATATATATATATATATATATATATATATATATATATATATATATATATCACAAGCATGTATTAGGTGCCATGAAAAACATAACAGATGACATCTTTGACTATTAAAAAAATACTGTTTAACATGGTCATGATGACTAAGAACTATAATGGAAAAAGTGGTCTGATAATAAAATCGCCCTTTCCTCTTGCCTTTTTCCTGCTATTAAATGCTGATTTGTTATATTAGATGCTTTTATTTCAGTTTCTTCCTTCATTGCAGACATATTTTGAATATGTACTGGTTCTTAAAATGTGTTTGCTAGTGTAAAATGATACTTCTTTATTTACTGCCTTTATAAAAAAAGCATAAGGCAACAGAATATAATTACCATATTTTTTGCTCCATAAGACGCACTTTTTTCCTGCTAAAAAGTAAGGGGAAATGTCTGTGCACCTTATGGAGTGAATGTATGGTCCCTGGAGCTGAATCGCCAGAGTGTGGCGGGCGCCATTGCCCCGCCCTGCTGGGTTGCCGGCAGCCTCCCTTTCCCCCTGAAGCCCCAGGAAGGTTTATGAGTGGCGGGAAGGCTGTGCGCCATTGCTGCGCGCTCCTGGGCTGCTCTTTGGGGTTGGGGGCTGGAGCCACGCCGCTCTGCCAACAGCCTCTCTGACCCCTGAAGCTCAGGGAAGGCTCCTGGGCTGCTCTTTTGGGGTGGGGGGCTGAGCCACGCTGCTCTGCCAGCAGCCTCTCTGTCCCCTGAAGCACCGGGAATGTTTGGGAGCGGCGAGCAGGCTGTGCGACATTGCCTTGTGCTCCCTGGGCTGCTCTCTTTGGGAGAGGCTTTGCCCATGGCCTCCCCTTTCCCCTGATGGCTTCGGGGATGTTGGCTGGATGGCGAGAAGAGGCAGCTGCCAAGAGAGGGGAGGAAGAGGAGGAGGACTGAGAAGCGGGGCGAAGGGAGAGGGGGTAGAGGGCAAAGAAGAGGCAGCAGTGAAGGGGAGAAACTGCAGACGTCGCCTGAGGAGTTTGGGCGAAAGAGATGGAGAGGTGCTGCTTGGGGAGGGGGAGAAAAAAGTAGGGAGAAGGAAAACCTCCCAAGCCTCTGTGGGAGGAGAGTGATCTCTGCAGAGGCTTAGGATGGAAGCTGCACCCCGCCAACCGTATGGCTGGTGGGCACGCAGCTTCCCCCCCCCCCAAGCCTCTGCGGGGATTGCTTTCCTCCCAAGGATGTTGTGATTCAGAATATTTTTTTTCTTGTTTTCTTGCTCTAAAAACTAGGTGCATGTTATGGTCCGGTGCATGTTATGGTCCGAAAAATACTGTGTAAAAGCAGATATTTAAAAACTTACTGGAAAAAAATCATCAATAAGAACAGAAAAAATTAGCACCACTAAAATCAAAACATACCTAATGTAATAGTTAAAGCCGTGAACTCCCACAATATGCTTTTGAAAAGAGGCATATATCCTGGAACCATGTGATCAATGTCTAATCAAAAATTTGCATTCCTGGATTCTCCTGTGTCATGGGTTGCAAAATAATTGCAATGGATTACTGCATTAGAATACTCACAAATCTTTATTCATTGCACCATGTTGTTTCCATCCACCTCGTATGCTGCTCATTTTCAGTATTAAAAAATGGTTATATATCAATGACAGGAGGTCTGGATTTGAGGCTATTGTAATTATTCCCACTGAGACACTGTCAATAGGATTAAAATGAAGATTCTGGATCTGTCCTTCTAAGATGAGGTCACAACATTAGCAGTAAGATTCCTGTTTTGGCAAACTGCATTTTCAATTCTGAATTACGGAACATTAATATGACATAAATATCTAAAAGCTGCAGTGATCAGAATAAAAGAACCCAGGCCCTCCCAAACCCAGGACATAGCAGCAATCTATCCTGACCTAGGTTTATGTAGCTCTTTTAGAAAGGAAGAAGCTCATAGGTTTCTTATTACAGAACTCTATTTTCATTTTATTAATAATCTTTTAGCAGCTGTATAACTTCAGTAATGAAACTTCTGAATAAACCCAGCCCCTTAAATTTTTTGTTGAAAATAGAAGTTATATAGGGACAGGCAGACAAACAAGGAAGAGAAATCCAAGTCAAATTCACTTAACAATATACAGTTTGCTCTTGTATTGAAACAAAACAAAGATTTCTTCGCTGTTTAACAGAGGGAAGAAAAATAAACCGAAGTCCTAACTCTAATAGCAAGTAAATTTTCTGTTTCAGACAGGACTGCTCAGTTTAATAATCTGATTGTGAGCAACTGGTATCAGAATATGGTATCAGAATTTACCCTGCTCTCAGCAGCACTTCCTACCCCCCCCCGAAATACTTTATATTAATTTCAATATTACTCTTTTCTAGATGCCTTGAAAAATGACTGATAAATAACTAGAATAAATAAAAAGAAAGGTAAGTTCAAACTGAAATACTAAGAATATTGGAAGAGCCTGCTGGATTGGACCAATGGCCCATCTGGTCCCACAAGCTTGTAGGAAGCCTTCAAGCACGACCTGAGCGCAATGGCACGTTCCCTTCCTGTGGCTTCCAGCAATTGGTATTCAGAAGCAACAAGGCACTGATTTGGCAAGCTACAAGTCCCAAAGCAGCCAGACTGCTTCACATAATTGCTGTGGGTGGTGTTACCGGGCCCCATAGATTTTCTATTCAGAGAGAACTTTGTCCTCCTGGTTCTCTCCATTCCACAAGGTTTCTCTTACACCCACTATATCAATGCTGTCTTCTAAGCCCAAGCACTCCTGATTTGCCCATATTGGCTCAGAAGCCTCTAGTATTAGCATGTGAATATGCACAATTAGTTCTTCCATCTTCACCCCAGGAGGTTAATTTGATCCAAACTTGACCCTTACCAGCTCCTGTTGGCTTTCACCTCAAAATCAGGTCACAAAAGCTGCTCTGCCACCCTTTTTAAGTGTCAACGATCTGGTCTGTTCCCAGCTCACGTGGGTCCCTTCCCTTCTGTACAAGCCTGGCTTGTCCCAGAATGTTCCCCAGGGCCAAACAAATCCCAAACCCTTATTCCAACACCACCATCATCTCATCCATGTATTGGGACTACAAAACTGCCTAGTTGGCCTTATTAATATCTACATTTCCTCAAATCTGCCTAGAAATATATCTCACTCTACATGCCTTCTGCTGTAGCTCTTCTTTTGTCTCCACTGCTCTGCCAGCACTGGAAGCAGCTCACTTGCTTTCCAAGCTCTGGTGAGCAGGGAAGTGGGTGCATTTGGGAAGGCAGTGCAGCACAGAGCCACACAGCACTTCTTCTCTCTTATACAGTTCCATCCTGCTGAACATCAAGCATAACACACACACACACACACACACACACACAAAAAAAAGCAATTTTTGTGTGTGTGTGGTGAAGTGTAATTGAGTTCCTCGTACCCTGAGAATGTGGGGAGAGAACTGTTGCATAGGTCCTGCTTGCGAGCTTCCCATAGGCATGTGATTGGTCATTGTGAGATTAGGATACTGGACTAGATGGGTGTTTGGCCTGATCCATCAGGACTTTTCTTATATTCTTAGAATTGCATTTGTGTATAGGAGGGGGTCAGTTGTGTGATAGTACTCAACTAAGTTTCATTCACAGTTAGACCAGTGTGGCATAGTGGTTAGGAGAGGTAGACTCGTAATCTGGTGAACCGTGTTTGCGTCCCCGCTCCTCCACATGCAGCTGCTGGGTGACCTTGTGCTAGTCACACTTCTCTGAAGTCTCTCACCCCTACTCACCTCACAGGGTGTCTGTTGTAGGGGAGGAAGGGAAAGGAGATTGTGAGCCGCTTTGAGACTCCTTAGGGTAGTGATAAAGCGGGATATCAAATCCAAACTCCTCCTCCTCCTCCTCTTCTAAAATTAATGAACCTGACCAGTGCTGTTTTTCTAGAAAAAGAGATTATCATGAATGCCTCCTTCTTTCTCTTAGAATGACAGTTGCACCCACCTGAAAGGTGCTGGAACTGAGTTCCGGTGAGTTGCCCATGAAAAAAGCCCTGAACCTGACTAAGCTACGTCCATTAATATCAATATGAGTATTCTGAGTAGAACTTAGTTGAATGCCATCCTTTGCTTTTTGTATGTTACCCAGTTATACAGTATTTTCTTACTTCAGACATGAACAATAAGCATCACTTTGCTGCTTTAAAGTGTTTTTTCTGTGTGTGAGAGAGATTGGATTTAGAAGGGTGCACATTTTCTAAGCAGTATTCCTTTTACTTGGGATATATTCTGTGGTAAAGGGACAGCCCCCATTCCTTGCCAAAATAATATTTATGCTCTGGAAGAGGATTACAACACCGAAAAAAAAGCTTAAACCTTCTGTGTCTGCCTCTTTTCAAAGCAAGTGATAGCTACTTGAGTCCACAGCCTTCCATAAAATTTTGTTGTGCTACTCAGTTCTGATTTTACATGAGATTTTTCTTTGCAAAGCAAACAGTTCAATAATCACAGCCTCACTGGTCCTAAGGGACACATTCTCAGAGGCATTAGAAATATCACCAGAGACACTGAATATGCAGTAGGTGTCTAAATGACATTTTTACCTTTGCTAATCTAACCCCAGAGTGCTTTCACATGCTGCATTCTAAAGCATATTAAAATGACCAAACTTGTCACTTGAAAGGGCCAAGGGAGCTATTTACCTAGGGTTCCCTTGAGAGGGCTGCTGCCCAGTGCATTTCAGTGATTGCTGATCCAGTCTGGGATCCTGGATGCAAAATGTGCAATGTGCTAATAACAGTGCAATATTTTTTTTAAACCACGGGCACTCTAGGATATTGCCACTCAAATCAAAGTTGCATTTCTCCCCACAAAAAAGAGAGAGAAGGGGGAAGATTGTTTACTCTACCTCAGTCTTGTATGATGTGACAAAAGACTCTCCTTTTCAGATTCAAGAAACGGCTTCTGTTTAGGTGACACAAATATAGAACTCCATCTCTGTATCTTTGGCTCTGTCTTTGTCACACAGCAAATGGCAAAGATTTGTTCCCCAGAGGTCAGGGAAAGTTCTAATGGATTTCAGCTACAGAAGGGTAAATTTCAGTGAAGATGCTTATTAATTTTAAGAACAGTTCGACAGTGGAACCAATTACATTTGGCTGTTCCTTTCTGGAAGTCTTCAAGCAAAGTCAGCTGTTTGTTGGTGATGTTATAGGGTGTGAGATGAGGTCCCCTACAAAGCACTCTACAACTCTCTATGGCAGGCACAGGCAAACTCGGCCCTCCAGATGTTTTGGGACTACAACTCCCATGATCCCTAGCTAACAGGACAAGTGGTCAGGGATGATGGGAATTGTAGTCCCAAAACATATGGAGGGCAGAGTTTGCCTATGCCTGTGCCTGCTCTATGGCAACTGTATGTTGGCACCGGAACTAGTTCTAATGGTGGGGGTGGGGGGGTGCACACACTCCAAAAGTTAAGTTAAATTAATTTCCATATCTTCTATATTTTCTAATTCTAATTCTAATCTACAGCAACACACCAGCAACAACCAAGACTTTTTTCTTTTGCAACAACAACAAACAAACACCAAAATGAATAGATCTTTCCATATTTGAACCATTTTAGCTTCCCATCTCTTCTCTTTTTCTGCTTTTTTTGGAGGTAGTAGCCATTTTGTGTTAGGATACACCTTTAGTGCTCGCCATTTTCTTCTCAAAATTCCAAATGTGCCCCCCTCGGCCCAAAAAGATTAGCAACTACTGCATTAAATTTATATATTGTTGCTTAATTTTAGGGCAAATTGCAGCAGTAGAAGAAACCTTCTGTTAAACAGGTAGTAAAGAGTGATACACCACCACAAATGTTTAGGATACAAGTATCTCTTCCCTTTGGCTGTGATTTCTAAACACACATATGTGTACGTATTTGATCAAGGTAGGACTTTGGGGGCAGGTGGAACAGAGTGAGAGGGAAAAGTAATCACACCCAGGGAATACCCACAGTGGTATCCATTGAGGATATTATTGTGAAATGGGTTCCTAGAAAACGCCTGTGATTATTACAACTGATCTAGTGTATGCACCAGAGCCACTATTATATGACTTCTGTTTTGGAGCCATGTTTGCCTGTGAATGACAACTTTCAGTATCTGTGACACTGAATAAATACAAAATGTTAGTTTGATTGCATTACTATTTGTGTTCAGCAATACAAATTTGAATTCATGCCGGTTCAGATCTCCCATCTCATTATTTTTGACATGCTTTTCCTGTGATTCACTTGCAGTTTGCTGGGCTTACATAAATTATTTGCTCCCAGATGCACTCTTATATGCTTTTATAGCATTGCCTGAGTTTGTTTTACAATTGATTTAACAACTTAAATGATCATAAAATTTGCAGGCTTCAGTGAGAAGTGGATTTTCTGTTAAAGGTGAAGAGGGTAAGTTCCCAATTGGTTTTCTGCTCCTTGTCAAAAATATAATGGAGAAAGTATGGGCAGGTAGAGAGTATGGGCAGCACATCCTTTACAATTTGTGGTATAATTTGTGGTATATATTACCATATTTGTGGTCCTCTGTGACAGTCAGTTCCATGGGGTGGGGTGGGGAGATGACGACAGATGGACATAAATTACCGTATTTTCCGGCATATAAAACGACTGGGCGTATAAGACGACCCCAACTTTTCCAGTTAAAATTTAGAGTTTTGAGATATACTCGACCGCATATTCTCCACCCGGCGTATAAGACAACCCCCGACTTTTGAGAAGATTTTCCTGGATTAAAAAGTAGTCTTATACGCCAGAATATACAGTACTATAAACACTGATATTCACTACATTGTGGACAGCCAGTGCTGAAAAAAGGACTCTGTATGAGATGAAGGCATGTGTGTCTATAAGGCTGCTTGCATACGTATTTATTGGTTTTGACCTATAAAGTTATAAACAACTTAACTGCTCACTTACAACCCTGCTCCATTGCTGTGATTGCCTGATGAAGCCCTCTTGGTTGTGCTGCAACCTATGGATTTTTTTAACAGCAGCTAGGGAGAGGACTTTTTCTATGGTGGTGCCTTCTCTAAAGAATCACCTGCCCTCTGAGCTTAGGCAAGTTCTGTCATTTCAGCACTTATTTAAAAATGTGTTTATGTTTCCATCCTTTTGTGGTGCTTACTTCCCGTGAGTTGTTGTGATATAATCCTGCCCTGGATTATCATCAGCATTTTATTTCTTTTTAAGTTTGATGTTTAAATTGAAAATCTGTTGTATTAACTTTCAACTATGTGTGAAAGGCTGTTATAAATATGTTTCAATAAATAAAATTTTGTACACACACGATCGGAAATTTGCATATTTATGTGCGCAAAAGAATGGCTAACATTGTTGATGTTTTGCTTTTATTTTTTTTGCTAGATTTACGTCTCTAAAAATAATTGTTTCCTTGCATTTATGTAGTACGTGCTGTTGAAGAATATTTTCTAAGTGTCACTGCATAGCCTTCTCTATAGAACTACCAGAGACACTAATTGAGAGACCACACAAGGGGCTTTGGGCTGGAACAGTCAGTGCATTTCTCTTGCACTTTCCTCATAGCCTGATAAGTTCAGCTACAGCAGCAGAAAACAATTGTTTTATCATTTGGCTGTTTTGATAGATTTGGCTAAAAGTGAATCATATATAGGTTTAGTGCTATTTTTGAGACAACATGGTTGACCTTTACTTTGGTTAACAGCAAAGATAACTATGGTTCAGTTAGCTGTGGTTTAGATAGAGCCTCTACCCCAGGAAAAAACTCATAACACAAAACAATGATCATATGTAACATGAGCGTAATATGATGGGAACAATTATAACTATCTGATTGGGGGAAATGAAGGGTGATGCCTTCCATACTGACAAAAGATGTTCCCTATTACAGCAGCAGTGTACTCTAAAATTGTACTCTAAAAAGTTTACTCTAAAAGTCCAGTCCTTTCCCCCCACGGATGTACCGAGGGAAGGATATGGTATTGTTGATCATTAGGCAAAAGATTCCTGCATTCCAAGGGGTTGGACTGGATGACCCTTGGTATCCATTGCAACTCCACTGTTGTATTATTTTATTATTATACATAATAGTTTGATACATATTTTTTCCTAAATGCAGAAATGCCTTATTTTGGTAGTCCTTATGGGAACTGGAATTATTATGTAGCTGAGACGGGATAGGCTTTCTAAGGAAAGCTGTAGTGTGTAAGTTCAGCTGATGTTAGAAACCAGAAACTTCCAGTTCCTGATTTATGCTCTTAACCACTACCTTTTCCTGGGAGTGAAGTGTGGGACCTTTTCACAATATGAAAGAGGAGTAAAAGTGCATTTTGAGAAGATTTTAACATGGTACGTTTTCACATGCCTGAAGCCATATATCCCTTTAAAACGCACGTGTGTTTTAAAAAAAATGGTATCTGTGTTTGTTTCATTATCTTTTAGCCTGTGGCCGTGGATTCTACAAGTCATCTTCGCAAGATCTGCAGTGCTCCCGCTGTCCTATGCACAGTTTCTCAGACAGGGAAGGATCTTCACGATGTGATTGTGAGGACAGCTATTACAGAGCACCTACTGATCCACCATATGTTGCATGCACAAGTGAGTTATTCATGTAGATAATCACAAAGAATGTTATCTTGCCAGCCCCAGGCACATCCATTTGTTAAGATGTGCTCTCTCTTTCTCTCTGGTACATAGTATTGGCCTTTAGTCTATCCGAGTTAGGAGTGTTTGAAACTGAAAGTTCTGGCTGAGCAGCAAAGTGGGCAAAGTAAACAGAGTAGGAACTGCAGAAATATAATTTCCTTGTTGCCCCCAACATAACCCAGACAACACACTATGCAAATATATGTAATATTGTGACGAGAATGAAGATATGGTTCTCCTACATATATTTGCATTGTCATATAAGTCTAATGTGATACTGCACCAAATGTGTGACAAGTAAAATGAAAAGTAACCTGTGTAGATAGGGAGTCTGGTTGAAATGTAATGGGATCTGGCTTGGCATTCCACCTGCAAATAGACTTACCTATGCAGACTGGTGATTCAAGGAACGAATTTGTGCAGTTCGCTCAAAGACAAAACCACCCAAATAAAGCTGTAAATTGCATCAAAACCGGGTAAAGAGGATCTAAATGTATTCTGTTTAATGCTTTTTAAAAGGACACAAAAATTCAACCGGAGGCATTCTGTAGGAGTCAGCTTCAGAGGTGCATTAACCTATCCCTTTAATTGCACAGAAGAAAAGCTGCTAAAGCTAGGTGTAGTAAATACACAGAGAACGGCTATCCTGTTTCCTTAATGGAAAATAAATAAAGCTTCTTGTCAAGTGAGTTCAAGCAGGCTTTTTGGTAGCTTGTAGTAAATATAATGAAAAGTTTTATGTTCTGGCAAGCTTTTGCCTAGGTAATTAAAACATGAGCTAATTTTCCTACTGCTGTGGTTTCTGTTTTAACTCCTCCCTCCCATTTGTTTTTTTGTATTTTGTGTTCAATAAAGGACCTCCATCTGCACCACAGAACCTTATTTTCAATATTAACCAAACTACTGTGAGTTTGGAATGGAGCCCTCCTGCTGATAACGGAGGAAGAAACGACGTGACGTACAGGGTATTGTGCAAGAGGTGCAGCTGGGAGCAGGGGGAATGTGTTCCCTGTGGGAGCAATGTTGGATATATGCCCCAGCAAACTGGATTAGCAGACAACTATGTCACCGTCTTGGACCTGTTAGCTCATGCTAACTACACTTTTGAAGTTGAAGCTGTAAATGGCGTTTCTGATTTAAGCCGCTCCCAGAGGCTTTTTGCAGCTGTTACTGTTACCACTGGTCAAGCAGGTAAGTAAACAAACTCTTAAGATTTTTTTAAGCGCATGCAGCAGGGATGGTTGCACACTATATTTGTCGGCAGCTAAAGCGAAAGATACCCCTGTGTTGCAAACTTCAAGCAAGATATGAAAAAGGCAACACGTGGATAACATTGACATTATAAAGAAATATGCCCTACATTATTTGGTCCACGTGTTGCCTTTTTCATATCTGGCAGCTAAAGCGAGGCACATATTATGCATGACTGTAGTAAGCCCCTACAACACCCCCCTTTGCTAGTTTAACATTGTTTTGATTCTAGTGGCACATGTGGCTGTTAGGATGGAGCACATGGGGCTATTTGTGGCCTACTTGCAGCGTGCCACAGGATTGTCAGTGCTAACCACTACCTTGTTGCAAGGAGTAAGACTGGATTGTAATGCCAGTCAAAGACAAGAACTCCTCTGTTGTGCAAGAACTGACTCTTTTGCCTGATCTTGACATTTGTTTCTGTGTGTTACCTTGCATAGGATCAAGCTGTTATCTGTTTACATTATAAGAGTATGAAGTTAAGCACTTTCAGACCCATTGATTTCAATGAATGCATTAAGGATATGTTTAAATTTTCTTCAGTGGGTGGTTTGTTAGTTCAGCATGTTGGTTTGTAAGTGCCTAATAAATTTAACTTACTACTCTAATATGTTCTTAATGCAATAAGAAACATTCAAAAAATCATTTGTATTGATAAAATGGGTTTCCGTGTGTGCACTGGCTTCTTTGTAGCAATACCGTAGTATTTTCAAACTCTTAAAAGGGAAGTTCCAACCTGTTTATATTTCATTCTGAAACAGTTTAAATCCTCTACTGGAATCTGAGTTAAGGATAATGCCTTCAGTATTCACATCCTTTCCCCCAAGATTATCCTTCCAGCTTAATACTTCCAGATATTTGATGATGAGATCCAGTGAGAATGTGACAATTATTCTTTGTTTCTTATATTTATGATAATCTGACAGGTGAAATGTCAGGAAAAATAAAATCAAACTAGCGTATCACCCAAGGGGCAAAATGTGTTTTAGTGATCTTTGCATGTCGAAATAGGAAGTCTCCTATTCAGGAATGTAAAATGAATTGCTTTTTGATAAAAATGATGTTCTAGCAGGTCTGTGCTGCATTTTGCCGTGTGTTGATGGTAGAAAAGGGGGTAGACTTACAGCAACAGGCCAGCTGAGTTTTAAGCAAAAAATAAAGTATTTTCAATATTCTGGGGTTCAGATGAATAACGCTGGAGCAGGGAAATTAGCGGATGTCTAGAAGTTGCTTCTTGAAGGACAAGTATCTGCATTGGGCTCTCTCGAGCTCTCTTCGTTCCATCCCTTTTCTTCCTCACCCCTTGCTCAGGTGCATGTGACTTGCAGCGTGCCAGATATTGTAAGCGACCCAGATGTAGACACATCTGGGTCACTTACAATTTTGTCCGTTTTCAATACTTTTTATATTTTTATATCCCAATCTGTAGATAATTGCAATGAATATTTTAGTTAAAATATTTTAGTGAAAATATTTATTATGCTAAAAAAAATCCCCCATCCATGTATTCATTATATTTCCATTATATTTCTCATTTAAGAACACAGGACAGTATTTTGTAAAGGGACGATTCACATGGCAGCAATACTCTTATTTCATGGAATTGTCAACAATTTGGATATACAATTTTTTTCATGTCTCCTCTTCCAGACACCTCCTAGGGTTCTTGGTCATTTTCTTCAATTTCAACTAGAATCATTTTACAAATAGTTTTAAGTATGATTTTCCTTGTTTTTCTTTTTAATATCAGGGCATCATCCATCCAAATGAGGAGCAGCATGTATCATGCCTGAAGTTTATAGATTTGGATTGTGGGAGGTGGGAGGTTCTGAAAGCTCCTTGCAGTGCCTTTCCTGTTTCCCTAAACATGATTTCTCAGTTTGTTGGTATGGAGAGGAGAGCTCTGACTTGGGCTGAGAGCAGGACGGTCTATGCATTGCAGTGCCTTAGGCGTGTCTAAAACATGTCGCTGTCCTATTCTGCTATGACATCCTGCTGACTGCCATGGGGAATGTAATCCTCATAGCATTATTTAATTTAGAGGTGCAGCTAGATAGTATCTGGATTTGCTGGACCAAGTAACAATTGCTGGGTGAGTGCTAGCACATTCTTCAGGATGCTGCAGTGCCATCTCAGAAGCATATACTGCATTATGGCTATTGTTATATATATGAATTTCATTTTCTCCGTTGTGAGCCACAAGACATGGAAAAGTACAGCTTTCAGAAGGAAACATGAAAGGTTGAAACTCCCCTATCTTACTGTGAATTTACATACTTACCTAGGAACAAGTTCCATTAAACTCAGTGTATGCCTTCACCTACTGAAAGGACAGGAAAAAAAATATTTTTTGTTGTTATTCGACAACAGCTCACACATATTTTAATCCATTAACATGCTTCAGAGAGTAGTGTTATTGTGTAAAAAAAAAAGAGAAGAAGGCTAAGCTTCAAGTATTAATTTGTTTAATGACTTTCACAGAATCAAATGCAGGATTCAGAATATTTGTATATTTGCAAAAGCCTTTTCCTTATGGCACTGCCAGGCTCAGCCACATCTATGATGTGAAAGAACCCACTACTGTAGTGTCCTGGCAAACAAAACTGCTAAAGATCAGCTTTAAACAGCCTTTTTCTTTTCCATTCTTCCACCAGTATGACTGTGGCTAATGCTAGCCTCGAAGTTTTTAAATCTTCTAAAATGTGTAGAGCATTTAATGCTCCAATTCCTTTTCAAAGGATTATGAATAAGCCTTGATCTACAGAAAAGAAGTGATGATTTTTGTTGGTAAGAAAATGATTTCACATAAAAGAAAGAAATTGGTTATGATACTGAATATGCTTTCTAAATCTCCTTCCTGTAATTAAAGTTTCTACAGAGCACTGCAAATTGTCCAATATCTCTTTATTCACTTTTATAAAATTATTCTTAAGTTGCCTGTTGGTCCCAAAAGGGCATCCAAAATTACTTATAATTGAAAAACTTTAACATAAGAACTTTAAAAGAGTATCATGACAAATCAATTAAGAACAAGAGGGGAAAACACGTTTTAAAACAGAAAGTGTGATTCATCACATTTAAAATTGGGCAAAAGCCTTGCAGAATGGAAAAAAAAAGTTTCACTTACCTGCTAAAGCGAAATAAAGATGAAGCAAGTTTGATGTCTGCAGGAAGGGTGTTCATTCTACTAAAGAAAAGGCCTTGTCCCATGTTTCTATCCATGTTACCTCCTTTGGTGAGGATATACAGCAGAAACTTTCTTAAACTACAGGCAGGTTCATAAAGGAAGACACAGCTTTTCAAATACCCTGGGCTCTATAGTGTTTAAAGCTTTATAGGCAAGAACCAGCAATTTGAATTGTACCCGGAAACAAATTGGAAGCCAGTGCAATTTGTACAAGATTGGTGCAATACAGTAGTGTCAGCAAAGCACGCGGAACAAAGCAAATTGGCCATGACATTTTGCACAAGCTTTAGTTTCCAAACATTCTTCAGGCCCATGCAGTGTACATTTTAAAGTGGAAAGTGATTAAGGGATAGCTCACTATATACAGATCCGCTTTTTCCAGGAAGAGGCACAACTGTCCTCCCCCAAGCTGGGCAAAGTTGGACCTGACCACAACAGCCATGGAACCTTCTAGGAGCAATGCTGGGTCTAAAAGAACCCACCACATTGTGAACCTGATCAGACTGTACCTCCAGTCCCAGATTAGGATGTCTGACAAGCAGCAACTCTTCCTTATCTGTTAAGGCTAAGCTTGTTATACCCACCCAACCAATCCCGGCTTCTAAGTTACCGTTCAGTAGTCCAACAGTCCCCTTGGTGTCAACTGAAAAAGACAGAGCTGGGTATCATTGACATAATGATATGGCTCAGTCCCAAAACACTGGATGACCTGCCCCAGTGATTTCATGCAGATCTGTTAAGTGTTATGGGTCTCCTCAGGGCTCTATTTTATCTTCTAGGTAAGAGACCAAACAATGGTCTTCTACCTTCTGAGGGACAGAGTTGTCAAATCCCATACTGGTGAAAAGCCCCAGAAGCTGATGGTATCAAATTATTATTATTACTAGTGGTTTAAGCCCGTTAAAAAAACGGGCGCTAGAATATATGTGGAGGGGGCTGGCGCCCCACCCCCACCCCCCTGCCAAAGCCTGCTTTAGCGGGTGGTGGGGGGGTGGAGGAGAGGCAAGCAGGGCTTCTCCGCTTTAACGGAGAAGCCCTGCTTGCCCCCCCCGCCCCCACCCCCTGCCAAAGCCTGCTTTAGCGGGTGGTCGGGGGGTGGAGGAGGGGCAAGCAGGGCTTCTCTGCTTTAACGGAGAAGCCCTGCTTGCCCCCCCGCCCCCCGCCCCCCTGCCAAAGCCTGCTTTAGCGGGTGGTCGGGGGGTGGAGGAGAGGCAAGCAGGGCTTCTCTGCTTTAACGGAGAAGCCCTGCTTGCCCCCCACCCCCCTGCCAAAGCCTGCTTTAGCGGGTGGTCGGGGGTGGAGGAGAGGCAAGCAGGGCTTCTCTGCTTTAACGGAGAAGCCCTGCTTGCCCCCCCGCCCCCACCCCCCTGCCAAAGCGTGCTTTAGCGGGTGGGGGGGGGCGGGGTGGAGGAGAGGCAGCAGCGCCATGCAGGCCAACGGGGCAGGAGGGGGTCAGCAGCAACCGGCTCTCCTTGTAGCTGCGGGAGCAGCAGCGTGACCTCCCTCTTCGGCTTCCCCTCGTCCTCTGCAGCGCCGGCATTCCATTTAAACCGCCCCGCTTGAACTGCCGACGCTGCTCGTGTCTCTCTGCTCCAATCCCTGTGTCCCTGGGGCACATGCTCAGTTGCGCAAACCCAGAGACACACGGACTGGATGCAGAGACACTTGCATTTTATATATATAGATTATTGTCATCATCAATTTATTAATCAGATTCTGAACAACTGCCTCAAGCTGATTTACACATAAGGTAATTAAAAACAACTGAAAACACAAAAACAGCAAATGCATTTCAAGCAAGACTAAAATCCTAAAAAAAAGTAGACACTCATGGTTAAGACCCATTTATCCAGCTGAGAAATCCTGCTGGAACAAAAATATCTTAAATTGTTTCTGGGAAGTGTGGTTGGTGGGCTTCTGTCGTATCTTCATATGAATGCTGTTCCACATAGCAGGGGCTGCCACACTAAAAGCCAAGCTCGGAGAAACTCTCCCACAGACTACAACAATCCACTGGGTGTGTAAGGGATTTGGTGGTCTCTCATATAGCATAATCCTGAGTTTTATAGTGCCTTGTATGTTTATATGAACACCTTGAATTTGGCCCAGTAGCAGACCAGTAACCAGTGGAAATCCAATAAGCAGAGGGTTATGTGCTGCCTGTAGTTTGCCCCCATAAGCAAGCTAGCTGCTGTGTTCAGAACTAGCAGCCGCTTCCAGACCAGCACATTGCAGTAATCAAACCCTGTCACTGGGAGGTCTAACAAATGCTTAACCAACAGGGATATACTCTCTCTGTATAGTTATTTTCTGAGATACGTTCTCCATCAACATGACAAAGAAACATATCTCATTGCTCATTGGAACATATCCAAATAATTCGCTTAATCCAAGAAAGCCTGGATATTTATTTTTGAGTTGAAATTATTAATTTGGAGATGGCATCAACAGCACAATTCTATGCACGGTTACTCAGAAAGAAGTCCCACTAGGTTCAGTGATGCATACTCCAGGCAATTGTACATAGGATTGCACTAACAGATGACACATTTTGTTGTGTAGTCATCATTTGCACTGAACAATAACTCAAACGTTAGAGCTTACAGTGTAGTTTAGAGCTGCTTATCTGCTTTCGTTTTCTACTTGCTAAGAATTCTGGTGTCTAGATCCAGTTTCTCTACTCACAACCACAACCATTGTGTTTTTTATTCAGATAATCACGCTATACCAGAGATAGAAGAAACTTGAGCTTTTCAACTATGCTTTTTCCTATAGCTTCTTATTCTGGTTTGATAGTGGTCACAAACCATAGTTTGTCAATGGAAACATCACATTAAGCCATAGTTAAGCTTACTAAAACATGGTGTAGCTTGATGACTGAATTGAGTCCTTTTTTTTCTTTCTCTGTAAATTGCCACGACTTTAATTAAATGGTTGGCGAATAGATGGGCAGCACTCAATGGCTTATATAAATCCATGCTGTCAATGCCTTAGACTGCCATATGGTGAAAAGTATTTGAGTTCTCAACAAATTAAGCTAATCAAAAGGACTGCATTGTGCAGCAGCTCCTTGGCATGTACCTTGATATCTAGAGACAGCATGGTATATTAAATAAGAATTAGATTTGATGGGGGGTTGGGGATTTGTTTTATTTTACTACCTGTTTAGCTTAATTATTGTGCCACAGGAAGCTTGCTTTTCATACATTACAGGAAATAGATAGAAGTAACAATGTAGGGCTTGGTCGGGGAGGGTGGAATAATCTAGGCTTCATATACTGCAAAACTGCAGACATATTCTGCCACAATAAAGCACAATATGCAAGTTACCTACCATATCTCTTCTTGGGTCTTGTTCCACAAGATAAAGGCTAGGCCAGGGGGTCAGCAGACTTTTTCAGCAGGGGGCCGGTTCACTGTCCCTCAGATCTTGTTGGGGGCCGGACTATATTTTGAAGGGGAAAAAATGAACAAATTCCTATGCCCCACAAATGACGCAGAGATGCATTTTAAATAAAAGGACACATTCTACTCATGTAAAAACATGCTGATTCCCGGACCGTCCGCGGGCCAGATTTAGAAGGCAATTGGGCCGGATCCCGCCCCCGGGCCTTAGTTTGCCTACCCATGGGCTAGGCAAAATGCTGTACCTTTAAAGCACATTTGAAGCTCCCCAGTAAAAGAATTTTGTTTAGAAGAAGAAGAAGAGTTTGGATTTGATATCCCGCTTTTCACTACCCGAAGGAGTCTCAAAGCGGCTAACATTCTCCTTTCCCTTCCTCCCCCACAACAAACACTCTGTGAGGTGAGTGGGGCTGAGAGACTTCAGAGAAGTGTGACTGGCCCAAGGTCACCCAGCAGCTGCATGTGGAGGAGTGGAGACACGAACCCGGTTCCCCAGATTACAAGTCTACCACTCTTAACCACTACACCACACTGGCTCTCAGTTTAGAGGGTAAACAGTGCTCTAATTCCCAGCAACCCTTAACAAGCCAGAATATTTTTTGGGTGGGGGAGAAATGTACTTCAATTGTTCTTCAGGAATAGTATGACAGCTTGTTTACAGCCACAGGTGAGCAAAGGTGGTCTCAGTGGAAGAGCTGTTGTTTGTCTGCATTTTGCATCGTCCATTCTGCCCACGGCCAAGGTGGTCTGTATGAAAGGCAAGCCATATTTTAAACTCTGTGAACGGATGACAGTTGTCCATTCTTTGCCACTCATTTGTTCTCATGAATTGGGGGGTTTTAAAGATTTTCTCTCAGCCCAGTGTTTGTGAGAACAACCTTTTTGTGTGTGCAGGGAACAGACCCTTAGAATATTATAATCGTTTTTTATTTTTAAATTCTTTCCCATTTCCCATTTTTCCCACCTGTATTATCAGAACAGTACTTAACCTGTGAAAGAAATACTGAGCATTTCTACTAAGCCTTTTGTTATATAAATGCATTCTATCGCAGAATTTTTTTCTTTAATTTTTTTTGCAAGATTTCCCCCCTTTAAAAACATTATTAAAACCCAAAGAATAAAAACTATTTTATTGTGTAACACAAAACAGTTTTGTCATATAATTGGTAGCCTCCACAGTTAAGAGAACAGGAAATATTTTAGGAAAATGATTGATAACTATAATTGAGTATAAAACACAACAGAAAGAGTCTTGCTTCTGTTCCTTTATTTGAAAAAAAAAGTTTACTATGGAGCGAAGAATATTTTTAACCTTCTTTATAGCTGTGTAAACTGGAGCTCACGCAGTTCTTATTTGTGGCTATGATTGTTTTGTGCTTCATGCAAAAATGGTTATTTTATGTAGTCAGATTTGTGTGTGTATAGGAATAATATAGTATAGATGTGAGACTGCTTGTGATCTATGCACTTGCTGCTCTTCCATTACATTAGGTGGACATATTCAATAACCGGGCACTCATCATGCAACAACTTTGCCCCCACCCCAGATTATTCTTTCAGGTTTTTGTTTTAGTGCAGTCAGTCTTAGAGGCTGCATTCACAAAATGCAAATCATTATGTAAAGATAACATCAACTTAATTGAGAAAAGATGTGGGACGGGGCCATAGAATATGTACAACTCATTACTCCTCTTTTGTTCTGTCTTACCCCTGAGGAGAAAAAAATGTCAAAAAGGGAAAAGAGATGCCAAATCAGCTGGGAATTGGAGGGCAGGTGGCAGATGATTAAGATCAAATTATATGTCATATTGGAATAATATGGAGGAGGTGTATGTAACAAGATAATTGACACAGCAGGGCTCAGGCTTCATGATATTATTTTGTGTTGTGATATAATTAAAGTTGAAATTGGGATGTAACATGCAAGGGTTTCAGCAAAAGGTCACACCAATATTGCTCATTTGTTGGGAATATTTTCTGCAAAAATTGAAAGACTGCAGCCAGGAGCGCAAATTAAAAATATTATTTAATTGTTATTTTAAGCCCTCCCAAGAGAAACGTCGCACCTTGCTTCTAAACACTTAGGCTAGGTTTGTATACTCAGTGTTCTTAAATACCCAATGACAGGAAACTGACAATTGGTTGGTTGGCAACCAAAAACCAACAAGCTGGACTGGAAAGTGCTGTTGTGCTCATGTTCTGCTTGTAGGATTCTCTTAAGTGTCTGTCTGGCTACTATAAGAACAGAATCCTGATCGAGCTGAGCTTTTAATATGCATATTCATGATTGGTCACAGTGATATAACAAGGGCAATGGTTGACATCACCACATGTCTGCAAACACTGTAGGCAGAGGGGAACTTACATCCAGCAGCGAGGTGTCACGGTCTCTGCTTTTGCTGCATACTGTATATGCAACCACTGAACAGATGACTGTACCTCTGAAGTGGAGTGTTCATAATAACCATCAGTTTTTTTTGTACGCTGCTTTTCCATGGGAAACAATGCTTGAAGCCACTCACAGCAACATCAGAAATAAGAAACATTTCAAGATAATTCACGAACAATGACAAAACACAGTATTTGAACAAATAGTCCAGGCAAAAGATTAAGCAACTCACAGAAGCACCATCCAAAGAGCACAATAAAATAAAATAAAATACCAAGAAGAAACTTAGTTGGTCTCTAAGGTGCTACTGGAAGGATTTTTGTTTGTTTGTTTTGTTTTTGTTTTGACTATGCCAGACCAACACGGCTACCTACCTGTAACTCACAAAAAAGCTGTACATCATATCCATAACTAAATGTTAACCCCAGCGACAATGCCAAAGTCAGTCAAGTTACCTCCCTTCTTCCCTGCCAGGTGGAAATGAGCCAGACAGAGAAGGAGAAACCATCTCTTGCAGGAGTCACAAATGGTCTTTTCACATCTGAAGTGCCTTGCTGGATCAGTCCAAGGGCCCATCTAGTCCGGTATCTTGTTCTCAGTGTGACTGAGCAGGACCTGAGTACAACAGCACGATTTCCACTTAAAATCCCTGCACCTCATACTCGGGGGCATATTACCTCCAGCAGTGGAGGGTAGAACACAGTCATATGACTGCATCTCCTTTTGAAGCTAGCCAAGTTGGTGGGCATCGCTACATCTTGTGGTAGTGAATTCAGCAGTATAATTATGTGGTGTGTGAAAAAGTACTTCTGTCTTGAGTCTTCATTCAGCCTCACTGATTGATCCCTGAGGATGGGGTGGCGGGGAAATCTCTGAGGTGGCTACTTTCTCTGCATCCTGCATAATCTTATACTTGTTCTTTAACTAACAAAGCTCAGCTAATAGTAGGGCAGGCGTTCAGGTTACTAAGCAAGATTTTAAATATAACAACAACAATAACAATTTATTAAAATGTTATCTCAGATTATGAGTCAATGCTGTTCTTTCCCTTCGACTTCTGCATTTCTACATATTAAGCTGATATTCTTCAAAGGTGAAGGGCAGTTTATTTGTCTCTACATTGTATGTAAATATCTTAAGTTTCACATGCAAATAATGTCATTACTGTATAATTACTTGACCACAACCCTTTTATTTTTCTCATTCTATTAACCTTTTAGACATTTAAAAAATATTAGAACCAAGTTAAAAGTATTTCGGCTCTGAAGTACAATGTTCTTTGAGTTTATTCTGTAACCATTTTATAAAAATGATTCATTGACTGTTTTACACTGGTGTAGCCCAAATAAACTTAATTGCCCCCTGCCTCAGATTAATATGTCAAGTATCTGACAGGATTTAGTAATTGGTTTTATGCCTGAATTAAATCTAGATACAATGGCTGTCTTGTTTCCATGAAACATGGATCAGGTGAAAAATAAGAAGACTAGCCATTCAAGTGACTATAGCAACTATCATTTTAACATCTTAAGATGCAACAAGCTAGATTGCTGTATTTTCTAAACAAAAGTGGCATTGTACTGTTGGTATGAGGTGGGGGTAGCTAGACACACTATGAGGGGAAAATGGCTTTTAGCCCACTTTCAGCTCCCTGAAAAAAGCCTATTTCTTGCTTTCTACATTGACACCCCCCGTTAAACCTTTAAAATATAATTAACTCTTTAGTGATACCGAAGTATGCATGGCCATAGGTTTTACTCTATAACTTGGGAATTCACAATTCTACTTTAGTTGTATTTTTAAAATGAAGGTTTCTAATAATTGTGGTTTGGGGTGGGGTGGACCACAACTGCTTTTTAATCAATGTTTGCCATTTACTGAGACATATTGCCTCATTTGGAAGTTGCTGTCAGGTAACTAAACTACGTGTGCAAAAATTTCCTAAGTGTCACTACTTCTTCTCAGTTCATCGCCTAAATACAGATTTGTCATATGCTCAGTGCTTTGTTCTGTTCCTCTTAGAGCTCATCTTTGTACTAAATTAGCAACCTACCAGTGTTACAGGAAGTAAAAAGTACAAAAGTTAACTAGAACTGTGGTTGACATTCATTGTGGTGAGCTTAAACAAGCCAGCTTCATAAGCCACACTTTGAAATCACTTCAAATGCTGGTTTCTGAAGCTCCTTTAAAATTAACTATAGCCAGCGTTAACTACAGTTTTGTCAATCCAGGTGACATGACAAACCATGGTTAACCAGAAGTGAAAGTGAAAGCTTTCCAACTATTCATCTTGGCTGTACAAGAGGAGAGGGGAATACATGAGCCAGGAGGAGCTTGGGTTTGTTCATGTCATGCTAAAACATAGTTTGCAGGCAATTGTTTAATTTGCATAATTTATCATAGTCACAGAATTTGGATTGTTTGCATGGAACACTGACTCCCTTACTATTGATCCTCCTCAATTTATCATGCAATAATGCACAAGGTCAAGTGGAAGAGGAACTGAGTTTTCACATCCCATTCTTAAACACTTGAAGATAAACCATGGCATGGCATCTTGTAGTTTCTATCAGACGCCGTTGGTCTATCTCATTCAAAATAACAACAGTGCATCTCATTTTAAATGATGATACATTATTTTTGTAAATAATTTAAGCTATAATTCAAACAAAGTTAAGCACTTTCAAATCCCAATGACTCCAATGGAATAATTTTAAATGTATTCCATTGGAATAAATGGGACTTTAAAGCGGTTAACTTTGGCAAAGCCATGCTCCTTAAATAAAACAACATTTGTCAGTATTTTGCTTTGTGTAAACAAACCCTTCGGGAGATTTCTTGTACTTGCAGCTAAGCATTGCTTACTTTTCACATTGCAATGTTTGGTGCTGGAGGATATAACAATGGCTTGGAAGCTGTTAGAAATAACAGCTTAGCTGACTGTGGTTGCACACACTGGAAAGACAAACAGAACAGTTCTAGCTGACTGATCTCCTCTTTTTTATTACTATTGACATGAAAGTTATTACACTGTTTCCATAGTTCCAACGCAGAAAAGAAGCTCACAGTCCCTCCTCTGCCAGCACTCGGCTGGATAGTAGTTTTGGTGTTTCTCTGCAGGCTACTAACTTTTGGGGGTCTTGTTTGCAAGACTGTGTTAGCCCTACAGTTAATCTCTAAACTGAATGCACGCCTTCTTCCAGATATGCTTAGATGAAGTAGGCTTTCGATGTAAATGAATAACCAACTTGATCATTTCTCAAATGTGAATATATGTCAGCCACTTACCAAGCACAGGCATTTCATCGTCACCTGATAAAAAATAGTCCTGCTTTGATCTGTCCATCACATTTTTGTTTGCTACTTTTTGTGGGGGTAGGGCTGGGTAAAGTAAAGCATAAAGGAGCAACTTTAGAAAGAGGGAATGGAAGACAAATAGTGCAGGTTCCTGCAAGTGGGTCCTGTACCCACTTAACTCGGAAGAAAGCTCCATTGAAACCAAGTACACTTACTTCTGAGTAAAGAAGGTAAAAGGTAAAGGTACCCCTGACCATTAGGTCCAGTCGCTGACAACTGGGGTTGCGGCACTCATCTCGCTTTACTGGCCGAGGGAGCCGACGTTTGTCAGCAGACAACTTCCGGGTCATGCGGCCAGCATGACTAAGCTGCTTCTGGCAAACCAGAGCAGCGCACAGAAACACCGGCTGCTGGGTAAATAGAGTATTATTTGCAAACCCTCATGCCTGCTGCTTGTACGGGCAATCCAATACTGTGGTACCTCGGGTTAAGAACTTAATTCGTTCTGGAGGTCCGTTCTAAACCTGAAACTGCTCTTAACCTGAGGTACCACTTTAGCTAATGGGGTCTCCCGCTGCCGCCACACCGCCACCGCACGATTTCTGTTCTCATCCTGAAGCAAAGTTCTTAACCCAAGGTACTATTTCTGGGTTAGCGGAGTCTGTAACCTGAAGCGTCTGTAACCCAAGGTACCACTGTATAAGGATATTTCGAAGATACTCCTCCAGAAAAAGGGAAGGCATGAAATACACATACAGTCTGAGTAAGATATTGAAGGCTTGATTGTAACAATGAAATGGTAGTATAAATAATACTTTGTTTAGTGTAAATTAACATGGCTTAGTGGTCATATTTTGGCCACCCTTGAAGAAGTATCAGCGGGAAGTGTGACGTAAATCAATTATTGAAATTGGCTCCTTTTCACCTTGATTAAAATCATGATTTCAATCATCTTGATTTAAATAAATGAACCCACATTTAAGCTAGCAGTTTGAGAAGCTGCCCTTGAAGGAGCAGCGGTAACGCAGTGTGGAAGAACTCAGCATTAGCATAACTCTTGCTGGTTTGCAACCTGTGCCCACATCGTTGATATATCAGTGGCTCCTGCTTTTGGTTCAGATAAGTGTCTGCCTGGCATGGGCACATGACATGGTGTTGAAGTACAGTTATTTTGTTTTTGTTTTTATTATTAAAATTATTACCATTCACCAGCAGGTCCCAGGGGAGGTTACAAACCATTTTAAATTCAGTATCCAAAAGGTTAAGACAAATTACAGTCAGAGGAATAGGGTAGGTCCGGTTGGTACATATGTCTTCTGAAAATAAATCCAAATAATGGAAACATTTTATAATTTTATTGGGGACAAGCTTCACACTAACTCATGACTGGTTACTGATTGAAAAACAAGACAACATTGTAGTTGTAATAACACAACCCAAAGAAACAAGTGAAGGGTAGTATTTCTACTCTGTCCTATTTTTGTATGCTTATGTAAAATCCTTGGCATTATTCCTGTATAGTTTGATAAATAGCACACAGCTGCTTTTAGATACGCAGGCAGGCAATTCGGCAATGAAATCTACAAGAATAAATGAATTAAGTTCCATGATATCTAAGGTCCTAAGTAGCTGCTCTTAAAGACCAAATTTAAAAACCATAAATGTAGGATTGAGAGCTTGATGCTGAAAGGCAATATGTACTGATACCCCACTGATATTTGATTCTTTTTAATTGTAGAAATTTGGGTTCCAAATCAAATTATTAGAAGCAAAAACATGCTCCCTGTGACATCATAATGTATTTAAGGATGCTGGCTGACGCAGACTGGTATTTTGCCCACCTCTATTTAAAAGACTAGCATGCAAAACTCAGGTTCTGAAGAGGCTTGTGCACAACAAAGCACTTCTAAGTTCACATGGACGTTGCTGTTTTTCCTGTCTGGTAACAACTTCTACTGTCTTAAAAGAAAGCTGATTTGCAAGGTTCCAGATGCTAGGGAGAAGCAAAACTGTTCTTTAGATCCCATCCATTATGCTTTTTTCTTGAGCTCTGTTTGGAAAGCAAGTTAGACAACTTTCAGCCCATTCTTGAATATGCTTTCTTTTCCTCCCTTCATTTTGCCTCCAATACTTCCTACAAAATGCATATCTATTTCATCACACAAAACAGTGTTGGTTTCTGCAGAGTCTAATCAAAGCAGTGTAGATATACTCAGTATGGTTTCTCTGCCTTTTTAAACACGTATTTTTATCAGACAATGCTGTGAAGCCTGCACTTTTAAATGGTTATTTCTGTGCAGTGTACCATATTAATCACCTATTGATGAAGTCACAAAGTATATCAATATAGTATATTTCTGCAGAAGACAACTGCCTCATGCTAAAGATTTAAAAAAAAAAGCCCTATGGGCAATTTGCTGAGGTAGTTGTAAATTGCCAGTAGTATTGGGTATCCTGTGTTCCGTATTTAATGCTAACATAGTAAATGTTGATTATCTTATTTTTTGCTTCGTTAGTGATGAATGAGAGCAAATTTGAGGCAGACAAGCAGTCTGGTGGAATGATGCAGAGCCATCTATGAAAACATCTGTACAACTCCACCAGTGCAGTAAATTATTGCTGCAAGCAAAAGACATTGATCCAAAAGGATCATTAACAGCTTTAGCCAACTGATCCAAGTAATAGGGCAAATGAAGGAACATTATCAAGATCTAAACTTTTTAAAAGCTCTCAGTTATAATTGCTAAATCATTGTCACTACTTTGTATCAATATGCTGCGTTATGACTTAAATTCACTTTCTTCTATTGTGAGCAGAAAATAAATATCAATTAAGTGGTAAAATCCACAGGATAAAAAATTATCCAGCCCTCCTGCACTCCATTTTCTAGGAGGTCACCCACAAAGGGAGAGATAATTGCTGCAAGGCAGCAAAATTAATCCAGTATGAGCAAGAAAGGATGATATATGTTCTGTGACAAACTACGTGACAGAGATGTACGTATAAAACAGTGGGTTCTTCTTTTGGAGAGGATGCAAGGGCAAGAGAAGGAGACCTGTGAAAAACAATTAGCATGGCTTCAGAGTGAGCAATTCTTAATTATCCATAGCATGTTGACACAAGATAATTACTGTCCAAATTTTAACAATATTTGGTGATTAACTAGTAGAACAGGAAAGAGCAAGAATACAACCAGTTGTTTCATATTGCAAAACGACATCCCATATATTAGCACGAATCAAGCAACTCACGGCAATAATGTAACATGGCAAATCTTGCTGTTGTTTGACTGACTCATATGTATAGGAGGTAAGCAATCTGTATGGCAGTAATCCAACAATACACAAGCTGCTTTCTTGTATGCATTGATAAGTCATGGTGGGCAAATTAAACTGATGTCCTTTCTGGCAGCACCTGTGCCTCGTGAAATTGCCACCCCAGAAGCACTCTCAACCTTTTTAAGAGCCTTGCCAGTATATAAGGATGCTGCTGCCAGAAGAGAATGCCGAATTACTTTCATATATGTGTGTTGTTTTATTCCTGGTCTAATATACTTTGTGTAGGCTAGCTAGATTAAGCATCTGGTGAAGCAAAGGATAATCCCAATTTGGTGCCTCTAAAAAAGTATAAATGTCCAGGTACACTGTAACAATGAAATTATATGGCTTCTTGGACTGACTCACATATACATTTGTTAGATTGACCCTGCAGTCCTTGAAAATATTAAGCAGCTTTCAAGTTTTTATTTTGTGAACAAATATTCATTCATACAGTGATCTTGTTTGGTAAGAATCTTGAATCTTATTGTTCATGTTGAATTCCACAAAGTAAACCAGGAAACACAACTCTGGGTGGGCTTTTACTTACAAATAGTGGCACTGTAATGTTAGTGTAAAAGGGTCTTTGAAGTCTTGATATCTCCTTTTGTGAAACAGTCAAAACAGCTGAAGTGTTAAATGTAATTGAACACAGTTGGCTATGTGGCAATGCAACTGAACAAATTGACTATAAAGTTCAGTGACACACATCAATTTGTACTGAAATGTTTATTATCCAGTTTGTTAAAGTGCTCAGTGTGTGTGCTTCCAAAGGTTATATTTTTGGTGGCCTTTCCAGCATACAGCAAACAACAAAAGCAAAGTTTTATTTGTTCACAAGATCACCAATACCCTGTCTCTCCCCCCCCCCAAGTTGATTTTGGGTTGCTATTCTGAAGTAGGAATTCCTTTGCAGAGGCAGGATAGAGCTGCACTGATCTTCCTGTGACAGTTAAAGAGATCAGGAGCAGATGGTGAGATAGTGTGTTACCACCTTACCATCTTGCCTTCTCTCCAGCATGAATTCCCATTTCTCTACAGGATATGTCAACACCAGTGGCTCAACACCAGTTACCTGATTTAAAGGGACACTGCCTCTCCCCTTCTCAGTAGTCCACAACAGCTTGCTCCTCCTATTGCATTATGTAATAGGCACTGACTACTGTAGTTAAATAGATCTTTATGCATTTTAAAGGGAGAAAGAGAAAATTGTAATGTAGGAAGCAATCTAAAAGGTATAGACAGGGCTTTTTTTCCTTGAAAAAAAGGTGCCAGAACTCCCCCTTTTTTTAGTGGGAGCACCCACCCAAAGTTGTTTAGCAGTTTACAACAAAAAAAGAAATTTACAACATTAAAACTTAAGATTGGGGTGCATTCACATAGCTGGAATAGAGCTTCTTGGCTGCCGGTGCAAATTTCACTTTTTGGTGTGTAATATATAGATGTTTATCTGCTATGAGTGGCGATATGAATTTTCCTCTGGGCGTTGTATACAGGGTGGCAAATCAGCAGACAGTGTGTGATGTCCTCTACCTGATTGCATCCATATATACATTTGCAATCCATATGGGAAATTCCCTGACATCTCCCCTCTAAATAAGCTGAGGGCATCTGTTGAAATCTTAGTCCTACAAAGACCCTGCTCAGTTGTGGGAAGGTCAGAGTCTTAAGATAATGAGGCCTTGAGTGATTGGTCTTAATTTGGGGGTACCAAGTAGAGTAATGGGCGGCAAAGACGGATGCTCTGTCTTGGTTGGATCCAGAGCTTTGTAAAATTCGCCCCCCCTCTTGTTTGCCTGCTCAACCTAACACCACAGGGAAAACATAAAAACCATCGCTGCTGCCACGCTGGTAAAATCGCTCCACCATTCAGCCCACAGCGCCATGCAGGGACTGCAACACTACAGACCTTCCGGAATGCACTAATGAGGTGTCGGAACTCCGTTCTGGTGAGTTCTGGCTGAAAAAAAAGCCCTGGGTATAAGCATTCCATCTGAAGGAGCAAATGATTTTTTAATAGCTTATCTAAGTGCTTTGTGTAACAAATTGTTGCAGAATGGAGTGTTCCAGACAGACTCTGTGATTTCCCGTCACGTTCTGCTAATACGTTAGCATTTGCTGAATCACAAATCCTTGCCGTTGTTGGGAAAACACATGTATGACATCCAGTGGCTGCCTGGTCACTGAAGCTACCAAGGCTAGGAAGAATGATTTCTCCACTTTGTTTTGCCATACATTGTCATAGCAAGTTGTGAAGGCTGTCTTGTTTCAATGAAAGCAAGGTACAGTACTGTATGTTCAGGCCAGTCTTAATTTGAACTGCTGCTAACCACTCCTGCATCTCATTATTCCACATAACTGTTTGACACAGTGACATCATTGAGTGTGACGGAGCAGTGCTCAGGGGTTTCTAGCTTCCAGTTTCTTTTTCATTTCTTGGTTGATCAAAACTTCAGTGGAATTTGGAACAGGGTGAATCCAAGTTCAAAACTGGAATAGGGAGGAGGGTTAGAATCAACCATAACATCTACTTCTCATGTTTATTCAAGTTGCTTTTCCCCCTGCTTTGCTAAGGCTTGATTGACAGCACACTGAAATGAGATTCCCTAAGAATGTTTTGTTGTTGTTTTAAAAAACCTGCATGCCACACATCCAAACTGTATACTACTGTGACAGTTTTATTTTTAAATGGGAAGATAGTAGCAGATAAAAACAAGACAACCATTAAGGGAAGCTACAGCCAGAGACAACTGAAGCAATTGGGTGTATTATGCATTCCTTTGAGAGGCTGCTTATTTCCCCATTTTTGTTTCTGCAAACCATGGCATTTTGGCAAATGTTTGTTCAGGTGATGGGAAGAAGTGATCATTCTTGGGGTTTTGGTGTTTTGAGTTCAAACCCTAGAGTCGTCTTGCACTTGGTTTGTGGGCAAGTCACTTCTCACTTTAACTAGTTTGCCTTCTGTAAAATTAACATTGCATTACAACAGCACCTGTTTTGTCAAGACAGTAGCTTTGTTGGGCTCTATATAGTTCCAGCACTTTGTTTTTCTAACTGAACGGCCTAAAGCCTCTGGAATGTTTAGAACCAGAGGTGGAGAATCTCAGGCCTAGGGACCTTTGGACCTCTTCATCTGGACTCAGGGTTTTATTAGCCCCTCCTCCTGGGTCATTTGCCTTCTTCCCAGGTTGTACTCCTAATGGCTGGAATGTACCCTACTTGAACAAAAGTTAAGAGCCACAACCATTGCTCCAACTACTTTTGCCTCTGAGTATATGAAGGATTCTAAGTCCTCTGTTTGGTATATTAAAATTCAGCGTGATCACGAAAGGGCTACTTACCGGTATCTACAAGAATTCATTTCCCCCCGTTAGATACGTGCTTACTCTGCTCAGATTTCAAGCTACATCCACAACATACCTGGCTGCTGAATTATTTAATAGACCAACAAATGACTTCAGGATTGACCAAAGACAATGTGTATTATATCCTGTATTAACCTTTATACAGCCCACCTAGGTCTATCAGATTATTTCATAACTAGATGGTTGCCAATAGAATAGGTATGTATACACTAGCAGTGAAAAAGGCTCTTTTTCTTTTATCCCCAAGTACTGCTGTGAGCTGAGGAGATTTTGACATCTAAATGATTTTGGAAACTTTTTACAATTAACTTTTCACTTACTCTTGGATTTTCTGAATTTAGTATTTGTGAGTCATATTCTAATGGCCTCTGGCATGAGTCTCCTGGAAGGTGGACCAAGAGCCCTTGGGGGCTGAAAAGGTTCCCCATCATTGACCTGGGAAACAGTGATGTCATTGTGTTGTTCTCCTGTTATCTGAGATTCAGCAGTTTATTTCTGAACATCAAGTTGGTTGGAAAAGTTTTGTATGGGTGGGACTGAGGGAGGTGGGAAAGAATTAAAGGAGATCCTGCTGGATCAGACCAATGGTCCAACTAGATAGTTCTCACAGTGGCCAGCCAGATGCCTATGGGGAACCTACAAGCAGGACCTGAGCACAAGAGCCTTCTCCTCTCTTGTGGTTTTCAGCAACAGGTAAAGGTGAAGGTACCCCTGACCGTTAGGTCCAGTTGTAGACGACTCTGGGGTTGCGCGCTTATCTCGCTCTATAGGCTGAGGGAGCCGGCTTTTGTCCCCAGACAGCTTCCGGGTCATGTGGCCAGCATGACTAAGCCGCTTCTGGCGAACCTGAGCAGCACATAGAAACGCCGTTTACCTTCCCGCCAGAGCGGTACCTATTTATCTACTTCCACTGCATGCTTTCGAGCTGCTAGGTGGGCAGGAGCTGGGACCGAACAATGGGAGCTTAAACACGTCGTGGGGATTCGAACCGCTGACCTTCCGTTCGACAAGCCCTAGGCCCCTTCAGCAACAGGTATCCAGAAGCATTACTGACCTTGGAGGCAGAACAGATATGATAATAGCTTGGCAAGGTGACGTTGCAGCACCTTTGTTTTTTTTGGAGGCACCAGCTGCCCCTGCTGAGTATAAGGAATTAACACTGGATGCAGGAAGGTATATTAAGTAATAATGACAATGTGAGGTTCATGTGCCCTTTTAAACCTAATTTATAACCCTGGTGGATTACTGCAGCATGGCTTTCATCTGTAAAAACTTCACCCAAGAGACTACTTTATTAATTCATCATGTTGACTTCTTATGCCACATTTGCTGTAAAATATATATATTAAAATATATGGGAAGACAAGTCTGAAAAAGCTGCCAGCCAGTTTGTTCCACCTTGGATGTTTTCATTTTTCAGGCATTTGTTTTCTCTTCCTTGGAAGTAAAATTACAACTTTATATTTTGCCTTACAGAAGGAGTAAGATAGCAAAATATCATCCAATAGCTACAGTTACTATAGTTTCTAAAGAGGCAAGGCCTGTCTCAAGTTAACCTGTAGCTTTTTTTTAAGCCTTTTGATTTATCTGTCACCTGATCCATCAGCAATGAATAATTTTCATGGAAGGTGCACTTTAATTACATTCCCATTTGACTTGCATTATCATGCCCTATCTAGGTAATTAATCTCACCAAGTATCCAATTTCGGCCTTTATTGCTGGCAGGCAGGCCTCTTGAATTATGTGTGCTTGAATGGGTATTTGGTCTATTTTAAGCTAAACACACCATGAGACAATTTTTAGGGTCTCCAGTTCTTCCCTCCCCCCATTAAAATGTGACCCTTACTTTGGAGTGATTTGGTTGATTTGCTGATTTTGCTGGACTATCTTAGCATTTTTAGACTTAAGTGGCCCAGGGCAGCAGTTCACAGAGTTGCAGAAGCAGTAGGTATGCCAAATTAACCAAGATCCTGATTATAGTATGCATTAAAAAAAAAGTAGTTGGAAGATGAGTCAAGATATGGGGAGGCAGGCAGGAATAACTATTTTAGTTCTGTAGTTTCATGGTATGGTTCAAGAAAGAGCACAGTCTCCCATTCGTTTTGATGGATCTTTTGCAGGAGAACCTCTTTGTGCTGTGGCCCAAGTCATGTTCCTGCTATCACTCTGAAATTAGAAATTGCAATTATGTTAAATTTAGTTCCACTTAGCCTGTGGGATCATTCTTTATTTTTTATATGTACAAAAAAATGCACAATTGAACCCACATATTAGCTTGCATATTAAGAGTCTTGTAGAGAAGATTATTCTTATTTCTTATTCTGTACCCTCTTAAAAGGATTCCAGCTAAGGTCTGCAGTAATTAAGCTTATAGCATAAGGGATACTGTGGAGAAAATAAAGAACTGTATGGTAGAAAAATTAGAAACATAATTAGAGCCTTCATGTACTTTAAGAGAAGGAAAATATATGTGTGCATTGAAAGAAAAGTTTCATGATTCTGAAGGTGTTTGGTTCCTTTGAAATAACAACTAGAGAGTGACTTTAACTACTTAGCTAAGATATAGTTCTTTGCTTCCCAAATACTTCATTTTATGTCAGCATTGCTACCTGATCCTGCAAGTATTTTCATATACTATTGATTTGCTGCTTTTTTTTACTCATTAGATCTCTGAACAACAGTGTGGCATTTATTTTCACTTTTCTTGAATAAAACATTTTAAAAACAAAATAAAAAATAAAAAATTCCTTCCAGTAGCACCTTAGAGACCAACTAAGTTTGTTCTTGGTATGAGCTTTCGTGTGCATGCACACTGTTTTGACTATGGCAGACCAACACGGCTACCTACCTGTAACTAAAACATTAAACCATGTTTATAGTTACATGTACATCCTGACATGTTCTTTAGTTATCTGATAAATGTTTTTGATTACTTGTTTTTAACTGTTTTTATGGATAATTTAATATTTCTTGTGAACTGCTTAGAGGTTTTATTACAATCAAACAATGTATATTTTATATGTTTATATTGTTAAATATATAAAATAAAAAGTAAGGTGAGATAAACATAATCATTAGTGGTGCCTTTGTATCAGTAGAAAAGGAGAAATGCAAAATCAAATAAACATGGTCTTGTAGAACTTTATTTATGGAAATGGAGAATCATATTATAAGTCATCAGTTAGTAAATGTTGAAAGTACCTGAATAAACTTGGCTTGTACTTTCCTGTATGACTGGGCAGCCACTTTGCTGTCTCCTTGGAATAGAATGGTTTGGCAGTCTCCTTTCCTCTCACCCTAGGCATGTAGAAAATATTCCTATAACTTGGTATAAAATGCTGTTGTTGTTTTTTTTAAAAAAAAAGTTTGCAGATTTATAAACCATTTCACAATCAAAAGCTTCACACGCAGAATTTTAAAACCGGATAAAATTCAAAAGTGGTGTTTTTTTCTTTATGTCTTTAAAATGTGCATTGATTTTGTTTGTAAGCCTCCCTGGAAGGATTTATTTCCTATAAGGTGGGATATAATCTTCCTAATACCAAATAATAACATAACTTTCTCATAACTCCCTGGCTCGCAGCTGATACTTTCAGCAACTACACTCATCTTCAATAATTGCTGCAAAATGTCTTGTCTCTCCGCTACAGAATTTTACCTAGCTTTGCTCACTAGAACCCAAAATCTTTTTCATGCCAACTGGAACTTTTTCTTTAAAGAGCAAAGCATGCCTCTTTCCGTATCACAAACACTTTATGAAAAGTTTCTTGTGGTATGCACTAAATCACGAGCATCTGCTGTTTCCTATGCACACTATTTGGAACCCTTCTTGACATGGAGAGGCAGTTTTAGGAATCTTTATTATTCCATAGGACCTTAGTCAGCAAAGAAGAGCTCTGGTAGAAGGGCATTTTAAGAAAGGAATGGGGGAAGTGATGAACCATCCCTTCATTTCCATTCTAGTGGGCTGCTTTGCTGTCATGTTCCATTTCTTAGCAGATAAACCTTATTTACACCTTGCTATTGCTAGAGGATACAAAGGGGTGAAGTCATATTTGGTCTAGCACTCTGCAGTTGCAAGCCACCACTCTATAAGTTACGGTATATCATCTTTGTTCTGAGCTTCAGTGTCCTTGTTCCAATGACTCCTGGGTTTAAAGGACACATCAGTGGTTGTTCATGTGAGTTGGTGCAGGAGCTGGAAATTTTATATCCTTTTCAGTTTTTATATCTACAGCTTTTTCATGAGATCCCAGCTTGCAAACATAGCTATTCAATTTGAGTTCAGTTTAGTGATCATTACATTTGTCGGAAGCCCCATCAAAAGCATCTGTAGTGCCACTAACAGATGCTTGGAGAATCAAACTAATATGCAGCTGAACGACACACTGCTCACAAAATCTTGGTGTTTGCTTAAGAATTCAGCAAAGCATATGCTAGTGCAGTAAGCCCTAAAAATAATAGTGTGGGCTGAGGGTGCGCGAAACAGCCAGGACTTTATGGCATACCTTATGCCATTGTCATATGCACAGTGAATAACGGAGAGCAAGATTTGACTTGGAGCAGAGTTTTAAACAATCCGAGTATAGTTTAGAAAAACTGAAGCATATTTGGAAATGAGTTAAAAACTTTCAACTCTCTAGTTCAGGTGTGGGGAACATTTGGCACTCCAGATGTTGCTGATCTGCAACTCCCATCAGACCCGATCAGTAAAGCCAATGGCCAGGGATGATGGGAGTTATAGTTCAGCAATATCTGGAGCGCTCCCCACACCAGTTCTAGTGGTTTCATTTTGATAATTATACTTGTGCCATTTGTAATGCAATAATTTGTAATGTAATAACGTAATAGCTAAAAGCTTGCAACCCTGAAAAAATATGTGTTATGTAAGAGTATTCGGACTTCCTAATAAATGTAAAGTGCGGTTTTCCACTTGGTATAACAATAGCCAAGTGTCAACATAATTTTACCACTCAAGTAAAGATGCTGAATGAGATTATGATAATAGACCACTTTGTTTGAAAAATGCAAATATTAATTGTACATTTCACAACTTTGGGGAGAATGCTTTGTTGTGTTCTGTGCAACATAAATATTTTGCAGTACACAGTACTAGTAGATGATTAAGACCCATGAACTGAGAAATATAGATAGAAGTATATTAATAAAGTATTTTAACTCTTTCTTGGATTAAGATACGAGTTCATAGTCAGAGCATATGAAAACACATTAATGAAATCCAAGGATGTGAAACTTTATTGTTACAAAGGATAAAACATTATGTTTCATTTTTAAGTATGACGTAGCTGTAAGAGATCTGCAGCAAAATTTAGAAGTGGCTTTCTTGTTGTACATTAAACCTGAACCTCTTGATTGTCTGTGGCTCATACAGCATCTATTCTGATTGTATATAGATGGCAGTGAAGCTCCAAATATATATGAATAGATTTGGTTCAAATACTATATAGTTCTCTCTAGCTATTAATCTGTTGACATCAGTGAGAATAAACGAGACTTGATTTCCATTATTTTGATAAAGTGTGGATAAATTTGTTGCTTGTTGCTTGTTTTGAGATCTATAGATTGTCTTTTTGAAACTGGATATTCGAAGTTACCAATGGGCATTTTAAGATTAGGGTTGCATTTCATCATTGCACTTAACTCTGCAGTGGCATGTAAAGCTGCTAGGATATTTTAAAAACATTGTCCTTGATACTGAGTGTTAATATAAATAAGGGGCATTATAGCTGGTAAATGGCTTAATTAACTTTTACAGTTACTGTTGTTTTTGCGCTATCAGTTCGGAAAGAATAATATGAAAGCATCCAGTTCTTTAAAAAAAGAAAAGAAAAATAGGTGCCAGTACTCACCATAAATTTGTTACAATAAGTTGCACATTTTTTAAGAAAGAAGAAGTGTCGGTACTGCTTACCCTTTAGTACCCTCTGAAAAAAAGCACTGAGAGCCTCTTACGGCAAGTGATGCAGCCCACCCATTTAAACTAGCTAAATAGGATGCAACTTTCTCTGCACATTGATCTCATGAGTGCCTATTTTTGCCCAGTTAAGTCAACAAACACCATGAGCATCGTCATAATGTTGTGTGAGATCACCAGCCCCCACTTACCAGCTTTCACTGCTACTAAGCTGTGCTACAGAAACAAACTCTGTGATGCCATAGCATCACATGGTGTGTGTAGACATTGGATGGAATTCAGTTGATGTCTTGCACTCACAGAAAGCCTTGGTCCAGTGGGAGCATCTGCTAACAGAATATAGGACTTTTGTATACCTCATGCCACCTTCCCTGCACATTTCCAAGCGTAATTCAAAGTGTTGGTGCAGATCTTTAAAGCCATAAATGGCCTTGACCCTGTATACCTGAAGGAGAGTTTCCAACCCCATTGTTCATCTCAGACACTGAGGCCTAGCTCCAAGGGCCTTCTGGCTGTTCCCTCACTGTGAGAAGTGAAGTGACGGGGAACCAGGCAAAGGACCTTCTCAGTAGCCCACCCTGTGGAACATCCTACCATCAGATATCAAGCGAATAAACAACTATATGACTTTTAGAAAACATCTGAAGGCAGAAGAAGAAGAAGAAGAGTTTGGATTTGATATCCCGCTTTTCACTACCCGAAGGAGTCTCAAAGCGGCTAACATTCTCCTTTCCCTTCCTCCCTCACAACAAACACTCTGTGAGGTGAGTGGGGCTGAGAGACTTCAGAGAAGTGTGACTAGCCCAAGGTCACCCAGCAGCTGCATGTGGAGGAGTGGAGACGCGACCCCGGTTCCCCAGATTACGAGTCTACCACTCTTAACCACTACACCACACTGGCAGCTCTGTATATGGATTTTTTTTTTACTGTTTTATGTTTATTGTGTTTTTATATTATGCTGGAAGCTGCCCAGAGTGGCTGGGGCAACCCAGTCAAATGGGTGGATGATGATGATGATGATGATGATTCCATTCTGGAGGGTCCTTCAACTCTCTGGAGTCAGTTATTGTGGAACACTGTTGATTGCAAGGGGGAGGAGGAAGAGCAAAATTTCCCTCCCCATATCTTCCATTAGTGGATGACCTCTTGATCAAGATCCCCTCCATGAATTCAAGGGCTACAACTGAATGCCCCCTTAAATGCAAAACCTAAGCTTATTATATGGTAGCAGCTCAGATGCAGGTAAATTAATTCCTGAGCAGCTTAAAGGATGGGCTGTGTGGAAGCATCACTTGGTGTATTATGTTCTCCTCATGCTGTGTCTATATCTAATAAAGGGTAGCCTAGGGTTGTTTAACTATTAAACCTCAACATGTTAGTCATTCTTTATTTTTAGCTGAAACAAGCCAACAAGTTTGATACAATTTTGTTTTAAATTTAAGCTCGGGGCGGGGGGAGGGAATGTGGAAGAAGAGACCTGCAAAATTACTGCGCATTTTTATGGAGCTGCAATATTTTGAAATCAAGTTCACCAAATTACCTACCCTACTTGCAGGCCTGTGAGCTCTACATAGTCAAACTTTTATAGGCCAGCTGTTGGCCAACCGCTGCTTCTTGTTGAAGTGGGTCTGCAAAGCCATGCATGAGTGAAGCTACCAAGTGAAATCTTTGCTTCCTTCTGTTCGGCTGCACATGCCACCTCCTTAAATGGCAGGCTTTTCGTTTCCTTATTTTTATTCTTTGCTGTGAGTTTCTAGCTATGCTGTGGAGAAGTGCTTTAAAATCCGTTTTTCCAATTCAGCAGATATGGCATATCACCAGTATCATGAATGATTTTGCAACAGCTTGAAAATATCAAACTCATGCCATTTGAATGACTAGCTGTATTAAGCGAGGCGATAGACTTAGCACTTAATTTGTCATATGCACAGGTTTTCTATATGTAAAGAAAAACAGTGAAATGCATATTGGAAAAGATAGCACATAGTTCACACAGAATGCAGTCAAGAAATCAAAGGCAAAGCCTGATACAAGCAAATATACTTTTGTGTTTTATTTGTATTCATCCTAGCAAATTTGTAACCAAAGTAAACGTTTGGAGGGCAATTGGAAATGGGGAAATGGCTAGCAGGAAAAAGGGTTAAGCATGTATAGAGGTGGAGGAGGAATAAGTTCTAAATTGATTTTTGCATGGAATTTGGTGGGTCCAATGTGATCGAGCTTTGGACTACTAATTCCATCTAGTGCTTGTTTGTGTTCGAGCCTCTGGTGCATTGTTGTTGGTTTAAAAAACAAACCAACAAACCCTGACTAATTATTTGTGGAGGTTGGGATGCAGGGGTCTTGTCTTGCTCTGCCAGCTGGTTTGGAGAGTGGCATGGTCCCTCCCCTGGCTTGGGAGGTGTTTGAAGACTAGATCCTGCCTTTTCTCATACAGAGATCAACAGGACTGCCTTCCATGTGCCACTGGGAACAGAAGTTCCAGATAAGTAAACTTCCTTTTTCCTCACATTCTTCTAGTTTGGTGCTAAAGCAACAAGCAAGGAATAAGAGGAGTATCTTTGCAGATGTGCCTTACATGTGCCCTGAACAAATACTGCATTTGTGGCATTCCCATTATAGTTATCAATTACATCCTTCCTTCACTCTGTTTTCCCCGATTGATTCTTTTTTTGCTTTTATTGATATTTATAATGCAAAATGCAATTTTAAAATGACTGGAGTTGAGTCAGCCAGTTTTGTTTTGTTTTTGTTTTGTATTAGTTATAGCCATATAGTCAAAAGATCCACAAGGGTCAGAATCATATATTCAGCTGTTAAAAATGGGAACAGTAATAACAGCTTCATTGTCACCTTTCCAGCTAATGTAAATCTCTCTTGTTTGACATTGTTTGGTCTTGATGCTTTATGATTTTTCTCCCTACTCCCATCAATAAAGGATGCTTAGGTTTGCTGATGTATATAGAGATAAACAAAGAAAGGTCTGCAATGAAGTGATATCCTGTCCTAACTACACTGGCTGCCAATTAGTTTCTGGGCCCAATTAAAAGTGCTGGTTCTGACTTAAATGGCTCAGGACCAAAATATCTCAAGGACTGCATGTCTCCATGTGTGAGCCAATGTGGTGTAGTGGTTAAGAGCGGTGGACTCGTAATCTGGGGAACCGGGTTCGTGTCTCCGCTCCTCCACATGCAGCTGCTGGGTGACCTTGGGCTAGTCACACTTCTCTGAAGTCTCTCAGCCCCACTCACCTCACAGAGTGTTGTTGTGGGGGAGGAAGGGAAAGGAGAATGTTAGCCGCTTTGAGACTCCTTTGGGTAGTGATAAAGCGGGATATCAAATCCAAACTCCTCCTCCTCCATATGACCATATACAGACCCTGAGATCATCCTCTGAGGCCCTTCCTCATGTCCCTCTCCCATGAGAGGTCCAAATGGAGGCAATACAGTGGTACATCGGGTTACAGATGCTTCAGGTTACAGACTCTGCTAACCCAGAAATAGTACCATGAGCAACAAACCACAAACCTTGGCTTGCTATGGCATCAGAACTTGGACTTGTGGTTTGTTTCTCCTCAGCAAACTACAAGGAATAGCCAAGGTTTGTTCCTGGCTTGCTACTCAAGGTTTGTTTGAGGAAAACAAACATTGAGCCGAAATTCCAAGAATACAACAGGGGAAGGCTTATGGATTGTTGCTTTTGGGATGGCACAGCCAGGAGTGAGTACATGCACCATGGCACTTCTTTTTTGTGTTTAAACCATAGTTAAACATGAGCCAGTGTGGTATAGTTATAGTGTCAGACAAGAACTCAGGAGATCAGGGTTCACATCCCTACTCAGCCATCAAACTCACTGAGTGACCTTGGGCCAGTCACTGCCTCTTGGTCTAACCTACCTCACAGGTTCAGGTAGGTTGCCGTGTTGGTCTGACGCAGTAGAAATACTTAAAAAAATAAAAAATTGTCCAGTAGCACCTTAGGGACCAACTATCTCTGTTCCTGGTGTAAGCTTTCGTGTGCATGCACACTTCTTCAGATGCACTGAAACAGAACCCTACCTCACAGGGGCTTAAATGAAGAGAGAGAGGGAACCATGTAACATGTTGTGGAAATACAGCCAGCAACTCCTTGATTATCATACCCTAGATATTGAATTTTGAAATATATTGATTGAAAACCATCAGAATATGTAACTCACATATATTTTCCTGAAGTTTTATGGCAGCTGGAGTGCCTGTGCTGACAAATTCTGAGTAGGCAGCACCTGCAGTATTGATTACATGTGTTTAGGTGGTTATGGGAAGACTGATTCCATATGCAAATATTGTGTGGATTGGCATAGAACTACAAGAGTATTTGTGAAAACATTAAAAAGGCTCATCTGGGCCAAGTTTTATACATGACACTGGTGTTCACAGAACTGTTTCAGCACATGGCACCATGGCTTAAAGTCGAATAGACTTATTCAGTACCACAGACCGTGCATACACACACATGCACCAGTGAATCTTGAAATAGACAAGCTTTATTAACCCAAGTCTTGCTTTAGGACACATGTGTATACATTTACCTTGCTGAAATTTTATGGATAAGGCAGAAATCATAGAATGTCCTCTTCGTTCCCTGGGATTTCACTAGACTAGGGCATAAAAGGACCTTAATATCCCATCCCAGCTGGTCATTTACAATTGTTGGTATTTGACTTAAATAAGGAATGCCTAACTTTCCCCCCTCCTTTTCCCTCACCATCCGGTTTTTCCTTGTGTGTTATATCTTTTAGATTGTAAAATCGATGGGTAGAACTGTCTTGTTTTTATGGATTGTATGTTAGCTACTCTAGGAGCCCTTACAGCTGAAAAGTGGAGTATAAATTCTTATAAATAAATCAATTAGGTGTAGTTCTTTACCAAAGCGATAAACCTGTGTCTGAGGATGGGAGCTCACATTACTGAATGCTGCTGTACAAAAACTAATAAACAAATTCTTTGTCTCATGATATTTGGAGTTTAAGGCACACTATGCAAACAATAAGGTAGATTTATTTAAACATATATTTTTAAGAGACAGAACTCTCTAAGAGCACCAAAGGGTCATAATTTATCTTATCTTTTCATTTAATTTGCTGAAAGCTACTTCTAAAACCATGTGTGTGTTAATTTCCTCCAGTAGATGTGTAGTTTTAGTGTGAAAATGGACAGATGGAGCTACAGCTGGCAATGTATATGTTTTAACAGGTTAGCTGGCATTTATCTGCATAAAACCAAACAAAAATACAACTTTAAAACTGCCAGATTAAAAGGCCGCTAAAAAGCAGTCATGACTGGAGAATAATTCCATTTGGTTGTTAACTAAGAAATTCTGTAACTTTTTCCATGATTCAAGTAAATAAAAGTACCATTTTACTGTAGTGAAAATACTAGAATTCTAAGTGTTTTCCAGAGCCTGAAAAGGGTAACATTACTCCATTTTTTATAGATACACTAAAATCAACATGTGAAAGGTATGGTACAAAATGAAATTGTACTGTGGAACTCACTGTCACATGATTTTATTATAGGCAAGAATGTAAATGGATTTTCAAAAGTCTCAGACAGAAATGTTTGTAAAAAGAAAATTAGATTAAAAATTATTGATTGCATTTGTATTCTGTTCTTCTCTCAAGGAGTAGAGTGGGATTCATGATTTTCTAGTTAGTCTTTAAACCAGATTTGGTTTTTTAAAGACTGGTTTTAGGTTATCCCTAAACCTACATCACTCAGTAATCTGGTACTGACACTGACACCAAAGGGCAGTTTGTATCGGATTCTAAGTAACATATATATATCTCCAAAGTACATGGCAAACATGTCATAGGTTACTGAGGACCAGCAACATCAGCTAACAAACCAATACTATGCCATATACTACTCTGGACAACACAGAGTCAAAGTAATGATGTCATATCCTTCACAGAAGAAGCTCCAATATGAGGTCATGTATGTATTGTATGGATTCAGCTCAAATCTTTTCTCCATTTCCCCTCTAGCCATCATCCCATCTGTTTCATCTCCGTGTAACAAGCCGTGGCATGGACTCTTAAACGTTGGGACATAGCCCTGTCTGTGCCAGTCACCTGTGTGAGCTCCCCATTCCAGAACTTTATTAGGAGGGCGAAGGAGTAGCCATAATACCAACCCATGAATTCCTAAGGGTATTCTATAAGCAAGTAGTTGCTGAGATTAGACCATACGTACAACATTTAGAGACTACAAAAATTCTATACTTGACCTTGTCCAAGTCAAAAGAATGATTTAAAATTTGCTCTTCGTAGGCAAGAAAGCTGGAGTAATCCCATGGTTGTCATGGCAACCATGCTCCTGAGATGCTCCCTGCCAAGAATATTTGATGTGGATATTGAAGTGCCCAAGTGTCCAACTTGAAACCAAAGTCCACCTCTTTCTGCTCAGACAGACTTTCCTATGAAGACCTCTCATTTCTCTGAAAAGCCCAAGACTTTTGAACACTTCGTCTATAGAAAATGTCAAGAGTATGGAGCAAAAAGTTCAAGAGAAGGTGGAGGGAAACAGGGGAAAGGGTAAAGCATTTCTCAGTCAGTGATTTGCAGCCAAGGCCTTATTGCAGTGTTCTTATTTTATCAGGGCTCTCTTTTGAATTGCAGTATCCCAATAGCACCCACAGGGTTTAGGTCTTACCCAGACTATGAAAAATCCCGGATGAGCCCTGGGGAAATTATATATCCATGCAACAGAAGTGCTACCTTGAAGGAAGACTGTAACTAACAACTAAACATCTATTGTGATAAGAAGGATAATCTGGAAATGCCCCAAGCCTTGTTCAGTTTGTGCTACTTTTCTTGCATAGTCTGTAGTGCAAAGGTTGAATGCCTTCCATGCCAGCTTGATTCATCTTGATGTAAAAGCTTGGAGATTGCCTTCATGTAACACTATAGTCAATCTAAGCAGGGATATTGATTTAGCCGCAATTATCTACATGTGGCTTGTCGTCACTGCAATGGTACATCTTGATAGCTATCTCAGGTGAGTAGTCGTATTGTAAAACCTCATGTCTCTGTTGTCATTCTTCCACATGTTGCCACAAGTGGAAGTGACAAAGACGAGTGACTCTCCTGGCACCTAAAAAGGCGATATCATAAAGGACTGATTGTAAATCTGATATACAGCTTGAAGTTGGATGACCAAGCAACTTCTTTCCTATTCTGCCACTTTGTAAATTACACCTTGTCATGGGTGTAATTCAAGCACACTGAGACCTTAACCTCTTCTGCCCCCCAGTTATAAAAGGCACATATACGAAGTACACAATAAAGCTTTGAAAGTCTTACATCATGATTCTGACAAGGATTAATTGAAACTAATTGAATGAAGTCCCATTTAAAATTCTCTAGACAAGGCCTGAGTGTGGAGGCCAAGACATGCTGCAGTTTTAACCTAAATACACCACATTTACAAAGACAAGTCTTTTCCCTACAACTGTTTACTTTTTGATCTTCAGGCCACTTTGCATTTATTACATCTGTATCCCGACCAAAGAACTCTAAATAGCTGTTTAGCTTCACGGCGATAATATGTGGTAGATCAGGCTGATACACAGGGACTTCTCCAGGCCCACCCAGTGAGCTGCAAAGATGTGTGGTGATTTGAACCTCAATTTTCTGCATCTAGTCCCAACAGTGTAGAAACTATATCACACTAGCATTTGTATGTAGCAGGCTTCTTCATTTCCTTTTACAACATACCAAACTCTACAGTTTCCTGCAGAAATAAATGTGCTGTTTGCCCTACAGCAGGCACCCCCAAACTTCGGCCCTCCAGATGTTTTGGCCTACAACTCCCATGATCCCCAGCTAACAGGATCAGTGGTCAGGGATGATGGGAATTGTAGTCCAAAACATCTGGAGGGCCGAAGTTTGGGGATGCCTGCCCTAGAGCATAGCCTTGTTTATCTTAAGTGGCCTTAGGACATCCAGTTTTAATAGAGTTCTATTGACATAAACCTTTATCTAGCAGGGACAGTGGTGAATTTTTGTATTTTAAGCATGGACTGTTTCAGGTTTGGGTCCCGTTAGGGAGCTGTCAACTTCCTGTTCAAGCTAATGTCAAATCTCTCATTAATTGTATTGGTTCTTGCAGCTGCTTTGTCACTAATTTGTTCCCCACTGTCAACCAAATAGGACCCACTAGGAAGGCAGGGATAAGCAGATATTCCTGGGCAGTATTTCAGGAGAGATGGTAGCCTGTGTTGAAATGAGGACTAAGAAAGAAGCAGGAGCTGGAATATTTGGGATGTAAATCTATCTTGTGAAAATAGAGACAAAGCCTAGGAATGACTATATCTTAGATGTACTGTACTCATCTTGCTGAACGGCAAAACCTTGAAGAAGCATAGAGAAAGGGCTTTTGATTACTATCTCAGGGATTCATTAATTGCTTTTGCATTCCAGAACTGGTGGTGTGCCTAAATATTTATATATACATTGAATAAGATTATTTTGAAGCTAATATGTATGCAGTTATTTAGCATATCTACAGTTAACTATGATAAACAACAGGTGATACTGTGTATTTAGAAAGTCTTCCTGTCCATGCCAAAATTTAGAATCTTATAGAAAGTTGAACATCATTATATGCAGAATCTTACAGAAAGTATTATGATGTAGACATCATAAGGGCTTTTATTATGAAAATGACATTCTATGGAATATACTGTAAATATATGTTTGTGGAATATGAACAAAAAATGTTTCTCCCCAGTCTCATGCAATTGTAGTTGGAATCTTTGTGTTCCAATAGCTGTGTTGCTTTAAACTGGTCCATAGCAACATTTTATATTATAGTGAACCAATATTCACATTCTATTATACTTCCGTAAATTGCAAGAAAGGGATTGTTACGGTATATGAATGCACAATCAGGTTGAACAAGTTGTCATCACGATACTGCATAGGAATTTTGGGTCTGCACCAAAACACAGGGAGCAAAAATAATATCCTCTTCCCTACACACCCTGATCCTGATTGGATGCTTTGTTTTCATGTTTCATGTTTTTGTTTTAAGCAGGTATATGAAATATAATCACATTTCACATATCTTCTATTTTGTTACTTAGAGATGATCAACAGCAAAATGTAATTACAAGATTGTGGTTCATAGTACGTGCACACATATACACAAAGGGGAAATAAGAGTTATGTAGTACAATTTATCTAAGCATAGTGGGATTCATGGGGTATAAACCTTTATTCCTCCATTTAAAGTGAACAGAATTACTAATAAGTACATGATAAAGGCTATTTAATCTTCCCTGGGCCTACAACATTCGTGTTTGGAAAACTGTGCTAAGTACAAATAAACGAAATTTTAACAAAAGAGTTGTTGGGGATTTGCCCAAATTTTCACAGTAAGGTAAAATGATGAATAGGGATTAAACCTGAGAATAATCCCATTTCTTAATTCTCGAACTATACAGCCAGTTTTAGATAGTGCTGAATCTGTTCTTGCATGTAATAGAATAACTCTTTGGGGAAGGATAACCTTATCCCTGTATTGGTTTTCATTCATAACGCTTCTTAAAGGACACATTGTTTCCTGTTCCATGTATGTGCTTTGCTTTCAAGCAGGCAGCTAGAAGTATTCCATGTCTTCTTTAGAAAAAGCAGCAGTCAATTTCTTATTTTTCTTGTTCAAACAGTTCAAACTTAGTTGTTCTTTTGCCTCCTCTACATACCTTTATGGCAAGAGACATGAAAAAAATCAAGAGAAAAAAACTACCAGTGTTGTCAAGAGCAGCAACTTCTATACTTCAGCGTATTCACAAAATATGAATGTTTCCCTTGTACCTATGAAATATCCCATTTGCAGTTAGAATTTAGAATAAGGCATCCAAGTGTTTTATTGCCTCATCTGTGCAGAAGGCAAGTGTGTCTGGGACACGCCCCTCAGCACCCTATCCCTTCAGGGATGTTAGTATACAAAGCACTATAGTAATCACCTCCCTCTCAATTACTTCTAACGCAAGCCAAGGAATCGAAGACTTACACATGAAAGTCTGAAAAATCAATCTCCTGCTCATAGTTGAAATTTCTTTTCTTTTACAGTATTAATTCCCCTGTTTGCAATCATGACCATTGCATTGGATTTCCTGAAGTACACATGCCTAAACCTCTTGGGGTGGGGGGATGTTAAAAAGGAAAATGATCAAAGCTTTCCACAGCACCATGGTTGTGTTGCAGCTTTGAATAGATTTCTATTAAAGTTATAGCACATGAGGAAAATACTTTATGCTGTAATTGAAAAGAATGCAAGGCAGGAATGATCCTGCATGCAAAAGGAGACAAATAAAAAAGCGATTCTTCAGGCTTGTGTGAAGCTGCTTCTCAGGGTAGATCTAAATGCTTTGAGGCAAATGCTAATGTTGGAAGGAAGGGAGAATTTTCAGAGGAGAATCAGCAAATGGGAGGAAACACTTTTTTTTAAAAAAAAAAGCCATCCTGCAAAAGGTCCACTCCCAGGTTCTTCTTAGCAGACAGAACTTGACTTGGAAAAAGTTTGGTGCTGCTCCCATACTCCCCACATTGCTCCAGGCACTGGCGTAGCAAGGGCGGGGCATAGGGGGCGGGGTGCCCTGGGCAGCGCGATCCCGGTAGGGTTCCATCTCGGCTGCCCCTCACCTGTGCTGCACGCCACACCCCCAGAACGTGCGCCACACCCCTGCGGACAGTGCGCCCCGCCCCCAGAACGTGCACCAGCCCTGCCCCCGGTGCCAGAGCATGAAGGTCTGCCACTGGCTCCAGGTTTTATTTACTCTCGTATTGTGCTTAACCCCCTCCCCCAAATCAAGCTGATAGTTTGGAAAAAAAATATGATGGGAAGGTGAACAGAGGGGAGGAGTAATGTGCAGGACAGAGTCAGCCAGGGTTAGTATGAGTGGCCCCTCCAACGGGCTGCATTTACTTTCAGCTAGGTATGGGGGCAATGTTTGTCAAAAGCAACCAGAAGGGCAGGTTTTCGCGGAACTCACATACTCATGCATAAAGCAGTTTCCCTACACAGAGATATAGCAGAGAGCCCCATCCCCAATTTGAACAAAGGCAGATTTGAGACCACGTTTGACAGAGTAACATGGCATTCTTCCTTAACTGAGTGTCCAAGCAGAAGCTTCCGACATTTGTGATTTGGTGCTGTAGTTTTCTGAATAAGTCAATCAAGTGTCCTGAAAAGTTCAAATATTTTACATGAATGAATCATGATTTGATTTAAGTAACAAAATAAGTTGTGAAATTTCCCATTTTAACTCGGATTTGTAACTTCTTTAGTTAGTAGCTGATTCATTGCTGATGACAAATTTAATCTGTGATGAGATAAATCAATGGTACTGCTTATTTTTGTGTTCTGTCTTGGTTTGAGTGTTGTAACTTGGAACAAATAGAAGAAAAATACAACTTTTCCTTATAACAATGGTAGCTTTTAGATTAAATTAAATTAGAAAACACTTTTAGATTACATCCTGAATCAACATGGAATTCTTAGGTCCCTTGACGGCCTTGATTTTAATATTCTGAATGTACCTTGAATTTCAAAGAGGTTTATTTACATGAAAGTCATGCTTGGCTTTTCAAATGAATTCCCTTTAAATCTAAATCATTTTAAGATATAAAATTCTTCAGCATTGTTCATGTTTACATATGGAAAGAAATAACAGGAAGCATATTCTTTATGTATCCTTTTTTCTTAACTGTAACGTGTTTAACGGGCCTTTTACTGTACATTACAGTTTTTATGTTTCTTTAATGTATAATCTTTCACCCATTAACCATTCACTGCAAACTAATTTTATACACAACAATATCTGGCATATGCTGTTCAGAAGTAGCATAGTGATAATCAAAACAGTTTTGCTTTTAAACTCATTTGTCCATCATTGTGAGGCAAATACGGCAATTTAATGGGCGGAACAGCATGATTACTTCTCAAATTGTTTGCAGTATGTTGAACTTTCCATTAGGAAAGGGCTCTTGCAACCCCCAGTTAAATTAACTGACTATTCTGTAAACTTTCACAGCTTGCGTTCTGTTGAGTTGACTCTCTGAAGACCTCCATGCCATATTATCTATGTGCCACTTCATATTTTACCCTTGCATCTACCAGCCAACCAATCTGATTGCAAGTGGAGAAAAGAAATGCGTCATGTATATTACCTCCATTTGGAAAACTTTAAATTATGAAGCAGCCTTTGTTCATTATGGGGAAATACCCCTCCAGTTTTACAGTCTGGAAAAGGAATCCATATGCAGATTAGGTAACTTTGTCTACATCACAGAGTAGATGTACAAGTAGAAGATTTCAATACCTTGGAGGTTTACCTTGGGAGCATCTTCAAAATGTTATTGTGGGGACTCAGTATGGGGGGTGGGGAATACTTATCTCATTCAAGGAAAAGCTTTGCAAGAGGCAGGGAAGTGGGGAGATTAGTGGTTCCTTTGTAACAACAGGCATCAGAAGATCTAGGAATTTATTGGTGGTACGTAGTAGTTTATGAAGCAGAGAGAAAATTACAGGCTGATGCAGTGCCAACAGTAAGAAAGCAAGTCCTATTTGGGAAGATTCAATGCTTATTGCCTTAATGGATCTCAGTTGATGTGCAGGTATTGGGTGTGCTGTATCCTAGCACTGGGATTCATATGCTTGACCGTGATACAGTGTTCCAGAAAATTGGATCGAGTTGTTATTGAAACAAGCTTTCATAAACAGGTTCATGTTGGGATAGTAATAGTATTACCATCTAGTTATGTACTGTATAAACCCAACAGGTTGGTTTTAAGCACAAACCCAACAGGTTGCTTTCAAGCAAACCAGGAGTGCCTATTCGGTCTTTTGAGCTGGCGAAAATGAATTGGTTTCAAGTCACACCTTCAGGCTCCTACAACTGTGCATCTTAACAAGCTGCTAATGGTTTGAATAGTTCATTAGAGTCAATAGCATCTCATCTTTCTGATTATGCAGCTCATAAAATACATTGGGAAGCGCAAAAATTGAAGTAATAAGTATCTGAATATAGATAGAACATTAATTTTGCTACCATTTTCAGAAAATCACTCCTATTCAGAAGGCACAGAACTATTTGCTTAACATTAAGTGTTTTTCCCCTCCATAGGGAATAGATTAAGCAACAGGCATAAGTGAGTTGCTGAACTGGCACATTTAAATGCCAAGCTGAAAGCTCAATCCTAAATCAGTTCCACTGAAATCAGTGGGGTTAGCAGTTAAGAAGTGTAGTGATTGTACATATTTATTTGTATCTTGATAGCACATTGCACTTATCTTCATAATATTGTAGGGCTAGAAGAGATCTTAGTAGCTACCTAGGCAGTGTTTACTACCGTATGTCTTGATCAAGAAGGACTCTATGCTGTTTTAGACTAGGCCAGTATTTGTATAAGAAGCACATGCTTTGAATCTTGTAGCCACTTTCAACATTATGCATAGTTCAGTTTGCTCCCTCCACAATTATGCCCAGAGACCAAGAACAGTAAGCACAAACCTCATGGTGTCATCACAGTGTGTTCCCCTTTAAACCATTGTTAAGCTTAACTCTAAGTGAACCAGGCCATACTCCGGAAATCATTTGGCTCTTTAAACTAAAGTAAAGCAGAAAATGGTGCTTCCAAAAATAATCCTGGAGAAACTCACTTGTACACTTTCAAACACTTGCTCATCTATTGCAACATGGTCCTGAATCTACTTATTGTTCAGGCAGCCTATGTGTGAGCATTGTAATCTCTGGCAGGAGGAAAAAGATATTGCCAAGTGTTCATCTTATTAAAGGATGACTGACTGAGTTATAAAGCAACATTCAGACTGGTTTCATTGATGAGTTTGGAGCAGATCACATTTTCCTGAATTTATTGCAGATTAAGCTTGATTAATCCGTGGCCCACCATTTTACCAGCTGTGAGCTTTCTTTTCTCTTCGAGGCGGATTAGTTTTGATTTAGTTTGGAGGGAGAATAGAAGTCACATTTTTCTTTCTAAAACACACTGTTAATAAACGGCAGTCCTCTGACAGGTCTTTTGCTGGGCTTATTGAACCCTCTTGCACTCACCAGAGCAGGTGATAAAGGGAACCTTTTGAGCGCAGTCCTGAAAGCCTCTGAGACTTTTGAGCTGCATTAAAAGCTTGGTTGGTTTAGATGGAGCTTTTGAGTTATCAGGTAGCACATCACTCAGTTGTGATTAATCCTCAAAGACTTTGACAAGGTGACCATTTTCATGTGAAATAAAGAGTACTTTGTTTGTATGGGGCCCTTCAACTGTTTGTATGTGTCTCCAAACCTACTTTCTCATCTGTCTACTAAAACATTGCAATTAGAGGGCTCCTGTGTCTTTTAAAAGTACAAATGGCAATAGGCAACAGAAAAGAGCTTGTCCACATTAATAAGAAATACTGAATTATAAAAACGGGCTCATTTTCAAATGAAGCTTATCTTCTACTAAAGTATTTGCCCTTAATCACTTTCTCAAAATACACAAATCAACCCCTTAAATAGGTTCTTATAAATGATCGGGTCTGTGGGTTAGCATGAATGTGCTCATAGAAGGAGACACATTGCACCACATACTCAAGAGTTACTAATGCTGCATTCAGTTTACCCTGAAGATCTTGAAATGAGAAATATGAGAAACATGGACTAGATCAGTGTTTTTCAACCACTGTTCCGCGGCACACTAGATGTTGCCTGGTGTGCCGTGGGAAAAATTACTTTATATATAGTCAATATAGGCACAGAGTTAATTTTTTTAACATTTTCTAATGGTGGTGTGCCTCGTGATTTTTTTCATGAAACAAGTGTGCCTTTGCCCAACAAAGGTTGAAAAACACTGGACTAGATAACTACAAAGTTTTCATAAGTTTTATCTGCTTGACACTTTACTGTGATAATTTATTTAGCAATCAAGATGTGCTCATAATAGTAACAGTTTCATTCAATAGTAGTGGGAGCTGTTTCCACCCATCCTCTTTCCCCTGAATTGTTAAGCTGTGCTGTGACGAAAGTCCCAAGACTTTCGTCAGGAATGTTTAGAAAACCTTTGTAGAAAAATGAGCCCTTGCTTAAGGCTTTTCATAATGAAGTATTGAATCAAACCGTGGCTTAAAGGTTCAAACACACACCACCATTAGTAATATGATATAGTTATCAGGTGTTCCCTGTTTCTCTTTTGAAAACTACAGTGGTACCTCTGGTTACGTACTTAATTCGTTCCGGAGGTCCGTTCTTAACCTGAAACTGTTCTTAACCTGAAGCACCACTTTAGCTAATGGGACCTTTTCTGTTCTTATCCTGAAGCAAAGTTCTTAACCTGAAGTGTTATTTCTGGGTTAGCGGAGTACCGGTATGTAACCTGAAGTGTATGTTAACTAAAGCGTATGTAACCCGAGGTACCACTGTACCAGGGAAAATTTTATTTAGTGCCAGTTACTTTCAATTGCAATTTACCATCTCTGCTTTGTTGGGTTGTTCTTTTTCGGGCTGGCATTAGTATAATTGTACTAGAAAGTGTTGGAAAAGTATCAAATTTTGTGTCAATGAGCAGCCTATCTGGAATCTCAATCAGGTTCCACTGTTTGTGTCACATCCAAGCTCAGTACAGTTCACCAGCCAAATAGTTTGCAGTATTTTCTGACTGATGGTTTAGAGCTGGAAAATAATGTTTTTACTTTTTCATTCTTTGAATCGCTCTTAGATCTTTTGATGATGGACAGAATAGATAGATGATGGATAGATAGATAGATAGATAGATAGATAGCAACAAAGGAAAACATAAGAAAACTAACACAAGCCATCTCATGATCCTATGCATACTGAGATTGTGAAAAAATTATGTGTGTTCAAATTCCAGGATACAATAGCATTAACAGCTTGATCCAAACACCTGAACAGAAACAGAACGGTGCTGTTGTCAGAGATGATGGAAATGCAGTGAATTCACTGGACTGCATGGGTGTAAATGAGTGATTAGTAGTGCTGGAGCATTGAGAACAGAACTTGTAACAATAACAAGTTTAAATTGTTATTTAACTTTTTTTTTTTAAGTGTGTCTCCCAAGCAAGAAATAAAGATGTTACTGAAGTGCAGTGCTTTAAGGAGAGTACTTAAGGCTTCCCCCCCCAAATGAATTTGACTGGAGAAAAAATAAAAAATTGGTAGATACATAGTGGTCTTAAGTTTCTATCTGGTTGCTTTTTTGAGGAAATTGATCAACATTTACCTTTAAAGCTGCATATGATAAATTAGATCAAGAACTCCATATTGCTGCTTACATGGCAAAGAGAACATGTACTGTGTATCAGTTAAAGGATACAGTGATGTGTTTGTGTGTGTGTGTGTGTGTGTGTGTGTGTGTGTATGAGAGAGAGAGAGATCCACATGCATAAGTCCCACTGAAATTAATGGAATCTGTGAGTGGAGTTCACATAGCGAGCTCTCTCAGCGGAAGCCCTGTTTGAGGCTTTTCTCCGTGGACAGTGGTACTTCCTTCTTCCGTGCCCCCTAAAAGACTTGGGAAGGGTTGGGAGAATTCCCAGAACAGCATGCTCTTTGCAGACAAAATATTTGTCATGGCATGACATTGAATTCCACTGTAAGCGTCCACCACTCCAACCCATTGGTGCCAATGTGCAAGATTACAAATGGGTTTATTTGGGTTACTGCTTATTTGCTAATTTTAATGCTTTTATTTTCTTCCCTTTAAAACTAGTACTCAGTGCAGTGCACATACGGTTCCTAGGTGGATTTGTCCAGACAGTGATAAATGAGATTTACTTCATTTTAGCAAGGTTGCTATATTATGTGCCTTCAAACCATAGTCCTGGTCATGGCCCTGATTTAAACGGTTTAGATCTTCATGGACGGCCACCTGTCATCGATACTTCACTTGAGATTCCTGCATTTTAGAAGGTTGGACTAGATGACCCTCGGGGTCTCTTTCAACTCCACAATTCTGTGATTATGACTCATAATGGTTACAGGCACAACATATAGCTCCTGTCCACAGTTCTGCAATTCAGCTAATTATTCTATCCTCCTTTGCATTTATAGTTTAATTGCATTTATCGTCACTAATTATCCTTTCAGACTCACATTTACGTTATATTTTATTATGGAAATTAATTATTAAGTGATAGGATTACATTTGTTTATAGACATCCTTAAGGAAGTTGTTGGCTAGATGCTGTGTCTGAATATGTAGTGTAATAGCTGTTCTTTTCTATATGTACAGTGCTGCCCACTGTTGTTAGTTTTTAATCACATGCCAGGGGCTTAGGGGAGTTTGCATATATTTCCTAGGTAATTTCTGATCCTTTCAGCTTAGATGTCTAGACTGAGCCCTCTAAACTTCATGGGTAGAAATGTATAAGACCCATTCAGAACATTGTGGGGCAGATATGAGGGCACCCTTTCCAACTTCACAAAGTGATTTAAACAACACAAAAACACATCTTATGTTAATTTGGCCACAGGATTTGGCACCCCACATTAGCATCATTATTTGTGGCTATATTACATCAACTTAAACATGTTATGGACTCACTAGCCTGTTGCCCCAAATAAACAAAATACACAACAACAAAGTAGTTTATGTGCATTTTTAAAAATTACTTTCTAAAGTATTTATTTAAATCTCTGAGAGTGTAAACATTAAAAAAATACATTTGACTAGGTTTTCTTTGGCAGGGGTGAGGATTCTCAGACACGGAAGCCCAAATGCAGTTACAGTGGTACATCACAAGACGAATGCCTCGCGCAACGAAAAACTCACTAGACGAAAGGGTTTTGCGGTTTTTTAGGTGACTCGCAAGACGAATTTTTCTATGGTCATGCTTCACAAGACAAAAACGTTTTGCGGGTTTTTTTTTTTTTTTTGCACAATGCATTCCTATGGGAAACCGCGCTTCGCAAGACGAAATTTTTGCAATACGAAACAACTTGTGGAACGAATTAATTTAGACTTGCAAGGCACCACTGTATTAATCCCTGCCTACCAAACACAATTGCGCTAGGCATTGTACATTGTATCTGGTTGCATCCCAAAACATTTTAACTGAAGCAGTCAAGATGTATTTCCTTATTGACATACCAGAGGCAGGTCTGCAACTCATGTATCAGTGTCACATGATAAGTTGCTCTGTTATTATGAGTTATTATGCATCTTGCATAAATTGGATTCCACCTATGTCAGGGTCAGGGTCCCACCAATATCCACTAGCTTTGGGCATATGCTCATTTTTCTCCTTTTCCACATATGACCAGTTTTAGGCAGCTCTTTAAAATAATCAATCAATCAATAACAATTTATTCGACCGTCAGTCAGAACACAATCATCCATACAAATTTTAAAAACCTGAGACAACTCAGAGGGGTTTACACTAAAACATACAGTAAAAGTAAATTATACATAAAAACCCATATCGATACCATCGATTTTGACCTTACGCTGTTTAAGGGCCAAAAAAAGAAATTTGGCCACCTCAAAAGTTGTGGTGCCAGTAAAATTATTCAGCAAAAACGAGACCTGACATTCTCCATCTACCAGGCTAAGGTGGCCTAAGAGTGGAGCTATCAGTTTCTGTCTAAGAGCAACATAAAATGGGCAGGTCAGGAGAATGTGTTCGGTTGATTCAACCTTTCCCGAGGCACAGGGACAGACCCTCAGAGCATATGGGACTCCCTTATATCTTCCCAACAGGACCTCTGTTTCCAGGACGTTTAATCTTGCTGCTGTGAGGAGTCTGCGATATTCTACATATTGGATTTCCACCAGGTAAGGGGCTGGTGAATTCCGGAAGATCTGCTCCCCCAAAAACATCCCTGGTTTCACACAAGCAATGTCCTCTTGTCTTGCAATGTCCCTCAGTCTTTGAGAGATCACAGCTTTGGCATGAGAGAATGTCATGGACTCCAGAAAGAGCTGTGACAGTCCGCAAGTCTGCACTTCGTTTAAAATCTCTTTTTCCCACATAGATTGGAAATCATCCCTTAGTATCAGGGGTGCCATGCCTACCGGGTTAAAACAAAGTTTAAGCCATAACCAAAGCTTGGTCTTTAGGGCCACATATCGAAAGGCTTGCCAACCCACTTCTAATCTCATGACTGCACCCGCTACAGACGGGGGAATCCTGAGAATAGCTCTGAGAAATCGAGTTTGGACAGCTTCCAATCTAAGAAAGTCCCTGCGTGTTCCCAAAGATATGCCCGCCAACATAAGAGGGAGAACTTTCATTTGAAAGAGCCTCAAGGCAACTTTCACAGATTGGGCCTGGTTCTTAGCATATAAAGATCTGATCATCATGGCTGCTTTAGAGGCATTAGCAAATATATACTCTTTATGAGCTACAAAGGACCTATTTGATCGGATCACTTGGCCCAAATATTTAAAGCTGTTAACCTGTTCCAGTGTAACACCATTCATCGACCACGAGAGCAATTTTGGTCGAGCAGAGCAAACCATAACCTTAGTCTTAGCATAATTTAGTTGCAGCTCATGTTGTACACAGTATTCATGAAGTGCTACTAACATTCTCCTCAACCCAATCGGGGATCTAGCCAAAAGTGCGGCATCGTCTGCGTACAGGAGGACATTTAGAGGCCGGCCAGCTAATTTGGGAGGATGGTAAGCATTGTTGGCCATATGGGCCACCAATGAATTAAGATAAAAGTTGAACAGAGCAGGGGCCAAAAGGCAGCCCTGTCTTACTCCCCTGGAGGTGGCAATAGGGTTAGAAACTAAACCCTTGTTATCTATCCTGACTCTCAGGAAGGTGTTCGAGTGGAGATTAATTATCAGAAGGAGAAGACGACGATCAATTGTTGTAGCAGCCAGTTTTGTCCATAGCTTTTTCCTGGAAATCCGATCAAAGGCCTGTTTAAAGTCAATAAAGGCCACATGCAGGGTTTTAGGAGTTTTGTCTGCGTACTTTTCAGCTAGGTGGTTCAATATTAATATCTGGTCAGTTGTGGATCTTCCAGTTGTGGATCTTCCATTCTTGATTTTGAGAAATGTAGTGGGGAGAAGCCTGCATTGATTGCAAGAAGGGCAGAAAGTGGTTATCTGAATCATCTCTGAGATAATCAGAAGAATGTGGAAAAGGTGACATGACATAAATTAGGATGCATTAGCCCAATGACACTGCTGCCATCAATAGATCTGCTTGAAAAACAGCCTGATAATGAAATACCAGCCACTGGAATTGTGCATTGAAAAGAGAAAATATAACTTAATATGCCAAGCAATTTCATTTTGATACAAAATAGCAACTCATTTGTTTCAGTACAGAAACATTTCTGAGATTTAGTTCCTCATTTGTATTTTCTATATTTTCGACCTTTATTCAATTACAAAAGAGTTGAACTTTCCTGCAACAGAAAAATTCCATTTTCAAACAGCTGTAGTGATCACATTTCATTGTTGTGAAGATTTTGGGTCAGAACAGCTTTATTTAATACGATCTCTAGGGTAGCTCAGTGTGTTGTTGGAAACCTTGAACTGTTTATGTGTGCATTTACCAGGTTTCAGGACAACAGCTTCTTAGGTTAGGCCACAGAAATAATCTTGGACTCTTTTTCTGGTAAAGTCACCAATGTTTATTGCAGAAGTAACTTACCAGTGGAATATTCTTTCAATAATTGCTCATTATTTTCCTCCAAACTAGGCCATTAGAAGAATACATTGTTATTGCTTGTGCCTATACTTTTGGGAGGCAAAAGAAAAATCAGAATTTAAGCAGAAACATCTTTTGGAATGTTTATTTTGGCTCTTGATGGCTGATTGTGATGTTGTGCAATTTTACTATAAAAGTTTTCATGTTTTTAATGGTACATAATACATATATTTAGTACCATTACCATTATAGTGCTAGTAATCATAATTATCCTCTGTAACAGAAAGAGGAATTAGTGTTTCTGTAGTTCAGCAGCTTGCAACAACCAGTATGAGCACAATTCAGCCACCGATACTCACTTTTAAACCCTGTTGATTTTAGTGGGACATATTTAGGCTGTAATCCTCTACATGTCCATGAGAGTAAGTCAAATTGACTCACTGGGACTTTCTTCGGAGTAGAAAGGTATAGGTCTGCACTGTCAAATACATGCTTAGTTTTGCCATTGTAATCAATAGGGCTTAAAAGTCCTTGACAATGATGGGTTCATTCCCTGATTTAGGACATTGCAGGTGTGCTGGGCAGCCTGATGTAACCCTAAAGACAGCTTCCATGCTTATTTATCCAAGACAGCAACTCCTGGTTTGTTAACATTTTTAGTAGATAACATCAGATATAAAAAGTGACTCAAAGGGGGTTTTCAGTTTGCCTATTTCTCAAATCAGGATACATGTTTATGTTAGCAGGCTTATTACCTCTGACATTTACAATCCCATAAAACAGTTATCTGTGAGAGCCAAACTACAGATTGCATTAATTCAGTGAATGTATTTAACATCCTTAATTTTTAATGTTTAAACAGGACCCGGGATACTTGGGATCACTAGGCTTGGGTTTGCAACCTATCCCTGTCATGGCCATCCTATTGAAAAGAGCTAGACCTCCTTCAACAATGCCGTGGCTGTAATCCTGGCACGCATGTGCTATTAAAGCACTAAAGTTAAGAATGCTTAATTGCTTATTGTATTGACATAATCTGTGCAATATGTAATTGATTGCACGTGAACAACAATAGCCATCAGAAGGGTCTGTCAGAGCAGTTTGCAAAAATCATTTCTAAGATGGTCCCTGCCCTTAAACCCACAATGTTAAAAGACATGAAACACTAGGAAGAAGAAACGGCAGGGAGGAGGGGAAAGTCAGTTCAAACACACGTTCTTGGAGTAACTGTTCTGAAAGTTTCAGCAGATGACATCAGTGGTGGTTCAGACTGTCCTGCCCTGGATAAAAAGCAGTCCCTACCCTGAAGCATTCTCTGCCCCTCCCTCATAATCAGGTCCAGGAATAGATCTGGAGGCAACATCCAGGCCTGAAGAATAGGTCAGATCCTAGGTCTTTCCTCGCACAGCTGATTTGACATCAGGTAGAATTCCTACATTTCCCTCCCTACCCAGAAGCTCTCCCCCCACCCCCCAATCAGATCTAGGAGGAAAGCAAATGACAATGTCCAGGCTGGGAGAGGGCAGTACAGGTGGTGTGTGGTACAACACCACCTACTGTTTCAGTATAGAGGTAGCCCCACTTTGCGGGCACTTGCAGTGGGACTTGGTCTTCTTGCTCATGTATCTTCTTGATTGCTACCTGAACTGCGTCAACCATATTTGGCATGTAAGTAGTTTTCCAAGCTTATGGGAAAGCACCTTAAGGAGACATCAGGATGCCATGTCTCCTGAAGCAAGTTTAGGATGTCCTTGAGAAGGAGTTGCTAGTGTTCTAACTGGTTGAGTTGCCATTGTGATAGAAATCTAAGCATTTTAAGCACTTTGAATGTCTTACCTTCTGGGAGGTATGGGGTATACCTTGCCCTTAGGTACCTTGCCCTTTTGGTAGCTTAAAAGCATGTAAAGATTACTGTAGAGCACGAGTGCGCGCGCACACATCACCACCACCAGCAGCAGCTTCCATAAATTTCCTTTCTAGTTTTATAGTTTTAAAGGACAGAGTATTCATGACTTCCAAATACCAGATCAGGCTGTGTAATAAAACACTAGACAGCCAGGGGGTGTTTTATCTGATAAGCCTGAACTAAAATTAGATCAGAACCATTGGGGTATGCCTATGCCTACTTTCCTTTTTCTACTGCTTACTATGTTAAAAAGTGAGTGAATATGAGTGCTTTTGATTTCCCTAGGATTACTTTTGCCATTTTAACTATTGTAGTCCAGGCCTGAAATGCTTTGTTTGTGTTGCCTCTTTTTTCTTTATGCCTTATTGCCAAAGGTGGCATTGTGTCCTTTGAAAAGCAAGTCTTTTGCTATCATGCCGCGGCAAATTCCTTTACTTAAAAGGAGCTAATTGAAAGGAGTATTCAGGTTTCTTCTCCACATATTACTGGAACACTGTAGCTAACCCAGCAGGTACTGCTTTTAGCTGTTTTAAAAAAACTGTATCTGATTGGTCCAAATGTTCCATTGTTTCCACAAGGGACTTAAGATATCATCTCCATTGTAATGCAGTCAGGACTGTGAATATAGATCTTTCACCTGCCAATATTGTGGCGGTACTGTTTTGTTAGCTTCATGCTGCAATCTGGAATCCGTTTTCTGAATGTTTACTATGGAAAAGCCTTCATTTCTAATATTAGCGCTAGCATCTTTGCCCTAATTCCCCACATTTGCAATATTAGAATTTATTAATAATTCCTGCTGGAATTATGGAGCCTTGTCTTGTGAACAGCATGAAGCCAGCCCATGGGCTGTTACTTCAGCTTTATGTTCTCTTAAATTGTCACTTTCAAATTGCTGAAATAGAATTCCTATGCAATATATTATAATGTAAGAAAGAAACTTTGAACCAACACTCAGATTCCCAACAGAAAGTTACTTAAATCCACTGATTTCTGAACCCTAACATTGGATATCACCCAATACTTACAATATCCAACTGCATAGGAATGCTAGGTGCTAATAATATTGGGTTGTATCTGATGCCAAGTAAACAGAATGGAACATCCCCAGGATAGATTCCTGCCTTGCTCCACATATAATCTCACAATTGTGGCTCCCTCTATCTGAGCTGCCATGGCATAATCATCAGTAACCTTGCTGCTTTGAGCCACCAGGAATTCTTGCAGTTGGCTTTGAGCCATCTTATACCATACACATTGCACACTAGAACTCTTTTGACTCCAAAATACAAAGAGAAGTTCCTGGGTTTCTGCAGAGGTCTCTGCAGGGTAAGAGTTCATGTCCCCCTTTGATCACGCACTGCAGCCCCACGAGCCGCCTTTTTGTTCTGCGGCTCAAAAGGGGGCCGCTTGTCACCCCCATGTGCCGCCGTTCGCTCCGTTGCCCCACGTTGCCTCCATTCCAAAATCCTCCTGGGAAAGGTCCTCTCGCATACAGGCGCATCTGAAAGATTGTAGTTCCTGAGCCATACAGGGAAAATACTCTGTGGGCTTGGCCAGATAAGACCCCCCGTTTGAAGAGTTGTCCATTCCATTATCACTTTAAAGTTAAAGAACCAGAAGAAGAGAGAACAGGGACTTGGAGTTGCCCACCAGGAGTCAGTGCCACCTAGATAGTAGACTGATACAGGTCACTTGGTCATAGTCTCCACTACAGCAAGATGTATTTTTACAGAAATTATAGTACTTATCTCAATGAGTCCAAGCCAGATGGACCTAGTGAGTGGGATAGGAGTCTCTGTTTGACAAACCCTAGCAACAAAGAAACAACATGTTTGGCAATGTTTATTTAATAGCATTGAGGGTAGAGTGTAATAGTCAACAGGTGCATATTTAGATATGCTGTAAGCTGCCTAGAGTGGCTAGGCAAACTACAGGCTTCCTCAAACTCGGCCCTCCAGATGTTTTGAGACAATTCCCATCATCCCTGACCACTGGTCCTGCTAGCTAGGGATCATGGGAGTTGTAGGCCAAAAACATCTGGAGGGCTGAGTTTGAGGAAGCCTGCCTTACTACCTCTTTTCCTATCTTGGGCTGCAGCTCCCTTCTTACATCATTTATTATCCTGACCATCTGTCAGGAATGCTTTGATGGTGTTTCCTGCTTGGCAGGGGGTTGGACTGGATGGCCCTTGTGGTCTCTTCCAAGTCTATGATTCTATGTTATCACCAGGTTGGGCATCGCTTTCCTTCTGGATGAAGACAGAGGCAAAGTAGGTGTTGAGTAGTTTTGCCTTTTCTCTGTCACCCAATAGCATTTTTCAGTGTTCCCCATGCAGAGGACCTACCACTTGCTTGTTCTTCCTCTTACTTTGGACATAGCCATATTATTATTATTATTATTATTATTATTATTAATAATAACCTCTCTTGCAAACCTGAGCTTTAGCCTTCTGAGCTTTAGCCAGCCTGACTTTCCCCCTGCAGTTGTTGGCTACTTGTGTATACTCCTCCTTTGTGATTTTCCCTTTCTTCCATTTCTTATACATGCTCTTCTTAACTCTCAGCTCATCTGTAAGTTCCTTATGCAACTACACCGGTTTCCTTAGATGCCTTCCACTTTTCTTTCTTGTTGGTATTGTCTGCATATGGGCCTTCAATATTTCTTCTTTGTGAAACTCCCATCCTTAATGGAATAGACAGAAATCTTTAATTTCCCCCCTTCTGCATCGAGTTCAAAGGAATGAATTTTACTTATACCAGGTCTGTATAAGGTTTTCCATAGATAAAGGTAAAGGGACCCCTGACCATCAGGTCCAGTCGTGTCTGACTCTAGGGTTGTGGCACTCATCTTGCTATTTCCTTCAATTAGAAGGAAACAATACTCTGACAATAGCTTGTGCTGTTTTTGTGTGTGTTAGATAAGCTGGCCCAATCCTAGTAAGAGGTGCACTTTGTTCCATCCTCTTCAGATACATCCATTGTGTTCAGTGGAGATTCAAGTGACCATTGCAATGTGCATTGCTCTGTAATGTCTTAAGAACCAATAAGCTCATATGCAATGGTTTTGCCTTCAGTACCATAGCCTCTATTTTGTCTGTTCTGTTCCTTCAAATGGAGAATGTGAGCTATTGCTCTCTGACAAGTATTATTGGAAGGCAGTAGTTCTGTGATTCTGAGAAGATAGCAGTTGATATGGCACGTCTCATTTTTGCTCAAGAACGTAATTGATACATTAAATGTGTAATATTTCCAGGTTACCTCGAAAAATGCCTGTATTGTGAAAGAATACAACTGTCCAATATCGGTAATTAATTTTAGCAAAGCTAGTTTGTTTGATGTTTTTATTCACTGTCTTTTGAGTCCCAAGCTTAAGCAATGTATTTTTTTTTACAGTAAATGCTCAAATATGAATAATAAAATCAGAGAATTGTTGACTTAGAAGGGACCACAGGGGTCATTTAGTCCAAACCATGGCAATGCATGATTATTATTTTTTGCCCAGTGTGGGGCTCAGACCCACAATACTGAGATTAAGAGTTTCATGCTCTACTATGGTGTATGTTGACAGTCATACATGAGTACTGAAAATTCTGGCTGAATTTTGTGACTACCTGAAAACTATTTCTTAGTGCCTTTACCTACACAGGCAAATGCTAATAATTCCATTTAGTCAAGTACCTCTCAGAATTTTTGTCCAGTCGCAAAATTAATCTGAAATTGCTGAAATAGGTACCTGATGAAATATGTAACTTTTGTCTAGTAGAAATAACCCCCTCATTATATTAATAAATAGTGAAAGGTCTAGGAATCATTAATTTTACACCTTCCGTGTTCCTTGTGAGACTCTAAAAGATTCCTATATTAGTTGTTACAATTTTGTTTTCGTTATAAAAACAATTTAGAACAAAATGGATGAAAAGCATTCCATTCATGGCTGAAGTTTATCAGATTGGCAAACAAACAAGGTCTGAAACAAAATGAGCCAATGCTTACTGGATAGGAGCACATTTCACTATCACCACCGCACAGGATGTCTGGATTAAATAATATGCCGGTACTTCTGTGGTTTTGTCAGACAAGGCCGGAGCTATTGAAAACCCAAACACAAAACAGGGATAACAGAACATTTTTTAAAAGAAGAAAGCTGGACTGGCTAAATCCATACATAAAAGGCATGCCTTAAAGAAATAGAGAAAGGGTGGTGGTTGGAAGGGGGGGAGTATACCACTTTAAAGTTTAGAGTTGTTAAAGAAAGGAGAGAGAAAACAAAGACTTCAGGCCTCTGGACAACTGCCAAAGATAGAGAACGCAACAAAATGAAGTTAAATGGATTGATAAAGAGGGTGCTCGAAAAGCAATGAAAAAATCAAGCTGCATGTTGTTGAAGCATTATGGGCACAATCCAGGCAAAGTTAAGTACTTCTGCATTCTATTTAGTTCAATGAAAAAGTTAAGTAAGTGGTTAAATCTTTCTCATTGAAATCAGGGGGACTTAAAAAGTGCTTAACTTTGCCTGGATCATGCCTTTTTAATTTGATTTATCCTATCCAAATCCAGTTATTCGTTTCTGACGAAGAAAAGAAGCTCACACTGTCTTTCTCACATAGTTCCCATAAAGTTACCAGTATGAATCTTGCTATTTTCTTTCTTCATATTTTAAAAATGCATTTTATAACAACATATCAAGATAATTTAATGTAAACAATTAGGTTTACATTGACAAGCCTTAAGGTCCAGAGGTTCTGTGCCGTTCTCAGAGTTATGCATTTTATTTGTTGTATCTCTTCATGGAAGCTAATAGGAAGTCTCTAATTTGATTATATCCCACCTGCACAAATGGTCCATGTGGAATTTTTTACCACTAAGATTGTAGTCCAATGTACACTTACCTGGGAGTAACCCCCAAGGAACTTTCTCCTGGGTAAATATGCGTAGGTTTGTGGTGCAGTTCACTACCTGCAAGTGAGACACTTTATTATAAAATTCAGAGTTGGTAGTTCCATTTAGATCACATTTAAACTTCAAGAAATGGAGGAGATATAGCCATATGCTTTAGTTTTTCTCTAAAACATTTCATCGCAGTGGTCTGGACTGTTAAAGTTATTTGTCCATTTACAATGTTTTATATACCTCTTTTCAAGTTAAAAATTCCTCAAAGCTGTTACTGAAACATAAAATTTCATTTAAAACGATCGGATTAAAACAATAACATTAAATAAGTTCTGAAAAGAAACAAAATATTATAAGTGGTGCAGCAAAGAAAAAGACGGCAACCACTTAACCAGAATCATTCTCAAATCCTGACAGAGAAGAAAGATGTTTAACTGATGCAAAAAATTAAACCAAAGAAGGTGACTGGCAGAGTTCCCAAGGAAGAGCATTTCACAATTCCTCAGCACAACAGAGAGGAGACCCTGCTTTGGATTATTTGTTCTTCCCTTCTCCCCCCAATAACATTGATATATCACTTGATTGTTTAAAAAAACCCTCTTCTTTATTCTGCCTGGAGATCATTTGATGAATGGCTGTGTGTGTGTGTGTACCCAAACAAGTATACATATTTTTTGTTGTTGTTTAAAAAGATGAAGACCAGACTCACTTATCTTAAGACTGGTTGTATGCACCAATATTTAGGATTGATCATTCGTGATGTAACAGTGATATTGGGACAATATAATACTGGGCTGGTTTATCCTAGTTCACTTACTTACAGTGAGGGGGGAAAGTATTTGATCCCCTGCTAAATTTGCTCATTTGCCATCTGACAAAGAAATGACCAGTCCATAATTTTAATGGTAGGTTTATTGTAGCTGTGAGAGTCAAATAACAACAGGAAAACCCCCAGAAACCCAGAAGACAAAAGTTAGAGATTGTTTGGAGGAGAAGGAATGCTGCCTATGACCCCAGGAACACTATCCCCACCGTCAAACATGGAGGAGGACATAAGCTTTGGGGGTGTTTTTCTGCTAAGGGGACAGGACACCTTCACCGCATCGCAGGGACGATGGACAGGACCATGTATTGTCAAATCTTGGGTGAGCACTTCCTTCAGCCAAGGCATTGAAAATGGGTCGAAGATGGGTATTTCAGCATGACAATGACCCAAAACACACGTCCAAGGCAACAAAGGAGTGGGTCAAGAAGAAGCACATTAAGGTCCTGGAGTGGCCTAGCCAATCTCCAGACCTTAATCCCATAGAAAATCTGTGGAGGAGCTGAAGGTTCGAGTAGCTACACATCAGCCTTGAAATCTTACTGACTTGGAGAGGATCTGCAAAGAGGAATGGGACAAAATACCTCCTGAGATGTGTGCAAAACTGGTGGCCACCTACAAGAAACGTCTGACCTCTGTAATCGCTAACAAGGGTTTTGCCACCAAGTACTAAGTCATCTTTTGCAAAGGGATCAAATACTTATTTCACTCATTATAATGCACATCAATCTCTGACTTTTGTCTTCTGGGTTTCTGGGATTTTTCCTGTTGTTATTCTGTCTCTCACAGCTACAATAAACCCACCATTAAAATTATGGACTGGTCATTTCTTTGACAGAGGGCAAACGGGCAAATTTAGCAGGGTATCAAATACTCCCCCCCCCTCACTATAATTCCAGACTCAATGCAAACCTATAAAACCCTAGCTGGTTTGGGATGAGGCTTGCTGAAGGACTGGCTTCTTTTACATAAACCTGCCTGCACATTGTGCTTGTCATCAGAGGCAGTGCTCCACATCCTGTTGCTATAAGAAGTTTGTTTGGCTGGGACTTGAAGCAGACCTCTTTCATTTGTGCACTATCTTTTCTTTGCCTTTTTATTACCATGAGAAGGAACTTTTTCACAGGGTAGAAGTTTTTCATTCTTATTACTTGGGGCATTTATCTTTTCCATTAATAGTTGAACTAAGACTAACATAGTTAAGTAATGGGACACATGACACAGTCAGGAATATAAACCAAAGTTCTTAGAAGAATTGCAGGAATGAGGGGAAAGGCAGGGGGAGCCAGGCTGCTCATTCAGTGTATCTTGTTTTCATTTGAAAGGGAGAGTAATCCTGAAGAGATTCTTCATCCCGTTTCCACAGAAAGACTCCCACTACATTACAACTGGATTTAGATCAGACATTTTTCAGTGATGACGTTAAAAAGATTGATTATTTCCCCTGAAACGTTCCTTCAGTTTGTTGTAGCTCCATTTACTAGGATGCTGAGAAGAGAAAAGGAGATTTAGTGGTTGGATTAGAAAGTGTGGTGCAACGTTAATCGAAAATAGAATTGCTGCCATGGCACGGATAACTAGTGAGACTTTGGCAGTGATGAGCTCCTTCCTTCTTAAGAAATTGTAACCCTTTTGAGCCTCCCTTCACTTTCATGATTAATGGACTCATTAGAAGAGTGGTTTGTTCTATTTGTTATATCTAAGATTTACAGGGTTGTGGTGCAAAAGTGTCATTAAATAGATTATTCTCCGTTCCAGCTTTTAAAACCATTGCTGATTTTTTTAAAAACAACAACAACAACAAAATAGTGTTTGCATTTGCTTTATTGCCCCTTTCTTCTTCCTGTGACCTGTGGGTATGCTTTAAAATTTAACTGTTCATAACTATTGTGTTAAATACTTAACCTTATCAGAAGCTCTTAGGAGAGGGAAGCAACCTAACAAAACTTGAAATGCCTAGATGTTATAAACGAGGTAGGGCAACAGAAAGTTCATGCCATAGAAAAGGAAAACAGATTTCCTGTGAACTGAGGTAAAATAATTCATAAAAGCTGGGTGTTAAGTAAAAGATGGTTTGCTTGCTTGCTTACTTATACATATGATGCCATCAGTGCAAGATGCACTTTACCATGTTTCCCAAGAGAGAAAGACAGGTTCCTTTTTGAAAGAGCATAGATTCCAGCTTTCACTGAGGAGAGACAGCAATGGGAGAATTAAGGCAATCAAGGAATAGCTAAAAATACGTAAGCTTAGTTACAGACTCAGGATGAGGCTTAAGGAATTTAACCAAGGTTTAATGATAAACCTATGATGTTCATACCAGTACTAATTCCTGCTTCCGGCGAACTTCGTGTACTAAGCTCTCTAATGCCACTACCACCTTAGTCATGAAACATAACTAGTGCTTCAAAGAAATTCTCTTATTTGAACATTCATAATTTATTTTCTTAAATGCTTAAAAACTGCACACAAGGATCATTATGATAAATGTCAAACTATATTGGCAAAGAGAACCAATCCGTGCATTTACATGTTATGTAGCCATTGTAATGCTTCCATTTTTCATTATTACATCTTGGAAATCTTTAAAAATCCTAGGGTCGTTTCAGAACAGAAAAGTTTATGATAGAGAGATGGGAGAGGAATGGAATCCAGATAAATCAGAGAACCCAATAAGACGTATAAACACTGTAAATTTTAAACAGTTAGAAGCTGATTTAATAGGCTCATTTTCACCCTGCATACATGCATGTTTCTGTATCTTCACAGGCCGCATTCAATCAATGTTAGGGCTGTACTAAGATGTTGTATTTGGGGATGCTTTCTCTATTTTCAGGAAGAGGAATGAACTGGGCTGTGTTCATTAAGTATTGGTAGCGGAGGCAGTTTCTTGTGCCAGCCAGGCAACGTTTTAGTTCTACTCATGGCAGACTGGCCACCATTTTCTTAATTCCAAAATGATCATGATGTAGCATGATTTTGGTAGGAGAAACTTGTCAAGTGTCATAAAAAGGTAGATGCAATTTTTTTTCTTAAAATGTGAAAAAGGTGAAATAAGATTTTAAACAAATTCAGATGCTCCTTCCTGTACCACCACGTAAGATAACACAGCCCAGCAATGAGTTATGTAACCCTTCCCTCAAATATCAATAAATTCATTGCCACCACCTGATTGGTAGCCTAAATTAGCTTCCCCAGCAACTGGTAAGTCCAGCAGTTTTCCTACTAAGATTTGCATCCTAGCCTTTAGATCTAGATCCTATAGTACAGGGCTGTCCCTGGTCGATCTTGTGATCTCCAGCGATTGCCCCCCTCCCCAAAAAAAGCTCAACAACTCTGATCCCTCTACCTAAAAAAAGCTCAACAGCTTTGTCCAATCCAATGGATAGATCACTGCCAGTTTATTTATAGTGGGAGTAGATCGCAGTCTCTTGGGAGTTAGACAGCCCTGCTATAGTACCGGTATACAAGAGGGAATAAATTTAATCAGGCAAAGGTAGAAAAAGAAAGGTAAGATCAAGTATGCAGGGGGATTATTTCTCAGTGATTTCCATTTCCAAACTGCCACTAAGGACCCCATAAATCCAAAACATAAATAAATTAATTATTTTTCTTCACCCAGGTTTCAGAATTCATTGATACTGTGTAAGGGCTTCTGGTTTACTTTTGTGGCTGCATTTAGCAATTATTCAACCCATCCTTCAGTTTAGCAGTGTATAGCTTTGAAAGATGACAGTACGAAGTGTTACTATGTGGTAATGGCTTTAATACAAACTGGCAAGAGTGTTTGGGGTGACCCAGGAGCTGTTAAGTTCCCCAGTTTTGCATTGTTGAAGGCAAATATTCTGGATGCTTAAAGAAAAAGAAAAACTTACACAAGTACTAATCTCTTCTGACAAAAAAAGAGGAAATTGCTGTTTAAATTTATTTTCCTTTTTGGACTATGAAACTAATTAAAAACAGAATGGTTGGTTAAACCCATGGATAAACATGACATGTTAGGGAACAGTCAATATAGATTTTGTAAATAGAGATTTATGAAGAAAATAAATATTTAAGTGTCGATCAATACTATTTCAGCCAAAATCTGTCCCGGTGCCTTCAAATGAAATAATCTCTAGAGCAGAATGTATCTGAATTTGTAAATAAAAAGCTGTTTGCACATACTCATTTTGTACAAATCATGCTTATTAGATATATTCCAATGAGCTTGTTTCTTAGCATTGAATTAAAAGTGGATCATGTAACAGGTAAATAAACCAACTGAGTACCACAGAATGACATCACATAGCCTGTAGAATTCAAAGATGACTAAATATGAATCCACACAGTACACCTTCTTCCTCCAACATCACTACTGCCCACCTCTGACTAGCCAGGTATAATTTATGAGCCAGTGAAGAGAACAGAAGGAAGAGGTTTACCATGAGCCCTGTGCCGATCCCTTCTGCAGGTACACCTGCATAAGTGGTGGAAAAAATGGTATCCTCAATAACTAGCCAGTTGAAGTGAATGACATAGAAGAGAATGTAGCAAACACAGCTTAAAGCTCCCCACATGATACGGCTCAAATCAAACATGCAATTTGCAGTTATTGAAGGGATTTTTTTACTCATATATATGATTTGTTCCATCCTAACTCAGCTTTAAGCACTTGTAGGTTTTGAGCCCTATCAATATTTTGTTTTCAATGGACAACAAGACAGCATTGCTAATGGTGAGGAATGTTGCCAATTTAGTCCGACGACATATGGTGGGCCACAAATTCCCCATCCCTGCAATAGAAGTTCAGTTGAATTTATACTGGTATAACATCATTATTGTGTTACTTTGAAAGCCAGGGTGGTGTGGTGGTTAGAGTGTTGAACAAGAACCTAGGAGACTTTGGTTCGATTCCCTGCTCAGCCATGAAGCTCACTGAATGGCCTTGGACCAATCATTCCCTCTCAGCCTAACCTACTTCACAGGATTGGGGATTAAATGGTATGGGGGTGAACCATGTATGCCACCTTGAACTCCTTGGAGAAAAGGTGGGATATAAACACAATAAACAAACACAAATAGCTGCTGAATATAGTATTCCATATGATTCAGTACACAATTTGAGTCAACATAAGTGAATTTTCCAACACTGGAATAACGTTATGGCAGTGGTAAAAAATGGATGCCCTCCAGATGTTATTGGACTGCAATTCCCATCATCCTTGTCTATTGGCCATGATGTGGAATCTCAAAAACACAGGTTTTCTTCACTGAAATATTGTATTCCTGTGTTAGTTTTGATTCCAATTGTGGCTGCCATTGTTCTCTAAATTGCTTTGAATATAATAGCCTCTCACTATTAGATAGTTCATTATATCCTATTTTCCCCCTCCACAAAGGTGTTGCTCAAAGCATCTTATTTATAATTGTGATAATATTGTAATAGTATAATTTTCAAGTGAAATGTAGCACCAAAAAGGAAGAGAGAGAAAGAAATGGGAGTGGGTGGAATGGGAGAAGGAAAGGGAGTGGACAGCAGGACAGGCTGTCAAAGTATTAAATAGTAACAGAGTCAAGTGTACAATCTGGCAGAACACAAGTAAATTGAAAGACAACCTTTTTATGCTGGGACAGGGAGTTCTACCATTAGATAGCAGTGTTGATCTAGAGTAGACTGCATACACAGGAGTGGGTTGCATTGATTATATGTGTGCCCACACAGACACTCATATCCAGCCACACAATGGATGGTAGAAATTGTGAGCTCAGACATTTGTAGTGAACTTGTGTGACCTTAAAGGGGGGGGGAGGCAGAAGCCCTCCCTGAACATTTCTTTAAACATCTCCACATCCCACCTTCTTGTGTTAAAAGGAAAGATGTGAAGAAGGATTCTAAGTGCATTGAGCTTTTAGACAGTGCAGAAATATTTGAAGTGGAGCCAGCATTGCATGAGGATTGGCAGGAGCGGAAGAGCTCTTGTGTGAACCCACCCTACTTTAAGCCCACATTTGTAAGCCTCAGGTGCCTGAATGGGTCTTTTGTCAACAATGGTTCCCTCTGCTTTGTGGGGAGCAGGAAAATGAGTTCATATTCTAGCATATGGATGTGCACATATGTGCACACAATTTGAACTATGAACGGTAATAATACTCTTTATTTCATTCATTGCCTAGTAAAATGGTGGGTGGGGGTTGCTATGTTCAGATACCTAGCCCTCAAAACTGCATATGCAGTGCTGTACTTTTTTTATCCTGTACCTGATCCAGGAGGAGATGCACACATACTATTTGTTTTTGATTGAGGTGAAAGGAGTTGGATCTAGAGCACATGCTGTTTTTATCTTCTACTTGTGCACCTCCCTTGCCTAGTCTCCCAGTCTGTCAAAATAATACATTTTCTTCACATGTGCGAACATTCCTCTATTTTTGTACATATTCAAGAACACAAGGAACTAGGTTTTAAATGCTTCAGTGTCTGGAAACACTGAGAACAGTGGCTCTGTGTGGGAGGTAAGCTAAGGCTGTTTAAACTAGTTATCCTTTACATCTTCTATACTTGTGAATTCTAGACAGTCTGTGAAAGTTGTAGACAAAATTACTTACAAAAATAGCATAATCATTTCCTGATAAAGTTTTAATATGATTTTGAAAAATGGTTGAGTAGGAGTATTAATGATGAGTGCTTTATGATTGGTTACAATAATTAATTTTTTTAATGATGTGGAAATGCTTCGCAAGTCATGCATTAGTGAGAGCTAAAACTACATATGGAAATAGCATTCCGCATGCCAGATTCTATTCTGATATGCTGCTGTTACTCCACTGCAGTCCATAAGATTACATGATGTAATACTGAAAATCAGAATCCACCCCCTCTCTTTAAGAGAACTAATCAGAAAACAAAATGATTTCTAAACGTTTCCAAGTTATGCATTCTTTAATAATGCACTCAGCTGCAGCTTTGATTTGAAGTACTTAGACAATAAATTAACCTTTGGGTAGATATTGTGCAGTTGCCTTCATATCCATGCTAGGCTTCATTGCCGCTGTGAAAGGACTATAGGCAATAAGATGTCTGTATAATTTTCAAGTAGGACAAATCACTTTGATCACAATCCAGTACACAATTGGATATAGAGAGAGAGCTATAATCCTACGCATGCTTACTTTCAAATAAGTCTGATGGGACTTGATTAAGAGCAGGCTGACTAATTTGATTGAAATGACGAGGAGTTGCCTAGGAAGCACTACTTCAGTGGGCTGGGTTCCAGCACTCATAACAGTTTCTGAGAGAGTAATACAGTGTCCAGATGCAAAAGAGGACAGGGTTCATGTGCCTTTAATAGTTGTGTAGAAGACAAGTTATTGCTGTTTAAATTCCCCTTTTCAATACAAGTATTAAAGGTGCAGTAGCCCAGTCCTCTCTTGCATTTGGCCCACCCTTGCTAGGAAGGACAAAAGATGGGCCAGCTCCAATTGAAATCAAGGAAGTATTGATTTCCTTGCTATGTCAGTCCAAGGTCTATCTAGTCCAGCATTTCTTATTCTCTTCCCTATTAACTATTTGCTTGTAGAAGTTCACAGGCAGGGCATGAAGGTGATAATTCGGACTGGGCAATATCTGCTTTCCAACATTGTAATGTATCGCCAGCTAAACGTTGCAATATACGGATATATCATGATGTCAGAAAGGAGGGAAGAAGGCAGTTGCCCGCAGCCTACCTGCAGTCTACCAGCTGTGGCTCACACCGACGATCACCTCTCAAAGTAATAAATGGCTATATAGGGTAGTATTTGACTGTGTTACTCATAGTATACCCATTGAAAGTAATCAACATGATGGTGTTAGACCCATTAATTTCAGTACATCTGCTTTGAGTAATACCTATCTAAATACCATACATGTTCCATATTGATACAATTGTACAGTGGAACCTCGGGTTGCGGACGTAATCCACGACAGAGGCATGTCCGCAACACGCAGCGTTCACATCCTGAAGTGCCGCATCTGTGCAGACGCCAGCGCGATTTGGCTCTTCTGTGCATGCGCGAGCTGTGAAACCCAGAAGTAACCCGTTCTGGTACTTCCGGGTTTCCCGCAGTCCAACCCAAAAACACGTAACCCGAAGCAGCCGTAACATGAGGTATGACTGTACTGCCAAAAGAAGAAGAAGAGGGGAGTTGCCCCCCCCCACTTGTGGAAATACAAGATTGCAAACGAATTGGGGGGTGAAAGAGAAATGGTGAGGATTCAACGTTATGCATGAGGGGTTGGGTGTGTGGCCAGTGTGTGTGTGGGGGGGGGGTTACTGGATAATTAAGAGGCGTTAATTGTTTGCTCAGTTGCAGCTATAAGGAAAATTTGCACACTTATTCATATACATCAACAATATCCACAAGCAGAAATACTAGTACCTAATATCAGATTCTTTCTGTTTGTTTATTTATTTTGATTTGTCTCATTTTTGGAAGGAAGAGTGATACAGTCCAATTGGTGTAAGCTCTGAAATTGCTTTTGTGAAACTGTTCTACAGGTACCGTGTGTGAAAGTTTTGCAGGCTGCTGTCAACAGTTTTATGGGAAATAAAGGATATGATTGGCAGTGTAGTGAGCACATAGACCTTGATCTTTAAAAATAAGTTTGGAATAAAACATTTGAACAATGTCATTGGTTTTTAAGACATTGCCAGGTAGGGTTAAGGTGTATGTTTATCTGATCTGTGAGATCTATGGGAAGTGCTACATCTATGAAACCCTGATTAAATTTTACAGGTATTTGGAAACAATTTAGGAACGTTCATACTAAGTGATGTTGTAGTTCCTGCCACAAAATTACATCCTTGAACATGGCAATTTTAACAACTCTGCAGCACAGCACTAATTATTGCTTTCTGTTGACACCTGGATGGACTATTTATACAATTTGCACTTAATATTTGACTCTATATTTGTCTCGCTGTTAATTTGCTTTTCCTGTTACTCAGCTCTAGTTTATTTCAGGCTCACCCGACAAGAATAAATAACTAAGTACACTTTCTCACGAGACTGAAATATATTAAAAAGTGTCCCTTGGGCATCTCTCTGTAATAAGCTAATCACTGCAGTGTGCAACCTATAAAAGCTGTGGTTTTATGCACTGAGAATAATACTTTAATGCACCAAATTGTGACCATGCTGGTAGACAAGTTTAAGACCAGATGGCATTGCCAAAAGGCCAGTAAAATTGTGGCATGAATTAAGATTTCCCCCACCACCAACATGCCTAACACCCTTGAAGTTGACATCCTTGTGTGACTGAATAGATAGGAGCAACAAATTCAATTACAGAAAGCAGTTTCTGTCATTACACCTGTCCGCTTCCCCAAGAAATGATTTGTAAATTGTGCTTTATCTTTCCATCCCATAAATCTTGTGGCCATAATTGACACTTGTCATGGAAGATGGATAGTGAAAGAAAAAGGATAAAACGTAAGTGAGTAAACTCAAAAGGGAAAAGTATCTCTGTTGTGGGGGTGAGGGGTGTTTAGAAACTTCCGTTCCTATGGGAAAGACTGATTTCTGAGGCATCTCAGTTAAAGAAATGTACAAAATGTAAATTGGACGCTCACATATGGTGCACACAATTGTCTCTTCATAAGTTTGTTTACTGAATCTCTGAGTTTATGCTTAACAGGTCAGAATTCATTTATGATTCTGACACAGAAGCTGCAGATTCCATCCGTGTCAATATTGTTCATCTTCTGCAATTCAAGTTCAGTTCACTGTTGATTAAACCTGTATGTTAGCTGGTTTGGAAGATGCAGGGCAGAGAGATCACAAAAAATAAACAGTAACACAAAAATGGAGGAGTACTGAAAATGTCTATAGGCATCATCTGTAACTCAGATAGACTCAGCTAGACTAGTAAAGAAAAAGTGATTTACAGTATATGCATTGTATGTGCGATATAACATTGTGCTGCCAGATGGCGACGTGGAGTCCCGTTTTTCTCTACCTGTTTTCCCTGTTTAAATTTACAACTCTTTAAACTGAAACGCTTCTTTGATGTGTCTCAATCCAGCCCATGACAGCTATTACTTTCACGCATAATGCTTTTATTCTTTATTTTTGGTAATGTTTTCTCTCAAACTTGGAAATTGAAATAATGGCACAGAATTGATTCCTACTTCCCACTTAAAGAGGTGTTTAACAGAAACTCGAAATGAATATGACAGAATATATAAAAGGGGAAATTAGCATATATAAAATTCAACACTAAGTAGTTTTTACATGCACATTTAACAAAGTGTATGCTAAAATGATCCAATTAACCAAATGAAACAGCAAGTGCCATTTTTGGTCCAGTTTTTACAACAGTTCAGTTCTAACCTTTTGTTTTTCCTCACTTGATTTGGAAATGTATTCAAACAGCTATAGTTACCAATGCTCCCCTAGGAAAAGCAGGTAATTTAAGAGCCTTTCAGCCACCAAAAATAAAACAGTGATAGAAATCTGTAATGAGCAGTCAAGTGTTCCTGAAGTAGGTTCTGTCTTGCCTCCTAATGCTTTAGTCTCCCTGTGTTTAGCTATGAACAGGTTGCCTTTCTGCCAAGACACCCAAGAAGACTTGAGACAAGAAAGATGGCCACGGGTGATATTTATTAAAAAAATAACAACTATAGAATCTTCCAGTCAGAATAATTCAACCAAATTAACCAAAACCAATGAGGTTCGGGTGGTGAGGTGATTGATGACAAGGCCCTCTGAAGTACAGACAAGATACTGTGTAAGTAGACTGATACACATGAATTAAGACGGGGTCCTTGCCCACAGGCCGAATCTACGAATATCCCTTAATGGCTGACACTGGACAAAGACAGGGGTATAGGCAACTGACCAACTAAACATTAGCCCCCAAGTCCCTTTGGTCAGTCTTAGACTGCCTTCAATGTAATTGCACCCTCTATGGGTACACCCTACCACGTCTCCCAAAATGCAGCACTCTGCCAGAGACATCAGACTGGTGGCTCACCATCAGTTCAATGGGGCTTCATATAATGCCAATAAGGATGCAGTGTAAAACATTAAGCTAGATGAACACATCTCTTGGAACTGCAGGAGCAGGATTAATAACAGGTATAATAGGTTTATACCTATCTGTGGTAGAACCCGACTTCCTGGCTCAATCTTATAGCATCTTATATAATCAGAAGCTGGATGTCAAGTCTTTCACCTTTCCAGCTTGGGCAAAAAATGCCAATGCAGAAGGATGCCAAGACCTGGTGCTCAAAGCCTGTTCCTTCTCAAGGAAACCAAGACATGGATTAAATGGGATGTTTAAAGCACCACTGAATTCCTGAAATTCCTTGAGGCTTCACTGATCAGCCCTCCTAGTGCTAGGTGCCAAGGCAGAGAGTATAGCACTCTTGGTGTCCCATCTGTACAATAGAAATTTCCTCTAGGAAACCTTTGGAGCTGAGCAGACGCAGAAATGTCTAAAAGATAATTCTCAGAACCTCACCATACTACAATACAAAGGATTCATTGGGGGTGCTCAGTGGTCTAAAATTAATATAGTATAGTTGGGCAACTCTGAAACAAGAGAAGCTAACATATTTGAGCCTGATATTCTGGAATACATGATACATGATTTAAAAGAGCAAGATCACAGGGAAGGTTCTCAGCGAATGGTTGAGCACTATGTTGATAAGCCTCCATGGGCTATGTTCCTTCTGCCATGACCAGGAGGAACACTTAAGTCAAGTTTAATTTCACGTTTAAAGATTCTGAAATTAAGGACAGTGTTTACTTTCTAAATAAGCCAACTTGGAAGTCGCGAGTAACACATCTGGCTTGTTTAACTAATCAATACACACAGACACACACACACACACACACGAAACTCGAAAAATTAGAATATTGTGGAAAAGTCCATTTATGTAAGCAATTGTTTCCATCAGCTACTGGAGCTTAATATATGAGATAGACTCATGACATGCAAAGCGAGATATGTCAAGCCTTTGCTTGTTATAATTGTGATGATTATGGCGTGCAGCTGATGAAACCCCCAAAGTTGAAGTTGTTAATTTGGGGTCCTCATCAGCTGTACGCCATAATCATCACAATTATAAGAAAGAAAGGCTTGACATATCTCGCTTTGCATGTCATGAGTCTATCTCATATATTAGTTTCACCTTTTAAGTTGAATTACTGAAAGAAATGAACCTTTCCACGATATTCTAATTTTTTTTTAGTTTCACCTGTATATATATAAAACCAGGATTGCTAAACTGGGATTCTTTAAAGGCCAACTAAACTTGGAAGAAGCATTCATCCCAGCCATGTGGAAAGATGAAGGTGGTTCACGGAAGCCTGATGCTTCCCACAGGTCCGTGGAGGCTCAATACTACACCATGCTTTAGCCTTGGTTGTAAATATACCGGTAGCCATTGTTTTGTTGTGGATTGATTCTTAAATTTTGAGCAGAAGCCCCTAGTTTCATACTAGAATAAATGAATTATTTTTGCTTCAGTTTACTGACAGGATGACGCAGGAAATACATTGTTGTGCTTGTTCATGTCCTATCTTCCCAACAAAGAGCTCAAGATAGCATACGTACATAGCTCTCTTGCCTCCATTGTACTTTCACACAGTCTGTGTCTGGCAGGTCAGGATGAGAGAGAACAACTGGCCCATGTCACCCAGCAAGCAAGTTATTAATTTACAGGCTTTTAGCTCAAAGCGATATAGGAGAAAATGGCTGAGTAATTTTGTTTTGTTCAAGCCTTTAAAAAAAGTAAAAAAACAAACAAACTTACATTAAGCTTCTTTTAGCACCAGAAACAGCTCTCTTCACTTGCTGATAGATTGGAAATAAACTCTCACTTCTCTTTTCAATTTCCTTGCTTTCATTGGTATGTTTTATTCTGGACTTGGGTTAAATTAAAGTGAAAAGCATTTCATTTCACATAAGGCTCTTCACTTCATATACTTCATTTTGTACTGAGAAATAATATGGGACTCTGAGTTGCTCTGAGCACCTCATACATTTTATTTTGCTTCCCTCCCGCCCCTGTGAGTTCATTGGCTAAAAGAAAGATTGGCAAAAAAATTAAAAAATTTTTAAAAAATCCACACATTTAGAGAAAACTAAGCTCAATTTCAAGAAATTTATCTTTCTGTGTATTCATGTTTACTCATCTATGATTATGAGTATTTGGGGAGGTGACTGGCTTTAAAAAGTTGCTATATCTTCCTACCTTCTTAGGAAACACTGCTGATTTTGCCTGAAGCTTGATGTGAAAAGGGTGACAAGTTCAGGGGGGAAACACAGATGTTATATGTACCTTTGTTATCCATGAAAATCTTCCAAAAAAATAAAAAGAAATAAATAGAAAAACAAGCTTCGATCAGTGCAAGTCCAACAGCTGTTTATCTGTGGCTGAGATACTTTACCTATCCATTCTGAAGGAAATCAGCCCTGAGTGCTCACTGGAAGGACTGATCCTGAAGCTGAGGCTCCAATACTTTGGCCACCTCATGAGAAGAGAAGACTCCCTGGAAAAGAGCCTGATGCTGGGAAAGATTGAGGGCACAAGGAGAAGGGGACGACAGAAGACGAGATGGTTGGACGGTGTTCTCGAGGCTACCAACATGAGTCTAACCAAACTGCGGGAGGCAGTGAAAGACAGACGTGCCTGGTGTGCTCTGGTCCATGGGGTCATGAAGAGTTGGACACGACTGAATGACTGAACAACAACAAGATACTTAAATAAGACTGGGAGTGGCCACCGGGACCACATAACACCGGTCCTGAGAGATCTACATTGGCTCCCAGTACATTTCTGAGCACAATTCAAAGTGTTGGTGCTGACCTTTAAAGCCCTAAACGGCCTTGGTCCTGTCTACTTGAAGGAGCGCTGAGACCTAGCACCGAGGGCCTTCTGGCAGTTCCCTCACTGCGAGAAGCAAAACTACAGGGAACCAGGCAGAGGGCCTTCTCGGTAGTGGTGCCCACCCTGTGGAACGCCCTCCCATCAGAAGTCAAAGAGATAAGCAACTACTTGACATTCAGAAAATACCTGAAGGCAGCCCTGTTTAGGGAAGTTTTTAATCTGTGATATTTTAATGTATTTTAATATTTGTTGGAAGCTGCCCAGATGGGCGGGGTACAATTATTATTATTATTATTATTATTATCATCATCATCATCATCATTCCCAAGATAATTTAGAATGCAGTACCACTGATACATTTAGTGCTCTATGTTTGATTGGAGTAATTATAAAAGTGGAGTGGCCATAGTTCTGTGAGAGCGCACATGGTTTTCCTGGAGAAGGGTCTTGGTTGGATCTCAAGTTAAAATAATTAATGGAAAGGAATGGAAAAATATCTGCCCGACACCTTGGAGAACCACAACCAATTTAGAATACATCCCAATCCTAAGAATACCTTCTGGGAATAAGATCCGTTTTATTTCAGAGGCCTGGTAAGCATTCTAAACCCAGCCTCAATTTCAGCAATATGCTAATAAGTCAGTACATAGACCATAGTCTATTTTTCAGTTTTTCATGCATATGTTGGAGAGTGGTAGAATGGGCATTTCCTGCCCCCACCCTGTATGTGAAGGTTAAGAATTATATTTTGATCCCTTTGAAGCAGTCTGGCAAATATCAAACAGTCTATTTAAACTATTCTAATCCATGGAGGAAGTGTGAAGTTTTCTCATGTTGTTTGGCAATCACATCCAAGGACAGTGTAATCCTCCAAGCTTCCCTTTGCCAGATGGATTAAATTATTTCATTTGTTGAGTTGAGAAACCAGCCAAGTGGGAATTTCCTTTGCGATTTCAGCCTGTATTGTCACAGCAATACACAAAATACTGGGTGAGAAGATGAAAAGTCAGGTCAGATTGTAAGTATGTGTCTTGTACATATTTTGCAGCCTTTTTCGAGAAGGAAACAACAGCACTGGGTAGGGTAGCTTTCAGACCAGTGACTTCTAAATTCCAGCTAATGATTATGAATACAGGACCAGGGGATAATACTTGTTCCAGCCTGGTATTGGCACATAACTCCTGAAGAAAAAGGTTCCTATGGTCAGACTTGGCAGTAGCACCCAACATATTGTGGAAAATGTTACGGTCAAAGGGCTCCAGAGAGCCTGCCATGGCTGATACCAGGATTTATTTATTTATTTTTATTTGAAAGAATATTTTTATTACTTTTTTGAATGATCTGGCAGCTGGTGATGAAGCAAATAAAAGGGGGGGATGGAGGTTGAAGAATGGGGGGGAGGGGTTCATTATGAGTGACTGGTCTACCTTGTAATCCGAGTGGGTGAGTTCAGGGCCGTCTTTAGCATATGTGCTGCCAGGGTGCAAAGATCCGCCCAGCGCCCCCAAATTTAGTTTAGCCCCCACATTAACTTTTATTTATGCTCATGTCAGACACCACGCTTACGCCTTACCTCTTGTTTACGAAAGAAGGGAGGAAAAAGAAACAAACTTTTTAATTTGCTCATTTATTTACAGTGCAATTATACTTCAGTATAAGTATTGTTTAGGCACCTACTTAGGAGAAACATCAGTCATGTCAAAGGTGCCGCTGACCCCGCTGCCGCATAGCAGCTCAATACAATACATAACATAATATTTTGATGTAAGAGTTAATTTCGCGTGCATGACGCTGTTGAGAATGACAAGCGCCGCCATTGTGAATGACAAGCGCCTCCGCTGGTGGGGCGCATCTTTGATAAATGAGCTCACAAAGTCAAAAGTCCTTTAGTGAAACAGTAGGTGTACATTTTGATAATACCTAGGTATACATGTATTTTGTTTTTCTAGCTTGATCAAAATTATTATTTCATAACAGGTAGATAGTTAAGAGCTTAGGTGACTTCAGCTGCGGGCGCCTGGCGTCCCCCCTGAATTCGGCGCCCGGGTGCCCCGCACCCCTTGCACCCCTGGGTAAAGACGGCCCTGGGTGAGCATACCAGGGCTAAACCGAAGTAAATAAATAGCCTTAGCCTCACATGTTTCTTGATCCTTTGCAAGTTCAGTCTCTCAAGAGTTATTCAGAGAGAGAGTTCTGTTGGAATAGCTGAAGAGTCATTTATTTTGCTTAAGTCCAACTCAGAATGCCTCCGTTTATCCACTCTTCCCTTTCAAATTGTAAAAGTACTAATCAAATTCTAATTCAAATCATATTCCTTTTTCTATTGAATCTTGCTGTTGCTTCTGTTTGAATCTTGTATTGGTTGGTTGTTCGTATTAAAGTCATAACAACTGTAGAAGGAACTTTGACTTAAATTCGGGCTGTTTGTCTCAAGTTTTGTTATTTAGCTATTCTTTTTCTTGTGTTGTTAATTGATTTGAGTGTTTGTTTGTTTGTGTGTGTGTTTCATACCCATAGCTTTGTCCCAAGTGATTTTTATAGCTGTAGTCTGCCTTATTAAGCCATTGTTATTACTGCTCTTCCTCTTCTTGTTAGCATTCACTATTGAAAGCAGCAAAGCATCACACAATACACATTTGGTCTTTTAGCATCATCATTGCACAGTCATACCCCTGTTGTTAGCAGTCCATTATGTCTGACCATGAGGCATGTCCAAGGTGCTGGCCGCAAACCATGATGGCTGATGCACTGGCCATTTGCCCCCCGCCCCAAGCTCAAGTACAGCTTCATTGTTATAGACAGGAGCAGTACACAGCATTGAGTTGCCAGTGGATCCTAGCTATTGCAAGTGGCAGCTGGGCAAGCAGAAAATTCCAGGGCGCTACATACTAGCAGCCCAGTCATGCTCTTGCACAGGGAGCACCAGTTGCTCTTACTCAAGAAAGAGGCAGAGTTAGAGAAATCAGACAGGAAGGGCAAGAGACACATGGAGCAGAGTAAGAACTCTCCCTCTTCCTCTCAGGCTTCCATGTTCCACTTCTCCCAAAATGTGGAAACAGCTTAAGCAGGTGACCATGGAGGATTCAAGGCGAAGCAAGTATGGATTCACAAGATCTAACTTTCTGGTGCCCACTCCAGCCTTCTTCTCAAATCAAAATACTTGGCTTGCTCTGTGCAGTACCACCTAAGAGTGGTACTTAATACCATTTGATTAGTGCTCACAAACAAAACCATAGGGAGGAACATGAAACCATTTTAGTTGTTCCTCCACCCTACCTGGACACCCCCACCCCACAATATAGATGCCTAGCACAAAAACTCTGGATCTATTTGTCTAATTTCCCATATCACTTATTTTCAGACTAATGGAGAGGGGGGACCTACTATGTAGGCCAGGCTTCCTCAACCTTGGCCCTCCAGATGTTTTTGGCCTACAACTCCTATGCTAGCAGGACCAGTGGTCAGGGATGATAGGAATTGTAGTCTCAAAACATCTGAAGGGTTGAGGTCGAGGAAGCCTGATGTAGGCTAAGGGATTTTTTCTTATCTTTTCTTTTTTACTTACTCCGAAACTGTAAGAGCAACCTTTGGGGAAACCCACTGGAGGCATCCTTCTGAAATTTGGTAGGATCCATCCCCTAAATTTAATCAAATTATGCTTCTTATAGACTTTTACTTAAAAAAAACAAAAAAAAAACTTTAATGATATGCAACACACACACACACACACACACACACACACACGGTGGACATATCTGCCTGTAATTTGACATGCTTTATCCATTATGGGGGGGGGGGCAAATTCCATCATCTTCCATAAAAAAGAAAGTTACAGCCTTTTAAAAAAATTCTGAACAATGAATTGGAAAGATTACAAAGTATGATTTTTCCAAAGCAGGTCCCAAGCCGAATTAGGCAGTCTTCAAAACAGGGTCCAAATCAAATATTGTGGTTCAATACACACACCCCTAATATAAACACAGTCTTTTTTTCTCTTCAAGTGTATTTTTAGCATATTCAATTTTAGTTTCATCTATTAAAACTAATTTGATAAATTGAGCATGATTTCATTATCTATGTGACAGACTTAAGAAATCTGCTATAATGATAGCATTGACAGGGCATCTTCCATTGTCAGGCAATGTTTATGTCAATCTGCTGGAGAGATGTGTTAACCGTGCATCGGTGTTTTGGTGAATGAGTTCACATTGACATTGTAATGGTGCGCTCTCTTCCCAGTGTCCAGCTGAAAATTCAGGAGTCTCTCTTAAAACATCATCTCGTCACAGAGATGCTGACAATGACAATGGGTTAGTGTGTCTCCTTGTCTAGATAAATGTCTTCTTAATTCAGATAAATAAACTTGCCTCATTTTTAAAATGATTATTCAAGCAAGCAAGCTTCTCAAAAGAAAAACGCTACCAGATCTTCAACTAAAGCAGATCTCTTTTTCAGCGATGCATGCTCTTTGATTTCAAACTGCATGCATTATTGGAAGGACATGATGGGACTGAACTTGAGCTGGAATTACACACAATGTGGGTCTGAAATATGACCTCATCTTTGCCTCCTTATTTGTTCATTTGTCTTACAAGTGTCAGAACGTTTGTAACAAATATATGGTCTAGTAGTTTACCACCGGAGATTAATCTGGAAGCATATTTTCCCGGTTTAATTAGAATTCATTTGCTTAATTGTCATTCTGATCCCATCAATTGCTGCCTTGCACTAACTTGAACAATGCTGTCTTTCGCTGTTTACACTTTAATTTAGATTTCTATTATGGTTTATGAGCAGTAATAAGGCTCTGCTTGAATATTCATTAGCTTTTGAATTGTGAACTATGGAAAGGTGCTTTCTCTTACCTTAATGACAGCAACGCAAGAGGGGACTGATCGGTGGTGACACTTGATTGGAGACATCCAGCACATTTGCTTATTGTTTATTGGCATGTCTTCTCCAAACAGCTCCCTCGCAAGTTAGCGGCGTAATGAAAGAGAAAGTGTTGCAAAGGAGTGTGGAGCTCTCCTGGCAGGAACCTGAGCATCCCAACGGTGTCATCACAGAATATGAAATCAAGTATTACGAGAAAGTAAGCACTACTCTGAAATGTACTACTCTTCCTTCTGCCGTGGGCAATGTTTTGTACAGACTGGGATTCCTTTAATCACTCGTGATTCTTCCTAACTGTTTTCTTTATTGTCATCATGTCTATATTATGCATGTTTTTTTTAAAGTATTTGAGGAAATAGAATAATAACAGTTAATCACCAGATAAATCAATCAAAATTCATTTATCAATGATGGCAAATTTAATTGGTAGGTCTGTGAGTTCAGAGCACACTTGTTCTTATTGTTTACTGCAACGTAGGGGAGGAACAAAGGTAGTCTAAAATGAATGAGAACTTATTAATTATTTCACAATGCCTTCAAAATTCAAGAACAGACCTATGTTTTTTAACATAGTTTGCAAAGTAATGTACATCCAATTGATTTATCAGTTAAAATGTAGGTGATTAATCCACTAAAATTATTTAATTGGTGACAGCCCTAATTATAATAGGCAGGCTTATGATATCATCTCATTCCAATATAAAGATTTTTCAATAATTTCTGTGGAAGAAAATGTCAGCTCAAAAGGAAGAGTCTTGTGCAAGCAGATATATATCTCTATCTCTATCTCTATCTATATCTATATAGTATAGATATATGTGGCAGGATACCAAATCTTGCTTCCCCCACAGATTTTTCCTGCAAAATTCTCCTCCCCACCTCTTTGTGTTCCTTGGTATAATGCTACTTGTGGAAGAAAAACATTACATTGGAACAAACTTCATATACCCTTTTATTCTTTCAAATTTATCTTCCAAATTTAGTAATAGTATAAATGCTGGCCTTTAGTGGGGTTACTTAGAAAAATTGGATCTGATGACCTACCTAGCTTTTCTATATTCTTTCCAGTTTGAGTGGAATAAATTATTTTCCTCAATTACATTTGCCAGCTCTTAGCTCTCAGGATCCCAAGCTGTTTTATAAATCTCATTGTGAGCATACATATGTTAGAATGATTTCCCAGTGATATATAGTATATCTACTGTCATAATGAAGAGGATGAAATCAAAATCTAATATAAATATATATGATTTATAAAAATAATGTAATGAATTCTAATAGCAATTATAAATAAATGATATATATCTATTTCTACCAAAGCAAAAGAATACAAACACAGTCTGTATTGTCAAAATATCAACACACTAAAAAAAATGCAGCTCATAAGATATCACAAAGCACAAAAAGGTCAACAAACCTTTTTTTAATTTTGAAAAAAACAAACTTGGTAAAATTATAATACACACAGGTATCACAAGTTAACAAAATTACCCCTTCACAGTATGTCACTAGTTTAAAGTTTTAAAAAACTAAACATTTCCAGTTAGAATATACATGTAAATAAAAAACATACTTTGTAACTATTTTCTGATCAAAATCTTTTTATTACTCCTCCATTTTTGTTGAGATTTGTTTTTCCTTTTTTTCTTTTGTACCACAGTAATATCTAGCAGGCAGTTTTACTTGGTAGCATTGAATTGCTCTAGCAGTTTGTATCTCACATATAGTAGAATAGCAAGTCTTTTCAGGTCTTAAATAAAGTGACAAATGTTATTTAAAGTGTTTTAATACAATTTTGACAAGTAGAAATGGAAGTGTGGAATTCCCTTATGTCTCCAAATCAGAGGTTTCTGGCCCAGTTTGTAAACTCAGGAAGCTGTACAGTTGATGGAAACTTCAGGGTTTTTTTTTTTTTTAGTGAAGTCATCTTTTTAGATATAAAATGCATTCACAGCTGAAGTCATGATACTTTGTTTTTCACAAATTAGCACTTGCCTTTCCACCCCATTCCTTTTTTCCTATTTTAGAAATAATTGATTAATTAAAAGAAGTAACAATTCTTTTCTTAAACCTGCGCATACAAAAACATATTTTAACTCACTTTGTGCTAAACTATAACTAAAATCTGGCAAATCTCTGTGGTTTAAAGGCCAGGTTTCTGTTGTCATCATCTGTTAATATAAAAAATACCCCAGCAAATAGTTAGCTTTGTAATCGTTTGTATTTAAAATAATTCATAAGATAAAATTAGTGTTTAAATAGGAAACATTTTCCCCCAACAAATACACATGTCTTTCCTTGAGAGGAGATCTACACAACATACCTGTATCAGTTCTATACCATGTTGCCATGGAAGAATCCTGGGAATTGTAGTTTGGTGATGTGCTGTGTATTTTCTACCAGTGATTCCTACCCTACCACAAACTACAATTCCCAGGATTTATTTGAGAGGATGACAGTTAAACCGATTTCAAGCGCTAGTGTAGAAATGGCTAAAGTTTTCATGTGAAGGTGGTGATCAAATAGTGACAAAACAAAGTGTGATCACTCTTCGATTACTTTAGCCACAACTCATGGTAAAGTTCTCTGTGAGCCCCACTGAAATTAATGGAAAGTAGGAGCTGAGAAGTGTTCTAGTGAAGCTTGCACAGAGAAACTTCCAAATGGGCTCCATCCTATAATAAAGGTAAAGGTACCGCAGACCATTAAATCCAGTCGCGGATGACTCTGGGGTCCAGCCTCATCTCGCTCTATAGGCCGAGGGAGCCGGCGTTTGTCCGCAGACAGATTCTGTGTCATGTGGCCAGCATGACTAAGCCGCTTCTGGTGAACCAGAGCAGCGCACGGAAACACCGTTTACCACAGCATAGACCACAGCACCACCCGCGTCCCTTCAATCCTATAATAGGTTCAGGTAATTTATGATTTAACCCAATCTTAGATTTTTCCATGTGTATATAGACATGGAAGCTGAATGCACTGACCAGCAGTTCACTAGTTATAGCAGACATGCAGATCCACACGTGTGCACAGTTGTCCACCCACAGAGCTCTTCTTAATTATTTATTTTTAACATTTATAGATCTTCCAATATGCCCTCTAGGTGGATCGTTTTAAAAATAATAATCATAAAACATAAACAAATAATTTAAAACACTAAGATTGATAGGGGGAAAGCCCAGTAAAACCAGAATCAGAACCACTCACAAGCAGCATAAAATAATTTTAATGCAGCATTAAAACTCAACTTATTTTTTTTTTTGTTCCAAATTTATTTTCTTTGTGCACATGCATATCTCCTGTAGCTCATGGACAGCTGTTACAGTCAGAGGACCTCCTTTTCCACATTGAATCTTCACCCAGAAGACACAGCAGGGTCATGTAGAATGACTTACTCTTTATCTGCCTAAATGAAAGTAAAAAATTATATGAAGGAACAATAAAATACCTCATTTTCAGAGGTCCAGGACAAGGTGGTAGGGAAGAAATATTGTGTGGAGATATAGCTTGCTGTGTTACTTAAAACCTGACTTAATACACTATTTGAGCCAACTGATGATCAGCCAACAGAAACTAAAGCATCATACATCATACAATGAAATACCAAAAGGCAACGACATTCCCAGAGCCCAGTAAGTAAGGCCTTGGGCTTTGAGAGGGAAGTGTGAGCCCTGGCGGCTTCTTTCAAAAGCTGAGCTGCCAAAAAACAAACAAACTGGGTGGGCAGGAATAAATAAATGAAGAGCAGAGCAGGGGAATCCATTTATTTCTTTATCTCCCCCCCCCCAAGGTTGTGATTGCATAAGCAAAGTGAGTGCAAGTTGCAGGTGTTTGTGTGTGGAGATGCTCTTTGTAACAAATTGAAATAAAGTGCCAGGACCAGTGGCTGTTAATATAGCAATTGGTGTAATAGAGCAAATTTGAAATTTCTGGTTTAAATACCATCCAATCATTTACCTTTGCTTTTCCAGGACCAAAGGGAGAGAACTTACTCAACAGTGAAAACCAGAGCCACCTCTGTGTCGGTGAATAATCTGAAACCAGGAACAGTATATGTTTTCCAGATTCGTGCATTTACTGCTGCTGGCTATGGAAATTATAGCCCCAGGCTAGATGTTGCTACACTAGAAGAAGCCACAGGTAAAAATTAATTGCATCTTCTTTTTAAAAATAATTTTTATTAATATTACATTATGACACTTTCTTCCTTTGTTTTTCTTTTTCCTTTCTACTTCACTTGTTTTCTTTTTCCTTGAGAAGCAAGCTTGTTTGATGTATGTCAGGTGTAAAACTTTAATTGTATCTTACGCCAATTAAGAGCATCAATATAAATGAAAACACTGTGTCTTGGTAAGAAGGGTTAGAATGGTACTTGGGGAGACAACAGTTGCCCTGTGAAAACAGCCCCTGGTTGAGTATGTATATGTCTTATTTTAATGAGCATCTTAATTCGTGGACCCCTCATTTCTTTCTTGAAAGCACATCAGTGGCACTTGTTTTCTGCCTCTCACCTGAAGTCTCAAGTCTGTCATTAGATGTCAGGCTGGCTCAGTGCCTAAGCCTGCAGGTGAGACCCAAATTAGTTATACCTCTCAACTGTCACCTCATAGTAACACCCACACCCTGAAAACTATGCCACAAGAACAGAGTGGCCTTATGCTTTGAATTCTCCATTGGAAAACTGCATGGATTGGAGATTTGTTTATTTCAATTTTTATTGATTGAACGTAAACATATGAGCAAACTAACACATAACTATACAATAACATATTCAGTATTTTTAAAAAAATCTAATTACAGAGATATTGTTACATATAGCCAAGTTTTTAAGATGAGTCTGTATAGCCCAACCACAATGAGGAATGAGTCATGGGAGGAGTATTTCTATGAATCTCTCTATTTATATAATCAAAAAAGGGAGACTATTCCACGGCTTCTCTCCAGACTACATGTCTGACCAGATGTTCATATAAAGCAATGCTATTTATTTTTTAAAGTATACATAATACACAATAATTCATTGTCTGGTGGGTTTATTTATTTAACACTTTTTTAAAAAGTTAATACTAAACTTCTCACCTCTTTGTTCCTAGTTAGCTATTGTCTCCCTATGACTCATGCTTCTTAAGGGTTTTTCTTCTTCTTCTGACATAAGTGACATGGCTTCTGGGGCCAGAACTTTTGTTATTGGATCTTAGCACAGTAAATAATTTACTGATACTGGAGATCTTCACACATAAGTCTTACTTATGTAACTTCAGTATGGGCCATTCTTTTCAGAATAGGAAGAAAACAAGTGAAAAGTCTGGATTATGTTCAGTTTTAGAAACAGTTGCTAACACGTGAGTGAGAGTTTGTAAAACGTACACTCATCGCTATTGCTTTTAGTACTTTTATTAATATGTAACAATTCCTAGCGGGAGCGAAGTGGTGAGACAATGTGACACTTCTCAAGCCTGCCAACTTGCACCTGCCAGGGCAGGAAGTAATGGGGAGCAACACATTTTCCTCCCTCTCAAGTGGTTCTTCTAAAAATAATAATCATCATCATCACCCCTCTTAAACCATTTGAGGAATTAAGACAGCTCCAGAATGAAGTAGATAACAGGCCCAATCGTGGAGTACCTTGAGGAAACATAGGAGCTTTTGGAGTCAATGAATTTAAGGATGCCCTAGTCCCACTCTCAGAACACTCCATTTTGAAATGTAATTCCAGTCACCGACAGCAGGAGATCTGCACCTGCAGCACTTTCAACAGGTGCATTGGGCAGGCTCTGCGGTGGGCATAACCACCCCTACCTCATAAACCCACTCCAGCCACTGAATCTGGGTGTTGAGATTTCTGCGCCTATCCTGAGTTTATTTAATCCACAGAGATTGCTAGTGCAAGTTACCGTGTTAAAGGTGATGGAAATAGATCTAAATCCATGATTGTTTAGTGCAGTTTTGAAATACTTGTAACTGGCAGTACAGTCCTCTGCATGTCTTCTCATAAATCAAGTCTGTTTAGTTCAGTGGGACTTATTCGCTGGTGAATTTGATTACAGCCTAACAATGCAACCCATGTTAAAAAGAAAGTTCAGCAGGACTTTCTGTTGTGTTATTGTGTATAGGATTGCAGCCTTCATCTGTATCTATCAACCTTTATAAATATTTCAATATTCTCATATCCCTTGCTGAGATTGCTGCTTCCCCACCCCTCAGATACCCTTGTGTGTGTTTAACAGCCATATGGCTGGGAAAAACCCAGTAGGCACCTTTTCCTAATATAAACATGTAGCGAGGGCAAAACTGCACATGTTGAATTTCTGTGCCTGTCAAACTGTACTTAGACTCAGGACCTTTGTCAGGATAATGCAACAGACCTGATCGTGGATAAGACATAAAATGTGTATCCTGCCTTTTGGGGTTAAAAAAAGAGATAACCTGTATCCCCACAATAGTCTCTAAAGTTGTAGAATCGTGCCAGAATCTGTTTCAGAACTGCATATTGGATTCATCTTTAACATTTTCTCTCTTCTTTTTCTTGTTGGCAGCCACTGCTGTCTCCAGTGAACAGAATCCTGTAATAATCATAGCTGTGGTAGCTGTGGCAGGCACTATCATTCTGGTCTTCATGGTTTTTGGCTTCATCATTGGACGAAGGTACTGCTTAAGATATTAAGACAGTTGTTAATAGCTAGTTTATATGAATTAAATTTTTAGAAATTTTTATTGGGCCAAGAATTGGCATTTGTAGGGTTTTCAATTTAAATATTGTAATATTTTCCACTCAAAACATGGTTTGGCTAAAAGCTTAGTTTTATTGATAGCTATTTCACTAAAATAGGACGCAGGTGGCGCTGTGGGTTAAACCACTAAGCCTAGGGCTTGCCGATCAGAAGATCGGCGGTTTGAATCCCCACAACGGGATGAGCTCCCGTTGTTCGGTCCCAGCTCCTGTCAACCTAGCAGTTCGAAAGCACGTCAGTGTGCAAGTAGATAAATAGGTACCGCTCAGGCGGGAAGGTAAATGGTGTTTTTTTGCGCTGCTCTGGTTTGCCAGAAGCGGCTTAGTCATGCTGTACGCCGGCTCCCTCGGCCAGTAAAGCGAAATGAGCGCTGCAACCCCAGAGTCGTCCGCGACTGGACCTAATGGTCAAGGTTCCCTTTACCTTTACCTTTATTTCACTAAAACATGACAGGGATGTTCCATGAACTTAAGCAACTAGAGTGATTGGTTATTTGAATTTGTTCATTGACTCTTCTGTAACATTTGTGACAAAGGCTAAGATCCCAAGGGCCTAACCCTAACCTCTGGGGACAAAGTGTAGGAAATCATAGAATTGTAGAGTTCCAGTCCAACTCCCTGCAATGCAGGAATCTCAACTAAAGCATTCATGACAGATGCCCCCACAATTTCTGCTTAAAAACCTCCAATGAGAGTCTACTACCTTCCAAGGTAGTAGAACAGCTCTTACCCTGAGAAAGTTCATCCTGATGTTTCGTTAGAATCTCCTTTCTTGTAACTTGAATCCATTGGGATTGGTCCTGGCCTCAGGAGGAGAAAACAAGCATGCTCCATCTTCCATGTGATAGCCCTCTAGATATTTGAAAATGGAACGCATTGGGTGGGTTGCTGTGTGGAAGCAACAATTCTTAATGTGTGTGCTGAAGTACTTCTCACGTATGGATCGGAAGGCAAATTCACTAAGTGGTTACTGAAACGCACCACTTCTCATACATGCACGCTTTCCAATGTGTGAGCCATAGCAGTATATGAGTTGTAATTAAGGATGAGTTTAAAACATACAAGAATTTTATATTTATACGTCCTCTTATATCCATTTCATATTTAGTTTTCACAATGTGGGGAAGGGGGAAATCAACATATAGTTATATATTATTTTTGTGAAAATGCCCTTTTCTTTTTTTACAGGCACTGTGGCTATAGCAAAGCTGATCAGGAAGGAGATGAAGAACTTTACTTTCATTGTAAGTGTTTTGCTGTTATTTCCCCCAAGAATTTCCAGGCCAATTATAATGCATTGGGACTGGCAGTAATAGAATAGACACAGTACTAAAACAACATTCTTGCAGAGGAACAACTATAATAAATTTTAAAATGCTGTGTAAACGGCAAGTATGAAGTTAAAAACTGTAAAAGAAGTATGACCTCTTCCAAAAGTACATAGAATAAAATCAACACTGTTCACATGGCAGATTTTATTGCTGTACATTTGGATGATATATAGTTGTCTCCAATCCACATTTTTCCTTTGGTTGCTTTTGAATAAGTGTTTCATAATATCCTAATGGTTCCCTCTGAGATTCTGTGATTGATTGCTGTTGGCCCAATAGCTATTTGATTTATTTTTATTATTTGTGCAGGAAAGTTAGGATTCATCCGTTGCCCAAGGCTTAAGGCAATTCAGTATAAACTATATTTCTAAATTTGTCCCAGTGATTAGCCAACATAATACTTATAGAACTTAGAATAGGCCAATCAACCAATTAGTATGTCAGTGCAATCTTGAGTTTATATATATATATAAATAAACCTGGTAAAATCAGCATTACATAGAAAAGGATCAGAAATACTTGCTCTCCAGCTGCTATGCTTAGTGAACTCAGAGCTGCCTAGATCCTGTTAAAGGTGATCTCTGTTGATAACATCACTTACATTTCAGCAGAAACATCTTGTAGTCACCTCTGTCTGCTCAATAAGGTTTTCCTCCCATAACAATATTTTGGGTATGATCAGATCCCAAATGATTGTCTGCATATAAAAACTAGTTGTTGATGAATTACATTGTTCTGCAATCAGAATGTGTAATTGATTGAAGAATTATAGCATACATTTAAGAGGGGAGAATAATTTTGAAATACACAAAATACACAATACACAATAGTTCCAACGTACTTTTGTTTTCTTTTGGGTCGTCCATCAGTTCCCACAGCACTCTCTGATGCTTTCTGGTGGTGATTCAATGAAAACTGATTGCAAGTTGTCTTTCCCATGGATTTCAATTTAAATCAATTCAAATCTCCTTTTTAAATCTGGTTACTTAATTAACAAATAGAGTGAGCAGTGCAAATTAGACTGATATTGGTTATTCAAACATGATTTGGTAAAAAATAAACTTTTATTTTTCCATTGTGCAGTGGAGGCTGGTCCTTTCAGGGTAATGGGGCACTGCCCCACCAGCCTCTGTCCTCATCCAACCACCACCTGTCTTTCTTCAGATGCCCAGTCCATGGGATGGCAGTCTCTGCTAGCTCCCTCCTCATCTGTCTCAATGTTCCCCTTGCAGAACTTGACAGGCTCCACTGCCATTGTGCCTCCAAAGAAGCTGTTCACTTGTAATAATAAGTCTTAAATTTGTTCCCTTCACATTAAATGGAAAAAAGATGCAAGATTAATTAACAGCCTATAGCCACCATTGTAGTACTGGTGCAGACATCCCATAGATTGTTGTAGTATTCACACTAATCAAGAATTTCCTCTACAAAGAGGCAAGCTATTTGTATGATTGATAAAGTCAAGAATTTCTGTGGGGCATCTAGAGTTACGATACACATATTAATATTTTAGGCTTCATCCACAAAATTGTTCCTGTGGGTACATCTAATTAATATTTCAGATACAGCCCAACAATCTTCCCCAGCATGTGTACTAGGCCTATGGTGATTTTAACTTTCCACTAGAGCCTCTTCCATTGCTTTGAATGCTCCTTGAGAGGTTCCCTGACTTTCAGCAGTGCAGTAGAAATAAAGGGCCTGAAAAATCCCTTTGGTTGTCTAGATCGGGGGTCAGCAACCTGCGGCTCCGGAGCCGCATGCGGCTCTCTGACAGGTCTCCCGCGGCTCCGGCATGCCCCCTTTCAATGCCCTTTCAATAATAATTAAATGGTTATCGGCAAAAACAAGGGTCAAAAAAACCATGAATAATCCGCATCAACGTTGAACAGCTGGGCGGTGTTTCTCAGCCCTCTCGGGGTTCCCGAGGACAGACCCAAGATTGATGTCCACCTTGACCACTCCCAGAGAGAGGAAGCGACTTCTTCACACCAATAAGCGTGTGGGGAGGGCTGAGCTTTTACCACCTCGGCGTGCCGATTGGCAGGACAGATCGCCCGCCTTGGCGCATAGGCTCGGAGCCGGGGCCTTACCACCGAGGTAGCCACTGAGGATGAAGGCGGGAGGCGGGCACGGGAGAGCGACGTTTCATCCGGCCAATGAGCCGCCGGGATGCCTGTTCCTGTTTGAAGGGGAACGTGCCAATGAGGGTGGCGTTAGGGCGGGGAGAAGAAGGAGCTGGGCTTTGCGAGTTATCGAGAGAGAGAGAGAGAAAAGAGTCGGGATAATAAAGGCGGTGGGAGGTGGCGGCGGCGATTGGAGCGGCCCCTGTCGGGCGGAATCCTTTTCAAAGCGGCCGCGCGGAGGGCGGAGCAGGCGGGCCAGGAGTCGCCGTGACGGGAGGGCGGTAATGGTCGCCGACAGGATGAAGTAGAGCTGCTTTGGGGCGGCAGCAGCGAAAATGTCCAGGCTGCTTCTGAAACCTCCGCCAACCGGTGCTTCGCCAGCACTCGCTGCGGGCGGTGTACATGCTCAACGACGGCCCCAAGGGTGGCTCGGGGCCCCGGAGCCCCGAGGCCAGCGCGCTGCAGTGCCTGGCGCGATTCCCCCCCCTCAAACCTGTTTTTGGCTTTTTGGCTTTTTGCCTTGCTCTCCCACCCCCCTCTCTTTTTCTTCCTCCCCTCCTTTTTTAATCCAAGGGGAGAAATCCCATTTTTAAAACAAACAAACAAACGAAAAACAAACAAACACCCCCCACAGCTGCTGCAGCCACTCTATTTGAATTTTTATTATTACCCTTTTCTCCCTCTATCCCCCCTTTTTCTTTTCTCTTCCCCTTTTGTTTTTGTTTTCAAAAAAAGGAAAAAGAAAAAGATTTCCCCCTTTATTTTTATTTTTTAAACTACTATATGTTTTTAATAGATATTCTCCCCACCCCACCCCCAATTTATATTTTTCCACCCCACTTTTCCATTCCCAACCCCCCTTTTTCTTTCTTTATTAGTTCGCTTGCCAACCTATCTTAGAGGGGGAAGCCCTCTCTCCCACCCACCACACCCCCCCAAAACAACTTTGAGCTGAACCCAAAAAAACGGGGGTAGATCACTGCTGAAAGTAGATCACAGTTTCTTGGGAGTTGGCCACCCCTGGTATAAGACATGTAACTAGAATAAAAAATTTTTTTAAAAACCAAGCAAATAATGATAATAACTACTGTAATAAAGCACTGCTATAATTATATATAATTTCCCTAAAATTTTGGTTTCATTCGCCTTTCCGTGCTGAAATGTCACAACCTGAACGACCATGGCTTGCCCCCCCCCCCCAGTTTTGATCCTGGGTACGCCCCTGAGTCAATGCAAAAAAGTAAGAACTTATTCTTGTTGTTTTTACTAATTATACTTTGCATTGGCTCCTATACGTTATTTATTATTATTACATTAAGGTAAGAAACAATATATGCAGCGTTATATTTGTTTTAAATGTCGCAATGGTTTTGCGGCTCCCAGTTTGTTTGTTTTCCTTTGGAAATGGGTCCAAGTGGCTCTTTGTGTCTTAAACCAGGGTTGCAGACCCCTGGTCTAGATGTTGAGTCACTGCCCTTTGGTCTTTACTCTTCCTTTTTACGTTGCAATGTATTTCTTTATTTAAAAGATTTACAACCTGTCTTTCAGAGCATCCTGCTCTCACAAAACAGTTTACAAAAGCAGTATAAAACATGGTGATGGTGATTATTATAATAATAATACTCAGGGCACACTGCCCTTACAAAACAGTTTAAAACACACAAACTGCAATAACTAGAACAGCAACAAAATGCCTACATCAAAAATATCTCCCTGGTAAGAAAAGAGAAACAATAAAGCATTGAAAAAGCACAACACATTTAAATCAGCCAAACACAGACTGGAATTAAAATGGGTAGTATTTGGCTAAGTTTAACTGACAGTAGACCAATTGAAACTAATGAACATGAGTAAATTAGCTCCATCAATTTGAATAGGGCCACTCTGAATAAAACTTGGTATTTAGCAAACACTTGAAGACCAGCCATAATAAGACCATGCGTATTTTCTGAAGAAATGGATCTCAGCTTGTAGTTAGTGGTAGGCTATTTTTTTTACAGTTAGGTTCACAATACTTCCCTTACAGCCTGGGTGCTATGAATCCATGTTTTGTACTGGTGCTTCCTGAAGCAAATGAGTGATTCATCAAAGGAAATGTTCGGTAATAGATTAAGAATCAGAGTGGCTGATAATAGCATCCTATTGAATACAGGGTCATTCTACAATTCAGCAAAAAAAGTCATTCAATACACTCAAGGGAAAGTTATTGTGAAGTCTAAATACAACCTTTCTGATTTATAATTTTCTTATCAATAAATTTAGGAGTTATTTTTTGCCTTGTAGATGAAGGTGAAGATATTTTAGCAATTTTTGCCACCATATCACCACAGTAGTTTTAATGTAACAAAGTGGCTGGTTGTCAGTGTTCTGTTTGTAGTAATTTATTACTGTGTGGAATTTGTTGCTAACATAGATTTTAATATTAGGGAGTAAATGAAGCGGCATTGAAAACGGTAGCCAAATAAGTGCTGTTCTGGCGGTTCCTTGGTGTTTAGTATTTGGTAATGCTCGGGTCAAATCAAGTTTTCTCTTTCACCTTTCCTCCTTTCATAAAATTTGATCAGCCTGAGTTCATTCATTTTCTCTAAGTCTAGATATGTCAATACTTAAATCACTTCATTAAACTACGGATTGAAACCATTCCTGCTCATTCAAGCCTTGCAGGGCACTTTACCTAAAAAATAGAAAATAGTAATAGCAATCAGGGTTATCACGTTCTGAGTGCATGTTGTTGTTTTAAAAATGAAGCATTTGCAAATATCCCACTGTTGAAATGAAGCTCCTCTGAAGGATTAAAATCTTAGTAACACCATCTTATTTTAGTTGTAGTGAGGCTCTTCATATCCTTAAAATACTTTAAGGTCTTTTCAATATTCCCTACCGAGTGATGTCTGAGAAAGAAATGAAATTAAGCATTTTTCCCCTTTACATGTGTCTATAGGGAAAGTGAAAGTGCTAGCTGGAGAATGCTTTTCCCCAGCATGCACTATTTTTAGATGATATGTTTTAGGGAAAGAAAATGTAAATAGGTTAACAGCCTAGTCTTAATAGTCAGAAACTGAAATTGAAAATAACACTTCATTCCTTCATTGTATTCCTTTCAAGAAATCTAGTTATCCAATATCTAGGGAAGCTTACAGTCTGTCAGAAAAGATTACCAACCATGAAGCCAACCCCAAAGTCTTACAATTTTCATCTTTACTCGACTACATTTTTAGAGCCTTTTGATAAAAAGCATAGTATTTAATTTGATATGATCATTGTTTCTGGGGAGAAACAAAACACAGTGTTGAAGCCACCGATGATTTCCAATTTTGCATCCTTTTGTTCCTGTGGTATACAGACAATTTTCTTATATGCTAAAACATCAGACTGAATTTTCACAGTAACCTGAAACAGCAATCCTTTTAACTAGCTTTCAGATCAGTGAATTTAATAGAATGTCCAGTCTTCCCATTCAATTCCCCCTCAACTTTGAATGATCCCAAGTGCTACGTTTTTAAAGGTATAACACAATGGAAGAGTTTAGTCGACCAATTGCAATTTACATTTTGTTTCCTCCTACCATTTTCTTTTAACAATGTCTTTGAATCTGAGGGAGCACTATTTCACGTTGGTATGCCAAGAAAGGGTTGGCCTGTCAAAATGTTTTATGACAGCTTGAATAAAGTACCATCAGAGACCCATTTACGATTCACAAGGTTACCTCCAATCCAGGCTCCTTATCGCAAGCACAAGAAGATGGCTCATTCTCCATCTGCTTGCTTGAGAGCACAATATAGGCACTTAACCTATTGTTTTCTGCTCTCTTTCCCTTCTGGTTGGGGACGTAAATAAAAAATGAGCCCTTATCAGCTCCAGAAGCTGAGCCATTATTATTATGATTAGCACTAAACCTATTGAAAAATACTGTGCAGCAAAAGTAACCTCTGGGGAAGATGTGAAATAATTTCTTGCAGATCCTCACTATGCCTATTCAGCTCCGTGGATGACCTCCACATCACTAGCATTCTTTTCCCATGGCATTATTTTTAATAATATAGCTGCTGCAGTTTGAAACATGTGATACCTGCTGAATATGCCATCCATGACTATTTCATTAAGACCTTTCTCAAAATTGATGGAATCTGTGTCTGAAAACTTCTTTTCTCAACCCCATATCTTGGTGATTAGGCCACTGTACTGTCTAGGAGAGAGCATTCTGCTTCTTGTATTTCATCCCTTAACCTCCCTACCACCACCACCACCACAAACAGACTGTGAGGTTCACGTAATGGTGCTTACGAGTAACGAAGCAGGAACCCAAACAGTCTTTTGGCAGTTTTATTGTGCAAACTATTAACAGTAGAGCTACAAAAAAAACATATCTGTCTCAGTCGCTGGCAGAATCCAGGAGTGGCCCCTTCCGGCTCCTTCCCCAGCATAAGAGCTTCGGCACCCCAAATCTCCTCCTACCCTCCTTGCGTTTCACCCCTCTGCGCAATTGGGGCAACGGAAATGGCGTGCTTCCCTCCTGACCAGCCAGACGAGGTGAGGTGCTGGGACTCTCAGCAGTATCCCCGAGCCCTCTCCTCTCCTGGCTGGCCCCTTCCCCTTCCTCCCCACTGGAGGTGTGGCTGCTCTTCACGCTGGAAGAGGTGCTGCTGTTCAAAGGGCGTCGGGGCTCTCTGTATGCTAACAGACCCTCCGTTTCCCTCAGCGGCCAGGTGGCAGTTCCCTGACACAGACAAACAAACCAGTGTGCTCAAACTACAGGTGTAACTGTGTCCCAAAGAAACAATGTAAACACACCACCTGCCCTATATTACTCATTTACTAATTAAATTTATATATCACCCTTTGTCCCAAAGGAGTCCAGAGCAGCAATTTATGGCTATCCAACATTTGGTAGGGAAGATCAATGTGAAATTCTGATGGGTGGGGAAACATGCATTCACTTTCTAAAATGATCTGCCCATTTTCCTACTCGCCAGTACACTCACAGTTGGGGAAGATATACAGTAACAGAATCTTGTGGATAAATGATACAAGAGAGAGCCCAAGACGGTGTATCATTTATATGTCAGAGACAGATAAGACTGTCAAAATATGATGCCACTTTGTGTTAGGGGAAAAAAGAGCTTGGCACCAGTTATATTTCATCTCAGAATAGTCACCTTTCTGATCTCTGCCCTTCCATTATCTTCCTCCTCTTGCTTGGCAAGCGTACCAAAAGCAGGTCAACACCAGCAGCATGAAAAGAAGTTGTGAGAAGGCACAGAGGTATCCCACTGCCCCTCCGGCAAGCCACTTACCTCTCTGCAGGAAGATTCGGTTGGGTGGAGGTCTCAGTATATTTTTCAGAACAAGATGTGGATGAAGGACAGATACTCAAAACAATGAGCTTGGTAGAAACATTTAGTCCATTCACTCAAGACAATGTAAGTGTAAGGTAGGGATCAGCAACTAGAACTTCCAGGGCCAAATCCGTATTGTCTTTTGGCTGTCCCAGTCGCCAGTCCACAGTTAATGGAGTGAATAATGACTGTGGCAGCAGAGTCTGCAGGTTCTACTGGGGAAGAAAGAATTGGGTTTTCACCTTTCACCCCATCTCAGATGGGTTATCCTGCAAAATTGCTTGCTGACCACAAATGTAAGGAATGGGGAGGTGTTTCCAGAGAAACACCTGTTTGCCTTACCTAGCTGGCTCGACAGGAGCCTCGGTGTTCTAGGGTGCGCTCTGCTTAATGAAATTCCGGGATTGGCTGCACAATAAGTGCTTTGCTTCATCACAGTCATGCTTTCTTACATCATTACAGTTAAATTTCCAGGCACCAAAACCTACATTGACCCTGAAACCTACGAGGATCCAAATAGAGCTGTCCATCAATTCGCCAAGGAGTTAGATGCTTCCTGTATTAAAATAGAGCGTGTGATCGGTGCAGGTAAGCTCGCTGTGGCTTCCTTATACAATTCATCCATTTAGCTCGGATTGAAACTCATACATCATGATGACAGGCAAATAATTATATCTTGCGCATGGAGCTTTTTGCCTATACCAGAGTGGTTAAAAGCACTGGAGCTGCATTTGCTCATAAATGCAAAATAAATAAATAACCAGTCCAGTGGTCCAAAACGTGTGTGTGTGTGCGTGTGTGTGTGTTTCTATTTCCTCTTAGGAAAATGAAATGAAAATTGTCTTTTACAAATGCAGATAATGTCATTCCTCCTCACACATTGTTGAGAGAAGGTGGTGCATTTGAGTTAAACACTCCATGGCTATATTTGCATCAATATTTCCATTAAACTCCGAGAGAGGCTTGTGTGTGTGTGTGTGTGTGTGTGTAAAGGAACAACGTTTGTGTTTGTTATAACTAAAAGCTGGCTTTACAAAACAAGTTTTTCTTTGGGGAATGCCATAGTTGCCATTTTTAAAGTATTTTATTGCTATTAGAAGTCCTCATCTTAGCTCTCGTGAGTGATGGTAATTGTGCTGTCATTACATTGCTTTTCTTCCTTTTCCCACATACTTAAGCAGTGGTGTTCATGCTCTGGAAACCTGTTTCCATTTGTTTGCATTAATAAGATATGTGACACTTTTATTATTATACTGGTTCATGTAGTGAAATTAAGTATCCATGGGCAAGAAAAATATCAAATACCTGGGACTCCTGGAGGAAACATTCTTTGATTTCCCGTTGTTTTATGCAATACTTTTAAGTCCTCTTTTCCCCCTCTTTAAATCACCCCTGCAGCAGTGTGACAAGTGCTGTAAATTACATATAATAGCTCTTTGGTTGTGTTTTGTTTTTTAAAGGGAGGCAGGCTCACTTAACTTAAAAAAGGTTTATCTAGGTCATAAAAGCTAATGTGAAATGGATCAACCCTATGCATGTTATGCCAGTGTGTATAGGACTGCAGCCTTAGAAGATGTTAGTGACGACATTAACTAAAACTAAATTCATGTACACTCCTGATTCAGAATATTATCTTAAGTCATGCAGCGGTCTTTCCCACTGGAATTCAATGGATCCTCCAATCTTATTTTTGAATATCTGCTTTCAGTGCCAGCATAACCACATGATTTCACTGTAAGCACTTATTTGCAGGCACAGAGGTGGGTAATAACCTTCAAGTTCCAGTACTTAAATTCAGCAGAGGCCATCATTATAACATTGTGGAGCAGATGCGACACCATAACTTCATTTTCACCATGCAGAAAACTTCCTGCATGAGCTGGAGCCTCCATGCAAAACAACTGTTCCCATTTATTTATTTATTGAATTTATATACCTTTTGGGAGCTTCTCAAGCATTCTTCAGCCCAAACATCACAGCAACTGATGCCAGAAGACATCAGCACACTAACGGATCCACAGAGTTTGCCCAGCTTGTGTGACAGACCACAGCAACTCAGGTCTCGGGGTGGTTCACAGAACAAAATCAAAATATAAAACCACAATATATATAATCAAATTAACAACCCCCCCAAAAAAGAACCACATTTTAAAAGGGCATAGGACCTAACGGTCAGGGGTACCTTTACCTTAGGATAGCTTAGGATGCTTTGCTTTGCCAAGTTAGCTGCATTGAAGGCCTGCTTCCAGGAAAACTGTGTCACCGTTTCTCCATATGCATTCCAGCAATTTTACAGGAGTCAAAGCAGCCCCCTTATACAAAGGCTGCCTCTGAAAAAAAGTTAGCAAGTTTAGATTGGTTCAGAAATTAAGCGTGGCATTTCCCAAATTAAGAGAAGGCTCATTTTTAAGCCAGTCCAACAACACAAAGCAGGGGTGAGCTTGCCCATCAGTAGACAATAAAAACCAATAGCACCTTGGTAGACTAAAGTTGCATAAAACCCTTAATTCACAGCAAGCGTTCACTGGCATAGAACTTGACTGAGATAATAGATAAGGGTCTGTGGTTAAATAAGATTGAGAAAGCACAAAACAACAATCTTACTTCCCTGTTCTTGTGGAATTCTGATTCAATTTGATTTTTTAAAACGAAAATTAATTTTCTGATTGATTTTGTGACTACAAACTCAGAACTCCGCTGACAAACTGAAAGGCAAATATGGAAATGTCAGTCCTTTTGGTGGTGAAGTGTTAAGTGTAGTTGCCTTATTTATATTTCAATTCATGGGTCATACTTAGCAAAGGCTGAGAGGAAAATGACTGTTGCAACAGCCTGACGATAAAGCAGAAAAATATAGGCAGGGTTTATATCAAGTAAACATATGAAGTATCAGTTTGACAGACAACATGCAGCATCAAATATTTTAGCATGTTTCTCTGCTAATGTGTTACACTCAGCTGTGGAGTAAAGGTTCTCAGTTCTGTGGGTGATTGATTTTGATGAGGGTGCTATAATTTTCTGTTCCCTGCCAACATGTTTATGATACTCCTGTTGTGCACAACCATTGTGTGCTACACTATTGTCTGTACTATACTATTGACTGTGCCATCACAGTCCTTTGCTTTTATAGATTCCTCACGTTGCTATAGAATAGGCTAAAATTTGCTCATTTAGGGCCTGATCTTGCCAAAGCTCTTTTATACTTCTTTAATTTCAACCATGTGCTTAAATATTTTCCGCTGAAATTACTGCAGCTTGGAGGCATTTAACCTTGGTTGGGTTATGCCCTTGTTGATTTGATTCACATCTAGCATAACATTAAGTGGGAGTATTCATTTGACATCTAAATGCATTGGACATTCTGGTCCTATATCAGTGATTTCCTAACAGATGATATGTTTTCCATTTCAGGAGAGTTTGGAGAAGTATGCAGTGGGCGCCTAAAGCTTCCAGGCAAGAGAGATGTTGCCGTGGCCATTAAAACCTTAAAAGTAGGCTACACTGAAAAGCAAAGAAGGGATTTTCTTTGTGAGGCGAGCATCATGGGACAGTTTGATCACCCCAACGTTGTTCATTTAGAAGGGGTGGTTACCAGAGGTAATTAACTACCAGATCTGACCTTTATAGACAACATGCTAAAAGGCAATACATTGTTATAAAGTTTTCATAGTCAGCAATTCAAAAGACAGATGTGCTGCATAGATTAACAGATTTTCTTCTGATGTGTAACTAACTAAGGGAATGCTTAGTTTATGCAACAACATGAGAGAGAAAGAGAAATAAGATCAGTGGATGATGAAAAGATGAAGAACATTGGAATATTTATTTTTCCTAGTCTCATTTAGCCTCAAATACCATGTAGAAAGATAAGGTTTCTTACGTCCTTTCGTATTATCTGAAGTGTCATTTCCCCAGAATTCTCTTCACACAGCGGGAGTCAGGAGAACGCAATGACATTTTGATTTGTACGGTTTAACTTTTGCGAATCATGACCATATTCCGCACACAGACATTTAAGGGCCTTTTAGATCTCAGTAACAGTTTTGGAAGCTTCAGGAGCACTCATGCCTCAACTATTCAGCCCTTCAAAGGAACAACATGTGTTTTATCAGGAGTGGAGGGAACCACTCTGCTCAGATTATGATTCCTTTAAACAAAATGTGCCCCCCTTTCTTCTTTCCTTTTTTAGGGAAGCCAGTCATGATTGTAATAGAATACATGGAGAATGGAGCTCTGGATGCATTTCTCAGGGTGAGTGAATGCTGGAGGGAAACATACATAGCACTTCAAAAATAAAATATATATGCTACCAATTTAGCATAATAAAACATTTTCAGTGTAAAATGAGAACACGCCAAAACATTAAGAGATCTCTGAATGGTCTCTGAAAAATCAGATTAGAAATTAGAAGACCAGACGGGATCAAACGAAAACATTTTTGGCCATCTAAGTGATCCAATGTGGGACAGATATTGTGGTTTTGATTAGCATCATTGAAAGGGACCTGAAGCCATATTGTGGGAACACATGCTTCAAAATCATATTTGTATCTTTTCAACATTGTAGAAAAGAAAGAGTCCTTAAATTAAGTGCAGCAGTAATTCAGAAACGAAGGAAGCATTCCCTCCCCCCCAGTCCTAAGAGAGATTTTACAACTTTTTGTGACTGTTTACCATTTATGGTAGACAACTTGCTAAACACTACAAAGTCCAACAAGGAAAGTACATATAACTGTTAGCATCAGTAAGCTAAATCTGCTGCATGGATCCCAAAGTATAATATTGGTAATCATGGGCGTAGCCAGAGGGGCAGGGGGGCAGCTGCCCTCTCCTAGAGCAAGTAAAACAATAGAAATACTTAACTAACTGACCAATCACATCAGTTCTGCCACCCCTAACAAAAATCCTGGCCACACCCATGATTGGTATCATAATGTTTCTTCCCATACTCACAACAGCTACTTTCCTATTATGTATTAATTATGTATACTCTTGCCCTCAAAATACATTTTTACATAAAGTTAAGGACCGGTATATTCATAGCTCTCATGGAGTAACACATTCCTCTACCCTTTGGAAAAAGGTTTAATGAAAATCAGGATTTACACATATATATTCATATACTAATAGGGTTGCTCTTACGATTGATCTGCTGCTGGGATGATGGTTGACAGACTGCACATGTGAAGCCCAGAGCGACACTTCATGTCTTACATGTGGGCTGTGGGAGGCAAGTCATGCATGAGATGGAGGCACTAATGACATATTACATGTGGAATTTGCAGACACACAGGGCTGTGGGAGGCCTGGCCTTAAAGCACCAAGATTTTAACAATGTTTTTATCCTTCCCTCTCAGCTGCCCTAAGACGCATTTCTCTGCTTCTTTCTTTTACTTCAGAAACATGATGGGCAATTTACAGTAATTCAGCTGGTGGGGATGTTGAGAGGAATTGCTGCTGGAATGAGATACTTGGCTGATATGGGATACGTGCACAGGGACTTAGCAGCACGCAACATTCTGGTCAACAGCAATCTTGTCTGCAAAGTGTCAGACTTTGGCCTCTCCAGAGTTATAGAAGACGACCCAGAAGCTGTCTACACTACAACAGTGAGTTGCACATTAAACGAAAGAGAACACAGTTTGCTCGAGTATATTGTTGCCAACTCCCCACTCCCAGGAGTGGTGAGAATTTCCAAGGGCTGTGCTCCACAAGTCAAGTGACCTTTAGATGAAAAAACACTGGTGACATGTGGCATTTTTGCATTATTTGTGTTATTTCCAAATACACGTGTAGAGTACAGGTGGAGACAGGTGGAATTCTTACAAGACAGTAGTACCACTATCCCACATCAGATCCCCAGAGGTGTCTTTATCCAATTCTCTGTCCTTTCTCCCTACCTCCTATTTTTGTTACTCTCACACAAACTTATTTAGAGAAGTAGGTGTCTTGACTTCTTCAAGATCTGATTGCTTTCCAGTATAAAAGTCTCTATCCACCAGACATTAGCTCCCATTGATGAAACATCCAGTATCCTGGGCTAGTAACAAGCAGGATCTCTTAACAAAGGAATTGCCGGCCAATCATAGCAATTTTATTAACTGTGAGAGTTAATATTAAGAGCAATAATAATGCAATAGAACTCTATGCAAGACTCAGTAGAAATGGGGGGGGGGAGGAGGAGACTGGGATTGAGGGGGCAAGCCAGGAGCATGTGGTAAAGATGTCACAACTAAAATAAAATGTGAATCCCACTTTACTAATTGCAAAAGATTAAGAATCCCATTAATCTCAAACTCCTTGAAAAACAGCTTTCTCTTGAGTTCAGCAGGTGGCTGCCCTCCTTTGGTACACACATGTTCTAGCAGTATACATTTTCCAATCCACACACATTGGAAGTTCTCTTTCACATGTGAGACTAGTGCTGAAAAGTGGCAGCATGGAATCTAGGTGGGAGCTACGGATAACAGGTTGCAGTTGGGGGACTATTCTGCCACCATCCACACTAACGCTGATTACCAAGACAGACTAAAATGTACCTGTTAGGAACAAGGGCAGAGTCTCACCAAGACTCAGTAAACCAGGCATCAGCAACCTTTTTTAGCTGTGGGTCGGTCCACCATCCCTCAGACCATGTGGTGGGCTGGACTATATTTTGAAGAAAGAAAAAAAAAGGAACAAATTCTTATGCCTCACAAATAACCCAGAGATGCATTTTAAATAAAAGCACACATTCTACTCATGTAAAAACACCAGGCAGGCCCCACAAATAACCCAGAGATGCATTTTAAATAAAAGGACACATTCTACTCATGTAAAAACACGCTGATTCCCAGACCATCTGCGGGCCAGATTAGGTTGCCTACAGCTGCAGTAAACCGTTCAATGCAGGGGGTGGGAAAGTTTTTTCAGCCCAAGCCCGAGGGCTACATTCCCTCATGAAAACATTTCAAGTGGCCAGCTGTCAGTAAAAACAGTGGACAAGGCGAAAGCATTCACACACCCCACCCATCTCTTCTATCCCCCTGCCCTTCCCCATGCAGCACTTAAGCGTTTGAAACATGCTCCTATTGGCACAAATGAAAGCCTTTTAAAGCCTAACTGCTGCTTTGGGGTGACTTTAACGTGGTTTGCAGCTCATGGTGAGGTGGGAGTTAGGCTTCCCTCCACAGATGCAAACCTTCCCCCCCCCCCCCAAAAAAAAGATCCCACGCTGCATAGCATTTCTGCTTTTAAAAGCCTGCATTGGAGCCAGTGAAAGTGTTTTGTTTTTAAGTATAGTTGCTGCAAGTACTGCAGCACAGAGGGAGGGTTACTCTTAGCACCTAACCCCCACTCCCTTCGTGGAAGAAATGCAAGCTTTTTAAAAGCCTAAATGCTGTGGGGGCAGGGTGAAGAGAGGAGGTTGTGCGTTGGATGGAGAGGCCCTACAGGCCACATTTAGTCCATGGGCCAGAGGCTCCCCACCAATGGGTTTAACTAATCAAGTAAACATGTCCGCACGTGCCAACCAGCAGCTCTAACTATGCAATTTAGGACAATCGGCTTGAAATATTTACTGTTAATAATCCTAAACTGACTCAGAGTCTCAGAGTAAAGGTGCCAGTAAAAAAAATAAAAAATAGGAGGAGTTCATGCTCATTAGCAAGCTCATTACAATACAACAGGTGTGGTGAGTTAGGGGTCCTCCACAATAATTTCCATCATCCCTGACCACTGACCTTTCTGGCTGGTGCTGATGGCAGTTGGAGCTCAGGAACATCTGGAGTGCCACATGTTCCCCTACCCTAAAATACAGTACCTGTGGAGTTTTCACCAGTGCTCAAGGAAGGTGAGTATTAATGTCATTGGCCCACAGGTGCAATGTGTCCTCTGCCAAATGCTGGATTATGGCATCTGCACACCACTCTACCAGCCCAGTCCTCTAATGGATGCTTGTATAATCTCTGGAGCTCCCTGAATGATGGAAAACCAACATGTTAAGAAGGAGAAAGGGCATATTTAATTGTGGAGGTTCTCTGTACATTACAAACTAGTGTATCGGGAAGATGTCAAGAATAAGAAAAAGTTTCTTCCCAATATTCTAGTTTTCCGTGTACTGTATAATAAACATTTATATCTAGTTATATTTAACCATGTGATCCTTGCATTGATCTGAAGTGGTGCAGTCCAGTAGTAGCTGCTCTGTATATCGTATAGGTTGACTGTAGGAGGGAGGAATGGCTATAATCTGTGAGATGATGCAAGATTTAAAGAAGCACAGACATAATTTACTTCTTTAGTTTTAATTTTCTTTTATGATTGCAAGAAGCTGCCTTTCAGCTAATGCTTTCACGTACGGATAGTGTTACTGTTAAGTTTGTTTCAGAAACTTTCTTTTTCCGCAGGGTGGGAAAATACCAGTAAGATGGACAGCTCCTGAGGCCATACAGTATCGCAAGTTTACATCAGCAAGTGACGTATGGAGTTATGGAATAGTAATGTGGGAAGTCATGTCTTACGGAGAGAGGCCATACTGGGATATGTCAAATCAAGATGTAAGTTCCAAAAATGCATGTTCTGTTTCTTATAATGCACAGCGCTGGATAATAGATCTTGCAAATGATATATGGATTAGGGTTTCCTCTCTAGCAACACACCCAAAGACTTGAAGAACAATTAATATTTATATTGTAAAAGGAAAATAGAAACTTACTTTGGAAAGGTGTAAAATTATTAGCACTAGCAAGCTAATGGGAAACTAGTTCAAGGGCTCCCATTAGTGCACTGGAGTTTGACCACTTCCTCCCCCAAATCCACTCGAGTGGGTGTGAGGAAGGGGCGGTTGTTCCGTCTGGTAAATAGAAATGCTTGCACTGACAGAACAATTGCATTAACGTGATGCTGAATTCCACATATTGTTTTAATTCTCTTTTTAGCTACATCTCAATTATTGCTAGTTGTTTCATTATTTTATAGTTCATTAATAGGGCATAGCAAGCAGCATACACAGAAAGAGACTACATAACACACACTCTAGTAGGCAAATAGCACAATTCTGCACATGTCTACTCAGAAGTAAGACCCATTGAGTTCACAGGTTAAGTGTGTAGAGGACTGAGCCAAAAGCTGGGATAAGGGTCAGTTATGATGTTCAGGCTTTTCCAGCCGTCGTTGCCTTTAGACATCTTAAAAAGTCACTCTTGGTGTTTGAAGACCTCTGAAAGCAAATTGGCAAGGGCACTTTGGATCCTAGACAGTTGTGTGTGTGTGTTTTTAAGCCCACAATTTCTATAAGTTTCAACAGCACCATTACAAAATCCATGAAACACTGGCCCATTAATCACCCTCTTCTAAAACTTAGAGAGAGGGAATAATAAATAACCATTCATCCATAATAGCTGATTTCTTTTCAACATCTTACAACTGAACCTTTATTCCATGTTGTCTTCAGTGAAAATAATATAATCCTACAATGGGAAAAGAAACCCTTTTCATAACACTGTGTGCATCCTCATTCTAGGTAGGGCTTAGGCTGTCACTTTCCCCCCCTCACAAAACAGGAAAAATGAAAACATGTAGTCACCTCCACCCCTTTGATCTTGGCCTCAGGCTTGTTTACACAGGTGCAGATTGAGGGCTTGCTGACATGGCACCCAATCTAGCCCTTACAAGAGCATTTTAGAGCAGATTCTTGTGTACGGAAGTTCCCTGTGACTAACCCTTTTGAATAGGATTATTCCTTGAACAGGGTAGCCATTTTCACAAGCAAGCGGGGAGGGAACTTGGCTTTACCACAGCTTTAATTTTGAGCACAAAGGTCCATGGCTGTGGAACAGAGCTATATCTAAATTAGTTCCTTATTTGGACACATATTATTTCTTCAAATCAAGAGACAGTACAGTTTGGCCTAAGTTACAAACTTACTTACAATTGTCATCTGAGCTTCAAGTGACAATGCTAGCTTCAGGAGCATCCCCAAGCTGTTCTTTTGGCAGGAATGCAACTCCAGTCAGAACAGGCCATCTCCCTGGCTCCTAGACCCTGGTGCTGCCCACTATTCCTGCCTCCAGCTGGTAGGAATTCAGTCTCAGTTTATAAGCCCTTATACAGCTCAACACCCCCAGTACCGGTCCAACATCTAAAGAGCTTCTCCTTATTTCCCGGATGACTTCTCCCAGTGCCTTCATATAAATGTTAAAAGGTATGAGAGACAAGATGGTACTCTTGCCAAAATCCTCAGGTACATGAGAAGTTAAATGCATGGCTGACCACAAGCTTTGACACTGATTCAACAAGCAAGACATCTCCTGCACCTTCCCTTTGAAGAGAACATGGCAAGCACAGCTGTTTGTATGTCCCAAGACTGGACAGACGAATGGGCATATTCCTCTGTGTGTGCTGGCTCTGTGAAGTTTGTCTGCACCAGTGCTGGCGTCTCCATGTCCAAAGAGATGGGGGCGAAGTTATGGCTGCTTTAGCATCATGCTAAATCTCTAAATCTGCTCTGCAGGGTAAAGAGACACTGCCCCGACCCCTGAAACAGCATGCAGGGGAAGGAGAGGGGAACTTGTTCCATCCAGCAAGTAGAATGCCTGTGCCGAGGTAGGGTTGGCACAGTACAAATGTGCTGGTGATGCCAATATGGTGCTCCTCCCAGGGCATTTCCACCATGCCAACCTCGCCAGTGCTGCATCCCTCTTCCTCTCCACCCCAGTATGCTGCAGTCACTCAGCTGAACAAATGAGCAGTGCAGCCCTACCAGATGGCCTACTGCTGTGGAAAACAAAGGACTAAGGAGAATTTCTCAGTACAGGGAGGCCAATACTTGATGCAATGTGTGCTCTTTCCCTTAGTAAGGTACTATTAGCTATTCTGGTTTCAACTTTGTTGCCTTTATATAAAATATGGGAATCAAAATGCAGATACCAAGTGAAGTTTCATTTTGTCATAGAAGTAAGTGTGTGTTTAAATAAAAGATGAGGGAAATAATGTTATTTCCCTGTTGTTGTTTTAAGAATGATCGACATCAGAGAGTACTTTTTTGGTGCGTTTTTTTTCTAATCTACCATATAAAATCTAAATGATGAGTCAGTTTGGCAGAGAGCAAAGTTGTTAATATTTGACAGGTCTCAGTGTCAGAGATTTCATGGACTGTCAAAATATGGGCAAACAAGTCCTTGGGGCAGGGAGAGAGAAATATTTACATTCCCTCGACACCCAGTAGAGTTTCATTCCTTTTGACACCTTCCTTCTGTACTAGATTCAAACATAAAAGGTGTCTGACAGGAATATAAGATGCCTCAAAGGCAAAGCTTACCTATCTTTCAAAAAAGACATAAGGAAAGAACTGTTAGGAGAAGGGAAAGCAACAGGCAAAATCAGTATTTTCATACTTCTTGCTGAAATTTTCTATTGGGCTTAATGTATGGGCCCAATTTGTAAATAGGTAAACAGAGCAAATTGTCTGACAGTGAGAACAACATACCAGTTATATTCTAGTTAGCATTTAATTTATTTCCTGCTCAGCTGAAATGAGGTTTGCTGTGCAATCTTGCACATGTTTATTCAGAAGCAAGTCCCATTCACTTCAATAGGGCTTACTCCCAGGCAAGTGCATTCAAGAATGCAGCTTAAATATTTTAAGCCTAGCATGATGGGATGGGATGAGGATGTGTTGAACTACTGCTCTACAAACTATCAGAAAAGAAATGAAAAACAAGCACAAGGGATAGTTGTGACATAGAATAATAGAATTGTGGAGCCCAAGAATCATCTAGTCCAACCCCCTGCAATGCAGGAATCTCAGCTAAAGCAGCCATGACAGATGGCCATCCAGCCTCTGTTTAAAAAAAAAAAACCCCAAGGAAGGAGAGTCTACCATCTTCTAAGAGTTCCACTGTCAAACAGATCTTACCATGAGAAAGTTATTCCTGATGTTTAGTCAGAATCTCCTTTCTTACAACTTGAAGCCGTTGGTTCGGGTCCTACACTCCAGAGCAGGCGAGGCAAGTGGTACCTAAATAAAGTATGTAGTATTCTCATTAATTTAGACTAAACCTACACTTTTACAATCAGGCTTCACACAATGTTAACTGCATTTTGTGTTATTTGTATTCACCAGTACAGTATGTAAAGATGAAAGTGGAGTAAGTCAGATGAGAGGGACTAATTTATTTAATCTTGTTTCGTATGGCAAGACAAAGATGGGTTGGAGCCTATTTTCCTACTGAAATAGCTAGTGTTCTTATCCAATTTACATGGCCATAAATTTATTTAAATATATATTCACTACTTAAAATAGAGTATGTGCTGGAACTAAGCCAAATAATGTGGAAAATTGACCTCAAACCATTTGTTGTTGTGGTGGTGGTGGTTTTAGTGCCTCTTGTCGGTCCCCATCATTATGCTTTGACTTTAAATCTTAGAATCACTTACCTTACTTCCCTCATTCAGAATGGTCTTAAACAAAAACTATTTGAATTTCTGGTTTTATTTGTTCAGCGTTCATGTGTAAAAGAAGTAAAAGTTTTTTTCTTTAAAAAAAAAAAGGTGAACCATTAACCTTTGCTATTAGTCATTTCTCTTCACCATGGAATTTTCTACAATCAAGAAAATATATTTGCCATCATGTCTGCAATGCATATTTTGTTGCACTTTCTTTCATTGCTTCGCTTTTGCTGTCTAGGTGATATGTTCTGCCATGGTCATGTTTTGGATTTCTAGATCAGTTGACGGCAATCAGTCAAATAATTGTGTTCCAATTACTGTGGGAGATCGACAAGGCATGTCGTATTTGTATTTCTCTCATCTCTAATTCCTTTGGAAATTCTGCAGAGTACTCACGTTTTATTAATAAGTGTCTGAGTTGAATTTTCATCATAAACACGTTTTTAGTCTGAAGAGCATAATTACTGCATCATCATTTCATATAATTACACACACACACACACAAACACACAGAGAGAGACAGAGAGACAGAGAGACTGACTGACTTTCCACATGTATACCTTACACAGTTCTGAACTCTTCAAATTTCAGATTTGAAAAAGGGGTCGTAATTGCCCAAGCTAAACATCAGAACTCCAGGAATCTCTGCATGTTTTATCCACACTCACCCATTACCATGCATAATAGAGTTATAGAATAAGAAAAACCAAAATCACAGCCATTGAAATGCCTGTGGCCTGAGAATGAACACATTAGATAACATTAACCTTAGCATTATGGATATTATTTGAAGTAAAGCTGCAACCACAAAAGTGGCTTGTGACCTTTCAGTTTGAATGTGGAGTACCCTCCAACTTTGCAGGTGTATGAGAACTCTGGATTCAGCTGTAGGTTTCCACACAGAAGAGGGAAGGTGATACTTACTATTTTCTTCTCTCCCTGGCAGCTACCACAGCATCCAAAAAAATCTATTCTAGAGGATCCCACAATCCATTGAAAAAATTTTTGCAGGTGGGGAGGTGCTGGTGTCTGCAGCAGAGGGAGTATCACACACACAAAATTGCTTTCCCCCCTCTTATGTGAGTGGATGCCTCCTTTGGCACAAAAGTGATAGGAGCGCTAAGTGGCAATCACCCTGTGTTTTCAAACGTTTACAATATTTGCAGATTGCATCCAATAGGATTTTGGCTTCCTCTGTTCATGTATATGGCATGACGCATTGTTATACTTTTCTGCAGTGCACTGGGAGATTTTGATAAACTTTTTGATTCTTGGAGTCTACTTTTCATTCTTTAAAATGCTCCTTCAATTCACATTCCGACATGCGTATATAATATATATATTGAACAGAAGCTTTGAATTCTCACCAGCTTTTATTTATCATGGCAGCTTTATATCCTAGGGTTAACCCCAGAAGAAAGCCCCGAGGTTGGCTTTCTCTGGACTACTGCAAAGGAGAGAGTCCTGTGCTACTTACTCCTGAGGAACAAGCACTCTTCCTTAGCAATTCTAACACAGTTATGTCTGTCGGCATTTGAAATACCCACCCCACCCTGAAACAATATTTTAACGCTTTATATAACTTTTTTTTTTTTTAATCAGCTCATTGCTTCCCATCATGGTTTCTTATCCTGTCCTTGGGGCATTTAGCAGTTTCCTATAATTATTTCCCCCTCCCTCTTTTACTTAAACCTCAAATGAGTTTTGCTAGAAAATCAAGCAGTGGGTGTAACTCTTCCTACAGACATTAACTGCCCTGCACCATATCACAACATACCACATTTTCTTAATAATGGACTTTCCTTCTCCTGATTCATTAAGATATTACCCAGCCAAGCTATGCTTAAACATGTCACATTGCATTCAGATTCAGTTGTGCCCATTGTAAGGGTGAGTATTAAGGGAAAGTGTTTTTTTAGAAAGTACCTTTTATGCACAGTAATTTCCAGATACTTTTCTTGCATAGCATGCACGGATGCCTAAACCTCTGTTCATTTAAATGCTGTGTGTATTCCTGGAGGGAAAATGAAGGGGGGGGTGGCTTTGGGCAAATGCTGTTGCCTTCAAAGAGCATCTTCATGTATCAATTTATCAGCTTCACCCTTGGTGAATTTAATTGCTGTTTCCTGCTGCTGATTTGACTAGGTAATGCAACCATGTTCTCAGCATACACCACAGAATAATCTGTTTAATAAGCATGGAAAATAAAAACAAGTTTATTATACAGCAACATGAATGCATGTGTCAAAACAACAGGCTCTGTTTGAAAGATACATTTCATAAAGCTTTGATTGCTTAATTTGGCTGCTTGATTCTTCATGGGCCGTAAAAAATTCAAAACAACGTTGTTTTGCCTTTTAGGTTATAAAAGCAATTGAAGAAGGCTATCGCTTGCCAGCACCCATGGACTGCCCAGCAGGCCTTCACCAGCTGATGCTAGATTGCTGGCAGAAAGAGCGCGCGGAAAGGCCAAAGTTTGAGCAAATAGTGGGCATTCTGGACAAGATGATTCGGAACCCAAACAGCTTGAAAACCCCTCTGGGAACCTGTAGCAGGTAAGTTACTGGTGCTGTTTCTAAGTCGTAGGCCAGATTTTTAGGCTGTATTTCTTCATTCAGTTCAGCTGCTGTGTTCCGCTGCAGGGTGTACAGAAACATCCTCTTTTCAGGCTGCCTTTACAAAGATAAACCAGCAGATACTCTAGACTGTGCTGTGTGTTGCTTGTCATAAAACTAGCAGGAACTGAACAGAGGAACCTGAACAGCTTCCATGTTTTGAAAGAAGCAGAAAGGCCACTGTATGATTTGAATTTCCCTGATTTACTACAGTTTGTTTACTAAAAAGGTTTTAGCACAAAGCAGCTTCCAATAAAATTGCTGTAAAATAATTTGCAAAAACATGGAGTTTTAACTGCTGCTCTTTACTGTTTTATTGTTGCTCTGTTGATAGAAGTATGCAGCAGCTATGAAGGCCATATGAAATGTATTTATTCATTTACTGTATTTAGAGCCCATTCTTCACCAAATGATCCAAGGCCAGAAATTCAAAAAAATTAAGAGATACTTAACAATATTTCTTAAATATTGTGTGTGGGTGTGTATGTACATACATACACACACACATACACTACACACAAGCACTAGATGCTGTATTGGCTATATTTTACTCCATGTTATTTTTTGTCAAATCCAGAAATACTCACTTCAAACCACAATGTATAATCTTCAAAATTCCAGCATATTTCTACTGAAGTAAATGGAGCTGTTCTTTGGTTTGCATATATCAGACCTATTTATCTTCAGATCTCTTTTTATTTATAATAATTAATCTCTGATTCATTTGATTTTTATAATTATTCAAAATTGCATTGCACCTTTGTGTATTTGGAAGGAAGTCTCTCTGTGCTCAGTGAGGCTTACTCCCACATAAATGTGTGTTCTAGAAGGAAGGTTTTCTGGGTGTCAGGTGGTCACAAGCTACACAGGGACTACGATTTTACCCATAACAATTTGGGTCATGCAAAAAGGCTATCAGAATCAGCACAGGTTGTACAGCCAAAATGAGTTAATATCACAGGGATAAAAGAAAACCTGCTTCTTGGTGCTTCTTTTCCCAGACGTATCATTCTAAAGAACCTCAACACGAAACAAAGCCAGGCTTCAGAGAAGCTATTTAGCTAGACCCAGTGCCAGAAGTCAGATCATAGTCACCACATTTCTGTATGTCTTTTCTTCCCTTTGACCAATCTTCATTTGATCACAAAATGTTTGGAGCGAGGCTTTCCTCTTAGTGTGAATTTTTATAGAGTCAAATCTCTATTGTGTGTATAAGACATAGCACACTAACTCAAGTAAGAAACAATATTACAGTCAAACCTGGGTTCCCGAGTGCCTCCGTTATCATACGTTTCAGCTCCCGAACACCAAAAACCCGGAAGTAAATGTTCTGGTTTCCAAACGTTTTTTGGAACCCGAACGTCCGACACAGCTTCCGCTTGTTTGCAAGAAGCTCTTGCCACCAATCGGAAGCCGCGCCTCGGTTGTCGAACGTTTTGGAAGTTGAACTGTCTTCTGGAACAGATTACGTTCGTCAACCAAGGTAACCCTGGTAGATAACTAGTGAAAAAGAAGGGGGGGTTGTTGTTGGAACTGAACAGTGTGGACAAAGCCTTAGGTGCTTGCTGTGCCTTTAACCCAATTGGATATGATTTGTTCCTATTCCTATCAGGCAATATAAATGCTCTCTACCGTTGTAATTTCTCTTAAAATATAATAACTTTGTGTTTCCCTTCCGATCTAGGCCAATCAGTCCTCTTCTGGACCAGAATACACCTGATTTCACTACATTTTGTTCTGTAGGAGAATGGTTGCAAGCCATCAAGATGGAAAGATATAAGGATAACTTTTCAGCTGCAGGTTACAATAACCTTGAGACAGTAGCCCGGATGACTATTGAGTAAGTGATTTGATTTTCATGTGATTATGATGGCTGATGTTTTAAATAGGTGTTACCACAATAGCTTTCACCATGGCCCAAGCTATCATCATTTCCTCACCAAGTCTGGAATGAGGAGTAGAGGCATTTTCACCCCTAGAGGTCCTTTCCCTACCATCACTATCAGTTCACACAAATTGCTCTAATTATTAAAACACATTGTTTAAAAATAAAGGAAAGGTAGGTGCATGAAAGAGGAGCCAATAAGAACCCTAAAAACATATTGTAGCAGAGCCAACCTGCATAAAAAACATTGGGATCTCCAGACATGTCCACCACTCACTCTTTAGTCCCAGAGCAGTAACCAGATTTTAAGGTGGTCTGAATCCTAGAACTGCTTTGACAATTACCTAGACAGCGTAGGGCCAGGCTAGCCAACACGGTGTGCTCCAATTGTTGTTGTACACCAGCTCCCATCACCCCTGACCATTGCCATGCTGGCTGGGGCTGATGGGAGTTGGAGTCCAGCAACATCTGCAGCCCATCATGTTTACTCCTGATCTAGGGCAATCCAGAAATTCTGATAATTGTAGTGAGTTGTGACTCCCAATCACCCCTTGTAATAAAGAGGAGGGGGATTTGCAAAATTTAAAGAGTTTTTCTGCTCATAGGTTTCTCTAGCTGAATAATAAGAATCACAGAATTGTAAAGTCTATAAGGAATGGAAAACGCGTTGGAGGGGACCACAAAGGTCATCTAGTTTAAGCCCTAAAATGCAGGAATCCTTTTGCCCAACGTGGGGCTCGAACCCACAACCCTGAGATTAAGAGTCTCTTGCTCTACCAACTGAGGTCCTCCAGATATTGCTGGGCTACAGCTTCCATCATCCCAAACAATTTTATATCGATTTTCTATATTTTTATTAGAATTGGAGATTGCTTACTGCTTAGATACTCTATGATTAAGTGGTATATAAATTCATAAAACAAACCAATATAAACCATAAAACAACCACCAGAAAAATCAGGCCTAGGCATACTGACATCCCAGGTGTACAAAATATCATTCAGTTCTGTGAATTGTGCTGATGTTTCTTTTTTTGTCCTCATACACTGACAGTCAAATGCCTAACCTAGAACCTTTCTCTTCCCTTTCCGCCAGCGATATTATGAGCTTAGGCATCACGTTGGTTGGCCATCAAAAGAAAATCATGAGCAGCATTCAGACTATGAGAGCACAAATGTTACATTTGCATGGCACTGGCATCCAAGTGTGATAAACGCTTCTCCCTTACGAGGGAGGTGACAGACTTAAGAGAACAGTGCCGGCCTTCGATCTACATGAAGTGCTGCTAGAAGACACATGATTTTCTGGGTCCTTCCTGCAGACCACAGAAGGCCCACAAGAAGCACCTACAGACTTGAACTCCTAAGTGCCACCAGAAATTTACTTAAAAAGGGAATATGGATCCACTGATGGCAGCAACGAAAGCAGTGACAATAAACAAAGTACTACCTGAAACACCTACGAACACCTTGAACTCTCTAACCTCCTTTTTATCTTATGGACTTTTTAAATTGTACATAAGGGATTTTGAAAAAAAGAAAGAATATATTTGTCAGATAAAAATCATATTATTGCTAAAGTCAACAAAATATTTTCCTTAAACCTTTCATTTCAAACTCCCCCCCCCCAAGAAAGAGAAAAAACAGGAATCAGTTGTGTTGCTTTATCATATAGACATTCTTTTAATGTAACATTTATTATCTTTGGACCTTCTTAGTGCTAAGCATATGACACATTATTACACTGGGGACCTTTGAAAGATTGTATGAATTTCTACAGACACAAGAGGTGTAACTGAGAAATGTGGATCTGACCGCTGGGTTGGGTGAAATGGAGTTGCGGGGTAGGGTTTGCTTTATTAAGTTTACTTCAGTCTGTTAATTCCGCACCACATTTATGTGGTTTGCTAATTGGCAGGAAATCAGGAAGGGAAAGAAAGACATTGCCAAGAGTTCTGATATTTTTGAAAATAATTTTGTATGATAAATCACATGGTCTCTTTAAACAGGAAATGAATAAAATGGAGAACCTAGCAATAATGTTCCCTTAAAACGCCCAGGCACTTTTAAAGAAAAGGCATGAAATATGACTTTAGGAAGTTGCCTGGGTTAAATATAAGCTGTACATCTGCAACTTTAAACTTGTTAAGACCTCTTTTGCTGAATAATTGATTGTAGTAGGTGTGTCAAAAACAAAAAGAAAAGAAAACAGGTACAGTACTGTAGTGTTGCCTAGCCTTTTAATCAGAGCACATTGGTGTTTATTACTGTTGTTCCTTTCTTTAATTTTTCAATATTCCACATTAGAAGGTCTAGGGAAAAATAACTGGCATATGGTTAATATGAGATTAAGTTGAATGTAGTCCCTCCTGCAAAAATAAACATCTGGGGGTGCAATCCAGAGAACAGAAGGCATACCTACACCCCACTGAACTCAGCATTTAATTGAGACTAATTTTTACTGGTTTCAATTGGGACTTAGTCTCAAAAATATGTTACCACATTCTATATGGAGTCCCAGCAATTTCGATGGGGCCCGAGTGCAACTAACTTTCTCTGGATTGTACTCCTCCAGTGTAAGCCCTAATACAAAGAGGTGAACAGCAGCTGTGAGGCTTGCACAGGAGATGTTCCTATCAGATGGTGCCTTTGGATTTTCTATTAGAACCACTGAGTGTAAAATGCAAGTGGCAGTTCGAATATTTTCAAGTTTTGTTTTTTTTACAAACTGCTCTATACACACACACACAAAAAACCACAGTCACTTGAGACTTCTGACTAAAAAGTAGCTGTTGAATGAGAGAACTTTTTTTAGGGGGAAAAAACCAGTTTTAATTTAATATACGCGTACTTGAGTTGAATGAAATGTAGAACTACCATAAGCAATAACAGTGCGTTGCAGGAATATATACAAAACAGGTGATAAAATGCTGTCAAAAAAATATCATGAAAATCATGAGCTACCCCAGCAGTGAATAGCTGTACTTCCAAAGAGAACTGGGCTGCTCCCATTGGTTTTCATAGAGAAAGATCCCAGGGATCAGTTATAAATTAAGTCTTGTTTGATAACGTGGGCATCCACACAAAAAAAGTATAACCCTGTAAATGTTCCTTTGTAAAACTTGTACATTTTATTTATACTGTCTTGTTTTGTACACACATTTCTGTGCAGTGAGCTCTGAATACATTGAAAATGCACTATATTTTTCTATTTTACTTACAGAGCATCACAAAAAAGAAAATGTTTTTCAGTGCTACATAATGTGTTTTCCCACATTTAGGACCAAAGATAGCTACAGAAAACTTAAATAGATCATTTACCCCTCCCCCCCTGCCCTAATCTTCCACTTTTAGTTCACTGTACAGTGTTATATTTGTCATTTTATTTATTTGTTTGGTTAGAAAAAAATCACTTTGATTATACTATTTTTTTCCTTATTTTCCCTTTGTTAAAGAAATTGTAAAAAAAATGAGAGAAACAAACAACCAATATTTGAATTAACATAATCTCATTACATAGACACTTCCATTTGTAATCTTTGTAATAGACTGTAAATATATTTTTGGAAATATAACAGTGTGCATAAGGGTTATTTTTCATTGTCTGTCTATAGCAGTCACAACACACTATAGTGAAATGGCAAAAGTGAAATTCCCCCATGATATTTGGAAAGTACAGGCAAATTCATTAATTTCCTCTTTAAGTTATGAGTTCAATAGAAATGGTTATCTTTAGCTACAGAGGTGATTCCTCCACCACCACCCCCTCACTGATTTGTAAAAGTGCAAAGATTTCTTAAGGCAATGTATCAAATTTTCATTATGCAGACTTATCGCCCTATCTAAAACATGTTTACTTGGATTTAAGTACTATTGATTCCAATGACCTTACTTCATGGTATGCTTAAGATAGGCCAATGTATGATCCAGGCAGAGCCCTAGATGCACAGAAGCAAGCTTTTCTACATGCATCTCTGGCTACATGAGAAAGCTCATGGAAACAGATGTTCTGGGTACATTACTTAAGCATAAAAAGAATTTTCTGGGTAACAGTTAAATGTTCAGGTGCATGTTATAGTTTTTATCCCACCTTACCCCATCCCCAAGAAATAGCTTACAGGATTCTCCCCAAACCCATTTTATTCTCACATCAGTCCTGTGAGGTAGGTTAGGCTAATTCAGAGACTGGCCCAAGATCACCCAGCAAGTCAACACCAAGTGGGAATATTAAACCAGGCAGGAACAGAGGACATAGTATCATCCCAAACAGGTGATTCTGCTAGTGTTGACTGCAAGATAATAGAGCATTTCATCCACTGCTCTTCTCATGTATAGTTGGACAAGCACCAACGGCTGTAGCTCAATCTGATGGAATTTGCTTGCAACACTTGCATTGACTTTCATTGCTAATTGCTTGTGCTGTTAACTTCTAAATGTACATCCATAGTTATCTCCTCGTCATATCATTCAGAGATTTAGGAGCTGTGTTTGTTTTTGTACAAGCAAATCACATGGGCTCAGCTTGGTGAATATAACTACATTTACTCACTATTAAGATATATACAAGTTTGAACGTTAATGCGTATTGCAACACTTTATGTTTCTGAACCAGTGATCAGATGCAAGTAAATGGGACAAACTTCTGCATGCACTCAACTCTCCAATGGGTGTAATGAAGAGAGGTCCCAGAACTGGATCTCTGTACAAGCCCTCATCACCCAAATTACCAGCCACTTGTTGTTCGACTCTACGTACATAATGTGCTTCTTGATGCTGGGAAGTGTGGGAGGTCATAATTATCAAATGGTCCAAAATGAAGCATTCCCTTTTCTAAATAATTGTGATAATGCATTATTTTAGTTTGAAATCTCAGTAAAGAATTTGTGGTGGAATTTCCTAAAATGTCTAATAGATGCATATGACAATTCCAATGATATTCAAAGGGGGGGCGGGTCCTCCATTTTAAAATCCTAAGGTTAGGAGCACTTCTGTGCACACAAAGATTCCTCCATATTTAATGTGAGCTTTAGAGCTCAAGGGATGGCATAGAACTACACATTTTTATATGTATGTCACCTTTCCATCATTAAAACCATGCCCAAGGTGGCATACGACATGAAAAAATTACATAATTATAAAAGTGGTCGTAAACAATAAATAAAACACATCAAAAAGTACACAGCCTACTTAAACTATTTCCACACTCAAATCATAGTAATAATCTGATGATGTTGGAAAATGCAATATTGAAAAGGTTCTTACTACTAAGTCCATTCCCTCACACACGGCATAAAAAGGGATTTGTGCACACAACCTATTGGAGCTGAAAGTCTTAACGTTCACTGTTAAGCCATATTTACTGATTTCATCAGAATCCTTTTCGTCTTCCAGGGTGTAGTGTCTTATAATATAGCCCTCTGCATGTCTGCTCAGAAGTAAGTCTAAGTCCCATTGGGATTTCACTCCCAGGTAAGTGAGCACAGAATTTGGATTAGCCTCACAACAAGTCATTTGAAAACGGGTAGGATGATAGCCTAAAGAAGGCTGATCGCCGAAGAATTGATGCTTTTGAATTATGGTGCTGGAGGAGACTCTTGAGAGTCCCATGAACTGCAAGAAGATCAAACCTATCCATTCTCAAGGAAATCGGCCCTGAGTGCTCACTAGAAGGACAGATCCTGAAGTTGAGGCTCCAGTACTTTGGCCACCTCATGAGAAGAGAAGACTCCCTGGAAAAGACCCTGATTTTGGGAAAGATGGAGGGCACAAGGAGAAGGGGACGACAGAGGATGAGGTGGTTGGACAGTGTTCTCGAAGCTACTAACATGAGTTTGGCCAAACTGCGAGAGGCAGTGAAGGATAGGCGTGCCTGGCGTGCTCTGGTCCATGGGGTCACAAAGAGTCGGACACGACTGAACTGAACAACAACAACAAGGATGACAGCTAGAGATTTCTTAAATCCACTGTTTGCATCTATTGATTTATTTAAAACTTTTCTATACCACCCTTCATTTCAAAAGTATTAGTGCAGAGTACAATAACTTTTCATAATCACGAGGATTAAAACCAGAGGTGGTGGTTTGTTTGTTTGTTTTGTGGGCTGGCGGGACAATTATATCCTTGCTGTGCAATTTCTGCATGCAACTGATTGGCTTGATGGGCAGATTCTAGAGGCATATGGGATATACAGAGTATTTGACCCCTCTGTCCACGCCAGGAAGCACTTACTAAAACCAATCTGGTGCCACACAGAGGTTCTTGGATTCCAGTTGTCATCATCACTAACAATTGATGAGACTAATGGGGAGCTAGAATCCAACAATCTCTGGAGGGCCCCTTGTTAGTGAAGGCTAAGGTTATGAGCTACCCTGAGATGATGGGATATTTCACACAAAGTCAGGATTTTGGCAGGTGTCTAGACCGGGGAGTGCCTAACCTATGACCCTCCAGATGTAGTTAGATTCAATTACCATGAACCTATCTAGCATGGCCAACATCTGGATAGTAACAGGTTAGCCAACTCAGCCAGGGATGAAATACATGTGGTCCTTCAATTGTTTGAGGCGCCAATAAAAAACAAGACAACACAGTAACGGGTGATGGGAGTTATAGTCCAATGACATCTGGAGGACCAAGAGTTCCTCTCTGCTCTAATCAAAAGTACCTGACAGTTGAAAAGAAGCCACTAGAAATGTTCTGCCAGCTGCTGTCAAACCATAAATATGGGTGGTAAAGAGGGCACTTCCAGGGAAATTAAATATATCAATGGGAACATAGAAGAGGCAGCAGTCTTTCAGGTTGCAGTTTAAAGGTTTACAGGTCAAAACCTGGTTGAATTGAGCCAGTACAGAAAGCCAGAGCAGCGTAATATACAACCTGTGGCCTAGCCTTGGCAGGACCAGAGCCATAGCATTCAGTTAACAGTTCATGGTTCCAGACTCTCCAAGTGTCACTATTTTCCAGGGAAAGTACTGGATTTAGAGAAGCCGTCCCAGTTTCTGATTTGATCCCAGAATGTCCCACTTTTCCTTAGGACATGCCTATTTTCATCGAAAAATGTTGGAGGGTATGGAGTTATATGACACCCAAGCCAAGGAGATAAATAACCACACAACCTTTAAAAGACATCTGAAGGCTGCCCTGTATAGGGAAGCTTTTTATGTTTTAATATGCTTTTATGTGTTGGAAGCTGCCCAGAGTGGTTGGAGCAACCCAGTCAGATGGGCAGGGTACAAATAATTGCTGTTCTTGTTAAATTATTATTATTATTATTATTATGGAGTAGAACATTCCTATTTTCATCGGGAAAATGCTGGAGGGTATGTGGTTCTGAACTACCATGACAGGCTGCCCCACAAAGATTATGTTCCAGTAGTCTAGCTTCAGGTTTATGAAGGTATGAATAACAATACCAAGGTGTGAGTCTGAGAGGAAAAAACCTGCAGATTGAGTCGATGACTTTATTCCAGTCATGTTGGAAAACAAATGTGCAAGAAGAAGCAGCTTGAAGCATTTAGTACTTTGGGGGAGAGGCAGGGACAGGTCAACACTGATATAAGAACACCAAATGGAACAAAATATTTATAGCCCCATCAGACATTTAGGATCTCAGTGTCTGAAAGATTTCATCACATGCACACTTGACTGCTAGACAGTTTAATTGTATGCAGGAAGGAAAGAAACAATATATGGTTTATAGCAAAACCTTCAATATCTTTCAAATTTTTAAAGCAAAAGTAATTGCCTTTGAAGAAATGGCTTTCAGTAATTCACCAACATTAGTTGCAACCCCCCCCCCCAATAAGCATGCCTCAATCCCATGGAAATCAATCACATAAATCCCATTGGCGTATGGGGGACTAAAATGCACTTAACAGTTTGTGGGCTGCATCCACTATTATCCAACAGGCCCAGTGGTAGTTTTCCAATGTCTCATGGAAGTGTAATGGAAATAATAGCTCTGGAGAGGCTGGAGTGCCCAGACTATTCATACATTGTGTCAAGTACTACTTCAGTTTTTTCATAGACGAGGAACAAAGAGCAACCAACTTGGCAGCGTACTAGAAAAGCAAGTCACAGGACTCAATCTTTATTTTTCTGTAATTTTTCTTGGCTTTTTCAAGCCAAGTCACCCAGTGTTGCTCTTGGCTGGCTATTACTTTTTGTTAACGTCCACACACACACAAACACACAGCCCTGGGACATTCTTTTCCTATGTGCCTGATTGCCTATATTTTTCACCAAGCACATTCACGATCACTCCTGTAACATAAATAAATACATGAACAATGAGGGCATTTAATCAACCTACTGCAGAAGTCGTTCCCTTTATTGCATCAGTGGGGCTATTGCATGAGCTGCCATTGTAAAGGCAATTGGTTCACTTCAAAAATGCATGTCCACATGCCATTTGCAATGTGTCAAAGGCTACCATCCAATGGGACTTAGCGTTTGAATAGAAAGTTGCCTGTACAGGATCATCTCCCTTCTTGTGAATTTATTCACCACTATCAGCACCTACGTGTCCAATGCACACACAGCAGGAACCCCCTACATATAAATGTGATCTATCATTACTTACGTACTACAATTATTTGAGGGTGGTACACATTGTGCACATTGAATATATGCAGAGGAAAGAGAATGACTGCCTGCGTGTCCTGGCCCTGGCCCACATTATATGCACACAGCGTAATTCCTAAATAAGCCTCTGCTTTCTAAATGTACATTCAACTAGATATCCTCCTTTTTAGTATGGTCTGCAAGTGCGCAGGCTTAGAAGTTGTTCAGAATATGTACAGGGAGAGAGTTTTTCCCCCCAGTGGGTGTAATCTCACTCCAGTTTATTTGTTTGTGAAGTGTGCACACTGTCAACTGAACTTGTGAATTATCTCCAGAGAAAAGAATTGTGTCTGAGCTAGCACCTGAAGATAATTAATATGTGCTGATTAATCTTTGATGGCTCATTCACGTTTGGAAGTCATCGCTTGATGTCGTGATCAGGTGGTAACAAACATGCCCATGAAAACCATCTCCTTAAAAGGTTTAAGGATTTTCATATTTCAACATGTATGCATACACTGATTATGGAATAACATGCGATGTCCCAACTGGGCACTGACATCATATGCATTCAGACCTTGCGCTGGGACTTACCGTACATGCTGGATTTGTGTGTATGTATGCTGTATATACCACCAGGGAACACCAAAACAGCAAATTGAGCAAGATTATGAATTCCAGCATGGGCACATGCTGTAACCCACACTAAATCAAACCACAGTGAGTAATATGTTAACTTTCATAGAATTACAGAATTGTGAATTGGAAGGGATACCAAGGGTCATCTAGTCCGACCTCCTGCAATGCACACATGACAAATGGCCATCCAACCTCTGCTTATAAACCTCCAAGGAAGGAAAGTTCACCACTTCCTAAGGGACTCTGTTCCACTGTCAAACAGTAGTCAGACTCCCCTTTCTTGTAACTTGAAGCCATTGGTTCAGGTCCTACCCTCCAGAGCAGGAGAAAACATGCTCTAGCTTCCATGTGGCAGCCCTTTAGATATTTGAAGTTGGCTATCATATCTCCTCTTAGTCTCTTCTTTACCAGGCTAGACATACCCAACTCCCTCAACCATTCCTTATAAGGCTTGGTTTCAGAACCTTTAACATCTTGGTTGCCCCCTTCTGCACACATTCCAGCTTGTCAACATCCTTCTTAAATCGTGGTGCCCAGAATTGGACACAGTACTCTGGGTGTGTTCTGACCAATAATGAATAATGTGGTACTATGACTTCCCTTGATCTGGCTTCTGTTGATGCAGCCTAGAATAGCATTAGCTTTTTTTGCTGCTGCATCACACTGTTGACTCAAGTTAAGAATGTGGTTTACTAAGACCCCGAGATCCTTTTCACATGTTCTATTGACAATCCAGGTGCCCCCCCCCTTTTTATACATTTGTGCAGCTGGTTCTTCCTGACCACTCACAGCAGTGTTGTCAGTTGTTATAGGTTACCTGGACTGTTCAGTCTGAAAAACTAAGAATGACTGAGGTTTTCAGGACAATGGCTGCTTCAGGTTGCTGTGCACTTTACAGATTGACAATGGGCTATGCTGGACCCGGATCAAGGAGCTTTGTATAAGCATATCATAATGGGAAATTATGCAAAATAGTTGGTTTAGGATATCTGCTGTGCAAGCTGGACCTCATTGCCTGGATGGAATGAGGGGGAAAGCTGTGGGTGCCAGACTCTCTGGGATTTCCAGGTGACAAGCCTGAGCTTGTTGTCTGCCTGAAATGAGAGGCCAAGCCTTGGGTGCCAAACGCTCAAGGTTCAGATGAAATGCAGACTCCTGGCCCCAGTTCAGTGGACTTTATACTCTGACAAGGAGCCAGGAACTTAGTGGCAGGCCTAGTCTTGCATACTTCTTTACAAAAATGACAAAGGAACTGAAAACTGCTGTCCACGGTGCTCCTGGCTGGATGTTGATTGGAAAAGACCCATCAAAAGAAAACCTATAGAGAGACTCTAAAATGATCCAGCAGAAGTCAAGCTTCCTCAGCAAGGAAGTGCAAAGAAGGGAGAAGGAGCCTTGCCTTCCCTAATCTCAGTCAAGTCTAGCTGAGCAATAGCCTCTCCCAGGCCATGACTTTAATAATAGCAGCTGGGAAGTGAGAAGAGGATTTCAGGGTTTGTTTGTATGTTTTTTAAAATAAATATTAAGTTGTGTGTCTTTGTTTCTCAATTTGATCTTTTTATGTGGTTTTGAATATTCTGTGGTATTTTACACATTGTGATTTGCAGTTATTTTTATTGAACATAGTTTAGTAATTTTTTTATTGTAATTGATAAGAATAAATTTCTGTTTCATTATTATTTGCTGATGTGTTGAGAGTTAATTTCATTGTGCACTATTATATTCTATTGGATTATTGAATATTACTTTATTTGATATAAGTTGTTTCCATTTTAAAGTTATGTTTTACTATGACTTTTTTGTACTGATTATTATAAGGTGTGTGATCTTTGTATATTTTTTTGCTATAGTAATATAGTATTATAGTTGCTATAGTAATATAGAAAGGCGGCCTACAAATTAAAAGTGAAATGAAATACCAGCAACCTAAAACTAGCACGGGGACAAACAGAAGAAGACACCTTCACCCCCGTATGGCCCCCCTCATCGCACACACAGCCCAACAAGACAATGACAAAAATCTACCAACAGCATACAAATCAATATGGCTAACCTGATCCAAAACACCCACCAACCCCACTCACACAGGAAACCAAATATCACCACAGCCAACCACAAATGAACAATCAAACCCTACGCCGATCGCGACCTCTGACCGCCAAAGAAACACAAGCAAACAACAAAGAACCAACACAAGCGACGCTGACACCAAATCCTACATATATTAAGGAAAATAGAAACATCATCTCCCCCCCACCCTCCCACCCATCCCACCCACTTCCTCCCCCTCCCCCCAATGTCTCAACAACTAAAATTGATCTGTAAAAATGTTTTATGGAAAAATACGAGAGACATTACACACACTTTGTAAACTAAGAAAATCTTTAATAAAAAAAGTGAAATGAAATGATAAATGGCATGAATAGAAGGGTTGCATCCTGTGGCAATGGAGATAATGACTGGCGTCAGTGGGTGCCCGGTGCATCGCGTGTGTCCTGCAGCCGGCAGGGGGGAGCCAACCAACCATGGGGGTGGGGGCGCTGCGTGGAGCCTCTCCGCAGCCTCCCCCTCAGCTGTAGGGTGGCTGAGGGAAAGGCAGTGGGTAGACACAAGCTCCACGCTGCCGTTTCAGGCAGCGCCAAGCCTGCAGACACCCAAGCCACCACGTCACTTCCAGGAGAAACATGTGGCATGGGTACACTGCAGGCCCTGCGGTAAGTGCCGGCCCCCAGTGCCAGCTGCGTTTCATTGCATTTGTTGACTGAACTATAAAGTTTTGTGAGCCCTTTTTTAAAAACCACCACCACCACCACTCATTTTTGTCATTTTGTCAAACCCCCCCCCAGTGATGACAACCGGGGCGGCCCACACGCCCCTTCCTCCACTACTCTCAGTGAGCTTCATGGTTGTGCTGAGATGCAGACCTTAGGTGCCTCACACACATTCTGATCCATGCAACACACTAGCACACAACATGGGCTGTAACATTTCACATACAGAACAGCTGGTACTGAAGCACACGTCACAGTTTAAGAATATATTTCTTAAAAAAAACCAGACTTGGTCAGAAATTAGCAACAGCATGACTATTCTGGCAAACTTAACATTAACTGAAGAGTGGTAAATCTGGGCAGTTGCATACTTTTGGATCAAGGAGTCATAAAAAGCCAGCCAACAATTACATTCAAGCAAGAATGGTTATTTACCTTGTGCAGTCTTGCATTCAGTTAGGAATATAAGCACTTGTAATGACATTTCCCTTGGAAAACAATGGTTTGGCCAATTCCTTTCATAATGAGTCTGATGAAATTTGGAAGCGTTTGCAGAAATCCAAAGCATACAGTGTAAGTGAATTAGATAAAACCCAAAGAAAAATGCCCTACCTCAGTCCTCAGTAGTAAAATTGTGTAATGACCACAATTAGATGAATGGAGTAAGAAATCTGAATCCTGAAACAGAATGCTACCTTAAATTGCTGAATGGCTAACTCCACATTTCACACAAACAGGAACAAATGAGGCTTGATGCTGTGTTGTTGTAAATAAAACCTGACTAGGGATGGGAAAGGCTGTCATATTTGGTTTCTCACTTTTCTAATCTGAAATTCAGTTCTCTGATTCGCTGCAGCAACTTGAACATTTTTTTAAAAAGCTCCTCATGAAAATTCTCATCATTGAGCAGGTTTCTCCTAATAAACACATTTTTGGATGCAGGACTGACTAATATGCACAATTTTGCAAGCAATTTCCTTTAATAACATGCATTTTTGTGTTATTTTCACTAGTAAATCTATATATGTGTATGTATGCGTGTACATTCCCAAGTATATGAATTTTCGGCCGGAGAACTGCCTTGCAAAATTCAGAAAAGCACAAATTTTGAAGGTTTACACATTGGTTCAAGCAGTGCAAACTAGGTTGTTTCTCAATAAAATGCAAACAAAATCAAATACCTCTCACAGGGCAGTATTCAGACACACGCAAAAAACAACAACAGAAAAAGCACTTGCTCATTATTTCTTGTTAGCTCCAAGTGGCTTGGCTTGGCTTCAGCAAACATGATCTTCGAGGGAAGAAATGGGAAGGAAAGCACACCTCCACTGTCCTTTGCTGATTCTCTGCTCTAAATCTCCTGTCCCAGAAACATCACACGCACACACACAAGAGTATCAGAACTGAGTTAAATGTATCCCAGAACAGATTGCAGCCTGCTGGGTTTTTGAAATGCAAGAACAAATCTAAAACAATGAATTCAATATGAGAGTTTGCACCTAACTTGGGCACTCTGAAGCCTGTCATAACTGAAGAGGCAAAACTGAAAATGCTTCACATCCTGAAAGCACCACTTGAGCATTTAGCACAAATAAATGCACGCTGTCTAAAAGTGAAGGGCACTCTCGGAGAGGTTATGAGATGATGAGACCTTGTAGCCAATGTCACCGAAAGCCTTAAAAAGCTGAAAAGTGAACACATTTCCCACTTAGTAATGGACATGAGTAGGAACTGATACAGTTTGCAGGAGGCAGAAAGAGAATGTGAAAGTATCTCTAATGTTGACAGGATGTTCCATTGCAGAATTTTAACAAGAGTTTCTAACGCAAGGGGGAAGAAACCTTTTCCCCCTTGTGGGCATCCTTCCAGAGATCTATGACAGTGCTGCGTAGGGACAGAGGCAAAATCAAGCATGGCAATAGATGCAAAGCTTATTGTCGTGCAGAAGGCAACATTTCACCCACCCCAAATCCAAATATTTCTATGCTCGACTACCCCATACCAACAACATCCACACATCTCTCTATCCAAGCAAGCAAAAAGCATCATCAAGTAGACGTTCAAGCCAGACTAAAGCACTCAAGGGAGGTTCAGAAGAGGCTGGTCAGAAAGTCCTTGGCCTACAGGCCAGATGTTCCTGACCCCTGTTCTAAAGCTGTTCAAAAAGTTTCTGTGGGGTTCGATGGGGGAAAGGGAGAGGAAGGGAGGTGTTAAATAAAGCACCATTGTAAATAAAATATGGCTAATAACTTATATAAGTGAAGCTGATTTGGTATTATGATTTTATTCCTCATGCCAGAATGTAATTTGTCAAAGAGACTAAATTGAGACAGATGGGAGAGCAACTGGTAATGTATAGCTTATTCAAGAGGATTTGAAAAGACATGAAAAGAAAATACTTTTTTACGGTAAAAAGCATGAAAGTAAAATGCTAGCTGTGATTATGTTTGCTCTTAGTGACACATAGATGGGATTTTGGATAACTTGTCTTCACAAGAGCAGATCTGTATGCTAATAGTATGCAAAGCAAGCAAAGCATCTTCTTGATTAGAATGGTCAAAAGTTCAAAATGAGATAAGAGCATGCTTTACAGACATCCCCCCCACTATATAAAAAATAAAGGGGATTTTGAAAGGGCCACGCCTTGCCCACATAGCTAAAGACAAGAAGGGTAAACAAAACAGAGTGGATATCAAATCCAGTCAACTAAACAACATGAATGGTGAACTCTTTCTTTTTCTTTTCTTTTTTTCATTCTTCCAAGTGTGCGGATTCTGCTGAGCTAAATCCTGGCTGAAGAAATAGGCTAGCTAATCATACATTGATTTGTGCATTGATTTATGCATTTATGGAGGCTTTTAGCCTTTACTTTTTGCGGCAAACGTGTCCTATCTGGAACCTAAATCTGGAGTAGGACCAATATACCAAAATAGAAGCTAAATAAGCTCAGGGGTTGAAACCAGGACTTTCAAAGGGGCTGGGTGGGCTGTGATTGATGGGATGATGTTTCCTCCTCTGAAGAGGTCTAGAAATACTCTTCCCCTTGCACTACTTTTTGTTAAAGACACACCTGCAATATATTTTTCCCCACCCATCATATCTATTGCACATCACCACCACTTATTGTATAGTGTACATCTTACCACACTGATCACACCTTTGTGACTTTCAGGCTTGTTGTCTCTGACATGTTCTGTGCTGGAGCTGCTCCTTGACAGCTTCTGGCAGTGCAATGGGGAGGTTTGGACAGCCCATGTTGTGTTTTCTCACAGTGCCTGCCACTATCCAAGGTGCTGCTTTTGACTTCTGAAGGCCTTCATAGTGTGGGGAAACCTCAATATTTTAGAGGCTGCCTTTGCCCTGCATGCCGCCACCCCATCTCCTACATTGTTCCATTCAGGCACCTACTATAAGGTGTTTCCATCATTACTACTGGTACCTGGTGTCGGGATACAGAGAGCAGAAGTCATTTTGTGCTCTGTTACTGCCCTGATGGCATTGAGAATGAGTCCAAGGTTAATTGGTAACAACAAAAGAGCAGGTTTGGCCTGATAACCATTTAAAGAATTCCACAATTTTATTTACCTAACTGTATTTATTACTTCATGAAACTGGAAAAGGAAAGCATGATACAAAGTAGGTAACGCAATCGACAAACATGAAGAATGAAAAGTAAGCTGGTATTTTGAAACAAAATAGTGAAGCAGTATGATGCTCCAATAAACAACCCACTTTAAAAACACAACTTCTGGCTATGGGGCGGGGGGGGGGGGTTAAGCCACGGATCAAAAGGCACAACCCATAAAGCAACAACTTAATTCTGGAGCGTTTTGAAATTGCAGTAAAGAGTCCTGCTTCTGATTATATGCAGCACATCATTTCCTAAACTCTTAATAGCTGTCATCCATTCACATACTGATACTTCTAGGATTAAGAGTCAAGTGCTTTAGGTCGAGAAACATAGAAGTCTGAGCCACCTCAGTTTTCTGTTCAGCCATTTGCCTCTAGTTACTCCTTTTCCAATGAAAACTGACCCATGCAACATTTTAACAGCTGTTTGTTGATTTAAGGAAGCTGATGGGTATTGCATATATTTCCATAGAAAATTCTGCAGTGTGTGGTCATGAGAAAACCCCGTTAGAAACAGACAAATCTATCAATTTCAGTTTCTCCCAGTTTCTCATTTTCCCAGCCTTAAGTTCTGTGCACATTTCTGCAGCAGTTTGTGATCTTTTTTTTTAAGTCCAAATGAATATTCATCAGTGTTTCAGTGCATTTTTTTTTAAATATGGACATTTTGGTATGCATTTTTGTGTATTATACACAGTAATATATATACATTTTTCTGCAAAGTTCCCCCAGTTATACACTTTTTGGCATATATTACTTGGCTGTAGAACTAGAGATGTGAAGGCCCGGAAAAAAACCGAATAAGAGAGAACACCTTAAAGATAACCCACAGATGGTACTTGCATCCCACATTGCTAAGCAAAACAGACAAAAATATTTCTCCGCAATGTTGGAGAAATTGTGGAAATGAAGGAACATTTATACACATGTGGTGGAAATGCCCATTAATTTTTTTCCCTGAAGCCTTTTTTGTTTTTTCTGAAAAATTGGAAAAATAAAAAATAAGATTATAGAATGTTTTATTTTAACATGATGAATAAAATATTTTAAGATAAGGGGTTCAAATATTTTATAAATCATTTCTAAAAAATATGTATGGTATCAGATTATTCTAATGTCTGTGAGGACAAGTAAGTCCTAGGTTACAAACTGAACTCTCCAATGAATAATTGTTACTTCTGGATTTTTTAAAAATTGTTTTGTGGTTTTGTTTTTTGTTCCACATAAACTAGTAAACAGTTCAGGAGACTGTTGCTCCATTTGTTACAAATACAAATAAATATTATTTTAAAAGTAAATTCTGTTTGTAATAATAGTTTGGATACAGTATATTTTTAATATGCTAGTTGTGATAATTTTATGCCCATTAAAATAGTCCATAGTTATATGTTATGTTTCTAAAGTAACAGAATGACTTTCAATCTGGAAAAGAAAAAAGAAGTTCTAAAGTAGCATTTTTTTCCAATTTTTCTGAAAATTTCCATTTCCCCCTGGAAAAAATGGGGTTTTTTCCAGAAATTTTACATCTCTATGTAGAACTACACTACAAAATTTGGAGAAGTGCAAATTTTGAAGGATAGTTGCCTTTACGATCACTTATTGTTTTGGAAACTGCAAATTAAGCAGTTTACTTACTTGCACTCCATGCAGACTTTATGAATTGTAAAACTTGTGCTGCTAAACTGTTGAACATTTTTTTGTTCTTATTAATGTCATACATAGCTGTCAACTTTTCCCTTTTCTTGCGAGGAATCAGATTCAGAATAAGGGAATTTCCCTTAAAGGGGGGGGGGGAGTTGACAGCTATGATGTCATAGCCTAACGATTATCCCTCTTTTTTTTAACTAAAAACAAATATTGCCTCACTATATACTTACACAGTGATTGACAAATGTGTGAGTGGTAAGGAAAACAAATGAAAAATGAATGATCTGCTACCACATGACTGATAAATGGTCAGGCTGACGTTTTTGAAATGTGTCTTCCAGTTTTTGTTTTTAAGAAGATCTAATTTTTAAAATTGCACAGAAAGTAAAATTAGATTAAATGTAGGGGGAAATGTTTAAAGAGGAGGAAGGAGTATCCCCCACTTTACCCACACTGCCCAGCATCTTCCAAGTTTGCTTTTCATTTATTTTTTATGTCCCTGACAAGTGCTTAATCCAGCTTCATCTGTCTGTCTGTCTGAAGGTCTCTCTCTCTCTCTCTCTCTCTCTCTCTCTCTCTCTCTCTCTCTCTCTCTCTGTGTGTGTGTGTGTGTGTGTGTGTGTAAGGATAGAGAGAGTTATGCTACACCAATTGCTGAGTGGTGTGAGATTTCAGGGGTCCAGGAGGGTCATGTTTCCTTTGGCATGAGGTACAATGGAGACTGTGGTGTCTTTATGATATATGGTTTATTTACACATATATGAACCAATGATGGAGGGGTTCACAGCAACACCACAAAAGGGTCTTGCCTCTTCCTTAGCCATAGCTAGAAGAAATCAAGCATGGCTCTGAATTTTTGCCTTCCCAGCCTGCTGCCTTGCTTCCAGCTTCTAGTTCCTGCCTTCTAGCTCACATAATTCCACTCTCCACTCTGCCCTTTGTCTTTCTAACTACCAGTGACTTTGCTATCTGGCACAGAGCCACTCCCTTTGTTTCCCCAATGGCCCATGACCTCACCAGGAAGCTAGCCTTGCTATTCTAGGAATTAGAAGGGTCTTGGCATACAGTTTAACCCCCAGCTTCCAAAATCATAACAATATGTGTATTTATTGCCAGATTAATAAAAACCCTGGATGTAATCTAACTCTTTCACAGTGGTATCCATTTTTTGATTATTTCATGAAGACAGCATTTGCACAAAAATTGCATTTCTAGCTAAGAGAGAACCATTAAAATGCTGTAAGGTGGCATATCTGTGTCAGCCCGTCCACAGCCAATGACTCTGTTTGAGCCAATTTAGCCTCATTGAAAAGAAAGAGGTTTAAATCAACTTAACTGGGCTGTGGATCAGGCTGTAAAAATGATGATAAACGTAATAAACAACCACTGTCTAGTAAGCCTATGGGGTACCGATTGCCTTTCTTGCTTCAATGTGTAAAACTACAGAGAAGTGTGTTTATGTGAAGGGTTTTGGGGTGGAAGAGACAAACGAAATGCTGAATAATTTCTTAGCAGCAGGACATATATAATACTACTTTGCTGAATTTAGCTATAAACCTATAGCAATTCCCTGTCTTCACACATTAAGAAATCATTTGTCTTTGAGTGTGCCTATGTAGCATGGCATGCAGATTGCTTTTAAACTTTTCTGTCCGCAAGCAAACATTTATGCTGAGTTAAGCATTAATATGCTTTCTTTTATAGATAGGGCTATGGCATAGTTATGCGCTTTAGCGGGGGGGGGGATCTCCCCCCCCTCAAAAAAAGGTACTTGGCAATTTGGATATGTACTCAAAAGATTTATAGTATTAAAACCAATTGAGTCCCTTCCTTTGTGCTACTTAATGAAGGCAACTATTGTGAGTTAAAGTAAAAGCTCCAACTCAGAAGCTATTTGCAAATGGGAGAGCTTCATTAAGCAGGTATGGGCAGTCCTTAGGAGAGACACCCACTTTCACCCCCTGCCTGGGCATTTAACTCATTTTCATCAGCCCTAGAGGGCAACGGATGTGTACAAGGCAGCAAGTGCACCATTTCAAATTTCAGTGTGTTGCTGGAACATGGGATTTGGTTTTAAACCAAGACAGTCCATTTGTCAGTCCAGCTCAGGACTGCCTGGGTGGGCTGGGTGGCAGTAGCTCTCTGGTGTTTCTGACTTTCCTGGATCTACCAGGAGATGCCAGGGATTGTTCCTTAGGTCTTCTTCATGCAAAATGGATATTATATACTACTGAATTATATGACCCTTCCCCAAGGGGAAATGTTGAGTGTTGCGGAAGACACACATAGTTTTCAGAAGGGGACACATATAATCTTGTTTAGATGTAAGCAAAGAACATTGTTAAGAGGGATATATTCAAGATTACATGGGTGGGGATTCAGAGCATTCGCGGTGGCTATTTTTATACTTCATAATACGTTTAGCAATGTCATACCCTCCAACATTTCTCCGATGAAAATAGAATATTTTAAATATTTATAGCCACACATTTCATTGGGTTGCCCCAGTACCCTGGGCACCTTCCAACGTATATAAAACATAATAAAGCATTAAACATTAAAAAAAAACCACTTCCCTATACAGGATTGCCTTCAGACAGCTCGGGGGTTGGATAACGCCATATCCTCCAACATTTCTCCAGTAAAAATAGGGACATCCTAAGGAAAAGTGGGACATTCTGGGATCAAATCAGAAACCGGGATGGCTTCTCTAAATGAGATGCCCTCGGAATTTACAACCAGTGTGTTGATCAGATATGGAAGTGTTCCTGAGTGATAATGAGATGTGGCCTAAATCATGGATCCTACCATGCATTACCTTCTCTTAATCAAGACGAAGGGAAGTTCTGGTAGTTTTTCAATGCTATCAGCTTTCAGCTTTCACTCAACTTCCCAAGCACTGACTGGAACACAGGAACTGTAACATGCAAATCAGCCCACACTGCACAGCAGAAGTTTAAGAATCGGCATCACTTTTATTTTCATATCTGAATATCAAATAGAAAGGCTGAGCAGGCTTTACCACAGGAGTTAACCAACTGAAAGGAACATGCAAACACAGAGAACTCTGGAATGGTGGTACGTGCTCAGCATCCTCTGCCTCCAAGCCTCTCCCCTGCACCCTGCAGAGTTTGGCATGAGGTTCCAGTATAGATTGCATTTAACCAAGGGAATTACAAAATGCAACAGGATGGTAGAATGAAACCATTCTGAAAGACACGTACAAGACAAAATCCTATAGGAACGCTTCAGTCACCAAAGGACTGTAACTACCCACAACTGTGGTCTAGAGACAAAGATGCAACACCTTCTGTGCAGCTGCAGCATTATGTGCAAGTTGCACAAGGTGAGACGGTCTTATTGGAGTAAAGTTGGAGGATCAAAATTAAAGAACACTGGTCTACACGCCCTCCCTTCTCAGAAACTCTGGAGGGAGGGTGGAGCCTTGCTGATGGAACATTAAGGGCACAGGATCCAAAAAATTGTAATATTCACCTATGAGTCACTCTTTAGGCTTGTTCCTGCTGATCACATCCTGCCTGCCTGCCCCACAGAAGCATGAAAAGCCCAACCTGTGCAGCAAAGGACAGAAGGCATATGGGTCTGAGCAAAACGTATGCAAACATTCATTTTCCTAAATGAATAAAGCAGATCCATTAATCTGGCTAAAATGAATCTGGGCAGCCCAAGGACAAACTAAACATAGAGTTGTCCCATGGCACAAACCTTTGTCTGGGGAATTCTGAACTAAGTCTATGTAAACCTCCATTCCTTTCCTTTGCTGTTTGTATACAGGATGCCAATAGCCCTGATCTCTCCTCACTTTGATGTCTCCAGAGTAGAGCCAATGCCTCTATGCAGAAAAGTCACACACAGTCCGAGGGTGTGGGAAGGATTTGCACAACTGCTCAAAAGGTAGCATCTGTGACAACACTGAGACAATTTATTAGGGTCCACTGCGGCCAGAGAAAACCTTCACCTTGTTGGTTCTATGTGTTTAGATGAAACACAGCAATTCAACTGGGAAATAAGGTAAGTCCTCAAATGTATCAGGTCTTGTTAATGATGTCATGGGAGAGAAGAACAGCCAAAATGGAAAGGATTAAAACAACAACAACAACAACAACAACACACACACACACACACCACGAAACACCAAAAGTGCCAAACTGGGGGGAGGAATCAAGACCCCTTTTGTATGACAATTGGCCAGTTCAAACAGAGAACTGGGCAAGTGAAAAATCTGTCCACCTGGCAGCAGTCATCACAAGTGGCGACAGAGGAAGAAAAAGAAGGTGTAATGTTATCTGCTTAAGTGAAGAGTAGGTCAGAGGAGCTGGACAAAAAAAATAGTTTATTGTAAAGCTATGTACAACAGGTCTTTTCTCCTTTAGCTACTTTCTCTCCTGCTTGGGCCTAACCTCCTAAACTAGATGTTGGAGGTGCCCTTGAAATTACACTCACATTTATCCTTAAAGAAGGGATGGAAGGCCACCCAGCAGAAGCTCTGCTGAGAAGCAAGGCTCCTCCATCCATCACCTGTCACCTCTCATAGACCATTACATCAGGCTACAGCAGAGTAAGTGAATGGGGAGCTGTCCCACCAAAGCTAGCCTGCTTGCAGCCAGCCCCATCTGCCTGCCTTCTTACTTACAACCAATCCAGGTGTGGAACTGTCTGCCAGCTTCTTCCTCCTCCTCCTTAGTCTCAGTTGTAGAGTTCTGCAGTGAGGAGGAGGAGGAGGACAAAACTGGAAATAGTTGGCTCTGCCTGTGATTGGCTGTGATCCCACCTACTGTCAGAGGAACAACGAACAGACCCAGCAGCCTTGGGCTTCTCTCTTTGGTTTCCTACCCCAGCTGATCATTAGGAAAAACCTTGTACTGTAACTAAGAACTTGTATCCAAGCTCGTTTCTTTCATTTCCCCTCCCAATCTGTTTCTCTTTTACGTCATGTCTTTTTTAGATTGTAAGCTTGTAGTGATCTGCAAGCCACCGTGGGACGCTTTCTCTCTCTGTGTGTAGCAAAAATTATTTAAACAAACAAATAAAATTCTTAGGTGCTTCAGATTTGTTTTTCTTCATTGTATATGGGATTCAGCCAAATCTATTCCAGGTTCCCCTGTGCCATAGCTTTGTTCCGCACTGTCTCTGACGTCTTCAGCTTTTTCTAGGAGAATGACATTGATTTGTCTGGTGTGTTCTTTTCTCTCCCAACGTATCCTGATAATCACTAAGTCTTTGAAAGGAGGAACGGGAATAAATCCTAACAGACGAGGAGTTTACCTAAACTAGTTAATGTTATACCACAAGGGAATAAGAATGACACACAGTCTCTTTCTCTCTCCAACAGATAACTTCCCTGTACTACTCCCACTACCTTTAAGCATGTATGGCTATTAATTCTGTTGTGTTGTCTTCTGAACCTCTAATGAAACATCTGCTCTGCTTTGCCCAGTGTGGAGAAGGAGAAGTGTGCCATGTCCCAACACATTAATAATGCTCCATTCTGTCTAGGAGGAGGATATCTACCCTTTGATTCACACCATTAAATAACCTCCTAATCTGCGCCTCGGAACGACAACCAATACTTTGAGATCAGTCTTAAGGATATTGGTTGGCCGAAGTGGGGGAGGGAGGTAAGGCACATTCTTTTGTGGGTTTATTTTTCTTAAGGATCAGTTTTACATTGGCTCGTCTCAATGTCTGTAGTAAATTGCTTTTCTCTCAGGAATTTGTAGATAATTTAGCCAGGGGATTGCTAACCATATGTGTAATTTTTTTCTATTAACTCCTGGCTCGGCGCCAGCAGTCAGAGAGCTATATTGTTTTAGATATTTCATATGGCCGACCTGTCACTGAAAATAGAATAAAATTTGCTTCTCTTTTGGCTCATGTTTCTTTTGGCAATGTGAGCAGTTTGAATGGGGTCTCGGAACACCAAATATCATGTAATGAGGGAGAAAAGTTGGTCATTAAAGGTTTATGATGGCACTTTCTTCCGCAGGACAAGGATGTGGATATTAGCTTTAAACCTATGGAAATGTTGCCCTTTTCTTAAGTTGTGTCAGCAGACATCTCTCTCGTGTGCAATTTATAATTGGAATATAGTTTAAATTAAAACATACACACATACACCGCATCAGATAGGCTTGACTGGTAGAACTCTTAGCCTTTGGGTTCATTTTCCATGGTCAAATTTGATGATTACAGCTGTGGAAAGAATCCTCAATACAAATAGTGTTTATGTGTTTGTTTATTGCATCAATATCCCACCTTTTCCCTCCAAGGAGCCCAGTGTGGGATATATAGTTCTCCTTCTCCCCATTTTCTCTTTACAACCACCACCACCACCACCCTGTAAAGTAGGTTAGGCTGAGAGGCAGTGACTGGCCCAAGGTCACCCAGTCAGCTTTATGACTGAGCAGGGATTTGAACCTTGGTCTTCCAGGTCCTAATCTGACACTCAACATGACACCATACTGATTGGAAGTGTGGTCTGGGAAGAAATAATTGTCTCATCTGAAGAGAAGCCACTTGGGTTGCAAGACACTGGAACATAGGAAGCTGCCCTTATACCACCTCTGGGTTTGAGGCAGGGGTCTTTCCCAGCTCTGCTTGGAGGTGCCATTGGGGATTGAATCTGAGACTTACTGCATACAAGGCAGATGCTGCTTCCAAATTCGTTTGGCTTGGATTTCAATACGGAACAATCTAATTTGCACTTCCCAAACTTGAACTGAAATAAAGCTATCCTTCGCCAGTTTTTGTGATGTGGTTCTCCAAAAACAACAAAATGTATTAAAAAGGCATTATTGAGGGGAAAGTACACATATGATGCATATTTTAGTGTAGCAGCATATGAAAAGGGAAAGTTGCTTGCAGAAAATATTAAGTAAAATTGCATATGGAATTATGTATGGTTTTTTGTGCCTACCTGTTTGTAAAAAAAAAGGGGGGGGGAGCAGCAAGGTGATGTAGAAATGGGCTAAACCAGAAAGTGGAACAACAAGAAACTGATAAATTTGTTCATCCTAATGAATCACTAAACTGTCTCATTGGTTGACTGTCTCAAGAATTATGAAAGTGACACAACCAGTCATTGGTTGACTGTCTCAAGAATTATGAAAGTGACACTTTTTTAAATGGAAAGATCCAGAAACAATGCTGTATTGTTAAAGTCTTATTTACCAATGTGCTGTACTGTATATAGTTCAGGCAACCTGAAGAGTGAAATAAAACTGAAACAAGTGCAGTGAGTCTGAAGGATAATAAAGCAATGGAGAATAGAACCAATTAAAATTTGATGTTGAAATAAGTATGCTATTCACCTTACCCAGAAGCAGACAAAAAATATAATTGCTCTGTACAAATGCATCAGAATGGAAGGAATGAAGCATTTGCTTGGGGCAGGGCAGGGCAGACATTCATTAAAGGAAATCATGCACACAAGACTAGATAGATATATGCATCTCATGACTAAACACATTTTAGTTGGATGCCAGAGGGATTCATGCAATCTGATACATTCATGGGAATTCTAAATAGTTGCCACCAAATATTAACAGGATCAGACAACCTGGTACTGAGTTGGCTACATCTGTCTTGTTTCCAATTTGTGTAAGTGATCCTGGTTTGTTTGAACAAGCCTATTTCCTCCTAATATACATATAGCAAAGTACTGACTACTTTGAAATTGAATGCAAAAGTTCTGGTCACCGCCTCATGGGCTATGCTCGATATGAAAGAGTGAGAGAGCCTGAGGTTTGTTGTTGTTTGCACATGGGTCAGTGCCCAAAGTACCTACTTTACCTCCAATGTTGAGAAAAAAACAGATCCTTTATCTGTATTTAGACAGGAGTCTTCCCACTGTGGCCATAAATGAAAACAGTAACCCATACTTATTTACTTATTGTATATTCCTTAATTCACACCCAGCTCAATATCTTCAAATACAATTTCCTGTTGGATTTTTCCTGTTGGGAAAATCAGAAATGGGAAGGATACCTAAATTAGAAAAAAAGGCATCCCTCCATTTCCACCTCTTCCATTCTTTTTCCAGACGTGTCGCAAAAGGCTTGGTAGCTTCCTCTACCAGATACTCTCCAAGTTGTACGCAGAGTCCCCCCTCTCTCAGCAATTTCTCTGCCAGCTCAGAATATTTCTTAATCTCTCCACCCATGGTTTCATTTCACTCTTCCAACACCACAACTCCGCCACCCAACCTCCCCACTCTTCCATACACCAGGATGAAAGTCCTCTCCATTTTGTCATCCACTACCTTCATTACCACTCTACTCTCCTGCTCTGGCAAGCCTCATTTTTCTCTGGCCCATTTTCATTCGCTATTTAATGCAACTCACAGAAAGTCTCCAGAGTCACTGGCAGAGGTATCTCCCATCACCCGATGTTGACTGAACATGAGACTTTCTACATGTAAAGCATATGCTCCACCACTGAACTACAACCCCTTACATCAGAATTATATTCTGCATGACTCATATTCATAAGACCAATTTTCAATGGGGTTATGTGACACACCTTCTGTTAACCAAAAGTCCCGTATTACTGCATGTAGTAATTGAAGATTATCTTTGACACAGAGTTAACATAGTGTTATCTTGATTTCTTTTCTTACGGACCTGGTACTGCTAAGAGAATGAACCATGGGCTGGAAATCCCAAGTCCAAAACATCAACTTAGGTTCCCTTATGCAAGCCTCTATCCATTCTCAGGCCTCTATTAACACCCTTGAAGGTTTGGAGCACAGATAAAAATAAATTAGGAAAGCAGTCTGGAAAATGCTATCCCCAATGTATCATTTTTATAAACCATATAACATATGCCTAATAATCAAACAGATAATAATTACTTAAGTTGTAACGGAGGATAACGCCAACACGATCATTTAAGATTTTATACACAAAGATTATATACTGACATTTTGCTGGACATGAAATTAATTCCCCCCAAGTTTTGTAGGGCAGTTTCTGTCAGATTCCAGATTCACACAGAGGCCATTGTCAATAACAGCACTATGAACTTTGCCATAGCTTTGTATGTTTGTCTTCTTAAAGACTGATTCTAATCATGGCAAAACTGTATATAGGCTTGACAATGAGTGACCCCATTTTGCTGAATGCTGAAATGTGAAATCTGACCTTCTGTATCTATGTGCTGCACTAAAGTAGGACAATCAACAAAGGAAATGTGATGCACCCCTTCCATTTTTGTGACATTACTTACCATCTGGAGACTACTGAACGCACATAAAGGCAAAGAGACAAACAACAAGGACAAACTTTTGTTTTAGTTTCTTTACACATTCCTTAGGAATGAGAGAACACAATTTCATAAACTGTATGCAAAACAGGTAACAACTTCACTTTCTCTTTAACCACACATCTAATGTGAAATGACAGCCTCATTTAGGATGGATAAATCTGTCAATTTCTGATTCTCTAAGTTTCTCATTTTTCCATTTGTGCATAGATTTGTGATGATTATGATTAAAACACACCCACGTGAAGATTCGTAAGCATGTTCATCTGCATTGATCCTAAAAGATGCCTTTTTCTATGCACATTTCCCCAGAATAAAACATTCCTGTAGGTCAGTTGTTCCCAATTAGCCAAGTACTGTGGAGCCCCTGTTTTGCAAAAGCCAAGCCATGGACCACCTACTTTTGAAAATTTTGATATTTCTATGATAGTTTTCATTATGTGGGTCTGCAGGCAGACACTCTACCAATACATAAATACAACACATGAGGTGGGAATGCAGTTCTTCCCCCCTCACTGTCTCAGTCACCATCTCAATGAGTTAGAACAGGGGTAGGCAACCTAAGACCCGTGGGCCGGATGCGGCCCAATCGCCTTCTCAATCTGGCCCGCGGATGGTCTGGGAATCAGCGTGTTTTTCCATGAGTAGAATGTGTCCTTTTATTTAAAAAGCATCTCTGGGTTATTTGTGGGGCCTGCCTGGTGTTTTTACATGAGTAGAATGTGTGCTTTTACTTAAAATGCATCTCTGGGTTATTTGTGGGCCATAGGAATTTGTTCTCCCCCCCCCCCCTTCAAAATATACTCCGGCCCACCACATGGTCTGAGGGACAGTGGACCGGCTCATGACTGAAAAAGGTTGCCGACCCCTGAGTTAGAAGGTGACTATCTGGAGCAGGAAACTTGCATCTACTTGCGTAGGCTCCCTGTGTGCTGTAGAAGCCAGATTTTCCAGGGTTCTGCAATGCACGGGGGAGCCTCCATGAGTACAGGAGCCTCCCTGCTTCAGTCATTTGCCCTTCTAAATGATGCAGAGAAAGAGGGATGGCAAGGTTGGGGTATGTGGATGTGTGGGTGAGCTACATTTTCCACATTTCTGTGTTTTATTATTGGATATGTACAATGTCTGAATGGGACTTATGGTAACTATGACTAAGGAACAGGGAGAGGAGGCACAGGGAAGTGCAATAGGGTGTCATCTGGGAAGGAACATGAAGGGTTCCCTATTTAGGGAAGTTTTTAATGTTTGATGTTGTTGCTTTTTATTATTGTTATTGGTGTTCTGTTGGGAGCTGCCCAGAGTAGCTGGAGAAACCCAGCCAGATGGCCGGGGTATAAATAAATTACTACAGTGGTACCTCGGGTTACAAATGCTTTGGGTTACAAATGCTTCAGGTTACAGACTCCGCTAACCTGGAAGTAGTACCTCAGGTTAAGAACTTTACCTCAGGATGAGAACAGAAATCACGTGGTGGCGGCGCAGCGACAGTGGGAGGCCCCATTAGCTAAAGCGGTACCTCAGGTTAAGAACAGTTTCAGGTTAAGAACGGAACTCCAGAATGAATTAAGTTCTTAACCAGAGGTACCACTGTGCTACTGCTGCTGCTGCTGTTTCTTTATGGAGAAGAAAGGAGGAAGTGGGACAGAGAAGCAAGGAGTGGGTATTGGGATGAGGAAACACATGTTTGAGACTGTGGTGGTGGAAGCAGAAGTGAATCATTAATTTGTGGAGTGCAGTGAGAGATATGGAGTCATGGAGTAGAGAAGGGTATGCGGTTGGAGGGCTGGAGTCATCTTTTCGCTCCATATCTCTCTCACTCGCAAACATATCAATTGCAAAGTATTACTGGTTCTCCCTTAGATTCTACAGTAATTGTCTTCCAATAACCTTGGCCTTAGTGTTTTGGCAACCTCTTTCAGGGATCCCTGGAAAAGCAACAGAAATGTATGCTATGACAGCAGGATATGTCATGATTACTAAACGCTAGTCTCATGCTTCGTCAGATACTTCATCACCTGTGACGATTTGAGGGAATTCATCCCTGCCAGACAAAACTAGCATTGATTTAGCTATTTCCATCCTTAAATACTGTTGTAAGGCTCATTATCTGTGACGTTTTGGAGACATGTGCCATCCTAAAGAAAGATTAAACTGTTATATACACACCACTATTCACCTCCTGCCTACATGCAGAACACTGAAATTTGCCATGAATTTCCCAACTAAACTGATTTCAGGATAGATGTACCGTATGTTAATTTTCTGAACCCCAAGCTGCACTATTGGAAAACCTCTGTCACTATGTCACTGTCTGATAGTGAAATATAGATGAACAGTAAAGCAGTGCCAATGCACACTCCTTTTGGCTCTATAAACACACCTAATCAATAATGGCTTTGTCCATAACCATATATTTGGAACACAAAAACAATAACACACATAGATATGGCCATTCCCCATGTGGCAGGAGGTGGCATATGTTGAGGGCCATTAACATACTGAGTATGAGTGGACACCTTTTAAAAGTCAGGTGGATAAAGGCATATATCACCCAACATGCAGTACTTTGACCTGAGCCATTTGAGGTGGCATAACCCACCCTGGGTGTTGTTTGAGAGCTCATGAATTACTGAAATGCTATAGCGAAGATGGTAACAGGAACCTCACTTTTAAATAAAGCTTTATTATCACCAGTGTTGCATTAACCGGCTCACTATCGGGTAGCCCTACCCCATATGAACCTTAGAATTTTAGGTCAGTCTGGAGTGGGACAGAGCCTCTCCTGACAGGAAATTGAATCCAATTCAGCCTTTCAGGCACTTCATCAGAGGGCAAAGCACAACATTCTCCTTCACCCCTATTACAAAACTCTCCAGCATGAGCAGAAGTGTAAAGAAAATACACGAGACTGGGGGGGGGGGACACAACTCACTGTGACCCATACATTTTTTTATATTTGCTGCTTTCATTGAACAACCCCAGAGATGTATTTGGTGGTGTTTCCAGTTAAACGAATTCTCCTCAAACAGTGCCAGTTGCACAGACTTCAGAAAAAATAAAGCAAATCAAGAAAGGGTGCATTGTTTGCTTTTTAAAAACAAAACAAAACTGTTGTTTATGTGCAGCAGTAGCCTTAAGAGGATTTAACACTGCAGTGGATCAGATTTCTCTAAACCTTCTCTCTCCTGATAAGAGCCACCTCTGTGAGGTGACACACCAAACAGCATAAATTACCTTAAGCTGCAGATAAGCAAAAGGCCATTTGGGGGTTCTGAGTGCCATACATGGAGATGCAAAGCAGCTAACAGTAGGAGAGTTGGCACTCATCTGGAACCTCCCAAGGATTAAATGTGAAAGCTCACATTTCCTTGCTGCTCTGAATCATGATTTCAGACAGGGACTAAGAATAAGCCAGTGCCTTTGATAATGTGATGGGTTTTAATGGCAGTCTTCTTATCTGGGGGTCATAATTAAACATGTTTGATCAGGGCCTTAACAAGCACCTAACCAACATTTGTAGCTCCTTCCGGTAAATGAGCTATTGGTCACTGATTGTTAACAACATTGTTGTTGCTAGCGGTGATTAGTAATAATGAGGATATGAGTGTTACTTAAATCCGTTTAGGGAAATCCAAGTTGGGAGGCGAACAATGTCAACACAGTAGATCTGAATAATTGGCAGGCAACTTAGGAAGGATGACATTCTGGCTTCAGGATGTTAAGTCATGATATATAGAATATAATGCCTTCACATGTGAGAGGAGCCATAGCTTAACAGAAGAATACATGTCCTAAAGGCACATTTCAGTTTAAAGGACTCAACTCCAGTTTAGGCAGGCTGAAAAGAACATAGCATGGAAAACTGCTTCTACTCTGTATAAACAGTATTGGTCTGGTGTTAAGAAAGTCATTAAAATAACCCAGATGGAGTCCAGAGAGAAAAGACCTAATAAGACCTCTAGAGCAAACTGAACAAAAACATTGTATAATTTGAGGAGAAAGGAACCTCTTTTTTGTTGTCTTTCTAACTTCAGGCTTTGTACTCGTATATAGCAAGCAGACATTCAATCAAACACACAGATGAAAACTCCCTCAAAACTACACAGTTGATTACAGCATGCACTACCTCAGCAAGGATCCTGCCACTCTGCCTGGTTGCTAAAATTCCTCTCCACCCAACCCCACTCTTGGCTAGTTGACTTTGTTGGAATGCTGGAAGCCAAGACCCAAATTCGGGGCAAGTAGTGTTTGGTGAGAGAACCCCAGCAGAGATTTATAATCACAAAACATGCAGCAAAGAAAAGTGTGGAAATGTAGGCTGTAAAACCTTTAGAATGTGCCCTTCCTGTGACTCCAAAAAGTCCCTTTTTAAAAGCCCTTTCCAAATTATCCCACTTCCCTAGCACAGAGACAGACTACACATTTAGTAAGTCATAAAATGGATTACTTACAAAACTCTTCAAAGGTCAGCTTCATGTGCTTTTCCATACAGCAGTCAGAAAAGATGCACAGGTGTAAGAGTATCCAAACTATTGGTATCGAAAAATGCTGGTTTTATACTCCATTCTGCCCTGAAACAAAAGAGACTAGTTAAGGCCATGTGCTGGGGCAACCAGCTCACAGCTCCTTACATACTTAAGTCCACACAGAAAGTGAGCACAGCAAAGGCTTGATTACTCATTTCCTCCCAATGTGATGGGAAGTGACATACACTAAGCCTGGCAGAACAGCTCACTCTCCAAGGAAATCTTTAGTAAAAGAAGAAAGATTTATATAATCTGAAGAGAAGCTATGGTTTTAACCTCTTCAGACACGAATTAGATCCAAGCATGCTGGTTACCCTATATACTTTAACACTAACAGAATTAACCCTTAAATTCACTCTTTCCAATCTCTAGATGGGTCTATTGTCTACAGAAATTAGTAGCCTTATCTTTGCTGTAACTTTAGCTGTGGGGGCAATCAGATGGTTTGCTCCCCCTCTCCTGTGTAAAGGCTATTTATAATTAAAAATAAACATAATAATGAGCACAATTATGCATCTTACAATTACCGGTAAATTCCACAATACTAATACAATAGATTGATATAAAAATATTTAAATTATGTCTAAAAGATCTTAAATTACTCTGACTTCAATCAAATATCAAAAAACCGCTGCGTTTTTGAAGCTGTCAATTTTTTTCTTCCACTAATTAATAAAAATAGACCAATTTGTGATAAACTTGTCATTTTCTGTTCTCTCTTAATCTTGTGAAATGCATGTTTAATTATTAAGGCCAACTCACACATTTTTTTCCCTAGCCACTCCCTTAGCAGTTTGTTGCCTTCATTTGTTTTCATATAAAATCGTTAAGGTAGCACCCACATAGCAAGCTATCTCTTTAAGTTCTCTTTTTACCAAGCCATTAATGTAATTTAGTAGAGGCGGGGAAAATGGGGTCTCATGGGATCACATATCCTAATGTCTTTTCCATTTGACATTTAATTAAATTGCAATACTTTCGTGCCGCTTTGCAACCTCACCACATACCATAATACCCCCTTTGCTTTTTGCCATACCCAATACTTGTAGAGCATTGCAAATATACAGCTCTTGCTGTCAGAAAGTTCTTCCTGATCTTTAGTCAGAATCTCCTTTCTCAAAACTTGAAACCCCCAAACAGAAGTTATTCCCACTGTGGACAGTCTTTTAATAAGCACACACCTTTTCCAGTTCTAAATCATTAACCTTTGAGCAAGACACACAACAGGTGTTAACAATAACTGGGATGAGAGGATTGTTGCAAGGGAGAAGTTTAGTGGGATGTGAGTAGGTGGTAGATGTGGGGAAAACATTTAGCTCAAGCAGTGCAGCTGTTGCATCTGTTGAAGTGTGCTCTTTTAACAAAGATCTCTTGTTAGACGAGGAAAGAACCTTTAAAGCTTGGAAGACTGTAAGCTTGTGTTTCACCGTTTCTCATTTTTCACATCTTACCTTCAGTTTATCACAGTTATGCATCAGTTTGGGAATTTCCTATTTAAAGTCCTCGTGACAATTTGTCATAATTTAAGTAAAGATTTCTCCAAATAAACTTTATTTTGCAAAGCAGTTTCACCTAACGCAATGCATGTTTGTACATTGTTCTCATGTACATACCTTCCTCTAATATGGACATTTTGGTAAACATTTTTCGGTTTGGAGAACTGCATTGCAGAATTCAGAGAAAGTTTAGCTGTGTTTTATTTATTTATCTCTTTCTAAGCTTTCTTACCCACCCTCTTCGTGGCACGGTCCCATAGCAGTTTACAACATAGAATATGCAATTGTAAAAAATAGGTAAAACTATTGTGATTCTAAAGCAAGTCAAACCATTCCAAATGGAACAGAACAGTATGAGTTCAGCAAAAGAAGTAGTTCCCACAAAACAAAATACCTAACTGTGAAAGCCTAAAAAGGTTCCTCTTCACTAAAAGGCAAAAGCTGCATGATGAAGATACTAGACACACCTTTGGTGGTGAATCTCACTTCCATAGAGAAAGCCCTCTTCTGGATGGCCACTCCTTGCAATTTTGAAGATGGTGGAACTACCAAAAGAACCCCCTCTGCAGATCTTAACATTCAAGGAGGTCAGCAGAGATGAAGGTGACATTTCAGATATTTGGAGTCTTTTAGGGCTTGAAATGTAGATGTGAGCATCTTGAATTGGGACCAGAAACCAACTGGCAACCAGACCAGCTGTTTTAAGGGGCTACTGTAGGAGGCCTAAGCAGAACCCAAGTTTGTAATCCAGCTGCTGTATTTTGGACTGGTTGAAGTTGCTGGATCTTTTCTGAGGGTAGCCCCACATGAGCACATTGCAGCAGTCCAGTCAGATCATGTATTGTTCCACATGGTAGTTTTACTTTAAAATGCAAAAAAGTAAGAAATTTGTGCCTTATCTCTTCCAATGTGAGTGTTGTATGAATGGTCTAATTTTTAGTTATCTCTGGGCAAAGTGACACAACAAACTAGGATAAGCCAGGACACTGAATTAAGACATAATAAGAAACCACATTTAGCACAAGCAAATATTCTCAAACCTGATTTATTGGCCCCAAATAAACTCCTGTGTATGAGCCAGCTTCAGTTTAGATGTGCACCCAGCAAGCAGGAGTTAAGGTAAACCAACCATATTCCTGTTCCTGCTAGGAGTGCACAAGACAAATGTGTGACAATTGATTCCCCCCCCCCATCACTGGAACAAATTGGGGAGGACTGATAAAACATGAATCCCTGCCCAGAGAGAACAAAGGCAGTGTCATGTAGTCAGCACCGTGCTGTGTTGTCAGCTGCATTCTGACTGTTGCCAAATGTAATAGAGCCATATGAATCCGAAAGAATGAAAAACACCATCAAACTCTTAATATTTTACCCTTCTTTTGTTGTTGACATGCACCCCAGCCACAGCCTGAGCCTGAGCATTGTTTTCCAAAGGTCAGAGCTATTTGGGTACGGCATGCATATAATGTACTCAGGGGGTAAGAGACACACACCCTTTCCAGAAAGCAATAATTGGATGGATGAAATAAAACCTATGACAGTTATAAGCAGCAGGCCTTGGAAAACAACCTAATGAACACAAGGGTGCCGTAGCAGCATATGAACAAATGGAACCGATAACAGGCAGATACATGAAAGGGGTTATGGCTCTATCACACGCAGTAGGATAGGCCATAGCTCAATAGTAAAGCAATGATTTGAAAGCGAAAGGCTGCCAGTTCAGTCCTTGGCATGTCCAGCCACAATGTATTGGGTGCTATAACTGGGAAAGCGCTCTGCCTGGAACTGGAGAACCATTCCACATCATATTGCAGTGGAGAGACCAACTGCCTGGCATGGTATGAAGCAAGTTTGTATGTTCACTTGGCTGAGCATGCCTTCTGCTGTGATATGGGCCATAGCTCAGAGGTGCAGCATATGCCACACAAGCAGAAGGTTCCACTTTCAGTCCTTCCCTGTTAAGCATCTCAAGATAAGGCTCTTGCGTAGCAATACTCTGACAGAGTCTTCCGATTGCTTGAGAACTTGGCGACCGGTTGACAGTTCTAACAGACAACAGCAGGCTAGATGGACCAATGGCCTGGTTCAGTATGAAGCAGTTTCAGGTGATCTTATTTGTTGACCATTCTCCCCGATTGGCTGTAGCATGGAACTGCCCTGTGGCTGTGTGGATGTCGCTCCCCCCAGCTATTTCTGCTGAGAAACTACATCCTGGCAATGGAGGCTGGTGCACCAGGGTTACTGAGGCATAGCACTCCCAAGGAGAATGTGGAGCAATAGATAAATAAATACTGCAAAATCTCACACTCTTCCCCTGTCCCACACACCTTTTATACCTCTACTGAAACTCAGAGAAGCCCTGCAAGCAATTCTGCCAATCTCAGGTTATCAGGTCAATCAGCTCTCTGCAAGACTCAGCCAATCCTGAGTCATATGATTAAACAATGTGCTGTGTATACAAAGGATGCCTATTGTGGTATCACCTTATTATTTGTGATGCAGGTGCACCAGGTGCACTCTGTGCATGCTCATGCCATTTATTCCTGTAGCTTATAGTTTAGGGTTGCCATATTTCAAAATTTGAAAATCCGGAGCTTTTCCTGTTCCTGCTAGCATGGCTTGCTTTCTATTTTCTGCTGAGAATGCATAAGAACTCAATTCTGGAGCATAATGCTATCAGAGTGGCCCTATGGCTTTGAGCTGTCCAACGCTTAAGATACTTTGTCCATAAAATACTTTCCTTCTGAGTCCTGTAGGCACCTCAGTGACTATTTGAGGCACACACATAATTGCAACAAAGATCTTCAACACAACGTGCTGCATACCCCACATACTGGGACTGTCATGAACTGCAACTGGGTGATCCAAACACTCCTTAATATCTTGTACTGTATGACAGTAACTCTGATTACGATTTGGACTAAACATCAGGCTAATTTATCACATCCAAAAACATCTGTCCCAGAAAAATCCTGTTGCAATCTCAGCAATCTCCTCCTCGTTTGTGCATTTTTCAGCTGTGGTCACAAATCAGAGCACTATTCTGGCTTGATGCCAAGCTGTAACTGCTGACCTGTGAAATTGCAGATGGGATCCTGGTGACACAAGAGTCCTCCTATGAGTGACCTTAGCGATTTGGATTTCTTAATTTTCTTTTCAGGGCAGGCCTTTAATACATGAACACCATTAGCCAACCCATTGCAATGTTACCGTCATGTGTAATGGATAGCCAGACAACAGATTGAGTCCTGGGCTTTATTATTCCTTTAATAATAATAAAAATGCATTTCATAAGAATTTCAGCTTCTTGGGGAAACCACCCACTTTTATGGGTACAGAGCAAATTTTGCCCTGACTGCAGGGACATTCTAAGGGCAGCGCTGGTTTCCTCAGTCCTGCTTGATGCCATTGTTTCCAGGATCTGCTGCTGATAGGCATCACTTTTCCTTTTCTAGCCAGAGCATTTTCCTCTTTCCTGAATCACTCCCATGGGTAATCACAGCTAATCATTAGCATGTTGATATCATGACACAGCACAGTCAATCAAACCTGCTTATGAGCTGACAGCACAGAGGGCAAACAAAGCCAATTCGGAGCGAAGGCAAATGTTTCCTGAATGAGTCACAAGACTTATACTAGCCAATGTGACGATATAAGAGTGCTATGTAAGTGCTGATGCCACTAAGAGCAAATGAAGCTGTTTTGAAGGAGGGTTTTCTGCATATGCAAACACTTCCCAAACAATTGCTTAAAAAATTCTAAAAAGGTGGCATGGAGGGGGATCTTTTTGACGCTGCTGAAAATGTTCTCATAAAACAGTGACTATTTTTGGCTCAGCTCTAGGACTAAATAATTCAGAATACTTTCAGCTCCACACTCTCAGATATCATGTAAATGACTGTTTTGACAAACCGGTATATTGGACAGAATAAGTAATGTTATCTGACACCATGTAAGTGGGAAGGCTTTTCCTTTTTGGGGTATTGTGTGCTAGATAGGCTTAAGCTGTGTATGAAGGCATCTCTTTTAAGTTGCCTGGGGGTGCAGGGGGAGCTGGGAAGCAAAAGGAAATCTTGGCAGGTTCACTACTAACTGATCCAGCAAAGCACTTAATGTGAAATGCAGACCCTACTGAACTCAAGAAGAATGTAGTAGGGCTTTGCCCTAGGCAATAACAGAAGAAGGTCCCTCTTGGAAAAGGCTGTCCACATGCACAGTGATTTGGCACAGCTAGAAGCTCTAAATCAGCTGCAAGAGCAATCTGAAAACCCGGTATAATGTCTCATTGGGGAGGCCACCAGAAAGCAGAACTTGTTGCAGAGAAGCTCATCTGGAGAAGGGGGGAGGGGAGAAGCATCCTAGGTATGAAGGAGCTAAGCAGAAGGATTAAGACTTAGTGGTGGGATATGAACTGTTGCAAAAGCAGTAAGATAACTTGAGAGCATTCTCTACTTCAGTGCATTACAAGGGCAGAGTACAAATCTCCAGTTCTGTTTTTTTTAAACTGTGGTGACAGGTGGCATGGCTTTTTCTGGATCTAAAACAAGCAAGAACCAATGGTAGGCTGAAGTCCTGGGAATGGCTAGATTGCAAGAAGCACAGCCCTCCAGTTGAAAGTAAATGCTGGGGCATCTAATTGGGAATGGGGGGTGAAATAAGGGGACAATGTGCCCATATTCATCTTCTTCCACGTACCTGTGGGCGATGAGTTGCACAGTTGTTCTATTGGCCACACACATTTTATTATTATCATTATTACTTCGATTGAGAAGGCATAACTATTTCTGACTAGGGGTACCCTTGTCAATAAAGTACATAGGTTTGCAGTGCCACAGCTTTCCCATCTCTGCCCTAGGGAGTAATGCTAACCCCACTAAAGTTGGCTGTGGGGTGTTAGGAAGAAGTTCAAGTGGAATAGATGGAGGTTGACCAATTTGATAATCTGTATGCTGCTGGAGGTCTTCTAGTAAGACTATAGTTGGCTGTGGGGTGTTAGGAAGAAGTTCAAGTGGAATAGATGGAGGTTGACCAATTTGATAATCTGTATGCTGCTGGAGGTCTTCTAGTAAGACAACAGAAAGTCCACTGACATAGATATTTTGGTGGTGGTGTGGGGAAACGTGGGAGGTGTTATGGCAGGCATAATGGCAGGTGTTATGGCAGGTGTTATGGCAGCTCCAAATTCCACTAGTCCCTACAAAATGCCAAAGAAACAGCTCAATGCCATGTTAGCTCTCAGACTGGCCTAGTTGTTTTCACCCAGTTGCAGTTAATAGGAGGGAATAATAATAATAATCGCAATAATAGATTAATAATAATAATAATAATACCCTGCCCATCTGGCTAGGTTTCCCCAGCCACTCTGGGTGGCTCCCAATCGAATATTAAAAACACAATACAGCATTAAACATTAAAACTTCCCTAAACAGGGCTGCCTTCAGATGTCTTTTAAAATTAGGCATCTGATGGGAGGGCGTTCCACAGGGCAGGGCGCCATAGGCGGCCCTTGGCCTGGTTCCCTGTGACCTCACTTTTCGCAGTGAGGGAACTGCCAGAAGGCCCTTGGCGCTGGATCTCAGTGTCCAGGCAGAACAATGGGGGTGGAGACGCTCCTTAAAGTATACACCCTAGCTCTCACCCTAGTGGCTGCAAACAGCAAGGCACAGGATGGAGTGGTGGCTGGTGAGACTGGAGGGTTGGAAGGCAGGGAAACCAACAGTGGGTGTAGCTAAAGCAAATGATATTCAGAATCAATAAATTCTAGTTTTGTTCCCATCCTCCTCCATGCTAGGATAACACTGAGACTAAGGAGGTTGTAAGAAAGCAGATGGAAAGTTGAGGGCTACATGAGAGTAGAGTGAAGTTTGCAGGGCGGGGCCCCATTTGCTCTCAAGGACTGGCAAGATGTGGTAATTTGTTATCCCAATAGATCTCACCACCCAACCACCTTAATTGCGAGGTAGGCTTGCTCTGCTTGTCAGTTGATTTCCATGGGCTTTAATACACCTAACTCTGTATTGATTTATAGCCATTGTGTATTAATAAATACATAGATACAGGTAACACAGACTCCTAAAATGTGCTCTATTGCTAATAGATAATATATTTGACAAGAGGAATGATTTGCAAGCTCATTACATAATACTGATGACGTTGTTGATGATGAGGATAACAATAGGAGGGCTTTTCCTATTGCAAATCATGACATTTTTCTGGGGAAATGTCAGTTCTTCACATTTTAGGGCCAATGTAGAAAGCATTGTAAATTGGCAGCAAAATTAAAGTTGGTTCCTATTCTGAAAAGCTGTGTGGAATTGAAGAAGCTTTCCTCTCATCCAGGAGGTCTGTGAAACATGAAAATTGATACACAGCTCTGGCTATTATAAATGAAAATAAAATGCCAGTGCCAGGCAGAAAGACTGATGTTCAGAGGCCAGAATGTTGCCTTTAAAAAAAGAAAGTGACTAAAAGATATTAATAGAGCCCATATAAAAACAAAAGATTCCTCAGTACTGTGATAAGAGATGACAGAGATGAGCCCTTACAGCAAGATCTTTGTATTATTCAAACACTCGTTTATAAAAGCCAGCCCTACTATCCATCTTTTTTCCTCTTATTTCCAACAGAGTTGGAGCAAAGGCTCAGCATCCTCGCCAAATTGCAACTTGGCAATTATATTGAGCTTGATGCTTAATAAATGCATGATCATTCACTTTGGTTCATGGCAGCTGCCATTTGAAGAGCTTTGCCAAGAGCTCAACTACATACTTTCTTTCAGTATGAGAAGTATCTCCACAACAGCGATGATGACTCCTGGGGATGGGAGCCATTTTTGCCTCCCCTTGCTCATTAGGACTTTTTAGGGATGCGCTACCTCACTGCTTTATCCCATGCATCCCAGTCTCAATCACTGTTTTATTTCAGTCACTGCTGAGTGCTGAGAGTCTCCCCATCTTCACAGTTGGGATGGAAGGTGTGAAACAACCTTGTCTTAACTTGTGAGCCACCAAACCAAACACAGCCCACTAGCCATGTATGGGGATCCAGCAGGGGCTCAATAAAGCTTCCATCTTTGCTGAATGTCTCCACCTACTGAAACAAGGTGTATTGGCAAGCACCTGCCAGGCCACAACACACAGTTTAGTATCTTATATCAGGTCTGTGTTCGCATGTTGTGTAGGTATGGAGCAGAAGCTGCCTTTTAAGATGCAAAGCTTCCATTTTCAAAAAGAACCACCTGGAATACACTGTGACATATCACATGGAGTGATATTTTCTCAGATGCACCTGTAAAGGCAGATATTGGCTCTCCTCGTTGCGTGACCATGCAGCGACAGCCCCAGCCCCCTGGGATCATAAGAAAGGAATAAAGACTCTGACATGTTATGGAATTAAAATTAGGCCACAACTTTATTGAACTTCCGAATGTAGGAAGACTTTGGCTTAGGCCTTAGGCGTGTACCCCTCCAGCCCCCCAGCTGGGGGAACTGGGAAACATCAGGGAAAATGGGATATGGGGCTGCATTGCAAGATGTAAGTGTTTGCAGGCAGCCCAGCCCATATCCCCACATGCAGGGTAGTTCACTGACAGCCTTTCGGTGTCTGGCCAGTGACACCCATTACATAACCCCTTTTAAGAGGGGAACCTGGAATTGACGCCGCAGGCGGTGAGTCACCACTTCATGCCCATATAGGAAAGAAAAGGCTAAAGGATTCCACCAAAGGCCATAACCGCCAAAGTTGTGACGAATTGCTATGGCGAAGACAAAACCTGCCAATGCAGGGGAATTTCTTCCTGGTCCTTCAACAGCAACCAGTCAAAGACTGTAGCAGTGCCCACTAAACAGGAAGAAAAAATTAACCTGCAAACAAGAAACATTAAACAAAGGGAGGGTAGGGAGGGTGAATCTCCAGAGTCGACTGCCTGGCTATTGTCAGCTCCACCCCCTATATATAATGGGACTGGCCCCACCTCCCAGCAAGAAACTTGATTACTGAGGCTGGGCGTGAACCTCCAAAAATTAACACCGAGAGGCAAGCCAGCCCCTGTTTGCCAGTAAGCTCCCTGGGAACTGTAGCACCATGTGCGGTCCCACAAAGGGCACCCACAATGTAAAGTGTGAGTGCTCATTATTTTAAAATCAGAGGATTGTTATTATTTACCTCATTTTGCAACATAAGGCTCTTTTTTTAAAAGAAGAAGTGTGCATTTAGCAATTGCCAATACAGTGGAACCCCGGGTTGCGGACGTTCGAGTTAAGAATGCCCGCAACCTGGAAGCGTTTCCGGAGCGTGCGCGACCCGTGCGCGACCCCCGGATGCGCAGAACGCTTCTGTGCACTTCACACATGCGCATAAGTGCTCAAATCGCGCTATTTCTGGGGTTTTTCTTTGGGGGGCGTTAGCGTTACGCACGCCCGTGTTACGTAGCGCAATCAGCAACGGATCGCATGCGTAACACGGGGTACCACTGTATACCACTTCCCAACAAATGTTTCCATTTCTTAATGAACATATGCACACAGCAACTTAAAAATAAATCTTAAATACATCAAATCACACAAGTTCAGCATACATTATAAAATGGCGGCCTCACACTTCAGTGAAGGACCCATTTAAAAAGACAAGTTTTCATTAGGCACTTAAATGAAAGGGGGGCACTTTCTAAACCCTCTCTTCCTTCAGTTATTTAGGAGTGTCTATTGGGCATGGTGCTGTCTGCTGCCTTGTTTTGCAGCTGAATAAATGGTTAAGGAGAAGGCTGTCCAAAGAAAAATTAGGCTGCTGTAATGTGTACTTTGGAACACTCAGAGTATAGCAGCAGAATCAAACATCATAGAAGCACAGAGACACAGATGACTTGTAAAAAGGCCCATTTTCTGTAATTACATGGTTAGATTCATTCAGTGCCACCGATCACTTCAGATACATGTGCCGGTCTATTGATCACAAATCCGCTTCTCCCTTAAACTAACAGATGTACAGTTATTAATCTTGGAAGGGTTCCATATCCATTTTTGTTGTTGTTGTTAAAAGATCAGAAAAGCCCATTATAGGATGATATGGCATCCAGCATGCAGGAATTTCTTCTGCACTCCCGCACTAGACAGATTCAAACAATGCCAAAAAGAGGGGAAATGATGTGTTTCTGTCTCCAGGATTTCTCTTCAGTTTAAAGTTTTCTCTTCCGTTTTAAAACAATAGTGTTCTTCAGTCTTTAAGCATTTACACATCTGTGTACTTTTTAGAAATGGGTAAATGCACCACACCTGTTTTTTCAGTTGCCTCTTCCAACTTTCCTCAGCCAGGCCCTTATCTCTCCTAAGAGGTTCAATGAAATTTGATGCTATACATTAATACCAAAAATGAGCAAGTACGTCAAGCAAAAGCAAAATAAAAATAAAAATAGGGGATGTGGAAGAAGAAAAAGGCAGGATATTAAGCAATGCCCTAGGCCATTAGGAGAGAGGGCATCTAATAAATAATGAAGGGAATAAATGGAAGACATTTTCCAAAGAACATTATATTTAAATCATTAGGGCACAGTAATTAGCTGGAGGAATTGATACAGATAGCATGGAAAGATTTTAGAAGTACTAACAGGACTATGATGATGTCCAAGGAAATCAAATCTGCCCCTACTCCAAAGATACAACAAAATGCTAAATAGTATAATTGTACCATAAAGCAATGGATTAATTGGCTGGCTGCCTAATATCTCACAGATGTTTATCACACATTGAAGACAGTTGGAACAACCAGCAATGGGGCCCATGGGCCAAATGTAGCACACAGAAGCTTTCACCAGCTTACACAGTAAAATGTACTTGCGTTCCCTCTTAGTTTCTATGTTGCCTTCTGCAGGATGAGGTGAGAAGAAGCGAAATGACTGAAATCAACAGGAAAAGACATCTAGGTCGTAGAGGTCTAGGATCAGCTTCTTCAGGCACTAACAGAACTGTGATCTGTCATGATTCAAGGCATCTGCAGGGTCGCTATAAATCATTCTTCTTATGAATAATCTCAAACAATGTTGCATTGGAATGGTCTATACTATGTGCCCAAGACAGGGGAGGAGATGGGGGACGTGATGTGGCATTCTTTCCAAGTCAGATGCATTTTCACATCATTATTGTGATGCATCATATTTTGGTGCTAGGAGCTGGGCCTGAGTATTATTTTTGATTCAAATGGTAATTTATACTGTACCTGTCCAGTTTCGCCACCTGAGGCAAAATGGAAATGTGCTGTTGCCTGCACCCCCATGCAGTGCCCTTCCACTGCATACTGGAATGTCCCCATCGGCGAGAGGAGTTTTCCACAAGGCCTTGACACTCATGTTCTCTGCCCCATGGACCTGTATCAAGAAATGATAAGTGCTCTGGCTTGTTTCAAAGGAAGATTTGGCTGGCTTAACATTGGTTTCACATTCAGTCTGCCATGATATATAAAATTTCTAGCATTTTAAACCAATGTAAAGACACAATTTATCTGCACAACAGCACCTAGGGCTGTTCTTTCTCTGCAAAGGAGAACACTCCTCAGTGTCACCTGGTGAAATGCTCTTCAGCTCGAAATCACCTTTTGACACTGAAGTCATTATTGACTTTCCTTTGATGTTTTCAATTAATTTGCGGCAGTATTTGTCTGATGATATTGGTACTCCACAGCTCTGGATGAGGGGGTGAGGAGAATTACTTAAAGCCAAAACAATTTGCTCTTTCTTTATTCCACATATTGAGGTGGGGGTGGAGAGGGTCTCAGGAGTCAAGATGCTACACAGCCTCTCTTAATAATGGGAGGGCAAGCTGAAGTGCAAGCTGGATTTCGAAGGGGCAGAGGAACCAGAGACCAAATTGCAAACATGCGCTGGATTATGGAGAAAGCTAGAGAGTGCCAGAAAAACATTTACTTCTGTTTCATTGACTACGCAAAAGCATTTGACTGTCGACCACAGCAAACTATGGCAAGTTCTTAAAGAAATGGGAGTGCCTGATCACCTCATCCGTCTCCTGAGAAATCTCTATGTGGGACAATAAGCTACAATTAGAACTGGATATGGAATAACTGATTGGTTCAAAATTTGGAAAGGAGTACGACAAGGCTGTATATTGTCTCCCTGCTTATTTAACTTATATGCAGAATTCATCATGCGAAAGGCCGGGCTGGATGAATCCCAAACCGGAATTAAGATTGCCGGAAAAATATCAACAACCTCAGATATGCTGATGATACAACCTTGATGGCAGAAAGTGAGGAAGAATTAAAGAACCTTTTAATGAGGGTGAAAGAGGAGAGCACAAAATACGGTCTGAAGCTCAACATCAAAAAAAAAAAAAAAAACTAAGATCATGGCTACTGGTCCCAACACCTCCTGGCAAATAGAAGGGGAAGAAATGGAGGCAGTGAGAGATTTCACTTTCTTGGGTTCCATGATCACTGCAGATGGTGACAGCAGTCACGAAATTAGAAGACGCCTGCTTCTTGGGAGAAAAGCAATGACAAACCTAGACAGCATCTTAAAAAGCAAAGACATCACCCTGCTGACAAAGGTCCGTATAGTAAAAGCTATGGTTTTCCTAGTGGTAATGTACGGAAGTGAGAGCTGGACCATAAAGAAGGCTGGTCGCCGAAGAATTGATGCTTTTGAATTATGGTGCTGGAGGAGACTCTTGAGAGTCCCATGGACTGCAAGAAGATCAAACCTATCCATTCTTAAAGAAATCAGCCCTGAGTGCTCACTAGAAGGACAGATCCTGAAGTTGAGGCTCCAGTACTTTGGCCACCTCATGAGAAGAGAAGACTCCCTAGAAAAGACCCTGATGTTGGGAAAGATGGAGGGCACAAGGAGAAGGGGACGACAGAGGATGAGATGTTTGGACAGTGTTCTCGAAGCTACTAACATGAGTTTGGCCAAACTGCGAGAGGCAGTGAAGGATAGGCGTGCCTGGCGTGCTCTGGTCCATGGGGTCACGAAGAGTCGGACACGACTGAATGACTGAACAACAACAACAACAACAACAAACAGAAGGTGGCAAAGACATGCCTGTGACCGAATGCAAAAATGACCAATACCAAGGAGATGCTGTCTATTCTAGGTGCCAGATTCTTGAAATGCTGAGTCTGGCAACTTCTGTGAAGGAAGCCTCTCTAGCAATAGGATCATCAGGAAAAAATGTGCCCTTTTGTTTGAGATACAGCTTGGCAATTGTCTTGAGGGCAGCACAATGAACTAAAACAGGCAGACTCATTACGGTTATATGTACATCGCTCAAAACAAAAGATCACACATTGTTAGGAGAGTTTTATTGTGTTATGTCATACAAAGAGATTACCATTTTGATTGGCATTTGTACAGCTTGATTGTTTGTTTCATGGACTTTGATGGCTATGCCTCTAAGGCCATTTCAACCTATTGGATGCAGCTTGCCAGGAAGGTTTTTCAAAAAGAACCTCAAAAATACCAAACATTTTTTTTTTTAAAAAAAACCCCACACAAAAAACCTTGTTCCCCCAAATGAGGACAGCGGGATTAAGCAGCATATGCAAAATAACGTCAACATCACCCTTCAAAGGGCTTCAATGGTGATTCTTGTTCCCTGCAGCTTTAACAATTTACAAACTGGTGGTTAGAAAGAGATACCAATTTACACTCCTGGAATGAAACACCATCATGACAAACATTTTAGTAAGAACAATTTTTAATAATTTAAGTCCTCTATTGGAAGAGGAAGGTAAAAGAGAAAATTGCATGTAGCCAATTAAGAATTTATGAACAGCTGAATACACACAGTTTATTTATTTACTAGAAATTGGAGTGGGATATTTTGCTGCCTCTGTCACTAAATTAATCACTTTCTGTCTCACCTACAATCAATCTTGATAATTATAGTTCAAGGTAATGATGCAAGGCAAGTTAGAAACAGAATTACCATCACAAGGGTGTGTGTGCTCCTCAGATCCCAAATGTTTTGATTTAATTGTGTTGGGTTTTATTTCCATTTTTGGGGTACGTGTAAATTGCTTCTTCCTCAGAACAATGAGGTGATGTGGAAAATATATAAAGACAAGAATAAATGCAGCAAAACATCTCCATTAACAACTCCAGTCAATCAGAAATGAAAAAAGAAGAACTAAAAGAAACATTAAGTGATAATATGGCTAGTTATTTCCAAAAGAACAGGTATGTTTTAAGACTCCTGGTGCATGATATGTCCAGTGATGGACAGTCATTGATATCATTCATTAATGGTCTATTTAATTTCTTTCTTATAAATAATTGCTAATAATGATCACAAGACTCCATTGTGACCAATGCACTTTTGTTTCAAACTAGTGGAGTGGGGAAGCAAAGCAGGGAATTAAGGAATGGGGATAACTTGTGCTGCCTCTTCCATATCAACTGTACAGCAGAGAAATAATTTGTGGTAGATGCACATCACCAAAAATGTTGACATTCCATCAGGGGAAAAGGCTATTGTGATTGTGAAGGAATATCTGAGCCAAAGGTGGATTTCAGTTGTGAAAAATAATCTCTCTCAGGGCAGATAACTGGCCTTGCAAGCTCATTTCCTAACTGCTTACTTGAAGAAAATAAAAGAAAAGAAAAGTAGGTAAGCTGTTTTAAGACCAATTGACCAAGCAAGTTCATTTTTCCTGCGTACCATTTGATCACCCACGACTCTGCATGTCTAGAGTTTAGAGCAGTGGCTCCCAAACCCTTTCAGCCCACTGCCTACCTAGTTCTGTAAATTCATCCCCAGTGCCCATTATCCTAGCCTAGCGGTTTGCACAACCCATTGAGGAAGTTAACACACACAAAATGCAGAACAGTAACAATTAATTGCACATTTATTCAAAATCCAATTAAAACAATTTAGTATAATTAATTCAACAAAACTGATAAACTTGATCCATTGATACCAGTTTGTCAAAGTCTGGTAGTCATTTATACTTCCAGTATTTCTAGCTCTCCACTTGCCTTTTCACACACCCCTAGGTAATCCTACTGCCCCCACTTTGTAAACCACTGGTGACACAGATTAAATTCTGAGTTTTTTAAAATGTAATTTCTTCGCCTCAACTCCCTCGTAGTTACTATAGATTTACTTGAGGTGCTCAGATGACTAGCTGAAATATCCTTGTCTACTTTCACTTGTTTTCTGATTACCTCTCAGCCAGGGGCGTAGCTAGCCGCTGGGCTGCCGGGGGCGGCAAGCCAAGCGGCACCCATGGGGATGGGGCGTCGCTCCGTGTGCATGACGTCATGACGCATGTGCACGGAGCGACGCCTCCGCCCGGGCCAGCTGGCCCACCCCTCTCCCGCTGCGCTCCGTGAACGGAGTCGTCCCGGGGAAAGGAGAGGGGTTGGGCCAGCGAGGGGGGTGTCATTCCTGTGGGAGTGGCGGAAGGGGCCGTCGCTTCTCACCCCCACCCTCCCCTGTCACCCGGGGCATACCGCCCCTACCGTCCCCCCCTAGCGACGCCCCTGCTCTCAGCCTTGTGGCCTCAGTGAGTGAACCAGATGGCCTCAGATTCTTTCCTACTTTCCTGCATTCCAGGTCCTGTCCTCAGCAATAGAGGCAGCGACTTGTACAAATGCATAACCCCACACCCAAGAACCTTCCTATCTTTGCTTATGCTCAGCAAGACCAAGACACTTAGGCATTACCCACTAAGTTCTGTTGATAACTAAACTTTTAATGCAAGAATTTGAATCTATAAGTGCAAATTCATTCACATGCCAGTTCATCCCAGATTGTAACCAAAGTGGCGTATTGGCAGAAATCTGCTCGTGCAAAAGATCTTTCGAATCCAAGCTAATCATTTTTCATTTATGCACTTCTTAAAATATACTGAAGGCTTTGCAAAAGAATGAAATAAACATGAAATAGGCCAAAGGCAGGAGGAATGGGGAAAGTCAAGCAAATATGGAATGAGGATTTTCAGAAATGTTATGTTTCAAGCTTTAGATTTTTGAGAGATTTGCACTGTGAAATCGACTGTGCATCTCAGATCAAATTATGGAACAATGTATCAATGTGCTCTCTGTTAGTATAGGTTAGGGAGACAATGTTTAGAATGGTTTCTGGTGGCATCTTATGCCTTGATGATGTTTCCTACATTGCCAGAACATCCTCTCAGGCTTATTGGTGATCTAGTGAAGAAAGGGAAATGCATTTCCACCTTTGGTGGAAAAGTCGACACCTTCTGGAGTCAAATATTTGAGGAACTCAATTGGATCACTCAGAGGCTCCCTTGCGCCCTTGGCATGCAGCTGTAGCAGTGCCTCTGAAAGCATGAGGCCAGAAACTCAAAATGTTTGCTTTTTTCACCTTTCATTGCTCCCCCTCCTAGCCACTCGAAGCCAAAGTGGAGAGGTGCTATTTTCGCGCATCCCTGGGTCTGTGCCATTGGCGGGGCCCAAACTGGTCAAGCACTAGGTACACACCCCTGGGAGACAGACTAAATAGTTGGAATTGACAGAATATGTCAACGCAAGAAGTTAGTTTTCTTCTGATGGTTGCAAGGCTGGTCATTACATGGCTTTGGAAGCATCTAGAGAGAGCTGCAATAGAGGTTTGATATGAGAAATTATGGTTCATGGCTATGCTGGAAAAGATTACTCAAGTTTGCCTTCATAGGAGGACAAACAAAAAGGACACATTCTGTACATTTTGGTTTGATTTATTAAATATATAAATGAGGGGCTAAATGCCCCTAGCGCTCCATCAATATATGCACACCTGTGAAATCCCCAAAATGTTAGTATGGTATATTTGGAATTACATGCTGAATCACTCTGATCCTTGCAGGGAAATATGATGACAAAGTCTAGAATATGCTATTGTTAATGCTGATCTTTTAATTTTTATTTGCTGTAGTCTTATTTTGTATGCTCTTTAGAGGAAAACCAAAATAAGAATTACTTTTTTAAAAAGGTTTTTTTTAAACAACAACAACAAACATATCATTGATTCCTTTTTTGCCTTTTTCTCAAGAAAGGCCTTTGATGCAAATATTTGGTGGCTTGGGATTTCTGAAGTAGGACTTCAGAGGACTGAAGTGGAGAAACAAAGGGTGCTTGCCAGACTAGCTAAGCTTCTCTGGCAGCACCTGCATCTGAGAAGTATCTGGGATGCTTGGATGTGCTTCTGAATAATCTTTCCAGATAGAACCACCTTCTGACCACTTGCGAGAGAGGGGAAGCATCTGTAAAGTCATACCAGCTGGCAAACAAAGTGAATGGGTTACATGCTGGGCATGATCATGCCTGTTGTCTGTCTTTTTTCTTTGACCTTATCAAGTTCTTGACGGCTTGTGTGGGCAGCAAATCTCAAACTCCAGATTAAACTGAAATGCGGCGGTTCGTAAGTCAACAGAAGACTTTATCTCAAAACATGAATCCAACATTCAAGTACAGGATATGAAATTTAACAGCAGGGAGCTGGATTAAGGCCAACTGCTATGTACAGTGTTAAAAAAGCATATCCCCATCTACAGACATCAGGCAGCTTTTCTTCTTCTCATGCCAACTGCGCCAGAGGACTTGAAGTTTTATGTGGCAGGCACATTCTGATTATTTGGGGGCAGACAATGGCTCGGTTTAGGCTGAATATAATAAGGGAGTAAAACTGCATTTCTATGCAGGTTTACCTGGGAATATGTTTCCTTTAACTCAGTGGAGTTTACTTCTGAGTAGGCTGTCTCTCTCTCATACACACATCCATATAGAAGTGTGTCTCTGTCTGTGTGTCAGAGCTATGATATGATGGCTCCGCAAAAGTTTTATTTTAAAGGTTCAGTGCTTGTATCCAATGCTGTGTGCCTGGAGTTCATGCAGTGGGGTTTCAACTTCCAATCCTCCAATCCTATCCCCATGCACCCACAAAATCTCCACTAGAGGGGTCCTCCAGAGCAGATTTTAAAAGTGTGCATGGGTGGGTGGCTGCAGGGGAGAGGAAGGGAAAGTTCTGCTGCACCCATGGACACACCTTTTTACCTTGGCCTTTAACACTAGAGAGGTATATTTTTAGGCATCACCCTATATTTGGTATTCTTGTATTCTTTGCATTTTTAAAAAAATGGTTCTTAATGTTATATTTTAAATAGCCTGCCCCTTCTACCCATGAGTGGGGGCAAATTCGCCACACCCCAGCTCCCCTGGGAAGAAGACTCAAAAAGGTTTTGCCCCGGGGAGTTGTGGAAGGGTCAGGTGAGCCATCAGGTCAATCAGGAAGAGTAATAAGTCATGCTTTATAAGCTGGCTTTGCCACTCCACTCTTTTCTGTGCAGCACCCCCTCCTTCGGCAGTATGGGCTTAACTAGTTGCCTGTTTGAAGGTCGAGGAGGACTTTTGGGGGGCAGCCCCTCATTGGCCCTGGGACTCCTCTTTTTCACCTACTCCATGCTTCTGGGAGTCCTATTCTTGAAGTGGTGTTCTTGACTGGTTTAACTGGCTTTCTGTCTGGGCGGGAAAGGCAAGTTAAGAACTGGTCTGGGAAATACCTAAGGCATTATAGAGTTAAGGACATTCTTTGTCACTCCACAATGCCTTGACATTGAGTTATTTGGGGTGCATTTTGGGCTTGGCTTGACAAATACATCGGGGTGATTCAAATTCCTCCCAATCTTTAGCTGCAGGGCCCCAGGTGGAGCTTGCAAACATGCCCAGGAGTGGGGAGGCATCTGATTCCTGCCAACTTAGAGAACTTCCCTGCTGAGGAAATATTTTGATTCTGCTAATTAAGTTCATTTGGTTGTTTGCATATCCTCTATGATGTTATATTTGAAAAAAATATAACCTTTTACACCACAGTTATGGTTTCTTGACTCTGTAATGTATAGCCTACTTTCATAATGTGGCAAACCTATGCCCATAGCAACTGTCTGATTAGTACAATTTTGTGGAAGGAGGTTGCAGGGATAACAATCCATTTACCAGTATATATTTATTTTTTGAACCTCTAAACCACTCTTCATCAAAATGCAGTGGTACCTCGGGTTACAAACACCTCGGGTTACAAACACTTCAGGTTACACTCTGCTAACCTGGAAGTAGTACCTCGGGTTAGGAACTTTACCTCAGGATGAGAACAGAAATTGCATGGTGGCAGCACGGTGGCAGCGGGAGGCCCCATTAGCTAAAGTGGTACCTCAGGTTAAGAACAGTTTCAGGTTAAGAATGGACCTCCAGAACAAATTAAGTTCATAAACAGAGGTACCACTGTAGATTCCAGGGAATTTGCAAACATTAAATAAACAGTTAAAATTATAAAACCTTTAGCCAAACAACCAATCAACATTTCTAAACCCCCTCAGAAACAGTAAAGCAATAAAACAGCAGCAATTCATATAAACTGGAGGATCTTGGACAATCCAATTAAATTCTGCCAGTTGTGACTTAACTTGGTGCCAGAAGCCCAATAATGTAGTGGCATATGTCCCTCCAGGGGAGAGAATTCCACAGTCAGATCACCACTATGGAGACAGCCCAACCCATGTTACTATGCAGCAATCCACTTCCACGGGTGGGACAATAAGAATACCGGTAACTTTCCCTGGTGATGTGTGGGCTTGAGCTGGCTGATACGTGAAGAGGTGCTCCATCAAATACTTGGATCCTGAATCATTTAGGGCTTTATATGGACTGTAGATTAAACCACAGAGCCTAGGGCTTGCCATTCAGAAGGTTGGTGGTTTGAATCCCCGTGATGGGGTGAGCTCCCGTTGCTCGGTCCCTGCTCCTGCCCACCTAGCAGTTCAAAAGCACGTCAAAGTGCAAGTAGATAAATAGGTACCACTCCGGCGGGAAGGTAAATGGTGTTTCTGTGCGTTGCTCTGGTTCGCCAGAAGCGGCTTAGTCATGCTGGGCACATGACCCGGAAGCTGTACACAGGCTCCCTCGACCAGTAATGCGAGATGAGCACCGCAACCCAAGAGTCGTTCGCGACTGGACCTAATGGTCAGGGGTCCCTTTACCTTTACGCCAACACTAACGCCTTGAATTGGGCCCAGTGACATATATAGGCAGTCAGTGCAGATCACACAGAATGGCTGTTATATGACTCCATATAGATGGTGCTGTCAACGTTCTGGCTGCAGTCTAAAGATCTCAAGCTGTCTTCAAGGATAGTTCCATTTAAAGTGCATTACCGTAGCCAAGAAATGAGGTTACTAGAATGTGTAGTACTACAGCAAGGCTGTCTTAGTCCAGGGACACCAGGAACATGCTGGTGCTGGAACAAGGCACTTTTTGTTTTTAACTATGCAGTGGCACCACTAGGACCACAAGTAACAATGTACTCTAAGAGTACAGGCAGCATTCAAAACTGCTCCTTCAGGGGAGTGTGACTCTGGTTGGAACATGTCATGCATCTAATCTCCAGACACAAGAATAGCTTGCCAATAGTGCCTCTGTCTTGCCAGGATGCGGCTTCAGTTGTTGTATAGTAGTTTGCTTGAGATTATAGAAACTGTACCTTGCCTTGAGCGTTTCATGATGGAGAGGTGCTTAATACATTTGAACATAATAATAATGATAGAGTAATAGAGTTCTGGTTAAACAATTTCAGGCAGTAAGATAGGAAATAACCTGTCCTGTTCTCAGTAAGCCAATGGCCTGACTCGAAATAGAGTAGACTTTTGTAATTATGAATATGATATCCCTTTCATCCATGGAATTGCACAATTAAAATGCAGTGCTTTCTCTGTGTAATCTGGCAAATTAACATGTGCACTGACTGGCAAATTATCTCTAAACAGCATACAATTCTTAGGAGGGTCCAAATACAAGAGATGGAGTGAAATGGGTTGACAATTCTTGGAGACATTGGAACAAACTCCACTTCCTTGGTTTCTCCAAAAGGTCCTTAGTTTAAAGAATACCTTCTGATAGTTCTCAAACCTCACACAAGAGAAATCCATTTTTACCTTGTAAGGATAAAATAAGCCTGTCAGATGAAAGTAGGTATGATTCATCCCATTTTTACCTGTCTTTACAAGAGTAGTTTTTACTCCATTTGAAACTGTCTGGATACTGAAAAGAAAGATCATCATGAAATTGTTCAACAGACCCTGACATTATTTGGATGGCATTAAGACAATAGAGTGTAATGCAATGCTATGTCTGGGTCTTTGTTGTACTTCCATCCCTGTCCCTTTTCAAAGGATGGCTTACACCTTTTAAAACCTGTAAAAGCCTTTGTAACTTAGAACAGATCCTTCAAAAGAATCTGAGTCATGTTCTTTAACTGTTAAACAAAGTGTATTACTCTCCTCTTCTCTTTCAAAGAATTCATCTTTCTTACAGGAAAGTCAAAATGATTTATCTGTCAAATATTCATTTATTTGATGTTTTTAATGTTTTTATGACTAATGCATTGCTTCAGATCACTTTCAGATTACCATACTTGTCTATTAAACACAGAAAGTTTTCAAATGTGATGGACATCTCTTTACTGAGCATTCATTCCGACTTGTTTAGGGAGAGATCATATGTAATTTCATCATGCTATTGTTATCCCAAACATTTGGGTGGATTGCCCATCACTTTCCTTACTGCAAGTCCTTAAAAAAGAGAACAAGTTTGTTGCACAAGACCATCAACCCCATTTGAATTGTGCAACTTGAATTGTGTGGTTATGCATTGAATAGGAGACTAAGAGAAGATATGATAGCCATCTTCAAATACCTTAAGGGCTGTCACAAGGAAGATGGAGCAAGCTTGTTTTTACAAGCTTCAAGTTACAAGAAAGGAGATTCTGACTAAACACCACAAATAACTTTCTGAAAGTAAGAGCTGTTCAACAGTGGAACAGAACCCAAGACAGGTGGTGGACTCTCCTTCCTTGCAGGTTTTAAAGCACAGGTTCGATGGCCAACTGTCTTGGGTGATTTAGTTGAGATTCCTGCATTGCAAAGGGTTGGACTAGATGACCCTTGGGATCCCTTCCCTTCCACCTCTACGATTCTATGATCCCACTTGCAAAACAGTGACAATCTGAAAGGACCCTTAAATTGTTATCCACCCTGCACTCCCTTTTGGGAGGAAGGGTGAGTTATAAAAATAGCAAATAAGTCAATATTAATTCATTTTATTCTGGTACCAGATTAAAACCCTTCTATTCACCAAGACCTATAAGGATTCTAAAGGCTGGTTGTGATCTGCTGTGAAGGCAAATTTGTATATGAAACTGGCTGCCTGTTTTCTGACTTTCTTTATCTTTTTAAATGATTTGTATTAACAGTAGGGGTGTGCATTTGGCTAAAACTTAACATTTGGTTCAACTTTCAACTGTTCCAAAACAAATTCCCACTTTGAAGCTTAGGACTTCTGCTTTACAAAATGCTTAGGCTGAAAATTTGAATACACTTTTGGATTTGTGCCTAGTCTCTGATAGGGATGGAAGTATCTATAAATTTCAGTTCTCTTTATGTCTCATTTTCCTGATCACCCATTCCTCAGATGTAGTTGGACAGACCTGAGTGATATGGTTGTGGTGCCTAGACAATAGAACACCTTGCACCCAAAAGTATGCCTAACCTCACCACTTCTTGCATTTTGCCAGCTGCTTTTATTGGGTTGTGATCTCCCCCCTGCCCTGTGCATTTGAGTTTATTTTTTCTTTTATTACTATTACATTACTCACCCATCTTTTGCCATCAAGGCAGATTGTTATAGATTTTAAAGATTTGTTATAGATGCTATGTTTTATATATATGTTTCCTATTTCTTATTTTTAAATTTTGATATGAGAATCAAAATGTATAGATATCAAAACAAATACATTCCCTCTTTTTTGAAAAAACAAAACAAAACCCACAGTTTTGTAAGATGAAATATATTTATTATGGGTAGAATATTAACCGTTATAGTTTAGCCACTGAAATGAATTCTGGCCAAGTGACAAATACAGTGGAACCTCGGTTTTCAAGCATCTCGGAAGCCGAACAATTCGGAACCCGAACGCGGAAATCCCAGAAGTGAATGCTTCCGTTATCAAACGCCCCTCGGAAGTTGAATGGCTCCCGAGTTGCGTTTCTCCATTTTCTCAATGGAATTTGCCAACCGCCCCTTGCTCCTCAGTTGTCGAAGGCTTCAGAAGTCGAACGGTCTTCCAGAACAGGTTACATTTGACAACCAAGGTTCCACTGTAGTTCTTTACAAGCACAACTACTGGGCTCCATATTTCATTGACTTGACCAAGGCCATTTGGGGTTTAATGGTAAGTAATCCATTTTATCACTAAAGGAATATGCTTATCATTGGAAAGAAAAGGTGATAGCTTTGGAACAAGAATGGCTGCTGGGTATGTAATATACCTTTTACTTGCATTTCTTTGCTGCCTTATGTATAATTGTAAATGCGGGATAGAAGAAATAAATAATGTACTAAGGAGAAAGTCTCATTGAACATAGGATGGCTTTCATGTTGAGCAAACCCACGGAGCATTGTTCTATGTATTATGAGAATTTGCTCTAACAGCAGAAAAGTAACTAGATTTCTTTAAAAATAACAGGAAAAGTTTGGGAAAGCTTGTTAACACGATTGCTTCCTTTCTAGTCATGAAATTGTTTCTTTGTAGCCCCCTCTTCATATTGGTTGGAAAATGTGAAAAGTACATTTTTGCACTACGAAAGAGCAACAGCAGACATGGGGTTTGGTTTCATTTTATGCTAGCAGAGCTCATTGAAGATCAGGTTAAAGTCAGTACAGGAGGTGATGTAATTTCCACTGGTGTCTAGATAGCAGTACTATAATGGCAGGAGCCACAAAGTCTTCCTTTCTTTTTTTATGACCAGCACAGATACACAATTTTTTTTTAAACCACTGAAAATCAATTGCCATGTTCTATCCCCCCCCCCCGCCCCTGCCCTGCTTTAAGCAAAACCACAAACTACCGAGATAGCAGAGCAAAAGATACACAGAAAATGCCAGGTATTGTCTTTTGTTACACAGCAGTTATATCATAAATGGTATATTGAAAGTATTAAGTGTCAGCAGGGATGCATTCTCCATCAAATTATCTGTTATTTTATGGAAGGTAGAGCCTCTCCCCTAAGTCAGTATAAAACATTTACAGCACCTTTGCCATTTCTTTGTGTACCGCTACATTTGGGAAAGATGCAAGTGACAAGTGAATAGAGACTTATAAATAAAAGATTATGGGCTCTATTGTAACTTTATAAGCCAGAGCTGTGTTTGTGTGTGTGTAAAGGCACTCAACCACTGGCAGCTCCTGCAGTCATTTGCCCTAAAACAGCCAGACGAAAATGCCGTCGGGGAGGCAGGACCTATTAGACTTGAGAAACACCTCTTAAGGCTTTGCATTCTTTGGAACTGCAGTATCTGTTTGCCCATTTCCTGCCAATGCCAGAGTCTCATCCCTACTAAGAAGTCCTCCTTACTCTTTCTTTCTTTCTTTCTTTCAAAAAAAAAAAAAAAAAAGGGAAGAAGTTCCCAATAACAGAAATACTAAACTTGTAGCACAGCACTGTCTAGTAGAGAAATATTGTCAAGGAATGATCAACAAAAGCCCAAATCCAAGCATTTGATAATCAGGTTTTTGTTATCCGGTACATGATAGATCATTAGGAATGTAAAGTTAGGCCCACCATGTGGATACCAATGGGCACACGCTTTTCGGTGCCAGCGAGAAGGAGGCCTATGGGTGCATGAAGGTGTATAAGTAGATCTCCTTCCACATGGACATGAACCATGACTGACCAGAGCTCATGTGCCTGTGAGGAGCCCTACATCCATACATGGGTATGTCCTCTTCAGGATGACACTGACTGTATGTCAGCTAGAGATTGTGGCAAGTATCCTTAAGGGAAGGGGTGGTCAGCCTTCAGGCTTACTGGATCTACTTTGCTATTTAATAGAATCCCAAGATCTGCCAACCAGAGCCAGCTGCTAAATACGGTACATATAGTTAGAATTAAACAGCATAAAGACTCTGAATGCATTCTGAGTCCGGGTTGGCTTTCTTCACTTCAGCAGAATAATTTTGGTGAGGAAAGATGTTCTGTTGTCCAACAATTTGGAGACAGAAACTCTTGTCAGGATCTACTACCGGTAGTAGATTCCAACGTACTCAATGGACTACTATAATGTACTCAATGTAGGGCTTCCCCTGGGATTGGTGCTGAAGTTGGAGCTGGTGCAAAATACTGCGGCCACCTAGATGTGCACCTCTGCTGAGGGAACTGCACTGGTGGCCAATCAGATCCAGGACCATGTTCAAGGTCTTATTGTTAATATATAAAGCCTCAAACAACTTTGAATTAGGTTACCTGAAAAATTGTACAGACTTTAACATCCAGATAGATCATCTACTTGGAGCACCGCGCCCTACAAAATACCGTATTTTTCCGTGTATAAGACTAGGTTTTCCCCCTAAAAAATAATGTCAAAAATTAGGGGTTGTCTTATACACGGACACATCTCTCCCCCCCCCCATTTTCTTAAATCTAAGTCCCCCAAAATAGAGGGCATCTTATACATAGGGGCGTCTTATAGATGGAAAAATATGGTATGTTAGGACAGTGAAAACTAGAATTTTTTGCTGATGCCCTTGTACTGTGGAATGTCATTTGTTTTGCCACTAGTTACTTCAGACATCTTGTGAAGACTTATATTTCCCTCACCCACAAGATTGGATCCTGTTTTTATGGGACTGAATCCCTGAATGTTTTTGCTTCGTTCACTTTTAAATGCTTATACATGTTTTTAAACTTCTGTTCTTAAAAAAGCATGAAACATTTCTTTTTTAAAAAGAAAGAACCAGGAGGACTAGTATTAATGGCCTTTGCATGTTGTCCTTGCAAAGTCAAAACTTTCTGTGTGTTCCCGGAAATACAGTGGGATCCACTCTTGTAAACACTATGGACTACTGGGAAAATGAAGGAGAAAAATATAAATGAGTACTAGGGAACTAGATGTACTACATGAATATTTTATAACTGTCTATGTAATATGTCTGACAGTATCCAAGCTACATGTAGCTGGCATCTATCCATGTTGCTCCATCACAAGGGAGGTGCAATGCTTTTAGAAACGAGTATAACTAGCGAATGGAAATTTATTCTGTACAATAGCAGTTGGTTTCAGGGTGGTATTTTCTCACTAATGATGCCTGATTTGTCACATAAAGTTGTACATATCTGGCATGAATATGAGTTTGTGAGGCTCTTCCATTTTTGAAGGATCTTGTCTGGGAACCTTTTTAAATCTCTCTGCAATATAAATAGTGGACAATCCAATACAAATATACTGCAACTATCCTTGATTCAGGGATGATCATGGTACATATGGGGCATATCCAAAGACACTGTTACAATGCCATAGCTGGATTTTTACCTAGAAATAGATAGATTATTTTGTTGCCTTTGCCACTAAGAAGTACTTCTGCCATATATTTAAGGCCCACATAACAAGGTACATGAAACGTCTGTGTGTGAGTCCCCACTTGGGTAGGCCAGTCTCTCCTACCTCCCTTTGGTTGATATTTGGGCCTTTTCTGACTGGCTGTGAGTTCTGGCTACTGTGAACCAACGGACCAGTAAGCAGTCGGCATTTGCATGCCAGCAAGGAAATAGACTCAGAGAAGTTCTTCTTTGATCCTGCCACTTTCTCTGGGAAAACCCGCTGTTTACTGCTAAATTGGAACAAATGTCACTCCACAGAAACCCCAACTGAAAGCAATGGGACAAAACGAAAAGCTCTTGGACCCATGCCTCTTGCCTGACAAACGGATTTGTGGCTTGACAGAGGGTCTTCTCAGCAATTGTTCCCACCCCCCAAAATCTGGCTGGCACCAACATTACCAAACCTTAGGCACTATTAGAAATTTTCCTTTTTCATCAGGCCTTAGGTATTTTAAAAATTGGCCTATCTAGTGATACTTTACAGATGGCTGGGGTTTAATTGAACTGTCATGAACAGGAAACTTCTTTGATTCTTCTCCATGTTTTATATTGCAGCTTGCCCTGAGATAAGACGAAGGGTAGGATATAAGTTTTAAAAATAAATCTATTTATGACTACGCTGGATGGTTGTTTGACTCTGGTCTTCTGTGAAGATGCTGGGACGTTTCCTTTTGGGGGGGGAATCTTTTTATTAAAAAGAAATTCTGCACAAGAACACGAGGATGCTGGTTTTGACCTTTAATTTTTTTTTATAAGAATTTATTGACATTTTTTACTTATAACAACATAGACCCATATCCACACCTACATTTATACACATACAAAACAAATACAATTTATAAACCAAATACACACATTGCCAGGATTTTCCTTCTTATTTTAAACATCTCGTACAAAAAAAAAAATTCCTTTTTCTTAATCTTGACGGTTGACTTCCCCTACCTTTTCACCTTCGATTTTATACCCATAATCTACTTTTTAACCTCTTCTTCTAAAAATTAAACACAATTATATATATAAAATAAAACAATCATCTTAATCATCTTAGTCTATAAACTTAATCATCTTATACTAAATTTACTAATAATACATCATCATGAATCTTCACCAGTCGTTCTTATCAAATCTACACTATCTCCTCTGTCCTTTGATCTGCTGCTAATAACATAAAAACTTCAAATATCTCCTTTCTTATTAAAAAAACAAAAAAAACTAAATATAGCTGACAGTCTTCACCCTCCGATTTCAAAATGCCATAACAGACCGTTTTAGATTTTACTTAATACTTCACCCCACTCCCCCTCTGTCCATTATCCTTCTCCTGATGATGCCAGAGCCAAACTTCCAATTGCCTTCTTTTTCCAAATGTCCACAGATCCAGGCACAGTTCAAAATACTCCTTGCAATGAGCCTCAGGGTATCCATCTCATCTTCTTTCAGCTTCTCCGTTTCTTTACACCATTCCTCTTCTTCTTGTAAATATCTTAATTCTTTGTCCCTTGCCCCCGAGCTCACACCTCGGGGTCTGGATATATCAAATCTTATCGTCGTCCTGGGGCTGCCACCCCCAAGGAGCGAAACTTTTTCCCGGAGTCGCCCTGTCATTTCTCTCCATCCTTCCAGCAACCCTCTCAGCTCCTTGCCAAGGTTTTCTTCCAAAGTGTCAAAGTTTTTAAAAGCCTCCTCTGTGGGAAATAAATTTCTTTTCAAATCCCCACACAAGACTTTCACTTTCCGATAAAGTAGTTCCAGCCTCAAAGCATTGAGCCTTTGTTCATCCGTTAGTCCAGAGTTCAGAATAAGTTCAAAGACACAGTCCAACATGATGGTAGAGGGGGAGGGAGTGAGTGTCAAATTACAATTCCTGTCTCTATGTTCTTCCTTTTATAAGAGTTGTTTTTCACCTCAGTTTAAACTTTCCGTCGCCATTTTTCCAAGCCGGAGCGCAGATACCGCAGCTTTTAAACGGAGATATTTTCCGCAAATTTACTCCCCCCAAATTTTTTTTAACAGTCTCATGTATCAAAATTCAAATACTTTGTAACCAGTTCAGTAGCAGCAGTCACTCAAATTGGTTAATTTCTTTCACTCGAAGGGAGGGAGGCAGGCTGCCTTTCTCCTTCCCCCCGGATCGTCCAAAAAGCAAAATATCTAGTCCAATCAAGTACTCACGACCACCGGGTTTCTTTAGATCCATACATCAAAGGTAGAACTTAGACGCTCATCACAGGCTTTGCCGCCGCATTTACATCCCGGTTGGGGCATGTCCCCTATAGCCCGGCTCCGTCGTCCCTTCACCCCCACTCCCCCTTTACAGGGGGAGCGAGGGAAGGGTTCGGAGCCACAACGGGCACAGCCGGGGAGCCCAGGGTGCGGGACGCTCTTCCCGCGCCCCACCGGAGCCCCGCTTTGCGGTAGCGGGGCTCCAAACCCCCGGGATGGACTGGGCGCTTCGCAGCCGAAGCAGCCCACGACCACCCGCAATGGCGTCGCCGCCGGAAGTGGTCGCTTCTCGGCCTTTTGGCTAAGATCAAGTGTAGTATCTGTTCTTATCGGTTTTGACCTTTAAATATGATTTTGCATTACAAAATATTGAAGTAATGCTAGAAGCCTAGGTGAGTTTAACTTAAAACATCTCTTCAATTAGCCAATATATAATTAGCCACTTTCATTTCATATACAATAGCCATTAACTATGATGCTTCAAGAAACTTGAAAAGATCAACTAGACAGGTATATCAGCAAGTATTGGAAGAAGTACTGGTAGATATTGGCAGGATTTTTACAGCTTCAGTAATTGGAAGAATATAGCCTATCCCTGTTAGGTCTTCTTCACACCATGAGCATTTATATAAAATCTTTGGAAGCACCAGGATAAAATCAGTTTCTCTTCCGAAGCATGCCAATCAAGTTTGCATGCATTTCTTCTTCTTATCTGTATTTGAGCTCATTAAGGAAGGAAATAGTTAGTGATTTTTGGATTTAGTGAGAAAGAACTGTTTCATTTCTCTGCTAACTAATTCTTGCCAGCATTGGTTAAATTAATTCTCAGCCTCTTGGTAAAATTTAGGTTTACTGAAAGACAAAAAAATTGCACGGTAGGCATGAGAACAAGACTTAATTCTGGTGTACATATTCAAAATGACAGCAGCAGAACACTTTTGGAAATCCAGCTGAGCAACAGTTGTTGGAACCCTACTGAGACCTCTCCATCAATTTCTAGTGATTCTCAGAAGGAATGTATGAGTCAAACTGCAGCTGAATTTTGTGAAAAGGAAAAAGAAACAGCCTGAAGTACTGCCTAATTTTACGTACCAAATAAGTGGTTAGGATGGAGAGCACAATGAATTTACTTTGCCAGTACAAGCTATGATGTCATATACTGGCATTGCAAACCAATCCAAGGTGCTATACTAATGAAACAGTGGGAGTCAGAGCTGCTATTCCGACAACATCCCCCCAATATCAAATGTGTCACACAAACATAAGGGTACAGGACAGAACTGAACTGATAGCAAGGCCAAGTAATGATGAATCAATGGAGGAAGCCACTGCAAGTGTATCAGTTCTTGTGTCCAAAACAGGGCACTATACTTGATAATGATGTTTAATGGATCATTAGCTGGGGAATTGAAAATAGAGCTACCCATATAATAATGCTGTTATACAAACCTATGCTGAGGCTGCAGTTGGAATACTATGTACAGTCCCAGTCACCTCACCTCAGAAAGGTTATTGTACAGTTAGGGCAAGCAGGGTGATCAAGGGCAATTCCTCTGTGATGAAAGTCACAGCATTTAGAACTTTTTAGTTGAGAGAAAAAGTGAGTAAGAGGAGACAGGATACAGGTGCATAAAATTATGCATGGTGTGGAGAGAAAGTGGATGGATAAGTTTTTCTTCCTGTCTCTCACAATACTAGGACATCCAATGACACTGAATTTTGGAAGATTCGCAGTATACAAAAAAGTATTTCTTCACATCATGAAACTATGGAGCTTGCTCCCACAGGAGGTAGTGTGGCCACCAGCTGGAGTGGCTTTAAGAGAGTGTTTGACAAATTCATGAAGAATAGGGCTACCAATGGCTTCTAGCCACAATAGATGTGCTCTACCTCCACTTTTGGAGGCAGCATGCTTTGGAAAAATGAATTCTAACTGCTGAGAATTACAAGTGGGGAGACTGCTCTTATGCTTGCAGGCTTCTTATATATATATCTGGTTGGCCATTGGCCTGCTCCAGCACACTCTTTTATGTTCTTATAATTACTGTAAAATTGCAGAGCCATAGCTACTAGGGCTAGCCAGGTTTTTGCTCCGGGTGAAGCCTCCAGATGAGTGCTGTAAACACCCCAAGCCTTTGTGTATGCGTGCAAATGCACATTGGGGGGGGGGGTAAACTGGGTCTTTGACATGAGTGAAATAAAGCCTAGTTTTGCCCCTAAAAATTGACAGGGTGACAGGATGAAATCCACAGAATTACTAAGCACAGAAGGTACAGTATTGAAGGGTCACTCATTGCTATTTTTCTTAAAAAAAGAGGTGTCGGAAGTTCACCACAAATGTCCCCCTTTTCTTATAATGGAAATGGCTGGGGGGGGGAGCCTTGGTTACACTGATATATGCCACAAGCGGGGCATACTTCTGTGCAAGCAGCTTTGGTGCCTGTATCGCTGGTTGGCCCAGGCATTGCATTACAGGTGGATGCTATATACATAGCTCCAGACAGCTAATCAGTAATAGTGTCCACCAGCTGTCCAGAAGCAGGAGGTGGAAGCTGGTTTTAATCTTCCACTAGGGCCACCCCAGTACATTTTGGTGCCTGAGGTAAACCACAAAATGGTGCTCCCTACCCACCAGGGAGGAAGGGGTGAGTGAAGATCTCCATTGGGATCTGCTGTCCCTGTGGAACTTTCCACCTAAGGCGGTCCCCTCACCTTTCCTCATGGGTGAGCCGGCCCTGTCTCCCACTCTTCCTTCTCACTGAACAACTGCTAGAATTGTTGCTGGTGAAGGACTGAAGCCATGAGTGAACAGACCTTTCTGAACTGGAACAATGCATTGCAGTGCCAGGCTTTGTCGTTCAAATTACTTTGGAAAAGGAAGAGGTATTTTAAGATGGAACAGCAAGCAGGCAGTGGGACCATGAGGTAGCTGATGCCAGAGAGTCTTATGGCAACATGCAGGAACTGGCTGGGAAACTCCATATTTCCTAGAAGTTCAGGTGTGCAACCTTATAAAGTGTGCCTTATGACCTCAAGGATTCTCTCACCCTAGCATGATTTAGAAAGACCACTTCACAGCAGTGAGGCTTTCTATCAATATCTTCTCTGTTTATTGCCAGGATCACTTCTAGGATTGAAGTCTGCTAGAATCATCAGCACAATACAAGAATACACTGATTGTATGTGATAAACCACTTTTTCAGTCTTAAACTACCTAAGTAATCCTGCTGGACATTACTTAATAGCATGGATACTCCCAGTGTTTTATGCTCCAAGTTATGTAAAATGTCCAGCTCTTTGTGTCATGTTACTTTGGATTTTGTGTTTCAGAATAAAGAAGGGAGAAGGCAGGAAGGGGCAGAAGACACTTGCTACAGTACTGCTTTAAGATTTTCAAATAGCCGACTTCCAACCGTGACAAGCTTAGCACAGCTATTAGTCTGGCTGATGGCAGGTCCTCTCATTTTTTTTTTTACTCAGTTGCTAAACCTGCTTTCAATACTCCCCGTGGGTTCTAGTTCAAGGACTGGCTGAGTGCACAAACAGCAAGTTCAGTTACCAGATTTAATCTGTCAGGTGCAAACAGCTGTCAGATCCATCTGTGGGACTTTCTCAAAGGGTGCAGACGTTTAAAAAAAGTACCCAACAACACCAAGATTCTTTAGTGTCACTCTTGTATTCCCCAAAATGCATGAGAACTTCACAGTGAAGCTTAAGTGACTAGCAATATGGTGAAATGTTTGCATCATAAGATAAATAGCAGGACGCAAGTGACAAAAGCCAGCCATTCCTGGTGCCATCGCTAGTGCTGTGCTGTGCCTTCCACAAGGGCATTTGTTGTCACTTTCCCTTTGATCATCTCTGACATTCCTGCGATGGAAACTACCAAGCCATTGCCAACTTAGTCTAGTACATGTTGCATGAATTACCGGTAAAATGTATTCACTCTGTCATTTCCCTTGGATCACTCACTAGCTGCTGAACTTATTTTTTTTTAAAAAAACGGTGGCTCTAATGCCTGAGCGGGTTACCCTCCTTTAAAAAAGTTTTACCGCTCTTACATGAATCTACACACTGACATTAGTTTAGAAATTGAATTAAAAGGAAAATATTTGTTTAACGTCTACTAAAGGTTTAAGGCAAATTGCTTAACCGTGTCACTAATGGCCTAAAACTAATGCAAATGCTAGAAACACAGAATAGAACGATCAAAGCTGCAGGGAGCAAACTGATGATCTGAGGGAGTTCTTCCGGGCAGAATATGCTCTGCATAATCAGGAGCTGTCCTCTGCAGTTTCATGTCAGCAAGTGGTCCACTGGCACAAGTCTAGTTTGCAGATGGACTATTCCCCATCATTAAGGGAATGGGGGAAGTCCTTGTCTGTGCAGAGAAGCACTGCCTATTATAGCTCCTGGGTGCACACTGGAATTGTTGGCTGAGTGACAGACTGCAATTCACAAATCCACTTATGCAAACAGATTGGTCTCTCTGGAGTCCTTAGGGGGTGGGGAACTGCACAGCCATAGAATCTCTTGTGCAGCAGCAAGTGGATGGCATTGCAGACAGTCTAGACATAGATCACAACCAATACAATGTGGCATCTGAGGAGTTGGGAAAGACCTGGTTTTAACAGTGTGTGCACAGATATAAAGGTTTATTTATCTTTTTACCAGGTTGGTGGTTGAAGACCAGGCCCCTCTTTATCTACCCGAGGTAGTTGGCATCACAACAAGCATCAACTCACCTTAAATCTCAAAGTGGATGACAACAAAATAAAAAAACCCCTCTATATTTTTTGGTGAGGGCATTTCCCATACTAAGCTGAACAGCTACTTTTTGACTAGGCCCCACTGGAAACTGCTTAGATGTTTTAATGGGAATTGCTACTGCAACTTCCCTTGAAGACTTCCATAGAAATGATTTTACGGCTCACACAAGTAGATCACTGACATATCAGCCAGCAATGATACTATATTTTACCTTACCTGGAAGTAAGTTCCACTGGACTCAATGGGACTTACTTCTGTGTTAACATACACAGGGTTGTGTTCTCATTGTTCCTAGGCGAAGGACACCAGGAATGCTTAGCTAAGTAGTGGACTTACCAAAGTTCATCAAAATGTTCCTCAAACTATGGAGACAGTTCTGTGGTTTGTCCCATCTGGTTTCTCCTGTTTTAGTTGCTCAGGATGTGGTGCGTGGGCACTTTTGAATAATGTTTCTAGTCTGGAGATTTTCTCTCTTTTAACAAACAATAGGGCTGATGTTGAATAAGACAATCATGTCTAAGTCAAAAGGCACCAAATGTGATTGTAGCTAGTCTTGTATTACAAAATGGATTTCTGATTCGCTCTTGTTAAATTACACATTAACCAAACATTAGGTCATCTTGTAGCTCTGCTTTTCTTTGCATGTAGGTTACAGACTTGAAAGACCAAGACAGCTCTCTGTCAGGAAAGAACCTTGCCACACATTATTTTTGGCTGGGCTTGCAAGATTTATTCCCTCTTCTCTCATTCGTCTTCAACCAACACAAATAAAAGGGACATGCCAATATTTATGTTCCTCAATCTCCACCCCTCAAAATGACCAAGCTGGTGGGGGTGGGGTGAAGGGGGAGACCGCTTGCCCCATGCAGACAATTTATAGAGCTGAGCAGATGTCCGAAACAGCTGACAGGACGTGAACATTTTTAAACTAACAATGCAACAAACAAGTGGAACAGAATTTTCTTCCCGGCAACGAGTCTGCTCAGCCAGAAAGTTCAAGGAGTTAACAGCAAAACTGCTGCATATATTTAAACTTTGTGCTGAGGGTCATGTAAACATTCCTTTCCCAGACACTCTGCTGTGAATACAGAATCTCACTGACCCGGCTGTGTCTTCCCCTATAAGATTTACCACAACGCCATAACAAAGCTACACATTGTATCTGTCAAAAAGGAAAGGATATTTAAAAGGGGGGGGGGGAGAGACACCATCTTGCTATTTAAGGAAACCGAGCCTGTTTTTTTTTAATCAGTGGCATGTGAAGCAAAACAACTGAGTGACCAATCCTCTATTCAAAACATTTCCCCTCTTTTAAAGTACACATCATGTGGACATTTCTGCAAACTCTAAGCTGTCTTCTATTCTCCAGTGAAAGTGCACCTTAATATATACAGTATGAGTTGTCATGGACTGTTATGTGGGAGCAGCATGTATCACAAGGCTTGTAGGAAAGGAACCATATTGAACCATTACCAATAAAGTAAATTGTACCGTTAGGTTGTCTGCATGTTCAAGGCAATATATCGCTCTTCAGGTGGAAAGCAGGGATAAAGAGGTGGGTGGAGGGAAGGAAAGAAATGGAAGATTATGATTTAAAATTCTAGTCATTTCGCTGTTGTCCTGAAGAGATATGTCATTGCCAGGCACTTCATCCGTCAAACTGCATTCTTGCGTTAGACAGCAGTGGGCCTGTGGGAGATTTCATAGTGTAGGAATTTGGGGTGGGGGTTGTTGTTCTCCTTCCATGGTCAGGCTGTGGCAGCAGCAGGTGCAAAGTCATCACAACTCTATTAGCTCAACCATGGATGGCTATAAAGACATGCTATTGTCCTCAAATTGCATGTCAGCTCATTACAGGGGGAAGCGACTTGTTTCAGGCTTTGCCCTTTCTCTAGGAAGGTTGCATGTCCCTGCCAGGTCTCTTTCACAAAAGACCTCAACACAGAGAGAGAGAAAGAGAGAGAGACAGAGAGAAGGAAAGAGACATCAAACACTTAGCTGGATTCCAACCACATTCCACTCCTCTAGCCTCATAGAGAGGACCTGAAAGGCTCTTCTGCTCTTATTTCACTCCTGACAAAAGCTGAACAATGGAGTGGCTGTTGGCAAGGCCCCCTTTATTTCCCGCTGTTAAGAGCTATATGCATTATCTCAGGAATCTCCATTCATATTAAGATAATGCCCAGTCACTCTCCCCTTGTTTAGATTACAGCTCAGCCTATCGCAGACCACCTCTCATTTTCTTTTCTTGCCTGATAATCCTAGGCTTTAGCCACTGAGCTACCCCAGAACTAAACAGCCTAAATGGGAAGATAATTGCAGTAAAACTAATGCAGCAAAGCCCTAGACACAGATGTTGTGCCTTTCTCCCGCCTTCTGATCCTAAGCTACAGATTTGGTTAGCCTTCCCAGAATGCATCAGTGAATACCGTCCTGGATCCAAGGAAGGAAAAGGTTTTATCGAGAGCACCATTAACTATTCCCAAAGTGAGAATTCTTAATAATCAGCCTTTCTAGTGATCAGCTTCAAATGAATACTTGCATACTAACCATTTATCCATACCCTTATTGTGAAGGATTGGCAGCCTAGTTTGTCCGGAGAAGCCCAGTTTAGCACAGACTTTTCTAAGTCACTATGAAACTGGAGGGGGGGGGGCTGACACTATGTATGGGGGGGCAGTTGTTGAGAAAGGCCATGGTTTGCCAGTTGAATTACATGTCTTGAATTAGAAAGAAAGAAAGAAGGAAGGAAGAAGTAAGTAAACAAAGGTTTCTGGATACAAATAAACAAAATATAACAACATATTTGGTTTGGGTTTCACATAATCCCAATAGGATTTCATTTGTAAACCTTAAATGCCAAGGAATTATGATGGTGGCATCACTTCATTCCAGTTGAGGAGAAGTTAACAATGTGCACTTGATTTCTTAGAATTTAAATGGAATAAAATACATAAACAGTGCAGTCCTATACATGCCTACTCAGAAGTAAGTCTAATTGAGTTCAATGACACTTGCTTCCATGTGTGTATAAGATTGCAACCTAAGAGAGAAATAAAATTGCCTTTTAATTTAACACTGAAAATGCAAAAAAGTGCTTATTTAAATCATAGAAATACCTATTGTAAATGAGAACTCTGGCTTGTCATAGAGGAGGAAAAATGGGCAGAATACTAACAGGAATGTACTGTAAATCATTTCCTACATAGTACGTGCAGGAGGATACAATCTACTTCCAGCATCTGACGTGTTAGTAAATAACTTCAGCAGAGTCTATGCGATGCGGTTTGCAATCATTTACTTAATTACAAAAATATGTGCCACAGTTGCCAAACTTCGCTACTGTCATAACTTTCCTTGAAGTTCAACCAGCCAATGACAGTAAAGCTGTCAGGTAAATTAAAGAGGGCTGCATGTCATTGCTTCTGGCATTTATATGTACCGGTAAAATGCAAAATGCAAACAAGCATGTCGAATTATTAGTCATATTATTAGTGTTATCCCTGCACATCTTGGACATCTGCCTTTGCAATAAGGAAGAGAAACTAGATAGCCATATTGACATTGATGGGACATAACTGCTCAGGTTCAGTTACTAGCTTTATTCGGGTGCCATTTCCTCCATGTAATAAGATCAAATGGTGAGAGAGCAGAGCTGCATTTGCTGGTGTACTCCTACCATCCTATCCCACCCCTGTGTTTTGGACTTGCCTGCTGGATACTCATAGGCTCTTCCACTGATTCAGATTCCAGAGTGCATGGATACTCAGGACAGGGCAGAACTCATTACATACAGACTGGGAAGATGCCTATCAATGTAGCCATTGGCCAAGCTGCTATGATGGAGATACCTGGAAGTGGAACACAACTAACTCTCCAGCTTCAGGGTTTTGGGGGGGTTGGAGTTGGGGGGTTGGAATTGAACCCCTTGATCTGCATCATTGACTGGCTGAGCAGCTGACTTCATGGAACATTCACAAACATTCACATGGAGAGAGACAAAGAAGTGTGGTCTTGGTAGGTAGCATGTGCCAAGGCACAAACGGATGAATGACCAAAGTATTCTCAGCTTAGATTTTTAGTATTGTGCATTACAGGTTGTATTCAGTGAAGTTTTACTCAGAGTAGACCCACTGAAATTGATGCACATGACTAAATTATGTTATATTAAATTAATATTTCAATATACTACTCTAATAAAACTTAGTTGGGTACCAGCCTACATCACTGGAGAAAAATGGAATAGAGATTAATTCAGGACGGCAACCCAATATGCATGTGTTGTATTATTGGTGAAAAGTGTTGCTGAAATGTAACCCTAGAATAGATAGATTTTTAAAAACCTTACAATTATTTTTGTGGCATCTATTTTTTTAATTCCAGGAGTGTGGAAACTGCCTCCCTCCCGGTGATGTTCTTTCTGACAAGGCACCCAAGGCAGTCCACAAATTTAAAGTACTAAAACAAAATACAGATACAGTGGTACCTCGGGTTAAGTACTTAATTCGTTCCAGAGGTCCGTTCTTAACCTGAAACTGTTCTTAACCTGAAGCACCACTTTAGCTAACGGGACCTCCTGCTGACGCTGCGCCGCCAGAGCACGATTTCTGTTCTTAAGCGGAGTTCTTAACCTGAAGCGTACTTAACCTGAAGCGTACTTAACCTGAGGTACCACTGTATAATAAAACTTGTAAAGTTGGCTGGGCGATGGAGGTGAGGGGACAGTCTGAATGGAGCAGACCCCAATGTGGTCTTTGCTTCTGTAGCTCTCTTCTTCCATTTCACAAACCAGATGGTGTATGTTGGCCCTTTGTTGGGGGGAAGCAGGCAGTCTGACTGGAGCAGGCTCTGGTGCTGCTCGCATCTCCCTCGTTCATTCTTTTCCTTCCGATGCTGCCTATTGGCCCTGTGGGAGGGGGGCAGTTTGACTACAGCAGGTTCTGATGTTGCCTCTGCCTCCTTCCCTCCTTCCTTCTCACAAGGCAGATGGCATCCATTAACTCTGCAGTGGGGCTGGGGAACCATCTTGGTGGAGCAGGTCCTGGTGTTGTCTTTGCCTCCTTCCCTTGCCTTCTTCCACAGGGGATGATGCAAATGGGAGTCCAGCAACATCTGGGAGACCCAAAATTCCCCACACCTTTATTTGTTACAAAATAAAAGGTGTCTAGGTGGAGGTCATCGAGCAGGTGCATCTAATTCTTCACCATGAGCCAGGCAATGCCAACGAAGAAATGGGGGTGGGGGTAGTTCTGCAATATGTATGGCTGCTAGGTTTTTTAGTCTTCAGTATACAGATACATTGCAAATAATAGACCTCCATTTTGTCATGTGACTAAAAGTAGCCATTTTTGGTCTAGGTTTTCTTAATTATATTTTAAAATAAATTGGAATTGATATGTACTAGGAAGGATTTGCTGGCTCCCCTCCTCCCCAAAAAATCATTATTAGAGTTTCTCCATGTACCGCCATTCCAATCCTTGAGGGGAGAAATGGAATTTTGATGATTGCTTTCTATTAGATCCCGAATATGTCTTTCTACAGGCTATGCCTTTATAAAGCTTATGAAAATACTTAAACCAGTATGTGCAGTGGTTTCATCTGCAAATGGCATAAGTAGCTGTACGGTGCATTAAATAGTGAGCATAAGACTGATTGATGTCTGCATTGGCTTCCCTGAGCTTGACAGTAGTTTTTGTGTTATATTTTAGTTCCCCGTGAGACAACTTTCTCTCTCTCTCTCTGCCTTAGAAGAGTGTCTCTCCAGATCCCACACCATGAATTTGGAGCTTGACGGGGGAGTGAACTGATGTCTTAACAGTAAATTGTGACAGAAAACACAGTAAACTCTTGACCCCGGCAGCTCTTATCACAGGCAAGTGGAAAGAGGTGTTTTATTTTTATAGTTACAAGCAAGTTATCTGAAATCTCAATAGGGCTGAAAAGGGAAATGGATACTAAATTATTTTGGATTTAAACTGGCCATGATTCTACGTTATTGTGTAGGCTTAGATCATTTGCCTTTGCAAAGCAAAAGTGTGGGATGCTGAAAAATTGGGATGGGAACTAATGTCACAGTAGTGGCTGCCAAAAGCAGCTGACTGTCTCCTTCTCATTTCCTCACCCTGGTAACATTTAGTAAGACAAAATGCATGACATGTTCCAAATATGCTTCAACTTGACACCACTGAGTGTCACTTGTGGGGAGTTCACCACGGTGTTCTTGCTGTTGCCATACTAAACTTTGTGGGGGAGAATAGGAGGCATGGGACTGCTTTTCTTTAGTCATTGCCAACAGGGATGCAGGGAACATGAAAAACAAGCGCCCATGTTCAAAAGCTCACAAGCAAGACTGAAATGAGTGGGACAAACAAGTTGATTGCTTCAATACTGTGAGAGCCCACTAGCACTGCTGTCTCTCCCTGCCCTGACTTCCAAGGTCCATGCTACCTACTGGGATAGAGGAAGGACAGAAGAGGCAGAAATGATACTGACCGTAAAAACTCAGCCCTGTTGTGTTAAATGTTGGGGTGCACGAGATGGCTGTAACATCTGGTTTCAACCTAGGACCTCTTTATATTGCAGTGCAGCCTTTCCAAACCTGGCGCATTGCAGATGGTTTGGACTCCAACTCCCATAAGCCCCGGGCAAAATGGAATGATGAGAGTTGGGAGTGCAATAATATCTGGAGGGCACCCTGTTGGGAAAGGCTGCTGCATTGTGATATTGTTCCGTTATACATAGTCTCAGATTGTGCATGTTTCCTGGAGTATGTAGAAGCCCTATCAACATATACAGATTACTCAAAGCCCATTGGAGATTATGCTTATTTCCTGGAGAATGTGCAATATGCATTGGTCTGTTGGGTTGTATGTATACCAAGCCAGGAAAAAAAGCCCAATTCCTTCTTTGAGGAAGGTTGTACTATAATGTGCATGTTTTCTGGACAATATGCATTGTTTCTAAGAAACAGTCCCTTGGTTTCTATTTCTAGTTCACACAGTCTTTTCAAGACTCCGGCACTGGATGTAAGGCCAGTAAGAAATCCCTCTAGTTAGCACAGTCTCATAAGTGAAGCCAGCAAATGTGAATTTATTATTATTTATTTTTAAAGCAAAAAGGGCAATTTTGAACAGCAGTGGCAGAATGATCTCTTTTGTCTTACATTTTTAGATCACTTCCAAAAACTATAATGGAAGCCTATATGTGAAAAAAGAAGCTGGCCAAACAAAATAGAGTTGTGCATTCTCACTGGGGATGGGGAATGTGATGTTTCCAATCGCTAAGGGCCAAAAGTACTAATGGGGAGTAAATCGTAAAGCTACTAACACAGAAAGCCTTGACTTTCGTTGACATGTTTGATGTGCATTTTCACATGACCTTTTGTGGAACAGGTCTCAAACTTAAGCAGTTTTACAAACAGGGAGAAAGAAAAGAGGCGTGTAGAAGAACAAAGCAGAAGTGTAAACAGAGGGAACAAAGATATTTGAATCTGAATATTCAGTTAATGATTCAATTAGTTTTGCACTTTGTTAAACCAGGGTAATCCTTCTTTACCACCTCCCCATACTGAATACTGCTGAATGGAAGAATGCAAAGGATCCTAAGAAAAACCATCCTATAAAAGTAAAATCTTTTGTAAAGTATTACAGCCCCCCTACCAAAGGTTGTTTTTTGTTAGCTGAAACTGATTATAGTAGATAGACAACTAGATAGATACAGGGGTACAAATACATTATTCAGTCACATCTAAATTCCTTTCACTATAAGCTGTTGAATGAACGCAGTTCATTTTAGGATTAGGGAGTGGGGAGCAAGCAATATCGCTCCCCCCTTGAAAGATATGTAAGAACTTCATAACCTCTGCTCAGACCTTCTCCTATTGCCTTTTCTCTATCACGTAAAGGTAAAGGGACCCCTGACCGTTAAGTCCAGTCGTGGATGACTCTGGGGTTGCGTTTCCATAATTTTTGGCTTCCTTCTATTCAGGCCGAAAACAAAGACTGCAGAAGCTGTTACTAAGGGAAAGGGAGAGAAGTGGGTGAGTTTTAAATTTTTTATTTGCTGGGTTCCCGATTCTTCCCCCCACCAAAAAAATAATAATCAAGAAAGTGATCCAACTGCCTGGAGCAGGCTTTTAGTGGGCTGTAGGAGAACCAGCAAAAAATGCTCCCCTTCTTCTAGAGGAACATCTCTTGAACAGAGTTCCCCACCGTGAATACTCTGGATCCAACCCACTAAAATGACAAATTTATGGACAGCTGTGACAAGCTCCTTGTTTCCCAAGAGCAAGTCTCACAAAGAAGTTTCTCATAAAAGTTTCTTGGAAGTTTGGGAAGCAATGCAAGAATAAATAAATAACCAATTTGCTATAAATGAAATATCATGATAGCAATATTGATGATGAATAAATCAGGAAGAAATAAAATTTGTTGCTGTTAATATTATAAAATAATAACAGTGCATAAATCAAAAATCAATTTGCTATGAATGAAATGTATCATTATTATTAATTATTGTTGTTGCTACAGCAGTGACCAGAGAAGGAATGACCACTGGGAGCAGCACAGAGAGAATAAATGCCATGCTGTACCTGTAGCAATGAAACACATATATCTGCCCCACCTGCAATAAAAAAAGTCTCTCCCGTATTGGTCTCACAGCCGACGCTGTAACTCTCCAGTGGTTTGGCTTTACCCCAAAACATGTATTCTTCCATTTGCTCTCGAGAAAGGTGGATGCAAAGTCCAATTAAAAACAACAGCAATACTAATAAAAATGCAATAGTTGTCCACAGACTCACTGGCTGTCCAGTGTGTTGCACTAACTACTGGAGATCAGTGCAGGAACTGCTCACTGGGTTTGAGGTAAGCTCAGAGTGACATGACCATTTCTGAAGAATGCTGTCTGCTGACTGTGAGATAAAGTAAACATTGTCTGGCCAGGAAGGAAGCCCAACTCTGATGCATCTTAAGTATTGCCAAGGTTATTTCATACAAGGCTATGGTGCCTGCTAAGTTGAGAGTTAACACCGCTCATTTGTATAACCACTAAGTAATGACACTCAGCAATTATTAAATCATAAGTGATGAGACAAAGTTAATGAATAGGTAGGTGTATGTAATGAAACAACTTGCTTATGTTAATGGATTACAAGAATACATCTCTAGAAATAATTAGATTAGTTTTCATGTCCTGTATTGGCAGTATTTTTTGCTTCACAGTCCCATCACTCCAAGCCTTGTCAGTGATACCATGGCAGAATTCATTACACCGATAAAGTACACCATAAGTCCAGTCTAGCTGCTATGCTTGATAAGGATAGCTCACCAGACTAACGGCATTTAGTGCAACTACCCTAGTTTGATCTGCATGCTCAGTGCAAATGACATTAGACATTTGGGAGCTTGTTAGAGAAAACAATTGCCAGAACGTAATTAGTAATGGTGAAACTTTCAGTGGTGTTTAATTGATAGAAAGTGCGGGCCACAAATAGCTGTGACAACTCTGCTTCCAATTAAACAGCCTTAATGAATGTCTGATTAAGTGTTTTGTGGATCACACTGAAAGGAGAGGAAACTCTAAAAAGCAGATACATCTGGCAGTGAATGGAGTCCTTTATGTCTCCCACAGACTCATCCTTGTACTTTATGTTACGACAATGGTGGGTAGCATACTATTTCAAATTGGTTTTTTTATAGTGGGTTTAAGTGCTTTTGCTACATGAGAGTTTAAATTGTATTTGTACATTTTTAATGTTACTTTAAACTGCTCAGAGAAATAAGTATTACAACTTGAACAAACAAATATTAGCTTTTAAGGATTGGTAAGAACGGATCATCTTGTTTTGGTCTCTGCTTAATGGCACCCTTCCATTGAAAAGGAATCCAGTGTTCTACAGCTCCCAGTTACAAATGGAATCTAGAATGGGGCCAAGCACTGTGCAAGAGCACATACATTGCATGCAGAGGACCCCAGGTTCAATATCACACATTTCCAGCTTAGGAAGGAGAGCTGGGAAATATCTCTATAAGACACCATTGAAATCTGGTGCAAGTAGGCAGCACTGACATATATGGTTCAATGGTCAGACGTAGCCAATATAAGGCAACTTCATACGGGCCAAATATGTTGCATTTAGAACCTAAAAGAGCCTGCTGGATCAGATCAAAAGCGTATCTAGGCAAGCATCATGTCCTCACATTGGCCAACCAGATGCCCATGGGGAGTCCACAAGCAGGACCTGAGTAGAAAAAGACTCCCTGCATGGAATTCTCAGCCACAAATATTGAAAGAACACAGCCATTGATAGCCATGAATTTGTGCTCTGCACTGCTTGTTGTGTCTGTCTTAAACATCATATTTCTGTATCCCTCACCCTTTTATTTTCTTCCCTCTTGTGTTACAGGTTTCCTCTTCTTGCTTTTCTGTGTATACTATGTGTTTTCCAAATGCTGTATATGCAAACTTATTAGTAAAACAAGAATTCTTTAAAATGAGCAGAAAGCCAATCAAGATTTCACTGAAATGAGGAAAAGCAGAGCTTCATTTTGCACAGAACAATCCAGGAGCCAAAATGCAGATCAAACAACTCCATGATGGGTTAGATTTTTAAAGCACCATGTGAAGGGATGGGGAAGAAATCAAATCAGTTTGCATTTAAAGGTGAATTTGCACTTTTGGAGACAATACACAAACCTAAACTCTGATTTCCATAAAATTCGCACTTCTGAGTTTTGCAATGCAGTTCTCCAGCCAAGTAATGTGTACAAAACAGCATACACTATGGTAAAGTATGAATAAAACACACTTTACCATAGGCAATAAGACATTAGTAATCTCTCTCTCTTGAAAGTTTGAAAGCTATTTGGTATTAACTCCACTAATGAAATCATTCTACAGCATAAAATCCCTGCCCTGTGTTGATAGTGGATTAATTCAAGTGCCTAATACACTTGTGAGCTATTATTAAATAAAACACCAACAATGGCAAACAAGAGCCGTACAGGAAATCACTAGCTACTTGTCTCACATTGTCATTGGGGGTCTGAGTTTTTCAGCCTAATTTAACAGCACCAAAGTGAATGCCTCACAGAAAGGAGCTTCTCTTTTCCTGCCGTCTTGTTTCTTAAAGCTGCAATTGTCTGATATTTGGTGCAAGTAATGCTTTACATGCAAATGGCAGTTCACAAATGCTGGCAAATGCGACTAAATGCTTCTGACCCATTTTTAAATGCCTTTTGGTGCACTGCAGCATAGATAATTTAGACCCGAGCTGTTCTAAGTGCATACAATTAGATTTGATTTAGGTCAGCCACCCTACTGTAGGCCAATGAAACATTTTCACTTTAAATCAAAACAGAATAACCTCTGGTGCCAAACCTGTCATCATAATGCGGATGTGCTGTAATTCCTTTGTTTGTGATATGGGGAAAAAAAAATAAGATTTGGATCTATCAATCCTGGAGCAATTGTCTGGATTCCGTACTTTCCTGCCTTATTTACTGCAAAATTGCCTCTGTGATTAGGTTCTTCTCTTGCCCTATAATCTTTTGGTTATATCCTCAGGATCCTTGTCACTACTAAACTGGATTAAGTCCTTGATTCCAGATGAGATAAAGACTAAGAAGCTTGAGGATATAAAGATAAACATGTAGTTGTGTGTGTGTGTGTGTGTGTGTTTCAGAAGGTGAAATGTGTGAAGCTTTAAGCACACAGAGATGTGGGACAAATATAGCTTGGCAGCTGTGTTAAGCTTGTAAACACTGACAGAATCCAGTAAAGGAAGTAAGCCTTTTAACTGGTGGTTTGGACCATTTATACAGCACTGGATAATTTTTTTTTAATCTTTTCCTGTGCCTTAAGGACAATGACCTTGGTTGATAGAATGAGCCAAGCAACATAGCTCTGGCACTTTCCCTAAAATCTTTCTACAAAGTGACAGCCTGGTTAAAAGCAGAATCAGGAGGCGGGAGAGGAAGCAACAGCAGCAACTACCAAGAAAAGGGCAAAGATCATCTACCCATTCCATATTCATACGTTTGTTTCTATAACCCCTTTGTCACCACATTTGCACATACACGACAACAGAGTTTGGGATAAACGACAAAAGCAAGAACATACAAATGCAAGAAGAGTCCTGCTTGATCAGGCTAAAGGACCGTCCACTCCAGCATCCTGTTTTCCTAGTGGCTAAACAGATGCCTGTGGAAAGCCTGGAAGCAGGATAAGCAGGACTTTCCTGAGCAGGATCCTTAGCAACTGCAGTTTCTAATAGTGAAGCAGCACATAGCCACCATGACAAGCGGTCATTTGACTCACCCTCTGGGAATCTGTCCAATCCCCCTTTAAAGTTGTCCAAGAGGATGGTTTTCACTACATTTTATAGCAGAACAATTCTGCAGTTTTACTATGTGTAGTGTGAAGAGGTACTTCCTTTTGTCTGCCTGAATCGCCCAATGTTCTTTGGAAGATCCCAGTGTCAAATATCATACAACAGGGAGAAAATCTTCTCTTTCTGCTTTTACCCAGGGAATATTATAGTGAGACAAGAAACCCACAAGGACATGAAGAAATAAATACCTTACAGCCCCTTGCTGACCAACTTGAATTATTCATATATTGTCATATATTGTCGTGGGCTTATAAATAAATGTAAGTTGTTATCCTAACCATCATTAGCTTGGGTACTGCATGTAGAAAGCCAATGAGTGAATCTGTTGCCCTCCAACTGTTATTGGAATCCAACTCCCATCATCCCTGCCAAGTGGCTGCTGACTGTGGCTGATGGGAATTTAAGTCCAACTACATCTGGAGGGTTGTAGGTTCTGGAACATATTGTTCACCTCACCATCCACCACTGCTGTCTGCAGGGCCCACTACTGCTGCCCTCCCTCAAAGCTGTCACCCAGGTTTGCCTACTGGACAAGGCCATGGAGCCAGCCACTGTCAGCTGCCGCTGCCATTTTGGGCAAGGGGGGCATTCAGGGCAAGAAGAATCTGTGGAACTTGCTTATGGGATCGAAAGCTATTCAATGAGCAGAACAGCAGCACCAGATTTCACCCATAGTATCAAGATACTTATCATTGAAAAGTACAGAAGGTCACATCTGCTTGTGAAGTTGGTTATAAAATCATTTTACAGATTAGCCTGTAGGTATCTCCTACCTTGCAAAGATTTAAATGCCTAATGGTTAATTATAAAACATTATTTTGTGCACATTAAAAATAGCATGTAATTTATAGTCTTGTACTATTGGAATAGGGCCAAAAAGTCATAAACCTCCAAGAATGTTTGGAATAGCAGTCAAAGGGAAAGGCACATTTTGTGATTAGATGGAGCGAAGCTTCCAACTTCTTGTCATTCTAGTGAATAAAGGGGAAATGCAAAGAAAAGAAGGCACATATTAGGTAATTCTTATTTTTAAAGCAATGGCATCTAGTTTATGCATGAAAATACAGCAAAGCTACATCTGTGCATGCTTGATTTTACATTGTTTCCTATTCTGCTGTATATGTTTTAACCCAATATTTCTATGGAATATAGTTGTAGATTCTACTTTATCTACAAATTATTTGATTTAGGTCCATTTTATTCCACCAATACCATTGAACTACAGTCGTACCTTGGTTTTCAAACAGCTTACTTCTCAGATGTTTTGGCTCCCGAACGCCGCAAACCTGGAAGTGACTGTTTCAGTTTGCAAACTATTTTTGGAAGCTGAACATCCAACGGGGTTTCTGCGGCTAATGATTGGCTACAGGAGCTTCTTGCAGCCAATCAGAAGCCATGCTTTGGTTTCTGAACATTTTGGAAGTCGAACAGACTTACGGAACAGATTCCATTCGACTTCCAAGGTACGACTGTAATGGAAACTCTCTGAAGTGCAACATAACAGCACAGTATAACATAACAATACTGGCATGGCAACAGGTTTACAACCACTGGAAGCAGCAATGAAGCTTTTTGGTTTTACAAGTTACCAAAAAGCGGACCTATTGCTGGCCTCTGCCACCTTGCACCAGTCAGATAACCCTCTAAGCAGCCTCCTCCCCCAAAACAGTATTAAGAAATTTACCCAAACACAAAAATCCCTTTTATGTCCACCAGATATTGCTCACCCTAGAAAAGCAGGGGGCTGTTTTAGCAGAGACCTAGTTTCAGCCCAAATGTTTACTTAGGACTCAGGATTGTCTCTTTTTACCTCTCCGCCCACAGTTAGATCTACTCACAGGACCATGAAATATTCTGGTAGGTACTTGCTCATATAGTACTTATCAATTCTAAAGTTGTTTTAACCAATCCATGCTCAACTTAGACAATTCTCTGCATTTTCCTGGCCCCTAAAGCACAAGAGGCCATTCTTTTGGAATATAGTGAAACGTATACTTTATCCAGGTCACACTGCTGCTGCTAACCTATTTCTGTAGTGACACTGACTGATATCCCATAAAGTCATACTCAGAGTAACTTAAGTCCATTGATTTCATGGGTCTACTCTGGCTAATATTGGCCATCACCTATTTGGTAAAGGAAATATGTGAGATCATTATGCTGAACACTTCTCCACTCCTGCACCAATTTATATGCATGCAGCCATTTTCAGAGGGTGGGGAAATGCTAAAGGACATCTTGTCATTTCAAGCATTTCCTTTATGAAAGAAAGAGAGACACATAGGCTTGAGGGAACAGGGGTTGGTACCAGTGAGATGCCTCTTGCAAAGTACAGCTTGGCCTTAAGAACATTATATGACTTGCCTGCCCTTAAGAGGTCTATCTAGTCTGCTAATAGCAAGTGGTAATGGACTCCTTTTGATACACATTTCTTATTTAAAACCCTTTAATCCCTTGAATTTGGGCTCACAGTGAGAGAGAGTGTTGCATTTGGGTTCATTTGAAAAGAAGCACTGAAATAATCTGCCTTGTTCCTGGATTCAGAAGCAGCACTTGATGGACGTGAGTATACACCAGTTTACTGCAAATGCACACAGGACTGCAACCCTAGTTAATTAAAAACTCACACAAACATGAATTCTTCCCACCAACATGAACACCCCGACCCCATTTCTTGCGACAAAAACAGCAAAGAATACTTTTGCTGCTCAGGTTAATCAGTAGGTTTTTTTGGGACGAACATTTCAAAGCCCTCCCAGAAAACCTTTTAAGCAGATGCTTGGAAATTTACTAGCATACTTTCTTTTGGAAAGTAGTAAAATATTAGTGGGTTAAAAAAAAGATTTAAGAATAAACTACAAGTCTTAACACCAAGATTGCTTCTTAATTTTATGTTTGTGCTTGGGTCTGCTTCCTAATTCCTAGTGGCCTCGTTGGATTCTGCCCCCCCCCACTACCCCAACTTTAGTGTTATAAACTATCAAAGCAAAAGGTACAATTTGAAACCATTAAATCAGTATGAGGTACACCACTGATTTTAACAACACATGGCTTACACCTAAACTGCCTAGGAATTAATGACACTACTTACGTTTCAGTCTTACATAATCCAAATAAATTACTTTGCCTTTCAACATAACTGGTGTGTGTGTGTGTGTGTGTGTGTTTATATAATCTCCCAAATTGTAGTTGAATAGATTATTATTACTTGAAATTAAGGAACTATTTTTAGATCTAGGTCAACATCCATAGGTGTGAGCAGGTTGACATCATCTTGATTACAATGTGCTTTGCCTTTGTGGAAAGAAACAAGTCTATCTAAAATTAGATAGTTGGAAGTTCAGTGGCGCAGTAGACCTAAGCCCTATTCAAGCATTCAGCTTGATCATGTAAGGATGCATGTAGGCCACCCTTGATATCACTGCTTCCCTCCATTCCTTGTCTTTAGTGCAAGAGTCTGAAGAGGGCTTCTAATATGAATGTGGCTAGAAGCCCCTACATCAGGGGCGTCGTAGGGTGGGGGCGGTGGGGGCGGGCCGCCCCTCGTGCCGCCCCTAGGCGGGTGTGTGCGGTGCTGCTGCTCCCTGGGTGACGGAGGGAGCGGCGGCGCGTCCCACCACTCCCATGCGCCGCCGCTCCCTCCGTCACCCCGGGAGCAGCAGCGCTGCACGGACGAGGCTCCCGAAGTGGCGGCCCGGCATACCCCAGGGGCGGGGGCGTCGCTGCGCGCGCGTGCGTCATGACGCACACGCAGCGATGCCCCGCCCCCTGGGATGCCGGGCCGCCGCTTCCGGAGCTTCGGTGGGCTGTAAAGAGCTCCAAAGCCGCAGCCTGGCAGCCCTTTGCGCTATGGCAGCGGCTTCGGGGCTCTTTGTAGCCCGCCGATGCCCCCAAGCCCCCGCCCGGCATACCCCAGGGGCGGGGGCGTCGCTGCGCGCGCGTCATGACGCACACGCAGCGATGCCCCGCCCCCGGGGATGCCGGGCCGTCGCCGCGCGCGCGTGTGCGTCATGACGTCATGACGCACGCACGCGCCGCGATGCCCCGCCCCCCAGGGGTGCCCCTTGGCTTCCCGCCCCGGGCAGCCAAGGGGCTAGGAACGCCCCTGCCCTACATAACTTTGTGTGGAACAGAGGATGAGGAGAGCAGCACATGTGCACATGGCCCTGTACACACATTTAACGCTCTTGTGATCAGGCTGAATGAGAGGCAACAGAAGATTCAGGTTAGGGGTTATTATTATGCACAAGGAGAAAGGAATAACCCACTCTGACAATAGTCCCAATCCAAATCCCTCCCCTCACACTCCTCTAGCAGGCTTTTAAAACAGTACGAGACCAAATCCCAGATCTCTCACAATCATGTCTAGTTGCACCCTCAAAAATGAATCTTTGATGATGGCCTTGGGTCAGCCACTGTCCCTCAACCTAACTATCTGAAACAGTTCTTGTAAAGATAAAATGGGCAAGGGGAGTTACTGGATTATAAAACTGGCAGCAGATGCAGATGAATTATGTGCAGTCTGAAACACAGTGGGATACTTTCCTTCTTTCTGTATCCCATAATCCCCTTTTGGGAGAAACCAGGATATGGCATGGAGCTCTTGTAAATGGCAAATACAAAAGAGTATAATTTCTTATGCTCATTTTACCCACAGATACTTTAACTCCTTAATTTAAAGAAGTTGCACTTTAAAAAACAACAAGCAAGAGGATCTCTGTGTCTCATCCATGAATTAACGTTGTTTCCCATGAATCTGAGTTAATGTTTCAGCCTGCACCATCTGTTCTGCTCCAGAGTAACCCACTTCACTATGTAAATAATATCCATGAACTTTGGAAATGAATTGTGTTACTAGTTCCATTTCCTATGTTCTGGGCCAAATGAAAACACAGGCTTGTTACATGTAAACATTGGCTTGTAATAAATGTGGGACATTGTTTTAGTTTATCCATTTCTGAAGTAGCGTCCTTCAACTTCATCATCCTGCAAGGAAAAGTGAATTGGCAGAGATGCAATTAAGCAACTGGCATGGAAGATAAGTACTACACATCCTCTAGAAAGTCTCCACCCGCTCATTGTCCTGAACCTCTGGCCAACTTGGAAGCAAGTTAGCACGTCAAGTCCAAAGTCTGGGGGTCAAGCCACACAAGCAAAGTCCCAAGACCAAAATCCAAGAAACACAGTCCAAAGTCAAACCAAGTAGCCAAATCTGAAGTCCAGCAGTAAGAATATATTCCAGTGTCAAACCCAAAGTACAATCTCACAGAGGTCCAGGAGCATCCAAGCTGAGGTCCATCAACATGGGTAGTTGAGCAGACACAGCACCTCAGCTCTGCTTCCCTTTTGTACATTACATGCTGATTGCAGCATCTGGGCTTGATGAGGCATGTGACCCTCATCTGTTCCAAGGCTACTCCAGCTGAGGAATCACTTCCCCCTACAGAGTTAGTGAGCCCTGCCTGGCTAGCTAGGGAGCTGGGATGTGGGCCCTTGCTTGCCTCAGTCTCCTACAGCACCCCTCCCACTGCTCCCTATGCTTCGGAGCCCACTGTGTTCATGGGGACAGGGGATCCTTTGGCTCTGGTGATGGGTCCTGCTGCTCTGGTCCTGTGCATTGACCTCCATCCCCTCGCCATCCTCTACCACCATGTATTTCCTTCCCCATCCCCTGCTTGCCCCAGTGTGTCCCAGTCCTGGCTACACCCCTCTCTGGGATCCTCTTCCTCTTCCCTATCCCCGTCATCCTGCCAGCTCATGACTCATTAGGATTCCTTTTTCTTCTTCTCCCACTAAGATAGTCTCCTGTTCCAGCCTCCTTCCATTGCTGCTCCACACCAACAACATCCACTACTGTCTCAAACACTGTATTTTGTGGAGATCCAACATGCAGCCTATTATTTTTAAAGCTCTCCAATGTGACAAATGTGTGCGTGTTTTTTTTTTTTAACAATCTGAAATAGACTGCAGATTCATCACTCAAGTGCTGTCATACAATAACTGGCACATTCAGGGCAGGTTGCAAAGAGCTTATTTTAACAATGGAACATACAAGTACTACAGCTATCTGCTGATAAAATGTAATTAAGGACTTGTCCTTAAAACACATCCTGCAGCATAATAGAAGAGTTCAAGGCTGACTGGGCTGTTCCAAGCTTGCAGCTCCAGTAGCTCACTGTATCTATGCTAGCAGCACATTGGCTAAGCCTGAAGATGGAAGATAGGGGGTTGTTGTTGTTGTTGTTGTTGTTTTAAAAAAAGAAGGAGCTGACGGTGCCATGATAAAACTATCATTGATCATTGAATGCACACTTTTTTTTGGTCGTCTTACCAGCATATGCTCCAGTTGAATCTATTTGCCAGGGCCATTCCTTTTATTTTCTCATTCCTGTCCATGTTAAATGACTGTTTGGAAAAGGGTTTATGGATGCCTTTTGAAAATGTTAGTGTGCACCCCAGACTTGATATTTGTGCAGAGTAAATAAACAGAGTTTTTATCAGAGAGAACATAATAAGTGTCTGCTGGATCGGGCACAGCCAACATGCCTAGGAGCCAGTGATAGCTTTATCCTCCCATCCTGATTTTTCTGTCTCCTCTTTTTAAGTCCTCCACATTGGTGGCCATCACTACCTCTTGTTGGAGAGAATGCCAAAGTTTAACTTGAAAAAGTACTTCCTTTTTTTCTGTCCTGAATATGTCATCATTAAGCTTCATTGGATGTCCGTGTCTTCTAGTGTCATGAGAGAGAGATAAGCCCAATCTCTATCCACTTTCCCTACACCATGTGTAACATTATAGACCTCTACAATGTCCCTCTTGCTAACATTTTAGTTTAGAGAAAGTCCCAAATGCTGCAACCTTTGCTCAGAGGGGAGTAACCCCATCCCCTTGATAATGTTGGTTGCCCTTTTCTGAACCTTACTTATGTCCACTGATTTCAGTGGGTCTACTCTGAGTATGACTAACACACGAAAGCATCTATTGGGTGGTAGTCAAGTAACTTATATTCAGGGCAGACACGTTGAAATTATGGACCTAAGTTACTCATGTCTATTAATCTCAGTGGGTCTCCTTTGGGTACGACCAGCACTGGACACAACCTATAATTTATTGGGGGAGGGTGGAAATGTGTGTACACAGCCCTTTTGTAATGTGTTTCTTAGTATATTCTCTGCTGTTTCTGAAATTTTATTAATTTAAATAGTTCTTTATTTAACTTATCTTTCACCTGCCCTGCATCATAAAGATCCTAGGGCAGGATACGGCAATAAAATTTGAGAAGCTATTTGAGAAGGCTGGCTCCTCCCCAATGAATTCTTAAATGAACTAAAAACTGGGCACATTTGAGAAAACAGTGCAATCTCTTCATCCGTAGATCAGATGAAGAGAGGACAAAAGAGCAATAAGAGCCAAATGATATTCTTTTTCAAAAAAAATGTATATGGCATTGGCCTCTATTTGGCCTGCATATTGAATGATATTAAGCACGTCAGTAATGGACAGCTTAATGCTAATAAGCAGGTAAGAAATAATAACCTGCATTTGTGATGAGGTAAACTATGCGAACTTTCACCATCTCCTCTCCCTAGGCTTTTTCTGAACTAACTTACAGTGCAATTCTATGCATATCTACTCAGATGTAAGAAAACGAGGTTTCTCAACTATAAAAAACACAGGTAAAACATGTTCTTGGAGCCATAGTTATAGAAAAATACTCCACTGCCCCATTTTCTTCATACCTACCCTACATTTTTGAAGTAAAATTTAAAAATAAAATACAAACTGGTATTAAGAGATATACTGTCTCCAGTAGTGATGGTAGAGCATAGCCACTGGGCCTAGTAGCCATTGATAGTCTTATCCTCCATTTTGTATTTTGTGCATGCATGCATGCACGCACGCACACACACACACACACACATGGATAAACACAGCAGACTGCATTTTTTCACTGTCCTTGGGGGCATGGCTATGGGAACTTCTTAGAGGTGTGCACTTCAAAATTTACTACTGTACTTCAAAATTTACTACTACACCATGGCTGGGGAAGTTTTGGCCCGCTATATATTATTGAACTCCAACTCTCATCAGCCTCATTCAGTATGTCCAGTGACTAGGGATGATGAGTGATAGGAATTGTAGTTAAGAAACATGTGGAGGACTGAAGGTTGCCCAGCCGAGAACATCATTGGCTTTTATTCTACTTTTGTAGTCTATTAGGCAATGAGCATCTACATATCTGAGATTAGGAGTAAGGGATCCAGGACAGAGACAATCATTTCCATTAGGGCTAGAGTCCTGACATCAAATATTATCCACTAGACATATATTGAAAAATAGTCAGTGGGTATGACCTAGTACTCTCTTAGGCAATAAACCTATGCATGGGCTGTACAACTTCAGATGCACGTGGGTTCTCATTCCCCCCCCCCTCTCTCTCTCTCTCTCTCTCCTAAACGCAAATACTCCCTGCACACAGAAAACTAGAATACATTGACATGCTGGTTTTCTATTTGCAGGGATTCATTTTTAGTGTCATATGAAGCAACATTATATAATGTGAATCAGGTATCTTGTGAAAAGTTAGAAACCAATGTAAGGCTCTAAAAACCCCAAATTTGAACATTTTCCCATGTCAAGGTAGAACGTACTGATGAAAGGCATATGCTGTGTTTTGCAAAGCGGCAATGTTTTATGTAAATCATCCAAAGCTTTCATTCTTATCTCCACTCAGTCTCTGTGTGAGTTACACAGTTTCGTTAGCTCATTAATCTATGATGAAGCAAGAGCTTCAATGTATAGGTGGTCCCCTTCACATAAAACAGCCCAGGTTTTCTAAGGGATGGTTTTTATATGTCCAGCTTTAGGATTAAGTGGTCAAATCTTCTTAATGTATAGATAGTATTCTTATTGTACACTAGCCTGTTCTGGGAAAGCTTGTTTGTTTGTTTTGATAGCGCAGGGTCTAATCCTTAAAATCCTTATACAGGACAGTTATACTTTTTTCTAACATATGGTGGTAACACATTACAAATGGCTTTTTCAGAGAATTACTGGGATAGATGTTTAAGGCCTCTTCCACATACCACCTCAAGCCTTAGGGCTTGTGTGGTAGAAAAAGATCTGAAATTCAAAACGGTGCTTTCATCTGTGGAAAGCAATCTCCTGCTTAAGGTCTTGCACAAGGTCTCAAGATACATGCTAGCACAAGGCCATGCACAATCTCTTGTCACACAATCTCATCTACTAGCTCTAGCACATCTGTTAAGGGAACAACGCAGCTGCCAGAATTTCTTCAGCTATGGCACAACAACCCATAACACACTCATAAATCACACACTCATCCCCCCACCTCTACAATGCTAGAGAGGTCAGTTCGCTATTCTGTACCCAGCCATTAACTTGAAATCAATTCTTTTCCTGGACACTTCATAGGTTGCCTGGAAATCTCTTCCATAGTTGACCACAACTGAATGATCAGTTTCTGTATCTTTTTGCTCACAAAAGTGGACATTTGTCCATTATTAATTTCCCCCTCTTGTGCGACTTGTAGCACTTTGTTGCAGTAATCAGTCTTCTTTGTCTCAGACTTTCTGCTTTATTTTCTAACTCAGGAGTGTGACGTCCTAATGGTAAAATTACTCTAAAGGCTTGGAGTAATTTTCCCACCCTGGGCTTGTTCCAGTCAAAACACTTAAGGAATCCAAACCTTTTATCCTGAAAGGAAGAAGAGTTATGGCATCATAGATACTAAATAGTATACAGTACTGTGCTTCTCAAAATAACAGCCTTCATGTGAAGCAGACTTTATTTTGAGAGGCTTGACTCTGGCTCTTTGAGCAGTAATAAGCTCATTTGGCCAACGTTAATCATTGACACCAGCAGATTTTCGAAAATCTGGCTTTGTTCTGATATTTTCAATTTCTGTTTACTTAGGGTGATAGGTCAGCTAATTCAGAATAGACCCACTGAAATCAATGGAATTAAAGTTTCTTAAGTCCAACAGGCCTACTTAGTTATGATTTTTAGGCTGTGTGTATGTGTGTGTGTGTGTGTGTGAGAGAGAGAGAGAGAGAGAGAGAGAGAGAGAGAGAGAGAGAGAGAAGGGAGAGAGAGAGCAAGAAGAAAAGGGAAGAAATTTAATCTAGAAAACGAAAAATGTACATGACTGGGAGAATAAGAAGACAGACACATTATTTCAGTCTCTACCTGACAACAGTCTGGCCTACAAATGCATGAGTAGTGAGGGCAAAAGAAAAATAACAGGAGAGAGATGATCTATAATTGTACTCTAGATACCAGGAACGAACAGGAACTATGTTAACTATCCTCTGAGATTTGAGTAATTGCCTGCTTATTGCTTAAGACAGAAGAGAGTGAAGTGCACTGCTATCGTAACGGAAAAAATAGAAACCAAGGAGGCTGCAAAGGGGCCTAAATTATCATTATACCCATGGCAAACAGCTATTTCTATTTTTATTTGTCAGTTCCTTCCTAGTAACATGACGGTTTCTGCTATTGCTCAGTTAATTTCAGCCAGATTCTTAGGATCCAACCTGCATAATTAATGGATGAACTATTTTGGATAGTTAATGGATAATTTCATTTGTGTAAATCTCAATCACCTTGCACAGGAAATGAATACAGTATTAGAAAACGGAAAGTAGTTTCCCAAAACCTCTGGATCAAGGGAGAAACTCTTTTAAGAGTAGCCTCATTCAAGGTGGAGAGCATAACTCCCTTCCATGAACCTAATCAGTCAACCCCTGCCACTACATTCTATCAGCCATAATGGGCAGGAATCAAGAGGACACATTGTTGACCTCACCACTGCAAGCATCCTGGCCAAATCCTTGCACTGTGGATCCTATAATAGCCCTAGAAAACCATGCCATCTTCTGACATAAGACAATACAGCACACTCCACAAGGGGTCATAAAACTTGTAACAGTTTGCCACAGATGGCAACAGCTTACACCAGGGGTAAGCAATGTAGTGCCCTCCAGATGTTGTGGGACTCTGATTCCCATCACGCCTGACTATTGATTATAATGGCTGGGGCTGATGGGAATGGTAGTCCAACAACTTTTGGAGGAAGCCAAGTTGGCTACCCTTGGTCTGGATAGTTTTTCAACCACACTATATTAAATGTATGTTAAAATAGGGCCTCCATAAATATAGAGGGTTAATGTGTTGTGGTGTGAAGGTGAGCACAGACAAAAAAGTCTTTATGAGTGGTGTTGCCAGTAACTACTACATGTTTAATGAAAGAGGTGTGAATATTCAGTGTGAGAAAGGATATATCCAATTACTATTTTATAGGCGCAAAGGGACATGAATGACAGGATTACGTGGTTAGTGTGCCAGTGGGCCCCAATTAGTGTAGTGAAATGAGCCTAAGAATTAACTTAGGCAGAGAGTGTGACATATTCATGCGGACGAACAGATTGTGAGAACATGCAAGGAACAGAAGAAGGTTCATAGAGCTGCACCCTCTATAATGGCCCAACTCACATCAAAGTTGTGCAAGAAACAGTCACAAAGATATATGCTTTATTTTATATGCAGGCATAGGAGTCTTCACAGATGAGGAATTACACAGATGATGTCAGAGTGTGCTATACAATTAAGAAAAAGTTGGAAGATTGTTTTGTAATATATCCTTAAATCTCACAAGTTTTTGCTACCGCAGAAAGGACGACAAAGTCACCTTTGTCTACAGAGTGAGCTGTTGGCAGGAAACTACTCAAAAAGATTTGGCCTTCTGTATTACAGTTGGAACTTCCTGACAATTGCAGAATAATGGGGAGTAAATATCAAGTTTAAGTACTCTGTAAAATGTTGTTCATTGATTTTCCCCCCTTCTGAGCATAAACCTTGAAGACTCAATAACAGTTCAAAGGGCTGAACATCTAAGAATTAAGTACACTCATAATTACTCCTGGCAGGGGTGTGAAAAAAGTCATGCTGTTTCTCCTGAAGTGGAAATTAACCTCCTGCCTTCATTTTATTTTTCCAACTTTATGAAAGCTATTGGTTTGAGAGAGGGGGTGAAAAAACCCTACAGTGGACACTAGAAAAAAAGAGTTACATTTGAGAATGTGGTTTAAAATATTCTGAATAGAAGTGCTTTAGGCAGGGACTCACAAGTGGTTTTGCTCCAATGTAAGGTGGATCAAGCCTGTGGTGCCACCACAATTTTTGTTGTTTATTTAGGCTCCCCCCCAAATAATAATAATAATAATAATAATGATGATGATGATGATGATGATAATAATAATAATAATAATAATAATAATAAAGTGAGTGGAGAGAGAAGAAAGCAAGAAGACACAGAGAAGCAACAAAGAAGTAAAAGAGACCCCCATATTGGATTCAAAGGTCATGGTTCTGAAAAGTCTTGAAGACTATTGTTAATCAAGCTTCTGATCAAACTGTAAGGTAAAGGTAAAGGTACCCCTGACCATTAGGTCCAGTCATGGACGACTCTGGGGTTGCAGCGCTCATCTCACTTTACTGGCCAAGGGAGCTGGCGTACAGCTTCCGGATCATGTGGCCAGCATGACTAAGAACCAGAGCAGCGTACCGAAATGCCGTTTACCTTCCCGCCGGAGCGGTACCTATTTATGTACTGGCACTTTGACGTGCTTTCAAATTGCTAGGTTGGCAGGAGCTGGGACTGAGCAACGGGAGCTCACTCCGTTGCGGGGTTTCGAACTGCCGACCTTCTGAACGGTAAGCCCTAGGCTCAGTGGTTTAGACCACAGCGCCACCCATGTCCCATGATCAAGCTGTAGTCAAGTTCAAATGATGACATCTTTTTCTGACTACAATATCTTACATTTATTATTATTACCATCACCACCCCTGATGTATTAATCACCTTCTACACCTGCCCCTACATACTCATCCAATACATTTAAAACATAATGAAAACAATACAAAATTAATATCCATTGTAGTTGAGTAACATGTTACAGACCTACAGAGAGGAGAATCTGGAGAGTTTGAGTCCTACAATAAAAGGGTGGCATTGGAAAATTCAGAAAAGTGTGAATTCTGAATAATGTGTTTAGATCAGTGATTCTCAAAGGGTGTGGCAGGAGAGGATGGCAAGTGTGGCAGAAAGATTCAAGGACAATTATATTATATTTTGGGAATGGTTCATGTTCTTATGTAGCTGCACTGGTTAATACTTTCTGGGTGTCCTGTGATTATATTATAAAGTAGTTGTGTTCTATGTTATGAATCAAACACTGCTAGGAATTTTCTTTTCCCACGTATTTCTTATTAATAAAATAAAAATGGTGTGGTGCGAGCAAATTCTGAAAGTGTGATCCAGAGAAAAAGGTTTGAAAACCACTGGTTTAGATTCAAATTCAGTAACTTTGCCTCTAAATGTGACATGAATCCAAATTCTTTCCCATCTCTATGTATAGTATTGGACAAGATATGAAGGGATATGTGAAGACATGATGGGTTGGATCCAGACTCACAGCACAATGCTATATGCGTCTAGTCAGAATTAAGTTCCATTGACTTCAGTGAGACTTATTCTCAGGTAACTGTGAATGGAAGAAAAGCCTTCATAATGCTAAGAGTAGACCAATTCAAATCAGTGAAACAAATTTGATTTCAACAGATACTGTAAGCATGGCCTAAATGAATGATTCTGTATAAGATTAGACATACGGCAACAGAAATGTATGAACACAAGGACTCGTAAAGGACATGACATGTCAAATTCCCATAGCATTGCGCTCTGACAATGGAGTAGTCTTGGAAGTCCAACAAAGTTAACAAAAAAAAAAAAAAATTCCTTCCAGTAGCACCTTAAAGACCAACTAAGTTTGTTCTTGGTATGAGCTTTCGTGTGCATGCACACTTCTTCAGATACACTGAAACAGAAGTCACCAGGCCCTTATATATAGTGAGAAAGTGGGGAGGGGTATTACTCAGAAGGGTGGTGGGAAGAGTTAACAGAGATCAAACTTAGAGGCGACAATGTTTAACTGAGCCATATCTGCTCACCTTCCTAGAAACACAGAAATTTACTCCAATAATCTATGAGATAAAAAAAAGAAAATTGTAAAATAGGGATCATTTGCTTTCTAATTAAATTGTTACAAAGTATGTTGTCACAATTCAGTTAGGAGCAGAAAAATAATTAATAGCTTTTAACTAGATTCTGGGAGCAGGCTAATTATCACCAGAGCTTCCAGGCTGGGGATGAATTGGATTTACACCATATTAACATGGGTGTCATTCTGTTTACTTCACTGGTTTCTGATTTACACTGCTGCTTCCAGTGGTATAGATGGATAATTTGAAACAAATTAATTTCTTTATGGGCCAGTGTTTGCAGAGCAAAATGTGCAGTGTTAACTGCAGAGAATCCAAGCCCTGAGATTTCATATTTCCCCATAAACCCAATAATTTTTAATATAAAGTTCAAGCATCATTATCATCTCAGTCTTTTTATAGCAAAATAAAAACCCAAGGTGCTGTACAGGTGTTTTTTTTATCACACATGCTCTGACCTCATGTTTCTCTTCTAAAATAAAAAAGGCCACATCACTATACTCTGAGAGCTGAGATTGACTTTCCGCTCCTCCCCTGCTCGGGTGGCGAGCCTATTTTGCGGCAGGTCTATTCTTTTGGAGAATACCCAGAATGCTGCAACACTAATTCCCTAAAAGCTTATGAAAAAGCATAGACTTGCATTGAATAACTCAAAATTTTCAAGAGTTAGGTTTTAACCTCTTCAACAACAAATATGCTTCAGGTAAAAGGGTTTCATAGCCTGCTTGTATCAGACTAGCTACTGTTAGAAATAGAACGTTGGTCTAGAAAGACTCTGGGTCTGATCCAACAGGGCAGAGCTTATGAAGTAAATAGCTTCAGACTGGCTTCTTAAAACCTAGAATAATGCTCCATGACAAAGTTGCCTTTAAATTCTCTGTAAGAAATGACAACAAAGGACTACTTTCGGATCATTTAATGGTTTCATTGAGCATTCATGTCTCAAAAATGACACAAACAATCTGTGCTTTGAATTATCCAGACGAGTGATGTCTTTTTGGCTTAAGCAAGGAGCAGTAGATACTGTACGTAAGAGTTGCACCATTTGCCGCCAGCTAAGCGTGAGCCAATTTCTACCTCTTTTAGGTAGATCATAAATCGCTATGAATTCAACAGCCTTATTTGTCTTTGTATGCCACGTTATATGGCAAGCCGTCGGTTGCTACTGTGAGCTACATCATTTTTATAAGGAAAATCCCTGCAGATTCATATGGATTTCTAAAATGACCAGGTGTATCCATCATCAAAACCCATATTTAACTGGAGTGCTGAATAGTTCATCTGCTTTCTGATGATAGATGATTTTTAATTATATGTCGTACCACAGCCTTGTGCCAGTTTGCAATCATTCTTCTTTTATTTTAGGCCACTGTATCTCTTCTATTCATGTAACTAAGAACTGATAGGGGGAAAATACCTTATATTAACTGTGACTATAAGGGTGCTTTAATATAGAATAAGTCCATTAGAAAAACGCTACAGGGCATCAGACTTACATATGCTAAAAGGATTTAGACATGCATGGTCAGGCTGAATTCAGAGGGCACACTTGTCACAAGATTTGACTTCCATCTGTATATGGAGGTTTGGAAAGCAACTCAGTCTGTTTCGGAGCTACTCAATGTCTTCCCTATTTTATTCTCTGTTCACCATTTGATCTGTTAAAAATGAAACTTTATTTTCTCCAAGTTCACTATACTGTAATGGGGAATCTAAAAATGGCCACAACTTTCCTTTTCACAGAAGTGGGCAGACTTGGATGAAATTTGCAGGCTTGGTCACCCCTTCTAAGGAGAAGTCAGGACTACAAATCAAGATTTCCCAAACACATTAGGGAGATGCCCTGTATATGTGATATGTCTTTACTCAAGACATGGCACTTGGCTTCATCTTTTGAACTTCAAGAAAAGCTCCCTTAATCATTTGTTCTGTATGGTTTCCAACTAGCGATGGTTTCCAACTAGCGTGCCTCAACTCAAGCCAACCTAACCCACAAGCTGGAAATAACTGTTTTAAAAATAATTGACACCTATTAATAACCCCCCCCCAAAAAAACATCTGAGCTTCAAAGGAGAAGAGCGACATACTGATTTGCTAAGCATCATAACATGTTGCCAAATTCCATTCCTCCTATATGGGGGGAGTGTACTTGCCACACCCTCCTCCCCTGAAAGAAGAGGAGAGTTGGTTTCTCCCACGGGGAGTGATGTGGCTCGTCAAATGGGGCATGTTTGATTGAGCAAATGGGTTCAGTTTGGTTGATCTACAGATCCTCTAGTTTGGTTTTTTTATACACACACACACACATACACACACAGTGGTACCTTGGGTTACATATGCTTCAGGTTACAGACTCCGCCAACCCAAAAATAACGCTTCAGGTTAAGAACTTTGCTTCGGGATAAGAACAGAAATTGTGCTCTGGCGGGGCAGCGGCAGTAGGAGGCCCCATTAGCTGAAGTGGTGCTTCAGGTTAAGAACAGTTTCAGGTTAAGAACGGACCTCCGGAAAGAATTAAGTACGTAACCAGAGGTACCACTGTGTATGTATGCGTGTGTGTGTGTGTGGCATCTTTTAAACCCACAAAACATGTTTCCTTTCTGGTGTTATGACAAATTAATGCTCTAGAGTGGTTTACATGGAGCATTGCTAAAATAGAATAATTCGAATCCTGTCTGTTATCAGAGACACCTTAATGATGATGCATACAAATTGAATTTGCAAGCACTTTATTCTGAGAATCAACATTTAAATTGCTAAAATGGTGTAAATTGTTCTTAGTTTAAATATTAATCACAACTTCTAAAATAAGAAAATAGCACAGAAATATAGAAGCCTACCCAGCATAAGTGCAGACCAAACTTAAACCAGCGGGGTGGGGTGGGGGAGTGAGATTTAAAAACAACACAAAAGTGTTAGTTTCTAAATAAGCATTTAAACAATCTTATCCTCTGGCACAGGGACACGGGTGGCATTGTGGTCTAAACCACAGAGCCTAGGGCATACCGATCAGAAGGTCGGCGGTTTGAATCCCTGTGATGGGGTGAACTCCTTTTGCTCGGTCCCTGCTCCTGCCAACCTAACAGTTCGAAAGCACGTCAAAGTGCAAGTAGATAAATAGGTACCGCTCTGGCGGGAAGGTAAACAGCGTTTCCGTGCACTGCTCTGGTTCGCCAGAAGCGGCTTAGTCATGCTGGCCCCTCGGCCAGTAAAGCAGGATGAGCACCGCAACCCCAGAGGTGTCCGCTACTGGACCTAACGGTCAGGGGGCCCTTTACCTTTTTATCCTCTAGCACAATAACTGTGTGTGGACATTTGATTCATCTCTGTTTGGAAAGAATTAGCAACTCTGAATTTAATCCTTTTAAGAAGTTATTTGTTTCTATACTTATTCAGCGTTTGTTTTTTTTTTTTTTTTTACATTTACAGGAACGATTTTACTCTAGGTCAGTTTGAATGTATTTTGCTTTAGGTCAGCCTGAAGTACAAATAGCTTCTTAAGATTACTCTGTCAACTATTATTTATTTTATGTGTGTATGTACTGTAGGTTTGTTTTCTTCATTATTGTTTATAGCATCCTTTCAGATGCTCTAAAACAAAATGTTGCTGCTTCAGATTTGATATTTTTTCAATTTACTGTAACAGACTGCTAACCTCCCTTGCCTTCCTCTACTCTTTACTGTAAGAGCAGAAACATCTTTGGCTGGGCAGCTTTAAAGAGAGCCTGGGGGAAGATTCATTCATTTATTTAATGCTTTAACAGCTTGATTGTTATGCCAGCACATAAATGTTTGGTGGGGAGGAGGAAGGGATGCTAAAAGCTATGGCAGTGCAGCATCCACCAAAGATGATGCTGGGATAGCATTTTGGCAAGATTTATGCCAGCACTGCAGCTAGATACGTCAACACAAATGTTTCCGATCAGGATTCAAACCTAGTTTAGAATCACAGTTGCAGGATAGCGATTTCTCAGAGAAGAGAGTGCAGGCTTTCAAGTGTCTTAGGGGTCCTTTACCTTTACAGAAGGATTTACTAACAGTTACCGGTAAGTCCAGTTGCAGATGACTCTGGGTTTGCAGCGCTCATCTCACTTTACAGCCCAAGGGAGCTGGCGTTTGTCCGCTTCGCAGACAGTTTTTCCGGGTCATGTGGCCAGAATGACAAAGCCACTTCTGGCGCAACAGAACACCGAACCAGAGCAGCACATGGAAACGCCGTTTACCTTCCTGCCAGAGCAGTACCTATTTATCTACTTGCACTGTTGGGCATGCTTTCGAACTGGTAGGCTGGCAGGAGCTGGGACTGAGCAAAGGAGTTCACCCCGTCATGGGGATTCGAACTGTCGACCTTCTGATCAGCAAGCCCAAGAGGCTCAGTGATTTAGACCACAGTGCCACCTGTGTCCCCTCCAAATCCTTCTGTACCAGGGCACAAAACCGAATCATTAACGCAGGCTTCTTGTGGGTGTCACAGATTTTTGGAAAACATCACGATTGCATTTAAGCAGCTTTCTACAAAGATGTTGACATTTCTGGGTTTATCAGAAATTAGACAAATTTAGGTCACACTAGCTGTTTGTTAAATATACAGTATGCTGTTTTATGCACCTGTGGTTTTCTTACCAGGGTGGGGCTGCCATTCTAATCATTCTGGGTTGGGAAGAGGTAAGCCTCCTCTCCCCATGTGCTGCCTTCCTAGCCAGGATCTTGCACTCTCACACACAGTGCTTAGCAAAAATCTGGTTTGATCTTAAGTACATTAAAGATTTTAACTATTGTTTGTATAGCCCATATTACCTTCTTTTCATAATGAAAATGGTGTCTTTTCTATGTATAGGATCCAATAGCAATAAAGACCTTCAGCCTCTGGCCCATGGACCTAAAAAGTCTTGCCAGGCCTCCTCATTTGACCCTCCAGGCCATTTTGGCCAAGTCACACCCATCTGACGTCATCTATTATGTCAAGTGTTGAGGGGAGGTAAAAACAGGCTTGGGACAAAGGCTATGCAGCTGATCACTGGGTTTGTGGAGCACTGCGCTTGTGATTTCACAAGTGCTGACAAGCTTGTAAAGCCCTGTGCATGGTGTAGGGCTATGTCTTTGATTTATTACTGCACAGGCAAAAATGGGTCAGCAGATCTCATTAGAACATATTATATGCTTAATAGTTGAAGACAGGATGATATGGAGTTATATATGTGTGTCCGTTTATATATGGTATGTACAACCAGTCATATATATACAATGAGGGGGGGGGGAAGTATTTGATCCCCTGCTAAATTTGCCCATTTGCCCTCTGACAAAGAAATGACCATAATTTTAATGGTAGGTTAATTATAGCTGTGAGAGACAGAATAACAACAGGAAAACCCCCAGAAACCCAGAAGACAAAAGTCAGATATTGATGTGGATTATAATGAGTGAAATAAGTATTTGATCCCCTATCAACCAGCCAGATATCAGGCTGCCTGGTGTCTTCACTGTATGTAATGAGCTGAGATTAGAAGCACCTGCTGTAAGGGAGAGGTCTTACCTGTAATCCCAGCTCCTTACAGTACCTGTACAAAAGACACCTGTCGACAGAAGCAATCAGTCCAGCAGATTCCAAAGTAGCCACCATGACCAAGACCAAAGAGCTGTCCAAGGATGTCAGGGACAAGATTGTAGACCTGCACAAGGCTGGACTGGGCTAGAAGGCAATTGCCAAGCAGCTTGGTGAGAAGGTGACAACAGTTGGTGCAATAATTCCCAAATGGAAGAAACACAAAATAACTGTCAACCTCCCTCGGTCTGGGGCTCCATGCAAGATCTCATCTCGTGGAGTTGCAATGATCAGAAGAATGGTGATGAAGCAGCCCAGAACTACACAGGGGGAACTTGTCAATGATCTCAGGGCAGCTGGGACCATACTCACTATGAAAACAGTTGGTAACACACTACGCCGTGAAGGACTGAGATCTTGCAGAGCCCGCAAGTTCCCTTTGCTCAAGACAGCACATGTACAGGCCCGTCTGCAGTTTGCCAATGCACATCTGAATGACCCAGAGGAGAACTGGGTGAAAGTGTTGTGGTCAGATGAGACCAAAATCGAGCTCTTTGGCATCAACTCAACTCGCCGTGTTTGGAGGAGGAGGAATGCTAAAGGTTCGAGCAGCTACACATCAGCCTCGAAATCTTACTGACTTGGAGAGGATCTGCAAAGAGGAGTGGGACAAAATACCTCCTGAGATGTGTGCAAACCTGGTGGCCACCTACAAGCAACGTCTGACCTCTGTAATTGCCAACAAGGGTTTTGTCACCAAGTACTAAGTCATCTTTTGCAAAGGGATCAAATACTTATTTCACTCATTATAATGCACATCAGTCTCTGACTTTTGTCTTCTGGGTTTCTGGGGTTTTTCCTGTTGTTATTCTGTCTCTCACAGCTACAATAAATCTACCAATAAAATTATGGACCGGTCATTTCTTCGTCAGGGGGCAAACGGGCAAATTTAGCAGGGGATCAAATACTTTCCCAAATACTCAGTGTGTGTGTGTGTGTGTGTGTGTGTGTGTGTGTGTTTTAGAGAGACTGGTTGTACATGCCTATGCAAACATTCTGGATTTTACAATCATTTCCCTTTGTTATACCTCCAACCCAGAAGCAAAATGGTAAAAGGTCCATAGAATGCATGTCAGTATATGATTGTGCATTTGCAAAATGGTTGTTGTTTTCCCTATGCTTTCTCTCCTAGTACTTTTGGACAAGAAGAAACTAGCACTAGATTTATGGATGCTGCTGTCAAGCTCGCCTGTAGCCTATAAAGCTTCTGAGAACACTGGTGGCAAGTCAATGTGGAGGAGATATGAAGCTTTTGCTTCCACTGTCAGCCAAGTGCAGGACAAATTGTAGACAGCTTTAACTATGGCTTGTCCAAACAAGTCAACTTAAAACCATGTTTTATGATCCTGCCTCATTCAGATAAACCGAATGAAATTTCTAGTTTAGACAAGATTATAAGCTGTAGTTTGTTTAAAACAGAAGTGGATAATAAGTTCTGATCTCCTCCTCACAGATATTCAAGAGGAAGAAAAGGGAAGAAAATCCAGTACTAAGTATGGTCCAGCATTACTTCTGAACAATGTCAATGTCTGGAAGTCCACCATCTTTTTGAGAAGTGGCAGCTGAGGATGAGAAGAAATTATATAAAGTGCCAGTGAGTTCTTTATGGAAAGGGATTCTTAGGTCTAAGTTTTGTTATTGTACAAGTTTTCTATGAACCAGAACCTAATTACTTTCCAAACAAAATGGGAGTGGGGGGGGGGCAAGTTTCCTATCTAGACTTCATACCAGGACTTTTATCAAGTCTTCAAAACAGTAAGAAAAGAAAGGAAAAACAAAGGAAATAAAATAAGAGGTACCTTACTTTGAGAAACAATTAGACATTTTAAAACAAAAAGCTTTACTGGTGTGGACAAGAGGTCAAAATAGGAGGCAGGCTGCTTTATCTGCCCCAGTCTGAAATGCAGTATTCATTAGTTATCAAAATCCCTTTCGATTGCTTAGATCAAGTGTGGTTTAAAAGTGGTCTTTCAAGTGCATTTGAATCCCTGCAGGTTTTAACTTTACTATGATGTTTTATTTAAAAAAGAGACAGAGAAACTTTGCTTTTATATTTCTGTTGCATTTAATCCTTTTATTTATAAAAAGAAAGGCAAGGAAAATGGTCTTGACAAAGCAGGCATATAGAACACCTGTATAACGACCACATTAGAGGCAATATGGGTTGCACGTTGTTTAAAGCAGTAATAGGCTCTCACCTTGATCCTTAGCAGGTAATGATTCACTTCTGCAACGACTCCTGATATCAAAATGCAAAGGTAAAATTAGAATCCAAGGGTGCTGGGATCTGGCATCCCATTGGAGTCTGATCCTAAGCAAATCTGCTCATAGGTAAACCTCACCAAGCTCAATAAAATGTGTTTCCTAGTAACTATGCTTTAACATCACAGCCTACAGCATGTAACTGTACACTTAGTTGCAATCCTATGTACACTTGGTAGTAAGCTTAATTGTACTTAACTGAACATACTTCTGAATAACGATGCATAGGACTACACTGTTAGATTTTATTTTACTTTGCTTTACACATGTGGGTTCAAGATGTTCGGAAATTACACTCTGAGGAGCATGAAAGTTCATGACAGTAGATGCACTATGCCTTTTTGTTCATCTTTATCCTAGGAAGTCTACCTTCATCTTTCTACCATGCAGAATATTTTTATACCACAAATCACCAAACTCTTGCCTGCCCACCACCACCATAAGCAAACAAACATCTGTGATAATCTGGGCCAAAATGCCCATTAAATATGTGCATACAGGAAAGTGCTTAAAATTACTTTGAAGAGTTTTCCTATGGAGTGTGCTTTCATAGAAGATATAGCACATTCAAGTTCCTTTCTTAGATCTGACAGACACATTTATTTACTGTGAATGATGCTTTTAAAACTGCAAGCTAGATTGCTCAGTATTATTGGGAACAGCATTCTATGGCGCAACCAAGCATAAAGAAAACAAATATAATGAAAGTAAAAAGCTGCCCAGCACAGCATTGCACAGCTAGCCTAAAGAGGACAAATAGTGTTTTGTGGGTTTGGTTTTTTTTAAATATTGGAAGATTTTGGAAACAAAGGAAAATCAGTCCAACCATCCAATTCTTTTACTTTCAGTGTAAAAAATTTAAACACTGGGAGCTTATTCTGCTATACTGTATCTGTTGGGATGAGATGTTATTCATCCGTATTGATCACAACATTTCAATTTTAGCACTGGTATTATTTTCTACATGACTTTTGAAATTGACTCTCTACTAGTGGTTAAAGAGCTGAGAGGTGTGATATTTTATCTAAACACACTATCAAATTTTGATATTGCCTGGCTGGAATATCTTCTGAAAGCTACAGCAACAGCCCTACTGTGGCCTGAATTATTCATGGTGTCAGTAGTTATGCCAGGGGTGGCAACCACGCTGAATGCAGCCACCGTGTCTGTTTCTGGCCCCCAGGAGCTTCCCCAGGTTGCACATCCTCCAGTCACACCTTTCATGACGCCTTCCTTGCACATTTTTGCCTGGCTGGAATGTGTCCTTGATTTCTGATGTCTTTTTTGCCTTAAGATACATGTATGTGTAGAAAAATCCTACTGTACAAAGGTAAAAACTATATACATTGCTCTGCCCCTGGAAAGTGGTCCAGAAGAAATTACTACTGAAAAAGATTCCCTATCCCTTGACTATACCTTCTGACTTTTTAAAACACAGGCAATTTCAGATTACCATAAAGGACCACACATCCTGTGGACTTAACCCCTTGAATTAACTCACAATGAAAATAAAGCCAAGAATAAAGTCTGGGACTGAACTTTTTCAGTTGTGCAGTCATTCATATATCTGCAAACTTTTCCTTATGAAACCAAAGTATTGGGATTATTCCATGCTTATTTTTTCTCTCCAGTGATTTTAGCTCTCATTCCATGACTGTATCAATAAGGTTTCAAAAGGAATTTGATGTTCTATCCATTGGGAATAAACCATGGTTGAGAAATGCTGTGGGAAAAGACCCAGTGGAGGAAACAGAAAGAGTTAAAATTCATTTAAGGGATTTATTGTTTTGTTTCTTTTGCCGCAAAGCCTGGGATGAAAACGAGATAATGCTGACATCTCAAATGCACCAAGGCCATTGAAACATCTGAAACCAGAAAACAGAGGTAGAACGCAACCACAGTAAAGGTTTATGTTTCACAATTGTTTCTTGAAGTCTCTGCTGACTTTGCTCACTACATTCCTGTGTTCTTGGTGATTTTCTCCCCCATTATAGATTTCAAAAAGGAAGTTTATTCCCCCAGGCCATGGATTCTGAATACTCAGTTTCCTTATGAATCTGGCCTGCTTCTACAGTGCAGCCTCATACTCCAGATGGGAATAACATTTAACACCCATTACTTTTAATATACCGATGAGTTCATACCAGCAGGAAATTTGCACAACTTCTGGAATACCTTTACTCAAATTCAACTACTAGAGAAGGAATGTTTATGGATGTGGTTTCACAACTGTGAAAACTGGACTGGACCCCGGAAACAAAAATCAAAGACCATGCTCTGTGCCAGAGTATAAATTTGTCCTACTGTTTCCAAACCCTAGTTACATACAAATGAATAACAATTAAACAGGAAATTCTGAATATACTGCATATTCGGTAAGGCACATTAGGCTATAGTCATCTAGCTTTCCCCTCCCAACCTCTTTTTCTTTTGTGCTGTCCCATCTAGATTTTGCACTTAAGGACAAAGAGTGTATTCATTACAGATATTTTTAAGTTGCTCTGAAACCCTCTTTTTTTTGGGGGGGGGAACAAAAGGATAAGAATACTTTAAATAAATAACTACAAATAAAATAAGATAATATTATTCAAGGGCAGGTAGAGTGGTTCAGATTCTAAACTTTCAAGATTGCCAGGTCCAGATCCTAAATTAAAAGCCAGAATCAAAGTAAATGGTATCCAACACCACAGATTTTTAAACAAATAACAGATTAAAAATTAGTAATAACTGAAATCAATTTTAAGTCCTAGGAACATACACACAGAGAGAGAGAACTCAGTCAGTAGAGCATGAGACTCTTAATCTCAGGGCTGTGGGTTCAAACCCTACATTGGGCAAAAGATTTCTGCATTGCAGGGGCTTGGACAAGCTGACCCTCGTGGTGCCTTCCATCTCTACAATTCTGTGATCTTCACCTAGTACAAAAACTGTTTTGGACAGCAGGTGTGCCTTCTTGGGCAGAGACCTTGGAGCAGGGGCATAGGAAGGCTCCTCGGTACCCGGGGCGGTGACCGGAGGCACCCCTGGGGGCAGGGCACCGTGACATCACGGCGTGACGTCACGATGCAACATCACTGCGGCTCCAGCCCCGGCAGCGGGAAAAAAGCAATTTTAAAAAAAGCAAAAAAAAAAAAAAAAAAGCCATTTAAAAAAAAAAGCCATTTAAAAAAAAAGCCATTTTTAAAAAAGCTTGCCTTGGCTTTTCTTTTTTTTAAAAGGGCTTCTCTCTCCGCTGCCAGGCGGAGCTGCCCACAGGGGCGAGGGGGGCCAGCGAGGATGGGGGGGTGTCACCCTTGTGACACTCCTCCTCCTCGCTGGCCGCCCCGGCAACGGGGAGAAAAGTCCTTTAAAAAAAGAAAAGCTAAGGCAAGCTTTTTTAAAGGGCTTCTCTCCCCGCTGCTGGGCGGAGCCGCCCACAGGTGCGAGGGGCGGGACGGGCCAGCGAGGATGGGGTGTCACCCTTGTGACAAGCCTGACACCCCTCCTCCTCGCTGGCCGCCCAGCAGGTCTGCCCCGGCAGTGGAGAGGAAAAAAAAAGGAAAGCAGGCGCCAGCGGCCCACCCCAAGTGTCACCCCCACCCCAGGGCACGCCCCCGCCCCCCTCGCTAAATCCCTGCCTTGGAGACCAGGGTTCAAATACCTGACTCTAAGCCTCTTGGGGTTGTTGTGAAGATGAAATGGGGAAAGAGCAAACCATGTATACCACTTTGAGCTTTTTGGAAGAAAGATGGGATATAAATGTAAGGATGGAATGCAATAAGCAGTCAAAAATATCATTTCACTAGCTGTCTGATGGCACCTGGAAATGACCCTTTTGAGGATGATGCATGGGCAGGTAATGTGGGAGAGGTTGTGGTCCTTGAGACAGCTAGGTCCCAAGCTGTATAGGGCACACTTCCACAATGCATGCATTCCATGGTCTCCCATACTCTCTCCTGGTTTTCTCTAAAACACTTCAGGACAATGGTTGGGTGCAAAAAGAATATACAATAATTCAAGTTAAAGGAAAAGTCACATTAGGTTGTCTAGGTTATGAGAACCTCTGGAAGAGATAGATTTGAGAAAATGCAGTAGAATATAAGGGCAGTGAGAGTGGGAGAATAGCCAGTAGTATGTCACAAACAGCTGATTTAGAAGTTGTTAGCACATGGAGGACTTAATAAATCTGAGCAATGAAATATGAATCTCTCAGCAAAGTGGCTATGACTGGTCTGTCTAAATCTGCAAACACTTGCCCTTAGGACATTGGTCTGTTGCTCTGCACTTTAATGCATCCTTAACAGCTCTTTAACTACATCACACCAAACTACAAATGATAGTTGTAAAATAGCAGCAATTAGAGAGTCTCCTATTAATACAATTTTGTGTGCCAGTAAAAGGATAAAAAAACACCCTTATTGGTTTGCTTGTTCCTTTCAGTCTAGCCTTTTTTTGAGGTGAACAGTTAATGCTATAAGAAAAATGAGCCTAGGAGGATAATTTTATCATTAAAAAAGGGTGGTCAGATTATTCTTCTGATAAAGATTATCTTTGTAAGGCCAACATTATTAAACAGTAATTCACATAAAACTGTTCAAAGTAATCTTATTAAATATATTTCGGAGCATTAGGAAAGCCTTCTTAATAATTTACTTTAATGCTGAAGAAATTAATGGCACCATTTAAAGGCTCTTTGGCTAACAAATCGTAATTGGCACACGCAGCACGTATCGTGGTGTGCCAAAAACTTTGCAGTGTTAACATGCTCTTAACATCTGTATAATGCATTATAATCAAAGAGCTTGCACAAAATCCCCCGGATTTCTCCTGGGTTTTTAAAGTAATACTAGGAGAAGACGACTCATCAGGCTGGCATCAGCAAAGTGATGAGTGAGTGAAGAGTGAGTGACTTAAGAGTTTTTCCATATCACATGCCTATGATATGAAGCATTGTGGCCTTTAGCTTTCAAAGGTGGTCAAGTGTCTTCACATGCTGGAAGATGGTAAGGTGCAGAGTGAACCATTGGTATGCAGCATGCTCTCTCCCCCACGCCTATACTTGGAAGGGAGATAATCTTCGGTCTTCTACTTATGCACATGAGAGACTAAAAACATTTTTATGACCAGGCAAAATAAGCATGAAGTAAACTATACAAGTGCAGCATTTTTGACCATTGAACAAAATGAATGCATTGAGAGTGGGGTGGGGAAGTTGCTGTCTAGGAAACTGGGGTGGCTGTTAATTAAAGCTGGAATCTGGTGCTGAGCTCTGCAGGTGTCTATGTGCCACCTGACTTGGTTTCTGCATGGCCAATGCATCATATGCTGACAGTACAATCCTATACATGTCTTCTCAGAAATCCAATATGGCTTGCTCCCAGGTGAGTATTGGATTACAGCTTTACGTTGTATACTTATCAGGGAGTAAACACCGTTGAATAGAGGGGAACTTACTTCTGAATAAGCATGCTTGGGTTTGTACTACAAATTGTGTCTCACCATGTGGACCATGTATATTTGTAAAGCATGCATGTGTCCATTTTATATATTTGGGTATTTTAAAAATGTAAAGGCACACAGCTTTGCTTAGTACCAAAGAGAAACTAAACATGATTACCGCTAGTTTTTTAAATGTATGTTTAATTTGGTTTTTCAAATAACAAACCAAACATCAAGGATATCAATGGGCCATTCTCACAAGTGCCTTGAAGAAGGTTACTGAATAAATGATCATCTGCCCTGAACATCCCTCCATAGTGGTCCAATCAGTCTCAGACAATTTTCTAGTCTCATCCTGCATAGTCATATGCATGATAACGAAGTTCCTTATGTCAACAATCTATTGTCCAGGTGTTATTCTAGATGAGCAACTTCGAGGCCCCTAAGCTGCCTTCTTATGGGTATTTTCTTCAGATCTTCAGACTAGGGAGCCCTTCAAATGGAGGACTTCTTCAAATAGAGGAGAGCACAAATCTGAACTGCAGTGAGACCGTGAAAGAACCTGGGGAATTTGAAGATTCTGTCCTTTAAAAGAAGCTGCTACCGCCCTGCATTTGGTAAGCAACGCTATGTATTGGATCGCTTTGGATAAACCACTCCCCACTATGAAGAAGCTACTAATGTTTTTGGAGAACCTACTGATGAAACCATCAAATAAACTGTACATACAATCTAATGCCAGGTACAAAGCAGCTATGATAAAAACTGATACTCCAGGTTTGTGATCTTTAATATATTTGTGTGTTTAACCCAACATTTTCCAATTTAAAATGTCTCTGGAAGGGAATTACATGTATGAATCGACCACTGTAATAGAAAGCTTGCATATTGCCTAACATTAGCTCCAATACAAGGCAGGAGATAGGTCACTTTTCAGCTACAAGCCACTGAGTGATGTGATACTGAGAGTTGTGAATCAACTCTTACTTCCTATTCAAAATATATTTAGAAACAGAGCTTAAGATGTGCACGGACCAGGGTATTTGCATGTTTTGCAAAGAAAGCAGTACACAGTAACCCTCTTTGAACCATTTCCATTTGGAACTGGGAGGAGGCTAGAATGCTTACTGTAATAGTGTGGAAATAATTGTAATAATAATATTTTTTTGTAATTTTGTTCCCCAGCAACATTATAGACATGAGAACATAAGAAGGGTCCTGCTGGATCAGAACAAAGGATCATCTAGTCCAGCATTCTGTCCTCACAGTGGCAAACCAGACGCCTCTGAGAAACAGAACATAAGTGCAATAATACTGTCCCACTCATAACCACCAACAATGGATATTCAGAGGCATACCAACTCTGATACTGGAGGCAATATATAGCCATTGATAGCCTCGTTCTTAATGAATTTATCAAATCACTTTTTAAAACCATCCAAGTTGAGTGAGAGAGCCAAGCAGAATAGGATCCCTCCCCCAACAGTGAAGAAAGAGACCCAGTTAATAATTTATTTAAAAAAACAACAAACCCTTACTGTTCGTGATAGGAAGAATGATGTTAAGATGAATGAATGAATATTGTGAGGTTAATCGATGCCATTTGAACACTAAGTGGCAACCTGATTAAAGAAATTAGAGCTAATTAAAGGTAAAATGTTTCCTCCTAAATTTCATTTCATGCATCTGATAATGTGAGATGTGCCACTCAGGGAATGTATTTCATCCATAAAGCCTAGATTTTATGGCTTGTGTATAATGCTTGTAATCGTTCGCTTAATATGTTTGGATATTATTAAGCATAACTCATCTTCCAATATTATTTTTACTTGGATAAATGTCTGATGATTTTGCAAACTGCCTACTACAGTTGATATTACCAAGATAGACCGATTTTATAGCAGATGTTAAACCCAGACTTATTATCATTATTTTCAAACTGATGAAGCAAATTAGATGGTCTGCTAACAGAGGCCACAAAGTACATAAGAAGTGCCGATGAATTTTGTAGATTGTGGCAGATAAGAAATTAAGGCTTAAAACTATTGCTATGGGCTACAGAGCAACAATTAACTTTGTTATGAACCTAGGGCAAAATCAAATACTTTAGCCTGTGACAAAATAGATGGCTGTAACCCAATGACAATGCTAGGCTGCTCCAAGGACCCCCTTGACCTAATACATATAAAAATAAATCCTTTCTTTCTCCTTTTATTTAACTATCTACTGATTTAAAAGATGTGGACAGTGCCCTTCAGCAAAGCTTTGAGGGTAGTATACAAACAAAATGAGATAATAGGCATAGATAGAATAAATAACAGCATGGTTAAAAATACATTTTTAAAGTGTCTTTGTCTAACCTCAAAAAGATAGTGTTAGATGCTAAGCACCCATGTTCCACTATTCCACAAATAGGCACCATCAAGGAGAATTCTCTCTCTTCCCCCTCTCCCTTCTTGAGTTGCCATTCACCTGAACTCAGATGGCAGAGGTCACCTGGAGCAGGATACCAGAAGATTGCCTCAGAACCTTAGTTATGAGAGCAGGTGTTTATCCAGGTACATGGGCCCTAAGCCTATAGATTTTTCAAGTAAGCATCATCACTTGAAATGTGTCCAAAAATAGACCAGAAGTTCTGGCAAGATCATGCTAGATCAGACCAAAGACCCATCTAATGCAACATTCCACCTCCAACAGTGGCCAACCAGATGCCTATAGGAAGTCCATGAACAGGACAGGAGAACAATGTTCCTACCACCTGGTCCTAGTCAACATCTACCAGCAGTATTTTGAACTGTTAACAGCTTCATTCCATTTGTTGTTTCCTTCCTTGCCTGTTTTTGCCTATTCAACTCTTGTCAAGTGCCATATAAATTATTCTTATAGGAGAATGCAAAGAAGATTATTTTGGTTGAAGCAAGAACACCTTTGTGCTGTTTGAGACTGCCTGACCACAATATCCAATGTAAGTGTGCCATAGTTTTCTTCATCTGTTGTTTTATTAACCAAATGAAGAGATCTATTTTTTAAAAAATTGTGTATGCAAGTCTAAAAATGTCTAAAATAAGATTTCATATAATATGCACATTGCAAATTCAACCTGCATATATATATTTCTGATTCCTAATGGCAATCTCTATCTCCTAGTCCAGGGGTGGGCAACCTTTTGAAGGCGACATCCCCCCAGGGATAATCTGTTCAGGGCCACATGCCACTGGTAGATAGAACCAGTGTCAAAACTTTCTCTTTTCCACCTTCTCTTTATTTCACTTTGACCTCACCCAGAAATCTGCAGGAGAGGAACAGACCACTCTTGGTCTGATAGCATCTAGAAGGCTTTTAAAATTAAGCTAAAGGCCTCATGCAATTAGATTGAGGGTTATATGGCTGTTCCTGCCCTAATCCAAGGATGGTTAAAACTGTTTGACAGTGCAATTCTCTGCATTTAAACTCAGAATTAAATCCCACTGAGTTACTCTCACAGTTACTCTGTCTAAAGGTTGTAGCCACAGTTGTTGCTGCTGTTGTTGTTGTTGTTTGCTTGTTACAAAATATACTGTACTTTGCATCCTGTGTTCCCATTTCCATACATTTCTAGTCATCAGGATTATTTTTTTTACAGTGCTTGTGTGCACCAGGTATCAGCTTTCTATCTCTTATGGGAGTCATCTAACAATGTAGATCTTAGCCAAAGCATCTGAACCAAAACATCTTCATATGTATATGATATACATCCATATTTATCTATCTGCCACCGGAAGGGAAATAATAACTCCAGATTCCAGATGTGCTGCAGAGATAAGTGTAGCGAGAATGAGGTAATAATAGTTGTTTTAGAAAGAATGTATTGTGTCTGTTGTCTGGAATGTTCAAATGGATGGCCAGGGAAGCGTAATTTTCCATTAAAGACATTAAGGTCAAAACAGTACACATATTTCTACTGTCATTACTATTAGTATGGTAGTTTATTTTCTTTCTTTTTTAGTCCCTTCTGATTTCTCAAGTAAAAGACCATGGTGGCACTTAAAAAAAGCAGAATGAGGACAGCATGACACAACTATTCTTTGACTTTGAGGCAGTCTAAATAGCACTGGAGGAGCTTAAAGAAACATGAATTATTTGTATTGGGATGTTAGCAGCAACCGAAAGCATAAACATCATGACTAAAAAGAAACTGTGAGGAAAGCCATTAAAAACAGTGGGGATTTTTAGTAAGCAAATTGAAGGTCTGAAAAGGGACGTCTACTTATACGGTTGCCACCCTTGGTCAGGGTCGGGGGGGGGGAGGTTCCTTGCATTTGGCCTCCAGTCCCCCTCACCACCCTGGCCCCAATTTCCCCCTCAACTCACATAGATGGGCAGGGGCCATTGGAACAAACAGTTCTGATGTTCATCAGAAATGAGGAACATGTATGCTGTTGGTGGATTTTTGTCGTTGTCTTGTTGGTCTCTGTGTGTAATAAAGGGGAGCCATACTGGGGTGAAGGCGTCTTTGAACAACCACACCTTAGGCCAACCCCAACCTCTCTCACCACCAAAGGAACACAAGTGAACAGCAGAGAACCTGCACAAACAACACTGACACCAAACCCTAAATATATTAAGTAAAATAGAAACATTGTCACCCGACCCCACCCCCACCCACCTCTCTCCCCCTCTATTTCCCCCCTTTCTTCCTAATGTCTCAACAAATGAAACTGCCTTGTAAACATGTTACATGGGGGGGGGATATGAGAGAGAGACATTGCACATACTTTTGTGAATCAAGAAAATCTTTAATAAAAATACATTAAAAAAAACAAAAAAGAAATGAGGACCGTGGGCTGTTTGTGGTGAAAGGAGGCAGCCTCATTCCTACCCAGAATAGATGACGGCTGCATGCTTGGAGCCAGCTGGGAGGCAAGCCTGGCAATGGCTCCAGCCACTGCAAGACCAGAGTTCATATTATCACAAGGCCTGAGACCTGTGTGATCTCAGCAGGGCCTCTTTGGGGCTGAAGCAGCAGTGTGGCACACCACATTTTTCCATGGGTAAGGCTGAGGAAGGGATTTTTTCATGCTCTCCAGATTGGCCATAGACATTGTTTTCACCTTTTTGGGGAGGTTCTTGAAGTGGGAGTATTGTACATAGTTTGGCTTGGCTACTGTTGTCACAACTGAAGCAGGTGAGGGGAATGAGGCACAAGGAAGCTAAATTATTATTATTATTATTGTTGTTGTTGTTATTATTATTATTATTTATTTCTGTAGGCAAAGGTAGGGACTGTGTGGGGATCATTGAGGATATTTTGAGCCAACTGCAAGTTGGGAACCACTTTGGCCAAGTGGCTCTCCCATAAGGTTCTCACCACAACAACTTGGGTGGAAGTTCAGGCATGCTGGGGGAGCAAGACACAGCATGGACAGCCCCGCGAGCTCCACTAAGCATGATCAAGAACAGACCTCCTACTCACACTTCTTTCTTCCTTGCCCAGCTCGAGGCTATGAACATGCATGTAAGTAAATAAAGTTGTGACCTAATTTCACCCAAAGCATTGTGTTTGTCCCTTTCCTCCTACCACAAGAGTGCCATAAAAAAGAGTGCCATAAATTGCTTGCCAAGACGTTTGTTGTTTTTGCTGCAAGAGATAAACCACAGCTGCCCACCTGAGTCCTATTAATTAAACCTTGTGCAACATTTGCAAGCCTAATTGAGATAGTAACAAGTGACTGCCACTGCCGTTGTGACAAAAGCACTATTACTGTGACACTGAGTTTGAATCCTGCAGGACTCTGTGGCAGCACACTGGCTAAAAGCGTTAGGCCATAAACCAGCCATTTTTTCTTCATTTACCAGCATCCCGGTTTTCAGAGGCCTTTCTGACATTATCTTCACAAAGCATCTCCCTACATCTTGAAAGGTATGGTAGAAACTATCCTAGGTTTTGTAGGAATAGTCTGTGGAATGTTTTCCATTCAGAGGCTGGATCCTTGGTTTTCATGCACCTAACAGGGCACCCTGACAGGTGGAAGGGGGGCAACCATCTGCCGGTCACCTGATATCACCATGAATTTGAGCTGCTATGCCGACCCATGATGATTGAAGTGCAGCTTGAAATCTTTTATTGGTGCTGACTTCAAATGTTGCCTTCAGCCCATTGGGAACTCTGTAAGTCAGCTGATTTCAAGTCTTGCTTTCAATAGGAAACCCACATGACTCTTATCACCTCCAGTGTTGTGATTCCTGGAAATTACGGAACAGCTGCATCGGAAAGAGAAATGTCAAGGATTGCTCCCATGCAATTGAAGGCTTCTGACAGTCTGACATTTCATGGTGGAAGAAGGAACAGTATGCAGGTAACATCATGAAAGTAACCCATAACAATGTGATTTGCTTCATCTCCCTGCAATTATTTTGGAAAAAATTATCATGAGCCATCATCACTTAGGGAAGAATCACGATTATTATGATTAACATTATTGCCATCTGTTACATGATGGGATGAATTGTAGGGTAATTCAATTTGGGTTCTAACAGCATGGTACAGTCTTCTTAAAAGACCAATAACTCTGGTTTCCAAGGGATATGTTCATCTTTATCAAGAAACTTTTAAATCCAAACAAATACAGTGGATCAATGTATTTCAGTGGCCTCATAAAGTGAATGTGTTATATTATATTCTGTTCAGAGGTATCTACACTATCATACTTTTAATTAGCACCCCCTGCAAGTTTCTCAGAAGAGACCAAGGAAAGAACGGTTTCAGATAATAGATATATATAAATCCTGTGACAAATAATGCCTTTGTCTTCTTTATCATCCAGATCATTCTGAAAAATCCTGATAACTTGGCTCTTTGACATCTTTGATGCAAATTAATATACTTAATAATACTGTAGGATTTACAGTGGCACTATATTGCTTTAATGTGAACATTATGAACACTTTAGCAATGGGCAGTGGCAAAATGTCTCTGTGTTACCCAGTTTAACCAGAGATTATATCTCCTGCTAACTTTCCTGATGCCGATGACCTGCTGGGACAGTCGACTCGTGACCATAGTGCAGTGGTAAATTTTGAGCTCATCGTCACAGTTCTCATAGCCATATGCTCAAGGTCAGTCCAGAATTTAGGCATCAGTGTCAATATATTTATATATGTTGTTTAGTCATTTACTCATGACCGACTCTTCATGACCCCATGGACCAGAGCACGCCAGGCACTCCTGTCTTCCACTGCCTCCCGCAGTTTAGTCAAACTCATGTTGGTAGCTTCGCGAACACTGTCCAACCATCTCGTCCTGTCATCTCCTTCTCCTTGTGCCCTCAATCTTTCCCAACACCAGGGTCTTTTCCAGGGAGTCTTCTCTTCTCATGAGGTGGCCAAAGTATTGGAGCCTCAGCTTCAGGATCTGTCCTTCCAGCGAGCACTCAGGACTGATTTCCTTCAGAATGGATAGGTTTCATCTTCTTGCAGTCCACGGGACTCTCAAGAGTCTTCTCCAGCACCATAATTCAAAAGCATCAATTTGGATTCAAACAGAAATCAAGCATTGCTGTGTCTCTCCAGTTGCTGTCTGCATCTAGCCCAGCTATCATGCACAACTCTCTGGCCCTTGTCTTTCTTACCAACAGCCAGGTGAGGAAGGGGCCCACCTATTTGCCTTCTGGCACGATGCCACTTCCTTTGCTACTGTAACAACCCATACTTAGGGGGCCATTAACCAGCAGCTGGCCTGGCTACTTCAGCAATTGAATCCTCCATTAGATGCTAGCCCTTGCTGGATCCAGAATTTATAAGGGTCGCAGGCATACAGCCTAACTCAGACTTCCTCAATCTCGGCCCTCCATATATTTTTGGCCTACAACTCCCATGATCCCTAACAGCAGGACCAGTGGTCAGGGATGATGGGAACTGCAGTCTCAAAACATCTGGAGGGCCAAGGTTGAGGAAGCCTGGCCTCCCCAACTCACAACAATATGGGTAACCTGTCACAAAGGACAGTAAAACCTGAAAGCCTTGTTATCACCTCATTCACTTGAGAGAGTAAAGGAGGTACAGTCAATTACCCTGGTGCTCTGACAGATGGCATCATCACTCTCGCTCTTGCTAAACTGTGAGGGTCATGCTTCTTCTTAAAGCCAAAGTATATCTGGAAGCATGTGAGGAGAGTTCCTACAAGCCTCCCTGAAGCCAGTAATTAAGCTGGGAGCTGTACATTGCTGCCTGCTGAATACTGGCAGAGCTCAACAGGGATCTCATTTGCTTCCAACCAGCTTTTGAAAGTTGCTCTTTAGCTGTGGCATGCAGCTCTCCTTTTAGACCAGGATTTGGGGAAGATGCATAAGAATCTGGGCTGTTATCAATTTGGAAAACAGACTTCAAAAAGGCCTAGCCCATTATGAGATGAGACCAGACTCTTCTTTATTTGAGCCTGCATACTACTGTTTCTACCGTGATTAACTTCTTACTAAAAATAGTTTCAAAGTGACTCAGCAAGTTAAGAATACAAAGATACCATAACCACCCCCCAAAGGAATAGCACCACATCTAATACTAAAAGTGTTTATCCACCAGGAATATTGGCTTTCCCCATTCCACTCCTACCAGCTAGTCCTGCCTGTCTGCCACAGGGCACCCTATCCTCTCAACCACTACAAACTCAACCAGGACAACAACATAATCTCTAATTCAAGAGGCTATGGAAAATGTATAACTCTGGAGATTCATTTGACAAGGGCAAGCAGTGACAGTTAAAGTAAAGGCCCCATGTGATTAGAAACATGTGAGGCAGAACAGGGATGACTGTGCTAGTTACCCAGCCCCACCCCAAACTGGAAGCAAATAGCTACAGAAGGGAGCCCCCTCCATTCATGTAAGCCCCCTGCACGATTTAAAACCCTGGAAGATCAAGGTTTTAAATAATGCAGCATGCCCACACAAGCCCACAGGACTTTCTGCTTCAGAATAAGCTATCCTTTCAACTTATGAAGGGTGATGTGAATGGCAATGGGTGGGCAGAACAAGTACACTTGTCCCCACTGCCTTTCATTGTGTGAGGCATTAAACCATCTGAATAGAGCTTGGCCTGGGCAAGACCTGTAGCTCGGTGGCAGAGCAACTGATTTTCATGTAGAAGGTCCTAGGCTCAACCCTCAGCATCTCCTGCTTGAAACCCTGGGGAGCCATCCCCAGTCAATGTAGATAATGCTGATGAAGATGGTGCAATGGTATGAGGCAGCTTCCTATGCTCCTATGATGGAAGAACTACATTTCTCAAGAACACCACTCCATGGAGTGCCTGGGAAGGAGGAATCTCGTAGGGGTCTCCAGAAAAGATTTGCCATGGCCACTGCTAGGATGCAACTTTGTGCAAAGGGATAAGGGAAATGGAAAGTGTTAGAGGGGATGAGAGAATCGCAGAGCAGTTGGCTAAGGAAAGTGTTCAGAAACCGTTGTTTTCCCAATGGCATCTTCAGGAGCGCAGCTGGGTTTCTGAATTCAAGATTGAGCTTTGGAATGAAGCTTCACAATGAAGCTATTTTCCAAGCCCAATTCTGAATTGAGATCACCCTTCAGTAATCATGAGTGATGACTTGTGCCATATATGGTAGTTATAGTTCAGATTCATGCTGTCAACACACTTCCAAAGCTGATTAAACAGACTTCAAGCCTTCCATTTCTTCAGCCCAAACATAAAGGCTCATCTCTCTGAAAGCCACAGCGAAGACTGCATAGAAGAAGAAAACACAGCAGTCTGACAAGGGCAAGCAGTGACAGTTAAAGTAAAGAAAACAATGGAGACTTCATTCTTTTCAGGCTGAGCTAATGTTTAGAATCCACATGCCATAACTACAGACTATGGGAGCTTTTGAGGTACAGTTATATGAGACGATCAAACTGGCAATTATGTGTACCACAAAACTAGGAATGGTTGAAATAATGACAGCCAACTTGTTTTACATCGGAGATTACTAGGATTTGACCCTATACAATCAGAAATGAAAGGATGATGGAAATAAACAGACTATATCACACCTGCAGTGCATATTTAGGCCAGGGACATGAGGACATTTCCACCAAAAAATTTGACAAGAAATTATTTTTCTTCAAAGCAGGGCTTCACATTCTGCAAAGAAGGCCAACTCCCTGAGATATATCTATTCATTATTGTAGTATACTTACTATTAAATGTGACATTTCTCATAATTTATAACACTGTGATGCTTGATAAAGAGCTTGGAATCTAGCCTCTATCCCTGTAATTGCAAAAGGAAATGCCTTGCAAGTTTTTGACTAAGGGCATTTTTTTTTTATCTCGCACATGTACTTGACGCACTTTTTAAGAAAGCAAGCATGGCATTTTCCATGATACATACATATGTGCATGTGGCAACTGTTTAGCACATGCACTTGCATCTGGTAACATGCCTCAAATAACATGCTACAACACATGTATTATTTTATTATGTTACTGGAAATAAATGCTTTGCATGTGAACATCTATGCATGGGGAGAGTGAGTGTAGGACAGAAGCAACACATTTGCAAAGACAATACAGCATGGGACACCACCCTTGAGTTGGTCCTCCCTTATTGTGAGCTCCATGGTCCCAACTAGCTTGGGGCTAGGGTGGCAGTTGCTGTCTGATGAGGTAGAAGAGGATGACAACACAGAGGATGCCATAAATGGGGAGCAGCCTGAGAGGTAGGTTGGGACCCCCACCCCTTTGCCTTTAGAGGCTGGGATAGAAATGTTGGGGCATATTTATTGTCACTGAGGGATGTGTGGCTTGCCCTGTGGATTCCCAGTTGCCCCTTCACATGGTCATAGTGAATGCCTGAAGTAGGCATTGGTGTCAGCACAATTGCATATAATTTTATTATATAAATCAGGGGACAATGTTTTCACCGGGGTGAGTGGGTGGAATTTATCTGAAAGGATTTTTTTTTGGGGGGGGGGGTTGTTGTTGTGTGCCTTGCTGGCTGTCACCAGGAAGTGAGGCTGATGATCAATTGTGATACATCCTCATGCAATATTCTGGCAGCCAGTTCCTGGAATGGAATGTGACATCAATCCTAAGTCATTCCAAGAAGTGTGAGAGGCAGGAAGTTCCCAAGAACCTTGCATCTTGGTAAGTACCTGGAGGGATTCCAGAAAAAGTTTTTGAAAGAGAACAACAAAAAAGATCCTCTAGCAACCCTTAGCTGCTTCCTAAGATTTAAGAGAAATTCCTCTCCAATCTTTCAGAAAGATTTCCTTTTGCCCATACCCAACATATGGTAAATGAGGAAACATTGTAATTTTCGGCACTGCTCTAGTTTATAGAGACAAAAAAACAAGAAAACTAGTCACAGGCAATTGTTTCTATTAACTTTTCAGTGCCTGTTGAAGACATTTCTTCTCCAACAATACTTTTAAGTGGATACAAAAAATCTCTTTCTATATCTGTATTAGACACCATGCCACTCTGCTTGGTTGCTAAGCAACACATTCACCAACACCCCTTGGTTAGCTGGCTTGTTGTTGTTGTTCAGTCGTTCAGTCGTGTCCGACTCTTCGTGACCCCATGGACCAGAGTACGCCAGGCACGCCTATCCTTCACTGCCTCTCGCAGTTTGGCCAAACTCATGTTAGTAGCTTCAAGAACACTGTCCAACCATCTCATCCTCTGTCGTCCCCTTCTCCTTGTGCCCTCCATCTTTCCCAACATCAGGGTCTTTTCTAGGGATTCTTCTCTTCTCATGAGGTGGCCAAAGTACTGGAGCCTCAACTTCAGGATCTGTCCTTCTAGTGAGTACTCAGGGCTGATTTCTTTGAGAATGGATAGGTTTGATCTTCTTGCAGTCCACGGGACTCTCAAGAGTCTCCTCCAGCACCATAATTCAAAAGCATCAATTCTACGGCGATCAGCCTTCTTTATGGTCCAGCTCTCACTTCCGTACATTACTACTGGGAAAACCATAGCTTTAACTATACAGACTTTTGTCGGCAAGGTGATGTCTTTGCTTTTTAAGATGCTGTCTAGGTTTGTCATTGCTTTTCTCCCAAGAAGCAGGCGTCTTCTGATTTCGTGACTGCTGTCACCATCTGCAGTGATCATGGAACCCAAGAAAGTGAAATCTCTCACTGCCTCCATTTCTTCCCCTTCTATTTGCCAGGAGGTGATGGAACCAGTGGCCATGATCTTAGTTTTGCTTTCTTGCATTTCTTTTTCATTGGGATAGTTTTCGTTGCTGTCTCCTGTATAATGTTACGAGCCTCCATCCACAGTTCTTCAGGTACTCTATCCACCAAATCTAAATCCTTGAACCTGTTCTTCACTTCAACTGTGTATTCATAAGGAATTTGATTTAGATTGAATCTTACTGGCCCAGTGGTTTTTCCTACTTTCTTCAGTTTAAGCTGGAATTTTGCTATAAGAAGCTGATGATCTGAGCCACAGTCAGCTCCAGGTCTTGTTTTTGCTGAGTGTATAGAGCTTCTCCATCTTTGGCTGCAGAGAATATAATCAATCTGATTTCGATGTTGCCCATCTGGTGATGTCCATGTGTAGAGTCTTCTCTTGTGTTGTTGGAAAAGAGTGTTTGTGATGACCAGCTTGTTCTCTTGACAGAACTCTATTAGCCTTTGCCCTGCTTCATTTTGATCTCCAAGGCCAAACTTGCCAGTTGTTCCTTTTATCTCTTGACTTCCTACTTTAGCATTCCAATCCCCTATAATGAGAAGAACATCCTTCTTTGGTGTCATTTCTATAAGGTGTTGTAAGTCTTCATAGAATTGATCAATTTCGGTTTCTTCAGCACTGGTAGTTGGTGCATAAACTTGGATTACTGTGATGTTAAAAGGACTGCCTTGGATTCGTATCGAGATCATTCTATCATTTTTGAAGTTGCATCCCAGTACAGCTTTCGCCACTCTTTTGTTGACTATGAGGGCCACTCCATTTCTTTTACGGGATTCCTGCCCACAGTAGTAGATATGATAGTCATCCGAACTGAATTCGCCCATTCCTGTCCATTTTAGTTCACTGATGCCTAGGATGTCAATGCTGGCTTACTGATAACCAAATTAACCTTTACATTACAAACTGAATGATCTCTGCTGCTGAACTTCTAACAGTAAGATGGTGGTGGGCACAGACTGGACGACTCTGGGGTTGTGGCACTCATCTCGCTCTATAGGCCGAGGGAGCCAGCGTTTGTCTGCAGACAGCTTCTGGGTCATGTGGCCAGCATAACTCAGCCACTTCTGGTGAACCAGAGGAGCACACAGAAATGCCGTTTATCTTCCTGCCAGAGCAGTACATATTTATCTACTTGCACTTTGACATGCTTTCAAACTGCTAGGTGGGCAGGAGCTGGGACCGAACAACAGGAGCTCACCCCATCGTGGGGATTTGAACCACTGACCTTCTGATCGGCAAGCCCTAGGCTCAGTGGGTTAGTACATACATATAGAACTGGAAACATTATAGTCAAAATTACAACAGTGCACTGATTCATTGCAATGCCAGCAATGTACTGTATATCGCTTCTTTAATAAAAAAACAAAAAATAAAGAATGGAAAGGGAAAAAATACTGAGTTATGAAGTCAAAAGTAAATGAAATTATCTCATTAAAATGAGATGGCAATGCTACAGAACTTATATCCCACCCCCCAAAAAGAGCAGGTTGATCTTACCTAAGGTTTGCCTTCTCCCTCCCTCCCTTCTAACAGATCAATCTTACTCTCAGAGACTGAAAACATGAGGTATATATATCCTCCCAATAAAGATCTGAGCTTTGAAAAAGAATGTGTATTTAGCTGGCTTATTTCCAGCATTTCAAGAAGCTTGAAGCTTTTGATAGGAACAACACCGAACAGCCTAGTAGACAGCTAATGATTTGCCTCCCAGACAAATAAATCCATTTGGGGGCTGGGAGGGGGGACAAAACAAACTCTCTTTGAACAGCTTCCCACAGTGTGGGTCACTATACTATGTCTAATGAAAAGGTCATCCCTTAAGCAAGGATATACTGAAAAAAGCAAGGGCCATCTACCTTTTCCGACTTCCTATCATTCCGCTGAAATGGACCGCAAACTAACCTGAAGGAGATGGCTCAGTCCAGCTAAATTGTTACATATCCTACTTCTCTGACTGGATAGGCTCGGATTTAGCTTTATCACACACTGGAGCAGAGGTCACAGCAACATAAGGTGTAAACGTTCTCTTTTAATTTACCTTTCACTAGGGCAGAAGGATCCCCTGATGAAGCAATGAATTGGCTAGAAGTAGGACAAGTTAAACGGTGCAGATAAGTTTCTAGTAGTACTCTTCTTCTTCTTCTTCTTCTTCTTCTTCTTCTTCTTCTTCTTCTTCTTCTTCTTCTTCTTCTTCTTCTTCACAATGTCAGTTATTCTCCATCACACACATGTAAGGTAGGCTTATGTTATTGTCCCAGTCTTGCAGATGAGCGATGCCTATGTGCCTAAGGTAGTGTAGTGAGCTTGAGGCGGAGGTGAGATTTAAACCACCACTCCACCTCAGTTTCCTCACAGTGGTCAGCCACAAAGGTTGGCTTGGCTATTCTTTAGTTTCCCACAATGTTGCCTCAGGATGATTACCATCATCATCATCATCATCATCATCATCATCATTATTATTATACAGAGCAGTTTACAGAATAAAAATACAAAATGAAACCACAAAGTACATAATAAAAGCCCCCCAACCCCCAAACCAATAACCCTTCAAACCAATAGTATATTCCCGCTACCTTCTTTACCACTGCCTTTATTTCCCATGACTGATAGTTTTGACTAATGCTCATTAGGTCTTAAAACTATTTCAGCCTTGGACAAAATGCAGTGTGAAGCAGGCAGGTGGGGAGAAGATGAGGGAGAACAATCCAAGTCAATTAGGGAAGCAAAACAAAAAACAACAAAACCTCAAACTGAGGCTTAAGGAGGGATCAGTCACCATTTCATAGAATCATGGAGTCAAGGAATAATAAACTTGTAGAGTTGGGACTACGAAGGTCAGCTAGTCCAACTCCCTGCAATGCAATAATCTTTTGCCCAATGTGGGGCTTGAACCCACAACCCTGAAATTTAAGGTTTGTGGGGGTTTTGTTTTGTTTTTTGCTTCTCCAACACCAATAGCTTGTCACACAACACAGCAGTCACCAGTCTCATACCTCTATAGTGATTCGGGAAAGGGTCTTCTCCATGGTGACCTCCTGCATTATTATCAATTTATGATGGGGTGGAAGGTTCCCAGGCTATGAAGGACTTGCTCAAAGATTTATTGACAGCTGCACGAGTTATTATACCTAGGAGGTGGAAGGGGCAAGGAAGAATGGTATAAAGATGTGTGGGATATTAATGATAAATTAACATGTGTTGTTAAGGTAAGATGGGGAATAGACAGGAGAAATGATTTTGAGGAGATATGGAAGGTGTTTGTAGAATTTGTACTGTTGAAATGGAAACCATAGCAAGAGGTGTTGAAATTTTGGGAGGCTGGATAGTTACAATGGAATGGTCTTGGGGGTGGGGTGCACATTTTTGTTCTTATTTATTATTATTACATTGGCAAAAAAATTCCTTTTTCCTTTCCTTGTATTAGACAAAAATTCATTTCATATTATGGTTCACTATTTCACTGTGCAGTTTTTTTTTTCTCCTGGAAAACCCTGTTTTTAATCATTCTGTCCTACTCTTCTCCCTGCCTATGTTGTACTTGCCTCATCAATAATTTCTAGATTGTTGTTCTTGTGAATCGTGAACATTTATGCGGTGCTAAACAGTTTGCATAACAATAACTTGAGTAATTAACCAAAAGTGTTTCAGCAGCAAATTAAAGTTCACAGATAATATTCCAATTTTTTGTGCTGTGTTGGTCAGTCTTGTCATATGGAAGCGGGGAGATCAAAGCACCAGCGGTAAGATGCAAATGCTATAACTGAATATCCAATTATGTTTCTAGGTATATTTTAACTAATACAGATGGTCCTATTGCTTCTTTCCTAGAAGAAAACCCCGACAAACAAAGTGGGACTTATTGTCAAGTAAGCATGCTGTCAAGAATCCAGGATTCATGGATGGTTTTCCCATGTGGTGGCCTATTGAACTTCAGGTGGCAGGTGAGTTGGAGCCTCCTGGAGAGGAACAACTAGCAGAGGCTCAATTCACTGGAATTTCTTTAGCTTTAGCAGGAGGTTACACGTGAAGGTCTATGAGGCCCTCTGTATGTTCCTATGATCAGCAGCAACAACAAAAAATATATGTGTATTCTACACCAGGAGTGGAGAAAACTATAAATACTTGCCCTTCCCATAATATGAGTATGGATGTGTTTTTAAATGAAGATCAGGCAGGCCTTTCTCAGATGTAGAAAGGGAGGAAACATCTCATTATTATATTGGGGTGTATCATGGCTTGTCAGTGCCTTTCATTAACAGCTGAACTTGGATCAGAGACCTAACACTGGAAAGTTTGACCAGTTTTGAATCCATGCCACGTGTCTTATCTGTTCATCCTTCAAGACAAACATGAACACACAGGGAACAGAATCCAGACATTTTAATATACGTTTTAAGGTGTCAAGCACCTCTTCCTGATTGAAGCAAATAGTTGTCTGCATTCTTCAGATTCACAGACATCCCTGCCCACCTCTTTTGTTCACATCTATACTTTTATTTCACCTAAGCCTATGAACCAACAACATTTGATCCATCAAGTTGGCTGTTCCCAAGGGGATGCCAAGCGATGGTGATTCTCCAGTTTCTACCCCGAAAGACCTGGCTCTTTTAGGTGGTTATTTGAGCCTGCTTTTGCAAAAAGATCTCTCAACCATAATATTACTCACGGGCTACCTTCTTCTTCCTTTGAGACCAACCTGGCAATCTTATTTGGCATTGTTTTTAAAGTGTAACTCAGGAAGGAGCTCAAGTGTCTTTCAGGCTGAATACTGACATAGCCATTTTTTAATTTTCAGAGCACTTCTGAGATCTGTGAGTATTATTAGTGCTGATAACAGGGGAAGTAGGTAATAAGGGTTCATTGGAAAAAAACAGGTTGTATTTAATCCTTATCTCTTTGTCTATAAGTTGTGAATATTGGTCCATGATAGTTAGTTTAATAGTATTGTTTTAGCAGATTTCTGCATCAAGTCTCTTGTCTGTTATTGATTTATTCTGCTGTTGTCAGCATTATAGATTTAAGCCTTCACTCTGCATTATTCTTCAACAATCAATATGTTACTTTATTGATGGAATGATTTACATATTGAGGTTACCTTCCACAATATGCTGCATGTACATGGTTTTATGGTATAACATGATTCATTTTTTGTTCAGTTGTTTGAAAGATTATTTATCATAACCCTTCCCCCCCCCCGCCCCATGATACTAAGAGCTCATTTTATGTTCTTATAACACGCCTTACAGTTTTTGCATCGTAGCTTTGGATGAGTTACTACACACCCAGAAAATGCTTTTAGTGTCTAGTACAATTTTATTATTCCCCCAAAATGTGACTGCAAAGAATAGGTAGTGAATCACATTTGTGACTTCAAGAATGCATTCTAAGTGTTCCCTCCCAGCCTTAAAACACATGTTTTAGAAATCTGGAATAATATTTTAAAGGATTTCTGTTCCTTGCTACAGCATATCTTGAAGGATTTCAGGAAAGGCTAAATGATTTTAAGTCAAATTAATTTCAACGAAGATGAAATCAATGGAATTATGGAGTGCTTTGGCCTGGATCGTGTCTTGTGTTAGTAAGGCAAACGTTGTAAGTGTGTATTACTCTACATCTGGGTTCCACCACTAGAATATCTTTTCCATTCCACAATTTCTACAGAAGGCTTGGCTGTTGTAGTTATATGTGGCTAATTCTCTGTGAGTGGGACTAATGTGCACCTTGATTAGCTGTATTAGAATATCTCCATAAACCTCACATTAGGTGATCACTTAACTTTGGTTCTGTTCAGATAGCTTTCAAGGACTTTTAACAAAGTTTTAAATATTTCATTGAATTGCTAGGAAGAAATATTTATACTATGCAAGGAGAATGCACTACTCCTTTGTACAGGTGATACTCAAAAATTAGTATATCGTGGAAAAGTTCATTTATTTCAGGAATTCAATTTAAAAGGTGAAACTAACATGTGAGATAGACTCATGACATGCAAAGCGAGAGATGTCAAGCCTTTATTTGTCATAATTGTGATGATTGTGGCGTACAGCTGATGAAAACCCCAAATTCACAATCTCAGAAAATTAGAATATTGTGAAAAGGGTTCCTGAGCCTTTAAATGGTCTCCCAGTCTGGGTCAGTAGGAATCACAATCATGGGGAAGGCTGCTAACCTGTCAGCTGTGCAGAAAACCATCATTGAGACCCTCCATAAGGAGGGAAAGCCTCAAAAGGTAATTGCGGAAGAAGTTGGATGTTCCCAAAGTGCTGTATCAAAGCACATTAATGGAATGTTATGCGGAAGGGGGAAATGTGGAAGAAAAAGGTGCACAAGGAGCAGGGATGACCGCAGCCTGGAGAGGATTGTCAGGAAAGGACCATTCAAACGTGTTGTGGACTTTCACAAGGAGTGGACTGAGGCTGGAGTTAGTGCATCCAGAGCCACCACACACAGACGGATCCTGGAGATGGGCTTCAGATGTCGTATTCCTCTTGTCAAGCCACTCCTGAACAAGAAACGTCAGAAGCGTCTTACCTGGGCTACAGGAAAAAAGAACTGGTCTGTTGCTCAGTGGTCTCAAGTCCTCTTTTCTGATGAGAGCAACTTTTGCATCTCATTTGGAAACCAAGGACCCAGAGTCTGGAGGAAGAATGGGGAGGCACACAATGCCAGATGCTTGAAGTCCAGTGTGAAGTTTCCACAGTCTGTGTTGCATGCTTCTACTTTTTTTTCTTTTCTTTTTTTTTAAAATTGACTTTTCAAAGGTCCACTATTGTTCTATTTGCAATCCTTGTTTTGATGATTTCATTTAATATTCTAATTTTCTGAGATCGTGAATTTGGGGTTTTCATCAGCTGTGCGCCACAATCATCACAATTATGACAAATAAAGGCTTGACATCTCTCACTTTGCATGTCATGAGTCTATCTCATATGATAGTTTCACCTTGTAAGTTGAATTCCTGAAATAAATGAACTTTTCCACGATATTCTAATTTTTTGAGTATCACCTATATATATGTTGTTGTATGCAAACTCCAGAAAATTGGGGGGGGGGTGTGTCAATAAATCCTAAGACTTTGTGGTATGAGGTTTTAATATCTTCCTGTCTTCCTCTATCCACTTTTTTCCAGATGCAAAACAAGGAGGAAAACACTAGGCTTCATTGCTGCTAAGAAACCAGACAAAAGAACTTGGACATTTTGATGGGTCTAGCCACTCATGTTTATGCCATAACTAATTAACATTCATACATCAGTCATTTCTCATCATACGAATTAGTACATAAGAATGGCATCTTTACTGTGGATATTTATTCCCATGGTTTCCAAAAACCATAGGGAAAGAAGGCGGCAATTTGGAAAAACAAACAACACAGAGGTAAATAATTTCTATTCTTTTCAAAACAGCTCAAGTAAACATAAAATAAACAAATCCCTCCTTTATTTCTTATTATGGATATCAGAATGTGCTTAGAACATGTTGTTCATCAGGAATACAAATATTTCAGTCCATTACAAGTCTCCAGCAATTTCCAGTATGTGAAGACTAAATAAAGACCAAATACATATAAGTGAAACACCACAAAACAATATGGCTTTTTAAAAGGTAGTTGCTGCTGGCTCTTTAGATAAGGCAAGATATATTCACCCTGCCAATCTTATCCTTAATAATTATAGCACTGCTCAGGTACTCAGGCACAAAGCTCATGCCATCCAGGTTTCCTATAGGAAGTAGCTGTTGGCATCCATCTGTCTCGGGAGACAATGGACAAGTGCCCCTTTAGGGATGAAGTCAAACCGTTGGTGAGTTACAGTGCCTGCTGTGGCTGTAGAGACTGATATGGGAGAGACATGTTTTGTTGCAGCTGGAGCAGATGAAGGCATCCAGTTGTTCTGCTGCAGATGCATCATGGTGTTTCTTCTCTCTGCACTCATACCAGTGGTCATTCCTCCTCTGGTCACTGCCGTGAATACACAACCTGTCTGACCAAGCACTGTGGTCATCTGTGAGGGATTCCCACACAGCAGGGTTAATGTTGCAAGCCTACATGTCACATTTGTAATGCAGAGTTGGTTTGCCAAGGGGCCTGAAGCCAACTCGCTGTAGAGCATGTCCTTGGGGCTCCTGCCATATTCCTTTCTGTGGACTTTACCAAACCAGCGTTGACATTACTCAGACAGGTGTATGAACATGCTGAGAATGTGAGCCTGGGAGAGGACAACTTTGTTTGAGCTCTGTGCTGCCATGTGATGCCTGGTCTTGGAATTAATGTTAGCATCATCTTCTCCCATACCTTGTTGGAGAGGCGAGCCATTGTTGTAGCTGCTTGGCCAAAACGCTTGTCCAGCTCAGTGTCGATTGACAAGTTGCTGGTTATGGTGGAACCCAGGTAGATAAAATCATTGACCACCTCACGCATGTGGTCACCAGTGCTTATGCATGGAGTGCTGGTGACATCTAAAATGTTGGTCTTCATCAGGATGATGGTAAGGCCAAACTCCCTGCAGCCTTGGGCAAAACAGTTGCAGAGTCTCTGCAGAACTTCCAAGGTTCCGTCTGTTGGCATATTTAAGCTGAGCAACTGCACAACAAAAGGCTGAGGAGACTGTAAAGCAAAACTAGGAGTGGTTTTAATAAAAGGAAAAAATAACAGAAAGAACTTTAGCTATAATAACATTACAGAAACATGACCCATACAGTGACCCACCACCTAGGGTCCTGAGAGAGGTACGCAGACCTCCTTATATACCGTACCCAATTGCTGACATGCCCAAATCAAGACAAACTCAACATCACCTGCTGCACTGTCCCACAGCTGGAAAACTAGGTCAGTTAATTTTCTTCTTACTTTTAAAGAGATATTTCTGTGGAACAGTAATGAACCTTAAACTGTACATTCAACACCGTCATCTGCAAACAACATCTATTGGATAAGGACCCGCCACACCTTTGTCCTGGGGTGGAGACATGTCAGGTTGGACAGACCCCCGTTGCTTCGTGAATGAAAGTACACACTGTCTTCAGTCAAGCTGAAGGCATATGAGAGCACCATATGCAAGAACACAGCCCTGTTTCACACTAGCTTAGGTGGGCATCTTATCTTGTTGAGAAGTGTGAAGACTCATTTTCAGTCTATGATGTACAAGCGGTATGCCTGCTCTCAGCATTTCTCCTGCAGCTGGTGCACTGAGAAAATCATATGGTCTGCTAACCTCTGAGATCTAAATTTGCACCTTGAACCAGGAAATACCCGGTCAGCAAGTGACTGTGATCTGTAGAAAACCACAGGGGTAAAGACTTTCCCCACAGTACTCAGCAGGGAGATTCCACAGTAGTTGTCATTGTCATTGCGGTCACCTTTGTTCTTGAAGAGGGTCACATTACTGGAGTCACACATGTCTTGTGGCATGGATCCTTGTTCCCAACACTGCAAAAAAGAGGCTATAGAGATGTGCCATGGGGAGGAATTGAAGCTGGGTTTCAGCACTTCTGTTGGGGTGACATCCTTTCCTGGGGCTTTACCACATGCCTGAGAGTTGATGGTGTTATTCAGCTCATCAAGTTAGGGAAGGAGGGATATCCAGCTCTTCCAAGACAGGCAGAGTCTGAACACTGTTGATGGCTGTGTCAGGGACCATGTTTTACTGTGAGTACAGTTCTTGATCATGCTCTGTCCATCATTTCATCTGCTTGCTGTGGTCTGTGATGATCTCTCCCCAAAAATGTTTTCAGTAGTGCAGTTTTCCTGACTGTTTGTTCGAAGGCTATCCTCATGCCTTCATACATTTTGTGAAGGGCAGGATATGAATTTAACAAATGATAAAATGAACAAAAAAAGGGGGTAGGAATGTGAGCAGAGCTGTGTTGAATAGCTCATCTCTGAAGGCATGCCTACTGCCTTGCACTCTGATGTCTGCATGTATAGCAGTAATGACTGCAGTGAAGAAGACTTTGCACATACACCTGAAGCCTCCCAGCCCATTGACATTCATACCATATTGCTCAGAAACCAGGAGGTGGGGCTACTTGATCCAACCTGCTAACAACTTTCGGAGGAAGCATGCTTTTGAATACCAACTACTGGAAAACGCAGTAGGGGGCAATGCTGTTACGCTCAGGTCCTGCAGCCATGCTTCCCGTAGGCATCTGGTTGGCCACTGTGAGAACAGGATGCTGGAATAGATGGGGAACTGGCCTGATCCAGTAGGCTTTTCTTATGTTTTTATGCACATGCACCAGCGTGTGTGAATATAAAGTCTGAACAGGGCTTATAACATCATACGAGTTTCATAACAATTTTTATTTCTGCTTGGATTAGTGCATGGATTCTTAGTTTTTGGTGGCATTGAAAACAGAATTACTCGCATTCCTAATTATTCATATCCATAATAATAATCACTTCCTTAAAGTACCTTTTCCTCATTTTTAGATTAGCATGACAGCACCAAATCAGCCATGGGAAAAGCTTCCTGTCCCATCCCTTATTTTAATTGTAGCAATATTTTCTTTTATATTATTTAAAAGATTTGCAGTGGTTGCTTTGACTAGAATTCAAAAAATTATTTCAGGTGGGAACAAATCAATGATTTTGGTAATTGACTTTTCTGATACATTGTTCTCTGCCTATTGTTCCTGTATAGCTCTTTTCTTTACACATTGGGAAGTATTCTTTATTGAGCTGGGCCTAGTTATGCCCTTTTCACGGGTTGATACTTTTAATTTAGTTGAGTTGATGCTATTAATTACACTACCCTGTACAGAAAGGATTAGAAAGGTACCTTAGGGATATCACTCTTTTAATTCTAATAAAAATTCCTGGTTCATATTTGAAATCTCTTTTGGAGCACAATCTTCTAACTAGACAATGTACTGTGTCCTTTTTGCCCACCATCTTTGCTGAGATGGGATGTTCCCAGGGTGATCTACATGTGCAGGAACATTTCAACAGGAACATCCATGTAGACGGAAGAGACACTCCATGCTCTGTACATACCCAATGTGTAAAGAAAAAGAGCTATAGTTGTACAGGAAACAGACTGCAAAAGATCTGTAGTAATTCTTAAGCTCCTTGGGATATATTATGTGTTTCCAAAAAGCCAGCTACTCATACCACCCTGTGCTTTGCAGCAAATGGTTATTCTCATAGTTCCCTCTCTGTCATACACTCAACCTCAGCCTAGGGGCTGAATCTAAACAAAACCCAGCGAGTACTTTACTTCTGCTAATTCTTATTTCTGGCTGAATATGAATCTGAAGGGCTGCAGGTGCTCTGATATTTAAAGTGTATTTGCATAGAACTTTATAACGCTGTTTACAATAATAAGGAAATCTCTGTATACATTCCATTACAGTGTTAACCTTATACAGTGCTACTAAGACTTCGTTTATCCTCTAAATATTTTAATGTTTAAAGAGGTCTTGCTTAGTAAATAACACTTTCCCAAAGTATCTTGCAATATTCATTTTCTGCTACTCAGATCATTATGTTCCCATATAGCCCAATCCTAATGTATGTCTAATGTTGTTTTCGGTGAGGTATTTTAACAAGGGAAGCATAACAGCCTCATCTGCTGTGCTTTCAGAATTAGGCTTTAAAATTGGCTCTATTATTAAAGGAAGCCTAATGGAATTATGTGTTGTTGTTTTTGCTTCTGCTCTTTCTCAGTAACTGGTTTGGGCATACTGATGGGGTGTCCAAAGAAGTTGTGGAGAAAACAGAAGGATAACATCAAGATATCATCAGGAAAACATGCATGGTGGCACTGCTTGATCCTGTTGAGAGTGCCTTGCAGAACTGAAACTCCTTGCATAGACTTTCTGGTCTCAGCTGGTCTCCAAAGTCATGCAGAGCTCACTGTTTTCTTCATATCAACATGTTCAAGCAGCATAGCTTTTGTGTCCTCTATCAGCATCACTACTCTAGGAAGCATAAGAATATAGGAAGCTGTCTTATATTGAGTCAGACCACAGGTCCATCCACCTTGGTATTGTTTACAATGAATGGCAGTGGTTATCCAGGGTTTCAAACTGCAGTGCCTTCATGCCCTACCTGGAGATGCCAGGAATTGAACCACAAACCTTCTGCATGCAAAGTAGATGCTCTGTCAATATACTACAGCCATTTTGCTCTCCTATATTCTCTACTAATTTACACTGCCTGTGATGCAATGTTCTCTGCCCGCTGTTTCACTTGTTACTAACACTTTTCAAACTCTGCAATAAATCAAAAATCACGGCTCAGCTGAGCTTATGCCAGAAAACTACAGCTGCATAAACCATGTTGATTTTCATAATTTCGAGCACAAAATTTGAGGGAGCTTCAGGGTTGAAAATGTATGAACAGTTCTACAACCCTGTACACAGTACAGAGAGAGGCCTTTTGTTGACTTGAGAAAATGGATCCAGTAGAATGGGAATTGAAGACAGGAGAAGTGGTTGGTTATTAGTACACACCGAAGTTGGTGGGGTGGCTTGGGTCTGCTTAAACAGCACTCCATCATGTCACATGGCAAGCTACATTTTATATTATGGGGGGATTCATAAGGTGTTTATAACAAATTGGGCGTCCACTCTTTGAAGAGAAAATAAAATCAACATTCCAAGTCCTTGGAGTAGTGAAAAAGCTCTTTGGATCCCAGTCATTGTGGAATTATTTAAATAACTCTTCAGGGAAGACTAGGGCTTGTCCGCACTTCTGCTTTTCCTGTGATTTCTAGGTACAGGTCTGAGAGGTTTTCCATTTGCTCCATCACTTTCCCTGGGAAAAACCCATTTTTACCGTTGAATCATAATAAACATTTGCTTGACATGGGGCAATTTAAGAGGGGAATTATATGTTCGCAGGGTAAGCCTGGATCAGTCCAATCTATTTTATAAGTCTGTTGCGAGGACAAAGTAAACAAGGGTGTGAACTGCTTGAGCTCCTTTGGAAGAGTGCAGGATGAAAAGGTGATATTACAACTAATAATGTTGTGACATAAGGTTTGTTACATGCGGACTGCCCTTCCTCTTCCTTTCCGGCTGAGGCTGCAACAGTTGTGCAAGATGTTGAAGCCAGTTGTTAACTAATGTGCTAGTTACATTTCAAACACCAAAAATCTGAAAGATTTGGGGCAAATAAATATAGTTTATAAAGTAGATCTCAAGTAGCAACTATATTTATTTGCCCCAAATCTTTCAGCTTTATCGAGTGAGTGATGCAATCTCAAAGTATGAATATGGGGGTATGGGCTCCAGGTTGCGAGATCTTTTGTTCAAAGTACAAAAACGAGATCTGGCTCAGAGAATTGATGACATTTTCAGAGCCACCTGCACTCTGCAGGAAAGAACAGAGACCCAAATTAAACCTCAACTTCATCAACATGACTGCTTTTGCACAAGGGTGATTGCACTGATAATGTAGGGCAGGCTTCATATATTATTAACTAATTAATTAGATTCTAGGGTATGTGGAAACCCTTTGAAATGTAACACCTCCTTTCTTATTTAAAGATCGCTCAGTGTGCAGATGAAGGGTTATGGAAGATAGCAGACTGGCATTTTCTTTTACTTTCACCATAATTATACAGTACATTGGAGTGAATATTCCTGACTATCACACAACTTAATGCCCACATATCACACAAATATTTTATAGGGAATTAGCTTTACTTCTTAGATTTTACACAAGGTGATGAGGAGTCTATTTTTATTTCGCAGACTCAACCAAGTACTCTGAGCAGAACAAATGTAATAAATCAAAAACACAAAAACACAATCCAATAACAATAAGACCCTTACTGAGAGTAGCATTGATACAGCCAACACAAAACCATAAAATCAGCACAAAATCAGCATAAAATACATCATAAAACGATTATAATGGGAGTGAGGAATAGTGCCAACTGTCCAAAATGCGCTAAAAGCATGTAACTAAAAAAGCTCAAGGAAACGAAAATGGTTAGATAGAGGTATATTGAACCCCCAGCCGGAAGTGTGCAGTCTGTAACGAAGATAAACAAAACATTAGGTTCACTCACTGCCTTGTTGTGTACTTTCTCCTTGTGTCCAGTTATGGATTGCAGCCAGTGTAATAAGTTTACATTGCAATGGAAACTGGAAATATTGTACTTTGCCCAAGACGTTTTCACCGAAATCTTCCATGAGTACGTCCTCTGATGATGCAGTGCTCAAGCAGGATCACTTGCATAGACTGTTCCCTGCACCTAACAGCTGGCTGCACCCACATATGAACTAATGATGGGATAGCTTTTTCAGGTTTACTTTGTAAGAAAACTCTTTAAAAAACCACAACCCAAACCCTTGGTTTATTTACTGTGAGGCCCGTTTGAAAGAATGTTGATGCTTCCCTACAAATGATTTTTGTTGGCAATGTATGAAACAAACTTATCCTTGGGAAGGGTAGGGAATTGCAGCAGGAGGGAGCATGGTTAGTAATGTACGTTGGCACCTGGGTGCATAGAGATAGTTGTTTCCAATGCCTTCTGCCTAATGGACAATCCTGAGCATTTAGAAGGACAACTGTAAAGTCACATAGCCCTTTGCTTTAAGATGTACTCTTGGCACAAAGGATGGTCATGAAAATACTTTATAACTACTGGTAACTCAAACAAACATTAGGCACGAAGTGAAGCCCACCAGAAATCTATGTCCTCAGCTGCCTTGGGGTTTAGTTTCTAGAGCTGTTGGGTAAGACCTGGACTGGAACTACTTCAGACCTTGGTGGACTGGAACCCACCTAAAACATGAACTGGGCTCCCCAACATCACATTCACTAGAATAAGTTGGCTTGGGAAATGGGGTCTCCAGCTGGGAGGGCTGCCTGATGATGAGACCATTCAGAGCTACCAAAACATCTATAAAAAAGGAGTGCTGGACTAGATAGTGCTTTAGTTTGATTCAGCAGGGCTCTTCTCTTCTTATGCTAATTCTAGGAGTGATATAGCAACTGTGAAAAAATGGTATAATAACAAATGAGCATATGTAGCATTTTCTTGATAGGCTGGACAGGACTGTAAAATATGACAGCTTGTGTTTAATCCAGCAACAGTGACAACAATGCTGAGTTTCGTAAATACAGATCAGTGTAGTATAGTATTGCTGATTTGGAGAGTTAAGAGACAATAAACATGTTAAGAAATATCCGTTCATAAACTGTGAATCCACCACTTCTATCTCTACCACCTGAAATAAAATAAAATATTGCGCTGCTTGCTGAACCCCTACAGCTCCTGTGGAAGTGAACTGAAAGCTCATTAAACTGTCGAGAGAGATCTTTTCTTTGTGTTTTATTTCCTGTGTGATTCAATAGTTTCCTCCACATTTTTATAATCCTAATATAATTGATTTCAATAAGACCTGCTGCAAAGGTGCTCAGTGGGTTTGAAGTACTCAGACTGCTTTTGTTTAGGTTCCTAAATATGGATGTCACTACAAAGGAAAAATGAATGGAATAGAGGGAGAGAAAAGATGGGAGTGAGTGTGCTAGAAACCTATATTATAAAATAACTTAAATGCGCGGGCGGGGGGGGGGACTCATTTGGCTCACATTTTAATGTGAACCTACCTCTCACTTCTCAAACCAACATACAAAGTGAAATGGAGCTGTCGTCTCAAACGTGCACTTCTCCAATTTTTGTGATGCAGTTCTCCAACAACATGTAGATATTAGTTGAATTGCTCTTGAAAATGTATAAAGTGGTACCTTGGTTTGCATATGTCTTGGTTTGCATACATTTTGGATTACAAACACATCAAACCCGGAAGTGTGTGTCCTGTTTTTATTTATTTATTACAACCCCCCCTTTTTTTGTTTACGAACAAATTTCTTTTGGAGTCACCATTGGCAAAAGCCTGCCTTGGGTTACAACCTGTTTTGGTTTACAAATGGACCTCCGGAATGGATTATGGTTGTAAACCAAGGTACCCCTGTATTTTTTAATATAGAAATGAGAACTGAACTTAAAATGAGATATTGAAACAAAAGAAAATTGACAGATTAGGGACTAATTTCTGAAGGACTCTACATTGTGTGTGCAACTTTGGAGCTGATTATGAGTTGTATGAAAAAAGCAATAGCCCTGGTGTTTGTAACCGTGGTGCACTTCAAAAGCACACAGCAAATGGAAGAGGACTGATGTGGTCTCACACGTAACTATGCTTAGATACGCTGGCAAGCATTCTAAAATGGTTATGATTGGACTCTATCGGAAGCTTAGCAACATGTCTTGAAAATGTGGGAAAATTGGCAGCACCACAGCACCATCTTCTACAATAGAAGGAAGAAGATGGAAGCAACAGGGAGAATCTATAGATGTGTGTAACTAGGTTCTCTGGTCTAACTGGGGCAATAGGAACATTACAGCAAATGGGGTGGCTTGCAATATGATAGCTGTGTTACTCATTCTAGCAAACCCAAATAAGCAAAATAATTCATTGGAAATTCAGTATTGGGGGGAGGGGAATCTCAATTTGTCTTGTACATTTCCCCAGAAGAGAAAATATAGGTGAACAAAGGGTATGGGAGGTTCAATATTCTTCTTGTTTTGCATATGTAGCAATACCTAGGATGGGACTGCCACAAAAAAGGAATAAAAGTAATGCAAAACAGCTGAATGTGTGTTCAAGCAGGAGCAAACAATAAAAGATTATGTTCCTTTCTTTGTGCAAAGTCTATTTTCTGATGCTTTAAACACAATATTTGCATTTTCATTTGGATGTTGCAGATAAAAAGGCGTACAATTGGCATGTGGCAACTCAAGCTGAGTCTGTTTCTTTCAGCTTTTATACTTTAGATAGGTTTTATTGAGCGCAAGTGTTCATAGCCAATCAGTCCTCAGAATCCCCTGTGGTTTCAGATTCAGAGGGATGCGGAGGATTGATCTCTGTGTGTACAGACATCTATGTGGCATCGCACTTCCTTGGTCACAAAAGATCTGCCTTTCCTGAATGATTTGCAGCATGGGCATCTAAACAGAACTTGTGATTACCCCAGGGATCTGTGATACTATGTTCACAGTACAATACACTACAATGGACAGTCAGTCTCATTTGATTGATCAATGTGATAAGCTGTTGAATGCTAACAGCAATGTAAGTTTTAAACCTTGCCCTGTTTTGCAAGAAATTCTAAGAAATTATGCCTTTTCCGCTAAGATATATTTTCTGTGAAGTTAGAGAATGCAGTATGATTTTTTCAAAGCATCTATTTTTAATTTGAATGATAATTCCTAGGGATGTGATGTAACTACAGTTCACTGGTAGTCGTATTCCAGCCTTCCCCAACATGGTGGCTTCCAGATGTTTTGGACTACAACTCCCATCATCCCTAACCAGCATGGCTTATAATGAGGGATGCTGGGAGTTGTGGTCCATCTGGAGGGCACCATGCTGGTCAAGGCAGGCATATGGGACCTTACGTCTTCCCTGTATATTACATCTATAATACGTTTTGAAAAATATTCTGTTCTGTACAGTAGCCCAACTGTACAATGTGAATCGCCTACATCATGATGTCACCCGCTACTACCAAGAATGCTGTTGTTTTTGTGCTGTGCTGTGCTGTGTGTGTGTTTGTGTGACATGGTGATGGTGGGCTGGTTGGAGTGTCTATGAAACAGGGATGATCAAAGCACTTTACACAAAGCAGTTACACATTACAGTTGTGTTGATCACATTTGTTATTTGTAATAGATACACTAGCCTTTAGAGTCATTTCTAAAGTTACCTTTGCAACAGGGTGCTCCTGTTGTGGGATATGTCAGTCAATTCAACATTCCATGAGGTGACTAACTGCCATCTATGACTCTGTCAGTTAGGTCCGTTGGTCGGGTTTACGCTGCTGCTGCTGGTTGTAGATGCTTTGATGGAGTCTCTAAGTTTATATAGCTTATAGCTTTTGTTTTGTAACCTAAATATGTACATGAATGAATCTGTCAGTAAATTAGTTTATCTCGGCTATTAATCAGATCCATGTGTATCTTTATTTTAAGAGGGATAAAGGGATTGACAATCAAGAAAGGACGAAGGACTCAAATGAGTCAGCAATCCGTTTGCCGCTGTGCAGGTTTAAATAAGGAACGTTTAACTCTGCAACCATATTATATAAACGTTCTGACACCTGCTGCTGTATAGCTCCTTTTGGTACCTCACAGTAATGTTGGAAGCCTGAGGTTAGGTGAAAACAAGTCAACTGCATGGCTTTTTCTCAAGCTGAACTTGGTGCAGACTTCAAGAGGAATTATGATAGCATGGGAAGGAGCCATGGTGTGGACTCCTTCTATGCTGCTTTGGGCTTCTTACCATACCAAGCAGGATAAGAAGGCGCCAAGATACAGCAAGTTCCATGTCACTAAAGCTAACACTGGATGACCAGTGCCGGATTTACGTATAAGCCAAACAAGCTATAGCTTAGGGCCCCACTCTCTAGGGGCCCCCCAAAAAAATTAAAGGGAAAAAACCTGGATGTACATTTCCAAAATATAAAAATAAAAATAAAATGGCTTTAGATACCTATTAGGTCCATAAATTACAATACAGAATATATATAAAATTCAACACAAAAAACAGCGGCAATTTGTTGTTGACAAAGGACTGTGTGTGTGTGTGTGTGTATGTAACCTTTTTAACCTTTAAAAGAAAGGTTCCATGCTCTTGTCACAGTGAGAGGTTCTCTGGGGCTGTTCCCTCCACACAATATGATATTGTGTTGCTTCAGAAGCACTCCAGGAAGTCTTGTTAGTGACTTGCTTCCTGGCACACTTCCTGGAGTGGTGTGACAGAACGATGTCACATGTTGCGTATTGCATGGCATTGTTCTAAAGCCCTTCTAGGAAGTGTAGGAATGTGCCACTGTGAGCAGCGAAAGATCCTTATTTTGAAAGTTATTAAAAAGCAAAACAACCCTTGCCAGCTCATCCATTTAAGGTAGGAGTGTAGCAGCCTGAGCAGAGGCCCCCCCCAAATATATTTGCTCCTGTAGGGGGCCCCACAGACCTGGAAATGTGTCTGGATTAGGCAAGAGCAGGTAAAATGAGGCAAGCAATGGTTGCTAATCATGACTAAAATATGCTACATCAAGTATCAGAGGCACCATGTTGAATACCTGTCACTGAGAGTAACAGCAGGAGAGGGTTCATGACCTGATTTTCAGCTTCCAGGGGCATCTAGCTGGCCATTGTGGGAAACAAAATGGTGGATTAGATAGGCAAATGGTCTGATCCTCTTCTGCCATCACCTCCTCTTCTTCTCTTTTCCCCCCTTGCCCTTCTCCTTGATAGCAAAAGGGTTTCCTTCTTTTTGGTCATTTATGCATTCAAATCCTGGACCTTTAAGAGGTGCTCTTATGAAATGCTTCCATCTGTACATGAGTTTGGACAGCCCATATCTCCTAGAGTGATTTCCTAACAGATTTCTGTAATAGCTGCTTTCAGAAGACCTGACGGATTAGAGTTTCCAAAAATACATCAGTGTCAATAGCAACCTGTCAAGCTACCATACTTTTTTAGCTGTTCAGAAAAAAAGCCCTTCTACTTTGCACACAAATGGACATTTTTCAAAGACTGTCGGAAGTCAGCCTAAATCTTTTAGTTCCTCAAGTGTAAGAAAACGAAAAGAAAAGTGAAAGCCCTTACGTTACTATTTTTAAATGCTATTTCTAGATGACAAATTCTAAATTTGGGCACCTGTTCTCCATGTAACCCTAAATGTTAGGTTCTGGCCTTGCAAACACTTGCCTGTGCATTGTCATTTGCACCAGTACCTCAGAACTGCACCAAACAACAAAAAAGTTCACCATTATCCAAAGTTTCCAGTAGTTTTAGACCATTTGTAAGCAATGGCTGCTCTTTGGGCTATGGGATGGGGCTGGAGAATAATCAGCAGCTGAATCATGCAGAGGAAAGCCAATTTCCCGCTCAGTGTGAAATACAGTTCTACTAAAAACAGTTTGGCACAGAAGTCTCCACATACATTGTTGGTGGAAACGTGTCTGACGCTGCTATTGAAAATGATTGCATCTACAACCACTATTGTATCAATTGTCTTTTAGCAGAAAGTTTGCTCATTTCTTAGGTGATAGCATGAATAGGTGCAGCCACCAATGCTGTGTTACAGCTTTTCCACAGAGATCACCCTGGCTCCTTATACCTCTTTAAAGGTATGGCCCTGATTTGCACCTGCTCCAGTCGCTCTCTGATGTCAACAGGGTTGGCAAAACTATGCATAGCAAGAACAAGAGACAGCATAAAAACACAATTATCTGCTCTTGAACTAATGTGAGAGCAGAGAGATTCCTGCCCTTTAAATTACTGCATAGATAGCATTTTTCACCCAACAGCTTGAACTGGATATGGCATTAAAATCGCCTGGGGAAGGGAATGCTACTACCTCTCTTATATCAAATGCTCAGGCAGTTTTAACTCCAAACAGATACTGGCTGTCATTGCCAGTTCAAATGTACTTAGGAATGCATCATTTTTAATAAAGCATGAGATTTACTAATAAGACATCAACTGAACGTAGTGCACTATTAAATTCCAATCAAATTAGTGCATCTTGTGACACATTAATTAATTAGTTTATTAATAGAATAAAAGATTGGTAATATGACATAGAATTAGATAGCATGGTGAGAGGGAAAATTACTAGTACAATGAGTCTGTCAATTTTTATTATCAAATTCTGAAGGGTTTTTTTGTAATATAAGATAACTTCTGTCAAAACAATAATATATTAAAAGATTTATATTCTACTAAATGCATTTTATGAGTTTAGGGTGTCTTATTACTGCACTAATAACGTTTCATTTTTTACAGAAGAAATACAATAATACTTATGCATTGTGATGCTTTGTCTCTTATGCTACCATGCAGCACAATAATAAAGCAGTATTTGAGGGAAAGAACATAGAACTTCTCCTCAGTGCAGTGGAGAACCTGTAGCACTCCAGATGTTGTTGGACTCCAACTCCCATCACCCCCAGTCAGCTGAGGTCAATGGTCAAGGATGATGGGAGTTGTAATCCAGCAATGTCAGCCAAGGCCACAAATTCTTCAACCCTACTCTGAGGGCCAAAGCAGGCAGCAGCACAGAACTGTGGTCAGGGCCTCTTTGCAACATAGCTGTGTGTATTTGGGAGACATAAGGGAAAGATACAGTACAGCACTTTAGGGTACTGGCTACAAAAGAAGGAAAGAGCATACTGAGGAAAATTTGTTTGGTATCTCAGGTCATTTGGTTTGTAAAAAATTATTATAATGAATTCAGGTTTCTGGAAGTATATACTGTGCATTTTGCAAAACCTACTTCTTCCCCACACCTTACATGGCCAAAGGAATTCTGTGTGAAGTTGTTTCCTGGTTTATTTGAAGAGATGGCAGGTTCTTTGTAGCAAAAATAATTGTACACAGAGCTACTTCCTCCACTGACGCCTACGGGAATACCTTGGATAAGGGAGCTTCATATCTGCATTGAAACCCCCTGTGTCTGCAATAAATCATTGAACACATTACATTCATATGCTTATTCAAGATAAATAACGTCGGTCATCAAGGCTCTGGATTGTGCTGCATCTTATATTAAAAGAAAATACCTTGTTATATGTTTATTACAGCTACACATCCCATTTAAAACCAAAAACTGCATCAATGTGGAGTATTTTTAAGACATAATTATTTCTAACTTGCAGATTATATTCAACATTTTTATTTTGCTCTTGTATACTTAATTTTGAAGCTGGAAGCTCAATTTTTAATTAACTCATTTTTTACATATTAGAAAGACTTCTGGATTAGTTTAATGATTGCTCCCAACTTAGCCATTTTCAGAAATGTGATGCAAGCTTTTCTACCTATTGTTGAAAGTAATTTAAAAGTAGTATTAATTGTGTGTTGCACTAATGCGTTTTTGGAGCCCCAGTCAGGGATTAAAAGCTTTTTAACAAGGTGCTGTCTAGACATGTGTTAGAAACAACATTTTCAACCAAAGAAGCTTAAGAGCAACAAGGGTGGTATCTCCTGATTCAACATTAGGTACAATGAAATTCCCTAGATGCGTGTGCATGGCATTAGAGAAGGGAATTAGAAAAAATGGACAAAAAGTGCCTGCTTTGCATTAATTAAGTTGCAATCTCATTGTATGCATTTTATTTAAAAAAAATTAAATGCTATTTCTATTTGTATTATTTCAGAGGAAATTTTATCCTTGTCATCAGCACTGAGAAAAACAAGGTTTCCTTTAAAAAAAAAAAAAAAACTACTCAGAAGCTTTACAAGAAAACCACAAAATTTCATTATATAAATATGTGCCAAATACATGTGCTGTCATGATGAACAACACTGTTTTCTTATAATACAAACAAAACTATTGCTTATTTGTAAAATACCACATTTCCCATAAATCGGGTTCTACATTGAGTAACAGCACGTGTTGCGATCGGGACCTGGCAAGACACTTCCCTGTCCTGTGGGGTGGGGCCGGCAGCCGGCCTTAGCTGCTATAGGGTCTAGAGGTGTTGCTGGGCAAAGCTAGATGTAGCAATTTGTGATGGACAGCTTAGCGTCCTATATATTCCTCTGCACGCAGGGTGATCTCTCTCTTGGCTGCGAGCTTCTGATCACCCATCCCGCCCCCCCCCTCTTTTCTTTAGGCCTCTGCGCTTGACCTTGCAACTGCCTGTCATGGGGTCGTCTGCTTTTGGGGCAGAGGCCCAGTAGGAATTTTTCCATCTGGCTGATTGGCTGTTGCCATTTGGTTTTCTCCTACTGCAGTAGCAACTTGTCACAACTTGTAAGATTGGCGGTTAGGCATTGGTTCCATGTGTGGATTGCTGGATTGGGTGGTACCCATATCCAGAATCATGATGATACTGGGAATTCCGTTAAAGGAATCCGGCAGCTCTTATGCTTTGTCCGAACCCCCGGTAGGGGTTAGGGCCATAGCCGAGTCCCCGGGACCTCTGGGGAGAGGGAAGTGTTGTCCCCCCGCTCCTTAACTCTCCTCAGTTGCACTTTCCCAATCGCTGGTTCTAGGCCAGCCTCTGTCCCGGTAGGACAGTAGTCTGAACCAATGCCTACGCAACCACTCACCGAATTTGTATTTAAATAAAGTTGTGGCCTAAATTATTGCCAAAAACCCAAACAAAAATTTATGTCTCCTGTGTCAATTCATTGGGGGGTGGCTTGAGGTCCTCGATACGCAACCTCAGTAGTTTCCATCTTAGAACAGAGAGCTGAGTTCCAACCCCACGTGGGGCCCATGGATAGTCAATATAATAAATCCCAAAAGGAACTATCAATATAGAAAGTTTCTACTCAAGGCTGAGCCCTAATAAAACAGAAAAAAACCACAGAGAGTTCAGGAAAGGTGACAAAAACTGACACATCATATTAAAGGCTCAACAGGCATTCAGAACCTTCATCAATATTGAAAAATAGAAAAGTGCAAAACCTGGTCAAACAATCACAATCTGAAATGAGGTATTTAGTTCTGGTCATGTCACTGCTGAGCTAAAGTAAACAGAAACCAAAGCAAAGGAGGAGGCAAAACTGCTGAAAGAAGATCTACTCACCTTCGGCTTTCATTCCCTGACATTATGTGGGGCCACTCACAGGGGCAATGGTAAAGAGGCGGCAGTAATCTTTCTGCAAATTCGGCAAATATCCCATCAAACTTTGACATTAGCCACAGTAGCACATCTCGCTCTTAAGGGCAAAAGGAGCACATGCAGTTGGCTTACACAATCCAAAGATGCTTTTACAGCAGCTTTTTTCATTGTTCCTTTACTCAGATTGGTGAAGGGTGAAAGTCAAATGAAAAACAGCTGAGAGGGAAGTTGTTTATGTCTTTGCCACAGGTTTTACCACACTTCAGCCCACTGATCTCTGGACAGGGATTTGTTTACTTGGAGAGCCATTTTGAAAATGCAGACAGGGAAGGAGGCACAGGGCCCCAATTCCAGCCCATAGCTAATTGCTGACAAGTCCTGTCCCCTTATATTGCAGCCTTTCCACAAACTGCTTTTGTTTCTGCCTTGGAAGCTGAAGGAAAGGCTTCCTCAGAGGCCTAGCTTTGCTCCAGGAGTCTAGCATAGAACCAAAGCTGGAAAATATGTGCTGGATAATCAATAATGTTACCCCTATGTTTTGGGAACATTTCGTACAAAGATTACCACAATTAAGGACAAAAGTGGAAAGGACCTAACAGAAGCAGAAGACATCAAGAAGAGGTGGCAAGAATACACAGAGGAACTATATCAGAAAGATATGGAGGTCTCATACACCCCAGGTAGTGTGGTTGCTGACCTTGAGCCAGACATCCTGGAGAGTGAAGTCAAATGGGCCTTAGAAAGCCTTGCTAACAACAAGGCCAGTGGAAGTGATGATATTCCAGCTGAACTATTTAAAATCCTAAAAGATGATGCTGTTAAGGTGCTACACTCAATATGCCAACAAGTTTGGAAAACTCAGCAGTGGCCAGAGGATTGGAGAAGATCAGTCTACATCCCAATCCCAAAGAAGGGCAGTGCCAAAGAATGCTCTAACTACCGCACAATTGCACTCATTTCACACGCTAGCAAGGTTATGCTTAAAATTCTACAAGGCAGGCTTAAGCAGTATGTGGACTGAGAACTCCCAGAAGTGCAAGCTGGATTTCGAAGGGGCAGAGGAACCAGAGACCAAATTGCAAACATGCGCTGGATTATGGAGAAAGCCAGAGAGTTCCAGAAAAACGTCTACTTCTGCTTCATTGACTATGCAAAAGCATTTGACTGTGTCGACCACAGCAAATTATGGCAAGTTCTTAAAGAAATGGGAGTGCCTGATCACCTCATCCGTCTCCTGAGAAATCTGTATGTGGGACAAGAAGCTACAGTTAGAACTGGATATGGAATAACTGATTGGTTCAAAATTGGGAAAGGAGTACGACAAGGCTGTATATTGTCTCCCTGCTTATTTAACTTGTATGCAGAATTCATCATGCGAAAGGCTGGGCTGGATGAATCCCAAACCGGAATTAAGATTGCCGGGAAAAATATCAACAACCTCAGATATGCTGATGATACAACCTTGATGGCAGAAAGTGAGGAGGAATTGAAGAACCTTTTAATGAGGGTGAAAGAGGAAAGCGCAAAATATGGTCTGAAGCTCAACATCAAAAAAACTAAGATCATGGCCACTGGTCCCATCACCTCCTGGCAAATAGAAGGGGAAGAAATGGAGGCAGTGAGAGATTTTAGTTTCTTGGGTTCCATGATCACTGCAGATGGTGACAGCAGTCACGAAATTAGAAGACGCCTGCTTCTTGGGAGAAAAGCAATGACAAACCTAGACAGCATCTTAAAAAGCAAAGACATCACCTTGCCGACAAAGGTCCGTATAGTTAAAGCTATGGTTTTCCCAGTAGTAATGTACGGAAGTGAGAGCTGGTCCATCAAGAAGGCTGATCGCCGAAGAATTGATGCTTTTGAATTATGGTGCTGGAGGAGACTCTTGAGAGTCCCATGGACTGCAAGAAGATCAAACCTATCCATTCTCAAGGAAATCGGCCCTGAGTGCTCACTAGAAGGACAGATCCTGAAGTTGAGGCTCCAGTACTTTGGCCACCTCATGAGAAGAGAAGACTCCCTGGAAAAGACCCTGATGTTGGGAAAGATGGAGGGCACAAGGAGAAGGGGACGACAGAGGATGAGATGGTTGGACAGTGTTCTCGAAGCTACTAACATGAGTTTGGCCAAACTGTGGGAGGCAGTGAAGGATAGGTGTGCCTGGCGTGCTCTGGTCCATGGGGTCACGAAGAGTAGGACACGACTGAACGACTGAACAACAACAACAATGTTTTGGGCTAGCTCAGGGCTATTTTTCTAGAAAAAGAGGTGCTGGAACTTTCCATGAACACCTCCCTCCTTCTCTTAGAATTAGGAAACGCTACATGAAACTCTGGAGAGCTGTTGCCGGTCATTCAAGCTTGGCTAAAAATGCAGGCCAAGCCTTTCTTTAGGGATATGCATTTATCATGGAAAAAGGAAAAAACAGACTGTTTTGAATTAAGCCAGAAATGATAAACAAGCTTGATTTTTTTTTACAGCTAGCTAGCAAGGACTCTTGGGGAACTTGTAGGATTGCTTTTGGTGCTGTGGTGTTAGCACTGCTTTAAAGACTACATCTGCCTGACTAGGTTTCTGTTCTTGCCCCTCATCATCTTATGTAATATGTACAGATATTATTTAAAAAAACAAACCATGAATCTCAGAAGGAGATTGACCCTGTCTGTAATGCCTGTTCTTGGAACCTCAGAACAGGTCAGGGAAGTGGAGAAAATGAAACAATATAGAACATTCCCCCCCCCCCCCGGAATCTCAACACAAGCTGACTGGTATAAAAGCCAAATGCACTCTGAACAGTGGTCTTCTAGCTAATTCCTTTTTTCTTATGGCTATGATACAACTGTAGCCATTTGGAAGAATGCAAGGGATTAATGGCAAATTTCAAGCTTGCTCATTTTTATCAGGACTTCAGTGGCACCTAAAGTGTGTGTGTGTGTGTGTGGGCACATGGAGAAACACATATCAATATTTGTGAAATATGAGTGAGCAGAATGTTGTATCCAGTCAGTTATTCTTTTTCCCTTGGACTCTGCGTGGTTGTTTGTTCTTGTTTTGATTTTTTGCAGTGGGGGATTTTGTAGTAGTATTGTGTATTGTACAAAGGAGGGGAAAGGAAGTGAGACAGTGAAAGCAGAAAAGGAAAGAGAAGAAGACGAAGAAAGAGTAAGAGAACAGGATGGAGGCTTGGGGGAAATAAATGATACTTTTTAAAAATACACCCTGCTGCATCCTCCTTATGTGAATAATATGCAAAATACAGATGTGATAAAATACACTACCTTCCCTTTGCTGCACATTGTGCAAATTGTGGTTCAGAATCAGTTGGGTCCCATTCCTTCCAATAAGCTGTTTTGTTCAAAGATCATGAAAAATTTCTGCAGGTTGGGCTCCTGTGAAGCACTGCAGCTGGATAACCGCGGAAATAACCAAAAACGGATGGCAGGAGATGCAGCCCAATAGAGAGGAGAGCTCATGGAGCTACTAGAGACAGCAGGACACAGATCTTAAGGGGAATGGGATGGCAAAGATACATATGAGCAAATCTGTTCTCTGTTCCTTGAAAGCCCTGGGGAAGGCCATGCTCTGAAATATGTACTCCTTGTATTCCCTATTTTGATTTGTATTGTTGGCTCCTTTTTTCTCTTTCTCCCTTCATTGTACAGCAGACAACTGCAAGAGCTCTTGCACTCAAAAACAGCAAGTGAAACACGAGGTGGAGAGAATTTGTGGACAGGATAATAAAAGAGTTTATCCTAACACTTGCTATGGTAAATGCTTGTCACAGCAGGTGTAATTTTACCAAAGACATAATGCTATAATGTGTTTTTTATCTGTAAACATTTATTGTTAAGCCAATATTGTTAATATCAAAAAGAGTGGCTGCAGATATTTCATTATTGAACTGAAAATGTCACATATTGATTCAGATTTGCAAGCATACCCTTCCAAAAATGTGAAAACATTTCCCTCAGGTAGACAAGGTTAAACTATATGAAGTTGGAACAGACTGCCCTGATCAAAAAGTCAAGCGCTTCTTAAGGACACAAGAAGATCAGCCCATCCGGTCCAGCGTCCTGTTCTCACTGTGGCCAACCAGATACCTACTGGAATCCTGAAAGCAAGACCTGAACACATTAGTCTCTCTGTTTGTGAATCCCAGCAACTGACATTCTGAGATTTAGTGCCTCTGACAGTCTCTTTGTATATTCAGGTATTTGGTGCTTATGTATTTGGAAACCACACACAGGAAAAAGTCAGAGGAGTCGCCACCTTCTCACCATTATCATACCTGCCGGTCATGTCCCAAGGTGACACATGGTTGGCATTTCTATGCACATAAAGTTTGCAAACCTGGAGATTCCCATCTTTCTGCTGGGAGTCCTACATGCATAGAAGCATCGTCACTAAGGAAATAGTGTTCCCGTTGGCCCCTTCATGCATGTGGTAACTGTGTGCAGTGAATAAGGTTATAGTTTACAGTAAATTCACTATCAGAGGAAGTGATGTCATTTCCTTGCCCAAAGAATGCTAAAAAATACATTGTTCATGAGTTGTAAGGCAAAACAACAGAAAGAGAGAACAGTTTGTAATTAGGATTAAATAGAGACTTATATCTGTGTAATCTAGGGAACAGGGTGTCTATTTTGAACCTCAGAGATCTGGGTTCAAGTTCATTGAGCCTCCCCTTGCCACTTTGTGAGTCTTCTATTTTACACCAGTCTGTTTGATGAACCTACTGCCATTTTAAAAGCAGGTAATGCCATGCTGGGGCTAGCAAAGCTTACAAAGCAATCTGTCTTAACTGATTGTTTGTACCTGTCTATCTGTGTGTATGCATTTAATTTTCTGTATTTAATCCTATCACACACAGCTGCAGCTACAGCTTTGGACATTTCATGCAACTTTAAAGCAGTGATAGCCAAATTTGGCCCTCCAGCTGTTTTGGAACTCCCGTCATCCCTAGCTAACAGGACCAGTGGTCAGGGATGATGGGAACTCTGTAACCCAATTCCAGTGTATTATATCGTTCATGACTGGCTAAATTCTGACTGGCTCTGAGACGTGGAAGTATGGAAAAATGTTTACCGAGAGACATTTTCTTAGGCTTGGTTTCCATCCAGTTGGGAATTAAAAGAACTGGTGCTTGGGTTGCTTCCCCCCCCCCTTTCTTATGTGTTATGTCTTTTGGGCGGGGTAGGGCATGGGCTGCCCTAACTATCGTTCTTATGAGCTGACCTAAGAGGTAAATATGATTTAAATATCTAATAAATAAATAAATAATGTAAGGCTATGGGACCGTTATACCTGCAACTGCTCACTTAAAAAAAAAAAAATCTGTGTGAGCTTTCCCAATCACATCTGGGCTTAAACCATTCCAGAAATTTCAGCAGAGTATATCCACACAGTGCCTAGTCCAACAAATTGCATAACATTTATCCATATGATGGCATCTGCAGTGTGGTCAGGAGAAGTCCTATGGAGAAAGAAACCTTGCATGCATCAACCAGTCCTACTAGTATAAAGAAACATAAATATATACAAGGTGTGGTCAAAATCCATTTGGTCATTTAAAAAGAAATGCTGGAAGTAATATTGTAGATCTCACTTTAGAACAAACTGTTAAAAAGTGTGGGAATATGTTTTTCAGGTGCGCTTGCACCTGTGTGCACCTGTGTTTATTTGTGTTTGATTATGTTTGATTATGCTTAGTTTTACTGTATCCTTCCACCTGGAAGGAAAAGTGATAGCAGGATCCAGTAGGCTATTTGTCGCTGGGATCCCTCCGCAGAGTTTATTGGTTCCTAACTTTTGAACTTGGTACTGGTCAGTTAATCTGCTTCCCGCCTAAATTAGGGCAGCAACAGTGTTGTGATTGGTTTGTGTATCGATTATGACGTTGGTTGTTCACTCAATAAAAGCTGCCGCTCCCTGTTTGTGGTGTGGAGAACACGGGGAAAGCCCAGAGAGAACGTTGCATGACAAGCCTAGGCAAAGTGAAAGCGAAACCATCCAGCCACGCAGGGCAGCTAAAGCCGTTATCCTCCAGACTGCAGTCTTCTTAGTTTTATTTCCATTTTGCTTTTAAAACCTTTTTATTTGGCCGCTCAGTTTTGGCCACCTTTAGCTTTATTTTCCTCTTCGGAGTTTCTTGGACCAGACAGATGCTTGCAATTATCTTCTACGAGGCAACTTTCATCGAACTCACAGAACTCAAATCCTTCAGGTTACAGCCAGCGGTTCTTCTTCATTCACGGCACAGTGTGAGCAGGCTCCGGAATTACCGGCCGTCCCGTCCGCAGGCTGCCTTCCCTTGCAACTGCCATCCCGTGTGAGGTCAATCTCGTCCTGCACACGGGAGGCGCCAGCAATAGAATCCCCACAAAAAAGCAAAGTTTAGGAAGGGTGACATGTAATGGTTTATGCATGTAAATTTATATATGTATTACAAGACTGGTAACAATTGAAATATCCCTCCATTGTGGAGCATTTCATTAATCTGTAAATATTAATTGGTTTGACAGTGATTGTGATTAATTGATCAACTTTCCACATGTTTTCTACTCTAATCTATCATGACTTAATCCCCATTTAAACTATAATGTTGCTATTATTCATTATACATCATCTCAATGAGTGACCGTCATCCTTTTATAAAGGTGATTTGTGAACTCTGAATCGTACCATATTAATTTTATTGCATAAAACTGATTATATACACCCACTTTAGAAGGGGGGGAATCATACACATTGCTGTATGTAATTTTCCTTTGCTACTTTCTGATTTAGAATTTGATAATGTAGCACAAGATGCATAAAAATAAAAAGCTACAAATAGCCCCCATGTTAAATCAGAAAAATATGAGATGTGAAAACTAAGATTACATAGTGGAAAAACCCAAAACATTCCTATCACACTTGTCCTTTAGAAGTCTTTGTTGCTTAAACTGTTCACAATGCCCCTTCCGCCCTTAGAAAGGAGGGGGGGGGGTTGCAGTTAGCACGAGCCCTCCACGTGCAGAGGGGATGTCTTCATCCCCTGGCACTATTGGCTGAGCTCTGGGCGCGGTTACTGCCCGACCGGCCAACCGGCACGGTCAGCAGGGGCGTGCCCACTGCATTTAAGTGGGAGCGCGGCCAGAGTTCGGCCTCTTCTCCTGGGCTCCCAGCTGATCCGGTTTCCCCCCTGCCCACCCACCCTTTAGGCGGAGTTTTCTTCTTGGCCTTGCTATGGACCTCAGTTGGTCGCTGTTGAGGGGCCTGGTAGGAATTTTCCCACTTGGCAAATTGGCTCCGCCAGGTGGTTTTCGCCTACCTCGTGGCAATTCGTCACAACTTTGTTTTTGGCGGTTAGGCATTGGATTATCTCGGGAAGGCTAGAAGGTGGGGGGGAGGTTGGGCCATCACCTCCCCCAAATGCTGAAGGATACTTCGCTAAAGGAGTCCGGGGGCGTGTCTATGTCCAGAGCCGTGGAAGGTGAGGGCCTAAGGCACGCCCCATATCAGTGATCACAGGGTGAGTTCCTAGCTGATGTGCAGCAGCAGGGCTCTCCCATCAGTGGTTAACCCTTCCCGGATTGCCAGCACGACGTACTGGAGTCAGATATAGTCAGTTAGGTCCAATGCCTAAAGCCAATACCGCTCAACATCCATAACCAATAAAGTTGTGGCCTTTTCTTGCCCATTTAACCTTAATTATGCTGTCTTGTGTTTTATTTATCACGGGAGGGGTCGGGATATTGACATGCAATACTCTTGACAACTATCAACAAATTAGACAGTTACAGGTGGGTAGCCGTGTTGGTCTGCCATAATCGAAACAAAATAGAAAATTCTTTTCGGTAGCACCTTAGAGACCAACTGTGTTTGTTCTTGGTATGAGCTTTCGTGTGCATGCACACTTCTTCAGATACACTGAAACAGAAGGCCTGAAGAAGTGTGCATGCACACGAAAGCTCAATTCAATTGGATTCAATTGCAATGGATTCAATGGGTATTGTAAATTAGGAGTAGGGAATACAGGCACTCCAGACCTCTCTGTCTGTCCCTCAGGACTATCCCTGTGCCACACTCCTCATGGTGTAGCAACCTGCCCAGTGCTTTTGCCTGGCTGGAATGTCCTTGAATTGCAATAATGCCTCTTGCTTGTTTAGATGGCAAAATGTGGGTATGTAGTAATCTCTGACTTTTGTGTGCCTGGAATGTAGCCTACTGTGCAAAGTCATATTCATTGCTCTGCTCACTTTTTGCCTTTGGTCCTGCCGGGAAAGTTCTCCATGGGGGAATGTGGCCGGTGGGTTGAAAAAACTTCCCCAACTTCTGTTGTAAATGCACATTTATATTCGGGAGACAACACGGTTTATTATTTTGTAAGGTTCTTTGGTTATGTGAAATAAGGTACATCTGGAGATTAAAGTTAATGCTTTACTTTGCTCGAGTCTTTTCCAAATCCTCTTTGTGTTAGTATCTTTTCCACATTTTCTATGGATGATAGAGAGACTGAGTATCTGATACTTAGGAGGCGTCCTTCTTCAACATTATAAAGTACCTGTTTGTCACCCATGACAAAACTAATCAGAATCTGCCTCTTGTGAAATCTTATGTGTTCTTTCAAATTCAAACCATTCTGTTTTTCTCCATACGTACATGGTTTATGTACATTTTTGCAGACACAATGCCTTAAATATCTTTATTTTACCGATCAGTCTTGAAGCAACCTGTCTCATTAATCACTACAGCTATAAACTATTTGGAACTGCTGCCAATTAGAAAATGAATATTCTATCAGCCACATGTTTTCTATTGGAACTCTCAGATATCCAGAATATTCTGAAATATCTAGACTAAGACAATGGAAAGAGATGATCAGCCAGATTAGAAGAGCACATAACAAATGAGCTGGTAAAGTATTTAGTGGAAAGTTTTATCACAACACATCATCAATAAATATGATGACACATTTAAAGAAAAACATGGTGGAGCATACCATTACTTGTAAAGTGTGATGGCCTGGGAGTCAGACTCTGATGCTGAACCTGAGGGATCCCAGCCTGCACAGGATTCCCCGCCTCCAGAACCAGCTGAGCCGGGGCCAGGGCTTGAGCCTGAAGGATCCCCACCTGTGCTGGATCCCCAGGTGCAGGCATCAGCAGAGTCTGCTCTGGCTCCTGATGGGAGGGAGGACCCATTGCCTGCAGGTGCTCCACTCCCAGCCTCTTCAGAGGAAGCTGAGGCATCCCCTGGGTCCAGTAACCCACCAGCCTCTCCTGAGCTACAGAGGCTCAGGGCAGAGAGGCGAAGGGAGTTAAGTGTCTGCAGGAGGAGTGCTCGCCTCCAGGCCCGGAGGAGAGGCGAGTCTCCAGAGGATCGGGGCGGCCCTAAGCATAGGGCCAGATAAAAGCCAGCCAGACCCAGCCCAAGTTGCGTGAGCAACATAGTTGCAAGCGTGTGCTCAACCTGCAACCTTGTGCCTGAACCTGCCTTGGACCTTGACCTGCTCCCTGCCTTGCTCCCCGCCGGACTGACCTCCTTTGGACCCCTAGACCCAGGACTGGACTTGGACCTCGCTTCATGGACAAACCCTTGGGGCCAGCACATAAAGTTTGTAATCATGGAAATATTAATAGCAGTAAACACAGAGAATCTGCTCTGGATATATAAATATAACCTTGTTACTATGATAGCTGTCTTTGTGGGTTGTATTCATTGCTAGTCCTGTTCAGAGTAGGCCTATTTAAGTTAATGAACATCACAAGCATGGATTCATTCATTTCAATGGGTCTACTCTGAGAAGGACTAGCATAGGAGACAACTCTCTCTCCATATGGACACACATGCACAGCGTACTATCTACGGTGGTTTCATCTGCATGAATCTCATAGAAACGTGGGCCTTAGCAGGAGAACCCAGTGGTTTGTAGATACAGTACTGATTTAATTACAAATTTCCTATGCATTTATGAAACGGAAAAAAGCAAAGTGACAACCAAGTAATGGCACAATCCTAACTGTATACTCAGAAGTAAGTCTGACCAAATTCAGTGCGGCTTACTTCTAGTGAAATGTGTTAGGGCTGTAGCTGAAGTCATATGCATAGTAGAGCACTAAAATTATTGCACATGACTAACTTAGGTCTGTTCCAGTTCTAAATCCTTTACCCAATCAATGCTTCTTGCACTGCTGCCTGTCTATAGAGGTTGTCCTGACTAATTGCCAGATATACGCCAAGAATATACTCCAAGATATACTTCAGGACCTTACTAGACATCCAGACCCAAAGAACACAAGTCTTGGATGTATCTCACCAAAGTTTCCCTTTCAGTCCAGCATTCCATCTCTTGCGGTGACCAGACAGCTGTTTCCTGAAACCTCATGAACACAGCACGGGGGTGACACATGCACCCGTGTGCACACTACTGCCTCTTGTTTAAGTGACCTAGGAAAGCAGCACAGCCTGTATCAGAAACACAAAGCCCAGAGTAAACAGGTGGCACACTGGATAAGTGCAACCCAAGGATCCTGTATCAGACCATCCCACCATGCTCCCTGAAATAATTGCCAGTTCATTTATTGGCTTTTCTACAGGCGTTATCAACTCTGGCAGGGTTAATCTTAATCGCTTCTTTCCAGACTCCTCTGTCAAGTATTTCTGACCAGCCTCTGTTTGTTATTTCTTTTTTCTGCCCCACTTGTGGTTAAAGTTTCAATCAGTTTCATACATTGTGCCAGAAACAGCAAACAACTGGAGTTACTGCTAAGATATAACTTGAAAGATATGCCATATCTTTACATATTAATGGGGTCCTAGTTCGAAAGGTATCTCCCTTGCATATTCTGTCTTGACCTTTTAAACTGCATTAGTCACCAGACAGGAGGTTTCAATGCCAAAAAAATGTTCAGATACTAATTTGACTGTATTCCAAAGAACACTAGTTACCAGAATCCCTCATTGAAATACAAGGAGCAGTGTGGAACAATTGCTGTGCAGTAATGTTTAATAAGTGAAAATATCCAGTCCCCTACGGAGAGATGCCATAATTTTCCTCAACATTATCAAACATCTTTGATGAAGACCAAATTTCTAGCGTTTGCAGAATCGTCCTTGAAAAGGGAAAGAATGCCTGACACACACGTTTGAACATTTTAAACTGCTAAGGAAAAACATGCTTAATCCAAGATGTCCACATTCAAAATATAATATTTATATCATTTTAAATAAACAACGTGCATGCTTAGCCTTCTCATTCTTTCCTCATCAAGAAACCTAATAAGTGTGATTCTCCCTCCTTTTCTATATATTAAAAAATCTGGCTTGCCAGCAGCGATATAAAGCATTCCATGACTTCATCGGCTGCAGCCGTAGTATTATGTGCATGACTGGTCAAAGGAGTAAAGTTCTGCTTTCCAACTTAGTTTTCAAAGCAGCAACATTATAAATTAAATACCAAACCGTTTGTGTTGGATTTTAACATCAGGGTCACTTCTCAAAACCCTAGCCGCATGCCAAAATGGCTCCTGACTAATATGGGGTCTGTGGTGAAGCATTTGACTGTTTCATCCAGCTCAACAACCATTCACTGCTCAGTGCAAGAGCATGAACTGCTGCAACGTGTTTATGGGACAATAAACGAGCAGGAAAGCAAGCAAGCAAAGTCCTGCTTTTCATCCTGCCATATTCAGTACAGATCTCATTTGTATTTTTAGCACATGACACGAATCCCGTGCAATAAGGAATTCATTACTACTATTCTATTATTTTGGCCAAATGTCACTTATTTTTTATTGTGGGGGAGCAGTGTGGACATCATTTTCTTTTTTATTTATTGCATTTCTCTCCCACCTTTCTTGCCAAGGAGCTTAAGATGGCGAACCTGGCTCTCCCCTTTACCAGGGTTTGTGGGGAAAACCAGCTTCTGGGATAACCAGTAATCCTGGAGTGCCTGCTCCCACTGGTTATGATGGGTCCGCTGGTTATGAGATTACTGAAGGTCGTGAGATGTTTCCTGGAGTTCTGAAGGTTGTTACGAAGGTTTCTGAAGGTTCCAAAGAGGAAAGGATTGGCAGCGAAAAGAATAGCAAAAGATGTGGCCAAAAGTAGGAAAGCGGCCAAATAAAAATAAGAAATAAGAGACTGCAGTCAATGGTGGAGTTGCGCTCTCCCAACTACTCTCTGTGCGTGTCCTTTGCTTAGTTTCTCTTTCACTTTCTCTCTGTGCTTGTCTCGCATCACTTGTTCTCTCTTTGCTTGTCTCGCGCACTCTACACACCGCTACAGAGAGCAGGGGCCATTTATTGATAAACTGAACAACGTCATAGCATAAACATAAACCAATCAGAGCATTGCATTGGGCTGTGTTTCCGGGTGGGAAACAACTTTCGGCCGTTACTGAGAAACTTCCTGGCGCGCTTTCTAGCAAGCGCGGAGGGATCCAGGCAGCAATCATCAGCCGGATCTCCTTTTCTTCCGTGCATTGCGCGGAAGGTTTTTGTGAGGCGGCAAAGTGCGGGAAGTCCCAAAAACATATTCCCACAAGGGTTCAGATCCCCAGGTGGTCGTGGAACTTTTACTGGATGAACTTGGCCCTATCACTGCCTCTCATCCTAACCTGCCACTCATCCTAACCTGCCTCTTATTGGGGGAGAGGAGGCAAAGAACACTGAGCTCCTTAGAGGAAAAGGTGGGATATAAATGAAAATTAATTAATCCTCACAACAACCCTGTGAGGTAGGCTAGGCTGAGAGGGAATGTAGGTAGGTTAGGCTGAGACAAAAGTGTTTCAAAGCTTTCCACACCTGCCCTCCCCAGTCCTCGTATTTCTTAAATGTATTTCTTTCCCCCCATTTTTTCATATCTGGCATGTCACGGTTCAGCCTTCCAAAGTAGAAAACCTGACTGCATTCAGCTTACTTACAAAGAAGAAGAAGAAGAAGAGTTTGGATTTGATATCCCGCTTTTCACTACCTGAAGGAGTCTCAAAGCGGCTAACATTCTCCTTTCCCTTCCTCCCCCACAACAAACACTCTGTGAGGTAAGTGGGGCTGAGAGACTTCAGAGAAGTGTGACTAACCCAAGGTCACCCAGCAGCTGCATGTGGAGGAGCGGAGACGCGAACCCGGTTCCCCAGATTACGAGACTACCGCTCTTAACCACTACAGCACACTGGCTCTCAATTTGTACTGGTTGGATTTTTGCTACCTACCTTTTTCTTTTACTTTTACACCTTGTTATCAATGAATAGCCAAAGGGTTGTTTTTTTGTGTGTGTGTCATTATAAGGTTTCTATAATACACCAGCCTCTTCTCTACCATTTTTCAAATGATGCTTTCCCCGTACCTTCTATCTTGGGCACTTATCTGACAATCACTAAGTATCCTTGATGAAGGATCTTAAGAACACTATCAATAATTTTCACAATGGCTAAGAAATATAGTAAAATATTTTCCACTGTGCAAACTCTGTCATTGCAAGTTATTTAGTTCTTGCTTTGTTCACAATTGAAAATACTTCTCTCCAAGGCTTCTTTAGTGATACCACTATTACTACTGTAAAATGAACATCAAAACGTAAAAAGCTGACTTACATTGTCCATCTAGCTCAGTATTGTCTACACTGGCTGGCAGCAGCTCTCCAGGGTTTTAGGTCTCTCCCAGCCCTACCTGGAGATGCCAATGGGACTGAACATGGGACCTTCTACCCCTGAGCTATGTCGATTTATCCTAATATAGTTGAAATATATATGAAGAAGCTATTACAGAGACCACTTATTTACTGTATCCTGCATAATCCCCATTTTGCAGCCTGTTGAATTACATGTTATTTAGTGATCAAATTATATATCTCATGGGGGAAAGGTTTTCATGTGGACTTGCACTGGGCTCCATTAAGACAGCAGTAGTGGTGAAAGGGCCACCAGTAAACTGGGGAGTAAGTTCATCATCAAATTTTCCACCAGCATATTTCCCGACCCTACCAAAAAGAGATGAACCAAATTGTTATAATAGGTTGCAAGTTGCCTTAGGGATCATTTGATCAAAAGGCAGGGTAAAAAATAAATAACATTTGTTTCACTCTATTTATTCAGAAAGTGCTTCAGAGTCAACATCTTTATGCCATCTGCCCTCAGATTCCCATAAAAATAAACTGCTGTTATTCACATTTTATAAAGATGCGGATCAGCAGAGCTGGAATGAAGCCAAGTTTCCCTGGTTCCATTTGGTACACAATACTGGCTCACCCTCTCAGCACTGTGAAAACTTTTTGTTGGCTTAATAAAGGCAAATCTAAGGCACAGAAAAGGCTTTGCAGGTTTACTAAATATGGGTATTTAATAATGGCTTAATTATTCAAGAGAATACAGAGGCTTTGTGATCATGACTGAGTATTCTGCAAACTCTCTTTGCTGAGCAATTCCTATTGCCGTGAGTTGAACATCCATTTCATTACTGAAGATTGCTACAGCTCCCTTGTTTTGATAGGAGGGTATCATAATGCTGGGCTTGCATCATTTGACAGAACAAAACAAAGCTCAAGAGATTCTAGCAAAAATTAACATTGATTGGGGTCTTGTTATTGACTAAAGGTCACGATCACAGAACCTGAAAAAGGTGAAAGCTATTTCCCATTGTAGGGGAAATAGTACCTAATTCTAACCAAAATAATAATCAGAGCCCATAAAACACATTCCCTGAGAATAATGTGCAGTATAATTTCTAAAAGGCAGATGTGTCTGAGTTTAATTACCTTGATCCTATTGAGAGATTATCTCCACAGTATAAAGGAAAGGCAGAGAGAGCAAAGGGGGAAAAGGTAATTAAGAAAAAATAATGTTGAAATGCAGAATGCATCATATGTTTCAAATAGGTATAGAGCGCCCTGTAAAAGTAGCAAACTCTGAGGCCTCAATCCTAAATGCACATATAATTTCTATAGAAATCACATACTGTTCAGTGGAACTTGGAACTTGCCCAAGGGCTGCACAACTTGTGAGCCATTAAGCTGAATGCAGAAAGCCTTCTGTCCCACCAGGGGCTTGAGCATCCAAGAGCTAAGAAACCCCCATTCATTTAAAGATAATCTGTCAGTAGATTGTGCTGCATGTTGAATTGCTTGATCAAAACAACACCAGGGTACCATTTTAATATCCTGACTTGGGCAACAAAAATATTGGGTTTGTCCTGTCCCTTCATGGGCACTGATGTAGTGTGCAGGGGACTGAACTGATTAACGACCATCCATACAAAAGCCTCCCAGCTTTAGCTGCAAATAATTATTTGTCTACCAGTGTGCCCGGGACGCTGTGGTCTGAACCACAGAGCCTAGGGCTTGCCGATCAGAAGGTTGGCTGTTCGAATCCCCGTGACAGGATGAGCTCCCGTTGCTCGGTCCCTGCTCCTGCCAACCTAGCAGTTCAAAAGCACGTCAAAGTGCAAGTAGATAAATAGATACCACTCTGGCGGGAAGGTAAACGGCGTTTCCGTGCGTTGCTCTGGTTCTCCAGAAGCGGCTTAGTCATGCTGGCCACATGACCCAGAAGCTGTACGCCGGCTCCCTCGGCCAATAAAGCGAGATGAGTGCCGCAACCCCAGAGTCGTCCACGACTGGACCTAATGGTCAGGGGTCCCTTTACCCTTTTACCAATGTGCCCAAACTGATATTACTATTCCAATCCATTTCTTTCCCAGCAGCCCTCATGCTATGTGCTTGATTTCTGAGGGGCACCGGGAATGTATCTCCGTCACTTGCATTATTCCCATAATGTAAATAAGTCTGCGTATATTCTAAGTGTCGTATTATGTCTTTTAAAAAACATATTATGTTTCTAGCATTATCACCTTCATTCAGTCCACACTAGTCTGTTTACGGCTGGCCTTGCAACACATGAGCAGCAAATTATATATGTTTCAATATAACAACCCATACTGCTACTGGAGGGTTTCATGTAATAGTTACTACTTTACAAACTGTTCAGATTATGATCTGAAATTATTCTATCTAAATTTATATATATATAAAAAGAAAGACTTGAAGGTGAAAGCAGGTGCAACCTTAACATGAAGCAAACACTAGAAGATTAAAAACATGTGCCAGTCCCCACTAGCATTGCCAGCCTTTATTTTGACAGCGTTCCTGCATCCTTAATAGCTATGTTACATGCATACATTCAGCAGGTATAATTTTTCCCATCACAGCAGCTACATACCATTGAAACCTTTGCCTGATTAATTTCTGCTTGCCATGCATCTGTTAAACATACAGATATCCGGCCAGAAAAATATTGACAACTTTTATTGAACCTAGAACTAGCAAATCCATGGCAAGGGTCACCAACATGGTGCCCATGATTTCTTATGTGCCAGTGCAGAGGCCTTCAGTGATACCCTTAGGACCACCAACCTATCTTCTCTTCTTTGCTGCTGAAATGAGGCTTAACAAAATTCCACTGTAGGCAATAGAAAAGGTTGTGGTGTGTGTATCATGCCCGTAACAGTTTGTCCAGTTTTTTAAAATACCCAGGAACCCAAAAAAGGCTGGCAACCCCTTATCTACTACATATTGGCTGGAGTCTGTCAGTTTAGTACCTCTAGTATAAAGAAAGGTTCACAACATGCCACAAAAAACCACTCTGTGCCACTGCGGATCTAACTTTGCACCTCTGTGCATATTCATAATGTCCTAGATTCTGGTGGAAGTATCTTGTAGCATCACTCTATTCTACCTTGGTCAGTCCAATTCTAGGGAACACCGTTTAAGAAGGATACTGACAAGCAGGAATGTGTGCAGAGCAGGGTGACCAAGATTATCAAGGATCTGGAAACCAAGCCTTATGAAGAACAGTCGAGGGGAAAGAGGGAACTGAGAGGAGATATGATAGTCATCTTCAAATATTTAAAGGGCTGTCACATGGAGGATGGAGCAAGCATGTTTTCTCCTCTTCCGGAGTAGGACCCGAACCAATGGCTTCAAATGACAAGAAAGGAGATTCCGACTAAAAATTAGGAATTATTTTCTGAATGTAAGGTTGGATGGCCGTTTGTCAGGAATTATTTAGTTGTGCTTCCCGCATTGCAAGGGGTTAGACCAGAAGACCCAACACTATGATTCTTTGTTTCTATAATACATGCCAGCATTGGAAGTCATTGAAGAACCCCTCTGCTCCACAGATGCACATACTGTTATCAAAATGTCTAATAAAGAAACATGATGCACAACTCCCAAAGCTACAGATTGAGACTTTATCATGTGGACTACTTTGTCCCTCCCACAATTTTTCTACTTATATTCCAACACAGCTAGTTAAAAGACCTATACGGTATGTGTTTGTGGCCCATTCGTTGTCATTTAGCTTCTTAGATTCCAAGCAATGCTACACAAAAGCCAAGAGAAAGGCTACGTGTTGCAAACTATCACAGCATGACCCTTCAGAGACTAATCAGCCATGCTCACAGGGAAGAAGACTGTGGATGATAAATCTTTCCCCAATTTAAGTAGAGGTTTTGGAGTTTCTAGAACAGAAAACATTGCAGGAGTGACTGTATTTGTCAATAAATTGGAGACTGTGGCCTAAGGCAAATCAATGTGTCTGTCTGATCATCACTATAATCCTGTTTCGGCTTCAAATGATGCATCTGCAGGATTTGAATAGTACCACTGGCATTGATGTATGCCAATAAAGTTTTAACTGTGCATCTAAACAGCTAAATTATGAGCAGTAGAACTTTAAATAGTGCCATCTTGGCTCCCCACGTCATCTCATCTGAGATAGCAAGAGACTGTGTATTTCCCGGGCTATAAAGTTTATTTATAATTGGGAATCCATTCTGAATCATTTCCAAAGTGCTATGGTGTAGGGCAACTGGGAGTATAAAGAGACAGTGATTGTATCATGTATAATCAACCGCAGATTTGTTAACTGCCATTGAAGTATATTTCTAATTAGAGACTGAGCAAATAATTTAGAGCACAAACATGAGCAGGTGAAGACTATCCCTCTTAAAATTCTTATACATGCACACTTACTTGGGAGTAAATACTATTGAGCTCAATGGAACTTGGGGGCTGATGTCCTTTTTTTGTTAGTGGTTGAGAAACCTAAAAACAAATAAGGCACTTTTCTTTGACTAGTAAGCAGTGGCTCATTCCCAGAAATGAAAAGCAATTACTGTGGAATAAACCACTGATGTCCTATCATGCTGTAAAGTGTATAGCTCAATTTGGCTTCTGCTGTTAGTGTTTTTTAAAGATGATGGCTCCAAACCTAAACCCACTTATTAGGAGGTCAGCCCCATTGAGCTGCAAGCAGCTATGCATAGGATCACACTGTACTGTAAATCATTATTTCTCAAAGAAACATACAAGGGGATAATTATAGCAAAAAGTCATTGTAGTCTCATCCTCAGCACCGATCTCCTTTTTTCGGATCACATTGCCATTCTTGACATTTGGAGAGGGCAGCTAAAATGCAACATGCTCTCTCTTTGTCCTCTTTATATTAAATACTAAAGACCTGGGACCTTTGCTAACACACCAATCGCAAGAGCTTGTCAGAAAAAGCTCACTTAGGGACCAAATATCTCCTAGGAATTGAAAACTGAAATATGATATAAGCTGCAAAGGTGACTGTTTACTCACCAGCAATTATGGTAGGCTGTTCCATCAAAAGGTATTGCCTAAATTAATTAAATTGTGAAGGTAAGGTTTGCAAGTAAAAAAAATATATGGAAAAAGTTAATAACCCAAGCAGTGCTGTGGATCTCCAGATATTACACAAACTCCTATCAGCCCCAGCTAGCATTGCCACAGGTTCCCCATCCTTCACCTAAAGACTGCTTCTTCTGATCAATAGCTTGCTGATGCAAAACAAGGTGAAACAAACAGCTGGGTAGGGTGAGGGAAAGACCACGCAAATAATGAAATTGCTGTCCAGCTGTACGTTTCATACCGCAGGTAGGTCAACTTCATTTTGAACACCTTCCATCACCCCCACCCCCCAAAAAAACCACCTCTGCAATATGATGAGAGAGTAGTCAGCTTAGTTTTCTTCATAGTAGATGTTTTTCCTGTGAGGGAACATTCAAATATGCATGATTGCTTCTTTCTGCTCTATGACAAGCTCCATATGGTCTTTGAAGTGAGGGTCTGTTATTAATAAGATAAACCAGAGCTTGTTATTGTTTTCGAAAGATTGTGCTTAATCCTGTAACCGAGATTTAATGTAAGGTACACTGGAAGGGTCTAAGACCATTTGTTAATGGCCCTTACTAATCAATCTGTGTAGACTGAACCAAACTAGATGTGAAGCTATTCAGGCAATTAGAAACTGTGTGATTAATTTTTTTAAAAAATAGAAAGTAAATAGGAGACATGAGGTCCCCGATCCAGATCAGTACTCCAGGTTGTCCTCCAAACAGACTATTTGCTTCTTTAATTAAAATAGCACATATAATGACTCACTGGGTGAGTAACATCTCATCGAGTTTGGCCCTGAATGCGTAGGAGGTCTCAGGTTTCAAGTAAGTGGGTATGCTTGTTTGTGCAATCAATAGCTGTTGTGGAAAAGTGCAGAAACAAAGCATAACTTTATGCATGAAAACATTGTGCTCCAAAACGGCTGTTCACGGCTTAGTGCCACAAACACTATTTAGTGTAAGTGAAGTTTTGTTTGTTTTGCAGGGCACCTTTCCAAAATCATCCTCATCATCATCATCATCTCTACTGATCACTGCCTTCCCCGGCAGAGTTGCCTTCTGAATAAATATTAACCTTTCATATTTTGCAACTTGCCTAGAGTTGTGGAGGTCAGGGTAGAGTGAAGGACGATCTGTTGCTGGAATTGAGCCAGTGATGGAGACAGAAGTCTGAGTCATAGTGGCTGTCAGGAGTTTTAGAAGTCTCCAAGGACATGTCATTCTCTTTGTGGGCAGGAGGGACACACACAACTTGATGCTGCTTTAAAGACAAGTCCTTCCTGTCCTATTTCTTGCCTGCTTCCTCCGTACAAAGAAAGTGTGAAGTGCACTTGGACAGCATGGCACTATAAGTCAACCTTTGTTGGGTCAGAATATCTATTTTAAATGGATTCATTACTGCATAGTTTTCTGACTTTATTTATCAAAACACCCCAGACTCTTACATGGAGGGCTGCATGCATATGAAGAGCCTTAGAGTGATTCTGGAAGTTTACTTAAATTAATACTGAAGAAGGAAACTTCCTTTGGAAAGCTTTGAAGTGAAAAGAGGTCAGGGACTCGGCTGAAGAGTGTCTCTGTGTATTCATGCCAAGCACTAGCTTTTCAAATTGCCTTTCAAAGAGAGGGTAAACCTGAATTTTGATTATGGAAAACTGCAGCGTTGGTTTAGTCCTGGGTGAGTAGACTCAGGAGTGCTTTCACTTATGAAAACACTTCCCTTTCTCTGGCAGATGTTCAAACTTTTGGCCAGTGTCTAACCCTTGCTAAGCCTGCTTGGCATGGCTCCAGCTTCAGAAAGCAGTTCAAAAGTGTAAGTGGCCAAAGGAGGGTTCCTACTGCAAACAAAATATGCAAATAAATGATAGGAGCATGTGCCAGAAACAGTTCATTACTCCAAGAGTTTTCAAACTTCCTTAGTGGGCATCCCAAAGTCAAGTGGAAAAGAAAGCTCTCCAGATGCCTGCATTACGAATGTGTAGCTAGACATTCCAAAGGTGGCCATTCAATTCTGCTGAGGTCTGCAGACTGGCTGATAAAATGAAAAAGGAAGAAGCAAGACCATAACTTTTATGGTGTACTGCAAGAGAGGACATAGCAGAAGCAAAACAGTCGGATAGAAAATATTTACTGCTCAGGACATGGCCATGAATTAAGCAACACAAGTGAAGGGTGAGAAGTCTTGTCTTCTTTTTTGCTCTTCAAAATATGGCAACTCTACAAGAAACTTCAGTGGTTCTACCAATGAGAATTTTCTCTTTCAAGAACTAAAATTCCTTGGTCTGGCTACTTAAGAATAGGCCTGAAGTAGATATATGCCCCTTAGAAGCCATTTGAGTATTCTTAGAGAGGTCCTCACATGCTGATCTTCATTTACTAGGCATACTGCCATAGTTCATGAGGAAACACCATAGCTTAGTGATAGTGCCCATACTTTTCAAACTTTTCTTCTTCTTCTTCTTCAAAGGCCCCAGGTTCAGCAGCTGGTATTTCCAGGAAAGGTTGGGAAATACTTCTGCCTGGAGAACAGTGCTTACCATGTTACACATAGCTGAAGCTGTTCAGATGCCTGAGCTATTGCATTTTGAAGCCAGTCCATTTATGCCACCTCCTGCAAGCTTCACTCTTGACCTACTCCCATTAAACCATTTGCTGCTGTTGACTACAGGCCAGTAGCAGTGTGATGGCTGGAACACATCATTTTTATAACAGAGGTTGCTAACTCTAAAGTGCCTTCACCACTTTGCTCCAAGCCTGGTTGTACATGCAGTGGTACCTTGGGTTACAAACACCTCAGGTTACAAACACTTCGGGTTACAGAACTTTGCCCCAGGTTAAGAACTTTGCCCCAGGATGAGAACAGAAATCGTGCGGCAGTGGCGCGGCGGCAGCAGGAGGCTCCATTAGCTAAAGTGGTACCTCAGGTTAAGAATGGTTTCAGTTTAAGAATGGACCTCCGGAATGAATTAAGTTCATAACCAGAGGTACCACTGTACATCCATGGTACTGTTTGAAAATCCTGCTACACTGTTTAAGAACTGGTGAGATGCTTCTATAGCTAGTCCTCATCTATCACCTGTGTTTGGTACTTATTGAAGTTTCTGAGAAGTGTTCAAAGGAAGCCCCAGATTTACCCCTCTGGCAATAGTTTAGTGTAGAGGTTATCAGGGAATGCGTAATTGTGGCCAGGTTGTCTTGGCACAGGAAGGCCACAGCTGGCAAACCATCCCAGCCGGAATGTAGATGGAAAGAATGTAATTCAGTCTAGAAAAGGTTGAAGCTGTTTCCTGATCTCATAATGACTACTTATGACTTACAATGCCCTGTTATATTTGTAAAAGGCACTTTACAACCATTTGTTGACTTCAGCCAAACAATAGCCTATTATTTAATACTGTTTCCATTTTGGAGATGGAAAACTGAGGCATGAGGCGATAGCTTTTCCAATGAGTCAATGGGAGGTTGCATTTGGAATCAGGTCCCTGATATTCATGTCTAAGTCCCTCATCTCAGATTGGGATGTATGAGCAGTTTGTGTGCTATAAAACCATGCTGAGCAGATAATGGCTTTACTCCGCTGTTTAATTCCAGCTTTCCATACAAACTGTTAATATGCTGGTCAGACATCGCCATGCATGATAAACTAGTCTGTGCTCTTTTTTGATTCAAAAAAAATGTACTGGTGGGTTGGAACTCAGCATCCAACCCTGACAGATGGGCATTTTATGTCACACTTTTTGCCGTATGCACCTCTTTTCCATCACTTTATTTCCTCTTAACCTTAAAAATATAGTTTTAAAAGTATTCAGAACAATTGCATAATACAGTTTTCCCCCCCTGAAGTTATCCTGGCTTGCACTCACAATTCCTAATTACTTAGTGTGACATTTAACTTAGCTTCCTTCACAATTATATAGTTATGATGTGGCATTCAAATTGGCCACAGAAGGCATTTCACATTTTGACCTCCTAGGGCTTTTGGGTTTGGGTTTTTCTTTTCTTTTTTGCTCTTTTTGCAATCTGCCCTTCTAGCAACGTTCTTCTTGTTCTTTGATGCCAATTAGTCAAATTATCTGACTGTTGAAATATGTCTCCAGGGAAATAGGTCAGTATATAGTAATAATTCCTCTTCCTTCTTTCCTTGGTCCTCCCAGTCAACAGGAATATAAATCAACATTGCCCACTTCTCCCTCCCCCCCTTCCCAGTTTTTGGTAGTAGTGGGGGAAATCAGATTTCACCATTAGGATTAAAAAATGCCACTACTTTTTAAAGGTCTAAAAGTCATTTTATTCTGACCCTAAATCTTTGGAAAGCCAGAAGGACTGGGGAGTGAGGAGGAATATAACCGGTGTGTGTGTTTGTGTGTGTGTGTGTGTGTGTGTGTGCTCCATCAACATAGCTGTCAACTTTCCCCTTTTTTTTAAGGGAAATTCCCTTATTCCGAATAGGATTCCTTGCAAGAAAAGGGAAAAGTTGACAGCTATGTCCATCAATGCAGCAGTCTTGAGGCTTTTGATACAACTCCCAGGCAGTTACAGCTCTGTCAGTTGTGTATGTATTCAGTATGCCCCACTGTGTTCACTCCCTGCGTAGGTTTACAGCCGTAGGCACTCTTCATGCTCATTGAAATCAGTGGGATTGAAATGTACAATTAAGAAAATTAAACCAAACTAATTTCTGTGATGAACAGTGCAGCATGCCAAAGTTTAATCCATATCTATATAAAGAAACTAAATTCACCAGCTGTGAACTTAGACCCGAAGGAAGGAGCTTAGATATCTGACTTAATCCACTCTTTCTTTTCACACTTACAGGGGACAGTCTAATGACTGTAGGGAGGTAGCAGGAAGAAGGCTCTGCTGCTATGGAAAGGTTCGCAGCTCAGTAACTGGGCACATGCTTTTTGTGCAGAAAGCTCCCAAGTTCAGTCCCTGGCATCTCCAGGTAGGGATGGGAAAGATTTCTCTCAGGAACTCTAAAACAGCTGCCCATCAGCACTGACAATACTAAGCTAGATAGATGAACAGTCTGACCTGATATAAGGCAGCTTTTCATATTGCTATGTCCTCCTCAGGTGTGTCTTAGTGGCAGAAGCATTGACTGCTAAAGACTTTAGTCAATATTCAATCTCCATCCCCAGTTCTTTCAAGTGCTCTCTTGTCCCTTATCCAGAGCAATCCAGAATGTGGCAGGGAAGCAGTGGTGTGGTGGATACAAAGTCACATCACAAGTTCTGTTTGCTCATGTTGGTCAGGATAAAAGATGGAGGCACACCATCCCCCCCCCCCCGCTACACACACACACACACACACACACGAGAGAGAGAGAGAGAGAGAGAGAGAGAGAGAGAGAGAAGGTAAAGGGACCCCTGACAATTAAGTCTAGTCGCGGACGACTCTGGGTTGCGGCGCTCATCTCGCTTTACTGGCTGAGGGAGCCAGCGTTTGTTCGCAGACAGCTTCCGGGTCATGTGGCCAGCATGACTAAGCTGCTTCTGGCGAACCAGAACAGTGCACAGAAATGCCCTTCCTGCCAGAGCGGTACCTATTTATCTACTTGCACTTTGACATGCTTTCGAACTGCTAGGTTGGCAGGACCGAACAATGGGAGTTCACCCCATTGCGGAGATTTGAACTGCTGACCTTCTGATTCGCAAGCCCTAGGCTCTGTGGTTTTGACCACAGCGCCACACACATCCCTTAGATATAGATATAGATATAGATTATTCTCAGAGTGGCAGACTTGAAGAGACTAGGCCCCCTGAGGGATCATGAGGCTTTAGATTCAGCAGAGGAGGTGCAACCATGTGCCTCCATGGCAGGTTCCCTCATTGAGGCAGGAGCCACGGGGAGGCAAGCCGTACCCGAGCCGTGCCTGTGGGGCTGGGCGAAGTGACGGCCACACATGCCATGCCCCTGGGCTAGCTGAGAGGGAGGGAGAGGGAGGTAATGTGCCACCACCCACCGAGGAGGGAAGAAGAGGAAGGCAGGAAAGCACTGCTGGAGCCACATGTGTTGCCCAGAGTGCCTTGCTGCAAGGACAGGAAGGCAAGGCAACATAGCAGCGTTCCTGGCTTCACATTTCTCTGCTTTATCTCTGCTTCCAAGTTTATCTCTATTTTCCAAAGAGAGACTACCTTGATTAGATGCTGGCTGGCGAAGAGACTGACTGCTGCCCAGTCCACCAGGGGAGCGCAATAACTGCCCCACCTCCAGAGCTGGCAACCCATGCTACGGCACTGCTGCTACCCTGAAATTCTGTTTTAAGACTTCTTCTTTCTTTCTTTTTTGCTATAGTGGGCAGCTTTCCTCCTGCAGCAAAAAGGGCAGGTCTCCCCAACACTACATCAACACTGGGTGTGTAGGAATCAGGATTATGTTCTTAAATTAACAATAATAAGAGGTAATATATTCCTTTTTGTTGAGTGAATTTAATTTTTTCCCCTTAAAAGGCTATATAAATTCTCAGATAAAAGAATAAAACTACACTAGCTTGACCATGGCATGACACTTTCATGTTTATTACTCCATCAAAACTGCACAGTTGTGTATGTACATATGCGACATTTAATAGCTACTGGCAAGAGCTGCAGAGATTTACAATCCTTGGAATGCCATTTTTTCCCCTGTGAAGTGACAGTTACTTAGGTGAAATTTACTATCAGACATTCAGTGGAAGTTCATCTTCCTCTCTAGTGAAACCTTCCTGAATGGGTTGTTTCCCCTTCCCCTATTTTTCCTTATTGCTTACATTTTGGAGTAACTCTTGTGTTGTACTTCACTGCAATCTTTTAACCCAGTGGTTTTCAACCAGTGTGCCATGGCACCCTGTGGCGGCTTGAATAATGGTCGGGGTGCTGCGGGCAACACTGGCCTCTGCCCCTCTTTCCTTCCCTCCCTCGTGTCTCTGCCTCCCAAACGGTTGCGCGGCTGTTTGTTGGCTACAAGTTCCCAAGGCGAATGGTGCCTCTGGGGCTGGCCAGGGGGAGCTGGCAGCCTTGGAGTAAGCAAGCGGGTGAGGGAGCCCAGCCAGCCAGTCCACCAGTCCTTGCTGTTGGGAATGGACAGACAAGTGGGAGGCCAGGCAGGCAGGCAGGTGCTGCGCTGGCCTTTCTTGTGCTTGCTGTGTGCAAGACCTTCCTGGTATCTGAGTGTCCGGCATTGAAACAGGGCCTTTCACCAGGCAGCCCTGGCAGCGCCCACTACCGCCACCCATGGGAAGATGCTGGCCTCATGTGCACCTTTGGCCAATCTCCATTGGGCCACCAAGGCTGGGGGCATCCCTGTGGGGCAGCATGAGGAAGCATCTCTCTTTGGGGCAGGGGAGAGCAGCTCAGAGACCAAGGAGAGGGGAGAGGAGAGGTAGCTGAGGGAACAATCTGGGAACAATCCATAAGGGATTGTTCCTTCAACATGAAAAAGGGTGAGAGGCTGCCAGCTCTGAAGGCAAGGGGTGTCATAACTGGGCTCCTGAGCCCCAGAGGGGTGCCACAGAAAGAAGGGAGCTGTGGACTCAAAAAGGTTGAAAATCTCTGTTCTAACCTGATCCTAAAAAATGTGCATAGAGAAGTGTTGTTTGCTAGGAATATACAAGCAGTTCCAATGTTATGTCTCCCAGTTCATGCAAGTTAAGACAAATTATTTTCAGTTTGTGCCACCATGTTCAATTGCAGATGGGTGAGAAATGTAATTTTGTTTGCACTTGAATGAGCAACTATCCAATTCGTGTTTCTTGGTCCAGTATTCAAACTGAAACACAGATATCCTCTGAATTTCACACTTCTCCAAATTTTGCAATGCAGTTCTCCCGTCCATGTGTACAAAAAAAGCATATATTAAGATGTGAGCATAAAATACATATATAAGTAAAAATAATATACACAAATCTACTCTATTAGGTAAAGTTGTTCCTGGTATGTTTATATTAGGAGGCATCACTAGTAAAAATTTCATGAGCATTAAAAAACAAAATAATGTAGAAATGTGGAGAACTGAATTTAAGAATGGAAAAATGAGATCCTGAGAGAAAGTGAAGTTGACTTATTTGTCCATTCCTATATTCAGTGTACAGGGATTCAATCTGTGAATTGATCATCTTTGTTCTTAATCACAAGGCCAAGTCACTGCCAAGTCAGCAATGAGCTATGTAAAGATTCTTACCTCTTTTCCAGGTAAGAATCTGGATTCTCACTGTGAAGTTCTCAGGTAGTTTATTCACCAGTTGTGGAATGGAATAAAGGCAATTCCAGTCACACACAGACCACTCGGGAGCCATGCCAATAAATGTTATGTGTCTGTTGGAATGAAACTGATCTATAGGAACCGTTTGTAACTGGCTATTTAAATCTCAGTGCCATGGTCTTTATAAACCTCCATTTATAAGGATGATTTTGTTCCCTAAAGAGTTATGGTCACACAAGTCAAAGTTAAAGTTTTGCCATAGAAAAAAGTATGAAGGATTAATTGTATATGAGGTTTTTGTTTTGTTTTTAAAAAATAATCTTTAGAAATTAAGAGCTATAGTCATATAGAGGGTCATTGACACTGTTGATAAATTCCTTATGGCCAGTACTAAATTGCTTCTTATGCTTTCTTTAAAAAGTCACTGAATGAAAGAAGAGCTTATAGGAATGACATACTAATGCTGGAACTGTTGATTGGCTATGCTATGATGTAGCTTGCTGAGGAAACCTTTTAATTTCACAGAGCAGCAACTGGATGAGTATTTTTAGGATACAATTCAGCATTCATATGAAAGCTTATCTGTGACTGTGCTGCTTAACAATAGTACTAGGCTCTTGACATTCAGTTTTTGGAAAGGAACTGAGCTTTCCAAAGTGACTTTCTTACAAAGTTAATAAACAAACAAACAAACAAACAAACAAATCTTAAACTGCTAGTGTTGGATTGCATTTAATTGTTAACATTAAATGTTAAGAAAGCTAGTTCTGGTTACCAGTATATTGCTCCTTCCCCACTTACTGTGTTCAATGTTCATTCATAGCAGGGATGGGCAAGTATTAAAAAAAGAGGAGTCTTTAAAATCTGAGTCCTAATGTTTAAATATTACAGGCCCTCATGACTAGGGTTTTGAAAATGTGCATACTAAATGATAGAATTACAGAAATCACCATTCTGGCCTCAAATGCCACAGAACACCCACAAAGTACAAACCAAGCCAATATTTAAGATATTCCTAGGAGCCCCTACTGGTCATTCCATCACCAGTGGACTGTGGAAGTGGACCTTCTGGGTAATAGCACCAACCCTCTGGAATGCCTTCCCTTGGGTAATGGGTGAGACAAAATTGATCTTTAAATGCCTCTTTAAACCATCTCTGCTTTGAAGGTGACCCGGAAACTACAACTAATCCAGAATGCGGCAGCTAGACTGCTGACTGGGAGCGGCCGCCAAGACCACATAACATCGGTCTTGAAAGACCTACATTGGCCCCCAGTACGTTTCTGAGCACAATTCAAAGTGTTGGTGCTGACCTTTAAAGCCCTAAACAGCCTCAGTCCAGTATACCTGAAGGAGCGTCTCCACCCCTATCGTTCTGCCTGGACACTGAGGTCCAGTGCTGAGGGCCTTCTGGTGGTTCCCTCGCTGCAAGAAGCCAAGTTACAGGGAACCAGGCAGAGGGCCTTCTTGGTAGTGGCACCTGCCCTGTGGGACGCCCTCCTACCAGATGTCAAAGAGAAAAACAACTACTAGACTTTTAGATGACATCTGAAGGCAGCCCTGTTTAGGGAAGCTTTAATGTTTAATAGATTTTAATAGATTTTAATCTTCTGTTGGAAGCCATCCAGAATGGCTGGAAAAACCCAGCCAGATGGGCGGGGTATAAATATTTATTATTATTATTATTATTATTATTATTATTATTATTATTCAGAGTATTAAAAACAAAGAGGCAGGGTCCAGGACAGCCACAGCTAATAATAATAATAATAATAATAATAATAATAATAATAATAATAATAATAATAATGTTTTGTGCACTGCTCACTGTGGTGCATAGTTTTATTCTGTTTTTACCTACCTTTTAGGAATTGTATTGAATATTACAATTTGCACTTATATTATTCTCTAGGTGATCTGCTTGGACATTTTGATTACACTAAATGGTGTAAAAGTATAGACAAATGCAATCTTGTATAGACCTTGTATAGAGTGAACACCCTTCAAAGAACTGCAATAAATGATTCCATGCTTTGGATCTTGAGTTCCCATCCTGCTTCCTATCCTTTCCAAGCTCTATGATGCCCCATGATTGACAGGTTGGTTGTCCTGCCTAACTATCAGAATCAGAGCTTGAAGTCCAGATGCTTTGGGTCATGACTTCCCCTTTCCTCTTAAGGTGCTTGCCTAAACCCTTTCTTCCTCAACTGGCATTATGTTCTTGTAGCAGTTAACTTATGTAGCCACTTCATAAGTCCCTGAGTGGCCATGCTTAGACTTTTCACAGGCTCATTTTTATCAACTGAAGCCAGAACACTGGCATTTATTTAATAAAGAAAGGGTTGCCATATCTTGAAGCACAAAAAAGAGGACAGCCTGAGCCCAGTTGCAGCATGCAGAGTAGCCTGTGCCCAAGCTGCTCGTGTCCAAGGCCAAACCAACTCCAGTAAATAAATAAATCCACCCCAAAACTGGACATTTCCTTTAAAATGTAAAAATCCCCCAGATGTGCATGTTGCCCCCCCCCAAAAGAGGACATGTCCAGGATTTCCCGGATGTATGGCAACCCTATGCCCTCCCTATCTCATTGATGACACTCAGCTTTTTGTGAGTTGGGAAAGCTTTTTCCCTTATGTTACTTTATTTTTTCAAACCTGGCCCAGACAATCTATGAAGGGATGGGAAAGTGTCACACATACCCTGTTACAAACCCCTACTGGAAAATAGATTTTACTGTTGGCTGGCTTTAGCTTTATTTTACTTAAACACACACACACACACACACACACACACACGTACAGTACAATTTATTAGGTCACAACTTGCCTACATTTTTACCTGTCACGCCGGTTCCTCCAGCTCTAGCAGCAGTAGTGGGTGTGACTGACAAAGGGATAATTAAGCAACAAGACATGACAGCATGTGAATTATGTGGCAATAATTCATATCTTACGTGTTCTTAGTATGGCTGAGTGCTACTGAATTATTGTGGTGTGGTTCAACCTATGAAGAGAGTGTGAGTGGGATTCGGAAATTGTGTTGTACAACAGGTAGTTAAATGAAAAAAGATCTAGTTTTATTTAGGGAGAGGTGTGTTCTTTAAAAAAAAACAGGCACATCACTGACTCTTTGCCTAAATAGAACTCTTCGGCAATATTCATAACTATGAACATTGTAGCTATCCTGGGCCTAACATCATGGGTTATATGTGAAAGCTTTCTTCTACTTGACTTCCATGACATTGCCATCCTGTCAACATGAAGAGAACAATTTTCACACCCCTTGCTTTCCTGTTGGGCTTTAAACTGATCCCATCCATAAAGTGGATAGCCTTAAAATTCCCAGGGAAATGTCATTCCTCTCTCCCCTTCCCTCTTTCTACACAACTTACACGTACATGTAGCAATAATTCTTCCTTCACTCCTGCCTTCATTTATACCTCTCTTTAAAATCACATTGCTATCCTGACTTCTTCTAAGCATCATAGGTTGGTGTATATGCAGTTCCCTCAAATTTCTCTTCACAACAGCCATTTGAGGTAGGTTAAACTTTATGGCTGGCCTGTGCTCTCTCATGAGCTTAATAGCCAAGCAGGAATTTCTCATTGGACCTCCTAAGCCCACTGTCTGCCCAGTACACTCCTTGAGAGCCAGTGTGGTGTAGTGGTTAAGAGCGGTAGACTCGTAATCTGGTGAACCGGGTTTGCGTCTCCGCTCCTCCACATGCAGCTGCTGGGTGACCTTGGACTAGTCACACTTCTTTGAAGTCTCTCAGCCTCACTCACCTCACAGAGTGTTTGTTGTGGGGAAGGAAGGGAAAGAAGAATGTTAGCCGCTTTGAGACTCCTTCGGGTAGTGATAAAGCGGGATATCAAATCCAAACTCCTCCTCCTCCTCCTCCTCTTCTTCTTCTTCTTCTTCTTCTTCTACTACTACTATACTGCCTCTCCTCTTAATGACGTTCCCTGCCCAGATGCACTTCAAGTTAAAAACTATCTTGCCCACAATCCATTCTCCCATCTTTCAAAAACACTAACAAATTGAGGAAGACACACATGTTCTCCACCTGCCTGTATCCTCCCAGACTCATTATCCTTAAAAAAAAACCATCATCAGTATACCTGATACTCCCTGTCCAATTCAGCATACAATCTATACCTTTACATAGGCACAAGCAAAATTGATGTTGCCTTTGAGTTAACTAATACAGAAATTAGGAAACTTACTTCACAGAGTTATTTTTGTCTGAGAGAGGATGCCAAGATCTTATCCAAATTATTTGCTTAAAATTAAATGCAAATGATGCTGAATTAAAATAGACTAAAAATAGATTTTTAATATTTTTTTTAAAGTACAAAGTCAATTCCTCCTGGCAGGATACAAGTGGTTTTAAAACCTACTGCTGACTTTAGCAGAAAAGCCAGTCTAGAACATGTCATTTTCTTTCCCTTCCTCATTGCTTGCTGAGGCACTCCACAGAGCTATAGAGCAGACTGATCTTCTGAAGATTTAAAACTCCTAATTTACCTTCTTAAATGAAAGGAAAAGCTTGAAAGCTGCCCAGCTGACTCTGAGGAACAGTAGAGCACAATGGTCAGAATGGAATGGGAACAAACTGTGCTATCCTTTGAAATGTTGTGCATGTGACTGTCAAGTAGCTGAACTTCAAAAGCAAGAGACCTTCTTTCTCCTCCACCACCTACCTATGCATTGCCTGAGCCACACTTTAGGGAGCTGCAGGGATGCTTTCAAGTCAACATTCGTATTTTAAAAGCAAATACAGGAACACTAACTGACTCCCAATTTTCCATTTAAAAAATAAAAATATAACGACATAAATAAATCGAAAGCAACCCTGTCCTGCTTCCCCTATTTATATAGGTTTGCCATCAGTGTCGACTCAGGTAACCAACTTTTAACTTTTTGAAAGTGAAAACTCCAAAATCCCAAAGTGCCAGCCATAAATTTATGGATTTAGGTTTAGGATAGACAAGTGAAGCCCAATCCTATGCATTTTTACTCAGTAACAAGCACACTTAGGTCTGCCGCCTCCTAAGAAAGGTTTGATAGGATGGCAGCCTTAATAACTATTACCTTTTTGGTTCAATAAAAAGTAATTGCTGATTGCATCAATTCATGGACTTGCTGTGTCATTGTATCAGCTGAGGAGAGAATTACAGGAAGACTTGGAGTCTAGCTCGAGTGTATGTTCTATCTTTGCTACTAAATTCCCAACCCAATACTCTAGGAATGCAGAGAAAAACAAGCTTAAGGAATTACTATTACATTCTCTTACTCTCTCTCTCTCTCTCTCTCTCTCTCTCTGTGTGTGTGTGTGTGTGTGTGTGTGTGTCGTATGTTCCAGCTGTCCTTATTTACTAGAAACAGCATCTCTTTTTTTTCTGGAACCAGTTTGTTAATCATTCCTGGGAATGCCTTGTTTAAGTTGTAGCCTGACTTCCTAGAGTTCTTCAAGGTTCAGATCACTCCACAGCATCTCTAGGAGTGCATTTATTAATTTATTTATTAGATCTATGCCTATATATACAATAAATTTCTGACTAGAATATATTTCCATCCCATCATTTTTCATGTTCCTCAGTTATATTGGGTTGTTAGGCCAACTTTAAAGGCTCCATTGATGAGTGAATGTTTCCATTCTTTCTTATGCATTGGAAAAGAAACTCCATTTGCATTTTCCAAAAAACAGTACCACATATTGCATATCCAGCTAAGTCATACTCAGAGTACACCCACTGAAATCAATAAACTTGTTAGTTGTGACTTTAAATCCATTGATTTCCAAGGGCCTACCCTGGGTATGATTTAGTTGAATACAGTCCCACTTTTTGGTAAGGAGGAGCATTATTTAGAGAAAATATTTTGACCATTAGATACCATTGGTTGTGCCAATATGTTATTGAAAGAGGAAAACTTTAAACATTGAGTAAATGGTTATTTGGCTGCTAGTACTCTGAACTGCATGAGGACAGTTTGAACTACCAGTTTACAAGAGGTGAAGATAGAGGATTTAATATTTTTAATGCACATTTTATGATACTTTGGGGTCTCAGTTACAATTTATAGCTAGACAAATGTAGTTTCCACTTAAATCACATGGGAGGGATTGCATTTATCAGACAATTAGTACAGAGCTTTGGTTGTTTTGCAGCTGCATATTATAAGCATAGATAGCGGTTTTGTACATCTGAAATGCTCCAATAATGATGTTTCATTAGGCTTGTGCTTTGCAACTATAAATAGGCTTATTTCTGATGATAGACTGTGTGGCAACTAAATGACCTCATTTGTCCTTGTCTCAAGGCAGCTTTGCCAAAGGGGAAATGAGGAAATGCCAGAATTCTCTCGGAAATCTTTTACCTTTAATCTATGCCTTTAAATTTAATGTTTCTCATTTATTTAAAGCTCTCCCTTGGAGAATGCTGAGAAACATTTCAGTCTTATTTCTGACATTATTCTTATTCTTTACCTACTGGATTGCAGGCCTATATCCATCTTTGCATGATAGCTGCTATTTTCCTGCTTAGAGGGCATTTCCATGATTTCCTTTTACAGCCACTAGCATTAACTTATGTAACCCCCATTTGATTCACCAAGTACTATAAGCCTCTTGGTATTATTATCATTGTTACAGCACACTGGTCCCAGGTGGAGTCTTTGAAAAGAGAAGAGAAACAGTCAAGGAACCCCGTTAAGTCAATGCAGGAAAGATGGTTGTATAATGTAAGCGTCCTCCCAAGGCTGTGAGCTGGGCTATGTAAGGCAAAAAAACAAAAACCCAAAAAACACTGTTAAACTGAACCAGATGTTTGCTACAGTATGTGTGGAATAAAGAAGCAGACATAGGTACAAGTATTAAAACGGCTATGATGCTAATTGAGAGACATGACCTACAAAATTTAATTGAATGAGACTAATCTGGAAAGAAATTCTCTCAGCCATTCTGCAAGGATGCCTTCCAGGAGAGGGTCTGCCATACCCTTGCAGAAGGGACACATGACTGCTAACAGTTTTTGCAGGGCCAAACCCCTTTCCTCACAGCCCCATAATTCTTACCTACATTCTTAAGGTGCTCTCCGGCTTCCCAATCCCTTCCAGCTTAAGACTGTCATTTCATTGTGGATACAAAGGGCCTGTTCTTCAACTCAAGGGGGTAGTAGTGCTGTTTGCATTGTAAGAGATATGTGGAAAAATTGGGGGTGTAGTCTTTGCCCCCTATCAAAAGTGGAACCAACAGAGAAAAGAAGTGAGGGTATCAGAAGCAAGGGATTTTCAGAAACCCACGGTGTTTTATGAGTTAATGGGCACCCCAGTTTGAGTGGCAGATATCCCATGGGAGGCGGGACATTCCGCTCTTTAAAAAGGAGGGAGCAGCCGTTAGTGAGAGTGAGTGGTGACTGGAAGGAGGGCGTGGGGCCAGGATAGTGGTGGGTAGGTTAGGATAGGTTAGGATACGTTGAAGATTTGTATATGATGCTGAAAGAAAGAGTTTACACTGTTATGAAACTAAGCTTATAAACGATTGCATTACTGAAACCGTTATGTTCTGAAATAAATAAATACTTCTTATAGTTGAGCTAAGAAAATATCATCGTTCATTTGGTCCAGCGAGTTATGTATGCTCATGAGGAGGTGAACTCAGGGAAAGGACAAAACTGACCTGCAGGGTGATAGTTTGTGTCTTGGAGTTCCCTCAGGAGGGGCTAGCGGGCGGAAACCCTGGTATTGCCACAGAGTTGCTAAGAGGGCTTAGCTAACTGATATAGTGAGGGATCTAATGAAAGAGAGACCCCGAACTATAGGCAAAGAAGAGTTTAACCCCTGAAGCCCAGAGCGGAGGATATAACCGGCCACGGCCGCTGGACAGGAAAACTCCCGTTACTAAGGGACCCCCAGATTATAAATAAAAGGGGATTGACATAACAGACGGACCTCAGAGGGACAGGTGGGGTGAATTGAAATTTGACCCAGATCACCTGATTAGAAATTCACTTAGTAACAAGGGGAGAGTGTGACGTGGAGGTTTGTCGCAGTCAACAGGGTTCAAAGATGCACAAAGGCAATTTCTTACATAGCCCTCTAGGATTATGAAGCTTCCTCTCAGGGGTGACTCCTGTTTGGCTGTTTCAAAGAGAAACCAAAACTGTCTCCTGCTGACAACAGTTTGGGTTTCTCTTCGGAAGTAATGAATCAGCATCAGCACTGAGAGAGTTTTAAGTACTCAAAATGTTCTGTACAATATATTGCTCTCTTTTGTCCATATGAAAAGTGTCCCCATTGGTCCTGGTGATTTTTTGAGGGAGAACAGTGATTGCAGAGCTCCTCACATCCTGACGCCCGTTGTGAGGAAGAACAAGAAGCATTGTCCTCCCTTTGAACAGATGTTGGAAGGAGCACTGCAAGTATTGTGTGGCTGCACGGAGAACAAATCTGATAGAATCCACAGGGCGCCGTAATGAAACAACTGAGACAAAGGTAATAATAACCATAATTATACGGCAGTATCAGTAGATCTTTGATGTCCTATTGATTTTTCCCCTCACAGAAGGAGTGAATGGTGGGCTTCCCGTAACTTATGAATTTTAAAAAAGGAACCCTAATCCTAATTTAGAGCCCACAGCATTACCATTAATCATACTGGCTGGGACTGTTGGGAGATCGAGTTCCACATGTGGCCTCAGGTTTCTGACAGATGTAAGAATGACAGAGAAAGTTAATCTATGACACATAGGACTAGAATCCTAACTGAGGTTTGATGCCTACTCTCACTTTCAGTGGTAATTTCACTGCTTTCTGTAGATACAAGATGCCTTTAAGTCTTATATTTAGGAATGGATAGAACTGTGTGGGTACAGTGTGTTCTCCACAGGAAACTTTTGTTCTCTAATGTGCTGCTGAGAATTATTGGTTAACCGTGGTATATGTTTTTTTACTTGTAAGGAATATCCTTTGGCTGGTTTTTTTCCTAGGGCTAAGTAGCCCCAGGGGTTGGGCTCAGTCTATTATTTGAAGAATGACAGCTTTAAAAAACATTAGCAGTATATCATATTTGACCACTCCTCATTATGTACTGCCTGGAATTCTCAATAGATAGCTCTGGATACCCTGTGAGTTATTTAATGCTAGTCTTAAATATTCTTGATAATGTCTGCTATGAAATGATGTCTGCTGGATAGATAGCCTAAGCACTGAAATTATCGTGAAAATCAGTATTTGCAATCTGCCTCCTCGTTATTGGAAGTATTATTTTTTGAATATGAAGGTGTCATTTAACAACACAAAAATTGCTCCCTGTGAAATTCCAACTTCAGCTGCAGCCTTATGCAGTATTACTGCAGTAGTTTGCTGTTATGTCACACAATTATAAGAGGAAAAACCAACTTTAGCACTTCATTTTCGCCTGCAAGGTCTTAAACACACTTACTCTGAGATAATTATGACAAATCTGGTCTGGCTCAGAACGGCTTCAGATTGCATTTAGCAAATGTGTTTAGAATCAAGTTTTAGATAAAACTGATCTAAGCATTCTCAGAAGCTTCCAGAAGGCATGGGGCAAATTTAAATTTCTATGAGCAATGTTGTTGGAAAAACATGGTGGCGGCCATGCACCAAGAAGCATAATTCTAATGTGTAAAGCATGAGTGAGCAGTGGAAAGTACAATTTAGGTTCAGGAACCAATGATGCAACTAAATCACTCTACAAATTCCATGTAACTTTTCACGGTAGTCTGGGTTTTCTCCCCGTGGTAGTTCTTTGTGTGCAAGGAGATTTATCCACAGAGGATTCTTCAAACATGCAGCTGCCCATTCGTAAAACCTGAAATGTCTTGGAATAAGCAACAGCTTTTAATTAATACCCACTGTGCTGAGATAAAATGAACCATGAACTGGTTAATGTATCTAGGAATAGAAAGTTGCCTTCCTGAGTCCTCCATTTACTTTCTCTTTCACTTTCTTGCTTGCTCCTGCTGTATCCAGAAATGGCTGATGATGTTAAGTCAAATATACAGTTTCAAGTTTATGATCGTGTCTGTCTTCAGCGTGGTGAGTTAAAAACCTATTCTGCAACAGGTTATGGGCCTAGGTTTTGTTTTGTTTGCTTGCTTGTGTGGATGGATGGATGGGGGGCAAATCAGCTGTCAGGGACTGGCTTGGAGGAGTAGTAGTGGGAGGCACTTTCCATTTAAAGTAATATCTTACGTGGATAGCTCAGCTGGTTAGAGCAGGCATAGGCAACCTTCGGCCCTCCAGATGTTTTGGACTACAATTCCCATCATCCCTGACCACTGGTCCTGCTATCTAGGGATCATGGGAGTTGTAGGCCAAAACATCTGGAGGGCCGAAGGTTGCCTATGCCTGGGTTAGAGCATGGTGCTGATAATGCCAAGGTTGCAGGTTCAATCCCCATATGGAACAGCTGCATATCCTTGCATTGCAGGGAGTTGGACTAGATGGTCCCCTCCAACTCTACAATCCTATGATTCCATACCAAGCAGAGATTTGTTAGGAAATCCCTTTTTCCTCTCAGAGGGCAAGAGGGGTCTCCTAATGACTCTCAGCACCCTTAACAGATGGCAGTTTCCCAGGATTCTTTCAGGGAAGCCATAACTGTTTCAAGTGGTATGTGTGCTTTGCTACCCATTCCAGCAATCTAGAAGGGCTCGGTAGATCACAATCACTCACTGCAGAGTGTGTGTCACAGTAGCCATTCTGAGGATTCTGTAATCTATTCTAGAGTTTGGGGTGCCTCCCACCCAATTTTTGGTGAATTCATTTCATTCATGAAGTTCATTTCCTACAGCTACTTCTACTCTCCACCAAAGCTCAGTAAAACAGAACCCCACCAATTCAAAATACACCAAGAGTTGGTGACTTTCTGATGGCCACCCAAGAAGTCAGCAAAGGTTTCAAACCAAGGCAGAGAGAATCCATGCCATCAGTATATTCGCCAAAAGCCCTATGGACACCGACAAATGTACAACAATTGAAGTACAATAATCTGATGTACACACATTCTTCAGGAAAGTATTTTAGAGAGGCTTTCATGTGTGTATTTGTCACATTTGTGGCAAAGCAGGGGGGACAATATGGTTTAAAGGGAAAAGTGCAAATGGAACCATGAAAAGCAAAATATGTATTTATGGAACAGGATTCAAGTAACTGTAATAATTCCACCAGTGGTACTATTTCCATTGTTTTTGATACAGTGAAATGAATAAATATTTCCTTCATATATATCTGATTCACATTTTGCTGAGACCCTGGAACAGTGTCATTCGCTCAAACATACTTTTCTCTCAGCTGATTCTGTCATTTTTTTTTTTGCCGTCTTGTATTTCATAAATTCTGCCATCAATATCATTGTCCACTAGAAACTATTTTTGCAGAGCAAGGGAAAGTGGTGAAGGATGAAACTGCTATAGACTGACCTTGATAGAGAGCTAAAAGAAAAAACCCCAAACACTCAGAATTAACTCAGCTCCTGGGGCACTTATTTCTTCCTGGTGGGTAAATGACTACCACTATGGTCTTAACCAGAAAGATTTTTTTTTTTCCAGGAGGGGGATGTTTCCAATCTTGTATCAAAGGTGATAAAGCATCAAAGTGCCTCCAAAGCATTTTCTCTCTCTTTCTCTTGTCACGGGGTGGCTGAAAAACAGACTAATGTCCTGATCTTAACCTGTGCCCACTGATTTCAGTTTCCTTTCTTTTCTCTCAGATTCCTTTAAATGTTTGAGTGGAAGGTGTGATTGTTCTCAAAGTTAAGAACATGCTTAATGCTCTTGATGGGGGGCTTCAGATGCATTGGAATGTGTGTTGGCTGTTAGCACATCCATCCTTAACTCTCAGCATATACCTCCTTTAAAACAAATTAATATTCTTTTATTCCCACCACATATACCAGTTCAGACAGCCTTTGTTCAGACGGGAGGTGCTAGGCAAGGGTGCTGCTGGGTAATGCTAATCTGCCCCTTGGGGGCAAGGTTCTTTAAGTAAGTAGTGGCGGACCAAGTTCATTCTCTTTTGACCACCTCTCCCCATTTGAACCAACCTGGACCCTGCAATCATCATCTGAGGCGATTTTTTGTGTGCCCCCTCTGGGGGAGGTCCAGAGGGTGACAACACAAGACCAGGTCTTTTCAGTGTTGGCTCCCTGTTTGTGGCATTCCCAGGGATGCTTGCGTGATGTCATTATACTGTATATATTTAGGCACCAGGAAAGCTTTCCTCTAAAACCAGGCCTTCTAACTGTCTGTGACCGTCAGAAGTGGGTGAGATATTTTTAATAAATTCCCCACCCCACCCCACCCTAGTTTATTGTTTCTGTGGGTGCTTTATTTTTTGTTGTAAGCCTCTCTGAGTTGTGTTGAGCAACATAAAGTGACTAACACATATTATTTCACCCGAGGACCCCAGGGTGGGTTACAACAATTTATAACACACCATTGCTAATTTTAAGTATCAGGGTATAGGCCCATGGTGGATTTGCATAATATTAGCATGTGCTGATTTGTATGTGAATATATGGGTTTAGGTCTTTGAGCAAATTGAGACGACTGGGGTCTTACGACTACTGTACTTTGCAGCATGCCCTGTAAGCAAAATGTAAAAATAAAATTAAGTGGTAAGGATTAGGAGATCTGAGGCTCAGTGCAAAACAACAACAACAACAAAACAACAACAAAAAAACCCAACACAACCAGCAGGGTGCTTGTTACACACATAAAACCAACAATGTCTTTTATCGTAGGAATGTATCTGGTACCAGAAGCAACATCTTGGAGTAGATCTGTTGACCTAAAAATCTGATGAAAAGCCACATGTTTGGTACATATTTAGAACAATGAATCAAAAGAATCAGTCTTTTTTTTTAAGGGGTTTTGGAAGGCACAAAATATTGACTAGTTTGGGGGGGGGGGAAGGCAAGTGTAGAACTGCTATTAGAGTGTGCAGGTGACCAGTGCTGAAGTTCTGCAGCATTCCAATAAATGTGAGTAGCAGACTCATAATAGTCATTTCAGCCAAGCTAGAAACGAAAATAAAATTGCTATTATTCCCTGCTACGTCGTGGTAGACCAAATTCTGCAATACTTCTAGCCTATTACACTAACTGTCAGTGAATTGTTACTTTTATGATTTTGGCACATATGATTAGTCCACGATCACACAGGAAATGTTTAAAATAGGGACTATTAATAGGGTGAAATTCACCTCTTTTTTTGTAAGACTGTAAGCAAACAAATTTTGTGCTGTGAACTGTGATACGGAATGGGTCCTCAGGAATGTAATTTTAGACAAATGTAAGATGTTAATGCAGCAGTTCCTTCAGTGTGCCTGCCCCCTACATCAGTGACTTCCACATTACTTGCTAAAAACCTGGGACAGAACTCCTTGTGATTCTGGTACTGTACATTAAACCTCTAAAATAAAAATGGACTCTTGGGTCAGTCTTATAAACATTAGAAGCTATGTAGAATATTTATTTATGACTTCATATAAGGCTGTTTCTGGTGATGTCATTTGCAATTTTCCCATCAAACATGGGAATGTCTAAGTTATTTCTGGTAAAGGCCCACCCAAAATGAAGTTCATATACCCCAATATTCTGCCTGTTGAGAAACTATACAGAACTTGTTTTTGTGAACCCATCTACAGATTTAAATCTGAGACTGGTATTTTTGCAATGCTCTTTGAGAAAGCAGGATTCATATGCAAAGGCTGGCATCCTCCTCTCACAGAGCATCAAGTCAAGCTGAATCACCAACAGTTCAAAAGACCTGGAAAATTTTATATATATTTCCTCTAAAACCTGTCATTTGTCTCACTATCAGCTGTGGCCAAAACAAGCCATTAATTACACAATAAATTTCAGTGCATTGTAATGGAAGGGAAACATCAAAAATATAGCAGAAAAAATAATGTAGCATTTGAGGACTGAAAAAAAATAGTGAATATTGCTTAGATTCACCTGCGTGATTACTGCTGCTGGTTTCCAACAAGCATGCAAATTGCAACAATTTCTCCTCTAGTTTCCATTTCTGACAGAATTCTCCGACATCCCTAATTTCAATTTACACAATACACTCGTTTTAGGCAGTTTCTGCAGTCATAAGAATCATAACTAGATATTATTCTGCTGTAGTGAGATGTGTTCATCATGTGTCAAGAAGCAGAAAAACAGATATTCAGCTATAGCAACTTCTGTAATCTCTAGATCAATACCATTCTGCCTTTCAAATTAGGAAAGCTGGCACAGCCGAGATCTGGGATCTCTATGCTCACATGTTACACTGCTCATGTTCAAGTAGACCACTTAGTCCCAGTCCCCGTACCCCCCGCAAAATAAATAACATATGAAGCTGAAATTGACTGAAATTTGCTTTACAGGAATTAATTGCTACCTCATTCTCTCTTAAAATGCAGCCAATCATCCATTCCCACCACCCTTCTGAGTAATACCCCTCCCAACCCTCTCTCTATTAAGGATCTGGTGACTTCTGTTTCAGTGTATCTGAAGAAGTGTGCATGCACACGAAAGCTCATACCAATAAGAAACTTAGTTGGTCTCTAAGGTGCTACTGGAAGGAATTTTGTTTCTTAAAATGCAGTTATTTTAGTAGAAGCATAGGCTTTTCATACACAAGGGGAAGAAGATACACATATAAGAGTAGAGTGGACATGTTCAAACATCCAGTTACGCTGTGAAGAGATTGGAAAGCTAATCTTAATCATTTTACTGTCCAGGAGTCTACTTGGAGTGCTGGAAAAGAGACATATAAGCTAAAATGGACAACTTTAGCATTTTTGCTGATATTAGCTGAAAGTAAAGTCTGTTCATGTGTTCAACTCCTACTGTACAGCAGTGGAGATCAAATGCACAGAAACATGCTATGACAATATTAATGGTATGCTTTGATGAGAAAAAGTACTGTTTCTCTTAAAGCCCCATTAAAGTGGCATCAGACTTGTATATACTAGTTTTTCTTCAAATCTAAACAGACTGTCCAAGTGTCCCTATTTTCCAGGGACAGTCCAAGATTTAAAGAAGCTGTTACAGTTTCTGATTTGATTCCAGAATGTCCCACTTTTCTTTAGGACATCTCTTTTTTCATCAGAGAAATGTTGGAGGGTATATCTTAATATGTATTATGTAATTGTGTTTTCTGTTAATAGTAAAACATTTATTTTTTAAAAGATAGACTTAAAAATAAAGTGTTTACTTACTGTATAATCATGCATTAATATATGATCACCATGATCCCACTTCTGGACTGATTGACAGGAATATTTCTGAATCATATTCTAGTGCTCTTCATTTGACAACCCCATAATTCCTTCTTATTTCCAAAATTCAGAGAAGAGTGCTGGTCTTTAGCCACAATGGCATTGTCCATATTTAAGAGTGAGATATTGTTGTAGAGAATGGGGGTGATTAAGAATAATCAATCCTTCTGCCATACTGGGAATATCCCCTCACTCACCCAGTGTGGGATATCCCACCATTTTCCAGCAGAGTTTCTTTTCATTCAGCAAAGCAAGCGGCTTGCGTATATGTCAAACAAAGCTTTGATAATAAATAAAATTCTAACATAATAACACACTATCTGAGAGAAACTAAAACAACATCATAAGGCAAAAATGACAGTTGGTCTCTCTACCGGAAGCTAACTGAACACCGAAGGGAGGGGCTGATTGCAGAGCACAACACAAAGCCCCACCCACCAGATGCCAGACCTTCTACTAATCAAATTAGGCCCCACTGTTTTTCTTACAGATATCAGTAGGTTTTTTGGGGGAGGGGAACCCCTAGTTTTACAGATGTATAGAAATGGTCTAATGAAAAGGGGAAGGAACTCCACAAACAATCTAACGAGGAACAGTTTAAAGAAGAGCAAATGTTTATCATGTGCTCTACTCTGAGGTCCTAGGCTACAAACCCATTCAGTTGCCTGACACCATTCGATGGGAGAGACTCTTCTGACCCTTCATGGTCAAGGGTCCACAGTTATATGCACAATTGCCTTGGACTGAGACCAACTGAATTCAGTGTGACTTACTTTTGAGTAACCACGCCTAGGCCCAATGTCTGATCACGCTCAGAGTTGACTCCATTGGCCTTTAGAAAGTGAGCATGCATTATCCTTTGCTTGGTCCCATGCCTCAAGACAGTATAATAAAAATTGTTTTAATTCCACACTGCAGGGGATTGCTTTGTGTGTTAATCACTTCTTGGTCGGCTATGATTTTTTTACTCCCGGATGGAGAAAATAACTAAACGTATCCTGCAGGGTAAAGACAGGCTCAATTTTATTGTTGTTCTTGTTATTATGACCCTATAATATCATGCTAAAACTTTCAATCCTGTCCACAGCTTAGCTGCCAGCATGCTGGGAGGAAAGCAGTGCAAACTAGAAGATATAAGAGGCTTTGCCAGGCAATCAGGGATTCCCCACTGGAACCATATGTCACATATATATTTGCAGACTTGGTAGGACTGCAATTTCCCTTGTCTTCCTAATGTGAATTACGTATATTTACTTGTGTAAGAATATCAACTGTCTTAATTTCTGGGTATATTTAATAGTGTTTAGTCTCTACTGATCTTTGGAATGGGCCATATATTCCTTTTCTAGCGTACCCCAAGCATCAATTAACTTATTGACCATGGTGGTAATTATATTAGGTATGCAGATCTCAATTTAATAGGAGTGTCCTGTTTATTATTTTGTGGTTTCTAGTCGCTCTGAGGAAGCCAGCTCTCTGCCTTTATAAATTATGTAGATCATTTGCTCTGCCACATTATTTCTGTTATTTTTAACCATGTTAAATTTTACTTTGCCTACTCAAGCTCCATTTCCCTAATGTTTCCTGTTCTTTTTCATTATTATTAAGGCTGAAATTCTATACCTGGTTACCTGGAAGTAAATCCTACTGAATTCAGTGGAACTTACTTCTCAGTACTGTAGTCATGAATAAGATCCCCCCTTTCACTTTCACTTTCTCTCTTTCAGTTCACAACAAATAAATAGCAGAAAAAAAATGCCCTCCACCCTGCCTCCATTCTGACCCTCTCCCAATCCTACCGGACAAAGAAATAAAATTGACTACTGCTATAATATAAGCCATTTAATAAGGCTCTGTCTTATGTACTTTGCCAAAGGCAAAAATCTCAATACTTAAGAAGAGTGATGGGCAGAGCAGTCCACCCCACACTATACTCCATGCTGATATGTACTGAATGAGGTGAAGTGTCCCTTCTTTCAGCTCTCCCATGTAAACTGCAGAAGGCCTGCAGGTAGGAGCCCACATGGTATGAGCCAATATAAACCCCTGAAATGGCAGCTCGGGGAGCAGGGAGGTTCTGAGGCTGGAGCTGGGCTGAGCCATCTCACTGCTACTGTGTAATGGCATCAGGCTGATTCTGCCTTCCCACCTTCGATCGCGGGATTATGGGAGTATATAGTGTTGTCACTTGATATTGCTATTATGAATATTATTGCATGCTCACAACTCTCATTTCAGGCTCAGCCCATTGTCAGACAAGCCTGTCTAGTGAGCATCCTGCATTCCTGCTTCCCAAAGGTTAAGAGCTTGGAGTGAAATAGGAGCAGCGTAAAACACTGCCTGGGATTTCATGAGCTTTCCTGTATCATGTGACAAACAAAACAAATATTTTAAGTATGCAATAGGAATGTTTTCCAAACCTTGTTTTGAGGCAAATGGGGGTGGGAGTTTCCATATACTGTGACTGGGGGGGAAAATGGCTCCAGTTATAAAGAGGCACAAAAAGGGAATCAGATTAATTGCAAATATTCCCAAGAGAAGATTGCAAAAAATCTGGAATCATTCCACCCATCAGGAATCCTAAATGGCACCCCTTCTAGTAACATTTTAAAATAATTATAGGGTGACATCCAGTTGTGTTGATCTGCAAGCAGAGCAGCAATAATAAAATGCATGTTTGGTACCATCCAGGTGCACATTACAAACCAGGAGGTTGCCTGCAAACCATACCCTTTTCCCCTAATGTTCACTGAGAAATCAAGCCGATTCTGAATCAAGCTCAAGAGTTTGCCCGTCACTAGAACAAAGACGTTTGGTGCAATGCAACCACAGCTACAGTTCTTATCTGAAATTTGTTGAAATTAACATATCAAAAGAAACCTTGCCTGAACTGAGGAACCGAAAAAAGGAATATCTCCTTGATTGCTTTCCATTCTGTCACCTCATGTTCTCTACCATTCCATCTTCCCACATCAGTGCAGGATACAAGAAGATTCAGTATAAGACTACATGACAGTTAAAAATGTGAATGTGAACAAAGCCTTCATTGGATATTTGCAGCCTGTCTTGTAATAGACAGCCGGTTAGAAATCAATGCTTGCTAAATCTAGACAAGAACTATTCACAAATGCCCCAGCGTTTCCTGGTTTGACAAGGAGGACAGGTACAGCCAGGATGTTTCAGTACATCCCACTGCATGCAAGAGGAAGCCAGGGGGCATGGAAATAATTAAGCATTGATAGGTTTTTGAATATCAAGACTCCAAGTCTAAGTTTATCTGATTGAGTTACAGGTAGGTAGCCGTGTTGGTCTGCCATAGTCAAAACAAAATAAAAAGTAAAAAAATTCCTTCCAGTAGCACCTTAGAGACCAACTAGGTTTGTTCTTGGTTTGAGCTTTCGTGTGCATGCACACTTCTTCAGATTCCAGTGTATCTGAAGAAGTGTGTGTGCACACGAAAGCTCAGACCAAGAACAAATTTAGTTTGTCTCTAAGGTGCTACTGGAAGGAATTTTTTTATTTTTTATTTTGTTTTGACTGATGGATTTGTCTTGTTCCCCACCCCTTGCTCCTTCATTCTTCCATGGTTGCTTATTCTTTAAAAGAAAACTTCCACTTGGTGAAATTGAGATGGGAAATTGTAAAACATTGACATTGCACTGTTTATAGTTTCATGATTTTGCTATGCAGGGTGCACATATGCGAGTAAGTAATTGCAGAAGATGATGGGAAGTATCTTGAAGAGACATTTTTTAATAATAATAATAATAATAATAATAATAATAATAATAATAATAATAATTTATTGCAGAAATCCACTTTTCAGATTTTTAGAAACAGACTTTTTAAGGTATAAAATTGGCTAGTTGTTCATTACAAATGTTGGTCTGTGCCTGACATTCAATGAACAATGGGACACCCTCAAGAATAATGTGGGGGGTTGAATGAGATGGAGTGGGCAAGGAGGAATTGGTGAAAATTGCATCCCACCTTTTCAGTTTGCAGAAGGGGATCCAGTCCCCTTCCATTTCAGGGAAGTTCACCATTGGACCCAACCCAGTGTTTCATATTTTAAACAGTCCTAGTTGCCTTGGTTGATAACCTCTGCTGAGAGGCAGGGGAGTGCAAACTAGTTGATTCTCTTGGATCCCTCAGTGACTTTTGATACCATAGGCCACTGCTCTGGAGCAGCCTTGAGACATGGGGACTAGAGGCACATCAATACAGTGGCTTATCTCCTTCCTGCAGGGCAGCTTTCCCCTAACATTGTGAGTCTTCCTTGGCAATTCAGATATGGGGCTCCATCAGGTACCATCTCATCCCCCCCCCCATTGTCCCAAACCCCTGGCCTACCTGGAAGCAAGTCAATATGCCAAGTTCAAAGTACAAAGGTCAGGAAACTCAGTCCAGGGTTAATCCAAGGTGCTAAGTGTCAAGTTAGGATACAGTGTATAGTCCAACTCGAAGCACAATCTCATTGAAGTCCATCAACATGAGCAGTTGAGCAGACACAGCACCTCAGCTCTGCTTCTCTTCTGTACTTTGCATGCTGATTGCAGCATCTGGGCTTGATGAGGCATATGACCCTCACCTGTTCCAAGCCTACTTCAGCTGAGGAGCCACACACTTCATGCCACAGCTAGCAAGCCCCACCTGGCAACCTAAGGAGCTGGCTGTGGGCCCTTGTCTGCCTCAGCCTTCTAGAGCACTGCTGCTCCCTATGCCTCAGAGCCTTCTGTGTTCCTCAGGACAGGGGCCCCTCTGGTTCCTGCTGCTCTGGTTCCTGTGCATTGACCTCCATCTCCTCACCATCTTCTGTCACCCTGTAAGTACTTCCTTTCCCATCCCCTGCTTGCCCTGGTGTGTCCCAGTTGCAACTACACCCCTCCCCGGGATCCACTTCCTCCCTTTCCTCCTCCCTGTCATCCTGCCAGTTCATGACACTCATGCTTTTTAAAATCTTAATGAAGTCATCCATGGATTTGGGGGGAGGCTCTGCTATTTTTTCAGGGGATACTCAAGGATATGCAGTACTGGCACCTCTTTTTGTTGTTGTTAAAGTGTGACACTTACTGTAACAACTTCATGGTGAGTACCGGCACCTATTCTTGTAGGAAAAAAAAACATAGAGGAAAGGTATTATTATTATTATGTCGGTGGCACCCAGCTCTTTCTCTGTCTTTCATTGAAATCAGGCAAGGAAGTGTAGGAGCTAGTCTGGTGTCTAGAGGCAGTTATGGTCTTGCCTACCACAGAGGTGCAGCAACTGGATCCATCTATAAGTCCAGGTCTTTACCACTGCTAGCCCCACCCCCACTCTCTGTGGGCCAACTTCGACAAGACAGAATCTGAAGGAGGTCTCTATAGCAGCAGATGTGCCACAAATCTAAAATTAATAATGTTATAATAATAATACTTTCCCTGTAGGGTGGCTGGCATGCTGCACAGTGTAGTTTCAAAGAGACCTCAGTCAGCCCTATATCGTCCACTGCCAGAGACAAAATGCTTCTGAATACTATTTATTGGAAGACATAGGAAGGGAGAACGTTTTTGTGTTCAGGTCCATCTTGAACCTTAGGCATCTGGTTGGCTACTGTGAGAATGGGATGCTGGACTAGATGATCCACTGGTCTGACCCAACAGGCTCTTCTTAAAGTCTTCTACTCTAGGGGCATATACACCATACATTTAAAGAATGTTTGTACCATACATTTACAAGAATATTGTAGTTTACCGCCCACAGAGCTACATTTTCCAGGGCTCTTAATAGACTACAGATCCTGGATTATTTGGGGGTAAGTCACATATTTTTTAATGTGCTTTAAATGTACAGTGTTTACGTAGCCATGCATGTAAGTTTGTCTCATGGGTTTCTGCCCAGATCCTCTAAGCACATAGGATTGCCCCTTATAAGCATAACCACCTTTAGGCCCTCAGAAGATAGATTCCCTAAAAATGTAAGGGGATAAATTCTCTGCTCATCTGTTTTCTTTTCCTTTAATAAGACTATCTGGAGCATTTTGCTATTGCTTTTTTGCCAATGAGTCACTTGATAGCAAGACAATGTTTTACAACAAGGATTGTCGACTAAATAACCTAATCAAAATATTATTAAACAATTATACTGCAGTAGGCTGTTTAATGAAGTGTTTTCAGTGTGGTTTGAACGTTAATAGCAAGGGTATTAAGCTACTTTGTGCTCTGTGTATCAAGCAGCCCCAAGATATGTGAGCCAGCCAATTCTGCGCCAGAGAAAATCGCAAAGCACCCTTGACAGGCAATGTGCTTGTGCCACTCAAACCTTATCGTGTGTCACGATTGACCAGTAGTGAGGCAGGAAAAGTTAAGATCTTCCATCATGATAACGGAAGGCCATTGCACATAACGCACAGCAGTAAATGCCAGCAAGGTGTGTGCATGACAAAGAGCTGGTGTGAGTTTGGCTCTCTGAGGAATGAGCACAACCATAAGAAAATGAACAAGTTTTAAAAAGTCATAATAAAGACTAGAAAACCATTTGCTATTCGCTTTTATGATATGATAAAGAGCCAACACAAATAGAAGAGTTTATGGGGACAGGACGTAGGATCTTCCATATATTGTTACATGCAGTGAAGAACTTCAGGGCTGCGAATGCATTTGTTGGGTTTGGTTTCCCTGGAATGAAGGTCACTGTAGACTGGTGTCTTTGTAATATATGGTTTTATTCTCCTACACCTAGAATAACTAATAAGTGGCCTCCAGTCAGATGAGGATAGAAGGTTAGGCCTGCCTCCTCCATCTGAAAGTATCAACAGACCTGCCATTTACCAACTCTGTAGTCATGTAAAAAAAAAAAATGCTTAGCAGATGCTTAACAGACTTGGTTAGGACCAAGATACATATGTAACATTTGTATCTATCCAGGCTCTGTGATTATGACCCACAATGTGATCTATGGAAGGTTAGAACAAGATGCCCCCTTGACTGTGGAACATTACAGAGATGTGTCTAGCACCTGCCTTTGACACTAGGCAAATAATTTTTAAAGTTTTTTAGGGCATTTAAAATAATTTATATTAACTTTTAAATCTATGCATTTCATGGTGATTTTAAGATGTGGGTTTTATTTAGTTCTCTGGGGATGGTTAGTCTCTGATCTGATATGGTTGTTTTGTTTTATTGAATTTTTATGCTGTTATTTGATTGGTATTTTATTGAATTTCTGATTTTAATTTAATTATTCACCACCCAGAGAACCCTGGTTTTGGGACAACTAAGAAATAAAAAATAGATATTGTACATGCATAAGTTCCATTCAGAGGCTCAGCTGAATATATCAAGATCAGAATGGGATCAGGAGCCGAGATATCGCTCCTCCCTCCACATGTTAAGTATACATGGATATATGCCTATGCATATGTCTATAGCAAGGATAAATATTTAATTTTTAGGCAGCACTTGTTTTGACATGTCTTATATGTAAGGAAGAGTGACAAGATTCTGTATGACATAAAATATCCCTTTTTTACACTGCTCCTAACACAATGCAGACAAGTATAATACAATCACACCTGTATCCACCAGAGAATTAATTGAATTAGCTGAATATTGACATGCAAACAGCTCAAGGCACTAACACGCTGAGTTTAGCTTTGGTGAAAAGTCATACCCTGCAGTCTGGTTCTAGCGCAAACAGAAACTCCTAAATAAGATACTGTTGAGGCATTAGATAGATGGAATTGGTGTATCATTCTCAAATATATTATGCCTAGTTTAGCAACTAGATTTGTTGGTTGACATTTATTTTATTTATTAGGGGAAATTATAGTCTGGTCCTCATTTGAAAGTAAATCCTAGAATAAAATAAAAACATTATAAACAATAATACCAGCCAATATCACTTAAAAACGCAAGATCAATACAGCACATTAGCAAAATCAGGAAATTTGTGGGGGGCAGGCCACCCAGCTTCCAAACCAGGTAATCCAAAGCCCTGATTGGTAGATATGTTTTCAGCATACAGAAATGCCATCAAGGCCTGTAGCAGCCAAATCCGTGGGAAAGAGCATTCCATAATCTGAGAATGCGCCCTCGTAAATACAATATACATTGAGAATTGTGAAAGTGATTCCTTTGCCACATATAATATAATAATTATATTGCCTCATATAATTTAATATTATATAATAAATAAAATTAATAATAATAATTAATAATGCAAACGACCATGACTCACAGTTTCACATTCCTTTGGTAGCCACAAAATGAACTTTTCTTTGCACATCAGATCTCTCTATAAAGCCCTAACAACATTTCTATACTGCTGTCCATCTGAAGATCACAGGGTTGCTTTACACAATATAAAAACACAAAAATACATACCATAATAACAACCCAAAACAGTACACCCTTCCCCCTTCCCAGTTTAAAAGGCCATATTGGCAACCCCTCTCTTTGACCTTGGGCAAATGATCAGCTCTTTTCCACCTCCACCACTCCACCTCCACAATGGAGAAAACATATTCTTTTTGTTGCAGTGTGTTATGAGCTTTAATATATTAAAAACCACACTGATTCTCAGCGGGAAGTTGCTATACAAAGAGCTTAAGATGGTGATTATTATAATGAAAATACATTGCCTGATTAATTATATCTTTCACTTCGTGTGTTGCCTTATAAAAGTGAAGAGCTGGCAGGCAAGATCCCAGAGGATCTGTGCAATTAAAAGAGAAGGTTGTTTTTTTAATGTATTGTAAATCGTATTTTTTCCTAAGAAAATTAGGTGCCCTTTGGATCCTGCCACAAGCCAAATGGGAGCCACTTTTCTTGATGTGCACCTTTAAGTTGATTCCAGGGAAAAGATCCACACAGTCAGTCCCAACCATATTACTGCAGCATTCCTACATGAACCTAGCCATGTAGCAGCTTTTCACCAAAACAGAGCTCCTACCTGTGTGTTAATATGTGACATTTTATTAATATCATTTAGTAAAATAACTATACATATGAAAATAAAAATTGCATGGAAAAGAAAATTCCATTCTTAGACCCACTTGAGAGTGCTTAATATCCCTTCTTGTCTCTCTCTTCCAAAACAAAAAAGTCACTGCTACTATTCTCAGTTTTAAATGTCATTTTCTTCCAGGATCAACAATATTTCCTTCCCGTGATGCAACTGTTTCCTAATAGCAGTGAGATTACCCCAGAGGGGGGTGGTTACTATGTGATAATTAGATAGCGCTCCGAGGTCTGAGGTACCAGAGACGTGGCTTGGCTGTGTTGTGCATCGAAACACCTCAGAGACATACGGTTGTGTCTGTGGATGTTTCTTCCTTCTATTTATGCCTCATTGCCTCACTGTAGCATATCCCTCTTGTATAGTCTGTGATGGATACTTTTACGTCTGGAATAGTCTATTTTTATTTCACTCTCCAGCATGTGGAGCAGTATGGCAACTTACACACTGTAGGAGGCAAGAGGGGGTTGGCTTATTACTTAGCGATGTTTCCATTCAGCATCTGCTTTGCTCTTCTCACTCCTTTCTAATTCTCCATGGGGCCCTCTCAAGTGACGAAGGCTTCTCGAATATTCCCTCCCTTGTGCTCCCTTGATGAGGGAAAACAGAAGAAGAGTGTAGCAATACCTCTCTGTTTTCATGGCCCTGCTGATGAACAGGTAGGCTGGAGCAAAGGGGCACATGGAGGAAGCAGTGATTCCACCTACCACCGGTATATCTGCAATGGCGTGAGACGTCTTACAACATTAAACATGGATTCAGGCACAATATTGGGTTGCAAATGACAGAAGCTTTGTCTTATTTGCTATTGTAAACACAACACATTTCTATATAGTACTGCCTTACACAGTCCATCTCAAGGCAGTGTACATATCCAAAGCAGGCCCTGGAGCAACAACTGGACAACGCGGGTACCGGGTGAGGGCCTCGGGGATCAAAAGGCCTTTTCACTGGCCTGACCCTGCAAGCTACTCACCCACCTCCCTACCACCAGACTCAAGACCAAGTGTGTTTCAGTGGTAGCAGTGTGTGAGCTCTACTTTTGAATGGCAGCCAAACTTGGCTACTGTCTGCAGTGGCAAGCAGTCCTCTGCCTTCCATTTACTGACTCTCCTGGGCTCTGAGAAAAGGCCAAGGAGTGCTCCTTTAGAGATAAGCATTTTGGATAAGGGAGCTGAGAAAATACCTGCACGCACTGCCATGGTTTGCCCCAGTAATTAGAAAAGCTTTTGAAACATATATTATTATTATTATTTTGCGGGGGCAGGAATCAAGCAACCAAACTCTTTATAACTGTCAATTACTTATTGTATTTTTAAAAAAGAAGATTTATACTAATAAATAGAATAAATAGAAAAATACCAAACAAAATGAAATAGAAAACCATTACAATAGAATTACTAGTAACTGTATCATGTCACCAGATGCCAGACATGCAGAACAAAATGGTAAGTTTGCTCAAATTAGTCTCTGGAGAGTTTTACATGCAGCAGCACAATATTCAGCCACCCTGCAAGAGGTGGGTGCATTCTGATCTGAATGATAGGAGAGCATAAAATGTTTCCGGTCGCCCTGGGAATGTCTGTAAAAAGGTTTCAGTTAAAGCATATCACTATAAAAGGAGCTATAACGTTATTTTAAAAACGTAAGTTTAAAATGCCTTCTGTCCACCATGGCAAAATGGCATTCTCCTTTCCACCTCTGCTGAAATGTCTGGCTCAGGAAAAGGGCCCCCATCTTTCTCAGAACCTAAGCAAGGTGGGAGGTGGCAGAGAAACTTCCCACGTTTCCACCACATTCACAGTGATGAATAATGTAGGAAGGAAAGTAAGAGGGGGCTGGGGGAGTGGAAAAGGAGGAACGGGGTGGCAGCAGTGAAGAGTAGAATGACGGCATTGCTGGCAAAAATCAGAGGATGGGGCAAGGATAGGATATAATGGTGACAGGCTTGGTGCCAGGCCTGCATTGGGCAGCAGTGGCTGCAAGAGGGAGAGCAGGGAACCTCTGCTGGTTTGGGAGGGGGTGTCCATCAACTGCCTGTAGGGGGCACTGTTGTTAGGTGGACCCTAAAATATGCCCCCGACCCTGATTAAAACAATAGAAACATTATTTTCTACAGGTATAATGTTAACTACTACTTAGTTGCCCATTGGCTAGAGAAACTTTTTTTTTGCGCCAAAACAAAATACAAAATTCTTTCCAGTAGCACCTTAGAGACCAACTAAGTTTGTTCTTGGTATGAGCTTTCGTGTGCATGCACACTTCTTCAGATACTTCTTTTTTGTGTGTGTGTGTGTGAATGTAGTGATCCCACTCCCCTGTCTATGTGTGTCCACAGTAACACCTAAATAGTGCCCATATTTTCTGTTAAGTGATTGCTGTGCATTCCTCGTTGGCATAAGCTTTTGAATGGGGTTAAGTGCATTGTCTCAGACTGATACCATTCATGCAAATGACTCATCATTGTCTTCATGGGGACTCTAGCTCACAGTAAGCACAAAAGAGATGCAAGTAGCCGATTCTTCTCTTTACCCATAAATCAACTTAAACATTGTAACAGGCGTGCAGATAATGAGAATATCATTTTTTTAAAAATAAATAAATCAAAAGTCTGGACAGATAAATTCATACACACAACGGGAAAGAGATGAGATCAATGATATTGTATGGTACTATGGAAATGTATAAGATGTAATGTGTGTTTTCTTTTTAATCAATAAAGTTATATTAAAAAAAAAATCATACACACACAAATAATTCATACACACACCATAATTTATAGTGTGGCATTTGTGTCACACTCACGAGAAGGCACAGTTTTGCAATTGCCTCTCACCCAGAAACTACTTAGAGAACCCCATAATGGGAAAGTTGTTTATTTCTAGTAACTTTCCACCCTAAAGGCTTGATTTATTTATTTTTTAACACTTCATGTGTTCAGCATTTTGTATACTTTACTGAAACTGTGATGATTACAGTTTCTGCTCCTTTTCGCAGAATGCCACCAGCAATAACTGTTAGTGATAAAGTGAGCCAGTGTGGAGGGATGCGGGAAGTTGTTTATTTAGTTGGGGGAGGTGGAGGTCTGGATTTTGAATCCATTACTGCAAGTTAATATTTTGCTCTGAAGGAAAAGTTGTTTCTGAAATTGTGCAGCTTACACTATGGGATAAAATAGAAAATTATTTTCAGTAGCACCTTAGAGACCAACTGTGTTTGTTCTTGGTATGAGCTTTCGTGTGCATGCACACTTCTTCAGATACACTGAAGATACACTATGGGATGTATGCCTATGCTCAGCAACATTTGTGGAGAGTCACATCAAGCAAGTTTTCTGTGTGTGTGTGTGTGTGTGTGTGTGTGTGTGTGTATTACTTTGGCTGTGGAGCTCTGGCTAGGCTTTTACCATGGCAAAGAAAATCACTGCAACAACACACACCAGCACGTATCATCCTCTCCGCTGCCTTATTTACAGCCAGGATGCTTGGGCTCCCTGTGCTTGAAAAGTTTGGTGTTTTGCACATGCTCCATGTGAAAGTGTATAATCAGAGGGCTCACCACCTCTACTACAACCTCCTCCTTTCCCTGCACTCCCAAGGGCCCCCCAAAATTGCATACTGGGTGTGAAAGCTGAGGATACTGCAGTTCACCAGCAGAGCATGACAAAGGCGACTCTTATTATGTCCACATTCACACCATACATTTAAAGCACTATGATACCACTTTAAACAGTCATGGCTCTCCCCCAAATAATTCTGGGAGCTGTAGTTTCAAAGGGCCCTGATAAGTTGTTAAGGGGTCCCTATTCCTCTCCCTGGATGCGGGTGGTGCTATGGGTTAAACCACAGAGCCTAGGGCTTGCTGATCAGAAAGTCAGTGGTTCGAATCCCCGTGACAGCTGAGCTCCTGTTGTTCAGTCTGAGCTCCTGTCCACCTAGCAGTTCGAAAGCATGTCAAAGTGCAAGTAGACAAATAGGTACCGCTCCAGTGGGAAGGTAAACAGCATTTCCGTGCACTATGGTTTGCCTGAAGCGGCTTAGTCATGCTGGCCACATGACCCGGAAGCTGTCTGTGGACAAACGCCGGCTCCCTCGGCCTATAGAACGAGATGAGCGCCGCAACCCCAGAGTCGTCCGCGACTGGACCAGGGGTCCCTTTACCTTTACCTTTATTCCTCTCCCAGGGATACAATTCTTAAGAGTTGCTTGTGAAGGTGGATTGATTTTCAACCTACACTGGAAATTGTAGGGAGAACTGGCATGACATAGCATCACACAGGAACTTTTGGACGGAAAATGTGACTGCCAGGGCTGTCTTAACTATATCCGGCGCCATGGTGCAAAGATCCCTCCCCCCATTTCCCAGACTTGCCGACCTTTTTGATGGTGCTGCCGGCAGCTTTGTGGGGCTGGAGGAGGCGGGCAGCAGCTGGAGGGCAGCTCCTCCAGTGGGGAAGAGGTGAAGGATCCGGGCGTGGCGCTGTTTCAGCGAGGCAGGCAAGGGTGGCGAGTTGATGCCGGGAGGTGCCGCACCCAGCCTCTGCCTCTTCCCTGGCGCCCAAGCTGCGGTGGCCATGGCAGGCGGAGGCTCTGGGCTTGACGCTGCTTCGATGTGGCAGGCAAGGGTAGCGAGCTGATGCCGGGAGACGCCACGTCCAGCCTCCACCTCTTCCCTGGCGCCCTCCAGAACTTGGTGCACCACTTGTCTCTATGGACAAGACACTAGCTGATGGCCACTGAAGAAAGTTCTCTGCAAGCAGCCGTTAGTTTAAGCCACTGTTGAATTTCATCACCTGAAATTTGCCGGGATATTTCAGTGCTTCATTCTGTTGGTGCTTTGCATTAATTTCCTGTGCTTCAATTGTTATATTGTTTGATTCCTGTCTTCATTGAAAGTATAGGAGGTGGGGGGGGGGGGAAGGAAAAGGAAATGCTTTATTGTGTGATCAATCCGTTTTGAACTTTATCTTCCCTCATAACTATGAGTGGAAAAGGTCTGATGCATTTTGGCTTAGGGAATCTCTTTTTATTTAGTTCCATAACTTCCATGTTGATCATGGGTAGCTCCTTATTTTTCTCTGCATTTTTAAAGCTTAAATGGCCCTTTTAGAACGGATGATAAAGAGTGAATTTATTAAATCCCAGGAAGTGTGCAAACTTCAAAAGACCCTGATAGCTTGCCAAACTATTTGCTATAATTATTCTGAGGAAAGGAAAAACTACCGCCCATTTAGTGGAAGCAAATAATAGCAAAGTGATTTTCCCTCTCCATAGAAAATGCTCAGCTGCTCTATATTGCACTTAGAGAAAAAAACATTTTGTACCTGTGTGCTGTCGATATTTTCATGCAGTCACTGCAAAATACTACTCTTCTCAGCATCTTTCTTTATACGTTTTTCTTCACCAACAATTGCTTATATTTTTAAAAGTTTACAGAGCAAGACACATCTTCTCTAGACTGCAAAAGGCAGGGACTGTACCCATCTAATTTAGCTGATTTAGGGAAGAAATATATTTGAGGTAGTGGTTAGAGGGTTGTGTTTGGATGTGGTTTAGAGCACTGCTGGCTTATGAATGTAGCTCATTGGATGGCTGTACAAATATGGCACCCTCTTTGTAGCTGTTGCCTGTGAGGCTAAAATGATGCTCTGAACTTCAAACAGGACACAATTTTTACAAGTAAGAATTCATCAAATGGTTTGAGAATGGAAATACTGGCCACAAGCACTGTTTCTTGCAGTAGTCATTGAATCTCCTTTAGATCTTGGAGCCTCATACTATTCTGAAAGGACCAAAAACATATTTTTGAAGAAATCAGAACCTTTATATTGGTGAAAACTTGGAAAGTGCTTCTATGTAAGTTTTATAATAAATGTGCACACTCCTGCTGCTTTCAGATTAACTTCACCAGAAGAAGCTAGTCAATTATGAGATGTTTTCTGTGATGAACAGTGTAGCCAAATGGACAGCAACTGAAGTGTTAGGAACAGCATTAGCCAGAAAGAAAGCTTGAAATTAATCATAGCTAAACTGAACATTAATCTGTCTATCAATCACTCATCACCATCACATTCACCTTATCTGTCATAACTTCAAGCCATAACAAATACAACAGTATTCTGTCTGGAATCTTAAAGTCTCCTATACAGTTTTGTAGGAATTGCATTTGAACTGTTTTAATCACTAAAGGAGGTCTGTGATATATCATTTTTGCAGAAGCATTTCCTTATTGTTACATATATGTTTCGAAAAAGTTATTTTTAGTTCAGGTTGCAGATGCAGTGGGAGATAGATTGTACCCTTATTTTTATTTCTCTCTCCATTCCTGTAAAATCTCTCTTAGACTTCATACAACGTGCATTATGTCTCTAATCACCAATAATGCCAATTAGGACTCACTTAACATGCAACTAATTAGATCTTAATTATATAGAGGGAACTCTATATTAGCTAATTGTGAAGAATACAAAGAATTTAAATGTGTTGCTGTTATTGGCCCAAGGTCAGGCTGGGATGGGAAAAACCTCTAAACAAGTTGCAATGTGTGCTTTTGTACTCAGATGTGGTCATAGATACTTACAGTATCCCTCCTGTCTACAATATGTGGATTTTGCTTCCTATACTTAAGGAGGAGCCAATATGATGTCTTCCATTTTGTAGTCTAATTATGGACTACAGTTCCCCTCAACCATGACCATTGGGCATGCTGACTGAGGTTGATAGGACTTGGAATCCAAAACTTTTGTAGGGCTCTACGTTGGCTATCCATGGTTTACATTATGAACTTCATTTGACTTTGATTCACAAAGGAAGAGATACTTTTTGAATACTGACCTTTTGTTTCAGGCATGATTGATGCTTAGTGTGACATTTCCCTTAATGTCCTTGCTCAGTGTCACAGTCCTACTTGTATGTAGCTCCAGCACTTTTTAATTACTTCTAGCTTGCCTTTTCACCCTGGAGTTGTTAGAAATTGGGAAACGAAGGGAGATAAATACCACAGGACACAACCTAGCTCATTTGCAGGATTAAAACGGATGCAAGTACACATATGTAGGCATTCAAAAGCAATTATTGGAAAAAGATCAAGTGCCAGCCTCTACCTGGAGAAAGGAATTAGAAGGAAAATGAAATGGTAAGGGAAATCAAGGACAGTGAACAACTTCGCTATAGAACTAGAGGTACAGTCTTAAGGCAGGCTTCCTCAACCTCGGCCCTCCAGATGTTTTTGGCCTACAACTCCCATGATCCCTAGCTAGCAGGACCAGTGGTCAGGGATGATGGGAATTGTCTCAAAACATCTGGAGGGCTGAGGTTGAGGAAGCCTGGTCTTAAGGGCTTTCCAATCATTTTGTATGAGTCCAAAGGCCTTGTTCAGCATGCCCCTAAATTCCGAGTAGTACACTGAACTGCGCCTGTGAAATTTAACAATTAGTACAGACAATCCAGCACTTCTTTTGAAAATGAAAAAATAAATTTACTGTTTCCTTCCATTCCTAAAAGCAAAGAGGAAAAGTCCCAACCCCTTACTGAATAGAAATAATGGCAGGTTGCATTGTCTAAATCTGTTCACCTGATCCTGAAATAAAGGAAAGAGGTAAGAGGCAAGTTAGATTGAAGACAAATTTGCGAACGATAAAGCTATCAGTGCCTACTAGTCTTGGTGATTATGTACTACTTTCAGTGTCATAGGCAGTATGCCTGTAAATATCAGGTACTGGGGATTATGATGGGAAGGTGCTGTTATGCTTCTGTCCTGCTTGTGGGCATCCCTCAGGCATCCTTCTACTACAGCGAGAAAATAATGTTGGACTAGATGAGCCTTTGATCAGATCCAACAAGGCTTTTCTTTTTCTTCTTCGATAAGTAAGAACCTCTCACTATGTCAAGACTACAGCGGCTAGTGCCACTTGGGCATAGGTACATCATCATCATCACCATCAAATTATTATTTGTATCCCGCCCATCTGACTGGGTTGCCTGTGTGGGTAGCCCATAGTTTTATACTCAATTGATCATGAAGCAAGATGGAGAAGATAAAGATATCCCATAGACATGGAAATATACCCTTATTCTTCTTAAATATATGGTCAGTAGGAAGGAACAAATTAAATCTCATTTCCATGCCCTATCACTACTGTATTGGCATGCTCCAGTGGTTTATGAGATGAAACAGTTGTTAGTACACATAAAATATGTTTGCTTTGCTATGACCTCCACCTAGACTCTGCACCTATCAGCTGTTCTTCACAGACATGTATTCAGCTTCCCAGTGATTTTAAATATCTAGATTTTAAGTATCTTTGTACTTTGGGAAGTCAGATTCATTTTCTGTCTTTCATTCCATTGGCGTCCATTCTGACAGTATGCACTCTCTCCATGCTGGCGTTTTTTAGACAATAGTGTGAGAATCCCATAAATGCACCACTGGGGCTGTGGGAATATGGTCTCTTCTGGCCAAGAGAACCCAGCACCCAGCCATTCGTTTAAGTACGGTGTAGAGAGGTTTAATGCGCACCACAGGGTCACACGAAGCTAAGCATCCCATCCCAGGTCCTGTTACAGATGTCTCATTGCACTAAGTGCAGTCATATAAAACCATTCCGTATGCAGCTACAGCTGAAAAAGATCAGCATAGGAGGCAGAGAATGGCATTCAAATGTGGCCAGATGTTCCAAGAAGTGAGAACTATTGTTTAAAATCTGGTGTGACTGTCAAATAAATGCCCCGAACTTGTGAAACTTTCTCTCTTCTTTTCATTATTATTCAGTTATATTATACACGGCCTTCCTCTCAAAGGAGTCCAGTCTAGATATATCACATTTAGGACTTCATTTTTCCCTTGCTGCCACTTCACAAGCAGGGATGAGTAAGATAGACATTCTCCCTTTCCAGCTAGCATTAACAAGAATGGGCTGCTCATTCCAGATGCACAGGTCTCCTCCTGGGATTACTAAGGTCATAAGTGGAGTTGCCCTTCAGTCCTGTGTCACCTTAACAACACACACAAATCTGGTTAAAGTAAAGGGACTTGACCTGCAGCCAGAGACATGGTTCTCTGGACTAATAAATAAATGCTCTTTTATGCTATGCTGTGAAGTGCAGACCAGTATTATTATTTCTGTCATGTTTCATGTTTTCTAATAAATTCTTTCCTGTCCATCCTTCCATCTCTTCCCCTACCCCAATTAATATATCATAAGGTACAACCATTGCCCTACCTGGAGGGGAAAAAAGCACTCTCAGCCTATCTTTTGGTGCACATTAGGATCAAATACAATAGTTTGCATCATCCCTGTAAGGTAGGATGATATTATTGCCTTAGGTTGCTGGTGTTGGGTTGCCCACTGTCATTTGGTTGAATACACCAGCTATCTTGAGCCAGAGGAATGAACAATTTCTAATGGTCTCATGCCCTGATCTACTGGGATCCATCACCTGGTATACCATCCATCCACTTGGCTCTGCTGACTCACCTGGATCTAATTCCTGAACAGGCAAAATGTTGTTTTATTTATTTAAAAATATTTACGAACTGCTTAACCAAGGAGCTGTCTAGGTGGTGTGCATAATAACATTGTAAATACAATGCAGTTAAAATCCACAAAGCTACTTTAAAAATTACTATAGATCAAATCATCATTGAAACACATATAAAGCTACTCAATTATATTTCTGGGTGCGCTTGCTGAAAATCATTCCTGGAACCACATTCTGACTCATACCTGATTTTGTCCTGTGATCTAGTATTAAAATTTTTTTTTTAAAAAAAATCACAAACTGGCAACCCTAGGCAGATGAAAGACTGAAAGAAAGTAGCCCAAGCAATAGAAGTAGACCTCAAATTCTAGAAGGTGCATGACGATTTGCTGTACAATAAAGCTGCATCCCTTTTGCAGATAATAAAAAGATAAGGCTACCTGACAAATAATGGCTAAAACAAGCAACAGCAGCAAGGTTTCTGCAGGACATGTGTGTGGTTATTATTTCCCCATATTTCAGATTAGCAGAGAGAGGGGGGGTTGCCTAAAGCCACCTAATAAAAATGGCTGTGGTGAGATGTGACCCAGGACATCTCCCGTACAGTTTTACAGTCTTAGCCATTACATTGCACCAGCTCTTCTCCATCTTCCCTTTGGGCCCATGCTGGGTATTCAAATATAGCGGTGAGAAGTGGCGGGGTGTTCTAGGAATTAATTTGCTCCTCCTTCTGTTCCCAGCTTGAATCCAGTGGCCTGTAGCCTGAAGCCTAGCCGGCTGCTGATAGAACCAGCGCTGCTCCTTATCACACCCTTTGCCTGGTGCACCTGCCAGCAGCTTTATTGCCAGCCTCACAGCTTCATAGCTCTTTGTTTCCTTGCCTCTCTAACCAACTGCCAGGGCCATATGAAGTAATGTATTACTTGCCAGTGCTAATCTCTAAATGAAGCAATTCCTACTTTGTTCCTGCTCTCATTTCTTGAGAACTGGGAAGTACAAGTATCAAATAATAACTTTAAAAAAAAAAAAAAAAAAAGTCTGGTTAATCCAGTGTTTTAGCAAACCTCCATATGAACGCTGTTGCTTTTCTTGACTAAGTTACACTGATCCATGCCACTGCAGTTCATTTTCCCCATTCCTAGATACATTGTCTACAATAAATTGGCTCCAGTTTTTCTACACTTCTTTTGGCAGGGCATAAGATTTCAGGAAGTTGATTTGTTTATACCAAATGCTGCTAAAAGTAGGTTCCCTGGATTATGTATTTTGACTCCATGCCAGCCGCGTCATCCCACCCATATCATTTTTCTTGCTGCGGTTTCCAACTGTACAGATTTACAGTTACCCCAAACAGATCAAGTGCAGAACACAGCCTCCCAAGAGGAATAAAAACTGATTTAATCACAAAGGGGCTGACAATATTAGGTCAGGCTTTTGCTTCTAAAGAGCGTTTAAATGAAGCAAACGTTCTATATATGCCAAGGAGTATGGCATGCCTTCAAATTACTGGGTGATTTCTTTTTTTGTGATAAGCTGATTCTAGCCTCGCTTTGGGGTCTTAAATTTGTACTGGCGTTGAACACATCTGGGGGCAGATGTATGGGGAGGGGAGGGGTTTGCCAGGCTCATAGTCTGCTGAATTGGCACCAACAATCACAGAAACTAAGTGCAAAGCTAATTTGACATGACTGGATGTGTGGGCATGTGACAGAAAGACAGAAGGACTTGAATGCCCAGGTAAGTACCGCTAGCAAAACTAGCAAAGAGCACAAAACAAGGCCAAGATATCTTCATCCTATCTCCAAAGCACAGTGACTGGAAAGCCCAGGTAAAATAACTCCCTCTGATTAGAAACTAGAACTGTCAGTCACAAAAGAACCCTCTCTCCCACTCTCTCCCCATCCTGGCATTTTCCTTATATAACAAGCTTAAGGAATAATTTCTAGATGTTTGCTGAACACTGCACAGTTTTTCAAGCAGATGAATCTTGGAATCGTTCCGGATCACTTGACTGTCCCCTACTTCGTGGTTCAGGGCACTTCAGAGATATCCTACTTTGGTGTAGACAAATCTGGAGTCTCTGAAGTATTTCTTACTATACATTATGGTATGTGTACACATAGTATTGCACATACTATTGCACACAGCTGGAAAGAGAGTGACATTACCCTGTGTTCCATTACCATGGGGTTTGTTGTGGTTCTCTTTCTTCCTTTGGGCAAGGTTAAAAAGCCAGGATTATGCAACCAGAAAGCTGGATAGCTTTCAAAACAATGTATAGCAGTTCTTCATTCTCCGTGTAGACTTGAGTATATGTCACTGGCAAAGGGATGGTGACAGGGAGCCCTGTAGAAAAAGATTAATGGCTTTTGAATCTACCAGCTTGCTGCTTACACAGCAACTTTGAGTGTGCTGGGACAAACTGTTTGTTTTCCCTTTTAGATTGCTCACCACTGCTTGATTTACTGGGCAACAGAGGGAAGACAAGTCTCTAAATAACTGTGGCGGAGCTACTACTCTTCTCAGCAACCGAACGTATTTCTTTGAGAGACAGCAAAAGATCACTTGTTCTACCAAAGGAAAAGGATGGTTATTGTTTCTAGGATTCTTGGCCATGAAATGTGACCTTAAGGGGCACTTCAGTTATAAGGCAGAAGCCTTTGAGCAATAAAGGAGAAATCAGCTAATCAAGTGTGTGCACGCGCAGGAGGGACGGCAAAACTGCAGATAAGCTTCTGGGAAATAATCTTATGGGCATCTAGATATTTCATGCCAAGTGTCAAAACTTAAATGGCTTAGCCCAGCTCCCCCACTTTTTGTAATGGGTGTTCAAAAGGATTACAGTGATTTTTCTGAAGCTGCTGTAGACTGCCTTATAGTATAAGGTCCTCCCTTGCTAAGGGAGGGCAAGATTAGAGTTAGTCAACTCAGTAAGGCCTAAGAGGGCAATCCAATGATACCTGGTAGCATTGCTGGCCATTCCTTCAGTCCAAAGGAGCCCAAAAGTAAGAAGCCATGCAGCTTGCCTTAACAAAAGTGAGACTTGCAAGTACAAATTATTTGCAGTCAGAGATTACCCCCATCTCCACCCTGTAGTGTAAAATGGCGGCTATACAGGAGAGCTCTCTTCGAAAATTGAATACCAAGGGTGTTCAATGTGGCTCCTCCTTCCCAAATGTCTTTGGAGTACAACTTCAATCATCCCGGATAGGATGATTTGGCAATGCCAGCTGCAGTTAATGGGCATTGGAGTACAATACTAAGCGGGAATTAAACTCACTACTCTAGCCATACAGTGACTGCAAGCTGAGATGGATGAACCTTCCTCAGCAATCCTCAGATTGGCTCAGGAATTTTTTGGCATCGTGCTGAAAGATGTTGCTCATAGCACTGTACAATAACAAAAAAAATATGCTTTTAACACTGGAGCAGCACACCCATGGAATGCCTTACAGATTGCATAATATTCTGTTTACTGGAAAAACAACAACAACCTTGAACCTGTCTCTACAAAGAAATGGGCCCCTCTAATGTTTCTGGGTTTAGTTTAGTTTTTAAATTTCTCTGTGCGGGCAGGTTTAGTCACAGATCTTTCTGCCTACCAGATGAGCTTAGTACAAGTTCCAAAACAAATGGGGGTCATTTTTATTGTGCTTTTGTCAGTGCAATAATAGAAGCTAGAACAAAAAACACATACTTCAGATTTTTGCATTGCATTAGCTGCCTTTTATCATATTTGAGGTTCTGAGAGACCAAATCAGGGATGTGTGTACCCACTTTTGTGTTTATTTAATAAACAGCAGTGATTCACTGATGACAGGCATCTCTTCATAGAAGGTATTTTGCTTAAATGTATATCTTTATTTGCCAGCGTGATACTTATCAGACGTTGCGCTTGGAGGCTTTTAATCAAATGCTATCCGTTGCTATTTAGCATCATATGAAGGATGTGCAGCATACTTCGCTGCCTTGGAAAAGTATTTTCTTTTATGTTTCCAATCTTGTCCTCAATCAGTGCAGATTCAACAACTTTCTCTGCTGCTTATAAGTTCTTGACACCTGAAAAAATAAATGTAAAAATGTGACAGATTGGCCAGGTTACAAAAGAAATCTTTTTAAAAGTCCACTTCTGCCTGTATAAGCTATAAACATTTGCTCAAATCAATAAGCTCAAGTATGCACAACAAGCCTCCCCTGGTGTTTAAGGCACTAGGGCACATTTCTCAGATGATTCCCATAGAGCTTTGGACAGAAGCCATTTTTTTTTCCATAATGAACTGTGGCATTCCAATTTATGAAGGGCCACATTCAAACTTCATGGAGTTCTCCAGCCCCCAATACGTATAGGAACTAAAATTTATATATAAACACGTCCATTTTATTAACCCTGAGGAGAAGGAGAAGGAGAAACTGGTAGGAGCAATGTAACTCAGTTAGGCCAACACCTTCAGCTCCTAAAATGTGATTTACTTGTGGGAAAACTAGCCCCAGATAAGACACAACATTGCTTTGGCAGACATGATATCACTATGTTGGATCCTAGGAAGAAAGCTGAATATTTTATTACAGAATTTTGTGGCAGCCAACTAGATTGCTGTTTTTCTAAAAGTGTTTTTCTTGAATCCCAGGACATAGCCATCTCTACTCTAACTAGTTTTATCAACCCTAATTTTATTGAGTTTGGATACGATATTTTTAAAAGTTAACATTTCTCCCTTGTTTTATCGTAGAACACATTAAATAAGTGTGTCATGAGTGATGGGCAAGTAGAGCATGCAACAAAATGTTGCAGTGTATTCTCAAACTCCCCCAACATACAACCAGCCATGACTGCTTCTAAGTTACCATTGGACAAGGTAGCCAGATTGGCCTCCAGATCTTGTTTTATTTACTTGTTTGTCTAACAATTTTTTTTACATCCCACTTGATTGTAAGAAAACCTCTAAGAGGTTTACACAAAATATAAAATAAAACATTAAATTTATCAATAAAAATGCATTTAAACCATGAATTTTAAAATATTTTAAAAACTCTTAAAAATTACAGTAGCTAAAAAGAAAGAAAACACAGGAAACTGCTATGTGTCTGAATAGGCTTGCCTAAATAAAAATGCTTTATGCAATTGAAAAAAAATGAAGGTGGCTTCTAGATATCAATAGTTGGGGGATTCCAAAGTGTAGGTGGTGTATCAGCCCTACCAGCCTAGCCAATGGTAATGGCTGATGGGAGATGTAGTCCAATAACATCTGGAGACGCTTCAGGTTACAGACTCCGCTAACCCAGAAATAGTATCATGGGTTAAGAACTTTACTTCTGGATGAGAACGGAAATCGTGCGGTGGCAGTGGCAGGCCCCATTAGCTAAAGTGGTACCTCAGGTTAAGAACAGTTTCAGGTTAAGAATGGACCTATAGAACAAATTAAGTTCTTAACCCAAGGTACCGCTGTATTGGCTAACCTTACTTAAGCTATGAAGACCTCAAGAAGGGCATTCCATCACCATGGATTTCTGTTTTTCTTGCCCCCTGAGGGTTTTTTGAAAACAAAAACAAACACTACATTGCATTTCTGCAAATATTTTGGTTCCCCTGATTCTCCCTCTTTTTTCTTGTGGTCCTGTTTTGATTCCAATCCTATCAGCACACATCACCTGAGTTTGCTGTTAGAGAGACTGATGATCTTAGTATATACTTGCATGTACATAACTTGCATCTCTCATCACTTATTCTTCTCCTGATGATTCTCAGCCAAACATGCAGTCTCTGCTAAAGTGTAATGTGTGAGAGTTGGCATTGGGTGATAATGAACGAACAAATGGCTCATTCACACAAACAAGTAATTACTTGGTGCCATATAACCCATGAGTAATAGCTAGGCATGCATTATGTGAAGTGGCCCTTAGACGCAACAATCATAAAAAGCATGTAACGTAGTTAAATTACTGAAGCAAAGCATATCTGTCCCATGTAGCAAAAACATGTCCATTGCTGTGAGCTCCTAAGAGGAAGGGAAAGGATGGAAGTACAGTATAATAGAACAAGCATTTATGAATCATAAAAGATAAAGAAGGGCTCTGAAAATGAATAATTTTCTTAATTTGGCTTGGCACCATCCTTTCATTTATTTGTGGGTCCTGCTTGATTTTGATTGTAAAGCGAATGAAAGCTACTGTGTCTAATTAATTGTGCCTTGCATAGTACCTGGTTGTGGTAGGGATATAATACACCATATACAATGACTTTTCTTGTTATTAATTACATCATGTCTGTTCTGATTTGGGTTGAAGGACTGCCACCGAGGCTAATACCTGGCTTTATGGGTACCACATAGAAACAATTAGCTGTTTAAAATGAGCATACTTTGGATGGGTTTAGGGTTTGCTCTGCAGGTCACACATTGTACTTCAGTTCATAGCATTTGAGCACAACTGGTATCGGTTCACAAGCTGTGTATAGTCAGGATATATGCCATTGGACCTATACATATTGTGGTTTCTCTGCAACACCACAACTCCCAAGAGTGTTTTCAGCCCACTCCTACATAAGAGGACAACACTTAGAGCCACTCTTGGTTTCGGCTGTTGCAACTAAGAGCTCCAACTTACTACAATCAAGGATTAAGAAAGGCCTACCGCTCCATACTTCTTCCTGCACATCAAACAACTTGCTCTCACATTCCTTCTTCACTATTCCTTTCTTCCCATTTGGCCCTTTCTCCTCCTTTGTTTCTCAACCTCCTTGTCCAGTTATAAAACCACACCTCAGTTTTTCTACCTGCATACTCCTTCAATACACCTGGGCTTAATTCCAGACAGCTGGCACAGGCAGGGAGCCAAACTGCCTTGGCATCTTTCCCAGACACATCACACATGTTTTCTAAGATGCAAACCCCACCAAATTGAATGGGAGTAGCTCGATTTCCCCCCACCAATTTGAAAGAACTGGGTCCAAAGGTGGCCTCAGAGAATGGTAGTTTCGCACTTTGTGTTACAGGGTTGCAAGGAAGAAAATAAATGACATGATATCTAAATGGGGTCTCCCCCCCACTGGTGCAAGTGTTTGTGAGAGTTCTTAGCAAGCATGAGAATTAATAAATTAGCAATAATGCATGAATAAGCATTGCTAAAGGTTTCATTGCTGAACAGTATGGTGCAAACTCTTCCACTAGCTCTTGCAATGATAGCTAACATGAAGACTCTGGGGTCATAAACAGAAACAGCCTCTGAATAAAAGTGGATGAAGAAGCGCTTAGTTTCTTCCATGTTCTGATGGTTGACTTACCTAGAAAAATAAAAAAATGGCTACTCTGGAATTCAGACTGCCGGACTAGATAGACCTACCAACTTATAAGCATAATACTGCACATGGAAGGTCACATTTGGTTCAAACACCTTCAGGTTCTTACTATGTTCTTAAATGTTTGCAGAACAGCTTCATGGCTAAATTTTAATTCAGCTCTTAATACTTTTGCTTCAACCCATAATCTTTGTGCTAAAGCACTGAATCCCCAGAATAGTGACTTCCTTTGATAAAATGTACCAGAAGGAATGGGATGGGGACATACCTGGCTACATAATAGGACACAATAACACAAAATAATTATGTTTGGCTAGCTGAATCCTACCCAGAAAAGAAAGTACATATAAATATTAGTTTAGAAGTGACAGGGACAGCTGCACAAAGCACATTTTAAATCAATGGAATATACATTTAGGCATTATTCAAATAAACACTTCTCATTCCTGAGAAGACAGACCTCATTAGAATCCTCGCATTAGCAATACAAGCCTGAGCAAGAGTTATAGTGACATACCTTCGGCCGGTTTCTGTTCCCAATTTATTCAGTGGGACTCCTGCCAGTAGCTTCAGTGGCAGCTGGAATGTATTTGATACGTTCCCTTAAATCAGCTTATCTTATACCTCTTTAAATTGATCTGTGTTGATACCCTCGTGTTTACATTTGTTATCCATCATTTTAAGTCTTCTGCTCCCTTCAGCTTTCCCTTGTCCACCCCAGATAGACAGCAAGCCCTTCAGGTGGGAATTATCCTGCCTCTATGTCCTAACAGCACCTATGCATTGGGCAGTAAATAAATGTTAAGCAGTAACAGAAGTATTAACAGTTTACAAGGCAGGAGATCTATGCACTTGGCTTTAAAATACAGGCACGCTTCATGGTAAATTAGAAATGCCAAAATAGACTGTAAATAGACTCTCTTGCCTTGGTTATAAAAGAACAGGCACGAAGAACATAATCTTTTTTTTAAATTGGCTTAATAGAAAGCGCCATTAAACTTTGCCACACTTGCTTCTGAGTAAACATGCTTAGGAAGAGGCTGCGTAAAAGGTGATGGTGTTATTTAATGTGTTAAATTACAACTGGCAGCTGTTGAAGCCTTGGTGGTGGTGGTGTTGCTACTGGGGGTGGCTCAGCTGGCATTGACCCATGACAGGGCCTTTTCAATAGCAGTTACCCATTTGTAGAATGCCTCCCCCCCCACCGGTAAGGTGCATCCGTCTCCCTCATGGTTAACTTTCAGGAGGAATTTTAAAACATACCCGGGAATTTGATGGCTGAAAAATACTGTTCCTGCCAACCCTGAAATTGTGGGTTTAGAGATAATGCTTTTAAACTCTTTTTCAAATGCCTTTTAACCGGGCACTGCACCTCGGTTTCCCCTTGTGTGGTGGCCGAATAGGGCTTCTCTCTTGATTAAATCAGCTTGCTATCGTAAACAGCCACCTTTTTTTAAAAAAAGGGAAAGAATTATCATATTTTGATGGGGGGCAGGGAGTCAAAACATTTTTGAATGAGTGGTGTATTACTGTCACAGACCAATAAAATTAAGCATACAAATATTTATGATACAAATAAAACAAATAAAACCATTAAAAACAGATATCACAGGTGTACACTTTTTTCCCTTTCCAAGATACCAGCAGATTTCTCCTGATATGTACTGAACTCAGAAAACATTTTCTATCCCTCTCAGTAATTAAGAGGGTTAACATCCTTTAAGTAAAACCAAATCTTCAGCAGATCTTCCCAGATGAGTACATAGCAATGAGAGAACCAGCTTCTCTCTACACTCCCTATGCAGAAGAACATGATCAACAACTTCACACAGCTCCAGCTTGTTAACTGGGATCTTGCTGAATTGTTCACTTAACAGTGCAGTAGACAGCACATTAAAAGGAGCAAGGATAAATGTTCTCTTATTCTTGGAGTCAGTTAATGTATACAGGTATGAAGCTGTGACAATTCCATCATTTAAAGGGCTATTAAGGAGGAATAGAGAACAGGATTTGTAAACTGCAGTTCTCAGATACTGTAGATCTAAGTCTACTACTAACCTTTGTGCTAACGAGTACTGGGCCCTCTCTAACTTTCAGGAAAGAAGCCTAGCCTCAGTATCTTCTCCATCTCTCTCATCCATTGACTAATAAAAGAGATTATGAGATAATGAGCAGCTGCTGAAAAACAAACGTAACCAGCATTTCAGTAGGGTTGCCATATTTCTAACAGTGAAAACAGTTGAGCTTTCTTTTGGCAAAAGTTGTTGAGCTGAAATTAGGGCTGCCATGCGCCCCAGTTTTCCCGGATATTTCCCCCGATTTCCACCCGGACACTGTTGCCATCAGCAGTATTCTGTATGTGTCTGGGAAAATCCAGACGTATAGCATCTCTAATTTCAGGGCATTTGTTAGGTTGTTGGGTGATACACTTACTTTTGGCAAGGCAACCTGAGAGTTTTTCCTTTTTAAAAAATTAAGCAATGCTAAGCTACTGTCCTAAGTCGTGGTTTGATGGCACTCAGCTGCCCAGCTGTCAGTTGCTTTGAAAATATGTGTAGGTAGCCGTGTTGGTCTGCCATAGTCAAAACAAAATAAAATTAAAAAATCCTTCCAGTAGCACCTTAGAGACCAACTAAGTTTGTTCTTGGTATGAGCTTTCGTGTGACAGTGTATCTGAAGAAGTGTGCATGCACACGAAAACTCATACCAAGAACAAACTTAGTTGGTCTCTAAGGTGCTACTGGAAGGAATTTTTAAATTTTATTTTGTTTTGAAAATATGGTTAGAATACATTCCCTACCCCCAAAGTGCCAGGAAAAATGGGTCACATGCTTTTGGACCCACAATAATATAGTTGTGTATTCCAATGCATAGGATAGAATTGCTTGTGCAATGAGTTAACATATTTGTTTGTTTATATCCTGCCTTTCCACTTACCAGAGCATCACTCAAGTTGGCCAATAACACTCAAAATACAGCCAAATGATCATTGATTAAATATTTTAAATTCTCAAAGGACAAAAAGCCCTAGAAGCAGCATTAACACATAATTAAAATATGCATAAATAACACTGAAAAGTAAGCAATATCCTTTGTGTAATAAAGGGGAAGGCAAGTATATGAATAGTCACAATTATTTCTTAATGTTTATTTTGTGTGATGCTCATTAAAGATTCAAGAATTAAAAGGTAAACGGAAATTTTGCACTTGCCTCTTTTGGAATGTTACTGAACTTCACAAGTTCATAAAAAAGGAGAATGCAGAACTCATGCAGGACCCTCTTCCTCCAGCCTCTTACTAATGGTTGAACTATGCTGTGATCTTAAGTTCCCTTAGGTGGGTTTGATGTTAGCATCTTTTTGATTTGCTATTTATGGGGTTGGGGGAGAGAGATGGAGAGAGCCTAAAGCCTTAAAAGAGCAGTCATTGGCCATTAGTTTCCTCATGGTCTGTGTTTTTGCAGCTAAGAAATAATTTAGTGACATCTAATTCCTTTACAACTGATTGGTGTAAATATGACTTTATCTGCCATAAGGTGGGCTATGATTTGCATGCACCTGGGCTTACCTCCTTGTTAGATACGTCCTGGTAGGATAAAAAATTTATTTTTACTTTTTATTTTTAAGGCTGTTCCTCTGAAGCAATTACCAAACGTAACAAATTATTTGTGTTAGATTTTTGTTGTTCAGTCGTTCAGTCGTGTCCGACTCTTCGTGACCCCATGGACCAGAGCACGCCAGGCACGCCTATCCTTCACTGCCTCTCGCAGTTTGACCAAACTCATGTTAGTAGCTTCGAGAACACTGTCCAACCATCTCATCCTCTGTCGTCCCCTTCTCCTTGTGCCCTCCATCTTTCCCAACATCAGGGTCTTTTCCAGGGAGTCTTCTCTTCTCATGAGGTGGCCAAAGTACTGGAGCCTCAACTTCAGGATCTGTCCTTCTAGTGAGCACTCAGGGCTGATTTCTTTGAGAATGGATAGGTTTGATCTTCTTGCAGTCCATGGGACTCTCAAGAGTCTCCTCCAGCACCATAATTCAAAAGCATCAATTCTTCGGCGATCAGCCTTCTTTATGGTCCAGCTCTCACTTCCGTACATTACTACTGGGAAAACCATAGCTTTAACTATACGGACCTTTGTCGGCAAGGTGATGTCTTTGCTTTTTAAGATGCTGTCTAGGTTTGTCATTGCTTTTCTCCCAAGAAGCAGGCGTCTTCTAATTTCGTGACTGCTGTCACCATCTGCAGTGATCGTGGAACCCAAAAAAGTGAAATCTCTCACTGCCTCCATTTCTTCCCTTTCTATTTGCCAGGAGGTGATGGGACCAGTGGCCATGATCTTAGTTTTTTTGATGTTGAGCTTCAGACCATATTTTGCGCTCTCCTCTTTCACCCTCATTAAAAGGTTCTTTAATTCCTCCTCACTTTCTGCCATCAAGGTAGTGTCATCAGCATATCTGAGGTTGTTGATATTTTTTCCGGCAATCTTAATTCCGGTTTGGGATTCATCCAGTCCAGCCTTTCGCATGATGAATTCTGCATATAAGTTAAATAAGCAGGGAGACAATATACAGCCTTGTCGTACTCCTTTCCCAATTTTGAACCAATCAGTTGTTCCATATCCAGTTCTAACTGTAGCTTCTTAGATTTATAACAGTGTTAATATCAGATTTCTTTGTCTTTGCTAGTGAGGGATTCTTGACGGCATTTCCGCTGTCTGAGAAAATTTTAATGTTACCTCTTAAAGTATAGAAACTAAGGTGAAATGCATTGCCATACTGAAGAGAGATGGCATATTAACTACATATAAAAATAGATGCATTTTTGGTATACAACAAATTGCATCACCTTCTACTTACGATGAGCTCCAAAACAGCAATTTACTTCTCTGGTAAGCCTCACGGTTCCTAATACTGTATATACTTACACTTGAAAATGTCATCATTACCCATCCATCAGCTCTAGTGAAGTTATGAAACTTCATTTCTCCAGAGGCCTTGACATTACATTTCTCACTGTTTGTTCTGCTTGTCAGCACTTTATGTCACTAATGGACAAGCACTCAGGTCCAAAAATCCCAATTTTTCCCCCTTGATAGAGGTATTTTTCGCATTCAATCATCTACTTGTATATAGCCCATAATATGTCTGTAGGTATACAGCCAAATCAAGGTAATAGGCTCTGTCGGGTTTGACTTGAAGAATGGTATTGGCTGTTAACGGCCATCATTGCTGGGCTTTCCTCAGTCAAAACCTGATTTTATTGCCTCTCTCAAGGTATTAGTTGAACCTCGGTTGGGCTTTCAGAATACTGCAGCAAAAGCAGTGCCTATTAATTTCCTTTATGTACAGTAAGAGAATGTTTATTAGCATCAAGGTGAAATAACCTCATTATTTTTAATTAACTGCATGTATAGATCCAACTCTCAAAGGAATGCAGCTGAGGGGACATAATGGGGTGTGTGTGAGAGGAAGCAGTCCATTCCTTATAATAGGTAAAAGGAGTTTTACCTTAATAACAATAATTGGCAATAATCTCTCCAGAGGTTATAAAGACACAGAGGTTTTTGTGTCAGCAGTCCTAGGTGCCACCTGAAACTGCATAGCACCCACTAGAACCTAGGCTCACTTATTGGGGAGAAGCCTCAATGAGTGTTGCTTTTGAGTGGAGATGCAAGAAGGCATCCATTTCTATTCCAGCTTGTGTTGGTTGCATGCTGCCCTGTTTCTGTTCCACTGCAGTAACTACATTATTCCTCATGCTGTCAGCTGTGGCAGAACTTTACAACATTTACTATGTTATTAATTACATTATTCCACACCACTCATTTCAATGCAAAACAGGAAAAAGGTCATTAATTTCATATCAGACGGTAAACAACAATGAATATTGATTTTATTCTCTAGATTTCCTTTCCAGACAGGGGATGAACAAGAGAACATTGGCAATTTCCTTTCCAGTTTCCTTACTTTGGAGTAGACATGGATTACTCCATAAGTCTGATAACCCCTCCTAAGCTCTGTTTTAAAACTGTAGCTAAATGCAGGATTTGTGGAATCGAAATCAATCCAAGTTTCACCAATGCCACACACACTTTGCTCAACATCCATCCTGATGAAAAATCCTGAAGAATCTGAAAGCTTCCTCACTATTTTGCTCAGTCCTGATGGTCAATAGAGTTTCCATTGCTTTCCATTCACTAATCCTTTGATATTTCTATATGACAGCTGGTGATATTTGAAATTAAATATCAAAGTAAAATTTCAAAGCCTAAAATCAGCATTGGACGGTACTGAACATTTGACAAATGATGACACTAAGTATTTGACTGCATTGATTGCTGATGTCTTCATATTTGCTAGTATTTGATAATTGGCATATTATATTTGACAGCATTTGGGATTTCATATTTGATAGCTGTCAAAATCAAAGCAAGAGATACTAACAGATTAAAGCATCCGAATTCTAAATTTTGAGGGAAACGTTTCACATTCAAATTTCAAGTGTCAAAATCATGAACATTTGAACAAGTTCCAGTTTTAATTTTGGGATTTTGGGCAAGTAGCAACACTGAAGGAAAGAAGCCAATATCATTTCCGTCACCCCTCAGTCAACAGTTTCAAAGATCACTGGAAGATCTTTTAAGATGAACAGGTGGTGTTTCTCTGTACAGTGAACTCATTCATTCATTTTCTTGTAGGCATTTATTGTCCACCCATTCAACTGCGCAATCCCAGGGCAGATTCCACACACCTCAGTGCAGTTAAGCCATACAACACATTAACATTAACTGGGAAGATATTCTCATCTCAGCTTCCACCCTTCAAACATCTGTGCAGAAAGATGCATCTTGATCTGATGTCAAAATATATACAATGACATAGTTTGGCAAACTTTGAAGGGGAGAAAATTCCTCCATCACAGCGATATGAAACATTTATCTGCGCTAAACGTTCTTGCTCCTCTCACCAGTGAAATATATGATGATTTGCAAGAATTCAGAAGTGGAGGCTATTACATTAGTTTTTCTGGTTATAATGCTAGCACTTCTATCTTGGTTTCTAACATTCCTTTTCCTCTGCAGTACCTGCTGTGTTATGGAACTGTGGCTTTTTAAAATTGATATACTGCTTCACTTCATTCACACAGTGGACATGATGTGACAAAAGAGCAGATACATTCGGAAATGTCACCACCACCCACCCTTTATGCACCCGTGCACTTCTGTTCTCCCATGATCACCCATGAAAAAGGTGGGAAAGAGCTGTATATCGGTATAACACCCCAAATTTCATCCTGTGATTTTCTAGGTTAACAGGGTTGTAAATAGATGGTTGTTGTTTTTCCCCCTGGAAGCAATTAACACAGAAATGAGAGCTAAACTTCCATTAGAGTCCTCTAGATTTCCAGAAGTGATTTTTATGATGTGTGGTAGATGACATAAAATGTAGAAATTATCAGGTAAGGCAACACCAGGAAAATGTAATGAAGTGTTGTCTGAAGGCAGCCTCAAGATTCTATTCAATATTAGCATTCTCATTACCCTAGATAACAGGAGTGTGGAACTTCCTCACCCCTGCTATGTAACTAGTACTTGTTGTGATCAAGCCATTTTGCAACACTTGAAAATATGATGATTTCTGAGGGGCTCTTGTTTAGAAATCACATAATTTTACAGAACCATGAGATTTTTTTCAATACCAGCATAGCAGAGTAAAATAACTAAATTATGCCCTAAAACATGCACGTGGATTTTATTCTTCACTATGGTTAATTGTAAAGGTGAACAGGAAAGTTATAAGCACAAAAGAGAAGATGATCGTGTGGTAATTTGCACTGGGGTCCAATAGGATTGTTCTTTTTCTTCCTTGGAAGAAAATGAAAGACACCTTCTCTAGAAACATTTCTCATTTGCATTTTCATGTTGCCCCATTTTTTTACATAGCAACCATGTGAAATCAATGAAGTGCTGCCTTATTTTCCATTTTCAAGTGTCTACATTCACAAGAATGGAAAACACAAGCATAGTTGTTTGCCCGCCTCCATCTTGTGCTGAACTGAAAGAAAAACAGAGCACATTCCCTGTCTGAAGTTTGCCTTCCTTCGCTTTCGGACTCCAGTCAGCAGGAAATAGGATTTCCCCAAGTGCCAGCCCCAAAGAATCTGATGACTTCCACAGCTCAGCACATGAAGTACTTAATCCTGATTTGTGAGACGTACATTTTAACCTTGGCAGATTAGAGAATGGGATGTAGGATGGGGAGATGGTGGTGCAGAGGAAAAACTGCTGACTGTGAACACAGGATTTGAAACTGTCAGGGGAAGACCTTTCTACTAGAGGGGTAAGCATATTTCTAAATGGTGCTTTTCTGTATAGCAAAAATAAAAGCTGTTAACCTTCATTAATTGAATGTTGCCGTTCCGAAATCATCCATGAAGCACAAATATTCAGTATCTGGCCTCCAATGAAGCCAAATGCTTTGGCCAGGGAGTGTCAGAAGTTGAACTTTTCAGAAATTTTCACTTCATAATGCAAGGCCCCCAATTCATGTCAGCCTTGCCCAAACTGCTGCCCCTCAGATGTTTTGGACTATAACTTCCATCAGCCTGAGTCGGCATGGCTGTGCTGGCTGGGGTGTATAGGAGTTGTGGCCCAAAACGTCTTGTGGACACCACTGTGTGCAAGGTTGCTTTACCTTGTTAGACTTCCCCCCTAGCTTCTACCTGCCAAGCTGTAAAATGGGGGGCTGTAGCTTTCCAGATGTTGCTGGACTGCAGCTTGCATCACCATTGGCCATGCTGCCTGGGGCTTATGAGATATGAGAGTTCAACATCTGGATGTCCACAGGTTCATCACCACTACTATAAGACTTTCTAATGCCTTGAGGTCTTTTTCTTATTGCTCCATCACCCTGAGGAGTAACACCCACTGTTTCATGCTAAAACTTAAATTACTAGGGCTTAACTTCCTTTCCTCAGATCCTGAAGCTGAGGCTCCAATACTTTGGCTACCTCATGAGAAGAGAAGACTCCCTGGAAAAGACCATGATGTTGGGAAAGATGGAGGGCACAAGGAGAAGGGGACGACAGAGGACAAGCTGGTTGGAAAGTGTTCTCTAAGCTACCAACATGAGTCTGACCAAACTGCAGAAGGCAGTGGAAGACAGGAGTGCCTGGTGTGCTCTGGTCCATGGAGTTACAAAGAGTCGGACACGACTAAATGACTAAACAAAACTTCCTGTCCTAGGCTCCAGCTCCAGCTGTTGTTGCTTGAGCAGAAGTGGGCAATTCTGAACAAACGTGGGTAGCCCGGACTTCCCAATTCAAGGTGGCGATCAACTTTTTAAAATGTTTAGGCCTGATTGACACTTCATAATCTTATACTGCACTTTTAGGATAATATAAATTAGGCTGACAAGCCAATTTGAACACAAGGTGGAAGATCGTAGGAAATACTTGGATCTGGGCCAAGTCAGAGATAATCTGCAGCTCAAAGTGAGGGACAAACACCTGTTAGTCTGGGATCTGTGCCAAGCTAATTATGATTAAATTTATGGTTAAAAAGTATAAACGTGTTATCTGAAGATCGTTTGCAATTTTGGTAGTTTGTTTCATAAAATACCTTTTAAGAGTATTGCTAGCTTGGTTAAAAAAACAGAAAGAAAAATCCTAAGCGAAAATAAGGCTCCTCTCATCCTGGCCAGCTGCACTAAGTGTAGCTGTAAAGATTTCTCTTTCCTAGTTGAAAATAATCTGATTTTGTATTATATCTAGAACTTTCAGAATTTGTTCATTGCCATGTTTTACTATGACGAACACATAAAACTATAGCGTTTATTCCTTGTTTCATCTGAAGTGAATTTGCTGTAGTCTTGACAGCCCCATTTTGCATTTAGCCAGTCTATTTCTGCAAAGAGATACACATGCAGAAGCAGGCTTCCATGAACGGATTCCTTTGCTGGACTGGGAACTCCAAACAGAGACTGGTTTTTGATATACAACACCCAATAGATCTGCCTGCAGTTGTATGTATGTATCTATGTATGTATGTATGTATGTATGTATGTATGTATGTATGTAATTCTACACACACCTCAAGGCAATGAAATGCAGTTAAAAACACTTTAAAAACTAAGGATGAAGGAAGGAATAATAATGTGGACACTGGTAAAAGGAATCAACACTTTATTGAAGCATACATAATGGAAATCCATTAAAACTAGTGACGGCCGCAATGCCTAGGAAAACTTGCAGGGATAGCTTGAGAGTCATCATCTTGGCCCAACTCAGATAATATCCCAGCTTCACCTGATGAACTGTAACCTGTTCCCCTTGTTTTGGAAAGGCAAGTATGAGAGAGATTTCCAATGTTGCTACACAAAGCAGAGAAGATTAACTTCTATGTCCACCCCAATTGTGGAGTGCCCTCTCCTCTGAGGTGTGTCTGGCATCATTACAGTACACATTTTGAGGTCAGGTCAAAATGTGCTTTTTCACACAGGCCTTTGTGGGTAGAATATGTGATGTGGTTTAATTGCATGTAAACTACCACCAACACCCTGCCTCCACATGGTGAAGGACAGACTATAAATGGCACTATATAAAGTTGGTATAAAGGGTAGCACCACACAGAATGCATTCAGGCAATCCAGTGTCAATATGCCAATGCCAAGACCATGGTGGCCAAGCCACCCTGGTCGAGGAATAGCTGCAGTTCTTGTACCAAGGCACTTTTGGCAATTGAAGATACATGATCTTCTCGTGACAAAGGTGGATCTAGACTGTACATCTGTTCTTTCAGAAGAAGCACAACTGTCCTGTCTCCTAAACCTGATAACCATTCACATTGTCTCCATCTTGGCAAGGTTCAAACTTTGTTGACCCTCATTCAGCCCACCAAAGCATCCAGGTGCTGGCCCAATATTATGGTATCGACACCGTAGCCTTTAAATATCATGCATTCTATTGAATGCAAGCTACCGGTATATTTACAATATTTAAAGCATATTAAACAGACAGGCATAGAATGGTCTTCCCTGAGTATACGAAGTCCAAATTAGTGTTAGCATGTTTCCACAATGACTCTGCAGTATCAAATTATCTGTTGTTATGCATTTTTCTTAGACTGTTTGCTGTGATTTTGATTTAGAGAGTAGAATTTATGTTAATCAATACCTATCGGGAATCTGCACTGTTGCATTGTGCCATAAACAGATTTCTTTCGCATTTTCAAAACCCGTATTATTACTTTAGCTACACAAACAAGCAGACTACCTAACACTCAGATTTCATGTTGGTTATTTGCCTACATAAATTTTAATTAGGAATCTGTGTTAGGTGTTTGTGCACCCACAGTATAAGCAAAATAACAATTAAATATCTGTTAATGCAATTACAGTCCAATTATCTACTTTAATTAGATGAATTAGTCATTATTAGAAAAAAGTGGAATTTTCTGTAAAGCAAAGACAAAAGCCTTCACTCACGATTATGGGAAGGTTCTGAATACAGGGCTGAGTTAAACAGGCTTTTGGTGGAAAATATACACAAACTTGTAGGATCGCTGAAACTGGTGCTTCCTGGTAAGCTTGCTGTGTGGGAGGGTGGGGTGGCAGTGATGCTAAAATTTGTGAATATTTTGTGTGATTAGCCCAGGTTGATTGTCCCACAATCTGATCAAAAGATAAATGAAGTCACTACTTTGCTGAGAACCACCTTAAGTTTCATGTTGGAAGAATGGTAGGGTGTAAAATTTAAGAAACCCAAAAAATAAAATACCAGGTGGGATAACTAAATTGTTCACGTCCATCCCTTATTATGCTTGCCCATCTCCATGTTGCAAGCTAATTTTTAATGCAGTTAAATGCCATGTATATTGATCGATAAATGCTGATAATATAGCAAATCACTGTCACACACAGTGCTTTTTTCAGGGGGTACTCAAGGTTACGCAGTACCAGCACCTCCTTTGTTGTTGTTAAAAAGTGTGGGACTTAACTGTAACAACTTGTCTTTTAGAAATGCCCAAACATTGCAGTTCCTGACACTGAAGCATGCATGTCGAAAAGTGCTTTTGTGCTGAAAGCGTTTTAGCAAAGTTTTCGCCAGAGTTCAAGTTATAATTGAAAATCACTGGTCTGATCTTGCATTAAAAGGCTAACTAGCTAAAGTACGGTACCCTCCTGAGTATTAGTCAGGCACCTTCCCTGCTGCGAAATAGGAAATTTCAACCATGAATGAAGCCCAGACTCATACTGCTCTCTCTGGGATAACTAGGTACTACTAATTCCCCCACCTTCTACCACAAAGAAGTGGCAGTAGGTAATACAAGAGCACTGCATTTCTGTATAAAGCCTCTGAAAAAAAGCCACTCAGCACTTGATTCTAAGGACCTGAGAGACTTGGCAAAAATTGTACTCCCTCTTCACGCTTTGCTTCACTTATGTGATTGAGTGCGACACAAGATAGCTACACAACTCTTCACATGTCAGGAGAATCTGGGCATGATGGTTTACGTAAATTACAAGTGTTATGGCTCCAATATATTGCAAGGATCAGTGCCTTTCTGGGAAATTCACATGGCTTATTCTTTTGTGTGTGTGTGTGTGCATGTGCTTTTACTGCTGATATTTTCCCAGATACTGATATATTGAAACTTTTGGCTCGGACTTATCTCCTTTTAATATGATCTTTCTGATAACTTCTATTCTATTTTATAGCTATTATACGCTACAAGACTAGCTGCTCTGAACTTCGTAATTTTTATCCTATATCATCCTTTGTAGTCTCTTTAGATTCCAACCCCCCGTTTATCCAATTTACTGCCAGATACCCTCTCTGCACACTTTTAAAAGGAAGCACCATAAAGTATGGAACAGAATAAAATCATATTCACCCTTCATTCCTGTAGATAAAAATAGTTGCAACAACACATAGCAGACCCTGCAAATGTATCCTCAGTAGCTCGTGATAAATCACATTATAGACTGATTAGAAGTCTAATAGGATCAAATGGTGAGAATTGCTCCTTTTGTCTTCCAGCCTTCAGCTTGAAAGTTTCCCACCATGGTAAAAACCCATAGTTTCAATACATGTGGGCATGGGAATGTTGTCATGTTTTTTAATTCAACCAGTGGCATGTTTAGGTTGTTGTTGTTTAGTTGTTTAGTCATGTCCGACTCTTCGTGACCCCATGGACCAGAGCACGCCAGGCACTCCTGTCTTCCACTTTCTCCCGCAGTTTGGTCAGAATCATGTTGGTAGCTTCAAGAACACTGTCCAACCATCTTGTCCTCTGTTGTCCCCTTCTCCTTGTGCCCCCAATCTTTCCCAACATCAGGGTATTTTCCAGGGAGTCCTCTCTTCTCATGAGGTGGCCAAAGTATTGGAACCTCAGCTTCAGGATCTGTCCTTCCATTGAACATTCAGGGCTGATTTCCTTCAGAATGGATAGGTTTGATCTTCTTGTAGTCCATGGGACTCTCAAGAGTCTTCTCCAGCACCCTAATTCAAAAGCATCAATTCTTCAGCGATCAGCCTTCTTTATGGTCCAGCTCTCACTTCCATACATCACTACTGGGAAAACCATAGCTTTAACTATACGGACCTTTGTCGGCAAAGTGATGTCTCTGCTTTTTAAGATGATGTCTAGGTTTGTCATTGCTTTTCTCCCAAGAAGCAAATGTCTTTTAATTTCGTGACTGCTGTCACCATCTGCAATGATCATGGAACCCAAGAAAGTAAAATCTCTCACTGCCTTCATTTCTTCCCCTTCTATTTGCCAGGAGGTGATGGGACCAGTGGCCATGATCTTAGTTTTTTTAGGTTTTTTAGGTAATATATATTTATTAAAGCTAGGATGGAAACCTGTGGCCTTCCAGATGTTCCAGATTCCTAATTATTGGCCATGGTGGCTGATGGAAGTTGGAGTCCAACAGCAGCTGGAGGACCACAGATTCCCCTCCATTTTATTAAAGTTTTATAAAGGCATTAGAAACAGCTATAAGACAAGTGAGAAGCTTAAATTTGTGACTGAGGAGTTCAAAACCAGGTCTAGCTCAAAATGAGGATTAATCCCATTATAGAAAGTCAGTTCTTTTTGTTCTTCTTCCTCCACAAACAAAAAATGTTGACTCTCAAGAAGGACAAGAGGCGGGGACGCTACTGAACCATCTCCCTTTCTTTCTCAAAGGCAAGGAGTTTGGGGAGGCAGCATCCATTTGTGTTTTTATGCTTTCCTTGATAACATTGCAGGGGGAAATCTCAAGTTTTTTTCAACTGTGCTCAAGGTGACCCATCTCTAAAAAAAGAAAAACTACATAAGTAGAAAACCACTTTTAGGTTTTCTGTACAATCAAGTACTGTATATAAATTCTATAAAATAAATAAATAAATAAACAAACAAACAAAAGAGAGGAGAACACTTTGGTGTGATTTGCATACAAAGACTCTCACAAAGCAACTATTTTTTTAAAAAATCATACCCTCTTAAAATACTTATCAGCAGTTGTAAAATGACTTCTGGAAATTTAGCAGTTAAAATAACCAGCATAGGGTTTATCTCAGGGAAATAAATCCAGATTGCTAATTTCAAGTTATCTAATTTTGAATTTACAAACTTTCCTGAGATTTGAAAACTATTTCCAATTTGCAGGTTGAACAATGATGGATGGCTTAATTAATTGTATTTCAAATTTATTTAATTTTTTGCTTTTGCAGAAGTCTCTCAGATTAAGGGATCCTGGGGAAAGGCTGTGACTCACTTGCCAGTAGTGCAGACAAAATATAATCTCAATCTCTCTCTCTCTCTCTCTCTCTCTCTGTGTGTGTGTGTGTGTGTCCATCAGTGTTTTGTTAGCACTGAAATGCTCTATAATAGGGACATTGGACTACAACAATGCCCATCATCTATAACCATTGCCCATGCTGGCCTAGGGGTTGATGGGAGTTGGAGTCGAACATAACCTGGAGAGCCATGGGTTCCTTTGTCTATGGTGTATAACAACAACAAAGCAACTCTCAACTTTTTTTTAATAGACATAATCCATGCAATATCTTCACCTATGGGTACTAACTTTTTGCTCTGCAAATGGAAGGAGCTACACTCTCAGAAGGAGCTAAAGAAATTTCACTTACCATTCAAGGAACACCGCTACTAAAGCTATCAGCACCCAATAACAGTGCCATGTCTAATCAGAGCTAAGCCCCGATGAGTAAAATGGGACTTCCAGGCAGGTGTGATTAGGGGTGCATCATCAGAGAAAATGCTCTGTGTTGGGGGGGGAGTTGGGGTGATGGTGGAGGTTGTTGCTGGGACAACGAATCTTCTTAACTCTCTGACCAGTCCTCTGGCAACTCTCAGTCCTCTGGCCAATGGCTGAGGCCCTTCCCCCTTCTGTAGCTATAGGGCAATTGACAATATGGCTGCAGAAGAAGGCCACACAAATTTAAGTGTACAGTATCTGGTTTTGATTGCCGTCTTAGAGACATCTGATAAGAAGGCCATCTTTAAGAAATGGCTATTAAAAACCTATTTCCATAGTACAACAAATGAATATAGAAAGCACTAGTTGCCTTAGTGGAAAGCAGGAGGAGTTGTCAGAATCCATGAGGGCTGTACACACCTGGGTTTGAGCACCAACACAAGCATACCTTTCTCATCTATCAAGACTAACTGGAGAACTTCAACTGCTGGCACTTCTATTCACAATATCACCAGTATTGCTTTATTTTTTTACCTGGGCTACGTGCAACTGATTCTTTACCTTGAGTGTATGCAGCTAATGAGGCAGATTCAACTGCAGACTATATTGCTTATTTTTAAGAGCCTGGTTTTCTTTGCTGAGCCTCTGTGACCTATGTCAATGGAAGAGAAGCTTTGCTGTGGTGGGATCTCAGGGCGAAACTGATTCCCTCCAGAGTATCATATTTGGTTTGTTCTCAAGTGCTTCGAGGGCCTTTAAATTTTCTCTGTGTTTTTAATGATATTCGCTGTTGGATTCACCTTTAGTATTATTGCTCTTTTAAAAAACAATAAGTGGATTTTAAAGTGATTTCATTTTGGTGTATCGTATTATGTCAGCTTCTTGAGCAGCAATTGCATTTTACTGTATTACTGTGTTCAGAAAACTCATCTGGTTGTAAGGGTATATTGGTGTAATTGTTCATTCTTCAATGGCAGCCAGAGGCTTCGAAAACCCATTCAGATGCCTGCTGAAGTTATGCCAGTTACATAACACTGTATTCTTTCTCAGTGAACTTGTCTGAGCAATGAGCCTTACGACCTGACTTGCCACACCACTGTTATAACTCCTATACTCATTTTCTTTCTGTTCATCATACACAGCCTGTCCTTTATTGTTCCACCTACCAGCTGTTGTTGTTGTTGTTGTTTTGTTGTAAATTAAATTTGCATACCACCCTTCATCCGTAGATCTCGGGGCGGGTCACAGGATAAAAATATGAGGTAAAAAACACAAAATAGATAATAAAAACAAGAACATGCTGCAGTGGTTGAAACTTTGATAAAGGAATTTTTTTGTCTCATTTTAATAAATAATAATGATAGTAGTCTTTGGTCCTTGACTTTAAAAGTTTAATTTTTTTGAGGAACAGAAAAAACAGAACCTGATTTCAGAGCTGGATCTTACACTGTTTTTAAATTGGTTGATAGATTACGGTTGGTAGCAACACTTTCTACTGCATGTTGAAGTTTTCATTTATTTATTGCAGGACATCCACAAAATGAAGAGACAGATATGTATTGCCTTGCACCCAGGTGTCTTTGAAAGGTCTCGGGTTTTGAAGAAATACTGTAAATATATCCCTCAAAACTGTAACATCTGGACATTGTCAGATATGTGCTAATAAAAGGGAGGGAGGCTTAAACAGCTTTTGCTTGTACAAAATGCTTGAAGTCAGTCAGAAAGCCATTATTATGACCTTGTGCTGACCACATACTATGAAGTGTTACATGAGCAGGGACAGGGAAGTTGCTTAATGGAAGTTATATAGTAGTTAGATGTATCCTTGTCACACTTCATCTAAACTGATACATTGCAATGGTCCACACTGCTCAGACCTGGCAATTACTGTCCAATTCCAATCTAGTCCACACTGCCACTATAATGAAAAATAATTAGGAGCCTGAAAATGAGTTTTCACATGAAATGGTTTCAGTGCTTGGACACAATTGCCTTTGGCAGATGGCTTTGGGTTTGCTTTAATATAATAAAGACAGTTAATCATCTCTAAAGAGTGCACAGAATGAATAAACCTTTAACACTACTTTGTCCACTGAAATCCTTCTATTGATCAAATATATCGTGGTGATGAAGTCACAGTTCTCCAGTCAAGTGTTTTTGCAAAATGCCTACCAAACCTCCCAAGCATGCACTGGCATGGACAGAGAAATTAATAATCCAGAATCAACAGACTTTCATATCAAATCAAAGCTGTGTTCTGTGCATTGTTGTTTTTTTTAAAAAAATCTATGACATAGCAATAATAAATACGAAGGCTCTGAGAAATGAAATGCGATCCTACAAGGAAAGATCTTGGGACATGAACCAAGACAAGAAAATGCACCCTTTCAGTGACTAGTTGTGACTGCCGAAAATAACCCGGCCACTAGACAGCAGAAATGCTATTAATTAAGGTTCCAGTCCTGTGAACAATTATGCTCATGCTATTTCTGTTGCCATCAATGGTACTTACCTCATTACAACAATGCTCAAGATCGCTGACTACTTTTGTTAGGGAAAACTGAGATAAGTGTGCAAAGAAGTCTCACGTTTCAAATAACTTTAATTTTTTATTTTTTTATTTTTTTACTGATTACAGAATTAATTCAGACCTGATATTTTCACATAGGCAGTGGCTTTCCAAAGCACTGGTTCTTGAACTGTGATTTGGGAACCTTCAGTCATCTCTGATACAATTTTAGATACTCTCTGTGAGCATGAGGAAAACAACAGGTGTATGCGTGTAGGGTCTTTCCATGTTCCTCAGGATTCCTAATGGAAGAGACTTATGTGGCCACAGTTCTACATGCATATGTCCATTTCACATTGGTGCTGAACACATGGGCTCCATGTGGGCCTAGTGGGCACATGAACTTAAGGGGAAGACCTGAAGCATGGACCTTTCCTCCCACCCACCCCAGTTAATGGGCGGGAGGGTGAACATCACCATAGGACTAACATTGACTACATTTAATAGTTCCTTATCTGTTAAAATGGCTTCCCAGCTAGTACATGTTGTCCACTTTAAATTGTTTTATGTCTGAACCTTTTTCGTTAATTCAAAAAAAATATTATCACATTAATTTCTAAAAGAGAGCTTCAGGTTGACAATGTGTTAATAAAGCTACTGGACTGAGAAATCTTTTTTTATATACAAACTTTTTTTAAAAAAAGAAATATTATTCTAAATGGTTTAAAGTTTGCATCCATCTGTAGTAGATCTCTTGCTTCTGTCTCAGAATCATTGAAATGTAGACATTCTGTTTTACAGCTGTTCTCCTTTTCGGCTAATGGGGTTCATATGTCTAGTGCCTTCATCCTTTCACTTCACTGAAACTAGCTGTAGAGGTTTTGCTCCACCCTACCCCTGCATCTTGATTTGATATTGCTGACTGGAGTGCTGACTTGTAACCCACCACCGTTATGACTGGAACTCTTTATCTAAATCATTGGGTGGGTTTGAAACCCCCCCGTAAATATCTATTTAATTTAGGTTTTCGGTGATTTATTGATTCATTCTGCCTTTATCTTCTCTGATTCACTTGCATGTCAAATAATTGCAAGAACTCTGATTTTTTTCTACATATATAGAAAGTTTTAGGCTAGTGAAGAGATTATCTACATATAAAACAATTATATTCTGGTTTTTCAAACGGCAGTGTATTGAGAACCGCTCCTAGAAACTGAAACTGAAACATATTGTTCTCTGTTAATTTGACCCAATTCTATTGAATTTCTTCAGAGTTGCTTTTGATTTTATATAAGTGAAAGATAACATTTTCATGATGTTGTCCTAGAGCATAGCCAGTAGGCTGAACAAATGTAGATTGAATCTTTCAATCAAAGAGTGCCTCTTCCCATTTTAGAGCAAATTTGTGTCATGAGTGATGCCAGCAAAGGGCTTTCAAAGTCACACACAAAAACAGAATGCTGCAGCACCTCTGTCACATACACAGAGTGAATGAAGCAGCTGGAACTGTGACAAGGGTGAGTTCAGATGCTATGCTAAATCATAGTTTGTTATAAACCAGACTTTCAAGGAAACCATGTTTTGTTTCAAGGTGCTATTTCTCTCCAAGAGATAAAATATGTGAGCATTTGTTGCTTTTGTCTCTTGAGGAGAAAAGTTGTTGGAGAAGAAGAATCAAACAACTTTTTTTTCTACCCTTCTCCTTTGCCAGTCATCTACTTAATCCAAAACCACCAACATTTTTCTCAGATAAAATTAAGTTTTTAGGAAAGAAATTGTGGAACTGTTCTCTTGTGTGTTTCCCACTTCACAAGTAGTAAGAAGATAATAGTTTTGTTTTCCACTAGGGTTTAGTTTCCTCTGGATGAGAAAGCATGTGAGACTTATAGTGTCTTTCTCATATATTCTTCATCTAAAAATATACAAGCAGAGCATTAATGCAGAAATGCAGTCCAACCAAGCAATGGATCCACTACCTAAAATCTAAGAGAGATATACTCTGCATTGTCAAGGTGCTTTCACTCTTCAGCTAACTCTCGGCTTTCGCTACTTCTGTCTCTGTCTCACGTGGCTACACACACACCAGCCACCTGACCTTAGATGTGGGACATGGGGTGTGTCATCTGCCTTGAGTTCTGATAGGTCTTATTTCCCATTCAAACAGAGAGAATGTCAAACATTAGCTCTCATTAAAGGAACATCAGCCATCCATGGTCTATTAACAAGCGATATGCCTGACAAAGGGATAACTAGCCAGCTCCAGTAACAATATGTCCTGAGGGACTACTGAAGGCAGCAACAGAAGGTAGGGAGGAATTTTCTCCAAAGTGACATTAAAGGTTGTGACCTGTACACAGCAGTGACCAGAGGAGGAATGGCTGCAGGGAGAAGCACAGAGAAAAGAAATGCCATAGTGCATCAGCAGTACAACCAGACGCCTTAATCTGCCCCAGCTGCAACAAAACATATCTCTCCCATATCTGTCTCTACAACCACAGTAGACACTATAACTCTCCAGCAGTTTGACTTCACCCCTAAGAGCACACACTTCCATTGTCTCCTGAGACAGACAGATGCCAGTAACAGTGGGACTAAGGATGGGCAAATTGCACAAAATGAAACACAGCCATCCCTTGAAATTTGCACTTCACTGAATTTTGCAATGCAGTTCTCCATCCAAATAATGTATTCAGAAATGCATATTCTAGGGTAAAGTCTGCATTAAAATGCATACATTCAAGAAAATAGCATATAAAACCATGTTGTATTAGGGGAAATCGCTCTGGAAAAAATGTATATATTAGAGATTCACACAAAAAATGCTAATGAATTTTCATGCAGATTTTTTTTGGTGTGGAAAAAAGTCACAGACATATGGGAAACATTGTGAACTTAAATACTGAATTTGGGGTTTAAAAATGAGGAAATGAAATTGGCAGATTTGCCCATTCCTACTTTGGACACAGGCACTCATACCTATCTCCCTTCGCATACTTTGGTTACTGAAGCCATTGTAGGCTTTTATTTGAGAGAAGCATATATTTAGAATGCTTATGGTGATAAAGTCAGGTTTCTACCTTTTAGCTATTACTTGCATCCCATTGGAACAGTATGACTAGTGAAGGTCAGTTTTATCTCTTTTTGGTCCTGCAAACATTTAAAATGTATGTTGTTGTTGTTCAGTCGTTCAGTCGTGTCTGACTCTTCGTGACCCCATGGACCAGAGCACGCCAGGCACGCCTATCCTTCACTGCCTCTCGCAGTTTGGCCAAACTCATGTTAGTAGCTTCGAGAACACTGTCCAACCATCTCATCCTCTGTCGTCCCCTTCTCCTTGTGCCCTCCATCTTTCCCAACATCAGGGTCTTCTCCAGGGAGTCTTCTCTTCTCATGAGGTGGCCAAAGTACTGGAGCCTCAACTTCAGGATCTGTCCTTCTAGTGAGCACTCAGGGCTGATTTCTTTGAGAATGGATAGGTTTGATCTTCTTGCAGTCCATGGGACTCTCAAGAGTCTCCTCCAGCACCATAATTCAAAAGCATCAATTCTTCGGCGATCAGCCTTCTTTATGGTCCAGCTCTCACTTCCGTACATTACTACTGGGAAAACCATAGCTTTAACTATACGGACCTTTGTCGGCAAGGTGATGTCTTTGCTTTTTAAGATGCTGTCTAGGTTTGTCATTGCTTTTCTCCCAAGAAGCAGGCGTCTTCTAATTTCGTGACTGCTGTCACCATCTGCAGTGATCGTGGAACCCAAAAAAGTGAAATCTCTCACTTAAAATGTATAGATGTTTCAATTAACTTCCATGTTAAGCTTTAACCCATGGGTGGGAAATAGGATTCAGCCAGTTGGCTTCCCCACACCCAGCAGGCCTCTTTGACATCCTAGTTTATAAAGAGTGTGAGAATTCCTTCCCTCCAATTCACTTAACTGACTTATGCAAGCAAGAGGTAACGACAAGAATAGGAAGGAAGATTTTTCTCACCCCCTAGAGCTTCTACATATATTGTAGTTGCACAACTTTATAGATACAGATACAGTAATGAATGCTTACTTTTTATCCTCCAGTGTGACTTGCAAATATCATCTGCTCTATCTTTACTGTTTATTTGCAGTAGGGGTGTCACACACATTATGGGCTAGAAGGCCAAAATTCTGTTACAAGGACCACATTTAAATTTGTCCATTTCAGCATTACACTCCCCATCAAATAGCTTCACCTCATGTCTAGGTTGTAGCTCATGCCCAGTTCCACTCACAACGCCTTTCCCATGTCCCAGAGCTTATTTCTGTGTTACCAGAAGCAAAGGTTGAGTAGGCTCATTGGTAAAACACTTCTTTTGTTGTACAATATTATCAATAACTTGTATGCCATGCCACAGGGGTGTCATATTAGGTCCTGATATGGTTCCTGACCATTCTGCTTGATAGCCCTAATTTGCAGCCATATATCATAGTCTGTTATTGACAAGACTCCTTTCACTCTGTGATATAAATAAGCATTGACTTATATTTAGCTGTTCTAACCCCCCACGGGGGGGGGGCACTGACAAAACATGCTTGTCCCATATCTCTACCACCATCCTCATTGCCCTGCATAAACTGGAGGGTCCTTGTGTGATTTAGATGGCTGGAAGGTTGGGTACTAAATGTTCTAGGGAGCCTACATTTCAGAAGTTATCCCTCCAATTTGTAGAGAGGGCATGGGATGAGGGACAGAGGGCTAACACACTTGTCTTCACCCGCATGGTGTGAGGTATTAGAATGACTGAAGAGATTACATGTCTCTTTTTTATTGTGTCTAAAAGATACAATTTTCAAAGGGCTGCTTGAAGTTGTGGGGTTTTGTTTTTGTTTTGTTTTTGAAAATTTAGGATTTTGTTTCCTTTGCAGTGTAAGCAAAATATTATGGTCAAATGCCATGACTGCTTTCATGGTCATTTTGCCCTTGAAATCTATGAACTTGGGATTATGTGACATTTCCAACAAAGTGCAGTAGCACTTTCTTGGTTTTGTTAGAATTGCCTTTTTTCACACTGTTACAAAATGTATTGCGAGAAAGCCAGAAAAAAGTAACTCTGGCAAGAAATATTAGCAAGGCTCCTTGTTCATGCCAATCTATTCATAGTCTCCTTTCTTTAAAATGTAATACACAGCTATTTTCGATTTTTAAAAAACTGAATAATAAACTCATCAAACCTTAACTACACTCACTACTTTCAGGCAAGTTAGATTTTCCAGTGAGAATTTCCCTTCTGTGACTGAGAGACAGGTCTGACCTTTAAGGAAGGAAAAATTTGCTTGCCTGTCTAGTTTACCAGCAATAATGGATGTTTTAGAATACTGACAAATGATAGGGAAAGTGATATCGACTGTTCTATAATAAACACATAATGGTGAGGCCTTCCTTCCTAGAGCTTAGTGTGTGGAAAGTGGAAATGCAAGTGAGCTTCCCTTTGGGCAATTGTGCACAAGGGTGGGAGGGGAGAAGAAGAGAAGAAAAACAGAAGATAAGGCCCTGACCATCGTCAGAAAGCCCCTACTGTAACAAAATGATAACGAATACAGTAATATTCCCATTCACTTTGAATTAAGGAGCTTTCCTTGGAAAGATCCCACAGCTGATGCTGATCACTGCCAGGCGCTGCTCTTCTGTTGCACTGTGTGCAAATGCCAGCTTTCAGATTTCCTAATGACTGCCTCAAACAACTTTAAGTAGATATTAAAAAGCACTGGGGACCTGAGGGGCTGTATAGCACAGCTAGGGAGCCAACCAACAGTCACTCAAAGTTCACTCTCTGCAAATGACCCTGCAGGTAGGAACAGAACCACTGAAGTACAGTGCCACTAATTCGCACTCCACAGAGCTGGCCCATGACGACACTATGAGTTACAGCAATGTATTTTCTTGCGTCGCCACTACTTATTCATCCACCTTGCTCAAGAAAAGAGTATTGGTGACTGGCTGGTAATTGTCCAACACACATTGTTGTCTTCTTTTTGAGTGGTCTTTTAGAGCCACTTGTGGTAACATCCACTTTTGGCTGACTCTCCTGCTAACTGTAACCCTCACACAACTGCTCAGAGCTTCTTCTAAGTGTTAGGAGACCCTCTAGAGAGATGCCACAGAGAGCTGTAACAGGTAGCGAGGATCAGCAAAAATTGAGTACCCCTGCCTTACATCAGCAGACGACAACTGAATACAGCCTAGCGTGAAATCTCTTTCTTTTCAATTTATAGAAGTACAGTAGGTTTAGAAAAGTACCGGTAGTACTGGGAAAATAGCATACTTTATAGAAAAATGTTCCTCCAGTGTCTACAGTTGTATTCACAATGTAACATGTGAGCTGGAAGCAGACAACTCTCAAGCTGAAACTATGTGGTACCTCTAGAGTTTACCCACCCAAAGGGACATGTTTGCTGGTGTGCTTTTGGATTATCTCTTCCTTCATTGGGCCACAAATAATATGTCAGATTTGTCAAGAATGCTGATGAAGATAGTTTTTGAATAAGTATCTGTCCTCCAAGTGTACCCTGCTCAGTTCTATGGCATTCTTTCCAAGCATAATTTCTTTCCAATCACTGGTGCTAATTGGAGCAAGTCCCATTGTATTCAATGGGAATTACCTCTGAGTAAGCATGCATTGGATTGCATAATTAATCTCTTAATATTTTTCTCTCTCCAATGGGATGCATTTTAAACCTTTGGCTCTGCTTTCAATTAAAGCATATTTGGGGTGCTACAAGACATTCTAATATATTTATTTAAAAAGAGACTCAAACTTCTTCTTTTATGGCCACATCCCCAAAATAAAGCTGAAATAAACAGCTAATTTCAGGGTGGCTGGAAATTTGAGAAATGATCCTTGCCAATTTAGTGCAGCTTTTTCATGGTTCAGTGTTTCATTTTGGATATCTATTTTTTTTGTTTGCTTGTTTTATGTTTCCGCTTTGGCAACTTACAGACAACTCAGTTTTGCTCATGAATAGAAATTTTTTCCTCTTTATTTTAAATTGCCAACTATAAGATCTTCTCTCAGCAGTTTAGTCACTGAGTGAAGAGATGATCAGTCAAGTACGCAGAAAAAATAATGGTGAAGATAACACAACAAAAGAAAGACGAACATCTTCACAACAGCTTTAAGTCTTCTTTAACTAGCTGTTTGGATTCTGCAACAGCAAACCACCCTCATGGGGGCAGGGAGCATGATTGCTTCTCTTCAATGCCACTATTTTGGTTTCCCTGGAATATACCCTGAATGCAAAGCTTGCCATTGGTGTTTTCAGGTTACTGTTAGTATACTGTTAGTTTGACCTTTCCCCCCCCATTTTCGCATGCTATAACAACCTATTGAACTATGAAATTCTCTCATTGCTGCATATGGTAGGAGGAAGAAATGAGTACCTTAGCCATGTTTTTAAATACACAGTTCCTGCTATTTGCCCACTCGCCACTCGAAAATTCTTACCCGAACACAAATAATTATACCCCAACCTCACTACTGATTTAGATGGCTGATTTAGATAACCGAACAATCTGAGTTTGCCCACTGTCTTACTTGTTTGTGCTTTGCTGGTTGGCTGCAGCCATTTTAGGAAGAAACCATGGTGGGAGGGTGGGGAGAGATCACAGGTTAGATATGTCTCCAAAGAAAAGAATGGAAATTGTCGGCTCGTAATGTAACCCTTTACTTAATGCCTTCCTTTGTAATGTTTTATTTTGAAATCTTTAAGATAATCTTTTAGTTTCCTATCAATTACGTTGCTTGAATGTATACTTTATATTTGACTTTCTTCAATAATGTTTTAGTCTGGATTGTTTTTATTTGATGTTTTACTGTAGGTTGTAAACTGCTTTGAGTTCTTTTCTTGAAAATTTAAAGCAGTATAAAAATGAAATGAATAATAATAATGAATGATTTCCTGTGGACACATTGTGTTCTGTAAGCAGGACCTGCGTGTATAGCTTTATCAGCATGGAAGCAATGCTAATAGGTTCTGCACCTATCGGAATATATTGCTGCCCATATTAACAATAAACGCAGCAGTACCATCATGTTTTATGCAGTGCCCTCTTGTGGGCTGTCTCCTACATCAATCCATCCCCCAGTTCCATGGGCTTTCAGGTGAAGGCAGGGTAACTCCAGTGGACTTGCCGTTTAAATCTCTTGTAATATCCCTGATGTAGAATTGCTCGAAGTCAGGGTAGGGAACTAGACAACTTATCACACCTGACCCAAGATGGCCACGCACATGTTAACCTCCTGAGGTCACAATGACATCAAATGACCCGTTTCCTTTTGCTTGAGCTGTTTGAAACTAGTCTGATTGTCAGAGCTTGTGATGCCCTGTGCTTTTGCAAGTGCATATGATCGTGGTAGAGTTAATCCATCGTGGTAGAGTTAATTCAAAACTACTTTCCCTATTTACAAACTTTTCAGCAGTATGAAAAACTGCCTGGTTGCATGTGATTTTTCAGCCTTTTTTTTTTTAAAAGTTCATTTATTCATTTATGTTGCTTTCACACCATCATGTATCCAATTCGTTTTGACTATATAACATTATGATGTCATCCTTGAACAGCATGATCCCTGATTGGGTAGTTTCAAAATAAAGTAACTTTCAGCAATCCTATGAAGTGGTCCAAAGGCTTTTTTATTTTTTAAAAATACCTTTTTAATAAATCCTTTTAAAAAAACAGCTTGAAGCTTCTACAAAGTATAGCAGCTGAAAATGGGCTAAAATGCCCCGGTGAGGGCTGATATATGATGACTGGCTTGCTGTTCCTTACCACGGTATTAAATGCTGGGGTGGGGGAGGGGTGGCTGCACCATGAAATGTGTCCCACACTGTTGAGAGCAGGCCAGTGGTTTTCTCCCTCAGATGTGGAGCCCCTTCATGAGGAGTGATGAAGAGTTTCACCAAAGCCCAAGTCATTGTAGGGAGCAAAGCAGCTCAAGAAAGTCAGTTCAAGGATCAAGATCATAGCCTAAAATGTGAACATTTTAATATTTTTGAGGCTGCGATGCAAAGCAAAAAATAATTTAGCAATAATTTCTGTTGTAATCAGTGGGACTTCCTTCCATGTAATTGGGTTTGGAATTACAGTGCACTTGTGGTTTTTATTTTTAAGTGAGTGTAAATCGCCCTGAAGCCATTTACAAATTCCTTGGAAACAGTAAACAATATGGTGTATTTTGAGTGGATCTTAGAAATCAGAGAAGTTCAGAAAGAAAAAGTCACCAACAAGTTTCTGGCACTTGCAGAATATTGTCAGGCTTTAATAGAGCTGTATTTTGTACTGTATGTTGGCAAAACTCCCCTATGGTGGAAGTCGCTTAGTTCTGAAGGATTAACATAATTTGTTTGGTCTTTTATGACAATAGGTTTGCACTGCATTGTTTAATGGAGTTTGAGGAAGGCAGAGTGAATTCCACAGACAGTTTATACAGGGCAGGCAAAATCAATGTGGATTTCCAAAAAGGAAGCCAGGCGTACATAACTTGATTAACTTCAGAGTCAGGGACAATGGCAAAGGGCAGGTTGACACATTAGACATAAACTGTTTGGAACCCAAGAAGCCTTTTGATCAGCATAGCATAAAAAGACGTTTTGAGTGTGGCAGGCCTTGGTGGATGGCCTAGCTTTTGTCACAGTATTAGAATCTGAAAGATGTTTGACAAGATGTTTAGATCTCCAGATTAATTTAAAAAAAAAATAGGAGGGCCAATCCCATATAAAAGAGAAGAATTATTGAAATGGAAGGAACTGCTCTTTAATGTATGAAAACAAGACTCTCAAGTAATGAGGAAAGCTGCGGAATGGGGGGAAACTGCTCAGGGATTATGCCTTAAATGGCCACAAAGCTCCAAAACACTGATTAGAAAGATAGTATCAAATGTCTGGCGAAGATGCAGGAGAATAAAAGGAGGCTGTTTAAACAACTCAAGGAGTTATAGAGTAACTAAATCTCATCCCAGCTATTCATTGCTAATAAATTATCTGGAAAGTTCCAGCTTTTTCCCATTCACACATCCAGCTCAACTTTACCATCGAAGGAACAGCTAGTACAAGGTTCTCTCAGTTGCGATAACAGACAGCTGAAATGAAAACTTTCCAAGCTTTAATAGTCAAAGGGCATATCAGTGCAAGATGGATAAACCAATCAGAGTAAAATAATAGGGTGGCTAATGTTTTAACACAATGCTTTTGCAGAGTATACAAACCTATTCTTATGGTGAGGCAGTTAGCCTGACATAAAACATACAAAGATGTTCCTGTTTTATTTTAGCAACTACAGTCAATTCTAAGCGGTGTTTTTAACATGTCGTTGATTGTTGATATTGTGAGAATAGAAATGTGGTTAACCAGTGTACTTTTATTAAGTGTTTGGTGGAGATTCAACTCCCTCTTATCTTCTTCTTTGCATCTCTCTTTCAACTTTAGTATCATATTGTAACATGGGAATAGTATTTATAAGTGTCCTCCTGCTCTAGTCAGAGACGTTTGGTGCAAATGTTGGCTTCTTTGTCTACCTTCTTCAATGCAGAGGCACCTCCACATCATAATGGCCACCCAGAGTCCTCTGAACTGACCAAAAGTGTCAGCTAGCATCCTATGGCTCAGTCTGTTGGTCTCTCTCTCTGTGTGTGTTTTAAACTCCCTTAGCATTTCCTCTCCCTAAAATCCTTGTACTTCTTTTTTGAAACCCTGGGGTTCCTCAAGCCTGTCCTTTATTCAGTTTAGGCATGGGCTGGTTGCATTTTGGGGACCAGTTGGATTTATTTATTTTTGCCTGACACCTGATGGCCTTGCTAGCTTCTGCCTGCCCCCCCCCTCAACTTTCTCTCTGCTGGTTTTGTGGAGGGTGTCCTTAGCAGGTGGCTGCTTTTATATGGGTGAATTGACCACATTGGCAGGTAGGTGCAGGAAGTTATCAGGTTGTTAAGGTTCAGTAATGAGCCTTAGACACCTTTAATGGTGGAGGGTGCTGTCCCCAGACATGTCTTCAGGGCTGTGATAGCCCCTGGAATGGAAAGGAGTATCTTTGAGGCCAACCTATGAGTTGTGGGCCCATAGAAGGGGGAGAAGCAGTAAAGCCTCTCTGTTCATCTGCCAGGTGTGGCTTAAGGGAAGGGATAGGTGAAACACTGCTTCTTACTCTTGGTGAGGTTTGGTCACCTGGTTTCTTAAATGCAAGTAGTATCTCACACCTTTGTTCCCTTCTGCAGATCCATGGTGTTAAATTAATGGTTCCTTATTTTCCTATGTAGAATGGCTTTGATTCCTAATGCACCTGATCTTTATAAATTAGAAAAATTTGTATTCCCAGCCAGATAATTATAACCTTTAGAGATACCACTTTTCAAAATATACTGATTGTAATACATAATGTATTGTAAACATTTTTATTGCATTTTTACATGCTTAGCTGTATCATCATATTAGGTTTATAGGATACATAATATAAAAGCTGAAACAATTGTACAAGAAATGTTTTTAAAAGTGATGGGTGTTTTTTTTTATCAAACCTCAGGCTATACAAAGAAATCAGAAAGTTAGGGAGGGGGAGGAAGGGCCCTTTAGAGTTTATTCTTGAAGGAAAGTTGTTGGATGTCTTTCAAATTATTATGCCAGGCCAGATATTTTTTGCATAATGAGAACATCTTTCATGTGTCAGAACAGGTTTTGACTATAACTAAATAAGCCAAAGCACGGATATGCTGATAAGGTGACCTTTAATGTAAAGTTTGGGCTGAGTTATCTGAAAGTATTTTCTAAAACAGAGCCACATCTGCCTGATGATAGAGAGGCACATAAAACAAAAGACATTTGTAACTCAAGATATGAGAAGAAGAATATGGTTATATTGGTGCTGACAAAACAACAAACTAAAACATGAGTTTCACACTTCATCCCTATCTGCATTATACATTTAAAGTGCTATCATAGCACTTTAAATAGGCACTGCTTAACCACCACCCCTGCACCCCCCCCCCCAGAATTCTTTAGGGGAAGCTAGGACTGATTAAAGTGGTGTGATAATGATTTAAATGTATAGTGAAGAAGGGGCCTTAGTGATATGCTATTGCCAATATCCACAGTATTAAAAATGAACATGGCAGCTATCACTATTTATTTACAGCCCAGCAAGCCTGCTCCTCGACTTGTGGTGTTTTAGTGTAAGTGCATAATAGTTCTCATATATCTGGAATTATGTGAAGATGGTACATCCTGAAATATGGAATGTGGTGGAGCAAAGTTTAGAGATGGAAGACAAAAGCAGAAAGCTTTGTCAGAGGCCACATGCGAAGGAACACTTGATTGATTTAAAGAGCTAGCACGATATGATCCTGGTCGGTGGGGAATCTGTTGTACTGAATACTATTTCCATCAGAAATTGAGAAGGTGTTGCAGCATTTCCCTAACTGAAGAGTAAGGCATCACAGCTTAAAGGAGGGAAAGAGATGTGTGTGAAGAAACAGCAGTTTGTTGGGTGTTGGATGAGACAGGGGCAGAGAAAAGGCAGAAGAAATTGGGATTGTTTCTGAACGCATCTTGGGGGCGTAGGGCCTCTCTCAGAATCCAATGTGGGTAGCAAAGCTGCTAGTTTGTAAAACTGCCTCCTTGCTCTGTTTTTGCAGATAAAGTCACTCAGATTCGGGAAGAGGTAGGTTCCACCGTGGGAGCAGGGCCAGGGAGGGAGAGTGCTAGATTCCTGTCTAGTCAAGTTGTATGGGATCAATTCCAATCTGTTACCTCCGAGGATGTGGACAGGCTGCTTGGACGAGTGAAACCAACCACCTGTCTCCTTGATCCTTGCCCATCCTGGCTTATAAAAGCTAGCTGGGAAAGGCTGGGCGTTGGGCTTCACGGGGTGGTGAATGCTTCTCTCTGTGAGGGAGCCTTCCCAGACCTGCTGAAAGAGGTGGTTATCAATCCACTTCTTAAGAAACCATCTTTAGATGCGGCCAATATGGCCACTATCGCCCAGTCTCAAATCTTCCATTCTTGGGCAAGGTGATTGAGCGAGTGGTTGCTGAACAACTCCAGGCACACCTGGATGAAACGAACCATTTGGATCCCTTCCAGTCGGGATTCAGGCCTCATCATGGGACTGAAACTGCCTTGGTCGCACTGGTCGATGATCTCTGGTGGGCTAGGGACAAAGGTGAGAGCTGTTTCCTAGTTCTGCTGGATCTCTCAGTGTTCTGCTCCTTCCTCCTGGGTCGTGTTCAGGAAGTGGTGGGGAGAATGAGTGTTCAGACCCCTGGGCTCTCACTTGTGGGGTGCCTCAGGGCTCTGTCCTCTCCCCCATGCTTTTCAACATCTACATGCAGCCGCTGGGAGAGATCATCAGAGAGATTGGGCTGGGTGTTCATCAGTATGCTGATGATACCCAGCTCTACCTCTCTTTCAAATCAGAACCAGTGAAGGTGGTGAAGGTCCTATGTGAGTGTCTGGAGGCGGTTGGAGGATGGATGGCGGCTAACAGATTGAGGTTGAATCCTGACAAGACAGAAGTACTGTTTTTGGGGGACAGGAGGCGGGCAGGTGTAGAGGACTCCCTGGTCCTGAATGGGGTAACTGTGCCCCTGTAGGACCCAGTGCACAGCCTTTTGGACTCACAGCTGTCCATGGAGGCGCAGGTCAATTCTATGTCCAGGGCAGCTGTTTACCAGCTCCATCTGTTACACAGGCTAAGACCCTATCTGCCTGTGGACTGTCTCGCCAGAGTGGTACATGCTCTAGTTATCTCTCGCTTGGACTACTGCAATGCGCTCTATGTGGGGCTACCTTTGAAGCTGACCCGGAAATTACAACTAATCCAGAATGTGGCAGCTAGACTGGTGACTGGGAGCAGCTGCTGAGACCACGTAACACTGGTCTTGAAAGATCTACACTGGCTCCCAGTATGTTTCCAAGCACAATTCAAAGTGTTGGTGCTGACCTTTAAAGCCCTAAAAGGCTTTAATCCAGTATACCTGAAGGAGCGTCTCCACCCCCATTGTTCTGCCCGGACACTGAGGTCCAGTGCCGAGGGCCTTCTGGCGGTTCCCTCGCTGCAAGAAGCCAAGTTACAGGGAACCAGGCGGAGGGCCTTCTCAGTAGTGGCACCTGCCCTGTGAAATACCCTCCCACCAGATGTCAAAGAGAAAAACAACTACCAGACCTTTAGAAGACATCTGAAAGCAGCCCTGTTTAGGGAAGCTTTTAATGTTTGACAGACTAGTGTGGCTGGGGAAGCCCAGCCAGATGGGGGGGGGTTATAAATAATAATAATAATAATAATAATAATAATAATAATTATTATTATTATTATTATTATTATTATTATTATTATTTATAAAACACTCATTTCCTGTTTGTATCTTTGTAAAGTAAATATTGCAAACATGTTAATTTTTTGCAATGATCTACCAAAGGATGTTAAGCCAAGTGCTTGGAGATGTGCAGAGTTCATAACATGTTTGTACCTTCATTCCTTATAGTTGCTAGTTCAGCTTTTGTGAAGTTTCACCAAGTGATGAGGCTAACACTCTTACCATCTGATCATGCATCCCTCCATAAGGTTAGATTACCATAATACTCTGTGAAAATGCTTGAGATGGGCCATTCCATGAAAAATGAGCCTGATAAGAATGCTAGATGAGCGCTGGACTTTGGTGAGGAAGATTCCAAACGTGCAGTTTAACCATTTTTTTAAAAGCTAAAGACAAAAGAAGTTTATTTTATGGACCTTCTTTTCAAAAGTCCACCCACGTAGTCTTCAAAGAAGTGTTCAAGTTAAAAGTTTTCTGATGATTGTCCCACCCGTGACAGCATTTTTCCTTAATTTTGTATCATTAAATTTCTTAAACTTAATTCCTGATTGCATAGTTGTAACCAATAAACATTGATTTAAACAGATATGCTGAGTTTATCATTGATTCACCTTCCAACTCACAGAGTTTTTCCATAAATCAAACTTATCTCAAGCTCCATGTCCTTTTTTTGTCCCACCCGTGACAACACTTTTAACATTTAATAAAATTGTCAAAAATATCCATAAAAATAATAAAAAATTAGTAAAATGTTCAGTATCTTATTAAGAACATAGTTTAAACTTTGGTTGTTAATTTTTATGTATATTTACATTGTTACACATGTGTGAATACCGAAAAACATGGTCAAAGTGTCCCACCCATGACAATGGAATGGCCCAGATGGTTCAGCAAGTTCAGGACTGCTTCCACAGAGCGGTACATTGCAAAGGGCACACAATAGCCGTGCTTCTCTATCTCATAGGACTACGAGTTATTGAGACAGAAGAAAATCATCCAGGGCCTCAAGCAACTTCCCAGTATTTGAGCAGACTGGATATTAAACTGGCAGAAATTCAGTATTTAAAATGTAACGAATATAATGTAATGTAACAAAGCTGCACAATTCAGTTTGGCTGCAGTTGGGTAAGCCCCATTGAACTCAGTGGGATCGACTTCAGAATAAACAATCCTAGGGTTGCTCTGTGTCCATGTGATTTAGCCTATCCTTCTGATGAAATCTGGTCCTTGAAGAACGAAGGAATCGGCCTGATATGCTTTGAAAAAGCAGAGTCCCTCTTTCTGTCTTTCAGCAAAGCAACGCTTCTGTGCTTTACCTATCTTACCTGCGCTATCATGTTGACCACCTTATTTTCTCCTCTTGTTATTTATGCAACATTTTATTCAGGCTCTGGCATCAGTTACTTTCTTCCACCGCCTTTGTCTCCAGTCCACATAGATGGCTGATGCTATCTCACTTAGAAACTGAATAGTCTGGGAGATTTTATTTCTGCTTCTAATCATTTACTTACAGCTCTGTGGATGGTGGCGTTTGGCAAACATCAATTCTTCTTGTTTTCTCTTGTGTTTGAATGAAAGTAATTATGTTTACAACAAATTAAGCATCATATTCCTCCCCCCTCCTCCTCTTGGTGCTCAGTGGAGCCTGATTCATCTTCAGCAAGCTCTTAGACTTTCTGGCTTTCATTTGGGCACCAGGCAGAAAATATGTTAAAAAGGAAAGAGAGGGAGAAAAGAATCCTGGTGTGGTCTTAGTTAGGAGATATATCCCATGCTTGACTGTTTTGAACCGATCCATTTGGAATGGCTATTCAGGGCCCTAGTGCCCTAAAGACATCAAACATATTTTGCATGTAGAAAGTGAGGGGTTCAGTTCCTGCCTTTCCCACCAAAAGAAAGCCTCTCGCATAGCAGAGTTTTAAAAAGACCTTGGCCTGAGGCACTGGATAGTTGCTGACATTTGAAGCAAACTGCATTGTGCTAAATGATTCAACTATTCCATGGTTCAGCAGTTCAATCACATATTCGTCCCTTGTTTTCACTTCATTTCCCTCACCTTCATCTGCTGTTTCCTTCTGTCTCTTTTCAGATTGTTAGTCCCTTGGGGGTCAGAAAATGTCAAACCTGTACATATCTGTATTTAGACGGGTCATCATAATCAGACTAAGTTAGAAGGTAAAGAAGGTCACCCACAGGAATGTAAATAGGGTTAAGATGCCGGGGAGGGGGGGGTTACAACCAAAGGAAAGCTGACTTTTGATTCGCATAGATCCTAAACAATTTATTACACCTCACCACTTATATCTCAAACATCAAGTAACAGGGCCAACAGAAATAAAGTATTTATGACACCCTACTTCACCCTCACTGTGGCTCATGATCCCATATTTTGGGACAACTTGAGCATTGATGGTTTACAGCATAAATACAGTTATTTAGTTGGACCTATAAACAGTCATACAGTTGTAAATGCATTACGTCAGTCTCCCAACATTGTTTAGGGCTGGGCCAAATGCAAGAGCCTGAGGACAGCTCTGCCCAATCCAAGCCTTTCACAAGGCTGGTACAAAGTGGGTGGACGGTACGGTGCAGTACGGACGTGTGTGTGTGCGTGTGTGTGTGTGCGTGTGTGTGTCTGTGCATGTTGGATTGCTCTGTTAGTAAGGTTATCTTTGGATAATACAAAGGTTTGATGCACAGCTTGGCTTGCAATTCAATACATACTTATTTGGGAATATGATCCACTGAACCCACTGAGCTTATTTCTGGGTGGGCCTCCATAGGTTGCAAAACAGTTTCTTTGCTGCTATGCACTAGATGAATGAGGGACCCAGGTGGCGCTGTGGGTTAAACCACAGAGTCTAGGGCTTGCCGATCAGAAGGTCGGCGGTTTGAATCCCTGCGACGGGGTGAGCTCCTGTTGTTCGGTCCCAGCTCCTGCCCACCTAGCAGTTCGAAAGCACGTCAAAGTGCAAGTAGATAAATAGGGACCGCTCCAGCGGGAAGGTAAACGGCGTTTCCGTGCGCTGCTCTGGTTAGCCAGAAGCGGCTTTGTCATGCTGGCCACATGACCCGGAAGCTGTCTGCGGACAAACGCCGGCTCCCTCGGCCTATAGAGTGAGATGAGCACCGCAACCCCAGAGTCGGACACGACTGGACCTGATGGTCAGGGTCCCTTTTACTAGATGAATGACCTACCTGACCAAAATGACCAAGGTAGATGTATTGTATTTCTTCTTCAAAACCTCCACGTGCCTTTTATAGTGTTTTATGATAAGAAGTACAACTTATCAATTTACAAGTGTATTTAATGAGGAAGAGGCCATTGCAAATTGCTTTTTGGTTGCCACTGAGATCAGTCGCTTGGTCAGTGCCAGCTGTCTGACATAATTTCTTACAGACTCTGGTTCCCTCCTCTATAAACCTTCCAGGAGAAGGTTTTCTGTGCCAGGAGAAAGCAAATGCATTTCCCTGCTTCACTGGTGTTTCCAGATGCTCTTCTTGTGGCCACATATGGACAGTGCTTTTCTCTCCCATTAAATATTGTAGAAAGATGCATATTCTTCAAAACCAAAAGCAAAGAACGAAAGAAATGATGGAATGTTTCCAATGGTTTTTATACTGTAGATTAAAGTTATGTAAATGAGCTTTTTTTTTTTAAAAAAAGGCCAATGCTAAATTCAGAACTGTTGTACAATGCGATGGTATTACCCACTGTAAATTTAAGAGCCGAGTTTGAGGAATTGGCATGAAGGCAGCAGGGCTCTGCACCTGATTCTGCTGAGGCCTGAGCCATATGGGGCCCATTTGGAAGGATTTTAGTATCTGCAGAGGCAAGTTGAAACAACCATGGATTGCTGCAGGACTTGCATCTACAGAAACACTGAAGATACGTTTGGGGGGGCGGAATGTTTTTAGAACAATGGTCAGAAGAACTTTGAAGCTCCTGCAAATCAATAACGTTTCAAGCTAACACATTGCCATACAAGTTCCTAGAGTCCTCAAGGAGTCACCTCTCTGGGACACACAATTGTGTGGTGGACTTTAGACCCCTATACTCTTCATCTACTGCTGGCCTAACGGTGGCTAATATCACATTTTGCTACACAGTGAGCTCCATTGCTGATTTTAAACATAATCTGTCAGGTCCTAATCTATGTAATATCCCTGCACCTTATTCCACATTCTTGGATCCCATCTGAGCCAAGCTCGGTTCTAGGCAGTGATTAAACTGATTGTTTAAGTGCCCACTGTTTTGTTTTGTTTTGTTTTGTTTTGTTTTGTAAAGGAGGAGGACGGGGAGAGAAGCAGAACAGGTTAGGTGGCAGATAACTTCTCTCTCAAAAGAGAACAACTATGAAAGCAGGGACCCGCTTCTGAATCAAAGTAATACATTTTTCAATTTATTTGGGTGCTAACTTTTTGTAAAACTGCAATGTCCACAGTATTTTTGCAAGGGAGGAGGATCAGGGGTAAACCAAAACAACTTTGCCACACCCCTGTGGCTTCTTCTTGGCCACACACCCAGAGCTGTTTAGAGAGATCAACTGTAGGATAGTGTATATGTGCAACCGCACATACATGCACACTCATAAGCAGTGCTTTTTTTCTTTAAAAAAATGTTTAGCGGTACTCTCATTTTTCTACTCATATTAAATACTGCCCCAGAAAGAAAGCACTGCTCATATGTACATTTTGGTTATAATTTACCCATGTTATTCATGTTTAAGAATACAGTATGCACTAAATGTAGAGGAGCAGTTTTGTGGACCTGCTTTCATGTTTCATGCCACATCAAACATTGTAGTGGAACCCTTCCCAAACCAGTCAATAAAGAACAATCTGCAATTCCAGCTCACAATAAGTGGTCCACCATGCCCCCAATGGCCTATGTAATTTCAAAGTGGGGACATATAAAGGGAGTAAGATGGGGATGAAAAGGGAATCATTTCATGTTTAAGAATGCAAAGTGAAACTGAGTGCCAAATGAAGAGTAAAAGACAGCAATTAATTATGGTAGCTCTCTTTATCTGTCCCAACACACAGCATTGATGGAACTGTAATAGTTAACTCATGGAGTTATATTGCTTTAACTCATATACAGTGGTACCTCTGGTTACGAACTTAATTCGTTCTGGAGGTCCGTTCTTAACCTGAAACTGTTCTTAACCTGAGGTACCATTTTAGCTAACACACAATTTCTGTTCTCAACCCGAGGTACTACTTCTGGGTCAGCAGAGTCTGTAACCTGAAGTATTTGTAACACGAGGTCTTTGTAACCCGAGATACCACTGTAAGTGATCTGCATTGCTCTTTAAGCTATTGCCATAACTCTATATCTCCTGCTTAGGGAAATGTTTCTTTGCATGTAGTTGTAATTCCAAATGTTATTATGGACATGGTAGTAAAATTATGGGGATTAAGCCAAACACTTTGCATGAAGCAGGTGTTTTGGCACTTGTATTCAAATGACAATTTTGGGATACAGACAAGTTATTTGGCAATGTTAATATATTTTTATGGTTTGATACTTGCTGAAATGTTTGTGTGTTTATTATACACCAGTTCTTATTACACAGCTACTCATTAAAAGACAGCCATGCATCAGGGTAGTAATCTTTTAAGCTGCTTGTGTGAGAGAATGATTCAGAAAACTGGAAACACAATTAAACTGGGACAAATGTGCTGAATATTGGTTTGAGTCTGATAAGAGATACAGATAAACCCAATCCCTAAACCAGTTAATGTATAGAACACTAATTAAATTTGATTTGTTACCTATTAATTTATTGGGAGAAAAAAGCAACAAATTGTTGTTGTTGCTTACTTGTGTGAACAAAATGTGTGAACTGTGTTATCAAAGTATGGTTGACAATAATTTTAGTAACTGTTGTGGCCAGGAGAAAAGCTGGTGTGTACATTTTATGTGTGTTCTCAAAATAAGCGGATCTGCCACTAATTTGCCCTAGATTTGGTTATAGTACCACAATCTTGGTCAAAGTTAAGAGGCTAATTTTGCTGATAACATAAAAGAGAAAACTGTTGCTGACATAACATTTGTCCCCAATTTCAACTTAACTATGTTGAACAAGCTGGGAGTAAACATTCAAGCCCTTTCACAATAAATTCTAAGCTTTCCCCTAACAATCTTAACGTTGCTAACAAGTTAACCATGGCTAACCTTTCTTGATTTCTTTTTAATTAGGGTTTGCAAAACGGTTCCAAATTGTGGTTTCAAATCCTGGTTAAAAATGCAAAGCCTTATAAAGTAAGTATGATTTGGGTCTGTATAGACACCGTTCTTAACCATGGGCAAACCTACAAATCCTTTAACCATATTAATTTATTTGTTCTTGTTTAATTAAGAAATCAGGACTGCTACATATGATGCTTACTTTGTCTTGAATGCACAGATTTTCACAATACTTTATAAAGCGGTGTGCAGACACTTCTGAAAAGGGTTGTGAGGGCTGAAGTTTATTTCCTCTTGTTGAATGCTTAAGAAAACATGTTTTGCAGTCAGTTGTAGTTCATGTGCTACAGCAAGAGCAAATTGCGGTGTTCTCAGATGCTTAATGCCATTGCAGAAAACTCCTTATCCCACCAGCTGGACCTTTTTTTAATACTGTTTGATGGCTGCCCCTCATGAACAAATATGAACGCTTTAATGAAATTTTGTTATGGACGAAAGTGCCATAATATTGATAAATTATCCCTTGGGGAAATATCTACATATTCTTCAAAACATGGCTAATGATATGTCAGATTCATTGACCTCTGTGATGAGAAGCCAAATTGATGAAAAAGATGTTGGTTTATCCAGCCCCTACAGATGAAAGCACTATTCTTGGAGCATTTTCAACTTGTGGTACACTTGACTGATTCTGCAGCATTTTGTAGCTCTTTATGAAAGACCAAATAATCATGTGGCCCAGGATGTCATTTCAGTTTATAGGCATGGTTTTGTGGGTTTGATTTGTTTGTAGAAGCACTTACAGATGCTCAAGACATTTGTGCTAAATAGAAATGAGGGAGAAATTTGGTTCAGTTTGCATTTGAATGTGACCCTTCCTATTTTGTACTTCCTGGAATAATAGAATATGTCCAACCAATGGCTGTCCAGCCTCTGCTTAAAGACCTCCAGTGATGGTGAGCCAACCAGCCCAGTGACTTTGTTCCACTGTTAAATTGATTCCACCATTAGGAAATTTCTTCTAATGTCGATCAAAAGCTACCTTCCTGTGATACATGCCTTTTAGACCTAGGCATGCCCTTTAGGGCAGCTGAAAATGAATGTTCCTCCCTCTTGTTTGCAGTGCCCTTCCGACACTTGAACATGAGGCTGCTATTGTGTTGCCCTTCAGTCTTCTCTTCTTCAGGTTAAAATACTCAGTTCCTACAACCTTTCATCAAAGGACTTGTTTCCTGCAAGATGGACCTCCCATTGGGCAGAGTGAAGTTTTTGTGTAATGTGTAAGATGCTTAGGAGAAGCAGTGAGATGTTGGGGGACAGGGCTGTTTGTGGTATTCACCCACTAGTCAGCTCCCCCCTCTCTCTGTGTTCCATCTTGTCCTTAAACTCAAGCAGTGAAATGTATTGGACCAGCCCTGGTTTTCCATACACTCAACCACCTTCATTGCTCTCCTGTATAGCCCATTCGAGTTCGGTCAGATCCTTAAAAGTTTGGAACCACAAACTGGACACACTACTCCAGGTAATACCTGACTAGCTTAAAATAAAGTGGGACTATTTTGTTTGTGACTTCAAAACATTTTCCAAATATGAAAGTGTCAACAAATGCTAAACAGTAATACTATCCCCAATATATAGATGTTGAGGCTAGAATTAGGCATCATGGCTAAGGTAATGTTGCTTCTGAAATCACTGCTTCCCATTTCAGTCTTATTCTCTCTCTCTCTCTCTCTCTCTCTCTCTCTCTCTCTCTCTCAACATCTAAAGATACCATGTGTCATGTGATGTCATGTGACAGCACTGTGAATCTTACCCCAGGGAGAGGCCAATGAAGAGGTAGTGGGCTGAAAAAAATTACAGCATGAACCATCACAAATTTTGTATTACTGGACATTATGTGGGAGAGAAGAAGAGACACAACATATTCATTCATTCATTTGCCACAATCTTTCATAAAAATAACAGTGATCTCATTGTGGGAGTTTACTATAGACCCCCAAGCCAAACTGAGGACACAGATGATGCCTTCCTGGAACTGATGGCCAAGCATTCAAAAGGAAGTGAGATAGTAGTAATGGGGGATTTCAACTACCCTGATATTTGTTGGATGTCAAACTCAGCCAAGAGCATAAGGTCGAACAGATTCCTCACTGGCCTTGCAGACAATTTCATTGTCCAGAAAGTGGGAGAAGCAACAAGAGGATCAGCCATTTTAGATCTGGTCCTAACCAATAGTGATGACCTGGTTAGTGGGGTAGAAGTGGCAGGATCATTAGGTGGGAGTGACCATGCTCTACTGGAGTTTATTATACAGCGGAAAGGAGCAACCAAGCATACTAAGACTCAAATTCTAGACTTTAAGAAAGCCGACTTCAGAAAACTTAGGGAAATGCTGGGTGAAATCCCATGGACAGAAATACTAAAAGGAAAGGGAGTTCATGATGGTTGGGAGCTTGTTAAAAGGGAGATATTAAAAGCACAACTTCAGGCAATACCAGTGAGACGGAAATATGGAAGGTGCCTAAAGAAGCCAGTGAGGAATCTGTTCGACCTTATGCTCTTGGCTGAGTTTTAATTGAGTTAAGATTTAAAAGGGATATGTACAAAAAATGGAAAAAGGGGGAAACCACCAGAGAGGAATTCAAACAAATAGCCAGTACGTGTAGAGACAAAGTCAGAAAAGCTAAAGCACAGAATGAACTCAGGCTTGCTAGAGAGGTTAAAAGCAACAAAAAGGGCTTTTATGGGTACGTCTGTAGCAAAAGGAAGAACAAGGAAACAGTGGTGAAGATGGTGAAATGCGAACAGGGGACAGAGAAAGGGCAGAACTCCTCAATGCCTTCTTTGCCTCAGTCTTCTCCAAGAAAGAAAACAATGCCCGACCTGAAGAATATGGAACAGATGATTCAGCAGGGGAAACACAGCCCAGAATAAGTAAGGAGGTCGTACAGGAATACTTGGCTAATTTAGATGTATTCAAGTCTCCAGGGCCAGATGAACTACATCCAAGAGTATTAAAAGAACTGGCAGAGGTGATTTCAGAACCACTGGCAGTAATCTTTGAGAATTCCTGGAGAACAGGCGAAGTGCCAGCAGACTGGAGGAGGGCAAATGTTGTCCCTATTTTCAAAAAGGGGGAAAGAGAGGACCCAAACAATTACCGCCCAGTCAGCCTGACATCAATACCAGGAAAGATTCTAGAGCAGATCATTAAGCAAACGGTCTGTGATCACCTAGAAAGGAACGCTGTGATAACTAAAAGTCAGCATGGGTTTCTGAAAAATAAGTCCTGTCAGACTAACCTGATCTCATTTTTTGACAGAATTACAAGCCTGGTAGATGAAGGGAATGCTGTGGATATAGCCTATCTTGATTTCAGCAAGGCCTTTGACAAGGTGCCCCATGATATTCTTGTAAAGAAGCTGGTAAAATGTGGGCTAGACAATGCTACCATTCAGTGGATTTGTAACTGGCTGACTGACCGAACCCAAAGGGTGCTCATCAATGGCTCCTCTTCATCCTGGAGAGATGTGACTAGTGGGGTGCCACAGGGTTCTGTCTTGGGCCCAGTCTTATTCAACATCTTCATCAATGACTTGGATGATGGGCTTGAGGGCATCCTGATCAAGTTTGCACATGACACCAAATTAGGAGGGGTGGCTAATACCCCAGAGGACAGGATCACACTTCAAAATGACCTTAACAGATTGGAGAACTGGGCCAGAGAAAACAAGATGAATTTTAACAGGGAGAAATGCAAAGTACTACACTTGGGCAAAAAAATTGAAAGGCACAAATACAGGATGGGTGACACCTGGCTTGAGAGCAGTACATGTGAAAGGGATCTAGGAGTCTTGGTAGACTACAAACTTGACACAAGTCAACAGTATGATGCAGCAGCTAAAATAGCCAATGCAATTCTGGGCTGCATCAATAGGAGTATAGCGTCTAGATCAAGGGAGGTAATAGTACCACTATATTCTGCTCTGGTCAGACCTCACCTGGAATACTGTGTCCAGTTCTGGGCACCACAGTTCAAGAAGGATACTGACAAGCTGGAACATGTCCAGAAGAGGGCAACCAAAATGGTCAAAGGCCTGGAAATGATGCCTTATGAGGAACGGCTTAGGGAGCTGGGTATGTTTAGCCTGGAGAAGAGAAGGTTAAGGGGTGATATGATAGCCATGTTCAAATATATAAAAGGATGCCATATAGAGGAGGCTGAAAGGTTGTTTTCTGCTGCTCCAGAGAAGCGGACACGGGGCAATGGATTCAAACTACAAGAAAGAAGATTCCACCTAAACATTAGGAAGAACTTCCTGACAGTGAGAGCTGTCCGACAGTGGAATTTGCTGCCAAGGAGTGTGGTGGAGTCTCCTTCTTTGGAGGTCTTTAAGCGGAGGCTTGACAGCCATCTGTCAGGAATGCTTTGATGGTGCTTCCTGCTTGGCAGGGGGTTGGACTGGATGGCCCTTGTGGTCTCTTCCAACTCTATGATTCTATGATTCATACCATCCAGTTCAACCCTGAAAGTGATGAAACCAAAATAAATATAGACCTCTGGTTTCAATTGCCTGGCAGTGTCCCAGCCATATCTGCCCATTCTAATATTTCTCTCTCTCTCTCTCTCTCTCTCTCTCTCTCTCTCTCTCTCTCACACACACACACACACACACACAATAAAAATGCAAGACCAACATAAGGGAAGCTGAAATGGTGGATGATCTTGGTGTGATCACTGAGCATACCTAATTATGCTGGATTTATTTCCTTGCTCCTCTCTAAGCACTTATTTTGAATGCGCTTAGGTGATATCCTTTTGATAGGCAAGATCAAAATATTCATAAGAGGTGCAAAATGAAACCTGGACACATACTGTTTTCTCATTTTACATATTTCAAATAATGTAGAACACATGTCTAGTGCCTTGTCAATGTCCTACCTTAGCACCAGCAGTTGCGCCCTGGTCAGCCCAAGTCAAAATGTTATTTACTCTGTTTAGCATCTTTCTCCTTCTGACATGGACATCAAAGTCTGGCGGATTTGGCAAAAAATAAACAACAAAACCTCCCAAAGTCTCAGTGGACATTTGCTTGTTTTAATTTGCCAATGAAACTTAAGCTGCCCGAATAGCTTGAAAGCCGAGAAGCTGTCAAGGAGATCAGAAATAACTGATTTTGATTGGCAACTTAGAGTTGTTTCTCCTGCAAATGCAAGACACCCCAATTTGATTGCAAATTGATTTTACAGCTAACCTTCTTGGGTGAATCAAGGAAATCAAGGAATTATTGATTGCAGTATGAACCTACTCACTGTACCTGATTTGTCTCTCACTTAAATGGGCTTTAAGATGGTCTGATTACAGCAGCTTGATTGAAAATACTCTTCATTTACACCAATGTCAGTGGCAGCCCCTCACCCCATTACCTGTGATATATTCATAGAGTGAGAAGCAGATGATATTTGCCAACTGCTACGACGTCTGAGTATCTCTTAGTGTGCTCAGTGTGTCTTCTCCACAACCGAGGCTGCAAACAGAATCACTTTATTCCGGTTTCCTGATCATATCTGTGTTTTCTGTGGTCTTGCACACAACGTAAAAGCCACTTCTGAAAGCCTGGTGCTAATTTCTGTGTTAGAAAAGTCTGTTTGCAAGCCTGTTAAAAAATCATGGGAGTTTTGCATTCTCATGTCACAAAATCTGGGGCAGTATCCCAGCATACCATTATATCCTGCCATTTAAGACTTAGCGCAGCATGATGGCCTGTCCATCAAGAACCCACAGTTCCATATCAAAACAGATACTGTAATGTAAAAGAAACATTAGAAATCAGAACAGTAGCATGAACATTTTAACCATTGTTCAGCCCGGACACTGGAGTTCAGCTCCGAAGGTCTTCTGACAGTTCCCTCACTGCAAGAAGTGAGATTACCAGGAGGCAGAGGGCCTTCTTGGTAGTGGTGTCCGCTGTGTGGAACGCCCTACCACCAGATGTCAAGGAAATAAACAACTATCTGACTTTCAGAAGACATCTGAAGGCAGTCCTGTACCGTGAATTTTTTTATGTCTGATGTTTTACAATTTTTTATATATGGTGTAAGTTGCCCAGAATGGCTGGGGAAACCCAGCCAGATGAATGGGGTATAAATAAAAAATATATTATTATTACCTGTAAAACTAGCACAATAAATTCCACATCTGAATGCAACACACACACACAATTTAAAGTCTGCCGTATCTGGACAGACCTTACCATTTCTTGCTAAAAAGCAGAAGTTGACAACAGTTTCTACAAGTTTCTTCTTATTAGAATGCATATTCCACCCTTCCCCACAAAGGAAACTGGGGCGGCTTTGAAATCGAATGGTGAGAAGAACAGAATAGATTTGATTTGGATCAGTTTTGTGCATAGAAAGAAGGAACTGATCAATTAGAAATGACAAAAGTGCATGTCAAAAAGAAAATAAAAAAATCCTTCCAGTAGCACCTTAGAGCTACTGGAAGGATTTATTATTATTTTTTTTATATATATTTTTTACTATGGCAGACCAACACAACTACCTATCTGTAAAAAGTACACGTGTGTGTGTGTTAAAAGTCAAAAGAGGAAATCGACCTAGATCAGCTTGAATCAGATTGCCCAGGTTGGTGGGTCTGCTATTTGCTTGCATTTCATACAATTATCTTAGCATTATATACTTTCTAAGAGCGGACTCGCTAATATCGTCAAATGAATATGAGTTGAAAACAGGAATACATACATTTCAAAGGGCTTTGTTGGTATTGTGATAGTCTTCTTTCAATGTTTTTTTCCCCTTACACTCTAGAGGAGGATGTTAATCACTTAGGTTTTAGCATTCTAGAAAATTTCAGAGTTACCATGAAGGCCTAAGGAGGGCTAGTTTGGGCTCTGGGGCCATCTTCTTGAATTAAAGTTAAAGCAAGCTCTGTCCTAAACAGGTGTACCTGACCTATACAGATAACATGCCCTGATTCAGAAGCCATCTCAGCTTTATAGTGCTGCATAATGCTAGGTTATCTTTTATCTGGGAGCTTTCTGTTTCTTCCACTAACTTTTTTTGGGAGTCTTTTCTTTTTAATTTTAACTTCTTTCAGATTCTTATCAGAGAGCAGTAAAATGTGCCAATTGCATCAACAAGGAGCATGGAGTAAATTAGATTTTCATTTTTCTTGACTTAATTTAGTCTCCTATAAGCTCTCCATCTGTACATCCCAAGATATTTCTTTTCCACAAGTTATCACACTATTTATATTGAGATCTCTCTTGACCTCCACTGTTGGCTGGATTACACATGAGGCCCGTCACAGATGCTGTAGTGCAGCAAAGATTCCCAGAAAAGGCAGATTTAAAGCCTGCTTGACATCATTCCATGCTTTCCCCTGAAATGTAACCTCTGTCCTTGTGCCCCATCTACATCTGTTTAAATCGTTATTTTCCTGGATGATACTCATTTTGAATTTTTCATCAAAGTAATTATTCCGTATTATCATAAAAGACATTTTTCCATATTATTTCACTTTGCATTCTGTGAATAATATTTATTTGTGAATTCTGATTTTCTTTTTTTGGCACATGGCAATAATCCACACTAGACTTTGATGATCTGGCTCCTGTTCATGCGCCATGTGAAACCCCTCCTTAAAACCCTGCACTTCTTTAAATCTTCTACATCCAGCACGAACTCCTTAGCCTTAATTTTTTTTAACTGCCCACAGTCCTGTCCTCCCTGATCTCTCTGCTCTTATTTCCCCATATACCTCTGTCAGTGACCCTGATCCTTCAGCTCCACCATTTTCCCTACATGAAGGGTCATAGATCAATGGTGGAACAGATGCTGGAGATCCCTGTTCAGTCCCTTACATCTCCAGGTAAGATCGAGAAAGAACCCTCTTTAAAACCTTGGAGGCAAAGTCACTGTCAGTCACTGCAGACACTTCAGAGTTAGATGACTTGGCATCAGGTAACTTCCTGTGTTCTGCCACCCTGAAGTCTTCTGCTCTTGTACAGAGCCCCCCCCCCACTCTCTTGTACTACCCTTTATACTGATAAACTCCTCTTTTAAAAGTTGGATGGTGTCAGCCTTATTTCTTTTTTCCTTTAAAACCCTTCTCACAAGCCACCTCGTAAGCCATAAGTCCCACCGGGGGAAAGGTGGGGTATAAATAAATATAGAAAGATGATGATGATGATGACAATGACAACAACCCTACCTTTCCCATAGTCACTTTGCTTGGCTTTACACAACTGAAAAGAAGCCTAAGGGCACAATTCAGTACTTCAGTTACTCCAGATGAGGACCTTTAGGAGATGGAGGAAACCCCACTATACCACTTCCACAGAAGCTATTCCGCCATCACAAAAGACACCCTGGTAGAACAGCTCAGAGATGTTAGCGGGACATTTCACCAGTGCAACCATTGTGCCAGCACAGATATATCCAATGGAGGCAGGTCAGTTGGGGCAAATTGGGCACTGCCCTACCAATCTGTTCTCAGCCAGCCTCCATCTGCCTGTCTTCTCACTTGCATCCAGTCCAGGGGGTGGTTCGGCCTGTCACATCTAAGGGTTCCCCTTGCAAAACTCAGCAGAAAGGAGGATGGGGACAAATCTAGAATTAATGGGCTCTGCCTGTCATTGGCTCTGGATCCACATACTGTTGGCCTCTCTGCCTTCTATCCCATTGGTCTCGATGGATATGCCAGTGGCATGGCCATTGATATAATGCCTCTCCCACCTATTACTATTTCTTATGATTTATACAGCTCCTCTCTGTGTGTAGGGCACTTTACAATGTACAAAAGAGCAACACCCGTTCTGAGGAGCTTACTATCAACACATGTGCTATCTAAAACCAGTTCTGTCACTGAGCACTATATAAATAAATAATACAAGTTTATGTACCCATAGCTGCAGCTAAATAGGGAACCCTATATACAAATAGCTGCTACATACATGGTTCTTCTCTGTGATCCAACAGCTGGGGCTTTATGCAGAGAGTTTTTTCATATAGGTTAAAATTCTGACACTTAGCTATTTGAGAGAGAGAGTATGGAACCCTCCAACCTAACCCCTTTCTCTGCCAAACAGCTGATTGACAGAAAGGGGTTGAAAAGGGGTCAAAAACCACACTCTGGGTTCCTCTGTTCATGCTGCTTTAGATCAAAGCATTCATGCTTTTTGCATGTTTAGAGTTACAATTTTACATTTAAGAAGCTAATATATATTAGCTTTTTATACCTTTCTGAATTAACAAATGTAAGGACTGCCTTTCTTTTTTAATAATGGGGTCCTGTTCTTTGTTGAATATTCTAGGTACTATGCAACACAAATCCTTAATAATAAAATGAAATCGGAGTTTAGAGTGTACTAAGCAGAAGTTAATGCGAAGTAGCAATGGCAAAAGAATATCGCAAAAGTACGATATAGCCATTATAAACAGCCAGGAACTTAGAGCATATGGTGTTGTCAGACAACTAGAACTCCCATCTGGCTCAATGGGAGCTTAATACATATGGAAAATCCCAAGAACACTTAGAATAAGGAAAAATTACAATATTACATAGGTTTGATAAAAAAAACCTCTCTAATTTAAAATTTATTTTAGTTGCAATCTTTATGGTTGCTTATTCCTAAAAATTCACCTTCAATACTTTGAAGCCAGAGTCCGGGATGCCATCTTCCCAGATGCCATCTTCCCATTTTTTATTGTGAAAGCACAGCAGTCATTTTGGTTGCTATGATCTTGCATGATTTCGCACCATGATCCCCCCCTAAAAAAACTTTTTCAGACATGGTACCCAAAATCATGTATTTTGGAGCACTGCACAGATTCGCAGTCCTGAAAAAGCACCTTATACGGACAAAGCAGTGTTGCAAAATCATGAAAGATCACAGCAACCCAAATGCCTGCTGTTCTCTTATGTGAAAAATATGGGATGCCCCGATTTTTCTGGCGTATCAAACTTCAGAATTGATTTTTCTTCATTAACAATGAGTGTGTTCAAGTACAATGAGCATATAATTCAAGATAGATTTTTGCTTAGTTTTGTGTTTGTATTTTCTTTTCACATAAAATGAACAATTTTTCATTAAATATACACAGCAGGTGCAAACATGAGTACCAGCTACCCAGAAAAGTTAAGCAAATCAGGTTCACCTTTGAATTCACAAAGATCAAATTTCTCAAGAATCTCTAGAAAATCGCTGAAGTGGAAGCTATGCAGTCTCAAATTTACCTTCAAATAGCTTAATGAAAGGAAAGGGGAGAGGGTTTGAAGTGCAAGCAAGATGGATTAACAGTGCTGCACTTTTGCATGCATATCTTAAAAGACATAAAAATAGATTGAAAAATACAGATGCCACAAACACTCCTCGCAGATGGAAGCAAAATTCCTTTTTGCCACCACTATGGGTGGCAGATCGGGTCATCCCTCAAAGAGGGCACATGTTGCAGTGAGACCTGGAGACTGATCCCCTGTGTGTGTGTGTGGGTAAGATTGGTCAGTCACAACACCTGGTTGGAAGGTCCCTCTTTGCTGGGTGCAATCTGACCAATGGGGCGCAGTCTAAATGTATCGGGGGACCTATATATACCCATGCACATGTCCCAGGGCTTCCTCCTTTGGTGCGTGCATTCGGAACACCCGCTCACCTCTCCCTACTTTTAGGGCTTTTGCGATTGACCTTGCTATGCCATCGTGTGTTGTCTGTCGTTGGGACTGGGGCACGGCAGGAATTTTCCGCATTTGCCTGATTGGCTGTTGCCATTTGGGTTTCACCTGCCACGTAGCAAACCGTCACAACTTGTAAGGTTGTGGATAGGCTCTGGTTCAGGTGATAGGGATGGGAGAATGCTCTTGCCATCCCTATGTGAAGGGTATTCCAATAAAGGAATGCAGGGACTCAAATGGTTTGGTCAACCCCTGAGAGGGTGTTGTGCTCGTGCCTGAGTCCAGGGGGACTTTTGGGTGGTAGACATAGCCTGTTCCTGGCTTTCCACTTATCCAGGTGTTCACCCTTGTCTGACCTATGCTGGTGCCCTGGGTCAGCGCTACCTGCAAGGGTGCAGGGAGCTAGTCAAACCAGAGCCTATGCAACCAATCACTTTCTGTAATCAATAAAGTTGTGGCCTAAATTCTGCCAAAAACCAAACTAAAATTTGAGTCAAGTGTGAATTTATTTAGGGGGAAGGTCTCTGGGTCTGAACACGCAACCAACACTAGCCCTAGACATTGAACTTAATGGACACAACTAATGTAGGGCTATTAATTTCAATGTGTCTTACTCTGACTTGGGCTAAGTTGCATGCAACCTTATGTGTCTAAATTTGGGTTTTCTTTTAAAATCTATCCTATTAATAACAGGAAAGATAATTTCCTTTGAACCTGTTGGTCTAAAAACAAACTTCCATTGACATGGCGGAACATAGATAATTTTTCATTTGCTAATTTAACATAGAACAAACAATGCAGAAACACAAGTCAAAGAGACTCAGTTTGACTAAAGATTCACCGAAAGAGAAATGACAAGCATCTCCACATCTAAAGAGATTCATTTTGTCTGGCCAGAAATGGTTGCAAATAGACTGCCTGGATGCAATTATGCGGAGCTCTGAAATAATGTCATCCATCCATCCTTTCTTTCCAATTTTTCCTGATGTTCATTATAACATTTGTACATATAAATATAATCTTCCAAGTGGCTGACAATATTAACAAAATAGGAATATGCTCAGTGGTTTATATGGCTTGTCATATCAGGATTTCAAAAACATAATTCTTCTTTCATTCTAACAAGGGAGAAAAGATAGAAGATTGCATTTCTTCTCCCCCCCTAAAGCATATGAATCTTCACTTAACTCCATTTGTGGTATATTGCAAAAGACTTTGCACACCAGTTTTTTACAATTACTGCAGGTGAAAATTAGCTTTGAATGAAAAGCCTAAAAACTGAACTAAGGACTGGTGTTTTGTAGAATTTTCACAGGAATGTATTTTTAAGTGGACTGGGAATAATTGGAACACAACCCACTGCTCCAAGGGAAGGTGTCTCAGAGGGCTTAGGGTATTGTGGCTCTCCTTGTCTATGGGCAGAGAGGAAGACCTACCCCTCCCCATACATGAACCAACCTGTACCCTGTAATAGTCATCTAAGGTCCTTCATGTACTTCCTCTATGGGAGATTTGGAAGGTGGCAATGTGAGAACGGGCCTTCTCAGTGATGGGCCCCTACTTGAGGGATGATCTCCACAAGGAGGCATACCTGCTTCCACCTTTATTTTCAGGCACCAAGCTTTCTTATTTACTCAGGCTTTTGGCCCTTAAATGGGGGGTTTTCAGGCATTTGCGGCCTTTTTGTATGTGTTATATACGTACATTTAGGCTTTTATTGATTGTATTTTGTGGGGGGGGGAATGATGAATAATAATACATTTTCATTCCCATTGCACCCAAAGGAAGGGGAAATGCTAACAAAGAAAAACAAAGGTGTGCAGAACAGCAAGGGATAGCAAAGACAAAGGTTTCACCCTGCTGGTGTTTGCTCACTAGAGCTTTGGATCTGGCAGGTTCTCCAGCATAGATTCTCTTGCCCCTGTCACTATTTGGCTGTTCACATGCTTGATGTGAGTGTTGACAATGCTTTGGATATGTGATCTGAAAAGCATACTCTGACAAAGAATTCATAGCCTTTCCAGGAGCACCATTCCAAGTTTTTCTGGTGGTGCACGGGAAGATGGCAAGGTTCACAATTAGGTTCAGAGACCTGCTCATGGATATAAGGAAGCTTACCTTGCAAAACTGTAGTGTTTAAAAGAAAATTCCATATGTTGTTTATGCCACAGTAACAAGAAATATAGGTATGCCTAGACCCTATTTAAATATGGTCTGAAATGCAGAAACCAACGAGACCACACTCCTGTGTCCTTCATAAATGGTGTTCCTGGGGGGGGGGGGAGAGGGAGAGAGAGAGAGAGAGAAGGAGAAAAAAAATCACTGAAACATAAAACATCAAATAATGTATTAAGTACTTTACCCTTTAATTTTGCTGATAAGAGAGTTCCCGTGCATAATTCCCATGATAATAACTAGAGTTATTAGAAATCTAATTATCTATTAAGGGTGGTTGTGTGTGTTTTTTTGTAAAGAAATTGTGTGATACGAAACTGCAAACATTTAAGATAAATTATCATTTAGTAAGAGGAAATTGTGTTCAGTAAGTGAGAAGAGGCCACATCTACAAACCAAACTAGCTAAATCAGAAATCTGGAAGCTCATCAAATGTAATATTTTTGAATTAAATTTAATAATCAGACTGAAATCCTCTTACTCCAGCCTAAAGATAGGAAGAGTTTAGCAGTAGATCACAAGCTATGTAAGGAGAAAGCCCCACATGTTCAATCCTGGGTCACTACAGAAGAATCACAGAGAGTAAAAATGGGACACACACACACACACACACACACACACAGAGAGAGAGAATATTCATAAAGATGCTACTTCATTCTGACTAATGAAGTAAGAAGCTCCATCAATATGGCTTGAAAATCAAAATAGAAGCCACAAGGATCAGTGTGTCACTCATTCAGAGAATCGGTTAACATAATTATGTGCTTCTACAGCTTCAAACTGGTTGTAGTCTTAAAGTAAAGAGAACACCAATTCAAATTGGTTTTGTATGAAAGCTCAAACATCTACTGAGGAGCTATTTATCCCAGTGCAAATCAATCAATCTTTATTGTGGTCAAAGACCAGACAGCAAAGTTAACAACAACATATGCCACATCTGCATGAAGAAGTGGATGTAATTAAAAAATTCCCTATAAACTTATTTACATTTTTAAAAAACCAGTGCAAATGAAGTTTACTTCCTGAGCCATCTGAGGATTCCTTATATCCAGGTGAACACTAGTATTAAACTGAAATGTGGTCTGTCATCTAAAACAGTTGCCATTTTCAACCTGTCCCTCAGCCTACATATTGTAAACAAAGGGTGGGATTCCTTCATGAACAGCCTTCAAGGCATGCATGCCACTGGTGCCAAGGCAAGCCAGCAAGAAGCATGATCACAGTTCAAGGACTCAAGCCAACCAGACAAAAGCATTCAACAATGGTGCATAGATAAGGAGGAGAGTAGTTAAGGGAGGGCAATTTGTTCTAGGAGGAGTCCCAAGGGCCAGTAGAAAGAGTTGGAGGCCATTGAGCCACTTCTGATGTAGACATGCTTGTAAGGTTTTTCTCTGCATTCTCCCTCTTTCCACCACTTATCCAGTGTCAAAATTTAATGAAATGATTGATAGCATTAGTAGCATTAATCACTGTGTTGTTGTTGTTTCCTTCTGCTTCTTATAGAAAATAGAAATAGCAGACAATTGGCACTATCTGCTTAATGTCACCTTCATGCCACACCTATTAAGATTAGGGGGGAATAAAGAACTAGGGGTTGATGATCCTTTAATTGCTGTTAAGGTAAATCTGGTGCTTCCCTATCTTGCACCTGCAGGTCTTGTGATTAGTGTTTGAAGGTCACTTGGCAACCAGCCAAGTAGGTCACTGTGATCTTGCAACAGGGTGTGGTCATTCTTGCGTATATTAAGAGGGGGCTGTATATTGCCTCTTTGCTTTGCTGCAAGGAAGCTCTGCCACCAGATTGATACGGAACTCTGTGCTGTATGTATGCTGTGAGTTGTTCTTGCTTTGCATTTGAAGCCTGCACCTTCTACTAAGGATCTAGTGGAAACCTGTATATAGTATATAGGAAACCTGTATGTATATAACAGGCTTCCTCAAACTCGGCCCTCCAGATGTTTTTGGCCTACAACTCCCATGATCCCTAGCAAGCAGGACCAGTGGTCAGAGATGATGGGAATTGTAGCCTCAAAACATCTGGAGGGCTGAGTTTGAGGAAGCCTGGTGTATACAGTGGAACCTCAGTTGTTGAATGCTTCGGAAGCCGAAAAATTCGAAACCCAAACACCATTAACCCGGAAGTGAATGCTTCTATTTTTGAACGTGCCTCTGAGGTGTGTTTCTCAATTTTTAATGGATTTTGCCAACTGTCTATTGAGCCTCGGTTGTCGAACATTTCAGAAGTTGAACGGTCTTCCAGAACTGATTATGTTTGACAACCGAGGTTCCACGGTATGGTGAAACTGCCTTGATGCTTTGGAGCTGTCAGTAAAGGACTGAACTGACTGCAGAGTTGGAGTCTGACTGAATTTCTTCTAGCACAAAACTGCACTGCCACGAATCTACATGCTTAGGAAGCTGCACGCATTTGGCACATGGCATAGGCCAACATTAGGACTTAATTGATGGCACCTGATAGTAATAAGCATTTGTTAATAAGTCAAAATCCTTCTGGACAACAGTGATCAAAGCTACTTTCCTCTCTCTCTTAAAATACTGAATGGAACTTTGGGAGGGAACCACCCCCTGCACACACAAAAAAACATTGTCCCATGACAAGGCAGTTCTTTACCTGCAAAACACTTGTTTGTATGAGCTACGTCATACCTTGGTTTCAGCTGGTAAATGCAACTTGAAAGCTGTTTTTAGTTTGCATGTGTTTGTATAGACCAGCCTGCTCCAACCTCATCCTCCTCAGGTGTTTTGGACTATAATTAATATCACCTTCAGGCAGCATAGCCAAAGATCAAGGATGGTGAAGTTGTAGTCCAAAACACCTGGAGGGCACCATGCAGGTTGAAAAAGGCTGCTCTATATACCCTGTTTAGGAAACTCTTTTCTGACAGCTGCCCTGAGACCTCCGGGTATAGGGCGGTATATAAATTCAATAAAAAAACAAAAATAAAACTCAGATGGGATGTTTATATGAACAACAGGGGATGCAGGAGTCTTCTGCTGCTAAAATCTAGAACTAGTTCAGAATCCAGCAGAGAAAATTAAAGTACTGAGGACAAACCATTCAAGTAATCTGCTTGCAAAAGGTTAATGATCTATCCACCATCCCTCCCAAGGTGAATTCACACATGCATTTGTGTCTTGTCAACTTCAACACCAAACAAGTGATGACTTAGCTATGATGAAACACAAGTTCCATTTTTATGTCGCTGCTCATTACTTCCAAGACACTCCATTTCAACGTGGTTATTGTGTTTTGTCTGTGAGTCATCACATGATAAGTCAGAGAGTGGTATGTGACTCAACCTTAATTTATTTTATCTATCTTATTTCTCCGTTGCTTTTCAGAAGGCTTCTCAAATTGAAAATCTTGCAGTGCAGGCCTACACACATCTTCATGTTAACAGCTTCATATTAACTGTGAAATGGCACTCAGAGGGTGGAATTTGACTAAGTTTTGTTCATAGTAGGTTTATTGAACCTTAGGCTTGTTCTTTTATTTCACTTGGTCTGTTCTGAGTAAAATGTATTTGACTGCCACCCTTGGGGATTGGAAGGTGTGACATTGAATTCTACCCATAGTTTGTTTCTTACCAAAGCAACCATGAGCAGAAATCAAGTACTCATTTGCAAGTGAGGTGAAGCCAACTTGTGGCTGTTTACTCCCTGATGTGCCCATAGCAGGAGTACACAAAAGCAGGAGTTTTTGAGCAGCTTCTTCACTTTGAACAATAGCTTATTTTTAACGATGGTTTAACACCATGTCAAAACTGGGCCACTAAGTGCAGAAACAGCTGACACATTCAGTCTCAAGTCTTCTTTCATATATTTCTCTCTCTTCTCCTTTTCCTTGGCTATTTCCCATGTTACTTTAAAGATGCACATGAATTACGATCACCACTAATTTTCACAGAAGAGTAGGGAACTTCTGGTATTGAAGCTACCAGTAGAATAATGCTGATATATGAAGCTATAGGTCTGAATGTGTTACCTTGTTCTGACCTCTTCCCAGCACTACCACAACCAACATCACCACACCCACCCACTTCACTTCTTGTTTAAACACACTGAAAGGGAGTCACTTCACATTTTAGCATATTATCTTTTTGTAATAATAATCAGTTGTTTTGTGCAACTAAAATTAGACATCATTAAAACACTGAAAATGGAGCCGAAACACTGGTGAGATTACCTATTGGGTGCTTTTTTTATTTTATTTTTTATTTTTTATTTTTATTAGAGATTTTCTAGGTTTACAAGTGTACAGTGTCTCTCGCATTTTTCCATGTAACATTTTTACAGATCAATTTTGGTTGTTGAGACAGTGCTTTTGAAGCTGCAACAATAGAAAAGAGCAGCTTTGGTATACAATGCTTTGCCATTTAGTGCATAAATCAAGATACTGCAGAGACTTGGCTCTCTGACACACAGAATATGAGATAGCTGTAATAAGAATGTTTTTGTTACTTCAAATGCTATTTCAGATTGTTGTCAATTGCTGTGATAAGTGGTTGAATTAATCCTCCTAACCTACAATATATTTTCAGAAACCTGGATATTATGAAGCATCTGAGCCTCTGGATGTTTTTATAAACCCATGTAGAAAAACCTATTATATTTTGTTCATCAGTGACACATGGAGCACATTAAAATGAAACATTTTTATATTGTTTTACTTTTTGCAAATTGAAAAGCTAGATCTTATCTCTGTGGAAATGGCTCTGCTTACAAGCCTCTGCAGTGAACAGTTATTTTCAATTTCAACATCCCTTTCAACTTTTGCTTGCTCCTGACCACAAGAAGCCCACGCACAAAACATGACCCTCTTTAGAGACAGAGACATTAAAAAAAAAAACCATGATAAAAATGCGGAGCTGCTAGAAAGCAGGCCAGCACAACTTCTGATGCAACCAAACTAAACACAGCCCATCAGGCAGACCTGTGCAGAGCTTGTCTGAGGCCTGGCACAGGAGTCTCACCCATGAGATGTGCCACCATGATTCTGGCGCCTAACCTGATCTGAAGTTACCTGTGGCACAGGTCCAGATTTTACTATTGAAGGCTTATATACAGACAGGGACTGGCCTGTTACCCATTAAGTCACTGGCTGGCTGGGAGGCACATGGCACTCTTGTGTAAGTCTGGCAGGTCCCTGTTGGGGGCCCCTGCCAGCTTAGGTCTCTGAGGCCCAGGGCAAGTGTACCTGGTTCCCCCCTCTCTGTACAGGCCTGCCAGCATGTTTTGTGGCCTGCCAGTGGCTGCCTAACTGAAAGGGATAAATCTGTCAATTGCAGCCACTGGTAGAGGTATGGGGGGGGGAGCGCACCGCCCCCAGCACCATCAGGGAGGGGGTACTATCGCAGCCACCCCCCGGACGTGCTGTGCACCCCGCCACCGCACCGGCCTCACGCTCCGTTGGGCGGCACACCACACCCCTGGGACATGCGCCACGCCCCCGCAGTTGGTTGGAAGTCCCTGTAGAACTGCTTCTCAATGGCAAATGACACAAAGGGCATAGTTTTCTTCTTGGAATCATATCTACTGATAGATATGAAACTTTCAATGGGACCACAACACTCAGGGAAGGAAGGTCCGAGTGTCACCTGCATATTGCGACCTGCAGCAGGAAGGCAAATCTGCTTGTGGGCATTGAGGATTAGAAACTTCTTTTTTAGTGTTATTGTTACACTGAATAATATTGTTGCACTACAATTCCATAGAATGTTTCAGAACACTTAGAATGCAGTCCTAAATCCTAATTCCTTACTAGGAAGTAAGGCCCATTAAGTACAGTCGGACATACTTCTAAGAAAGCTTTCATAAGCTTGCACCACTAAGGTGCTATTCAGAGTGGAAGGTGAATTATACAGTGAACAGGGGCGATTTGGCTGAGGTTTTCACATGTCCCAGGCAGCTTGTGCCATCAATAAGGCACCCTGAGTTGGATCAGGGACTCTCTAAAGTTCCAAGTTGCTCTGTGGATTCAGTTCCCTCCCCCCCCCCCCGGCACAAATATTGTATTTTGTCCTTAAAAGCAGACTGATTCATTCATTCATTCATTCATTCATTCAAAATGGAAACCAAACTGGCTAGGGAAATACTCTGTGCTCGCTTGGGTAGGGGAGAGATAGGGAATCTTTCATTTTGATAGACAGGTCTAGGTTTTAATCACAGTGATTATTTTCCCAGGGCATTCCAATCACAGTGATTTAGGGGAGGGATGCTTGTATCCTTCACAATCTATTTCCTAGCAAGCAAGGGGAGGTTAAGCAATTTCTATTTAACTCACCCTCAAATGGTAACATCTTCCCTTGTGGGACAACTGCTTACACCTATTGTTCTGAAAGGTGACAGGCTTCATCACCTCAGAAGGGACAGCCATGCATGCAAACTACATCAATTCCAATTAGTGACTTGCTTTTTGTTTATTTCAAAAGAATATTCAGGGTTTCCTGCACAAACTCACCTGGATTAATCTACCTGCAACTTGGCAGGGTAAACCCACTGAGAAGGGACTCCTATGCTTGCAAATTCCACCCACTTCTGTGCAAAGCGGGAAAAGAAGATGACACAGCCTTTTTTAAATTCCCCATTATAGTCAGTAGTGGTGGTAGGAATAGAGCTTTGAATTTAACAGATTGGAATGAAACCTAAACAACAAGGCAAATCGGAAAGACAGAGCAGATCGGGTTGCTTCCAGTGCTACAATACAACATGAATTTTGTGATTAGTGTGCAGCCCTAATATATATTTAATGTAGTTTTACCTCATATTTTATTTGTACAGATATATATGCTTACACTTCACATTAACTTTATTTATATTTAAAGGGTTTTGATGTTATGCATATAATATAAGTAGGAAATCTCTGTTATGGAACTGGTGCAACATTAAATCCAATTACATTAAGTAAAACATCAGGGTTCTTTTTGGCAAGCTTGCACCTGACCAGGGCATTGAAGTTTATTTGCCCTCTGCCTTTTCTAGATATATGCATGTTGCCAGAGATGAAGCTTGTGGGTCTGTATGTTTGCCAAACAAACTGAACCTCTGCACACTTCTATATATGGGCACTACCTCTGCGACTTCTGTAGGCTTCTGTCTAAGAGCTTAATGCCGAACAGGTGTCCTCAGCATATCTCTGCCAGTTTAGCATGAGATATACAGAAGAGCAGATTATTTTAATAGCCGTCATCATTTAGGTGCAAATCTCCATGTTAAAAGGGATAAAGTAGAAAGAGCTCATTGTGAAATGAGGATATGATGGCCAGGGAACCATCTTCTTACATGTGAACCTGCCCAAGTCCTTTGTACTTATAGGGACTTGCAAAATTCATTAGGAATGGACCTCTTCTGAAGCTTCTGTGTTACAGCACAGTAACATCCTGAGAAACAGATAAAAATATATTTAAAACTGTGTAATGTGTGTGCACATGTACAAAACACAGTAAGAAATGCATATTTTTAATATATATGTGTGCATGAGTATAGATACAGATATATGCAGGTGTATATATAGGCAGGTAGAGGTAGCTATGTCAGTGCTCATTCAGAATAGCTGTCAACTTTTCCCCTTTTTAAAGGAAATTCCCTTATTCTGAATAGGATTCCTCGCAAGAAAAGGGAAAAGTTGACAGCTATGTCATTCGGACCCTTAAAAAAAAAAGACCCTTAAAACAACCAGGTAAATGCACCCTTTTGCACTAAAAAGGATTGCAACTGAACATTTAGCACAATTGCAGTTAATGTTACTTATAATGCATCGGCATTATATAATTAAAATTTCTATTCCACCCTTCCTCTCAAAGGAGCCCAGGGTGGCAAACAGCAAAAGGGTAAAACAGCAGAATTAAAAATAAAACAAGTAACATTTTAAAAATTATTTTAAAAATGCTAAAACCATCTAAAACCATATGAAACTGTTAAAATACCTTCATAGCTAATAATTTCAAAGTTGCCAAGAAGCATCTCTTTCATGTGTCAAATGCTTGCGTGAACAGGAATGTGTTTATGTGTCCTTAAAGTTAATAATGAGGGAAACACCAGGGAGGGTGTTTCATAAATGGGTAGCTGCCACCAAGAAGGCCTTGCCAGGGATCAGCTCCAGTTGAGAACCACTCTGAATTAAGCCTCATTGAGTTTAGTGGGGTCTGTTCCCAAGAAAGTGAGTACAGGATTGCATTCTTAACCTTGAATCATTACAGATCTGTGGAAGGAGATGGCAAAATCCCACTTCCCAATTTTAAATTGTTTCCCCCCCCCTTAACCCCTTCACTAACCTGAAACTCTCTCAGTAATGAAAAGCATATTTGCCTGCTTTTCAGAAGGTGCAGGCTGTGGAGGGGAAGTGACCTTATTTCACAAAGTCTGATGCCAACCTGCCCGGTAGCATTAGGAAAATTGATATTAAAACAACAGCATTTAATGATCTAATTAAAGAAATGCTTAAATAGAACCATCACAACGCAGTGGTTCTTTACATGCTTGGAAGTGTTGTTGTGCCAAGAAAATAATTGATGGTCTTAAAAAGAAATGTTTACCAATATTCTAATTTTGAAAATTATAGCTATACCCAGGGGATACCCTTTAAAATGCTGCCTTCATTATTCCTTGAAGAAGGAAGTTGTTAATCCTGTTCAGTGATGAGTGAATTGTGTTGAACCCGTGTGTTCTGTTTGTTTGTTTATTTACTCTCAATTAAATTAATGCAAGTAGGTTTCCTTGCTTGTATTTCTAAGTGGTTGGTCACATTTAATTTGAAAATGGATACACTGAGAGAAATGGTAACCTTTCGAAATAGACATCTGTGGTATTTTATAAGTGTGGTCTACATAGAATAGAAGTGGGAAACTTGCTGAGCAGTGAGAACCACATAAGAAATGCATTTTGTGTCCCAGGGAGCATTACAAAGAAATGCACATTTTTATGAAGATGATAGATATAAAACCGGTGCATAAATGGTACTTAACCTATTTCTGAATGTATTACTCATAGCTGTGAATCAGTCCTTGAGAAAATGTATTAAAAACAGACAATGGTTCTTGAGAACGTTTAAAACAGTGGTGGGAAGCTTATGGCTCTCCAGATGTTGCTGGACTCCAACTCCCATAATTCCCAGCCTGCATGGGTAGTCCAGCAACATCTGGAAGTTCTCAGGTTCCCCATTTTCTCTATGTCGATTGGCATGACACCCTCCCCTACAAGATATGAGGTAGCTGTGCCCCATCACCTGCCCCCATTTTAGCACATTTTGGGCAGATATTGAACTTTGGACCCTATACATGAAAACATGTACTTGGACTCTGAACATGCCACTGTCCTGTTATGGTGGTGTGACACAAGATGTGGTTGGTTTTATGTTCAATTTATTTTCTCTCTCTCTAACAGGCTTGCCCTTATGTTACATTGAACACAAACTGTCTCTACACATGTACACGTGTTTGGGGGAAAGAGTGCACACCTGTTGATTTGCACACTTGTTGAATGAACTCCCTCCCCCATTACCATCCTTGAACAAACAGGTTAAGAGGGGCTTTTTAAAAGTATTTTTTATTAAAGATTTTCTTGATTTACAAAGGGGCAACTCTTTCTCGTATTTTTTCCATGTAACATTTTTACACATCAATTTTGTTTGTTGAGACATTAGGAAGAAAAGAGGGAGAGAGGTGGGTGGGGTGGGGTGACAATGTTTCTGTTTTACTTAATATATGTAGGGTTTGGTGTCAGCATTGTTTGTGCAGGTTCTCTGTTGTTCGCTTATGCTCCTTTGGTGGTGAGAGAGGTCGGGGTTGGCGTAGGGTGCGATGGTTCATTTGTGGTTGGCTGTGGTGGTCTTTGGTTATCTGTGTAAGTGGGGTGGGTGGGTGTTTTTGATCAGGTTAGCCATATTGATTTGTATGCTTTTGGTAGGTTAAGAGGTTTTGAAATTCTTGAAGTGCTACAAAACTGTACAATCGAACGCTTGTTCATGAGAAAGAATGAGCATACCTCAGGCATTGGGGCTTTTCCAAGTCCCTTTCAACCAGCTGAAAAAAATCCATTTCCTGCCTCAAGCCTTAGGAAAGAGTTTGAAATGTGATAAATGGAGGCTTCTTTTCTTACTCATCGGCTTGTTTATAACCAGTTTGCCCTACATGCAAGACCACCTAGTAGTGAGTCAATGAAAGAAACATGATTTAAATCTAGTCTTGGATGAATTGTTCTCAATGGCTGGGAGGGATTATTCTAGCCAGTTTCGGCAGTTGTGGCTGCTGGACCATACGGCATCGAGGACCCCAGGTTTGTTCGGGATTTTCCAGTGCATGGCACTCCAATCCCCACTTACTCACTTACTTGTGTGTAGGCACTACTGAGTTCAATAGGACTTCCTTCTGAGTAGGCATAGTTATGATTTTGCTGTAAACTGGTACAGCAGGATAGGAAAGGTGGCAGGGTTGTGTGACACACCAATTGACTAGGATTCATTACCTTCATTTTCCAGCACTAACTGTTACTGAAAGGTCGAGAATTGTGGGCTATGCCCCTGAGACAAGCGTGTTCCCCCATCGCTAACAATTATCTGCTATCAGGAATGTTCATAAACTACCAGCAAAAAGCCTAAAAGTTTATACTTGTTTGTGTTTGTTTTGATTGAATTTGATTTCTATCCTGCACTTCCCACATGAGGAGGATTACAGATTGCAAGTGATTAAAAGACGTTACGATTGGAATATGCACAACACATTTGGCAAGTGATTTCAATAGATGGCGGGGGAATACAAGGAGACCAATATTTATTTTAAAACTGGCCTCCCACGGTGGCTAACAACATCAAAAATAATACATGGAATACAGGATGATTCAATGTTTAAACCGCAAAAACAGCTAGGCAAAATAGAATGATAGCACCCAGCAGAGCCAATAGAACTATCAGTTAAACCAGCTGAGACAACATGCTGAGAGATCTGAGTAAATACAAAGGAATTTGCTCACTGCCATAAGGACATCAGATCTGGCAACTTCAGAAGGGCATTCCACACAGAAGGCACCAGAACTGAGAAGGACTTCCAGCACAATCCACCTCACTTGAGAAGGCAGGAGTTGGATGACAGCCTTTTATAATGATTGCAAATTTTAGTCGGATTTACGTGGAAGAAGGTGGCCTTTGAGGAAGCCATTTGGAGCCTTAAAGGGAACCAGTAGCATTTTGAATTGATCTATGATCCTTGTAGCAGTCCTAGGTGTGTTTTTAACTATCTGAAGCTTCCGATAAGTCTTCAACGGCAGTCCCATGTACAATGCATTGCAGTAGTCTAATTTGTTGTTGTCGTTATGTCGTTGTAAATAAATATCCTGCTTTATGTCGTAAATAAATATCCTGCTTTTTCCCCCTGGCGGGAATCTAGATAGCTCACAGATTAAAAGAAGAACCACTCAAAACACAGAAAAAACAATAAAATTAATCAAACATCCATAAAATTGAAACTATATACAAATAGAAAATATATTAAAACTATACCAGTCATTACAATAAAAACAGCATGGCATCAATCCTTTCATTAAAAGCAGTCAGTTCCCCAAAGCCTGTTGGAACAGGAAAGTCTTCACCTGCTGGTAGAAGAACAAGGAAGGAGCCGGTCTAGTTTCTCTACAGTTCTAGGGCGGAGTTTCAAAGTGTGGGAGCAGCCACTGAGAAGGCCCTCTCCTGCATCCCTACCAAGCGTGCCTGTGTAGGTGGTGCGATGAAGACAATGTCCTTCCACAAAGTTCTCAAACTCAGGCAGTTTCATATGCAGGATTATGATCTGTCAGATAGCTTGGACCTAAGCCATGTAGGGTTTTATAGGTCATAACCAGAACTTTGAATTGTGCTTGGAAACAGAAACTGGTAGCCAGTGGAGCTGTTCCAGCAAGGGAGTCATATGCTCCTTATAACCAGCCCCAGTCAACAATGTGGCTGCAGCTCTTTGAGTCAGCTGAAGTTTCTGAGTTTGCAAGAGTAATCCAAATGTGATATTACTAAGGTATATGCCACTAATCTCGAGAGAACCAGGGCAGGGTATTGATAATTGTGCGTTCAATCTAGCTCTGCCTGTTCTGTATATTGGGAAAGAACAGCAAAGACGATATGGGAAGTAATCTTTCTTTGCAAAAAAAAAACAATCTATTTAATAAATGATGAACTGAATATGTTTTCTTGTGCATGTCCATTTTTTTTTAAAAAAAGGCAAATAATGGTCAATATATCATTGCTTAATTAGAAGCAAAACACATACACTGTATATAGTGAAGTAATATGATAAATAGAAATCCTTTGAACTTCACATGTTTTTTGCTGCATTGAACACTTTTTTGTATGAATTCGGCAAATTCTGAAAAAATGGCTGATGAAAAAAATGCAACAAGCTCTCTCTCTCTCTCTCTTTGGGACAAGAGGCCAAACAGTGGTGTATTGAAATTTCTCATCAATATTTTGATTGCGTAATAATTCAAAGCAACAAGAAGTACAGAGGGACAGTTGGTCAATTGACTACTAGCCATGATGGCTGTGTTCTGCCTGCACTGTTGAAGACAGTATGTTTCTGAATACCAGTTGGTGGTAGCCACAAGAGGGGGGTGTACACTTGTGTCAAATCCTGCTTGCAGGTATGATGATGATGATGATGATGATGATGATAATAATAATAATAATAATAATAATAATAATAATAATAATAATAATTTGTTTGTATCCCACCCATCTGGTTTCCCATGACTATCTGGTTGGCCACTGTGAAAACAGGATACTGAAATAGATGGACCATTAACCTGATCCAACAGACTCACCTTACATTCTTAGAAGGAGTTTTTGTTTTTAAGCCTTTTAAGTGTGAAAAACTTAGACCGTAACATATTGTTGCATGCCACCCTAATCTCTGAGAGGTGATAGATTCCAGGGGTTTTAGGCACTTACCCCGGGTTCATTTTTCCTTTTGGAATAAGGAACAGCAGACAATGTGGTGTGTATACAATCTGAGCCTACAATGGAGGGGTTCACAGCATGAACACCCAAAAAGCTTTCTCCCATAGTCACAGCCTTGGAATAAGGCAAAGATCTGGCACCTCTCTCTCTCTCTCTCTCTCTCTCTCTCTCTCTCTCTCTCTGCTTGCTGCTTTGCTTCTAGGTCCCTTCACTTCTCCCTCTCAACTCTCAACTCTAGCTCACTATCTGAGAGCTGAGGGAGGGACGCCATTTTGCACCAAGCCCCTTAATCCCACTTAATGGCTCATCACCCAGGTTCTCACCTCACAGTTCACCAGCTATGCTTTAGTGCTACCCAGCAGAGGAGACATGGTGGGTTTGTTCATTTATGTACTTTCATTAACACCCCAACTTGCCTCCAAAAGAGCTGAAAATGGCATACATGGTTCTACCAACCCCATTTTATCCCCAAGAGCCTTATGAGGTAGGTTAGGCTGAGAGACATCATCCTTGTTCATGCATTGTTTGCTTGTAGGGCACTGCCATGTTTAATTTGGAGTGGGCTCACGCTTTATCTCCTTCTACCAATGTCACATCTCCTTCCATCAACTGTGTCTGCAAAGACGCCCAGTGTTACCGGGAAATGCATACAACCCAGTGTAAAAGATAGGTAAGTACGGTTAAATAGTGTGCATGGCTAAAAGAATTCCATACATTAAAATGAAAACAATGTGGAATTTGTAGCAGTGCCTTGTACTTTAGCAGAGGCCATTTGTATCTGCTTCCAAAGCTCCTGCTTAAATACTGAGTCACATCTGATATAGCATCCCGAACCAGATACCTAACAAATGTCACACCAGGAGTTTTACTGTTCTTACAACACAAAGCCTCCTGAGGCTTTTTTAATTAGAGTTGCAGTGAACCTTTTCACCAGTGTTGCAAACACTGATAAACAATCCCCTTTTTCTAGAGTTGGCCTAAGGAGAGCATTAAATATTTTTGATTCATATTGCAAATCCAATCTTCTTACGATAAATCACGCCAAATCTAAAGTTTTAATTTTCTCCAAAAGCCGGAGATCTTATAACTGGAAAATAAATGGAACACCTATTGAGCAAGTTTTTAAATTCCAGTATTTGGGAGTATATTTGCAATATAACATGGTCTGGAAGGCACACCTCACCTATACAGTAAACAGAGCGAAAGCTTTTTCATTTGCGCTTTTGCGCTTCTTCTTTTCAGATGGAGCCTTTCACATCCCATCCGCACTAAAAGTCTTTAACGCTAAGGTGATCGCCACATTGGCTTATGCGATCCCATTATGGGGGCCTTTTGTAAATCTTAACCCTTTGGAGATAATCCAAAACCAGTTCCTGAGACGGTTATTAAAACTACCCCGATGTGTAAGCAACTCGGCGATACGTCTGGAATTGAATATAACATCACTTGAAAGCACCCTATGGAAACGCATGTTTAGTTATTGGTTGTCATTATGGTATAGACTCCCTAACCATTATCTACTGCAGTGTCTCTGGAGAGATAATTTTCCCAGCCCTTGGGCAAAAATTCTACACTCTAAACTGGTGTCCCTTGGATTATCACCATCTGAACTACTGGGAATGGGTTTAGGCCCTGCCAAGAGAGCTGTTAATATAAGGCTAAAGGAGGTTGATCTCCAGCTTAACATTCTGACAGGAGGTGGCACCTGTTCACCAACAAGCCTGGGGTTAGCACCAATAACGAAATTACCATCTTACTTATCTTCTATTTCTGTGGCGGCGCATAGGTATGCCTTTATCAAGGCCAGATTTAATGCCTTTCCTTCTAATGTCATGGACAACAGACTCTCAAATGGCCAGATCTCATTGCTATGCAACTGTAATAGTGGTTCCGTAGAAACATTACAGCATATACTTTTTTCCTGCCCAGCTTATTCGGCAGCCCGGTCTAGATTTCTGTCCCCACTTCTGATAGGACAGGCTGATAGAACCCAGGAGGCTAAATTAATTCATTTATTGAATGATGAGGAACCGAGTAGATCTCTTACAGTCGCTAGATTTTTGATAAATGTCCTATCCCAGAAAAAGAGAAATGGGTCACTGCATAGTTTTGATACTTTAACTAATACTAAGTATCATTAAGAAGAAATTAAGTTATTAATCAACTCTTAAATTAAGTTTTAACTGAATCCCTATGCTGTATATGTATTAACTAAATTGAAGTAAAATGTTGTTCTTGATGGGTTGCTAGATTTGATATTGTTTAAATTGCAGTCTTGCTGCCTCGTGTTTTTTTTTTAATTGTCTTACGTCAAGTTGTTTTAAATTCTATGTTTTGTTCGCTTGTCTGATTTGTTCTTGATATGGGCCAATGGCCGTAATAAATTTTACTTACTTACTTACTTACAATCCCCTCAGAACTTTTAAGCTTTAGATATGGGTAGGGCCCTCTTCACGGTGAGCTTGAATGCATTCCCTCAGGCACTACAGAGAGGCCTGAGCCTAAAACATTCTGAAAATTGCACCAAGCCGGTGGGAAATTTATTCTGCTCCAAGTGTTCGAACCAATTGAGCTTCTGAACTGTCAGGCAGCTGGCAGAGCGAGAGCACTATGTTAAGTTGTTAACGGTATCAGTCTACATGCATTCATTAGAGAGGGGTTTTAAAAACAGACCAGAGGTTGCACCAGGACTTACTGAGGAAAGAAAATAAAGACAAGTCAGAGGAGTTAAGTATAGCTGGGTCTGTCTGAAGCTTTAAGGATCATAACCTTTAAAGGGAAAAAAATTAAACTGCCTGCATAATTCTTGAGACATTCAGTGCAAGAGCTACTTGCAGCGAGGAGATGGCTTTAAGGAGTGGGCAATGCACCCTAAACTCATGGCTGGAAGGAAATGACACGCTCTGATTTAATTAGGGAGCTATGAATACAACAATAATAATCGACTCTCTGAATCCACTGGAGTGCAAAAAAAAAGCGGGAGAGAATACCTTCAACTGCAGCTGCAGTGAGTGTCTACAAACCTCAAGGGGCCATTTAAATATGAATATTTTAAGACCCAAACACAACAAAAACTAGGCTGAGAAGGGAGCGAGGAAATGGAGGTTTATTGTGTTGAACAATAAAATGCCCACATAAAATATTAAATAATTTCAGGGTTGAATCAAGTTTGGTAAATGCTGATATATTGCTTTCCGTTTTTCTTTTTTTCTTCCTAGAAAATAGATTCACTTTTGCAAGATAAAAAAATGCTCATGATTCTAGTTAAAGTAAAATTATTTTCTACCTTAAACTATAGAATTTTGGTGCATCCGAAAATCATTTTATTCTGAGAGGTAATCCGGGACTGGAACTGGGAATCTCATAGTATGATGCTAGTAACCAGCCTACAACCTAGTTGCCTCAGGGTCCTTTTCAGCAAAATAAAGGAATAGGGTGATGCAGCAGCCCTTGCAATTGGTAGGCAGTATATTTTGAACTGTCCTGGCTCAGTATACTACATTGTAATAGCAAGGGTTTTCCATCTGGCCTAGTCAACAGAGAAGCAGCTTCTTCTGCACTTAAAAGCTTTTGGTTCCTTACCAGGAAAATGGAGAACTCTCATGCCAGATCATGATTTAAGTACCGTATGCCTGCCCAGAGCCTTGGCCTAATTCTGACCTTATTAGGCCTGGAAGATGATTAGTCTGAAACAGCGACTTACTTATGACCATCTAGCAAGCATAACAGCTGGTTAGGGATTGTAATCGCATCTATCCAAATTCATCCTCTAACCACTGCACATAGTTCTTTAGCTCTCTATATTGGACAAACAGGCCAAACCCTTCACCAAAGGATAAATGGACATAAATCTGATGTCAGGAATCACAAGACAGAGAAACCAGTAGGAGAACACTTCAATCTCCCAGGACATTCTATAAAAGATCTCAAAGTAGCTGTCTTAATACAAAGGAATTTCAGAAATAGACTGGAAAGAGAAGTGGCTGAATTGCAACTAATTGCCAAACTTAAAACCATGGAGAAACCTGATCTGAACAAAGACATTGGATTTTTATCTCATTATACATGACAAAGCTATCTTTAGCCACCTCACCCCTTGCCTTTCCCTGTAAGACCTAATTGCAGTCGTTACCAGTCGTCTACAGGTATACCACACCTATCAGCTGATCACCCATTCCCACCACCCTTCTGAGTAATACCCCTCCCAACTCCCTCACTATATTTAAGGGTCTGGTGACTTCCGTTTCAGTGTATCTGAAGAAGTGTGCATGCACACGAAAGCTCATACCAAGAACAAACTTAGTTGGTCTCTAAGGTGCTACTGGAAGGATTTTTTTATTTTATTTTGTTTTAGCCAATTCATTAAACATCCTTGTTGGCATTTGCTTGAATTAATGCAGAATGAAGCTGAATGTTGGAAGATTCGGGACAGATAAAAAGGAAGTACTTGTTCACACAGCACATATGAAACTCTCTCCCTAAGGAGGCAGTGATGACCACCAACTTGGATGGTTTTAAAAGAGGATTAGACAAAAGTGGAAGGACAAGACTATAAGTGGCTACTAGACATGACAGCTATGGTATACCTCTACTGCTAGCAGCAGAATGCCTATGAATACCAGCTGCTAGAAATTACAGGTGGGAAGTGCTGTCGCTGTCAATTCCAGCTTGTGGCTTTCCAACAGGCATCTGGGTGGCCACCATGAGAACATTGACCCAGCAGGTTCTTCTTGTGTTCTTAAGTTGTCATTTAAAGGCTCTTCTACTGCATTCAAAACCCATTCAGCTGAATCTGTTGGAGATGAAATGCCCACATCACATATTTCTTTTCTCCTGCAAATATCCTTTCAATTTCTTAAAACAAGCATGCAAGTAAATAATTAAAAAAAGAATGCATCTCTTAGGTGGTCTCAGGCCTTGATCTGCATGTAATGGTTAAGTGAAGAAAATGCATAAATGGTTTCTGTTCCTTGTTTATGATTCTTATGCCTACCCTAATTATTTGGATGAGACTATAAAAGATACATGCATAAATGCATAATGGAAAGACCCGGCATTTAAACATTTTAACACTAAATACACAACAGTAAATGCTTTCCCTATGATATGCCTTTCTTCTCGATAACCACCATGTAATAAGAAAGAGCCAATACCACATCCTCACAGAACATGCTTTGCTCAGACCAAACACAGCGGTTAAGAAAAATGTGCAACAATTACTCTCATCTTTCTTGGCCCTGGGGTAGTTTGGAATTTACATCAGAATGAAATGTCACATAGCAGATGGGGAAAAATAATAATAGATGGACAGATTTTGCCAAAGAATGACTTTTCCCAGATACAAACTCAGTACAGCATGTTCAAATGTACTTGCAAAATGTAGCTCACTGGTCTGCATTCAATGAATGCATACACCTAGCACATAGCTGCCTTTTACAAATTGTTTGTGGAGTACCTTTAGGAGTGTAACAAGTGAATAAAGTTACAGGTAAAAACAGAACAAAAATTCCTTCCAGTAGCACCTTAGAGACCAACTAAGTTTGTTCTTGGTATGAGCTTTTGTGTGCATGCACACTTCTTCAGATACAGTGAATGAAGGAATGAAGAAGGGCATGGGAATGGTGCCATAGTTTCATGTAGTGACAATGGATGTAACCTTTTCCCTCTCTTTCTGCATCTCCCTTAGGGATGTCAAATTTCTGTCTCATGAGATATTTGAAGTGCATCAAGTGAGGATACTCATATCAGCTAGAATCCCTACCATTGTGAGCTTTGTAGAGTGTGTATTTCACATTGGTGCTACACTACAGGGGAAGCTGGCTACATCTACCGCATTTCATAATGATATATGAGGGAGGGGAGTGAAAGAAATATGCCATTTTGTCTGGGTTTCCTGCTCAGCGTTTTCCAATTTCACTCTTTTGTCTTCTTCCTGCACATCTAATTCTTACCTCTTAACTTTAATTACCTGCCTTCCCAACATGTGCTTACCTTAACAAATAAGCGACCAAAGTCCATTCTAAGTGAAGTGACCTAAAAGGATTTAGCTAATACAGTGGTACCTCGCAAGACGAATGCCTCGTGAGACAAAAAACCCGCTAGACGAAAGGGTTTTGCGATCGCAGTGGTGAGTCGCAAGACGACTTTTTCTATGGCCGTTTTTTGCAAGACGAAAACGTTTTGCATTTCCCCCCACCCTGCACAGCTGTTTCAATGCAAGCCGCGCTTCGCAAGACGGCATTCTCGCAAGACGAAGCAACTCGCGGAACGAATTAATTTCGTCTTGCGAGGCACCACTGTATGAACTTGCCTGGACCCTCCAAGTGTCCCTATTTTCCAGGGACATCCCTGATTTAGAGGTGTCCCAGTTTCTGATTTGATCCCGGGATGTCCCACTTTTCCTTAGGATGTCCCTGTTTTCAGTGGAGAAATGTTGGAGGGTATGGAGTTATCCAACCCCTGAGCCGTCTGAAGGCAATCCTGAATAGGGAAGGTTTTTTTTTAAAAAAAATGTTTAATGTTTTATTATGTTTTTTATATGTTGGAAGCTGCCCAGAGTGGCTGGGCACTAAGATGTGTGGGGTATAAATAGCAAAATTATAATTATGGAATGGGACATCCCTATTTTCATTGGAGAAATGTTGGAGGGTCTGCTTGCCCATCATTTAAGGTCTGCAGCTGAGGCCCTGAGAGTTACATGGGTGGCTAATGGGGAATGGACTTTATTGGTTATGGTTCCTTGGCTTTGAGTAACTATTTACACAGGGATGTTAATTACCTGTATCTGTTATTGTTATTTTCCTGTGCTTTTAACTTAGATTTTACTGTAGCTTTTCTGCCCACTTCTCTCTCTTTTTGGCACTGGACTTCTGTGCTGCTGTTCTATCTTAGCGTTGTTGTTTTTTAAAATAATTTTTATTAAATTTTCCATTTCCTTTCCCCCAAAATTACATTATAACAAATATCACAATCATAATTCATCAAACCCAAATTATCAATTCCCTTCCACCCTCCCCCAGACTTCCCTCAACCTACCTATCTGGTTTATTTTAACATAATATCACTTCCTGCATAATACCTTCTCAATCATTTTTTAAAAAATATTTGATGTTATAATTTATATACATTTTGTTACTTGTAAATGTCTACTCAAAACCTGCTAATGAGTTCAGTTCTTTGCATTGTTTCTGTAGCCAGTTTATTTTGTTTTCTGTTCAGCGTGTGTTTTTATTTGTTTTACTTTATTTCCACCATTTATAGACTGCTTTTCACCATAGACAGTGATAAAGCAATCCATACAACAATCAAGAAACAATACATAATACATTTTTTACAATAAAAAACCCACAGGCAGAAACAGAAGTTCAAAAAATAGTCATAATACAGCTTACTGAAAGTGCCTGCTGAAATAGAGAAGTCCTTGTCAAGCGCCTGGAGTTCAGTTGGGAGGGGACCTGTCTGATCTCAGCTGGGAGTGAATTCTACACAACTGGGCCCTCTATACTCAGTGCATGACTCCTCGTACATATGAACTGTGTGTTTATTTTTCATAATTTGTGAGTTGCCTTGTAGAGTCTACAAATGGAAAGGCAGGATAAAAATCCTGGAGATAAGCAAAGAAACAAATAAATGCATGGAACAAAGACCAGAACTATGGGAGGTGAAAATTTAACTGTCCTGCAACCATTAGCCATTACTTTATTCAGTTGTGAGTGTACACAGAACGGAAGCTGGCAGGATCTCCATGGATGTGGAGCTGGTTTCAGGTACCAAGTCTGTTGGCAGACCTACACTGCATTATCAAAATGTCTGCAAGCGTGACGGCAAGGCTGGAAACATGAACCCTGCTATGTGGGAACCCCTTGCAGACAGACAGTCAGGTTGTTTATCCATAGCAGAGACTAGAGGAGAATTGTCCACTGGAGAAGCACATAAATGCCATGGTGCATCAGTAACAGAGAAACCGGATGCCTTCATCTGCCCAAGCTGCAATAAAACATGCCTCTCTCCTATTGGTCTTTACAGCCACAGCAAGCACTGCAACTCTCCGTTGTCTCCAAAGACAGACAGATGCCAGCAATGACTGAAGCATTTCTCATAGCTGAATTTAAGAGACCAATATTTAAGAGAGTGATTCTTATTGAGGTGTTCTACAGCAATAAATTGCTAAGCTTCAGATCACACTGTGGGGAAAATAAATTATCACAATCTACAATCTGTAAGGTTGTATGAGGATTTTTGCATTTGTATTCAGTTTGAATAGAGATTATATCTTCTATTTTTTAATCAAATGATTTTTATCAACCTGAATTGTAATCTTGGTTTCTTTGGACATGAAGAATCAGTGTTTTTTCTTGACTGACATGAGAAACAGGCCTGGCATTCAGATATTCATTATAGTTCCCCACCATTTGACCTAAATTGGAATAACTGACGTTGTTTAGCTTCAAGTGATTAGAAAGCCATTAATTATCTTTATAGTTAATCCTCTCTCTAGACATATAGAACTATAAAGTATCTATATAACTAAAAGTAGGTTTGCCCTCTATTAATTTCCCACAAAACGCTAGAAAATATGATGAACACTAATGAGAAAATATAATATTGGTAGCCTAAAATAATATGGCTTGGAATATGCAATGGATTCTGACCCAATGTCAATGCCCCTGTCCCATTGATTGAGGTGTGGATTCTGGTGTAATATTGAATCCCAAAGAGAAATACATCTTGAGTCTCCTCCATCCACCTCTCTCTCTCTCTCTCTCTCTCTCTCTCTCTCTCTCTCTCTCTCTCCCCCCCCTCTCTCTCCCCCCTCTTACACACCCACCCACTAACCTGAATCTAATGTATAGTATATGTAAATATTGTTTCTGGTAATAGCAATAGGTCTTCATGAGAATATGGAATTAAGTGAGGAAATGGTAAAGCTACACGGAAACGCCGTTTACCTTCCTGCTGGAGCGGTCCCTGTTTATCTACTTGCACTTTGACATGCTTTCAAACTGCTAGGTGGGCAGCAGCTGGGACCAAACAACGAGCTCACCCCATGGCAGGGATTCAAACCGCCGACCTTCTGATCAGCAAGCCCTAGACCGGGGGTCAGCAACCTGCGGCTCCGGAGCCGCATGCGGCTCTCTGACAGGTCTCCCACGGCTCCGGCATGCCCCCTTTCAATGCCCTTTCAATAATAATTAAATGGTTATCGGCAAAAAAAAAGGGCCAAAAAAACCATGAATAATCCGCATCAACGTTGAACAGTTGGGCAGTCTTTCTCAGCCCTCTCGGGGTTCCTGAGGACAGACCCAAGATTGATGTCCACCTTGACCACTCCCAGAGAGAGGAAGCGACTTCTTCACACCAATAAGCGTGTGGGGAGGGCTGAGCTTTTACCACCTCGGCGTGCCGATTGGCAGGACAGATCGCCCGCCTTGGCGCATAGGCTCAGAGCCGGGGCCTTACCGCCGAGGTAGCCACTGAGGATGAAGGCGGGAGGCGGGCACGGGAGAGCGATGCTTCGTCCGGCCAATGAGCCGCCGGGATGCCTGTTCCTGTTTGAGAGGAACATGCCAATGAGGGTGGCATTAGGGCGGGGAGAAGAAGGAGCTGGGCTTTGCGAGTTATCGAGAGAGAGAGAGAGAGAGAAGAGTCGGGATAATAAAGGCGGCGGGAGGTGGTGGCGGCGATTGGAGCGGCCCCTGTTCTGAGCAGCCCCTGTCGGGCGGAATCCTTTTCAAAGCGGCCGCGCGGAGGGCGGAGCAGGCGGGCCAGGCGTCGCCGTGATGGGAGGGCGGTGATGGTCGCCGACAGGATGAAGTAGAGCTGCTTTGGGGGGGGCGGCGAAAACGTCCGGGCTGCTTCTGAAACCTCCGCCAACCGGTGCTTCGCCAGCGCTCGCTGTGGGCGGTGTACATGCTCAAGACGGCCCCAAGGGCGGCTCGGGGGCCCGGAGCCCCGAGGCCGGCGCACTGCAGTGCCTGGCGTGATTCCCCCCCAACCTGTTTTTTGCTTTTTTGCTTTTTGCCTTGCTCTCCCACCCCCCTCTCTTTTTCTTCCTCCCCTCCTTTTTTAATCCAAGGGGAGAAATCCCATTTTTAAAACAAACAAACAAACAAACGAAAAACAAACAAACACCCCCCACAGCTGCTGCAGCCACTCTATTTGAATTTTTATTATTACCCTTTTCTCCCTCTATCCCCCCTTTTTCTTTTCTCTTCCCCTTTTGTTTTCAAAAAAAGGAAAAAGAAAAAGATTTCCCCCCTTTATTTTTAAAACTACTACATATTTTTAATAGATATTCTCCCCACCCCACCCCACCCCCAATTTATATTTTTCCACCCCACTTTTCCATTCCCACCCCCCTTTTTCTTTCTTTATTAGTTCGCTTGCCAACCTCTCTTAGAGGGGGAAGCCCTCTCTCCCACCCACCACACCCCCAAAAAAACAACTTTGAGCTGAACCCCAAAAAACGGGAGTACATCACTGCTGAAAGTAGATCACAGTTTCTTGGTAGTTGGCCACCCCTGGTATAAGACATGTAACTAGAATAAAAAAATTTAAAAACCAAGCAAATAATTGTAATAACTACTGTAATAAAGCACTGCTATAATTATATATAATTTCCCTAAAATTTTGGTTTCATTCGCCTTTCCGTGCTGAAATGTCACAACCTGAACGACCATGGCTTGCCCCCCCCCCCTAGTTTTGATCCTGGGTACGCCCCTGAGTCAATGCAAAAAAGTAATAACTTATTCTTGTTGTTTTTACTAATTATACTTTGCACTGGCTCCTATACGTTATTTATTATTATTGCATTAAGGTAAGAAACAATATATGCAGCGTTATATTTGTTTTAAATGTCGCAATGGTTTTGCGGCTCCCAGTTGTTTTTTTCCCCTTTGGAAACGGGTCCAAGTGGCTCTTTGTGTCTTAAAGGTTGCAGACCCCTGCCCTAGACTCTGTGGTTTAACCCACAGCGCCACCTGGGTCCCCCTTGGGTTGCTGTACACTACCCCAATGTTTTGCAAGAGGGCATTCTGTAAATGCTTTCACAGGTAAATTTAAATAAATAAATAGTCCCCTCTAACCAAATTTTCTCCTTTGCCACAACCTTTTCTATCCCTGATCCACCCCTGAATGGAGATAGATAGATAGATAGATAGATAGATAGATAGATAGATAGATGTATATTCTAATAAATGAAAATCATAGATCCTTTGAGCAGAGTTAACAAGTGAAAGAAATGGAGGCAATGGCCCTTTCTAAGTAAAGTACGTATGATTAATGTTGATTGGCTCCTTGTTAAACTCTGCCCAAGACTTGGTGCTCAGCAAGTAATACTTTGCCCAAATGTGTCACACTTCTCAGAAGCAGCCTTTTCATCCATGCTGTGATGGGAAAATTTCTCTTTTCAGAATCAGTTCAGTGATCATGACCTATCCTGGTGAGCCGTACCAGTGTTTTATGTGCTTTATCACGTCTATTGAACCTAGGGATTGGGGGAGAAATTTGATTCCATTCACATTTAAAAGCAAACCAATTTGCATTTTCTTAAACCATACAAGAACTGAAACTCAGCCATTCTTAAAAAACCCACTAGATGACGAAAGCTCATACCAAGAACAAATTCAGTTGGTCTCTAAGGTGCTACTGGAAAGAATTTTCTATTTTGTTTAGACTATGGCAGACCAACACGGCTACCCACCTGTACCTCACAGTGTTTTGAGTAAAAATGCAGGGGGACGACGACATTGAAAACCACATTGAACTTCAATTCTAAATAAATAAAACTAATGAAATGCAATTCCAAGACAAAAGAACAAAGCAACACACTGACAACTCCTAAGGGAATGCTGTTTAGACAGGATCATGGCCAGTGATTCACATGCAACATTCACAAAGTGTGTAGCCTATTAACCTGTGTGCACAAATCTACAATTGTATCCTGTATCAGACAAACTTTTGTGCGTGTATAGAGACAGTTTGTATCTGCATTCAGTGTAGTGTCGACAAGGCTGCCGTGATACCTGGATGAGTGAAGAAGCCAGAGGAAAGGAAGGTCAAAGAAAGGGATTGAAACATCAGGAAATGCCAAGAGACAGTGCACAAGCAAAGAAACTATAACTTAAAAGGTTTAATGTTGTGATAATGAAGGAAAGCTTGGCCATGCCTTACGATGTGGCACACAGGAAGAGGAAGAGATGCTCCCCATGGATTCCACTTGGCACATGTTACAAGTCCCTCCACACTGAAGCTGTGCCATACCTCTGAACCCTCTTAATGATGGGTGTCAAGGAACCCGTAGCCATTTAAACTTAACTCAGATGTCAGGATGGCTACTTCTTAATCATCTTCTCCGTTTTCTTCTGATGTTTTCTGGTTTGTCTTCCTATACTTTATATTAGATCATATGTGTGAGGGTTGCTTCATGATTTTGTACCAAAACACTTAGCAAAGATTTAGCTTCTGCCTCTCTCAAATGTGTTGCTGATGTTGCCGGCTGTGTTGGTGTTAACCGTGTCGCTTTAAATAAAATGTCAGAAATAACTGAAGTGGCAGATGGAGACATTTATAGGCTGCTATAAATTACAATAAATAAAGATTCAGTTCTGTGCGCAAATGCTGTGTGTATAGTAACTGCAAACTCTTCATAAACATGCAACTCTCTTGTCTAAGTTGATTCCTTCCCCTACAGTTTCCCTAAATCACAGCCATATTAATTCTCTTTTACTGTATAATATAGGATGCAATTTCGAGAGACATTTAGCCAGTTTTTCTGCACAACCGGATGCAGAAGAAGAGAAATTTTATTTTGGCACAAACGCTTTTAATCCCCTTTTATTCATAGAAGTTTTTTTTAAAGCGTGCATGCTGCAAGTGGATTTAAAACATTTGAACTGTAATTACGATCATTGCAGCTGCACCATCTGCATCTTTCAGGAACCAGCAAATTGAACTAATCACCAATAATTGTTTCCAAGATATTTAGCATATCTTATATTTAAAAATCAATGAATAACAAAAGTTTATATTTGGCCATTCATCACCACTCTTTGCTTTTTCCAGCATCCAAAGTCTCCACTAGGGGGCTAGTTTGAAACAGGAGGATACCTAATCTTACCCAGTACAGCAGGCCTCTTTTGAAGTACTGTTTCGATTTGCTTCTTTTAAAAAACTGTTTGAAAGTCTCGGGTCTTGACTTTCCCTATAACCATCTACAGTTTAAAATCATCACATAGCACTGTGAGTGTTTTACACTAATCATTCTCAGAATACAACATGAGAAAGGGAAATATTTTTTCTAAATGAAAGAAAATTCCCTCCCTTTTCATCCCTAAAGCAGTTAAAGAAGAATGGGAACACTTTATTGCTTCAAAGTTCCACCACACCTGATGCAGAAACCAAAAGATATGCCCCCATTTTTACCACAATGTTCCTCACACACAGCTTGGTTCTGGTGTTTACGAGCCTGAGTTCTAGGAGATGGAAGAGAAATTTGCTTGTGTTTTAATGACAAACTACTTTATTCTTAGTTCAACCAAGGTGCAAACTAAAGTACAGGCATCCTTTGAAATTCACACGTCTCCAAATGTTGCAATGAAATTCTCCAGCCAAACCGTGTGTACAAAAAGACACACATTAGAGGGAAGAGCCATTATGGTGCATAAACTGGTGAAAGGAACATACAAAAATGCATTGTGTTATGGAAAATTGCTTGCACACAAAATGTCTGTATTAGGGGAAATTTGTTGGTGAATTTCCGTGAGGGTTTTTTAAATGGCAAATTGCTGTGGAATATGGAGATCCGAAGAGTAGAAAGTAGAAATCAAAGAGAATATTATTATTGTATGGGATAACAGCAGCCAGAAAGTTAGTAGCCAGAAATTGGAAAAATAAGATACTACCTAAGATTATTGATTGGCAGAACCTAATGATGGAATATTTACAGTTAGCGAAAGCTACTGAAAGGAGGGAAGGGTAAGAGAACAACCAAAACAAAAAGTCCATAAGGAGTGGAAACTGTTCAAAGATTATATGGTGAATAATGGTGTAGGAAGAACTGTCTTAGCAGAATTAGACTGAACCAGATGAGATATTAAATTAGAGTTAGTAACGAGATAAAAGGAATGGAAACAAAAGTGTTTAACTGTGCGATAAATTTAGGTAAAGAATATCAAATACAGCGAGACTAATTGGGAGTCTTTTTATTTAACAGTAAGAATGTTTTAATTTTTGGAAATTATGTTAAAAAAATCTCTGTTCTTGTTTTTCTTGTTACTATTGTAATTTTTTCCTTTTTCCTTTTTGTTTTTTCTTTGTTGTGTTGTATTTTTGTTTTTGTTGTGTTTGTTATTTTTGTGAATGTTTTTAAACAATAAAGCTATTTAAAAATTTAAAAAAGAAAGTAACATTACTCTCACTTGGACTGTTGAAAAAACAAAAGCAAAACCCCAAACAAGCCAAAGCACTGTGGTACAATACTGTACACATTAAAGAGGTGTTAGATGCCTTTTAGATGTTCTTCCAGATGTTCAGAATCCCATTATCTTTGGACAGCTTCCATTCATCTTGGAGAATGTTTAAATTACTCAGGCACAAGTGAGGTTAATTACGTGGCTCTTGCCCACAGAATCAACACCCCCTTGGTGTACTCTTGATCCCACGAGGAAGGTCCATATGACTGCCTACCTTATTGATCATGGACGTGAACTCCTAGGCCAACCTTATCTAATCTGGAATCCTTCTGGTTGATGTTGACTACAACTCGCATCATAATTGTTCATGCTGGCTGCATCTGATGGGATCAACGAAAGCTGGAGGGCCCCAATTTATAACAGCAGTTGCTCACATCTAAGTGTCTATCACACAACTAGCTCCGCAGTCCTACCCAGACACAGCTCATTGTTGTCAGATGTTACCTGTAGTGGTAGCTGGATTTCACTAACCAAAGGCATTCATAATAACTCCTATCTTTAGGTTTGGAAGGGAAAAATTATCATAATCTCCAACTAAAGAAAGCAACAAAACCCCTTTCTTCATTCAGTATAAGCCTACTTAATTCATAGGCACTCATAAGGTTATTTATAAAACCCTTTTAATACAAAAATTCTTTTAACAAAGCCGCTGCCTTTAATTTGATATTTTAATAAAAAATATAAGCTAACTTGGGTTAATACTCTCCTAGGTAGGATTTTCTATTGAAATCTGACTTGTGCTCTGTGCCTCCTTTGACCATACATGGGAAAAATCTGTCAAGCATGACCTCAAATTATAAAGTACTGATTTTGTCAATGCATAGCAGGGAAAAAAGAGTTGCCTGAATCTATCATTAAACACCATCATGTGATGTAACAAACAAACATGATTCCCCCATCACATCTACTTTGACCCTAAAAAAAGCAAATAATAGAATTGCTCATATCACAACTATGCCAAATAAGGATCAGTTATATGCACAAGTACAGGATGCCATAGGTCAAAGCTATGTTGGTTAAGACCTATTTTGTTGGTAAAGTTATCCTGTGCTTTAATATAACTCAGCTTTTCTGGGTGCTATTTTTCTAGAAAAAGAGGAGCCAGAACTCACCATCAACACCTCCCCTGTTCTCTTATCATGACAATGGTGCCCACCTGAGAGGTGCCAGAACTGAGTTCCTGCAAGTTCTGGCTTTTCTGAAGAAGGAATAAGAACTAAAATTTTATCATCTGTGTACCTGACAAGATCTCCTTTCCATTTGATAACAGGAAACTGTAAATCAAACTTCCATTTTGTGAAACAAAATAGAAAATTCTTTTCAGTAGCACCTTAGAGACCAACTGTGTTTGTTCTTGGTATGAGCTATCGTGTGCATGCACACTTCTTTTCTAAGGTGCTACTGAAAAGAATTTTCCATTTTGTGACTTAGCTTTACATTTTCTGGGTTAAACTTGCTTTGCATTTTAATTTTGTTTCTTTTATGAACACATTCCTTCCTTTGACATTCTCATTCAGGTTTTCAATATTCACCAACTGAGATGATGATGTGTACCAATTGGAGGCATATCTATTGTTGGTGAAAAATCACTTCTTGTTCCTTAGATGAAAACATTTGGTTCCCACCCCCTGCCCACTCCCAGCTTCTCTACCAGACACACTCCAGATGAGTCTCTTAACTGATTGCCTTTGGTTACAAATTCCACACACTTTGCATAATGTAACATTATCCTGATGTACCAGACAATGCCTTAATAGTTGCATTGATTTATCATGGACTTAGACAATGGTAGGAATGGGTGGGAGACAAGGAGGGTAAATTTATTGCATGGTTTGTAAACTGTTCATCCCTGACCAAAGACATTAGTGTTTAATTCATGCTCTACATTATTGTCTAGAGTAGTATGACTCAGTGTTTCAGAAACATACTGTATGTTTAAATAGTCTGAAACATATGGAAGATGTCTTTCAGAGTTGTCCAGTGAAAGGGTTGGGAAACCTGTGGACCTTCAGATGTTGCTAGACTGTCACTGCCACCAGCACTTGGCAGCCAGGCCAGTGGTTAGGAATGATAGGAGCTGCAGTCCAGCAATTTCTGAAGGGCTCCAGTTTCCCCACCTCCTATCCTACAAAGGCACAAAGGGTCAGAGAAGGGTGAGTGTTCATTGTGGCTTTGTGAGCATCTCTTCCTCCGAACACTCCTACTGGTTAAGATCAATGACATGATTTGGGTGCTGATCTTTATTGATATTAACTTGACATCCAAAGCAGGTACATTTCTTTGGTGGTGTCCCAGTAATGGGGTACTCTTCCTAGGGAAGTCTGTCAGGCTAGCAATTTGTGGAGATTTAGAAGGCATATATACATAATTCTGATTACTTCACTTGGCCTTTGGTGCTGTCTGATCTTATTATAGTGATTGCGTCATTCCCCCCTCCTTTTTAATTCTTTTACCTGCTGCTGCTGTTATTAATTAGTGGTAGATTGAGATTTGTTGTTATGGTTTCAACTGTTTTTAATTGGATTACTTTGTTCTAAACTACTTTGAGTGCCTATGGCAGAAAAGTGACTCATAAATATTTTAAGTGAATAAAGGGGGAAATTGGCTTTCCGCAATTCTTTCCTATTCAAGTAGAGGCTTCCTTAATCACTGATCAACAATATATAAGCACAGTGTAATAATAAGGCTCTTAAATTAGATTGAATATTCTGCACAGGGTATCATAAAGTAGTGGGGTATCTTTTCTGAGGAGCCTTTTACAATGGAAATAACATTAGAGGTGAACCACCAGCTTGAACTGCATTGAACTCTAAAACTATGTGTTTCATGTCCTGTGCAGAAATGTAGCTGAAATAAATTGCGTAGGGAGCAAGTGTGCTGAACCCATCCCCAATGTTCTTGTCCTCATCTGCTCCACCCTTGGCTTTTCCTTATTGAGTGGGAAGGCCTGAAGGAGGCTTCTAAACACGACTGTGCATAGAAACCACTCCATGGTCAGGAACTTTCTGTTAGCAAGGTTGCTGATCATGGGGAATATTCAAAGTGCCTCTGTTAGACCTTTCCATTCAATGGGGGGAAGTTGCAGTTGAACAGAAGGGAGCAGCATGCCTGGGGATGTTGGGGCGGAACTGGCACATGGCTCCTCTACTCAACCACCACATCTTTAGCTGAACATCTAAAGAGGGCTTATTTCTTTATTTCATATGGTGAATGAGAGGTGCCTAAGCATGTTCCATGTTCATCTGTGCACATTTCCATGCTAGGTTTAGGCTGATTGAGTTTGTACATCATGAAATAAGTCCTGAAGCAATTTACAAACAGAGTAAATAAAATAAAGGGAAATAAACATATTCAAACCAGCAGTGTTTGGCCGTGTAGTTGGGGCTGTGTTGCTGAGCTGCCTTTCTAATGTTGCATGTCACTGCCACTTATGAAGAGGGTGAGGGGCAAGGCAGCAGGAGCCTAGCATAGTGTGGGCACAACAGCAGAGCCAATCCACTGCTCTGACTGCTACACCCCCTGCTATTTCTGCACCACACTGAGTTCCCACTGGCTTGCCCTTCCCACCTCTTTTGGCAAGGGGCAGTCACCCATGGTGTTGGGAAGGCAGGTCAGCCACACAGCTCAACCTGCAGCTCCCTGCCGGCTACTACTGGATTTTGTAATACAACAAAACAAAATCAACTTTGATCACAAGGTTGACACCAGGTGGGCCTCCCTGGTGACAGCCTTACATAAATGGAAGGTTACTACAGAAAAGGGCATATTCTATCACTTTCTTTCTCAGGAATGGAATATTTGCAACTGACCTATACTTGTTTAAATCTTCTGACTTTAAGGGTGGTTTCTTAAAGAGTGGTCTCGCTGCTGTCTCTATCAGATGGTCTGGAACCGCTCTATCTCTGAGAGAGGCATTCATTATCTCCTCGGTTCAGCTCCTGCCAGATGTCCTTGACCACAAGGGTCAAGAACAAAAGTGGTCACGTACCTGTCCAAGAACCGATGTAAATGGAAGATTGTGTTGCCTACGCAGATTCTGTGTGGTTATTTTCCAACCCCAATTATATCCTAATTTCTACTGAAGCCTGCTTTTGTGTCTTTTTACAGATTTCCCCTCTGCTACCCAAACAGAAAGTTGCTCATATGGGAATGATTTATGGTAATGTCTGAGTAAGCTTCAGAGCATATATATTGAAAATGGGTTGTTTCCACAAGCCTTGGCACAGGCACGGCTAAGCTTCGTGATCCTGCTGTTAGTTCTTTGTCTTATCTCAAAACAAGTTTTGACACTTCAGGTCTACAACTCTCATGGGAGAAAATCTTAGAAATCTGTAAATAAGTTGTTGCCCCCATGATAACCACCAAGGAAGGGTAGGAAGCACGCACAAAATGTTAGCTAAATATTTCGTAATCTTCTTAGATCATTTCTTTCTTTCTTTCTTTCTTTCTTTCTTTCTTTCTTTCTTTCTTTCTTTCTTTCTTTCTTTCTTTCTTTCTTTCTTTTTCTTCAGAATCTTCAATCTCAGATCTTTGCTCATGTTACTTTTTGAATCCATTATGGGCTTGACCTATAGTCCTTATACGGACAAGTGTTTCCATTAAGAGTCTCGTTAACATAAAGGGAATTTGAAGTTCTGTACCTGTAGCCAAACCTGTTAGAAGCTAGAATTAGTACCTTTGATTTTCAGGAAAGTATTGTTATGCACGCACATGTGTGTGTGTGTGTGTGCGCGCGCGCACACACACACACACACACACACAGCCTCCTATCCTCTCAAATGCCTATTTATTTACTTACCGGTACTTACTTAGTTGAATCATGACTGATAAAACATTATTTAAAATATTATAGAATAGGTAATGGGAAAGAATTTCAGAAAAAGGCAGTCTTTGCCATCCACACTTTTATACTTCAGCCATAACCTCTTGGAAATGCCCCCACCCCAGAAGGGTAGACCATGGGTCAATGTGACCCTTGGCTTGGGAAATATTTTCCAAATGCCATTATTGCATTTATTTCTGACATTAATTTCTGACACTGTGGCACACAGAAACACTCATTGTTATTTGAATACTCTCTTGCACACCAGGCTGTGAGAGTGAATCATGCACTCTTTATAACTTTCTCTTTCGGTCTCAGTTGATGAGGACTTTTACTGTTACGTCTGACATCATAGAAAATCATCTGAATTTTGCACCGTTACAAAGGAAGCATGGCTCTTCTTTGATCTGCTTTTAGAAACTAATGAATTTACTATAAACTTTAATTCCAGAAATGCTTGACTGACTCACAGATGTGTGGAGTATGAACATTTTTTTTATTCCTTAATGTATTTGGTCCTTTCAACAACAACAAAATAAATAGAAAAAGCAGAAGAATTCCCCTTTGTGCACCTCTAATGATTTTCTACATGAAATATATACATTTCAAAAATCACTACACATATATATCTAAAAATCATTACTTTTAATCCATAAGTGCCGGTGGGTATTTAAAGAAAACAAAATAAATGTAGAACAGCAGAAACACTAGGGTTTTAAAACAGCTGCAGGGCATAAGCAATAACTGCTGTTCACTAGGCACTGTGACACACGTTTAATAGCCATTTAGCTTATGAAATTCAGATTAAAAACAAACACAGTTGGGTTTTTTAATTTTAAAAAACACAACTGTCAATTATTACCAGAGGCCAGTGACTCTTTCAAAACATGGCAGGAAAGGGTCTCGGCACTGCCTACATTCCAAGCCTTTACAGAGTAGATGGAAATATCAGATGACTTTTTCACAAATTCAGCTAATGAATGCTTATTTGGATACAGGGCTGCATACACACTGAGGATTCAAAACACATGGCTTTCCCCCTCAGAATCCTGGGAGCTGTAGTTTTCCCCTATAATTTCCAGCACCCTTACTTATCAAGCTACAGTTCCCAGGATTCTTTGGGGAAAGCCATTTGCTTTAAATATATGGTGTATATGCAGCCTAAGTCTACTGCAATAGCATTGCTCCCTGGTAAGCATGCCTAGGGTTGCATCCTTAAAAGAGATTTTACTTTCTTATTAGTATCATCCCTTGGTTTATTTTGTCCCCATTTAAGCTCTGCCTTGTATGGAATAAAATGTTCACAAAAGTCATAATCCATTATTATTTCTCATTCTGACATACAAACCAGAACATGTTTGAAAGTGAGCAGGGATGAACCAACATTGAGTAATAGCTTTTTAAAAAGAAAGAAAGAAAGATAGTTTTAACAAGCAGAAAAAGCAAAGATGGGTACAACTCAGAAGCTAACTCCTAAAAGCTAATACTCTTAGTCTTTCCCAACTCTTTATTCACTCTACTCATATCTCTGCCTTTGTTTAAAATTGTCACTTTCCTCCCTCTCAGTGTCTCTCCATCCTTGATTTATTGAAACCTGATCACCTCATCTGTCTCCTGAGAAATCTCTATGTGGGACAAGAAGCTACAGTTAGAACTGGATATGGAATAACTGATTGTTTCAAAATTGGGAAAGGAGTACGACAAGGCTGCATATTGTCTCATTGCTTATTTAACTTATATGCAGAATTCATCATGCGAAAGTCTGGACTGGATGAGTCCCAAACTGGAATTAAGATTGCCGGAAGAAATATCAACAACCTCAGATATGCTGATGACATAACCTTGATGGCAGAAAGTGAGGAAGAATTAAAGAACCTTTTAATGAGGGTGAAAGAGGAGAGCTCAAAATATGGTCTGAAGCTCAATATAAAAAACAACAACTAAGATCATGGCCACTGGTCCCATCACGTCCTGGCAAATAGAAGGGGAAGAAATGGAGGCAGTAAGAGATTTTACTTTCTTGGGTTCCATGATCAGATGGTGACAGCAGTCACGAAATTAAAAGACGCCTGCTTCTTGGGAGAAAAGCAATGACAAACCTAGACAGCATCTTAAAAAGCAGAGACATCACCTTGCTGACAAAGGTTCATATAGGTAAAGCTATGGTTTTCCCATTAGTGATGTATGGAAGTGAGAGCTGGACCATAAAGAAGGCTGATCGGCGAAGAATGGATGCTTTTGAATTATGGTGCTGGAGGAGACTCTTGAGAGTCCCATGGACTGCAAGAAGATCAAACCTATCCATTCTTAAGGAAATCAGGCCTGAGTGCTCACTGGAAGGACAGATCCTGAAGCTGATGCTCCAATACTTTGGCCACCTCATGAGAAGAGAAGACTCCCCGGAAAAGACCCTGATGTTGGGAAAGATGGAGGGCACAAGGAGAAGGGGACAACAGAGGACGAGATGGTTGGACAGTGTTCTCAAAGCTACCAACATGAGTTTGACCAAACTGCGGGAGGCAGTGGAAGACAGGAGTGCCTGGCGTGCTCTGGTCTATGGGGTCACGAAGAGTCGGACACGACTAATCAACAACAACAGCCATTGCCTAAGATGTCCACTTTTGCCCTCTCAGTGAAACACCGTTTCTGCTTTACTCAAACGTCTACCATTGTTTAAAATCAAAGTTTTTCTCTCAATTTTTTCCACCCCTGTTTTACTCAAATTTCTGCCATTGTTTTAAACCACTACTTCTCACCTCTCATTGTTTCTCCTTTGTCGTGGCCACTGGTGTTGTGCAGCCTGCCTTCACTTTTGCTCCCCTCCCCTCCCCTTAATGCAAATCCAGGATTGTGACATGGCACAGCAATTACCCTAATGGGGGTTGCTTAATGGCAGCCTTACATGTTTCTTATATAGATGATTATATAAAGAGTTATGCCATGACCATTATGTTTAACTAAGCTCTCTTTCTTTACTATCCTATATGCAAATGGAGAAGTCATTTTCCAATCATTGATCCTTATGTAGCTAAAATAGCACCATCCAATCATAAGAGTGAAATATCAGCAGATTTACAGAAGTACAAAAAAACCTCTTGGGGGAAAATCCTAATTGGGGAACCCAAAGCAACCCAATAAGGATTGCACATAATAAGTGATCACAAAATGCTGTGTGAGAAGAATGAACAAACAAGAGGAAATGGAATGAAGCATCCTGGAAAATGCAAGGCTGGCTGCCTGCAACCCTTAATGGAAGCACTCCACCCTGCAGCATTTTGCTGCAGGTCTTACTTATAAAATTTGTGCACCCAAGCCATGGCACAGTGTGGTGGGGCACAGGGTTGGTTGCTCTGGGCACAAAATTGTTAGGAGCACAAAATTTCAACACCCGGTGCTACCTCAATACAGCTGTGTGCTTCCATCGCTGGGCTCCATTGAAACAGCTTCTTCATGCGAACCAGGAAGTGACTTCTCCAGACAATGGAATGACTCTTCTTATACCTGCAGCTGCAATCTCCTGGGTGATGCATGCATACACTGTCTGTTTCCCTTCCTCCCATGCTCCTCCATGTGGCCCTGAGCTCTGGCAACCCATGCTATGTCACTGTACCAAAGCAGGAAAGACAGGAAGTGAAAACAGGAAGACATTCTCATTGACTTACTCTCATTCCAGAGTTTCTCTACAATGGAGATTTATCAAAGACCAAGCTAATTTGTCTTCTGAATTTGGTCTTGAAGACATTATTATCCATACTGGGGACCATGAACAGGGTATAATAGGTAGTATATTCTTGTTACCTGCCTTGGGTGCTTTTGATGGGAAGGGCTGGGCATAAACCCAAAGAAATAAATAATTTGCTGTTGCGCCTCTTCTTTCTATGCACCATTTCCCCCCATGGTTTTAAGTGTGTTGACAAACATTTTATTTTAAGCCCTTTGTCAATATATGTGCACAGGAAGCAAGATACCATTGTGTTATCCCTCCTGAGCTTTCCAAATCACTTTCTGACTCGGGGAATTAAACTGGAGAAATCAGTCAGTCGTTTGAGAGGTTGCAGATGTTAGAAAGATAAAGGTTGTAATGCCACCTATCTATGTACCACAATGCAAAGCCCCTAGACACCCTGCTGATATTGCCACTTTATAATGACTTACTAAGATCAATAGTGAAGTATAGCTGCATCAGTCCTCTATATCAGTAAAGCAAAAGTAGGTGATCACTACATAACTGAAGCTTTTTTAAAAGCAAGTTCTGTATAATAAGTTTGGCTAAAGCCATGGTTCTAACGTTACAGCTGAAGTTTTTTTTTAAAACAGCATTCTAAGTTCAAAGGTATAGATCATTTTCAAAGATGTGAAATATGAATAATCTATAACAGCTTGCCCTCGTGCTGGGGAGAGGCAAAGAAGGCTACTGGTGGCAAAGAAGGATTAAGGTGGTGGGACCACATAGAATAATAGAATTGCATAGTTGGAAGGTACCCCAAGGATCATCTAGTCCAACCCCCTGCAATACAGGAATAGTTGACTAAAGATGGTAATGTTGGTATAGCTTCCTGGTGGAACACATGCTTTTTACACCGAAGGCCTCTGAGAAAATGCCCATACTCTTAACAACATTATTGTCCCTCCAACAAAAACTTATTTAACCTCCAAAATCAGTTCAAAATTCTGTTTCGATCAAAATTCAGAGATCCCACTGCCACGGAATTACACCAGCATTATTAATATTATTTGCTTAACTCAAAACCCCTTGGTTATTTTGCCTGAACTGGAGTCTCCAAATCTGCCTTGAAATTTTGCTGCAGGTAAAATTCGGGGGCAGTTCTATTTAACTGGCTGTAAACCACGTGAAAATGTTCCACCAGGATGTTCCTTTCATTTGTGGAAAGGGCTGTGATTGGGGTGAATGGGTGTGCTCCTCCTGGAGGAAAAGGGGCAAAATAATTTGCACCAATTCCCCCTGTAGTCCCCTGCGCCACTTCCTACACTGTTCAGGACGGTCCCCCAACCATCTTGAACTATTTTAATGGAGTACAGGGGGCTGAAACAAGAGGCATCAATAGATGAGCATTGCTTCCCCGCCATCCTTCATTCCATAAGCAGAATTCCACTCATGGAGACTCTGGTCCAAGTATCTCTAGATTAGCAACAAATGTTGGGCCAGTTCAATGCAATATGATACCTTCTATGCTTTATCAGGGCATGAGATCATTGTAAGATGTGTCGCAAACATATTCTAAAAGGATAGCAATTGGAATGGGATTGCATAGGGTTTCATGGGTGTATATATATATATATATATATATATATATATATATATATATATATTTGCTGTTGTTAATCCCATATGTGTGCATTATGTAAAAATATTCCTCCCCCTGTCACTGATGTATCCTTTTAACAGGCTTCACTTGTAACAACAACAATGAAACCATATGGATGGAATAAACAAGTGCTCCCATTGAGTTCCCCAGTGGGCAATTCACATCAGCCTCTGTTTCTAAATGACATAAAATAAAATTCAGATGCTTGAAATGTATAGGCAAAGGCAGCCAAGGAAGAAAGAAGGAGGCACTGATAAAATATATAAGGAAGAAAATGCTCCATGCAGTGTCTGTTGCTGACACTTTATAAAACTAAGTGGGCAAACAGCAACCTCATTCTGTTTCTTAGGCCTATAATGTTTGGAAAATAGGTTGCGTTGCAAGGCATGCTTTGGTACAAAACCCATATGAATTCTGCCATGCAGTAGTATAGAGTACAGCTATCAAGCATAGCTTGATAAAAGGTTAGCACTAGAATTCTGCTCTCGGCTTTCAAGTTTAAAATCACACATACACTAGACTTCCAGCTAAAAAGTAGACCTCAGTGTTTGCTGTTGGATTGTTGGGGTTCATGGGACCTGCAGTCCAGATCTTCTGAAAGGCACCAGGCTAGGGAAGGCTTATCTAAACTATCAACACTCTGAAGGCTTACAAATGCTTCTTTTGATGGTAAAAAAAAAATCTCACACAATATAAAAGGATGAATGAGGGGGCAAGGCAATTCCAAGCATACATTCCAGTTGTCCACAAAGAAATTCCAGGATATCTACCTTTTGTCTACCAAGTCACAAGACATCTGTAATCATTAAGCGTTTGCCTCTTTTAATGAATCATCAAAGAAAAGCCATAACAAAGGAAGAAAAATATACAAAAGCGTATTAAACAGGGGGCTTTGCAGATGTAATTATAGAGTAGGTCATGGCCTTCATACTGAAGCATCAGGCCATGTTACCCTTCTGGCTTCTTGAACTCAGACAGAGAACTTTGACCTCTGCTGACCAGCACTGGAGCTTAGCGTACTTATTAGAAATAAATAATTATTTTTGTGCATATAATGTGAACAATATATAAAGTACAGGGACACAAATACTTTCTAAGCACTGTTACGATTTAGCCTGTGTCAAGTAGTTGTCCTTTTATTATGCTCAATAACAGTAATTAAGTAATAGTTTTTGGAGTTTAAACTGTTTCAGAGTTTATTACTATGCTCCAAAGCCAATTACAATCTTATGGTATTTCCTGTATAAATAGGGTAGCAGTGCTGCACATACATTAAATATATAATTGCTTTACATTTTGTAACGTACAAATATTTTATTACAGCAACTAATATCCTCCTCCTATTCTTGCTATTACCATTTAGAAATTATTTAGTGCCGGCATTGCACAAGAGGCTCTTAAGTGATGCGGTTCCTCTTCAGGGGGCTTTCAAGCTGTAGGAGATTGACAATACAAAATAGCCAGTTTCCTTTACAGTACAAATCAGCCAAATAACTTCTATTCTATTTCATAACTGCAGAGCAAAGTACTGGAGCCTCAACTTCAGGATCTGTCCTTCCAGAGAGCACTCAGGGCTGATTTCTTTCTTTTATTGTTACCAATACCACCATACAAATGGGGTGTCCTCAAAATTGAAGAGGTCCTTTGAAAACCAGCAGAGGTTCTTCTTAGGACATCAGGTATGAATTGTTGATGGTGTCATTTGAGATACTGGAATATTCACCCACTGAGCAGAACCCAGATTTCTGAGCTTTATTTGAGTAGCCGCTCAGAGGCAGAACTCTCAAAGAAGCCCCCCCCCCCATATAGCTTGGAGGTGTGGGTGAAGGTAAGCTTCTTGGGTGGGAGGGGTTTGAAGGCATAATTCACCTTCTCCTATGGATGTAAGAGTATGTCAATTTCAGTTTTCCCCCTTTCTTGTATTTCCAGCCTTAAGTTCAGTTTTCCACATAAGCTTGTGATTTTTTAAAAAATGCTCCTGAAAATTATCACTGTTTTAATGTGAATATCTCCTAATGCACACATTTTTCTATGAACTTTTGCCTGATACAACATTTCCCCAAGCTAATTTCCCCTACCATCATGCATTTTTTGCAAGTTATTTTCACACATATATGCACTTAAATGCACACTTTACCCTAGTTGGTACTCTTTGCTTGTCTGGAGAACTGCATTACAAAAGTCTGAGAAATGCAAATTTTGAATGATGGCTGTGCTTCATGTATTGTATTGCATTGGATAGTGTGATTCAGGTAGCTTTGCCTTCAAACGTGAACTGAATCAAATTTCTGTCTGATCCCTACCTTCTGCCAAGGACATTCTTATTTCAGCTGCTGCTTTTTGATTCTCTGCCACTGGAGCTACCAGTCAGGACGGGAAGAGCAGAATGGAGCAGAGGCTGCCTTACTGCCAGGTCCTTCTTCCTCCACAGCAGCATCTGTCACCTGCAAGTGGGAAATTCCAGCACTTGCCAACAGCTCAATCAAATATTGACACAGCAGCTCTCTCTACTCTACTCTACCATATCCCTTTCTCCCTAGCAGTTACCCAAGACTCATGTCTCTAATCTTTTCCTGCAGCTGCCCACATATGCCTAAAATGTGGCCTGCGTTGACCTCTGTTAGACATGGCTCTTTTTCCAAAATGCTAAAGCCTATCAAGAAGCTTTCATATGGATCATTGTTAAAATTGAGAGAATGGTGAACTCTGCCAAATATATAACCCTGAGAAATACCCAAGTTACACTAATAAGAAGCAGGAGGCAAAGGATTTGCTATGAAAGAGAACATACAGTGTATTCTGTCTTAACTTCAGGTCCTTACAATATTCGGGGGGGGGGGTGTAAGATCTCCAACCCAAATGTATGAATGTGCTTACTCAGAAATAAAGTCAATTTAAAAAAATGCACCAGCAGTATAGCAATGCAAGTATAAAAACAGGAGGGTGAAGGTGGTAAGCTAGCAGCAGTAAAATATCTTCAAAAATTAAGGGTAGAAAAGAATTAAATAGCTTTTGCCTCTTCCCCAAAGCATTCACAGGCAAAATTCACCAAGGAGGGGCAGTTCTTTAATTTGGATTCTTCCTTTTATGTCTCCCTTTCTCTCAAAATCCTTACCCAAGCAACTCACTGGGCCACATCTGCTTAATCTCAACAAGAGCTGTTTATTCATAGTACGTTAATTTACACAGGGGTTATGTTCCAGGGATCACACTGAAAGCCAAAATTGTGTATAGTCAAAACACATCAGGTGCAATGATTCCCACCCCTTTTCTGCCCCTCTTTTTTGCTATTTTGCCAGGTGTGTAAAGCTGAATGTGCAAAAGTTAAATGTGTGCAAGTGGTAGTCTCTGCATACCAGGGGTTGGCAACCTGAGCCACTCTGGATATTGTTGGGCTGGAACTTTCCTCAACCCTGACCTCAAGCCATGCTGGTTGGGGCTGATGACTTGGAGTTCAGAACATCAGGAGGGGCACAGGTTCCCCACTCCTGCTCCACACTGTCCCAAAAGTGCATACTGTCCCCTGCAGATATTGTTCGAGTCATGGCAGTCCTCACCAGCATGGCCAATGGGAATTTTAGGCAGAAAACATCTGGAAGGCACCACTTTGGCCTTTGAATAAAGGCAATTGTTCTAGGGATTCTAAAAGGCTTTCCTGGACAGGAACCCCATTTCTGCACTTTGGAAATGACATCAATGGGAAATGTAAGTTCTCCACAGGAAGGAGTATGCAATCCACTTTCTTACAGTACTCACAAGACAAGCAAGAGCTGCAAAACTGGGGAAGATTTCCAAGAGATAGAAGGGCAGAACTACCATATTTTTACAGGCAAAGAGCAGGAAATGCAAGTTTAACTGAAATGCTGTTCAAATACCAGCTCCAAATTAATACTCCTGGTTCCCACTTTCCCACCCAAGGAAACAGAAATTGAAATGCCATTGGCAAGAAGTAGAAGAAGAAGAAGAAGAAGTTATATGGCTCAACAAGAGTGATGTGCTACTGATCTGCAGAGTGCTTGTAATCAAGTTCCTTCATTATACCACTATATAGTAAAATATAGTAGCTGGAGATTAATTTTATAAAAAAGCGACAAAGATATAAGGTTGCCAACTTGATTTTTACTGATCATGTTCCTGAACCCTTTACAACATATAATCAATAAATAACAGCACCTGACATGCTGAAATGAGTTGGTGAGGGGTCCTGGTTGATAAACAGCAGGCTGGGTGATTGGAGATTTAATGCAGAGCTTATTTTGGATACCTCTTTCATATCATGCTCTTTTCTAACATTGCCCAAAATGATCAGTTTGCAGTGCTGATTTCTGGGAAATCAGTACCCAGAGCAATCATTAGCAGATCATCTGTACCATGCAGTTAGTACAGCGTAAGTGGAAATTGATATATTGACAGTGTAGTCCTATACAACAAAGACTAGAAATAGTGCTCCGGATACTGTTGGACTACAACTCCTATCATCTCTGATCATTAGCCATGCTGGAGGGCTACAGGTTCCCCAGTCCAGCTACATGCCTTCTGAGAAGTAAATTCCAGGTAAGTATGTACAGAATTGCAGCCAGAGCTCCTCAGAGATCCCAAAGCATTAACCCCTTTCCATTGATTTCTTTCCCCCTGTTTTCAGTTTTTGCATATGGGAGTCTTTTCCACATGTGTTCTATAGTCACACTGGTTTGCAAACAGATGCTTGAATTTCTTGATTTACATGTGTTACATATAGGAAAACCAGCACAGTGATGAGCAAATGGTTCTTATAGTATTGCAGCTGGTTGATTCATACTGTAACCAAAGCATTATAGAGCACATAATTCTGTCCCTTATCCATATATGTGAATAGATATATTTCATGCGCATATCATTTTGAAAAGATACCAGTCAATGACAAGGGAATATTTTTTCAGCCTAATTGCACACAATCTAAGCCTTTGTTGCTGGGGAAATCATTATCATTGCAATCCATTTCAATATAAGGAGACACAGTTTGAATTGATTTTATGGAAGAGGTGGGTTTTTATTACTAAAAACAGTTGGACAGTGGAATCCTATTTTCTAATTTAACTAATGTTTGTGCATTAGCTGGTTTGTCTACAGTGATGAGGCTGCTAATTAGTATGGGATGTGGAATGCATTGCTATCTTACCACTGCTATCCTGGGTAGTGGGGTAAAAAGAAGAAGAAAGGTGAGGTTTTATGGTCAGGTCCACCATAGCTGTGACAGTCTGGTTGGGGATAAATAGAATTCTCCAAAGTACAATACCTCTTTCTGGCTACAAGCAACAATATTATTACAGCAGTTAAAGGATACATCAGTGTATAATTGCAACAACAATAATCATTTTCAAACTTCCAGTTGTGACTTTCACAATAGCACAATTTTCAAAATTGAGAAACAGAAGCATTATTGATAAAAATTATCTCTTATTTCTATGACAGTGTTTTTCAACCTTTTTTGGGCAAAGGCACACTTGTTTCATGAAAAAATTCACGAGGCACACCACCATTAGAAAATGTTAAAAAAATTAACTCTGTGCCTATATTGACTATATATAAAAGTAATTCTCTTGAATTTTTCAATTTTTCCCACGGCACACCAGGCAACATCTCGCGGCACACTAGTGTGCCACGGAACAGTGGTTGAAAAACACTGTTCTATGATGCATCTCTGTGTAGTGTGAAGAACAGTTGTTACTAACACAGCCTGGGGAGTGTAGCTCCTCATATATTTCATATAATTTCTTTATAAAGATAGGTAACAAGTGGAAATCTGAAAAAACTTGCTATAATACTTCCATTTTCATTGATTATAGGTAAGGATAGATGAATATGCCAATGTTTGTTTCTCTTGGTGTCTAATTTTTCCAATCGTAAATTCAGTTCTTCACATTTTTTGCAACAATTTCTCATTTAAAATTTGCAGCAATTTCTCATTTAAAACAAATCTTCATGAAAAGTACCAGCATTTTAGCGTGAATTTATCTAATGTACACATATGTACAACAATTGCTCCAGGAAACAGCAACACTCAGTGTGATAAAAAAAATGAGATGAAGGAATGCAGGGCCTAAAAATATCGAGAGAGAAGAAAAAGAAGAATGTAATGAGTAATTATGGTGATGCCAGCTTTTGAATTAAATCTCTGGTGAGCTTTAATAAAGCAGTTTCAGTTGAGCAGTATGTGGCCACATAAAGAATATAGGAAACCTCCTGGTTATACTAATCCTGCCCATTGCCCAATGTTGAATTGTAGGGTACGCTTGTTCAGTTTTCCAGTCTCCCCATCCCCCCCCCCCTGTTTCTGGCCCCATGAGCTTCATATTATAATATAAACGGTATCCCTTACTGCATCTTTGTAAACTCATGTTGTCTGCTGTTTAATGGCTCTAATAATGTATAGCAGTCCACATATTTTCTGTTATCTGCCAGAGAGAGACTATCTGCCCCTCAATCAAATTTGCTCAGACAACAACTGTGAATGTTCACACTCAGAACAGCTTGCTGTCCCAAGCTGAAATTGCAATATAGCCTAAAGATGATACAGGTGACAGTTATGATCCTGATTCCCTGGCCCCTGTGGCCATAGCACCAGATAACTTGCTGAGCAGAAAGCTCCGACAGAAAAATTGGAATAGTTGAGGTGTGTTGCTGTTTATTAAACATCATGTGCAATGGCAAGTGTTCTGTTCATGTGTGTTTCAGTAACAATCACAACAGAGTCTGAAGAAGCAAAGCTGTTAAGTCACTGGACTCTGTGATTGGAAAACGGGACTCCATGATGTCATGAGGCCTCAATCCAGCAGTGGGCTGTAGATTTAGGGGTAAAGTAAGAAACATATGGAATCATAGAATTCTGAAGTTGGAAGAGAGTTGGAAGGGTCACCTAATCCAAAAGGCTGCAATGCAGGAATCTCAACATGCACACGCAGTCCCCAATGCTGCTTAGCTTTGCTAGCAGCTTTATTGCTGCAACACTTATGTATATAGGAGACAATGCATGTGGAGAATGCATGACAAGGTATGTACTGCAAGTCTGGGAAACCTTTTGGGGCCAGCAGTTCAGATCTTATATCCCCACCCCTGGAGGGTGGACAGGTGGACAGGGCTACCCACCTATCAACTACCTGAGGTCATAGTGACATCAGGTGGTGCTGCACTTTGAAGACCCAGTTGCTGAGACTTCAAAAGTCAGTGATGGGCTGTTTGAAAGTCTTTTTGAGAACAACCTCATACTGCTCTTTAAACCTCTAGTGCAGGAGTCCCGGGAGCCGGATGCGGCCCAATCACCTTCTAAATCCGGCAATCAGCATGTTTTTACATGAGTAGAATGTGTCCTTTTATCTAAAATGCATCTCTGGGTTATTTGTGGGGCATAGGAATTCATTCATATTTTTTTTCAAAATATGGTCCAGCCCCCCACAAGGTCTGAGGGACAGTGGACCGGCCCCCTGCTGAAAAAGTTTGCTGACCCCTGCTCTAGTGATTCCTGCCCACAGGAACTTAGTGTCTTTGGCTACATTTAAAGCACTATTACACTACTTTAGCATGGCTTCCCCCAAAGAATTCTGGGAGCTGTTGTTTGTTAAGGTTGTTGAGAGATGTTAGGAGACCCCTACTCCCTATTCCTCTCACAGAGCTACAATTGCCGGAGTTTCCCTTGAAGATGGATTGATTGTTAAACCAGTATGGAAACTGTAGCTCTGTGAGGGTAACAAGGGTCTCCTATCAGCTCTCAGCAACCTTAACAAACTTCAGCTCTCATAAGTCTTTGGGGGCAGTTTTGACTGTTTAAAGTGATATCACAGTGCTTTAAATTTATGGCGTGAATGTAGCCTCTATGTCAGTAGTGAGGAAGACAAAATGCTCAAAATGGTTGGAAGTAAAGAAAAGAGAGGGAGGCACTTAGCAGGTCAAGATAATACTTTTTCAGCAGGGGGAAAAAATGGAAACAACTACTTGACTTGCTTAAAGCAAGTAGGAAAGAGGAGGGAAGATTAAAGCTGTGAAGCAGAAAACAGCAGACAGAGGCAAAACAGATCAGTAGCCAAGAGGAGACTGGGTTAAGAGAAAAGGTTATTAGTTGGAGGAGTACAAAAGAGACGGCACATCACGATCAAAGTCTGCAGAAAGGAAGAAGAGGAAAATGAGGGAGGAGTAAGTCTTGGCATGATGTTTGAACTCCAGTGATGGGAAAGAGGTGCATATTGATGGTGTTTTAGAACTCAACATATTTCAAATCATTCTGCGTCTATTTGAAGTAAAAATAACTTTGAATTAGCTGGTGTAGGCACAGTCCTCTCATCAATTATTTTTCTTCTCAAAGAAGGATAATGTTACATCCACTGATGCACAAAAGGAAAATTATCACTAAATGTGTGTAATACATGAAACTTCAGCACCCTTTACTTCTACAAGGCAGCTGGCTGTGCGCACCATTGATAGATTAGCATTGCACAAAATTTGTTCCTTTCATGTGTAATTCTGTATATGTGTGTGCACAGGCACATACACACACTGCATTTATCCTACTGGGATTTATTCCCACCGGGGGGGGGGCGGGGGGGATACGTGTCTCATCCCAGTGGGGAGCGGAGTGATTCCCTACAGTAAATTGGCAAGAAGGAAAATGGCAAGTGTTGCAGATTGCAAACCAAAAGAGAAACATTCATTAGGTGGCCTCTGTTCAAAAAGTTCAAAACAAAAAGTTGAGAAGACTTTCTCCCTTTGATAAGCTTTGTCTTTCAATCCATAGTTTATTTGTATGAAAGGTAAAATATCCCTAAAAAGAATCAGAGAACAACCTATAACATGTCAGTCTCTACAGTTGAACTATAAGGATATGAACTAGCTGGTCAGTATAGTACTCCTATTGATTTGGGTTCATCCTGCATGTAACCATTGGCCAATAGGTTTTTTCCATTAATGACTTGTATATTGTGTATATTGCACAGCCCTTAATTCCATATCTTCCAACTTGGAAGGCATTGTTATTGTTACTATCATACATTTTTGTGAGCAAAGTGCCTTATATGGTTCATCCTCACAACATTTGTGAGATAGGATGAACAAGAATGATTTGAACAAGACCACCCAATGAGTCCATATCTAATCAAAGGATCCCGGACTAATTTGCTGATTGGAACATAACCATCCTTTGTATTTTGCACTTCTCTGATTTTTATATTTTGGGATTTACAAATGTGCCAAATTGCATTAAAATATGTATTTGGGGATAAAGGATAAAGGACATTTAGAAATGTTTTTTGATATATTTAAATATGAATTTTTATATGTAATTGAAGACTAATGCGAAAATAGGATAGGATGGATTTCATTCGTAAGTCTACTCCATACCATTTCTTCATTAATCTGTGATTTTGCTCAGAAAAGAACATGCAAAATGGACATGGACCAGAGATAGACTGATACTGCCTTCCTTAAATTATCCTCCATCCATGATACTTTATTGTCTCAGATTTGGTAGATTCCCCAATGGGTGCAAAGTGCAGTGAACTAGATAAAGACCAGATGCTTAGATAAATAAAGCTTCTGTAAGGAAAACATCTTCAGAGTTCATTTATCTATCAAAAATTCTTGTAACCACATTTTCATTAAGCACATCAAAGTCGTTTGCAACACACACAATTAAAACCACATAAGACCACCAGCTAACTATTACACTTAACTGTGTATACCTCAAAAGATGCTGGACTCTCATTCACTGGAGGTTTTTAAATGGTGATTGGATGGCCATTGGTCAGGGCATCTTAACTATATTTCCTGTATTGGTGGTGGTTGGACTGGATGGCCTTTGGGTCCCTTTCCAAGCCTACAATTCTATGAGTCTATGACTTAGCAGTAATAAATGGATTTGTTTCTTTCTTTTCTTGAGAAGTTCTAAGTATAAATATGAGTTTAATAGTACAACAAACTGTCGGAAATCAGAGAGGCATTTCAGATCCTTCAGATTCCATTAACTCCATGCTTTCCTGGTCAATACAGCCTAGCATTGATAATTCTGCTTTCCTTTGTTGCTCAACAGCTATAATCATTAATTCATGCATGTAAATATATTCAATTCCTATTATTAACCATAGTGATGTTTCTCAGTCATACAAGAAAGCCATTAGTATATGTAGTCTATGAATCACTACTTTTTACAGCATTTTTAGAATTCACGTCTCAGGCGTTTTAATCCTAAATAAAGATATCGAATTGCAGCTCTCTGAATGGGTCCTAAAAAAAGATCTCATTTGCAAATGCCATCACACTTGAGTTTCAATGTCAGATGTGGTATTTTCCTTAACCATTAGCAATGCAGTTGGCTATGAGAGAGAGAGAGAGAGAGAGAGAGAGAGAGAGAGAGAGAGAGAGAGAGAGAGTTGTGTTTTTTATGGTTTAATGAGCATGTTCTCAGAATGTAGCAAGCTTCTGCAATAATGATGGAATGTGTTCCTGTGTTCCTTTCCTTTACTCTTTGTGGAATGAATGAGCAGGGAAGCAATTTTAAACCTGACTTTCTGCCCTGAGACAAGCCAGCTAGAAAGTTATATGATGATGATGAGGAGGAGGAAAGTTGGGGAGTTGGCTGTTTAAGGTTATGCTCTACCTCCTCTCTTTCAGTCAAACTGGCCTGGCACTCACTCACCCTTGGTAGGACCTTGCTGGTCCTTCACTCCCACATCACTGTAGGGATAACATAGGGCTCCTTCAATTATGTCACCATGTCCCGGGTAAGAGGAATTTGTTAGGTAGGCTAGTAATAAGTGGAGCCAGTGTGGTGTAGTGGTTAAGAGCGGTAGACTCGTTATCTGGGGAACCGGGTTCGCATCTCCACTCCTCCACATGCAGCTGCTGGGTGACCTTGGGCTAGTCACACTTCTCTGAAGTCTCTCAGCCCCACTCACCTCACAGAGTGTTTGTTGTGGGGGAGGAAGGGAAAGGAGAATGTTAGCCGCTTTGAGACTCCTTCGGGTAGTGAAAAGCGGGATATCAAATCCAAACTACTACTACTCCTCTTCTTCTTCTTCTTCTTCTTCTTCTTCTTCTTCTTCTTCTTCTTCGTGAGTAGTGGCAGGTTCAGTGCAGTTAAAAAGTGGGCAGAATAGAGAAAATTGTTGAGCACCTCAAGACACCTTGAGGAGGTGAAGCAGGAAAGACCTACCCAAGCTCAGGTTTGGAGGGAGGAGCTCACTTGAGACCTCTCTGACTCCCTCACTGAAAGCTTCAAGGATAATGTAATTGTTATCAGGAGCTAGGAACAGGGAGAGAGCTACTTTTGGGACCCAAGTCAAAGGAGGCAACCCTGCATCCTGAAAGCATAAAGGGAACATTCTAGCACCTCATATGAATAGAGAGTTTGGGGTAATAACACTATAGATCCAGTTGCATTGTCATTAATACAAGTTGTTGCTCATTTCAATTCCAACAACAATAAACCAATCTCTCATCCCCTCATTTAAAAATGTAAAATATTATGTTGTGCGCCTCAATCTAGCAAAAAATCAGATTCTGTCAATACAAGATAAATGAATACAGAAACTCATCTGTGCACTATCAACATGGCAATATGAAGTGGCTTGCCATCTGCCTTCAGGGCTGATAGTTGTTGTGCATGGTTACAGTTGGATCACTTGGATCCCAGAGGAATACAGGGAAGAAGCAGTTTTGTCACCCTCTTTAATGTAAGAGCTGGTCCAGTTTCAACTTCCTGGGGTGAAATTAGAATTTATGTAGTACTAGAGATTCTATGTGTACAACCTTTTATCTATGTATAGATTACAGTACCTTCTTCATTAATTTATTTTTGAATTGATGTTCCTTACTTATTATTTGCAAATACTCGGAGATGTGTGGAGTTGCTTTTAAAAACACGTTTCTTGGTAAATGGTTACAGACTGCTCTATCAGAACCTAATTATGATTGTGAAGCCGGAGAATAGATTGCATTCCCTGTACATTACTAATGCTCTTCAAATCCTCATTTGTCATGTTCAAGGTTATGTAGAGATGATGTATAAGAAACTCAAATGCTTTCACTGCAATCATTCCCACAGTTCCTGTCTATAACAGACAGCCTTCTTAAACCCCTGGATAATGTCAAAATTAAAGTACCATTCAGATGGGATTATACAGAAGGTATTAAACCTGAAAGAAAAACCCTGAAGATGAAAATGGACTGCCTAACTATAAATAATAATTTAATGAAATGTCTCTTAACTAGATACAAACTAGCAGCATGGGACTATGGAGCAATACATGCCTAACACCAAAGTCTGTATAGTTTTTGGCACACTTGGGAACAGTTCCAACAGAGAAGCTATATGTCTCTTCAAATATGTACCAAAAAATATGCATAGATCCAATAGACCTCCTCCACCATTTATCTTTGAAATGCTTAAATCTAATGCTTGTGTTTTAGCCTTAA